>NC_091834.1:70606360-71897610 GCF_037783145.1 Equus przewalskii | reverse complement strand
AGATTTCATTTATATTTATTTAATTTAATCAGCATTTTAATAAATACACAGGCTTGAGCATAATCCCAATTTCCTTTCCCATTGGTCTAAACACATTCTTACATCACTTTATTAATCCAAACCCCAAAGCCAGACAGAGGATATGGTCCACCTTTGAGGATGTGAAATAGACACAATGTTTTTCTGTGGCTACCACCTGAGCTTTGCTCCAGGGTTGCAACTAAATCACAACCTTAATACCTTATCCACGTCCCTTTTACCTCACAGAAATTTATGTATATATTTCATCGTCCTGTTCCAAATTGTAAATTCATTGAGAATGAGATCTGTTTCAAGTTCAGTATTGTATCTACGAGCATAATCTGCACATAGTTAAAGCCTTCAAATACTTGTTGCCTAAATGAATAAATAAATCAAATACTTAATAGATGAAGGTGGAGACAGTCTTCTCTTTTGAGCATTGCCATCTTCATCTATTGTCTACCTCTCTGTCTCTAGCAGTGCCGTTGAGAGGGATCTTTCAGAGAGGGAATAGCTGACAAATGCAAACAAGGGAACCACTCACCTGTGGTCATAAAGTAGCTAGGACATCTTTTCCAAAGGCAATTTTTTTTCTCAAGACAACACACGCTATCTGTTACTCAAAAGTGAACTCTGCTAGCATATCTGCAGTGATCAATCTCACATGCACTGCCATATGTTCATATGGCTAATGGTGGAAGAAATGTCTCATTACATAAAGCAAAAAAGGAAATATTTATTGAGCATCTACTACATCCAGGCATATTATAAATGTTTTACATGCATTATCTCTAAACCTTGCACCGAGCCTGAAAAGTAGATAATAATATTCCACTTTTTACAAATTGAGGAAACTGGGCTTCCCAAAAGTTAAGTTGCTCAGGGTCAAAAATATTTACTTCAGTCTTCAAATCCAGCTCATTTTTACTCAAAAGTCTGTGTTCTTTCTATTATGCCACAATGTCTCGCTAATCAACTATTTCACAGACTATCTTCTATGTACAGAGTACTATGTTAAGATATGATAAAATATGGGTGATAAGGATGATATGGAGGATCAGATAAGGTATGGATGTTATCTAGCCTACCTAGAATACAAGTTCGAATATGATAAGTACATTAAGAGAGTACAGACGTCATGCAGTGTGTGTTCTAAACCTGGAAAGATCATGGCGGGAGATCAAGAATGCCCATATGGAGGGGATCCCAGGAATAGAACTGGTCCTCCAATGAATAAGCAGGATTTCTGAAAAATGAAATATATTTAAGAATGCTCCAGACAAAGAGATACAAAATTAAAAACAATGATGAGCTATATCCTGAGACTGGCATATAGTTCAGATTGACTGAAGTGTGCTCAATGAGTCAGTGAGTAGTGGAATATACAAGGATAAGTTAGATTTGAAATTGGAGGAACTTTAGTGTCAGGAGGAGTCTGAACTGTATCCCATAGGCAATAGAGAGTATCAAAATTGTTACCAAAACTGGAGAGTGATAGGATTAGAAGTGTTTTAGAAAAGTTAACTTTGACCAGCATACAAAATAAAATTACAAAGAGGTGGAAACTGGAGAAGGGAAAAATCAATTGGAAAACAACCCTAATAATAACTTAGATTATTAATAAAATACTTAGATAAGTAAATACTTGTCTTTCTTACTTTACAGAGGGAGAAACTGAGGCAGAGGAAGATTTTAAATAAGTTGTCAGGTGAGAACGTCAGTTAACAATTAGTATGGAAAAATAAAGAAGAGTTAAGTATTCAGTTAAAATATTCATACGAAGAAAAAAGGGAAAAGAGTCAATAAAATGTTCATTAAAATGTCTTGTTTATTCTTCACGGGAAGTAACTCACTTTTTTTTTTCAAGTTCTTCAAAGTTGAGGTAAAACTACTTTTGTCTTCTGGACAATACAGGAGAATTATAAAAAACAATGAGATTTTAAAATATCTATAGTTAAGCCTCCTTATGTGCTCTCTTAGCATTGTATACTCTCAGTCCCTGGATATAGATCTCTAATGAAAATGTGTAATTTATTAAACAAGTTTTAATCATTTAATTACTATTGGATCCATTTAAGGCAATTGTATTTCCAAAAAGAGTCTTAAAAGTGTTGAGTCAACCTAAATTAATGGTCAAATTTTCCATTATAAGACACCAAAAGTGCTAAATCAATGGTCATTAAGCAAATAACAGACAATTGTCCCCTAACTAAACAAACATTTAAATTTTACATTTAAAGTATCGTTTCATTAATGAGAAATGATAGAACTCTATCGAATTACAGCAAAAGAAAAACTGCAGGTTACCAATAACACAATAAAGAAAAAGTAACAGGTACTAAAGGAGACCATGCAAAGATGAAGGTTTGCTTTCTTCTTGCCACTTTGAATTTGTAACTAAGTGCTTTTCCTAAAATGCGAGATCATCAGTGATGTGAAAAGATAACACACACATTCATTATATTACTTAGTATGGGGTCACAGACATGACACTGTTACCTATTACGTGCAAGACACAAATCAGAATATTGGCATGTTTTACAATTTAAGATTTACAGAAATTACAGCAGCAAACTATGTCTCACGCAAATTTGGACTTAAAATCAAAGACAAAAAATAAGGGTTAAGAATTTTATTTTAAATGGTGATAGCCCAATCTGTAATCAACCTATGTTGTGATACGTTTATGTTTTTTGGTGTCTTTTTTATGACAAAAAAAGGAAAAACAAAAATAACTTGCTGCCAAATATGAGTACCAAAGTTCATAAATAAGTATACAAATAAAGCATTTCCATCACCATTATGATTGTTCAATTTTAAAAATGATACATTAATGAAAAATTCAGCTTTACATTTTTATAAGGACTAAAACAAAGAAAAACAGTTGTATAATATTTGAGAATTAAAACATTTTTCTATATCTTTTTAAGCAAATTTTTAAAACTGTGTTAGAGTTAAACACGCACTATATTTTTTGCAAAATACCATAAATAAATACACAGGTCAAAAAAGTCAAACTGTTTAAATATTCACACAGAAATAAAATAGATAAGAACTTATACTTCAGAAAAACACTGTTCATAAATGCAATACATTTTTTTCTTATTGGCTGCCGAGGGAAGAGTATTAACATATGGTTACTCACATTGTTAAAAGGAATGCTATAATATTTGCAATCTAGCACTTCTCATGGTGTAAAGCATTTTTCTTGTCCCTCTTCTGAAAACTATTTCCAGCAGTTTTAGGTGAAGGACCTAATATGATAAAGGCCACAGTGCAGACTACTGTTAGCAGCCGGTTTTGACACTGTTGCTTACGCCATGAAGCTAACAGAAACTTTCATACAGAAAAAACATTTGCTACATTTCAAAATAGGAACTGCACAGCTATTTTCTGCGCTATTAAAACACTTTCTTGGTGGTCTGATACTTGATGTTCTATTAGTAAAGCAAGTTAAATTGTAATTCAAACTATTTATCTTTTAGACATCACTAAACCTTCCAGGAATATTTTGTTTACTATTTATTAATTTATTTTGCAGATTGTGAAAATTATTTCAAGAATGAAAATACCAATTTCTCACACATTTAGACAGTTTTCACACTTTACCTTCCTTTGATACACAAAATTTGCATACAATGTAATCTGACTTATTTCCATTTCATTTGCTATCAGCTCTACCTTTTCTCTCTTCTTCTCCTTCCTTATTCTTTTGCTCATTTTTCTTCCTGTTCTTCCTTCCTCTCTCCCTCTCTTGTTCTCTCTCTAAAAGTTAATAAAATGAGCAGAAATAAAATTCTCAAAAAATAATACTCGGCCAGAATTTAATGGTAATGTTCATCTAAATTAACATAGGAAAACATACTATATAGATAGAGTTAAAGACAGACCTATAGACTGGGGACAGAGGGAAGGAAGAGAGAAAGGAAATGAGGGAAAAAGAGAGGAAGAAAGAGAGTCAACGTTTAAGGGGTGTAGTATTTATGTCTGGAAAGAGACAATATGGCCTGTACTTTTCTTCCCTCTAGAAAGCAAAAGCAAGTTTTGGATACCGAAAAATACTTTCTATTTTTTCCTTTTAGTCAATTTAATTCTGACTCACTTCTTTTTCAGGATGGAAACTGCATTATGTAAGTGAGAAAGTTATACACAATGAAAGAGCAGTTTCCTCATTTTGTAACTACTATTTTTATAGTGCATGGTGTTTTAATAAGTCTCATTTAGTGGATATCTGAAAATAAAGCTAAAATGTGTACAATAAGGATTCAAGTCCGAATAATGAAATCATCACATTAATTAACTCTATTACGTCATGCCCATACAAACGCTGCAAATATTAAACTAACCATGGAAAGCTTCACTTTCAGTTGAGTTAATGTTAAAAGTAACTTTAATTTCTTTTCAAGACTATAAACAAAATTAGTTTATTGGAAAATCAACTAATATACATGCCAAAATAATTCTAGTAAAAATATTTATTTCTAGAACAGAAAACTCTGAACGTATTTTAAGTGAAACATGAGAAAAATAAACCCTACAGATAGGTGCACTTCATTTTGAATTTGCTAAACCTTTTGACAGCAGTGCTTTAGAAGCAGTCTAATTTTCATTTTGCAATTAGACTTATATGTTGATTGTTGCATATAAATAAATCATACTTCTTTCTCTATGAATACATGGTCTTACTGGACTATCTAAAATATCCAGCCATCTATTACTAAAATTGACAGTTGTCTCTCACAGGCAAGGTCTTATTTTTCAACTAAACATATTTTTGAAATGCTGACTGTAAAAACTAAAAAACTTAAAGCTATTAAAGAAAGGCCACATGTAAGACAAATTGTACAGGCATCACATGATTACAAAGAGAGAGCAAGTACCCTACATAAATACATTCTTTACATATCTCATACCAGAAATTTTACTCTTATAAAAACTTCGCTAATACAAATGAAAAGAATATTGTGGGTCATAGGTATCAATAACAGCAACCCTATAGAGCCATGTAGCATATCACTTACACTTTGGTTAACTACACCTATTTTCACTTACCCTTTAAACACTACTACTTCTTACCAGTAGGCAGCACTATTACATCTTTTACCTGTTACCAATGTTAATGTCACACAATGCCATCTGTAACTTACTACACATTGTCTGACCTTTGCTTGCATTTTAGCCTCATTATTATGGCTCCATGCTATTTATCTCACAGATATTCTTTCCTTCCGAAAAGCAAAATTAGAACTGATAATAAAATATCAGCAATGTCAGGTACAGTATACATGAACATCAAACAGGAAGTGTGTAATTAGTGGACGCTCCTATTTCTTTACTAGTTAATAGTTTATTCCTTTTTATAATTTGAAAGAAACTGCAATTAAGTGTAGTGTGAAAATATTTGATTAAATGAGTTTAGCATTAAAGACTTTTCATTTCTGGTGTTATATATTCACTAAACTATTGCTTTTATAATAAGGATTATATATGGTCCTTGATATTAAAGCATCAACTTTTAATTATCTATATATCTTTTTTCAGAAAAATGAATCAAAGTATAATAAATTGTTTAGAAATCCATACACATAAATTTAAAAAAGAAAATATCATATTAACCACACTTGTAAACAATTTATATTCTACAACTTAATAGTAGGCCACACATTCACTTGACAGAATTCATCCTACTTGAACCAAAATTATTATTTTCTACTTCATCAAAAAGCACTTAAATGTAAAATAGGCCAACATCGAAATATATTAAGAGAAATTCTTTGGTTCCTTCACTAACTAATCAGAGATACACAGAAAAGGACCTTTTAAGTTTAATGATACCTGCTCATTAAATGATGCTAAACACTGAAATACCACGAACAGCAGGGAATTTCAGTTTACATTAGAGAAAAAAAATAAAAGGGTAAAAATGACTGAAGTTGGTCAGTTCAAGCTGATAGGGCACTTCAAATGAATAACAGAAGAATAAAAGAGACACTCTAGGTTAAATTAGGTTCTCCCATTCCTTTTCTTGAAAGTGCTTAACTTCACAAATTTTATTTGAATTAGCTAAACTGCCAAAATCAAAGCAGATATAAAGTTAAACAGGCAACTACACTTCACAGTAGTTTACCTATTATACAACAGATAAAACCTTAATTTTAAAAAGGTGATTTTGGTTTTAAACGCATATATTCCTTTTCTTCATTGAAACAATTGACGTGCTTCATTCCTAAGAAAACCCTGCTCCACAGATTAAATGCATACCAAGCTTCAGATGAATAAGGCTGTTCATACAATTTTAGCCCTTCGTATATACGTGAAAATTTTCTCCTTCCAAACTACTTAATCTAACAGTATGCAACCAATTAGAATTTACTGCACAAGGTTTACTTCACATACTCTTGAAAAAGTAGGACATTTTCCCTTAGTTTGTAACTTTTGACTTAGAATTTTCATTTATCAAAAGCAGATAATTTTTCCTTGCTCAAATCCTATTTTCAAGTTCTTATTCACATTTGCCAAAGGTGGCCTTTCTCTAGGTAAACTGGACTAAATCTTGACAGAATGGTAAAGTAGTAATCATTTCCACACCCCCTCTCCATTTAACACTCCTTTTCCCCTACTCAACTCAATTTTACCCTCCCCTCTACTGTTCACTCTTTTTATGAATAGTGTGACCATTTGAAAAGCCACATACAGTACTAGTGAATTTACACTGCCGTCCAGGGCAAATGGATGTCCATCTTGCAGGATGGCAGAGGAAAGAGGGTCCTTCTTAATACAAAGAATAAGCTGCTGATTAATAAATTATATTGGCTAGAAAGAAGTATTTTGGCTCCCAAAATTCATATGTTGAAATCCTAACCCCCAATGTGATGGTGTTTGGAGGTTGGTCCATTGGGAAGTGATTAGGTAATGAAGGTGGAGCCCTGCATGCAATTAGTGCCCTTATAAAAGACACTACAGAGAGACCCCTCAACCCTTCAGCCATGTGAGGTAACGGTGAGAAGACGGGCATTGATTGAGGAAGCAGGACCTCATCAGACACCTCACCTGTCAGTGCCTTGATTTTAGACTTCCCAGGCTCCAGAACCATGAGAAATAAATCTCTGTTGTTGATAAGCCACCTAGTTTATGGTACTCTGTTATAACAGCTGAATGGCCTGAGACGGCTGTAAATGAGAGGCTCTGAAGAGGCCTCCCTTCTATCAGGCTCCTTCATAAGGCAGATAATTTCTCCGTCACATTGAAATATTTACTGATGTTTTCTAGGGGTTTATAATTACCCTTCATTCAGGCCATATATGTTTATCAATTATGAATTTTAAAATGCAAAAAACAAGTAAGGGTAAGGGTAAACTGTAGTCTCCTATCACTCGCATAGCATATCTCAAAGACTATTCCACAGAACACAAGCTTCCCAAGATGGTCGGCAATAAACAGCCTCCGTGGTAAAAGATATTTAGGTCTCTAGCAGACACACGAAAACTGTTAACTTACAAAGGCTATGAGAACTGTAAAGAACAGTGCTTCCCCTTTTTCATTGTTTAACTATTGAATCTCATATACGCTAAATCTCATATAAATCCCATACATGAGGGTTTGGGGAACATATTTTGCAAGTCTCAGTGAGTCTTAAGAATTCTTTGCAAATGTGCTACTACACAATCTCATATCAACAATTCTGATGAACAAAAGGCTCTGAGAACCAGAAGGTGTTTCTGTTTGTTTGTTCTAATTCACTTGATAAAATGTGACCTATTTCGAACTCATGCAGCAGTAAAATCCAAACTAAACTGACATGAGGCTATTAGTGTTTGTGTGCATATATTCCACTGAAGATATGTTATTGTGTCTGATTACAAGATACCGTCCTGACTCTGCAGGAGCTGTTATATAATGTACAGAATATATCCCCCGTTACCTTTCTATAATCCAAAGAATTTGGAATTTTGAAAGGTATCTCCCAAGGGCTTTGGATAAGGGCCTTTGGACCTGTAGAAATTAAGCAGGTCCAGAATACAGATGTAGTTGCTAAGGCCTCGAGTCAACAGCAGAACACACAAAATCACTAGCATATGACACATTGCAGGATTTTTATAATGACATTAGACTAGAATACACACTAACAAATTATATGGTTTGAGTCAGCTTGTTTACATCAGCACACATGGTGTTGGACACACAGTAGGACCTCAATAAATATTTGTTTAATGGATTAGTTAATTGATGAAGTCTAATGCTGTCTTCAGCATGTAATTGTGTAAACTGTTTAAGATAGGTGGATATGTGTTCTTTACACAAATATCTCTAGGGGTGGGGACCCTAGAGCTTCTCTTGAAAGCATCCTGACAATGAAAATATCATTCCTTGTATTGAAATACTTCTGCTTTAATTTTAATTTATGTCTTCCTCTTAATTTATGATCATAAAAAACATGTATTAGAACCATCTTTAAAAAATATTTTGTAATTTCAATTTCTTCTGTAAGTTGAACAATACAAACTTATTTATTCTTTGCTCTAGAAATGATATGATAGAGATGACATTCATCTCTCTTTCCTTTTTCTCTCTTCACGTTCCCTATATCCTTTTTCCTATCCTTTTATTTTAGAGTAACAACCTAAGCTGTACACAATATTTTCAAAAGTAAGCTATAAATATCATTCAATTCACTTTGATTTCATTTCAAATGCTAAACTCAAGTTTGCAGTGCTGCGCCTTTAGCCTCAGGTGAGAGGTCAGCACAGTACAGCCAGGAGGGCAAGGGCTGTGGAAGCCAACAGACCCGGCCTTGACCTTCAGCTCCACCTTCAAAATAAATCACTGAACTGCAAGACAATTACCGTCCTGAGACTGTTTTCTCCACGTTTAACATGTGAATGATAATACTGACCCAGCAGCATTGTTTGGAGGCTTAAATTACATTAATATGTG
The DNA here is from genome assembly GCF_037783145.1 of Equus przewalskii. NCBI lineage: Eukaryota > Metazoa > Chordata > Mammalia > Perissodactyla > Equidae > Equus > Equus przewalskii. The sequence goes on along the minus strand of NC_091834.1, from coordinate 71,888,655 downwards.
AGAGGTCCCTGGTAGGAAATAAGTTATTATTAAATAGTGTGAAGGAGGGAGACGGAAAAGGGGAGTGAGAGGAGGATTGAAAAATGTAAAGCTTTATGGCTCTACTCTCTGCAACTCAAAGGAAGAAACCATTGCTTTGAAAAAGCAAGTTTCAGTGCAAACTTTCTGGAAGGATATGCGTCAAAATGTTAATGATGGTTTTCTCTGGGTAATATTTTTCATAATTTGTATTGTTTCCTTAATATCCCTCCACATTATTAGAATCCACTGTGACTGCTGTGTATTACTTTCAGAATTAGGAAAAATTGAATCCACTTTTATTTTTTTAAAATATCTTTCAATATTTAAAGTAGAGAGCTACAATTATGTGGAAAATTAATTCATGAGGAGCTTTTCAGTCTTCAAAAATTCTGGAGAAATGAGCTTTTATTATAAATAAAAAATTATACGAAATGAGGGAAGTTTTACAAATCTGTTCAAATTTTATTCTACTGCGTAACACCCCACATCCTCCCCTCACTAAAACAAAAATTGATAACTAACAAGTGTTCATCTCACTTTACCCATATTAATATTTTTAAAAATAATTGCTAATAAAGCAATGATATACCACTGTTGTGTGTAACGTACTTAAAAAATGTACTAGTGAATTTGTACTTTCTCTTCCTCTTCACTGGGCATTTGTATATTTTCTTTTGAAAACTGTTCACAGATTTCCCCTCGTTTTTCTATTTCGGTATATTTTATGGATTTTAAAGTGCACTTTATAAAATATTAAGGACACTTAAACTTTGATATAGGTTTTGTAAACATCTTCCCAGTTTATTTCATTTTTATATAATCTGACTCTTTTCTCTTTGTGGTTCCTTTTATTTCTTGTCTGTTTAAAATGCATTTTCCTAACCCAAGATTAAACTAATATTTGCCTAATTTTTGGTTAGATATCATATGGCTACAATTTTACATTTAACTAAATATATTAATAATTTCACATGATATGTTTGGAAAATATAATTTTTTCATGCAAATAGCCAGTTCACTCAAGATTTTCATTGAAAATCTATCCGTTTGCTCTTAGTTTAGAATGCTTTCCTTATTATACGCTAATTTTTCAATAAAAGGTCTCTATTTCGGGATATCCATTATGACTGTTGCTCCCCTAGTCTCCACTCTCGGCTACCGCAATCACTCTCTACCCAATTTCTCAAGAAAAGAAAAAAGAAAAGGAAACTTAAGCCTCATCTTTGAATTTTCTCCTCTTACTTCTTACATACAAACTACTAGAAAATCACTTCAATTCAACTTCCAAAATTCCTGATCTGACCACTTGGAGCTTCACCATCATCTCTAGTCTGCTCTACTGAATTATCTCCTAATTGTTAGCCCTGCTATGCTCTTGCTCTTTAAAAGTGTAAATAATATTAAGTCACTCTACTGCTGAAAAACCTCCCAGGGCCTTCCATTGTGCCAAGAACCCACGTGATCTGGTCCATACAGACCCTCCAGCCAAATCTCATTATCACTCTTTCCTTTGTTTCTCTTGCTTCCTGCCTTGGCCATAACTGCCTTCTTACATTGCTATCTTAGGACACTTGAACAGCTCTTCTCCCTATTTGCAGTGCTCCTTCATAGTAAGGTAGACATTCTTACAACCCAGGTCACTTAACTTTCAATTTCTCAACGAAGCCTTCCTTGAAAATCTAATATAATGTAGCTCCTTCATCACTCCCCTTCACATATTCCTGTATTCCTGAGGGTTTTTTCCTATCATATGAAAATATGAAATATTATTGCCTGATTTTTCCGTGTTTATTATCTGATGCTTCCTCTCATGTTCCATGAAAGAAGGAACTGTATCTGTGTTGTTAATGCTCTATTCCCCTTTCCTAGAACATTGATTGGTATGGGATATATACTCAATAAATGTTCATTGAATAAATGAATAAATGGGCATTCTCCTATTTATCCCTTTCTTTTTTCAAATAGAAAAATCTCAGGTAAGCTTTAAAATATTTTTAATAAACCTCCATCCAAAATTGACTATTTCTAGTTATTTTATGCTTTTCATTGCTCATTTGCCCACTTTATCTTCTTGCCAGTATACAGAAAAACTATAATTTTAGTATTTCATATTTAGTATATTTTTTGATTCAGTCATTATGAAGGAGTTCACTGTTGTCTTTAGGTTATCTAATTATATAATCATAAATCCTGCTCTCAAAATCTACACCTCATTTCTTTGTCAGATCTAATTACGCTGGCAATAACCTCTCTGACTGATCTCACTGACTTCTTAAATTCATATAAAAATTTTCTCATATAAGGATATTTTACTCGTAAAAATTCATTGTTTCTCCTCCAAAAAGTGAAATTCAGACCTCAGAATCTGGCATTCCAGGCTCCATATACTCCCTTAAAAATGACTTCCCTTTATTCCCTAAAGAAACCCTCATGCTTGAGCCAATCTTTATGTTTCCATACTATGCCAAACCTCTGAGCTTTTGGTCCTGTCTTTCTCCACTTCTGGAATGTCCTAACCCCCTTTTCCACTTACTACAATCTGTTTCAGTATGCCTCCTTGACATCTTTTAAATCATATCTATCAAAAATGACTTCTCCTTCCTTCTGTACTACTGTACCTTTTGGGTTGACCCACTCAAATGACGGTTAGCATATTTTATTTGTGGGTGTCTGGCCATTTCTAATAGATTATAAACATTCAATAAAATGCATTGAATGAATGGCTATTTTGCCTACTATCAATTTCAGTTCTCACTGAAACCTGGGAAAATACTGCCATAGTCACAAACTCACAGAAATGTTGCAAGTATGGTGCAAAAAAAGAATTTTTTTCCTGAACTGTTGGAGAGTAAGTTACTAACCCAATGCCCCATCACCTCCAAATACTTCAGTGTGTATTTCTTACAAACAAGAAATTTTTCCTGGGGCCAGCCCGGTGGCCCAACGGTTAAGTGCACACATTCCACTTTGACGGCCTGGGTCCACTGGTTCAGATCCCGGGTGCAGACATGACACCGCTCTTCAAGCCATGCTGTGGTAGGCGTCCCACATATAAAAAAAGTAGAGGAAGATGGGCACGGATGTTAGCTCAGGGCTGATCTTCCTCAAAAAAAAAAAAAAGAAAGAAATTTCTTCTACATAACCACGGGACCATCAAAATCAGGAAATTGACAGTGATATGTTATTAGCACCATCTAATACTCAACCTCCTTTCAAGTTTAGTCACTTGTCCTAATAATGTCCTCTGTAGCAAAAGGATCCCATTCAGAATCACACATTGCATTTAGTTTTCATGTCTCTTTAGTTGGCTCCAGTCTTGAACAGTTCCTGTCTCTCTTTGATTTTCATGACCTTGACACATTTGAAGATTACAGGGGCAACTGTTTTATAGATATCCCTTAATTTTGGTTTGTCTGTGTTTCCTCATAAGTAGTTTCAGGCATGAGACAGAAGTGATGCCCCGTTTTTCTCATTATAGTCTATCGGGTGATACATGATTTCGGTGTATCTCCTTACTTGCAGTGTTTACTTTGATCACTTGATTAAAGTGGTATCTGCCGGGCTTCTCCACTGTAAGGTTTTTCTCTTCTTCTTTGTAATTAATAAACATTTTTTGGCAGTTATTTTGAAATCATATTACTATCCCATTATTCCATTCCTCATCAAACTTGCAATTTGTGTGCGTGTGTGTATATATATATACATATATTTCCCCCTTTCATCAATGGTTTATAATGATTTACTTTGTAATTAATTTAATTTATAATGATTATTATTTACTTTAATGCTCCAATTGTCTCCAGTTTGACTGGTGGAGGCCTCTTCAAGTTGGTTTCTATGTCCTGGTAGCATGTTCCCACCATTCTTTAAGTGTTTCTTTTTTTCTGGCATGAGATGCTTCAGGGTCATTTTCTAATTTCTCTGCCCAAGCTTTTCCATGAGGCATTTCTCCAAGGAGCCCAGTTTCTTTTTAGAGGAAGCAGGTATTAAGAAAGGAAGATCTGGGTCCTAAGTGTGCTAATTTCTTTTGGGGTACTGCTGTTTCCAGGACTTCCCACTAGACAGAGTTAGGGAATATATGATATATATATGATGCATATATGAATATATATATTTATATATATCATACATAATCATTTATATATCTATATCCATTACTATGTCTATATCCATAGAAAGGTATGAGTTCACATAGATACCTGTCATTCCAATCTAGCACCACAGGGCTCATTCAAGTTTTCTCCCTTTCCATATTCGTATCTTGGATAATGAGAAACCTGGCTCCCTTATCCTTAATATATTTCATATTTACTTATTTGACCACACCCCTGCATACAGGTCATTTCTCAAATTCACCTCCATTGCTCTCCTGCTTAGATGCCCTCTTTTCCCAGCTTGGGCTCTAACAACCATGCCAGGCTGTTCTTCCACATCGATGTCCCCTTCATGCTGCTGAGCTCTGACACCCTGTACTCTTCTGTAGAGAAGCCCTTACCACTCTTCCATGGCTTTGACTCCCCACACCAGGCCACTCACCCCATGTGAACACCCTCCTCAGCCCACTCAGACTCTGATACTTCATGCCAGGCTGCCCTTCTGTGTGGATACCCTCCTCTCTGCGGTCAGGCTCTGACACTCAGAGCAGGACATCTCTCCTTTGCAGACACCTTCCTCACCTTACTTGGGCTGTGACACCTTCGACTGGGTCAACTATGGCTCCATCACATTTTTTGCTCCACCTAATGGCTTTAGGACTAAATTGTTCAAGAAGGGAAAGGAAAAAAAAGAAGGAAGGAAATGAAAGGGAGAAGATGAAGAGCTATTGTTACTGTTTTAGGTAGAAAGTTTCTTACAAACACATAGCTGAAAACATTCTAACTGCTTTGGGCTTACGGAGCTTGAGAAATTATATTAGCAACAAATTCTCCACAACTATTGAATTGCATGCCACCTTGATACTGTCTGTATATTTTGCCATGTTCCAACTACCACAACTATAATGACTTTGTTAAGCTCTTTATATACTAGACGTTTATTGGTTTCCTCATCAGAATCCATTCTACATTTCCTTCTTCCCGAGACCCCTAAATTCCTGGCGACTTGGTTTGGATTGTACTGACTCCACACCAAGCTCCACAGGTAGGCACTGATTCTCTTAAGCCAATCAGTTTATCTCATCCTCCAGACTACTATAATTAGTTGAGAAATGGGCGTGGAGCCAATCAGCACATACCATTCTCCTGGTCACAATGACTGATTCAAGGGTAGGCACTGAGTAAGCTGGTCCAGAATGACTTCTGGGAATGTTAGGAAACAAATTGTATCTTCTCTTCTGGGTTGGTGATGTGAGGATATAAGGCTGACTATAGATTACTATAAGAAGAGAGCCTGATGCTGTGTGGGGAATTACTTTGTGGAGCCAAAGTTTGAAAGACGCCCAGAAAAATCAGAGCCAGAGGAAGAAACATTATTGTTTGCATTCTATTGGCAAATCTTCACTGTCAAGAGGCAATGTGGATTGTTGTTATTGTCTTCCCAGTTGATGTGACAAATGCTCATGGATTCTGCTTCACAGAGTCACGCACTATTTATTCCAAAAGGTCTTTCTGCTGTTGGCCATTTAAAACTAGTTGTCCCATCCATGCTCCATGATCTATTCACTACCTAAAAGCAACTCAAGAACGAAAGATTGTTCTTGACAATACTTTAAACTTTCTTCATTTACTCTCAGTTGTATTTGCATCATATATCCTGGTTCCCAGGTTTCTGTTCCCACAAGTTCATATTAATTGTGACTTCTGGACTGTTCTGTCTGGCACTCCTCTAATCTCCTATTTTTGGCTTACTGGACTTTGGCTTCCCAAGTGGATCTCAGCATTAATTTTGGTCTTATGTTTGGCCCAAATCCTCTTCTCCATTATATCTATTGAAAAACTCTCTGCTTCACTTTCCACCTGACAGAATCTCACTATCTGAGCATCCCCTACTCCTTCTTGTAACATTGTAAGATTCAGCACACTGAGCAAATGATGGAATTCTCACTCTGTCAGGAGCTCTATCAAAGATCTTGACAACATATTTTTCCTTGACATAAATAAGTTATAATATATTAATAATTAATGCAATTAAAATATTTATTTTATTTTAAAATCACCACATATATGAGTTCTGTTGGCATGCCTTTATTGTAAAGTCTTAGTATTCTTTCTATAGTACACAGTTGGACTCAAACTAGAATTAATAAGGATGATTTTATTTTGATTCCTTATAATCCAAAACTATCAGAATTATGTGAACATTTGAGGAACAAGTATTTTCTTGGCTTACTAGAAGGTCAATTGACAATCCTTAAAACACCTGGTTACTATGGACAAAAAGCCTATTGTTTATGGTTAGTGTCTTAACTTCTAAAATGAAGTACATTTTAAACAGGAATATGTTAAGTTAGTACTTGTGGACAGTTCCATCACTATCTTCAGTCATAGAAACATTTATCAATCCCTTTGAACAAGTCAGGCACTGTGCCAGGTTCTGCAGACACCACGGTGAATGATAAAATGTGCTCCAGGCCCTTGTGGAGCTCACATAAATTGTGAAAGACAGATATTAACCAAACTATCACTCAAAAAACATGCAATCACAACACTCCAAAGTTTTCATTTGAATCTTTCCCTTCTATTCATATAGGCATGCTGTCTTGAGTAAAATACTTAAAAAAAAATCTGAACTAGGAGTCTTAATGCAAATGCTCACACAGGCTAAGCAGATGTTTAACCTAGTGAAGAAGCAGCGTGAGAAACTGTGGCAGACCGGCAGATGCACGCCCTGTAGAAGGGCATGAAGTGGGCTTCATGTTGCCAGAGCTCCAAGTTTTCTAGAGAAGCTGGATTCTTAAATGTTGAAAAACAATTTAAAAATTACAGGTCCAAACAAAACACATATGAGGATTTGGTCTGCCAGCCATCAGTTTGCAATATATAATACAACAAATGGTAACGCCTAGGTTTAAGATGATCCAATTTTATACTATCAATTCAAATCTTATGCAATTTCTCATAAGCAAATCCAGGTACTGTTCCTGAGCACCACCTCTCTGTGGAAAGTGTGACCTACCCAGCAGGTGGTGTTTGATAGTGACATTCAAACAGTGCTAATATTCATAAATTTTGATACAATTCATTTTCACATGATATCATTATTCTCCGCCTCTTTCAATTGTGATAAACTGTACTCGTTAAACTAACTATACTACATGCTCTCTTTCACTTTTAAATTCTTGAATTTTTCGTATATATCTTGTAATTATGTCATTTTGTAATATTTACGCCACAAAAAAACCTTTAATTGTCACTATCTTTCTTTGAACTTCAGCATTTTTCTTACCATAAATGAATAAAGTTATTCATGATTTAAACCTCATTTGATAGTCTATGGTCTGCTTTGAAATTTCTTTCAGCTAAAATCAGCTTTGTCCTGCCATATGGTGTTTGGACACAATCTGGGATTGATCAGTAGTTTGTTAACATGCCCTTTCTTAAGAAAGTAGTTTCCTGTGAAAAATCCAGTCTTTGCATATAGGTACTCTTTTTTTGGAGAAGAAAAAAGATTCTTAGTGAGCACTTTAATTTTTACAGAAGGCTGTCAATCTTATAGTCTGCCTATTTGATCTCTAAGGCACAGAATCTATGTTCAATCAGTAAATCAGAGAGACAGTTCTTTAGGCCCCAGTAGGCTTCACATGTTTGGGGCCCGACTCTCATCTAGAACCTTGTTAAGAAAAGCAATCCATTCATTCCCCCAGAAATTCTGAGGTTGTTTCTTAGGAGTCTTTAGAAAACTGCATAAATGGGCCACATTGTCTTGATCTTGTTATAAAATTAGTTTTGCTGAGTTGCACTTTGGAACAATACCCCTACTCCATCAGGATGTATGAAAACAAACAGTTTTAGGTAAGCGCTACCATATTCACTATAGCTGTAATGTGGTGGAAAGTGTCTACCACATCACTCAAAAAGGCTGGTCATAGCCAAAGGGGTATAATAAATGTGGCTTAAGCCAAATTCGCAGCTTCAATTTAATAATTATTGTAGCAGTCTTCTTATTTTGTATTGACCTTCACCCTCTACTCTCATTCATAATATTCAAGCTTCTAACTTTTTATGTTAGACTTTTATTTTATGGGTATTTTCTTATAAGCTGTATGGCAGACTTTGGTCTTAAAGACTGCAAGCAAATAGACATAACATACTCACTGACAATTTCCATCTATTTGTCTTTGATGAATCTGGTACTTTATAACATTTCCAAAATATGCTTTCTGAGTACTTTTTCTTCAGGCTATAAGTTCTCTAAATCTAAGTATTAGCTTGTTAAAAAGCTTGGAAAGGAGAAAAATAACAAGCTATTGCCTATGGATGAAATTCAAGAGATGTCATGATGATATCCTTTCTTTCTCTTAAGAGTATGTTTTTTTACCAAATTTGTGAAGTCCAGAATATTAAAAATTCTGGAATGTGACTACCAGAACTCCTGTTAGTAAAAATAACTCCAAATATTTTTTAAAAAACAGCAAGAAAGATGTAATGAGAAAACTCTAAAGTCATAACAAGAAGACAACAGGGTCGTTCAATTTTAACCTCCCAAAAGTTTCATATTTCGATAACTCTACTTCCTAACAAGGCCTAAGATTTTAAAATGCAAAGCTTTTAAGGAGAAAAAAATTAATAGGAGAGATGGGTGCCTTGTCAACCTAAACAGCAAATCGTCAGATGGCACAAACTGCCATTTTAGGTCATTTCAACAGAAACATAAGATTGAAATGTGCAGTCACAACTAACCTAATGGCGAGTCTCATTTTATAATTCAGCATTGTTGGTAACGGAGACCCATCTGCCAAATCTGGTGAGGGTGAGAAGGACACCTCCCTTAAGAGGTGAAAGAAAAGTCTTCAAGGAAGTTAAAGTGAAATAAACATGACCTAGGAGACTGGAATAACCAGTTGGCCAACTTAAAGCTTTTGTCAATCCTTCTTTTAACTCACTTTGTATATCATGGCATTAATCTTGCACGTTGCCCTGTCAAGTTACATATTAAAATATGAGTATTTAATATTGGGAACTCCGTGCTTGAAACCTTAAGGTGAAATTTAAAAACATAGTTGAAATAGAATGTTGGACGGAAGCAATCCTACTGTGACAGGTCTTTCTGAATTTAAAAATCTTTTATTGCTCCAATGGTGCTCTAATTTATTCTTTCTTTCTTTCTCTGTATCTATTTTTTCAACAGCACTATGACACCAAATGAAGTTTAAATTAATTAATTTACGTTGTCTGTTACCTAAGAAACCAGGCCAGAATTTTATTAAGAAATGGTGCATTTTATAATAATTTACAAGAACTTTTTTACTATGAATATTTTCATGAATTCTACAAAGTTTAGAATCCTTTTTAATTCACCCATTAAAAGTGTTTTGTGTATCTATTGAGTTTGCTAACTTTTCCTGCATACTTATATTTTAGCCAAAATCTTGTTGTTTTGGCTAACAAAAAGTAATGAAAAATACACTTTTACTGGCCCATTTCTCCTCAATCCTATGAAAAAAAACTTAGAAGGTTAAATCTGATTTCCAACCATTTCCCAACAGTAATCACGTGTATTCCATTGGGAGAAGAAGGAAATTCTTAACAACTTAGAATTGACTCATGTACTATAGTCCCTGCTTACAATGAAATGACATCAGCATTGTACTGTGTGGTATGTCAGGGAGGAAATGGAATATAATTTCCTCAAGAGAAGAGAATATTTTTTTAACCAAATGTCCAATGCTCTAATAAAAATTTTGAAGATTAACATACTTTTTGCATGAAATAACTCTATTCTCCCAAATACAGGTGTTTTCAAAGCCCATGTTAACAATACTTTTCATAAGGTAAATAAGCAAGAGACTGAATGAATGAATGAATGAATGAACAGAACTTGGGAGGAAGCTCTTATATGAGAGGATATCTGAGGCTTAACATATTTATGTTTTCTTATCTGTGTTTATATGTCATTTAACTCTTGGAGTTAAATTCACATAAAATTAACTACCTGTGAAGATAAATACTTCTGAAATGTGTTACAGAAGACTGGGAAAATTGCTTCTCTGAATAAGTTTTCTGATAAGGTTAAGTTGTCCACAATCTACTTTAATCACGTTAAATATAAAATCAAAAAGCACATGTGGAAGAAGAGACAGAGGATATGATTATGTGTGATTATTATTTTCATTATTACACTTTTCTGTATTTTTCAAATGTTTCAACAGTAAGTATATACATTTGTTGCATGAAAAAATTTACGGAATTTTAAATGTTATTGAATAACTACAATAGGAAGAGTTCCTGATATATAAATACTCAGAAATAGCCTGAGGCCCCTGATCCCCAAATAGTTCTGGAAACTATCCTTCTCTCCTTTTTCTTCTTGTTTCTGTAAACTGATTGCTGCCTGGGATTAGCATTCTTTTCCATTTTTTTCCCTATTAACCATAAATCTGGTTCAGCATGACATCCTCAAAGGTAAAACCAGCAAAAGTGAAAGAGAAGGAGGAAGACTGTGAACAGTTATCCCTGCCCTTCCTGCCCATAGTCGCGCCCCCTGGCTCCTTTCTCAACACCGTTGTGGGCCAGGCGAAGCCCCATATCTGAAGCACTTTTCAGGATCCAGATGACTTAGAGTAGCCTGCCTCTAGTTTTCCTCTCAGTTCTAGAATGCTCTGCCGTTGGTAAACATATCCCACTATTAGTATGTTTTTGTGCTTTTGCTCTTCAACATAAAATAAAAAAAAAAAAAAAGCTTAAAAGCTCTAAAAAGCAGAAAGCAGGGAAGTACAGGAGAAAGTCATTTTACCTGCTGTAATTTTCCCTTTTGCTGTTTGTAGTCAAACCTTTAATAAACCTTAAAGGACTGTATATTACACTGTATGTTATGTTCAGGGAAAGTAGCATAAAGGAGAAATCATAAGAAGTAATTATTTTGCACTTGATCAGAGATGTTAGAAACCCTATCTGAAGTAAGAAGACATTGGTTAAAAAGGAAAAAACTCAAAAGGCAACAAGCAACGTCTTGTAAGCCCCTCTACTAAACGAGGCACTCTTATACGTACCGGAGATAGAGCAGAGGTCTGTGGTTATCCTTTTTTTATTCTAATGTTTGGGTAAATAAATTCAATTCTGAGAGAATGAGTAGGAAGCCTAACTCGGGCCACAGATTCGGCTGAATTCTCTAATCAAGATTTAGCAATAGGAAAGCTGTTATTTTGACACTGTCTGACTCTTATGTCTAATTCTCAATCTGTTCCATGTTGGGGGCAAAGGCAGAAGTGATTCAAGTTCCATTAGTAGACAGACAGGATGGACTTTCTCTCTGCTGTGGAGGAGCTTAAATTTGTTTTAGTGAAGAAAACAGTTAATCAAACAATTATTTGCACAAGCAAAACTTCACTCATAATTAGGATGAACGCTACAAAGATTCTATGGGAGCATCTACCAAGAGGACCTAAGCGAGTCTGGGGGGTCAGGGAAGGCTTTCTTGAGGAAGGGATCTCTGAGCTGAACTGAGAAAGATGAGTTGTTGAGGCCACCCAGGTAAAGGCAGGAGGGGAGTGAGCACAACCGGAAAAGGGCAGGGCTCAGTCACTGATTAGAGAAGCCCATCTGGCTGATGTGTGAAAGAGAGTAAATGACAGTAAGGAAGGTAGGGGCTTTCTTCTTCATCCCCAGAACAACGGAAAGTCTTTAACTGATTTTAAGCTAGAATCAGATTTTTGTTTTTTAAATGAATCAGAAAGGCTGCAGAGAGGAGAATGTTTCAAAAGGGTGCAAAAATAGATGTGAAGAAAGCTTCTAGGCGATCATTACAATAGCCAAGGGACCCCATGATTCTCTCATCCCTCACCAGTACACTGGAGCTCCAGGAGTTGCCAGCCCACTGTCTAGTCAGAGGGAAAGGAGACATCCTTATTCCAGCTGTATTGTGCAGATAGGCCCTTGGTGTATCTGGCAGGGAATATGACTGCACATTTCCAACAGAACTAATGCCAACTAGTTCCTCTCACGCTATCAGCTTTGTTGTATGCCCCCAATTCACAATAACTACAATGGACTTTTGAAGGCTAGTTGGAGAAAATAATCACCTTTTTCATATTATTCTTTACTCCCCAGAAGCACTATACTCACTCCTTTTCTAAGAGGGAGGTGCCAATACTGGAATTTCTTTATTTCTAACTCTGACCTTTCCTCTTTACCCTAGGCAAATATTTTCAACTGATTCCTTTTTTTTTTTTAAGATTTTATTTTTTTCCTTTTTCTCCCCAAAGCCCCCCGGTACACAGTTGTATATTCTTCGTTGTGGGTCCTTCTAGTTGTGTCACGTGGGACGCTGCCTCAGCGTGGTTTGATGAGCAGTGCCATGTCCGTGCCCAGGATTCGAACCAACGAAACACTGGGCCGCCTGCAGCAGAGCGCGCAAACTTAACCACTCGGCCACGGGGCCAGCCCCTGATTCCTTATATCTAATGTTCACTGGATATTTATTTTGAAGGTATCTCAAACTCAATATTGGTGATACTGTATTTTTTTCCCAATCCACTTTGAATTCTATATCTCATTAATGGCTAGAAATGTCAAAGTAATGTTATCATCTATCACTCATTCAAACATTAATCAAGTTCACCTTAGAAATATCTCAAATTTGGTTCCTCCTTCTCCAATAATAATATTTTTATTATATTAGCAATAGCTAACATAATAACAATTAAGCGATAGTATAATACCAAGTGATAATAAAATATCTTTATATTTTCACTTAATCCTCACAATGGTCCTATGCTATTGTTGTTGTTACATGCTTTCAAGTCGACTCCAACTCCTGGCAACCCTATGAATGAGGGCTCTCCATAATTCTATGCTATGATTATCACAATATTCATAGGAAATTGAGATTTTAGAGAGGTTATATTATGTGGTGTCCAAACTCAAGGGTATCAAATATAAGGCCCTTCATAATTTGATCCTACCCTTTCAAGCTTCTCTCTCATAATCCATCCAGCTTCTGCAATTCAGTGATAATCAGCCTCTTGACTATTTTCTAAATATGCCACACTCTTTATTGCCTCTGAACTAAGTTATTTCTGACTCAATTTTCTTGGTCAACCTTATATACTAGCTCTGTTATGAAATCTCTGATTTTCCTGCACCGCTGCCATCCATCTCCACAGTTCTTTATCAAGTTTCTATCCTACCACTCACCCCATGCTGCAATTATTTGTTTATAAGTATTTCTTCCTCAGGGGAGTTTTAGTTCTCCAGATGTGGAAAAATATCTTATACATCTTTGTAAATTTAGAGTCCAGAACAGTGCCTGAAAGGTGGCTGGAATTTTGTGACTTTTAACTGAAAGACTGGTGATAGCTAACTTATTCCCCAGACACTGTGCTAAGTTCGCACACATATTATTCGATATCCTGACAACAATCCTATGAAGTAGATACTGTTATCATCCCCATTTCATACATAAACAGAGTCAGAGAGGTTAAGTAACTGTCACAGAGATTATAAATTGTCTCCAATATCCATTCTCCAACTTCCTCTCATGGAAATAGAAGCCCAGATTTTCAGGTAGTCTAGGGCCATCCAGAACAAAGGCTTTATTTCCTTTCAGGCTTCTAATTAGACAGGGCTTGTGACTAAGATCCAAATCCTGACTGAGCTATTAAAAGGAAGAAGGTATTTACCCTTTGTGTTTTCCGCCTTTCCCTTTGGCTGGCCCAAGAATACAGTACTGAATCATCTTGGACCACACAGAGAAGGACAACACTCTAGGAAGGTCAGAGCCATATGAAAAGGCAGTCTGGGCCCCTGAAGACCTCATAGACAGGATCCATTTGGATAGACTATTTCCAAAGAAGCTCTAATAATTCCTCCTGTTCTGCAAATCCTTTTGTAATGCCACTTTGCCATCCCTATCATCAAGAGGTATTTTCCCTCCTTTTAAATCTGGGCTGACCCTGTGACTTGCTTTAGCCAACAAAATGCAACAGAAATGACACTATGACTTTACGGCCTAGACTTTAACAGCCCTTGTAGCCTTTGTTCTCACCCTCTTGAAGCCAGCACCTACATCCAGAAGCTCATGCTAGATGACCAAATGATGAGAGACCACCCAAAGAGAGAGAGGTCACATGTAGGAGAACCAAGTGGCTGCAGCTGCAGCCAACACAAAGGCATGAGACAGACGACTTAGGACATCTTGGATGTTCCAGACTCACTCGAGTTAGCCCAGCTGATATGCTGTGAAGCAGAGATGAGCTTCCTCACTGAGTCCCGCCCAAAGTCCTGACCCTTGAAACAATAGCTTTCTTTAAGCCCCAAAGTTTTGAGGCAGTTTGTCACACAGCAATATAACTAAAACAACCACTATCAGCTGGACTTTCATGAAAAGAAACTTCTATACTGTAATCAGCCACTGTCATTTTCTGTCTCTGGGACATGAGTGGAGCCTCTATCTAGCTACTACAGTACCTTAACCAAGTTCCCACAGGAAGTTGCTAAAAGAGGATTTGAAGCAACGCAGGGGAGCTCCAGGGCCCAGGTTCTAAACTACAGAGTTATACTCTCTAGGAGGGAAGGCAGGATGAGAGAGGAAGAGACACATTTATTTATGGGAAAACATGTATTTTGTTCCAAATAACCAATGAAATATCTTCTACCCTAAGGTAAAGACTGATTTAATGCTCATTAATGATAATACATAAATTGCCATTTCTATTTGGCTGATAGATAAGACCTATGCTCTAGTTTCAACCTTTATTAATATTTTTCTACGAACATCATACCATTCCAGGAAGTCGGAGATGCCCATTAAAGCATAAAAAAATAACTTTTCTTCATTTCTACCTTATAAATGCCTTGCATGCTCTGCTACGTGCCTGGAATGCCCTCCCGCTAGTTCACTGCAGCTCCTTTCCCACATTTTCACTCAACTACTCCCTCCTCTGTCCCAATGAACTTCTACAGCACCTGCTGCCAGTTCCGTGCATTTGACAGATCAGATATAGAGTCTTGTATTGTTAGTGTTATATATATTAACTCATTCCAAAGCTATATATAGGCCGCTCACTGTGCAATGCCTTACCTCAGATGCTAGAGGGAATTACAAATAAGGATAAGGCACCATCCCTTCAACCAAGAAATTACAATGCAGTAGAGGAGATAAGTAACGGTACACAAATGATAAGTTAAACTAGTAAACAACGAGTCCTACAAAGAAGGCCACTGGAATTCCTTAATTCCACTTGACAGAAGTACCATGTGTCTTCTCCCTTCCTGTTAAATTATAAGCTTCTTCACAGCACAAATCTTATGTTTCTGGGTCCTTCACAGCCTCTAGTTGACCATTTTCCCATTGTGAATCGCCAGTAAATGTTAAGGTATTTTGTTGATTCATTAAGGAACACAAACAATGAATACATAGAAAATGGTAATTGCCTTAAAGTTCACATTATTTTGAATACCTGAGGAACAATTAATGAAGTTTTACTTTATTGAACCTAAAAATATGTCAACAAATTAAATAATATTACCACGAACTCCAGGAGATTGTCTCAATACTTCTATTTTATTAGAACTTTGTGTGACATATGAAATTTGAATAAATAATCCATCACCTTACATTTACAAATTGTTCTGCAGATAGTATTTTAACAGTATTTGTTGTAATCAATATTTGCCTGGAGTACAAAAGGACTATACACTAGGTATAATTATATTTTCTAGACTAATTAGTCTGTTAAGGATTGTTAAAGTTCAAATGAAAGTTATATCACTGAAATAACTTTTGTCTAAACCTAAAGGATTTTGTTCTTTAGAACAAAAGCAAATTGTGTTCAATGAAATGGAGAAACTGAGGAAAATGGGAAGATCAGTGGATAAGACCTCCATAAGGCGATGCAAAAAAAGCATGCTTTTTGCAGTTCTGAGTTTAAACTCTGGGCTCAGCCCTTTTGGACAAGCTACTTGAACTTCTCAACTTCAGTCTTCTCCAATGTAACGGACAGAAGGGTACCTATCTTATCCAGATACTGTAAAGAATAAATGAGCAACGTATGAAAAGCAGGTAGCACAGTGCCTCACAAACAGTAGGCATGCAAACAATAGCTACAATTGTTATTTGTATTTTGGATGCTATAACAAGTCTACTATCTTGATGGTCCACTTTTTTCTTCTACAGGAAAAGAAAACTGACTTTGATTGGAGCATACCAGCATTTTAAATTCAACAACTTGTAAATTTCAAAAAAAAAAAAAAGAAAAAGCAAAGAAAACGGGGAACAATGCTGGGCTGCAAACTTTATATTTTTCATTTTTCCAGGTAAGGAAGGTAAGGACTGAAAGAGATTTTTTTTTTTTTTCTGGTCACAAGCCATTTTGTTACGGTTGGCATTTGTTCACAGGTTGTGTTTGGGGACCACTGGATTAAATACTGTTCTGTAGCTCCGGGATTCTTTTGCAACTTGAAAATTGTTTGATTCTATGATTCTATGCCAGCATGATTACATTGTTGTGCACAGACTACACAGATAAATCCTTAAATGCCAATTAAAAAAATAAAATTCACTTATAACTGAGACATAAAACAAAGAGTATGGAAAAGATGTTCAAGATCTACAAAGTGAATTTAAACATGCTGATCAATCTAGATATCTAGTCCCTTCCTTTACAACCTAAGACAATCATCTGCTTTTTGAGAACATATTAACCTTGTTTTATTAATATATAGAAAAAAAAGCTAATAGTACAATGATTATAGGCTTTGGAATCAGACAGAATAGGCTGTAAATCCCTGGCTCATCAGTCGCTAATTTTTTGAGAAGTTGCCCAAGCACTAAACTTTTCAGAATATCTGTATTCTTTCGGGGAAATTGGTCACAGATATCTCAAGGGCAGTTGTGAGGAGAAAATCTGCACAGAGTAGTATTGAATCGGTGCTTGGTAATAGTATTTATCTAAAATGTATGTCTTTGTTCCATTTTCTTTTCTGGTTCGCCAAGGAAATGCTCTGTTTATGCTTGTTGTCCCAGCCTAATTATTAATAGCGCCCCTCTTCACATTCCTAAGTGTATGTTTTGGATGAAAATTTATATGGTCACTCTATTTATGAAAATATCCTCCCGGTTATGCGTTCCTTTAGGACTTACCTTCACTCTTAGGCCAAAACTTTTCAAACAGTTGTCCAAAAAGTGTGAGGATTTAGTGGATAGCCAGCATTTGTAAGAATGGAGAACAGAACTGTAGAGTTGGGTTGTCAGCGGATCATATCTTTCATCTACTATTTACTAGGTATATTACTATGGTCAAGTTGTTTAACCTGAGTATCGGTTTTTCAACTTTCATCTAAATTGGTGACATAAAGATTAAAGGGGATAAAAAAGCACTTAGTAGAGTAAGTGATACACAGTGAATGCTCACTATGTGATTATTATTATATTCTTATTTTAAAACAGATAATTTCGTACATTAATGGAAGAAGTGTGCATTCATACAACATGTCTGGGGCACATGTGTATGCATACAAAAACACTTAAAATGTGAATAATTTTTGATACCCTCAAAAAACTCTTCCAGAATTATATCAAGGAAATAATCATGGATATGGCATTTACTTACATATAAGAACATTCATCTCAGTGTAGTTTTCCTTTAAAACACTTTTTAAAGCTTTTTTTTAGGCATAATTGGTGCCTTCTAAACCACAGATAAAGTTTACGATTTGTTGAGTTTTGACATATGTATACACTTCCGAAATTACCACACAATCAAGATAATGAAGATCCATCATCTCTAAAAGTTTCCGCTTGCCCCTTGGAGTCCATTCATTTCCTTCTCCTTCCTGTCCTCAGACAAGCCTCAATGTATTTGTTTGTTTGTTTGTTTGTTTGTTTTGAGGAAGATTAGCCCGGAGCTAACTGCTGCCAATCCTCCTCTTTTTGCTGAGGAAGACTGGCCCTGAGCTAACATCTGTACCCATCTTTCTCTAGTTTATATGTGGGACACCTACCACAGCATGGCTTGCCAAGCAGTGCCATGTGCGCACCCGGGATCCGAACTGGCGAACCCCGGCCACCAAAGCAGAACAGGTGAACTTAACTGCTGCGCCACCGGGCCGGCCCCTCAATGTAGTTTTTAATTGTAAAAGAATGGACAATCTAAAAGTCAAAATGGAGCACTAGATGAGTAAAGTTTCATTAATCTGGGGTGGTGATACATTCTAGTGGTTAGAGGCTCCGATTCAAATCTTTCCCCTGTCTCTCAGTACTTGTTTCACCTCGGGAACAGTCTCTCTGAGCCTTAATTTCTATATCACTAAAATAGAAATAATGCCTACCTCAGAGAATAAATGACCTCTAGTATTCATAGGACTTAGTAGAGAATACATTTGGGCACCTACTTAGGACTCAATAATGGTAGTTATTATTGGGTACCAATAATAAAATGAGGTGTAGAATATTTAATGAGTTGTGAAAATGTTCATGACTAAGTGATAAGAGTTATTAATTATTTAGAGTCTCACCATATTTTAATTTTTAAAAACTGTAAATAAATAGATTCATAGAAAAGAACACGCTTGTAGATATACCAATATGTCAACAGTGAGTGTTACTAATGATTTCTATCTTTTTTTTCCCACTTTGATAATCAGATAAGAATACAGGTACTTTACATAAAAAAGAGTAAGTATGAATTTCATTCATACATTTAGTATTAAAACATTTATTTAGTACTTACTGTATACCAGACACTGTGGGGCACTGGGATTAGAAAATTAAAATGACAAAATATTGGGGCCAACCCCTTGGCCTGTGGTTAAGTTCATGCGCTCCACTGCAGCAGCCTGGGTTCGGTTCCCAGGTGCAGACCTAGACCACTCATCATGCCCTGCTGCAGTGGTGTGCCACATACAAAATAAAGGAAGACTGGCACAGACGTTAGCTTAGAGCGAATCTTCCTCAAGCAAAAAGAGGAAGATTGGCAACAGATGTTAGCTCAGGGTGAACCTTCCTCAGCAAAAAAAAAAAAAAAAAAAAAAAAAGACAAAATATTTACTTTCAGGGACAAAAAAGGCACTAATCACACTACAATATTTTTCTTAATCATTTTCATTTTATTAAGAGAACAGCTTTGACCAAGAGGAGTTAAATGGCAGGTTATGGGCCACAACAAATCTAGAAACAAAACATCTAGAACCCCAGATACAGGGTTATTTCCACTTCTAAAAACATATATCCTTTACATCAAATATAATTTATCTGCATATATTTCTTCTACTTCTTAAAATAATTTTTATTTCATTTTATTCAACATTTATGGTAGTAAATGTTACAGTGACACCTCTGTCTGTATCATCTACCTTAAATTAGAAGTACTAAGTGGAAAAGAAATATGTCTATTTAACACTCCTTTGCTTTGCATCATAAACAACTGGTAAATCTAATCACACTTCATGAGAACAACTCTGGAACAGAGAATTTCAAGTTTGTATTTCAGACTGGATATAAAATAACCTAGGATTTTTCTCAAACAACGTTAAGACAGTCAATGCTCACTAAATTCTTTCACTAACATCAAAACCATCTCCAAATATGTAATTTCTTTGGCTTAAAATTCTGTTCTATTTAAGACAAAATTATTCTTGGTCATAGGTACCAACAAATATGCACAATAATTAGATATAAAAGTAATGAAAATGAAATCAGTGAATGTGAAGAAAACAAAAATATTTAAAAGAATCATATTTAGATTGTTATTATTAAAACAGATATCTTTTGTATTATAGAAAAATTGTCTAACACAAATCCAAACTTGTTATTAACTATTCCAAACACCAAGGAACCCTAAGAATTACGGATTTTGAGCCTCCTGTGCTACCATTTTGATTTTGCCATCAATTCAGTTAGAATGTCCAGGTTCCCTTGCTTTATATATTATGGTAAATTGCTAACGCCTGACAACAAGCACACTTTGCCAAGGCTCAGATCATGTTGATATGCTAATGATCCATAATGAGGCCACCAGACATCAATTACATAAATGAGACTAGGAACAGGGCCAACACAGGTACACTCTACTAATTTGTTCATCTCTGTTGGCCAAAAGCCAACTGCATGACAAGTGAATGCCCCTAAAGCCATTGGGGCACGACTCCTTTGCTTCAGAGAAGGATTGGACATTGCACACCTGTGTGATCTGTATCTGTCTGAGGACACTGTAATGAACCATACAAGTGCACCTAATGAGCATACATCTGAAGGGTCAGTAAATTCACATACTAGGAAGAGTACGAGGTAATAAAACTTAAAAGTAGAAAAAAAGTCTGAGACTGACAGAAAACAATCAAATTTCTAAAGAGCAAAGAGAAATAATACAAAACCCGTCATTCTTTTCCAATATTTTGAATTTTGAACAAGTACAACTCAATATCCTTAATAGATTTAGCAAAATTGGGTTTAATCAGAACATTAAACACTTTTTCTTTACTCTCATAATGTATTTTTATGTGTGATATACTAACAACCTCAAGCCAAAATGTTTTCCATTAGAACACATATTTGAGTTTCTAATAGGAATGACCAGGGAAATAGGATTCCTTGAATATAATTTTTTGTTTTTTGGGTTTTACGGAATATGGTTTTTTGACAAACATAAATACAATTAATGAATGATATATATATAGAGAATAGAAGCCATTAACAGTGCAATGAAATGTAAAATAAATACAACAAAATTTAATGTGTTGTGCAATGGCTTGGAAATAAGTTGAGAGGGGTTTAAACAAAAGGATGCAAAATTTCTATATATCATAATCACGTGGGGAAGAACTCTATTCTAGTAAGTTTTTGATATAATGTAGTAACTATTAAAATAGTTTATTGGTTATTTTTGGCTATCATGGCAGTCACTGAGGAGAGACACTATATGAACATCAAGTCATTGATTAGGACCTTCGTGTCCTTTTTTGGCAGTGCCCAAGCTAGATCAGCTTACTGTCAGCAGGAAGGCAAAAATGAGAAGATGCAGGTGCTGGTAGACACAGCTTCAGGTGTCAGTACTGGAGAAAGGTTCAGTCTACAAACGCATCGCAGTATCTGAGAGGCTTAACAACAACAACAGATTTCAGACCAGATAAGCATCAGGCTACATGCTGTAGATGGGCGCAGGTTGCTTTACAAGAGTCAAGGACTGGGGAAGGAGAATAGTCCAAGTTTAAAAAGTCAAGAGAATAGAACTTCCCACCGCACTAATCATCCTTTGGTTTATCTTTCTGCTCAGTCTTTAGACTTGACTCTTGTTACTACTTTCCTGACTCCAATCTTAGCACTTCTCAACTACGGTTCAGATACTTTTTCTGACCCGGGTGCTGACCAACATCCTTGACCAGCCCCCCACCCCTACTCCAAGTCCTCTAACATCCTGGGACATCTGTTTTTCAGGACATGGTGGATTTGGTTTCCACTTGTAAGCTGTGCCCTCTCTCAACACAGAACTCCATCTTTATGGCACTTCTAGGTTGTTAATGCTTTCAAAAGATGATTTTTTAGAGAAACTCTTAATTATCAGACTTCTGTATTCAATTAAGTCATTTCACAGGTGGCTCTTAGGTGAAGAAAAGTGAGTAGTATTTTGATAGCCTGCTTGTCAAAGGAGGGAGACAGACGAGCCATCTCATATGAGACTATATTGTATAGTGGTTAAAAGTAGGAACTGTGGCATGAGACAGTCTGCATTTGAACCTTGAATTTACCACCAAAGAGGTATGAAGCTTGGACAAATGTTTAACCTCTTTACACCTCAGATAATATCATCATCCACCAAAAAGGACTGTTGTGAGAATGTAATTTTAAAAATGCCTATAAAGCATTTAGTGTATTGCCTGACCACAGTACATGCTGCAGATACGTCACTGGCTAGTGGTAGAAGTGGTGGCATTTATAATCAGGAAGCCTGCTCCAGGTGGATTGTGCACGACTCTGGAATATGAATGACCCCTCCACCTGGGCAAGGAGCACCTATGTCACAATTTGCCCTCATTGCTGTGGTAGGCAACAAATTCTTGTCTTCTCCTCCTCTTATAAGATGGAATCTAAATCTCCTCCTCTTTAAAATGGACTGACCTTACCGACTTGCTTGACAAACAGAATGTGATGGAAGCAATGTTCTTGGATTTCCGAGGCTAGACCATACATAGCCTTGGAGTTTCTGCCTGGGAACACTCTTTGAAATACTTGTTGCCAAGCTCTAAGGAAACCCAAGCAACTCACATTAAGAGGAACCACGGCCCTGAGCGGACAGCCCTGGCTGAATTCCAAGCCAGCAGCCAGAACCAACTTGCCAGCCTTGTGAATGAGCTCTCCTACAGGTGGCTTGATCCTATAGGTTCACTCTAGCAGCCCCAAGTGGAGCCACACAGAGCAGAGACAAGCTTTCCAGCTGAGCTCTGCCAAAATAGTAGATGTTTTGCAAAATAAATGATTGTTGTTATTTTAAGCTGCTAAGTTTTCGGGTGGCTTGTTACAGAGCAATAGACAACTGAAACTTTTATCAGAGCAGTCTACTCACCAATGACATCAGAGTTCTGTTTACTGGTATCTAATTTATTTCGACACAATGCTATCCAGACAACAGAGGTTGGCAGAATGCATCACTGCTGAAGCTAAATACGTACCTGTTCATTAGCCACGAGGACGGCCCTTCTAGCTACACTGCTCAGTCCCTCTTAGGAGTCCCCTTAGAGACAAAAGATATTTTTAATTGGTAGAAGGATCTACATCCACTATTCTGCTACCCTTCTTCAAGCTAACACCCATGGTTGAGGCTCTGACTATGATCAGCATGGCCTCCAAAACTGGTCCTAGGTATTAGCTATTAAAATTGTTGAAATGCTATTCTCCACAATGATTATAATACAGCTAACATAATCTATATTCTCAAAATGGCACTCTTTTTCAAATAATGAGTTTTAACTATGAAGATATTCGTTTAGTTTTAAAAATAAAGCCATATATATCAGTCTTTAGATTTTAAAATAGTGTTACCAGTTTGTGTTTTCCGTGTTCTGTATGAATTACTCAATTTTGTTTTCAAATTCTATATGCCATGGAGTACTATCCAATGTGTATAATTTAGTTCAATTAGAAATTTATACTGTAAATAAAACAGGTTTCATAAGTCACTTCAGACTAGTGAGGGTATCATTGCAACTAAAAATAATAATTAAAAATTAAAGAAAATAATTAGCATGCCTTTCAGCTTTTAAAATCAGACAGATGTTTTACTAACAGTTATAAAAACTGGAACAGTACTTGCCCTTAGGCCCAAACAAATGTGTCTATTTCACCAATTTCAGTGTAATGCTTAATTTTTAAGAAAACCAGATATCTTCTTTGGCCAAAGCCAGGCCAAAATAATTTTAATTTTCACTAGTTATGTTTAGAATTGCACATATATTACGTGTATTCACATAAATGGCAATTGCATTATAGTGCTTCTTAAGTCATCTTTCTAACAGATTACTCTTGTCTTCACTAGGAAGTGATGTTCCACGGTTTTAGAAGGCAAATGCTGATTTGAGAGCAATGGAATGACATTATTACTAACATATTAATTATATTAATTGACACAATTGCAAAGTAGTGTTAGTGCATCATTGAGGATCAGAGAATAACAGATGGGCATGTCTGTTGTAGGGATAAAAAGTTTGGATTTAGAGCTTAGTGGAAATGGCTTTCAACAAGGTAAAGATCTACGAAGGTGCAGAGATATAACTGCGTGTATTCGAAAGCACCAATTTGAAGGTTGTCTTTGTTTTGTAGTTCACAGCTCTATTAATCAGACTAGACTATTTAGTAACCTACTAATACTTATATTGGCAAATCCTCATACCCTCCTGAAAGCAAGGGCATCCTATTGCAGGGGCCACAACAGCGATTCCTCCATGACAGAGAATCCCTGACTGATGATATACAGCAAAGCTGGGCTTTTCAGAAGTCTCAAACTCGTGTCTCAAAGACCGAATTCAGTCAGTGCAAGTGTTTTCTTTGATAATGACGGTACACAGGATATTTTAAAACAAACTGAATTTGAACACCTTTAGAAAGGGTCCATAATGTTCAGTTTTGTCTGTCTCCATCACTTCTTAATTTATTGGCAAAAGCCTATTTTATTCAATTGTGGGCTTTGCTTGGCTCCCAAAGGCAAATTAGTTTAAAACTCCTGAACAATATTTGTAAATCCTATTATCTAAAAGTATTTGTTTAGATACGATATAACACGCACACACATATATTGTACGTTAGCCTGTGCACAGCATACGTGCTCTACATATTGAAAGAGAGGGCAGAAAGAATCAAAATAGTTAACCGGAATTTGTTTCCCAATTCTAATAACGGACCTGGTCATTTGAATTCCTTAATATCCAATCTTAACAAAATGCTCATAATGCTTTAAAGGCAGTACTATAATTCCCCTGAATCAACTAAACTCTAATTTTACTAAAAAATAATCTAATAGGAATGAGAGGTAATAATATGTATAACATATCTTATAAATGGCATCTAAGACAAAACAAAATTACAATTATCTTCATTTCATGACGCAATAATTGTTGCCAGGAAAAGAAAATAAGGATGTGACAGCTTAAAAGTCTATCAACTGAAAATGTGTAACCATTGCTGCTGAGAAATTTCATAACACATACTCCATTCACCTTCCCAAACAAACAACAGACTGCTCTTCAAATATGTTGCAAGACTATTAGGAAATTATCCTCTTTGTTTTGATTTGTGGAAAGCCAGTGTAGCTCAGTGACAAACATTCATCTTCTCTTTCTATATATCTAAGTGCAAGCTTTTTAGCTAAAACAAAAACAAAACAAAAAAATGGAAAAGAAAACAAATTCCTATTTGTTAGGTTTAGGTGAACTAACTACGCACTGTAAAATAAAAACAAAGGCAAAAAGTGCCTTTTTAGTACATTAATTATGATCTATCATTTACTCTATGTTTAGAACACACGAGGGAAAAATAACATTTGTACCCATAGGTATTCTAATGAGATTAGACATGAAGCTTTTGAAATAAACCTCAAACAGCTATTACCAAGCCTTATTACTGTTTAGTAGCTTCGATCACACAGTCATTTAGTCACAAATCTGTGGCTATACACCAAATCCATACAGACTTCTAAAAGGACATAAACACCTCAAGGGACAAAAAAGATGCCTGGAAAACCTCCCTTGAGTGGGAGTTCAACTACTTCCCGTGGCAGTTTGCACACGCTTTCCAGCATGAATTTCACTTATTTAAACAGGTGAAAGTAATTAGATTTTTAAATGATTGTATTGTCAATGGGTCTGCACTCTGACAGAAGAATTCATACCGACTGCAAAAACCCTAAAACTCATAAAAATAGGAATTTCGGGAAAAATGACTACTAGCATGTTCCTAAATTGCCACAAAAAAACCCTGAAGAATTAATATATCTCTTTTTTTTTTTGTATGGCATGTCAAATAACCACAGAATGTAAATACAGAACTGTTTTTTTGGAAATCAGGTATGAGAAGTCCTACTAAGGAGTTTCTATAGGGAAATTTTGAAACCGTATTAAAAAAAGAGAAATCCACACAACAGTGGCTATCAAACGTATCGTGCTATAGCTTACTGTAAAAATTAGATTGAAACAACTTAAAATTTCAGCAAAGGGCTATTGTCAGACCCTAGTGGTCTGAAAATGGTCTTTTAGAGATCTAAAGAGATTAATCTTCTCTAAACACAGAAGTCATTTCAATGTAAAAAATTATACAATGAAAACCGCAGAGCTTTAATTTCTGAAAAGCCCAGATAATTATATATTCCATGGCTCTGAGACTTCCTTACCAATAGTAGTACTCAGTTTTAACATTTATATTTTACATTTTGTATTAGAATCAAAACTCTGAATAGGTTTAAAAGAGCCATTTTGAGTCTAACAGGAATTCACTGTGTACATTCTATAATCTGCTTGTTCTAAAACTAAGGTTTTGATATATGCTGATTAATTAGGCTGAAAGAATAAAATAGGTTTCTGCTGTATTAAATTAAACTCACCATTTTAAAATAGAATGCATACAATTATGCTAAGGTTGCCTCTTATGAATTGTCTGAGATGACCAAATGAAACGTATACTGCTTTTAAAGGAAAAGTTAGACTTGGTGTGTTAAGTTGTAATTTTTAAATATACATAAAGCTATTTGGTATGAGAGCCTGCAGAAAGCAAAAAATTAAAAGTGGATCCTGGCTATGTTCATATTAATTACATGATACAGCATGATTAGATGGGAGTAATTAGTGTATGCTGAAGTAAACTGAGTTTGAAAGCTTACTCAACATTATTAAGCGCCCTTTTTGAAAGTAGTGAATAGCTTAATTTAATTTGTGCTGGGTAAAGAACACAGACTTCCAAATACCAAGACAATACTAAATTTACTCTTTTACCCAAATCACACTAATAAATGCAGAGGAAGAGATGTCTGAATGGCACTAGTCAAAGATTATGTGCTTGATTTAACATTTTTTCACAATTAATATTCATCACAGACTGATTTATTCTCATGAAAATTATCAATGCTCATGTGATTTTTGCCTATGGCCTTAAAAACTAAACAGGACTCTTTTGCAAATCCAAAATGTCCTAAAACACTATGAAATTTTAAATGCAAAAAAACCCACTAGATTATATGAAAACAAAATGCGAAATATTTGTCAAATATAGTTATAAAATTTTAATCCAACAAATTTTAAAGCCAGAAGATATTTTATCTACTAAATAAAAGTGAGATTTTCTGTAAGATTAATGACAAACTACATTTCTACAATTCAATTGAATATAAACAACCATGTGTTGTCCATTAGAGAGGCATTTGCTCAGGGTTATTTTCCTAGCTATGGTGATGAATTTGCACCAATCCATCTACACAGTCTCACCCAGTTCTCCTTGTCACCAACTGCACACATTTGCCAGCCAGCTGGCTGGGGTGAGGGGCATATCCTGTGCCACACAACAAAGAGAAGCTTGCTGGCCTGCACCGGGATGAAACCCATGACCTCTACTTCATTAACAACATGGGTAGCCAAGTGAGCTAACTGGCCACTGATTAAAATAAATGTATACCTTGTGAGGTCAGAAACACTAGCACCAACCTCCAATATACTGATATGAGAAACAAATTTTTTGTTTTCTCAAATTAATTTCCTCAAATTTGTTATGAGAAACAAATTTCATGAAATTCAACACTACCATCGTTACAAATGAACCTACCATAAAATTGAAGGGGAAAATGAGCTTTAAAAAGACATTAAGTACTTAACACCAATTCAACTCAGTTTAATTCAGTTGGATAAAAGTCAACTTTAAATCAAAACGCCTTTTAAAAGAAAGGACTTGAATTAAACTTCTAACAAAGTATTTTTAATGACAATTATTGAAGATATATAAGCAAGTTTCCCTTATGGACAGGCATAATGAACCTACTCTTTAGCGATCATAAATTTGCTCCTTTATCTTATCGTTGGTGTAAATTTTACATCTGAAATACATACACATACATACATGCATGTGTCAGCAATAGGGGAAGGGATATGAAAGAAGGCAATTTCTAACCTAGAGGACGTCTTATGATATTATAAGCATCTTTTATGTATCACTTTAAAAAAGATCAAGTAAGAATAAAAAAAGTTATAACTCATGAAAAAATTGGACAGCCATAATTTCTCAATTGTTAGGCTTTTCCTTATTAACACTAAAGAGAATTTATTTAGTTGCCATCTCCTCTTGGATCTACATCTCTGTGTTTGTCTTCTTTCATTTCTAATCACATCCTTTTGGGAGGTGAGCTCAGAACCAGATACAACAATGCATATTTATTTCATTTAAATATTACAATTTTTGTGCATTTACATTTTAAGGCACTCACATGAAGCCAATGACATATTTTTTCCCTCATAATGTGAAACTAAGCATGCCTACTATTTTGCAAGTCATCCAAAAATCGACATCTAATACTTCCCACTCAATCCATTATTTATTCACAACCCTGACCTTACATAAGAACTTGTATATGCTTACAGTATAGCAGGGCTTATACTTAATTGCAATTACTTGTTAAAATGTCTTCTCTTCTACACTTCTAAAACAGGGACACGTCATTCATCTTTGCCTCTTTAACAACAAGCCAAGTACTTTACATATAAAAGGCGCTTCATAAGTGAGCATCGAATAGAAAAATGAATAGATGAATTCCTCTTAAACTTTACTTTCTTTGTTTTGGTCTATTATCCCACTGAGATCTATTTGAATAAGGATTATATTAACTATACCTCCCACTTCGTATCATCCTTAAATTTGATACTCAGGTCTCCTATATTTTTCTCATTTAAAGTCATTAATAATGTTGGAAATGATAGGGTCTCTGCCCTGTCAATCACAGACCTCTCTTCTAGTGTCATCCATCCATTACTCAAAGTAATCTTTGAGTATGATCATCCAGGCAGCTATGCTCCATTTAATTCTACAGTCTCTTTCTCTCTAACTTGTCCACACAAATATTTTCAAAGACTTGGTCAAAAGGCTTGCTATATAATCAGGATAAATTACATCTATAGTATTCACTAAGTATTCTATCAAAAAAGAAAACATGCTTGATTTTGCATATCCTTAGTGAAAAATATCTGGGTTCTTAGTAATACCAACACTTCTAAAGGCTCACAAACCTTCTATTTAATTACCAAAATCACAAGACCAATATGGTCATTCTACTAGTATCCAGCTTCTCTACTTTTAAAAATGTGCCCCTTGAGAGCTCATCTCCAATCATCTAAATTCTTCCCGTTTTTGATATCTCAAGCATCACCCACTTTGGTTTTGTGAGAAGTTGATTTAGTACCTGCATTCTGTATAATCCTGGAGGTTAAAGTGGCTAAGTGTTCTCTCCTCATCACTCACTTAGCTTAGAATTCCTCTGAAACATATTTTTTTCTACCCATTGCAGATCACTCTCCAGGACAAAGAAGATGCAAAGTAGGACTTGAGTTCTCCTTTCTTACCATAATCAGTTAACATCACACCATTTGTTCTAAGCAATAAACCTAAGCAATGTTCTTTTGATTTGAACATGGCTCAAAAAGACCTGCTTATATTTTCCTTGCCATTTTTGTAAACCTTATATCAATCTCAAGTTTACCCTCCCTGATATTTTTCTCATGGTTATGAATTCCAATTTCCTATTAACATTTTACTGTAAGTTCACTGTTATTTTTCTATTTGTCTTTTTCTTCCTTAGTATTCCACCTCACCCCACCCCACAAGCCATCATCATTTCATCATATCAACATTGTAAGAATGTTATTTTTGAACTTTTCATCCTTCTTTAGCCAGGTTCCCTATTAGCATTTTTGGCTCTGGGTTCACCCAGATCTTTAGGCATTCTTACTATAGCAGATCTTTGTAACTAAAAGAAATAATAAGTGACATACTAGAGATATTATTTGCATTACCATTCTAGGCTACCTTTCAAACTTCATGAAGAACTAGTAATCTAGTCTTGGAAAAAATGCACTCCATAAGTAACTCAGCTGCTTATTTTCAGTGGGCTTTTAATTTGTCTTTCATAACGCTCTGCAAAAAATTTTTAATAACATTTAAATCATTTTGAATTAATGACAACGCCAAAAGGTGATAAAAGAGGAAGGGTCTTAAGCGTTATCAAATGTTACATGTGCCGAGTTGTGGAAATTTGCACTGATACAAAAAATTGTTACTAAAATTTCTATGGAAAAAGCAACTTGTCAACTCTCTTGCTCCTAAAACTTTTTTTCCTATTGAAATACTTGTTTTATAATTTGAGCATTCTTAGATATAGAACTACGATTATTATGGCTCAATAAACTATACTTGAAATCTGTTTTCCTAAAGTACAGAATCCATTTCTGATCATGCCCAGGATTTTCTTCCTTGGCCATTTCAAAGTCTAATTTAATATGACAACTATCTCCGAACATTCACGATCTTTTTTTTTTTTTTCCCACTGTTAACCATTCTTTTATATTGGTTAGAAAGAATTAAGTCCACTGAAGCATTTTCCCTGTATGTTCTTCTCTATGTTCTTACATGGGACTGAAATCAATTCTTAATTATCCTAGGCAAATTGTGCTTTTAAGTTCTTATTGACATTTAACACCAAATATAATTTGTTATATAGTTTGATCATGATTTGAGTACTGTCCCTAATGTTTATTCATATTTCCTTAACATTTCTCTCATGGGAGATCCTTTGAAACCAAGCATTGCTCTATCCAGAGGAAGAGAGAAAGCTCTGAAGAGCAGGAAAAGAAAGGCAGATCTATCTTAGTTGACAATGATGGTGTCCCATTCCAACACTGTGTGCCTGCCGGTAAGAGACTGAATAAACTAGAAAATTATCAACGCTTTCTAATAAATCTAAAGTATATCTTCACTGGTTTTAAGAGCATAAAGCACGTGGCATCCTTTGTGCACAAAACACCAAATGTTACCCAAAACCAAACTAAAATGATTTTTGAATGATTTTGCAAACTTAGATTACACATTATTCTGCTAGTCTTTATTAGCTTGGATAATTAAGGGGTAATTATATTCTCTATATCTTACATTGTACAGTAAATATTGTGGTAGCTTTACAATACTAATTTTCCATTTTTCTGATAACTGATACTTTGCCGTAAAAGTTGCATTACTTAGGATATTTTTGGCTATGAGCATCATAAAACCTAATTTGCTGGCTTAAGAAAGAAGGAATTTTATTTTCACACAACAAGAAAATCAGAAATAGCTGGGTAGATTTGAGGGTAGATTGACTTAGTGACTCAACAATGTCATCAAGGCTCCATAGCATTGTGTTTATCCTAAATCTGATTTTCTTCACAGTCAAAAGACGGCTACCAGGAGAAATCAAGATAAATGTTTCTTTCTTTTTTTCCTCTGAAAGGGGTAGGAGGGAGTGAGAAAGAGAGACAAAATAGGAGTGAAATAAAGGAAAGCAGGGTCAGAGGCACGTCTCATGTCACTCTGTCTTAAGAGCAAGGATGATGGGGGCCAGCCAAGTGGTTAAGTTCATGCACTCCGCTTCTGTGGCCCAGGGTTCGCCAGTTTGGATCCTGGGCACAGATGTACACACCACTCATCAAGCCATGCTGTGGTGGCATCCCAAACAGCAAAACTAGAATGACTTACAACTAGGATATACAACTATGTGCTGGTGCTCTGGGGAATTAAAAAAAAAAAAAAAAAGAGGAAGATTGGTGACAGATGTTAGCTCAGGGCCAATCTTCCTCACCAAAAAAATTTGCAAGGAAAAAGAAAAAAGAGCAAGGACGAACTTTCCTAGTAGCCTCCAGCCAACCTCTCCTCACTTCTCAAATTGGGTCACATGACAACTTCTGAACCAATTGTAGGCCAGAAAGATGGGATAACCCTTAGGATAATGAAGCTGACATTAACTATACAGACTGCATTGCTGTTACTCAGTAGAATATTCAGTGGAATAAATATTGGAAAAAAATATGTTTAGGATGGACATCTAAGTATTCATACAAATAGACCCTATATAGTCAATGTATTTGGAAACTAATTCCTTAGGGTGCCATATGACCCACTTTTGCTCACTGAGATTGGAGAAGGTATTTACTAGAGACTTCTAAGAAAGAAGCTCTCTAGTTTCTGAGAGAGCTCTAGAAACTACTCTTTACTTCTCTTCTAAGATGTGGCTAGAGAACCATGTAGTCTTTTGAGTAGGTGGCATCCATCCTGGAACCACGAAAGGAAGATAGCTTAGGATAAGCCTTAGGCCAAGGCCCATATTAGGGAAAGAAAGTGGATATGGTAGACTAAGCGTACAGACCCTTAAGGACATTACTGAACCAATAAAGCAAACCAACCTTAAAACCCAAACTAATTCCTGATTTCTAGTTACAAGGATCAATAGATGCCCATTTTTATATTTTTGCCATTTGAAGTGATTTCCTATCACTCTCAAATTTATCCCAGGTGATAGAGTTGGCAAATTTAACTTAGGAGCAGTAGTTTTTCAAGAGATGGTGTTACTTTGCACTGGTTAAGTACTCAAAATATATGCAATCATATACAGTACTATGACAAATTCTCATCAAACGAGAGTCTATCCTTATAGCCTTTTAAGAGTTTTCAAGAAAAACCTGAGGGTTAATCAAGTTATTAGAAAAAAAGCAATAACCTGGACAGCATATCAGTATTTCTTCCAAGCAATTCTGTGAACTGAGATGGGGCGTCTCAGCTCTGATTCTTCTCTTACTGGCAAATGGTTGAAATACGCTCTCCACTAGAAAAAATTAACCCCTCCTCACCAACATCATACTG
This sequence comes from Equus przewalskii, assembly GCF_037783145.1. NCBI lineage: Eukaryota > Metazoa > Chordata > Mammalia > Perissodactyla > Equidae > Equus > Equus przewalskii. The sequence goes on along the minus strand of NC_091834.1, from coordinate 71,856,138 downwards.
GTCAATATCAGAGACCATAAGCCTAGGAAAATGTTGGAGCCCCATTTCTCTTTGTTTTTGATGGGTACTAATTCATTCAATCATAAACATAATTTAATAAGTCTGTGTCTAGAATATGCCATGTGTCCTGTCATTGTTTTGAATCATAATTATCATTATTCAGCTTTGGCAAAAATATTGGAGGGATGCATCTGTTTTATCAGTTTAATTGATAAAAATGTTTCTCTAATACTCTCACTGACACTATTTAAGAAATCTGCAATAACGTGGTACCCACAAAGTTTCCTTGATTTTGAACCCGAACCTTCAAGCTTGCCAATATTTACACATATATGATGCTTGCATTAATAGCAACTGGCAATCATCCCTTACCCTCTGAGTAGGTGTTATTTCCTGGAAATATTTCCTAGAGGCGCTATTTCCTTGAGTTCTCATTTAATTTCTCAATCGTACATTTTCAAGTTCAGCCACATAGAGGCCACTTTCTTGCCTTACCATCTGGCCTGACCCTGAATTAACAGAATGTCCTTTATATCACGTAGTTTATAACAAGATGATTAGTCATTTCATGAAATTATTTCCCAGATTAGTCACTAAGCCAACCTGTCCAGCACACAAAATTGACACTATGCAAATATGTGGTAAGATTAAAATCAGTTACTTAACAGAAACTGGAAGCGACTCCAAGTATTAGAAGATATATTTCACTTATTTATTTACTCATTTATTTATTTATTACTATGAAAGAGTAAGGCTACTTTTTATGACTGGGGCTTCTTACGGGAAAAGCCAGTTAGTCCTGTACAATTCAATGGAGGCACTTAGATGATGATGGTGATGAAGGTAAAGCTAAGAATGACAGTAAGTGACTAATTAAACATGATGGCAAGAAAAAGGTCAGACGTTCATCAAATGAGGGCAGAAGTAGTTTAAACAGAATTAACTATCACTTTAAGTCCTGGCATCTGAAGTCCCCAAATGTAAGCAAAATGATTTTCCATGTTGAAAAGTTAATGACCACATGAGAGAAGCAGGGAGTCTGGGACACCAGGAGAACTGAGCATGAAAGAGCATTTTTAAAGGGTACAGAGGCACCTCTCCCAGGGGCAGAAGCAGCAGTGCTCCTCCCCGCTTCCCCAACCAGCCCTGGCCATCTCCTGCAACAGGCTGTCACGTTTGCTCCACACAGACACACAAAGTCTAGTTTGTCTCCCAGCTGCTGTACAAGATCAAAGGTTAGTGATTTTAAAAATGACATAAATGACTTGCTACAGATAAGAATCAGCCCTGTGATATGTTTCAGTCCACTGAAATATAGGTCCAAAATGCAGTCTTTATTACATTCCAAAAGAATCTCATCTGAGCCATAGAAAACAGGAAAAGTTTTCAGAGAAATGATTGTACTTGATTTCTGACCTAAGTGCATTATTTAAAAAATGAATTCTTTATTTCCGTTCCTCCAGAACAAAGGTAAACACTGCACATATGGTTACTGGATATTCTGGTACCTTTATAGAACAGGCCCCAAGCCTAAAAGCCCAAAGTAGCTCCAGCCTCCCCATGGGACAGGTAAATCAAAGTGAGAGTCAAGTTTGATCTCATTCCAGACCTGAACCACCTATGGAGGCCAAACTAACCTGGTACTTGCTGACTCCACAGAGGGGCCCACACAGGTCAGGCTAGATGCTCAGTTCCCCAGTAGCCTGACGTGTTCCTGAAAGAGTGCCCATTATTTTTATTTCCCTAAATCCTCGAAGGGGAGGAGGGCTGCTTCTGATGACAAAAGAGTATTTTTTCACCATTGTAATACTCTAAAACACAGAGAACAAAAGTCAGAATATTAGTTACAGATATGTCTGTATTATAAAATAATTATAAATGGATGACTTACTCATTTCCCCAAAGAGCAAAATTCAAGATTGCAAACAGTGACAGGAAAAGTAATAGCAATGTTCATTTATTTACACATATGAAATTAATTTTAATTGCCATTAAATGTATACATCAAAGCTGTGATTATACTCTCACCACGACATATACCTTTTCAAAATACCCCATATTTTTTAATAAACTATTAGAAATGTCATTTATACATTCTTCATGTATATGTGATTTTGAAACTAATGGATGAAAAACAACTCAGCAGATGTTCACAGAGACTATTAACTTCTTTAACAAACTTATATGACATGGAGTAGGGGAGAAATATGTCATCTAGAAACTCGGATTTGAATGGAATAAGAGAGAATCGAGATTTCATCTACAGGATCCAGAGAGACTTTTGTTTTTAAGATGGGAGAAATTTAAGCTTATTTGTTCCCCCGGACAGTCTGAGTGTGGGGAAAGGGAGAAAGCACAGTCTTGTTAGGTGTCGCTTCACCACTCTTGGCATTTTGCCAACCCGGGATAGCAAAAGGATGAATGAGAATGGGAGTCAAAGTTAATATAGAAAAAGAGAAAGGCTGGGAGAAATCCACAACCAGTGAATATGTTGTGGAAGCAAGGAAGTAAAAGATTTCACCAGATATGGTAATGGTTAGAAAGTGGAATACTGGATTTTTAGATTTGAGGAGTGAAGCAGTTCAGATAATGATAAAGTTCAGGAGGCATGTGACAACAGGAGTAGGATGCTCAAGTAGAGTAGAAATAAAGTCCATATAGGCTATTGAAGAGACCATAAAGCTATACGTGAGACTGGTTATACACATAAACTCAAAAATCACCAAGTGTAAAGGTGAGATGGAATGAGCAGAAAAACGATGAACTGTGTGTCAAGTTACTCACTGAATGTCAGAAGTGACCAGAGACTAGTAGATGACAGTGGAGAGGACGGGTAGAAGGGACCTAAGCCTTACAGGAGGAGTAAGTTTTATAAAAAGGAGTTATCTCTTTAAAAGGAAGTTTCAGACGTAGTCTGATCACTTGTGAAGTCTATAGGGAGTTAAGTGTTACTAGAGAAAGTGTCAAGGCTTTCAGATGACTTTTAAAAGAAACTAGAATGTATTGAATATTGTTTCATTCCATAATGACACCACTCTCAGGTAAATTCCAATATGCTTTCATAATGGAAAGGGGGTTGACATTATAGCTAGCATGTTCAGAGTTGTGCTCGAAGTGTGTGAATATCATCTTTCATTGAGTGATGGTTAAAAAAGTGAGAGCCGGCTTAGGAACGTGGGATGACATTAAACCTGCCTCCAAACTCTGTGATGGACAGAGCTTCTGATAAAGAAAAGGCTCCTCTACAAGTTAACAAATGGCAACAGAAGAGATGACATCTAAAGAAAGGTTTGTGAAAGACAGGACCCCTGGAGAAGAAGATCTCTATACTTGAGTGAGGAAATAAGACTTCAGAAAGCAATCTTGACAAGAAAGACTTGTCTTTGGCAACGAAAATGCTGCTATAAGATTTCTGTCATGCCAGGATAGCAAGAGGTCTGTGGGGGTTTTGGTGGGGCTATAGGACTGTCTTACAGACAGTTGGTAAGAAGCTGATATGGAGTCTCAAGAAATCCTAGTCCATGTGATAGGGATCAGTTATTTCTCCAAAGCCTGACCTCACTGCAGATACAGTAACAAAACCTATTCTTCCCCTCAGATCTACTGGGCTGAAGGATTTAGGAATATTATGTCATTCAAATTAGACTTTGAGACTTCCAGGTTGAAAAGCTGTCAAGAACACTGTAAATATAAATTTATAACTATTAGAATAAAGGGCAATTGTCATGGGCTGAATTATGTTGTCGTCCCCCCAACTCCCCACTCCTGCCTCCTTGCCAAATTCACATGTTGTGAGGTACTCCTAGTACCTCAGAATGTGACTATGTTTGGAGACGGGATCTTTAGGGAGGTAATTACGTTAGAATGAGGTCATAAGGGTGGGCCCTAATCCAATGTGACTGTGTCCTTATGAAGAGGAAATGTGGAGACATACATAAGGAAGACAACATGATGGGACAGGGAGAAGACAGACATCTACAAGCCAAGGAGACAGGCCTGTAACAAATCCTTCCCTCTAGGTCCTCAGAAGGAATCAACTCTGCCAATAACTTAATCTCGGACTCCCAGCCTCCAGAACTGTGAGAAAATAAATTCTGTTGTTTAAACCACCCAGCCTGTGACACTTTGTTATGGCAGCCCTAACAAACTGGTACAGCAATTTACACCGCTGTTCCACGCTACTGACACTGCCTTCTAGATTGATCTCAGAGTAGAATTCTAAAACAAGGCTGAAGCCGAAACTGTGTTATGATCTTGAGGCTCCAAGTGCAGCAAATAAGTCCTTTCTAATCTTCTAACTCAATGTACTTGAAATTTCACCCAGTTCAGACATGGAAATAACATCTGACACCTAATCAGTGCACAATATACAATGTCTTCCCACATCTGATATTGCAGCAACATAGCGCTACAATGAAATAACTTGATCGACTTTTTTTAAAAACATGGGTTTTGGGGCCAGCCCTGTGGCCATGTGGTTAAGTTCGCATACTCCACTCTGGCAGCCCAGGGTTCGTTGGTTCGGATCCTGGGCACGGACCTACACATCACTTGTCAGGCTATGCTGTGGCGGCATCCCACACAGCACAACTAAAATGACTTACAACTAGGATATTATAACTATGTACTGGGGCTTTGGGGAGAAAAAAAAAGAGGAAGATTGGCAACAGATATTAGCTCAGGGCCAATCTTCCTCACCAAAAAAGCAAAAAACATAGAGTGTTTTTTGCCATATTGCTATTTAATATATCTCACTATGACATTAATTTCAAGCATCTCCATAACAATGAAGGAAAAGGTATTAAAAACACTTGTACAGAAATCTCTCATCTGTGCCATTAATATTTTTTACATATTGTAAGATAATATAATATAGAATATGATTTGTCTTGATTCTGGATTTTATATTTTATATTGTGATATTTGAGGAAACTAATTATTACTTTATATAGTACTTTTTATGATGATAGAGAAGAATAAATATATTTGATAAAACAAAATACCTTTAAAGTAAAATATATTTGATAACACTTAAGAAAGTAAAAGCAATTAAATTTGGATTAAGTTATAGTTTTATTTGAATTATCAAGAACCAATATTTTCAAATATCTTTAAAGAACTATTCAAAGACTACTACTTATTATAGACACATAATGCTTTGTTCTTTATTTTTGCCTTTGTAAATTTCTTTTTATTGAGGTAAAACTGGTATATAACTGTGTAAGTTTCAGGTGTACAACGTTACAATTCAATATTTGCATACACTACAAAGTGATTATTACCATAAATCTAGTTACCATTTATTGCCATACAATTGAATTCTTTTACTCATTACTGTCAAAGATCATTTCTATGGTTCACATTCTTCTTCTTTTTAAAGATATTATTGCCAGATATTCACATTTAATATATACTAAGCTACGAAATTTTCAACTGATATGATGTACCAACAACAAACATACCATGAGCATTCCATATATTTCTTGAAAATGACAATGGTGTAAATTACCTGTTATTTGAATAGTTTACTTTTACAGCTACAAATAAACAAGTTTATTGTATTGATCAAATCTCACTGCAACAGACATAGACCACTGGCTATTCAAATGCTATATAAAGAAGCATGGAAATAATTTTATGAGTATTTTCAACACTATTAAGTAAATTGTGACAGGATAACCCATACCAGCTCCTTAGACAATAAATGTATCTGTCAATACAAGAAGAGTCTTTGTTGTTTTCCATGAATTCCTTCAAAAATGGGCAAGATATTTGAGCACTTCACCAAAGAAGGTATAAAGAAGGGAAATAAGCATATGAAAAGATGCTCAGTATCATTAGTCATTAAGAAATTGCAAATTAAAACCACAGTGAAATAGTACTACACACCTATTTAAATAGCTTAAATTAAAGACTGACCATACCAAGTTTAAGCAAGGATGAGAGCAAGTGGAATTCTCATCCAATGCTGGTGGGAATGTAAAATTGTACAACCACTTTGGAAAACAGCTTAGCAGTTTCTTGAAAAGTTAAATATACACCTGCCATATGACCCAGCCATTCCACTTCTGGGTATTTACCAAAGAGAAATGAAAATCTATGTCCACATGAAAACTTGTACATGAATGCTCAACAGCAGACTGATGCTTAAGGGTCACAAGCTAGAAACAGCCCAAATGTTCAGTAACTAGTGAAAGGATAAATTGTGCAATGCGTGCAATGAAATATCACTCAGCAATAAAAAGAAATGAACTATTGAGAAACACAACATGGAGAATCTCAAAATAATCTTCAGTGAATAAAAGCAGACAAAAAAGAGTATATAAGACATGTTTCCATTTATTTAAAATTCTAAAAAATTCTAATTAATCTATAGCGACATAAAGCAAATCAGTCATTGCCTGCAGAAGGGGTAGAGGCAGGGATGGGCGGGAGGCAGAGAACGAAAAGAAACAAGAAGAAACTTGGGGACTTCCAGATGCGTTAATTATCTTGACTGTGTTGACATTTGTACAAAAAGTATACATATATCAAAACTTACCAAATGATACACTTTAAATATATGCAGCTTATGTCAGTTATCCCTCAATAAAGCTGTTAAAAAGTGTGAAAAAAATGTTTTGTCTTCTTAGCGGCCCCTGGTCTCTGGAATTAGAGGCAACTATATATTGAGGGGCTTCTGAAACAGTAGCTGGGACTCACATGAGAGGGGCTTAACCAAGGGACCACAGCCAGCTTCATTCTGAGTGGCATTAGTAGTACACTATAAATGACACTAAATGAGGCAGAGACAGATTCATTCAAGGAGAATGTTCAACGAGAGTATTTTAAAAAAGCATCAGCAACAAGATGCTTAACAAAAACATAAATATAACACATTAATTTTTAGTGGTGATGACCATTTATTCTTTTATATATTCAAGATATATTTATGTGCAGCTAAGTTTTAGACAGGCATTGTTTATTTCTTGATATATAGTGCTACATAGATCCTTAGTGACATTTTAAAGTAATTTTCTCTACGTATAAGCAGAAGATTCTGCTTCATAGCATTTCCTCAAGAGACACCCCACAAGTCCAACTATGGTCATCCTTTGAAATCACTTTAATCAATGTGTAATTCATAATTACGCAAGTATTTTATGATTCAGAAACATTATAAGTGTTACAAATCGGATTAACCTAGGATTCTAGACACTAATTGACTTAATTAATAAACCTCATCCATACCAGTATGCATCTCCATAAATTATTATTTCTCCTATTTTCATATTTAATTGACTATAAAACATACTAACTAATACATGAGTGAAGATCTAAGGCAAAAAAGATTAACACTTGTTTTCTGTAAATGAAACAATCAAAAGACATCTTAAGTAAAATTCTATTGTCCTTTAAATAACAGAATCTTAGAAACAGTTTTATGATATTTAAATATCATACACTCAAAATATATATACCAAAAAGGAAGATAGGATAAATGGTAAATGTGAAATTATTTGTTATCTCTAATGGAAAGGTAGAGTAGGAGTTAAGAATGTAGGCTCTAGATGGTTTCCTGCTCCACCATTCACTGGCTTGTGACTCAACCCCTCCCAACCTCATCTGCTTTACCACTTTGGAATGACAATAGTTTCTATCTCATAATATTGTTAATGCTTTACCCTTTGAATCTTACTACTTTAACCTATACATTCCTACTATCAAAACATAGACTTTCATACACTAAAAGAACTTTAGTGAAATGTCTTGGTTATTAAAAGTCAGTTATCATTTGCTCCAAATATCTCTGAGTTGCACCTGAGGTCTATAGATAGTCTAAGATGCTTTTGAGGAATATAGAAAAACACAGTAAAGCTACAAATATTGTTGAGACAAGACCAATGTCTGAAATCTACCTCTTTAATAATAATTTATGGTAAAATGTATTATTCAGACAGGAGCAAATATGTCTTTCTGGAACTTTAGATCCACCTTGTATGATTTATATCATTGAATCTCAACACATTGTTCACAATTAGCATCTTAAAATTCTAGCTGGGAACTATATTTGGGTCTTTATATTACCACAAGATTTGGGTCCTATCATGAGCCCATTGGCCCCATTTGGCTCTCAGGGAAAACAAGGGACGAATATTGGATACCCACAGGCTGATGAGTGAATTGTTCTCTGACTTGGGGCTGTCTCTGCTGCAGGGTAAAGACCTGTCATGTGATGTGCCCCCTGCAAAAGCAGTCCTCTCTCTTCCAAAGGTCAAAATTCCAGCCTTCCTGGCTCCACACACCTAAGCACACTTCATAAAATTTTAGAGCTGAAAAGAAATCCAGTCTGGTCTATTTTGATCTCCTAATTTTACAGATAAGAAAGCTAGGACCAGAACTGGACCCAACCCCCTGTCTTCAGGATTCTGGCCAGTATTCTTTTCATAAGACGAGGCTTTACAAGAGGAACCAGAAACAGCTGAGATAAAGCTATAGAACAGATACGTCAGAAATTTCCAACAAAGTTTTGACTTACTAAAGCTCCTAGTGGAGCAGAATGAAAGAGATGGAGAATGAGAAGCATGACTAGAGAAAGAAAGTAAAAAAGGAGAGAAAAGGGAAAAGAAAAACAGAAGATGGAAATGTTCAAGAACATAATTTTTAATATCATGAGGCAGCATGCTTTAAACACCTGGGGGAGAAAAATATGAACAAAGTAGAGGAAAAGAGAGTGGAGGAAACCTTAAAAGGAAGAGAAGAAAAGCATGGGAAAGAAAGATAAATCAATTAATGAAGGTACAGAAAAGGGAGTAAAGAATAAAAAAGAAAAAGGCAAAGAATGGTGAGTTTAGATGTCAACTATATAAAAAAGTTACACTTCTGCCATTGTGATCTAATTTTTAAACTTTCACTTGTTAAAGGTTTTAATTTACCAATATTGCTAAAAGCAATTAGACATCCTTAACAATTCTTGATATAAGGTTCCCATATTTTAACTGTCATAAATCACATAATTATTTAATAGAATGGTTATGTTAAGAATCTTGTATTATCAAGCAAACAATAATAAAAGAAAATAGTAAAGGAGGTTTCTATATAATCAGGTTATCTAAAAAGGTTATGGGTTTTCAGTTGAATCATTTTTCCATTCACAAGGTTTTTTTCATTGTTTTTATGTTTTAGAGTGTTTTTAAAATTATAGCTTTTCATCAATTTTTCTCTCAAAATTCATGTTTTCAATTGGCAAGATTTTTAAATCAAGTGCATAAATATACTATATATCTTATATTAACCAAACAGGAACTGGGTATCAAGAAAGTCCTGATTCTAGTCTAATAAACTTGTAATCTCTGACAAATCACTTATCCTACGCCATGTAATCAACCCCAGCATCACTCATATATCTCTTCTGCTAACTTAATTCCCCACATGTGGTTGTTTTTTAAATCAGCACTACAGCAACTGACAAAGTTAGTGGCCTTGTATCTTGTTCAGTGTACAAAATACTCATATGTAAGTTTGTCAGATATTTTCCAAAAATAAATGCCTGTTATTTGGATAAATTTTCTAAGATTTCCTTTTGATACAATCTTAAATGTCTGAATACCAAATTTCAAGGCTGGAATTGTTGCTGCAGTGTAAAATTGATGGGGGCAACAGCACTAGCTGCTGATCAATTAGAAATAAATTGGCGGTGTATATCTACCAAAAGTATAAAATGCAAAGAATGAGTGTGAATATGTCTTACACTTTTTCTATCATAGACAAGATATATATGCATATGTATGTATATATATAAATATTTAAGCAAAATATTTAACATTTATATATTAAAATAAAATATATATTAAAATATTTAATATATAAATGTATATCTATTTGTGTGTGTGTATATGTACACATACATACATATATTTTGTTCTTCAAAGGAAGCCTAGTAGATACATCCAGAAAACAAAAGTACTCTATAATTTCTATGATATGTAAATTATTTATAGGTCAGGAAGATCTTAATGTTATTTTCTATAACCAACATTTATAAAATATTATTACTTTGCTTGCATGGTTGTTATCAAAACAAGGTCACAGTTATATCAGGACCTAGGGCATATGTAAGTCTTCTCATTTATTTTAAAATAAGTTTGCTTTCTGTCACCATACCTGCAAAATAACTGATTTAAAATTACTAAAGATCAAAATATTTTTAAACAAATACAAGTTTAATACCTGTAACTTCTATGATTTTTTACATCATTATAACTGTTTAAAATTTCATAATAGAAACCCTATACAACCATAAGTTAACTTAAAAATCACTTAGAAATTTACTATAAACCTATGCATGATCGTTTTTTTCTCTTTCTTTGATCAAGTTGGTATTTGTGATAATAACTATAAAAACTATAATTATGCAGCCAAATGTTAAAAAGGTACATTGTGATTCTTGGTCAAATGCAACATAAGTACATTACTCATCTTTATTTTAAACAAGGCTACTGATGAGAATATAATATTTTCAACATTTGTCTTAAGTCTACAGTAGTCCCTGTTCCATATGGTATAATACAGATATAAACTTTTCTTTAAGCAATTGAACTTTTCACACTCTCAAAAGCCACAAAATCAGATGGCTTGTGGTTTTTGCAGCTGGTGCACTGTACTCATTTCGGGTAGTGTCATATGAAAAATATTTCACTCCCCAAGCCTTAGACAGAATCAGTCATTAATGAAATGCAGGCAGTACAATGAGATCATATGAAGTATAGATTTCAACAGCCACACTAGGAACACTAAAGGAACTCGAAACATGAACACAAATCAAGTTCTTACTGCCAGAAAAGAAAGAAAAAGTAGGAAGGAATGCCTTCGCAGACTTAGCATTTGCTTTGAAAACAACTGTTAACCACTACCTTGAAAGAAGTTTTAGTTTAAGCATTTGCAGACTAAATAATCATAAGTTGGGTATAGAATAACAGAAAATATCTTCAGAGATAATGGTACATTACATGATTATTCACCGTAATATACAACTACCAAAATCAAAAAATGATTTGCCTAATACTACATATGGAATCTGCTTACTTAATAAAATCAGCTGTCATCGGTCTACACAATTTTAAAATAATGTCTTATTTGGGACACATCCAATTTTATTATTGTTTATCTTTATTGAAATATTTTAAGAAAACTACATAATTCAACAACAGTATTGCAACAGATTCTTTCAAGTGGAAACTGGTGCAAAAATGGTATTTTTAGTATTCCTACTTTCGAAAGAAGAAACAAAAAGTTGTTTTATATTTCTTGTCACAACAAATTGTCTTCATTCTAAAGTAAAGCAATTTTAAATATTTCTACTTCCAATCCATTTTCCTGTTTATACAATTCTCTTAAAACGCACTCCTTTTACAAATGGAGTATATTTTTACAGAATAAAAAGAAAATGGTAGTCAAAAAAGAATGCACAATAAAAAAGGAAAATGCTTGTGCATCTAAGCTTGAATTTGTGTATGCCAACTCGATTATGTATAATTGTATGTTTTCGTATCATTCTGTTATTTCTGTTTACACAAGGCAATATAAAAGAAATTGAACAAGTGATTACCTTTATTTTAAGCCCTAATGTAAACAGTATGCATTCACTTCATAAGAATTCAACTTGAATTTGGAAGTGCTATATTTAGGTAACAACTTCATTATCTTAAATATTGATTAACAGAATAAATAGTTTGTGTATCTCTTAAGAAAATGCATGTTTATCTCTTAAGAAAATACGTCTACAGTAAATCCAAGAAAGCCTTACTTTTCTCTACATCTGCTATCCATAAAATCTTTGTGTCTCAGGCATGCCACCTGGCACTAAACCCCAGCTTACATTTGGAGCACTGATGAATTGAAATAGTGCACAGTGCACTAAGACAATATAGTAATGTCTCAAATGAAGAGTAAAGTTGTACCATACTGTGCTTTCCAATCAGTATGTTGGAAGCCAATGGGGAATCATGGATTTTCTTCATGCTGTGGGGCGCTACGCTAATGTTAATATCTTTGTGAACTGATGTTGCACATAACAAAGGACAGACCAAAGTTATGACAGTTATAAGGTGTTCTAAGTGGACGCAGGATTTCCCTACAACCCCACATCCCCTGTCGTCGTCATGGACTTTGACATTCACAAGAGTATCACAGAACTGCAGCCAAAAATCACTGGTGCAGCATGCTGCTAATATTTTGTAAATATCTTAGGGAATTACCATGTCTTACAGTTCTTTTATATTGATACTACACCCTGCACTCCAGAAGTTCAATTTGATAAACAAATATTGACTCAGAATCATATGCCAGGTAATGTTCTAGGCACTTAGATTATATCAATGAATGAAAACACACAAAAATTTCTGCCATCACTGGCTTATATTCTAGAGGAAGAGACAGACAATAAAAAATATATATGGAAAAACCCCTGCCCTTATGAGCCTTACATTCTAGCGAGGAGTGATAGACAACAAAGATAATAAACGAGCAAATTATGTCAAATGTTTAGCGATAGATACAATGGATAGAGCAGACTAAGTTGGAGAGAACCAGGGAAGGAGGAGTTTATTGCATTTTTAAATAAAATGGTAAGTAGTCTCATTAAGATGCCATAAGTGCAAATATGTGAAGAAAGTAAACGAGTCAGCCATGCAGATATCTGGTAGATATTTTTTAAAAAGGTGGCATAGGGGCCGGCCCAGTGGCATAGAGGTTGGGTTCATGTGCTCCACTTCAGCGGCCTGGGGTTCATGGGTTTGGATCCTGGGTGCAGACATTTCATCAAGTCATGTTGCGGTAGCATCCCACATACAAAGTAGAGGAAGACTGGCACAGATGTTAGGTCAGGGACAATCTTCCTCAAGCAAAATGAAGAAGACTGACAACAGATGTTAACTCAGGGCCAATTTTCTTCACATACACACAAAAACATTTTGGCATAATATAAATTATTGTCAGTTTCCTTTTCTATTTAACATTTATTAGACAATCTTATGGGGGAAGATCATTTAATACTATGGTGCTAACTCTGTCTAATTATCTTTCCCTCCCTTTCTTCCCCTACTCATTTTATCCCTCCTCTTTTTTTTTCCTTTTTTTAATCTTTCCATTCTATATAAATGAGCAGTAACACAGATATATAAATGAGCACTGAATTTGGAATAAGAATGAATGAATTTTTATTAACAATTCTGCTCCTAGCTAGCTGGGTTAATTAAGCGAGTTTCTTTGCTTATCTGAAAAAAAGTTTCATTAATAACACAGGGTGGTGGCAAGGAAAAAGGTGGAGACAGAGTAATCCCTCAAAAATTTCTGAGAATAAAATGTGTTATAATTATGGGGGAGTGTTTGGTAAGCCACAAACAACTACACAAAGAGAGTACATATGGACAATACTTTAAAAATACTTGCTAATCCCCAAATTCTGGTACAGGGATGATAAAGAAAAAAAGCACAGAAAAGTTAGTGCCTGATAAGGTATTTTTAAGATTATTTCTATCATCAAAATTCAGTTAGTATTTTAATCATTTTCATATTTCTGAAAATGTTCTTCTCTAAAGAGTATAAGAATATAATTAACTTTTCTTTAAATAAATTGGTTAGATGTCAGAAATTAAAATTAATAAAATATTGTGATTGCATAGTTCATTATCATATAATCATTAACCATTTCTCTGAAAACTCTTTTTTATTTCCCTAAAGTTTATCTTCAATGCTAGGACAGAGGAAATGAACTAAGAATACGGTTACAAACGGGACTGTTGAGAGGACTGACTTTTGATAGAAATAGTCAGAGTGGACAGGAAATAACTTTAAGGTGAAACAAACAGAAGTTCAAGATTCACATATCAATCAAGCTGTACCAGTGGCTAAATTTTTGAGACCAGTTAACAATAGATATTCAAAGCTTTAAAAATGAGTATCATTTGACCTTTTAATTAACTCTCTTAGGTATTTATCTAACTTCTAGGTATTTATCTAAAGTCTTTCCTAAACTTCTTATAAGTAAATGTGTTTATAAATGTTATAATAAGGTAAAATATGCAAAGATCCAATGATTAGGAAAGGCTGTTTTCAAGGAATTAACATGTAATAGGCTATGCCTAAAACTATACTGAACAAAATTTTATGTTAAGGTACTTCAGGATTATTATTTAAATATTGTCATGTGTAATATTGTAATATTGCAGGCAACTTTGGAGATTTAGGTGACTCTATTGCTTGCATAATAATTTCCATTTAAAACTATTGAAAGCCTTTACTGATTTCAATTTCAGGGAATAAAAGGAATAGTCAAAATGGAAGTTTTTGTCGGTGTTTCTAAGTTCAAGACGCCTCTTTAAGTTATACAAGTAATAGCAATAACATCTTACAAAACTTTGTGAATCAATGAGCAGCACCACCTTGCACTTATCTAAAGCCTTTGGCATGGAATCCTGTAGTCTCAAAGGACTTAGTCACCCATTTTATCAAGGTGCAAAATGAAGCGTAAAGGAGGTCAAGTCTCAGGACAGAAATAGAACTCTAAATTCCTGATAATCAGCTTCCAAACTAGTCATAAGAATCTAGGAGACTTTGGCAGTGATTCCTTTGAGCAGTCAAAACTGCAGCCAGGTGGGTAAGTTTATGAGCAGACTATAAAATGTAGCGTTGGCCTGGCAGCTGATCCAGTCAGAGTATAAACCATAAAGGTGAAGAATGGGAAAAGATTCCTGAAAAATGGCCTAGTGAACTAACGAGGGAGTGAACATTTATCTTTAGTTCTTCAAGTTAGGAAGAAAAAGTGAGACCTGGAAAATAAAATGCAAACAAGCCCTCCTCTCAAATAGAGAAATGGAATTTAACTGATGGATAGATGCACTATTATTTATGATTACTATAATTAGTTGTTAGGCAACATCAACACCGACTACCATGATTTTTTTAGCAGTTATTTTTAAATATATGTGATATTCATAGGAGGGAAATTATCCACATAGATACATTGTTAGATATTTTTGTTTTTAACAATCCTGGAGATATCTATTCATCTATCTATCTTTATATTATTTATCTTCTATCTACATTTACTCAATCATTCCTAAGTTTGTTCCCAAACATAAGTATATGTTCTTGCTACATACTCAATACTATTCTTGATAATACTCACCCATTAGAAGGCCACTGTAAAATAAAGAAGCTGTCTTTTTGAGCTGGGAAAAAATGAGTTTAGGCATATTTTATATCATGTTCTAACTTTCAACATCATCCTTGCCTATTAATGTCTTGGCTGCTACTAAAAAATATATGTAAATTCTACGGATTTCAACTTTACTTCATTTTAAGAAGAAAAATAAAGATAGATCCATAACAAAATGGTGTCATGCATAAGGTGTTGGATGTGATTGTTCAATGTTAAATAATTGTTTGTGATTTCCAGATAAATAAGCTAAAAATAAACGAAGATATAATTTATTTTCTCAACCATGAGAAATTTTTTTTAAAAGACAGAAGTTTTAACTATAGTACATGAAGCACTTAGCTTAACTTTAAGGATAGTTTCGATGTTAAGTTTGGGTGTTAATTAAAATTCAAATATTTTATGAAACGAGATAATTTATCCAAAAAAAGAAATGTCTAAGAGATCCTTGAACCTCATATGATTTCAATGATATTTATAAGAGAAAGTTAAATTTGCAGGCATTTAATTCTGTTGGGTGGTGTTGCAACAGTGAGAGTGCAAACACAAAGGAGCAACATTTTAATTACAAAATTAACGTGACAAAAATCAACGTTTAAACTGTAAACTTCAAGAAGTAATATCACCAAATGCCACCAACTTCAGAATCACCTGTGGTTAAGAGGCGCCTTTAAGTTTTATCTGTACAAAGACATGTGAGGCACTTGGAAGAATCATTTTCCACAAAAGTTTGTTAATGAGAACCCAGGATAGCAAATTTGAATCAGAAATGCATAGATCTGAATTTGAGGTCCAAAGTTAAACTACACATATGATAAGCATTCAATTGGGTGATATAGAAAGTAATCAAAGAAAATATTTGTGTCATCCGTTTTGGCACGTTTTTTCATACCCCAATACAAGGGCTATTCTTTTCTATGTGTTCCTTCATGTGTCTATACATGTAGTGAATTGACTACAAGTCACACTTTTTCCAGATAATGTAGCAACACACAGATACCATCATAATACATGCTACTCAGTCCCCAACTTATTGAATCACCATCTTCACAAATTCAAGTGAAACCAAGCAATTACATAAAATGGTTTTGTGGGATCAGAAGAAACCATCATCGTGTAGTTTCTTCTAATAGCCCTAACACAAATAAAAAGATTGCTTTACTAGTATTTCTTTAATGAAATCATTGGGTTTAAATGGTTTTATTTAAATAGTATTGGGAATGAAGGAGCGATTGCTAGAGTTTTTTGACTGAATTGACTAGACAGACTAGACACTACCAGTTGCTATTTAGATTCAGATGCCCAAGGTGATTGCTTTTTTTATTGTGAAAAACCTGCTGGAAAAAAAAAATTAAGGCTGTGGATTCGAGGCAGAAACCAACTATTTCCGAAACATAAACTCAATTATATTCAATTACTACATAAAATATAAAATAGTGTAAGAATCCCCATCTTGTAAAGGAGGTTTGTATTAATCAGCTTGAATTCTAGGTAACCATAAACAAAACAGCATCTTACTCTGAGTACATTAAAGAGCAAAACATTCAAAAAAACAAAAACAGGAACTCTTTTTACACAAAGATGTGTAAATGAACACCGTCACACAAACAGTTATGTACTCATAAAAAGGAATATATGACTTAAAAAGTTATACATGACTATAGCGAAGCAAGAATTTGCTACAGAAGAATCAAGAAATCTCTCCCAGGCCTATCATCTTAGAAGGGTTACAACTTGCTAACACTCACCCAGCTAATCCTGAAAGAAAGTAATGCTTCAGAAAACGTTCTGCATCGGACTCATGATGGGGGATCGTAGCAACAAACAAAACCTAGAAAAAAAACTCAACACATGAAAGAAACGGTAATTTTCATCAATTACATTCTTCCTTAATTATCTATAATTTTAAAACCTCAAAAAAGAAAAAAAACTATGTTCATTATTATGTTTCTGAAGATCACAAAAATATTTAAATCATTCTTAATACACTAAAGGTAAAAGAGGGAATATTAAGATAAAGTTCACCTATCACATTGTCATAGACCATGCGACACGCTGTTTTGTTAAGTCAAAGTCATGCTCCTAGTTTCCAAACTTCAAATAACTGAAATACCACAACATTCATAAAACAGAACTGAGCTACTGGGAGTAAGAAAAAAATACAAAAAGGTAGCAGACCTCAACAGCAGATAGTAAAATTAACATTTCAACAGCTCTTGCCTTTCATCTCAGTCTCTATAGTACGTTTTTTTCTGGAAAAGCTACGATTTAGTTTAGAAAGATGCAGAATTACATAAAACATCTGGAATATGGGACAAGAAATATTGGCTTATTATCCCTTGTGGACCCTCTCCATGAAAAATTTAATAGATCTGTTTTGGTAGTTTTAATCTCCAGAGCACCTCAAGCTATGTTATGGAAACATCATCTTGGTCATTTATATTAGAAAGAACACCTGGTGATGAAAGCAAATACACTCTCTTTTAAATTGTGAGTGCTTTTACTTTAACCATCAAACTTTTCATCAAATAAGTATATAAATATATGTATGTGTGTAAACATTCTGACTAGATTTTAGTTTTTGCATCTTTGTAATTGATAAGACTGTAATCTTGGTGAATTTACCAACAGCAGTCCTTTCATATGTTCTGCAAATCAATGATTTTGCCTCAACTCTGACATTTATTTATTGTATAATGCTGAGTACGTCACAGAGATTTCATGATGTGAACACTAAAATATCATTTACATTGGTCCTGGAAACAGACGACACTCACAATTATTAAAAATGAAGAAATATTTTTTGGTTTGACACATTTTCTTATTCCATAATAGTTTTTAAATAATAGTTTTAATATTTACTGTTAGTAATAAAATGATTTTTAGTTAATACTAAAATAATACTCACAGCTGAAAATAGTTAATAACTTTCAGGATTAAATGTTGTTATTGAAAAACTTACTGCTAGTAAAAATTTAATATTCAGAATGTGTGCACCTAAGGAAGATTGAACGATGAAGTCATTTGCCATGAGAATTTATAAAAAAAGTAATCTACAAAATTTCAGTGGTACATTCTTTCACTGTAAACGCATATTTTATTGTAAAATTTTAAAATTAAGTTTCAGCATAAGTATTTGCATATTAAAATTAGAAAAATTTCCACATAATTGAAAATATAATAAAACACTCTATTTTTATGTGATCTTTTAAAATTGGCACATTATACCATAGCTATGCTATTATTAATAACACTCAAAATATGTAATGGGCCTCTACATATTCCAATTAAAAATAGAAGTCCTTAAAATATTTGAGTATTTATAGTCTATAAAGATTTTCAGGGACATTTTTATTAATTTGACACAGATACGCCTTCATTTCTAATGTTACAAACCTGAATCATTTTAAATGCAATTAAAAGTGGTTATGAAAGAGTGTGGACTTCCTTGTGAAGTAGGAAATCACTCTTGTGATTAACATGCAAACGAGCTCATGCTGGCAGAATAGATTGGGGTTTTAAAACCCCAATTACTTTTGTATGATTATCTATTTACCAGTACACAGTCTATTTTCATTTTTCATCTAATACAAAATGGGCTTGCTTACATTTTTAGCACAGCAATTAATATTTACAATAATTATGACATCAAGCACTGCTGAGAACTCCAAGTAAATCATTTACCCCAATCTTTTATCTTTATATAGATTAATATCCTTTTATAATTTAATGCTGTATATGAGGTTACCACTATGCAAAAACCAAAATCAAGAACCACTTCCTTTTTTATTTTAGTTATAATACATGTTTTTGGAATATCAGTAAGATGACTACTGTTATAATATGAAAACCCACATTTTTAAGTCTCGTGAGAATAATATGTAAAAACAGTTTAATTGCTCATAGCAAGAAAAATAAATGTATATTGAGAACAATAAAATGTGTCCTATGAATCTTTTCTTTTTAAAAGTAATAACACAATTCCAAACTTTCACTAACACGCTTTGATTCATACCTGCTACGTACTGCACACATACACATTTTTCCAGACTTCTAAAGAAAATTATAATGCATTAATGACAGGAACCATGGTAATGGAAAAAAGGTCACCCTCTCTTGAACACCTTCTGTTTTAAACCATTATATATAAAGACATTCGAGAAAGCAAAGAATTAAAAGCCAGCCTTTGTGCAACCCATTACTGAAATATTATAGAATAATCTATATCAAATGCAGAGGAACAGCAGATTCTTTTGGATCTAAATTAACTGCAGCCATAGAAACGCTTTTATGCTTATTATGTATCTGCATGTTGATTCAATTATTAAAAGAACACCTGACAGCATCAGACTTATTTAATTGAATTAATTAAACTGGATGAATAATCACTGAATTCCTTTTGTGTGAAATTTGTCCTGAAAAGTAACACTGGCATTTGGAAATTGCAAGTAATTTGCATGGTGAAATACAGTGAACATGGAAATCTCCTATTTCAGTATGCTGGGGTTCTTTTCTCCCTCTTCTCATATAAGACAAATGAACAGATTCTTGCAGTGGATATTTTCTCTTTTACAGTAAAGATTTATGAATACTTTTTATCAGTATATCATTAAGAAATTTTTCAACAATTTCCTCTATGTCACAATTTAAATTTTTCTCCTTTGGTGAAAAATATTACGCAAACTGTCACTTTCACAAAAGAGGTGATAGGACACCAATGTATCCTTGAAACTATAAGGTAAGAGAGACTTGTTTCAAGATGGATTACTAAGATAAGACACTTCGTATCTCCATAATAAGAATGCAACTATTTGTGTAAAGTTGGAAGTGAAAAACCATTCAAAATGATATCAGAGCACTTAGCTATCTTCCACACACATTTTTGTTGGAGGTATTTGTTTCTTTTATGATTAAAGGTTTAAGGTTTATGCACAGTATGTATAAGACTTATGGCATTTTATGAAGACAAATATTTGTAGTGTGTTTATATGCATGATGATTTTAGATATTCATTTTTAAAAGAATGACAGTAGGAAAACCTCCTACACATAGATTTTCCCTGAGTCAAGTTCAGAGATAAACTAAAAGGAACATTGTGCAAGCTCTGTTTTTTCTGTCAGATGAAAACAAACAAAACTGACAATATTTTAAAATATTCTCAAAGCACTCACTTGCTGCGCTTCTAATTTCTGGCCATTAGCTTCATCATCACTAGGAAGCGTCAGTTCATCTCCCTACAGCTTTGTATTTGTTCACCACACTCATGCCACTGGGAAGACGCATCGAGATCCGCTATTGTTAATTCATTAAGGATAAAACTTGGGGAAATATCAATGCTTGGTTAATCTTTAAATATACACATCCACATAAGTTATACTTCAATATATATCACATCATGTTTTGATCAATCTTTTTCTTCTCTGTTGTGAATGGAAAATTATTGTACTTTCATACTTGAGATGATAATCACTTGATACCATTTTTGTCATTCTTGTTATTTAGGAGAGACTGTTTACCATAATAAACTATGGTATTTGAAATTACACACCATTTAACATCTACTTTCCTCAGATTAATGAACCATTTAAACATTCAGGTTGACCACACTTGAATTTTGTTCACTTTAAAATTATGCTTGATCCCTTCAACCTTTGATCCATGTACTTTCTTTGTATTAGCTTTATTTCTACACTTTCTTTGCATATTTCTGAGCGAATGGTCATAGTTACCACAGTTAAATCTTGTGTGTGATACAGGATTATTCTTCCAAAATAAAACTGAAATAGAAAATATGCTATTTATAAAAAATAATTCATAAAGCAACTCAAGTATTTAATGAAACTGCTTTCTGTTCTATTGAAATATCTAGCATTCTAGATAAATTGTTTCTTTGTGATCTAAATTGTAGACATGATAAATATACAAACTTTTACAAAATACTTTGTGGAAAATCTAACTCCGCTTTAGTATCTGTATTAATAACCTTAGTGGTTAGATTTTTATTTTACATAAATTATACAAAATACATTGGCATTATACCCCATTCTTAATACCAGTTTATTATAGCTTTATTTCATAATATTGGATGTGGAAATGGAAACAGTGCCATCATGTGATACTTTTCAGGGTACTTCACTTCTTATATTCTCAAAGTCTGAGCATACAGCCACTATAAAAATAAAGAGTTTGCAGAAAAGCAGAGAATGGCAATATATTTCATCACCCAGTATTTTGCAACCACATCCGTATTCATGCCTTTGTGTAAAAAATTAGGAACACCTTTTAAATCTTCAAAGATAAACAAGTATAAAGTCAGTACTTGTATTTCTGTATATACATACACAAACACACAGACTCCCTTTATTAAAAATCTGCTAATTGTTTTTTCTAGTTCATAAAACCTTACACATTTAAAATCAAATTCAATTTTTAAAAATAAAAAAGGGTACTTCAGAAATGGACTAAATTCACTATTCTAATTAACAAAAATCAGTAGTTATGGAGGGGAAAAATTGAGATGGAATGTAAATATCAACTCCAACCCAAATAAAACTTATGTCTAAAAATTGAACCCAGTTTCTTCATAGTTATTCTTTTTACTTCAGTCAAAGAACATAGATACTTTTTGCATTAACTTGAGAAGAACTAAGTACCAACATTAAAATGTTAGATTTGGAAAGAGTTACACTATTTGTTTAAATTTCAAAATCAGCTTTGAAAACTATGTTAAATTTATAAAACCATAATAATCATGCATAAATATGAAAATCTGCACTACAAATGATCCCTGCTCTATTTCTTATAATTCATTCTGTTACTGCCATTTTATTGAAAAACAGCTTTTTTTCCGTGAGAGGTGTAAATTAAGGAGCTACTCCCTTACTTTCCAGATTTATTCCATACAAATACAGAATTACATTTTAAGGAGAGGTGTGTACTGTTCAAACATTAATAGACACAATGTTAAGCCAGGATTAGAACATGAGCCATGAATCGATTCCTATCTATTAATTTTAATGACTCAGGGTGTGTCTACAGCACATTTCATTTTAGCGCACACACAATTCAAGGTATTTCAGTTTAAAATTTTTACCAAAAAGTGAGAAAACTAAACTATAATGCAAGATTTAAAAATACTGATGACTCTAAAAACTAGTTCTTAAATAATTATCCTGAATCAAATGCTTTTGCATATCCTTTATGATATACTGTAGCACAATACTTAAAATTTCACACAAAATGGATTTAATGAAAGAAGGGAGAAAAAGCTTGAGAAAACTTTTATTCACACAAGCATAAGTGCAGCTGTTTGTTTTTTGAATGGTGAAAACAACCTCTAATCACAGAAGCCTGAGGAGAACTTAATTACAGTCACTGAAAAAATAAAATGAGGAAAATTTTAGCAGTAGGAAAAAGGTAAAAGTAGATGTGACTTATTAAACTCTTTGGTTCTAAAAATTCCTCTCTCTCTAAACTAAACTAAAATGGAAGTTACTAATTGGCAAACAACTCATCAAATGAATAATCTCTTCTAGGAGAAGGGTGCTTTGGGGATTACCCTAAAGCCTTTTATTATTGTTACCATTATTCTCTCTCCAAATAACTAGAGGCATGGACTCACTGGCAGGTTTTTATTTGGAAAGGTTACTATTCCTCTGAGAAGAGACCCTATTTTGTTTTTTCCAAAACTGGTTTGCAGACTTTTGGCTTTTGGTAGAAAGGAATCTTCAGTACCCTGATTGTGTTTCTTCATGAAATCTATCTTCCACAAATTCTTCAGTTCTTCCAACCTGCACTGATCCTGATCTTTTAATAGTTATTTCAGAGACATCAGGGACAGAAGACTTCTGACGGTTTTCAATAATGTAACGTTTTTCCTTCCAGGCTAAGATTTACCATTGATACTTCTATATTTTCAGCTGTAGAAGAAGAGCCAACATCACCAACTCTTTTAAACTCAGTCCTGACTCGTTTCACAAACCATAAAACTCTAGGAAACAGCATCAACAGAGTTATGAACTGGACAATGAACTTCACTCAACTCACCCATATTTTTAAGGTTATGTTAGAGTCTCAATTCTTTCTTCTAGAGTAGCAGTATTTGGAGTTAGGAGAAAGAAAATAAAGAGGAGTTGCTCAGAAAAGACAGAAAAAATATGTGAAAAATACTGATGTGTGAAGCAGTAATTTTCAATCACCCTTCAATGTACCAAGATATACCAACAGATGAAAAATTATAAATCAAGACATAAATTCTATTTTATATAGTTGTATCTTTAAACAACATTAAGAGCAATCCTCCCACCTGAAAAACAGTGATAGAACCCTACACAACAGCAATTTGGTACTGATTGTCCAAATCACCACAGTTTGTTACATAATTATAAACCCATTCCATGATGGAAGAAAAAATTAAATTATCCTTAGATTAATGTAACAAATTTCACTCTTCTAGAAGGGAAAAATAAATAACTTTGCCTACTAAATTATTTAAATAACAGTAAAAGTTTCATGTGTCCATATTCAGTTCATTAAATTTTACCTTCATCATTCCCAATTATTCTCTAAGATTCCCCACTCCCCCCAGACACACACACTTACATGTCTACACATATAGGCAGAGATAGTAAACAACTGGGTGAACTTCACTGGGACTAATCAAAGTCGGCTGGCAATTTAGGAGGTGGGTATGCCTTTCTGTTAGTTAATACAGAGTTGTCATTTGTTGCGCATACGATATGTGACTGTTGAAAATGTCAGAAAAGGACTTGATGCACTTATTCTAGTTAAGAATATTTGACATTTTATAAGAAAGTAACGTTATTCCTTGGAGAAAATGAACAAAGCCTTCCTAGCCTGAGTAGGTGACAAATTTTCTTCCACAGCCAATCCAGTGACCAATTCACATATTTCTTGACACAGAGTCAAGAATATTAACATTTATACATAGGGCTTCACCTTCATGCTTAATCTTAGCTATTATTACTGACATGCTCTTTAATTCTATAGTTATCTATACATATTGAAAGATCCTCTTTATATTTGATCACTATGACGTCTTTTCCTATTTTAACCATATTCCTATCACTTTAGCCTGAGACTACGTCAAGTAAGGGAATTCAAAAACACATTATAATAGGATATTATTACAGGTTCAGGTAGTATAAACATTTTATATTAATTATAAAACCAAATTATAATTCAAATGTATACTTTTTACAGTTTACAAATTATTTTTAATCCTTAAGAGATTTATTTTTACTATTTATCATAAAGTATTTGATAAGGTTGTGTTTTGCTGAGATCTGTATTCCAATTATTTAAATAACAATTGGTGACAATTTAATAAAGATATAACAAAGAGATTTCACATGGAGTTTAGTGCCACTCAAGGACTTCACAGGAAGAAAAGATGCAAAGGCAAGTCTCATTCAACAAGTTACAGGAGAAATTTGTAATTTTATTGTTAGATTCCTGGCATTCATACATCATATATCAAAGAGAGGTGTAGAAGGAACTTGAGATTAGGGGATAAAACATTTCATAAGTTTAAAATATTACCTTTCAAAGAGTAAACATGGTATATACAGAGGGCATTTGTACAATTAGAAGATAATTTAAAGACTTACACCAATTCCTTTTTTCAACATGTATTTACAAATATAAACTGTCTATTTTTTTTAACAACAGAATTACTTGACTTTAATATATCCAAAATTTCCACCAAACTGATCTTTAACTGATAAACCTCTGGGTAGCCAGTTACTTCAATCTGTCTTCAATAACGACATACTTAACTCTGAGGTCTGTTTCTGTCCAGTGAGACACTACAAGTAACAATTACAAAGGCACTGATTTCAAGGAGCCCATTAGTTTATAAGCTCTGTCAGCCTCCTACTAGACTATAGTTATCTTTTCTTTTTTAAGTTTGATTCCCATAGTGTGTCTTTTATAGGACACAATCAAAGCTAAACTAAAATGTTAAATAATGCCAGTCCTACATCCTGAGTCTCCTTGACTTGTGCTAAAAAAAATAAAAAAAAAAAAAACTCAGAAATAAAAAATGCAAAAAAGCTCCTCTTCATACTCCCATTAAAAAAATAATTATACATAAAGAAATGCCTCTGTACATCTAAATTTACCCTTTTGTCCCCCAGAGATAAAGACCATTAAGAATCTGAGTCATACTTTTCCCTTCTTCTTAGATTTAAACAGCTGGCAGTTGCACAAACATCTCTGTAATATACATTCACAAGAACACACATATACAATTTTTTTTCTAAAATATAATCTTGTCTTTTTTGTGTGTGTGGAGGAAGATTTACCCTGAGCTGACACTTGTTGCCAATCTTCCTCATTTTGCTGGAGGAAGAGTTGCCCTGAGCTAACATGCATGCCAGTCTTCCTCTATTTTGTATATTGGTCACCACCACAACATGGCCATTGACGAGTGGTCTAGGTCCACACTTAGGAACTGAACCCAGGTCATCAAAGCAGAGCAAACCAAACTTAACCACTAGGCCACAAGGTCAGTCTCTAATCTTGCTTTTTTTACTGGACAACTGTAATATGTAATAGAAGTATTACTTTTTTAAAAAAAGGCTGCCAATTATCATTCACTGTTGATGAGCATTTAGATTGTTTCTGTTTTTGTTATAATAAACAATTCTATACTCTTGCCTATACAGCTATCCTAATTTATTTGGTTTGGGGGGGGGCATGGAGAATATCGTCAGAAATTGTTGTAAAATTTATTCTTTCTTCCTTATATAAAAAGCATATCTTTATTGACAATAAATAACTAATATGAATGGCTGTCCTCAAAGCTAATTCGTGTACCTCTAATAATTTGCTCTCCTATGGGTTACTTTATGTTTATGATTCATGTAAGTCTCTTCAGAGTTGAAAAATATTTCCTTCTACCATTCTGCCAATACTTAAAGCACAGATATTCATACAGACAAATGTAGATTCACACAGTATTTTTCCTTCAGCTATAAACTTTAGTTAGCTTTGCCATGTTTCACATATGCCTCAAGTCGGAATGAAACTTTTTAATGGTAAAATGTAAGTTGCTAGACAAAGAAACAGATGCACAAATAGCCATCTTAGGTTAAAGTTTAAGTCTAATCATGGTTTAAAATGAGTAATGTGAAAGCATAAAAAGCATGACATATAGATAACAGCTACTAAAATATTATCAGAGAAAATTGTATCCATAGGCTTGAATCAAGAGTGACAAGAACTATTCATTGTGATGAATTAAACCAATAAAACTCAGTTAAACTGAAACAGAAAAATTCTCCATACACAACTATAACAACCTAAAAGAAAAACTGAAAAAATTTTAAAAATTAAATTCAAATAATGAAAGATAGTGCACATCCCACTATTATATATTTATATAAAGTGAAAGAGGTAGGTCTATGCTCATGAAATATGTTTTCCCAGAAAACTGACTTTTAGTATCTAACTAGAACTATGCTTTAATTTATTCATCTTCATGGGGAATAAGGTGCTACAAGTTATTTATTTTTCCAAATAACTAAAAGCAAACGCCATTCAATCAATACACAATCTAGTTTTTCACATATGTCAAAAATATAAAGTTTCTGTTCTGTAGGAGTGTTTAAATCAACGGAAGCTCATGATTTACAATCAGTTTACTGACATTTAGTTCCTTTCTCTCCCAAGGTGTACATACACACACACACACACACACACACACACTTGATCTCTTCCCACTATTTCATGGTGGTCAATACAACGTCCTAAAAGAGCGATTCTTCAGGGTCACTGATGTGCAAGGCTACTCACCATGCACCGAATGAACCCTGAGACTATATCGTGGTTAGACTGTGCATTATTTCAAGGAATTTTAAAATGTTATTTCCCATGATCTGAGGCTATCACTTTTTGCTACGCCCATCCAACCTGGAATTCGATGGGCATGGTCTAGGAAGTCAGATAGACAAGGCACAACGAGGGGTAAAAGGAACAGAATCTAAGACGTGAATTCAAGTCTTTTTGTATTTTTTGTTTGTTTGCTGGCTTCTGAGTTCATAGTTGTATTCTAATTAGTTCAAGTGCCTTAAATTTTAACCTCAAGGTATAAGGATTATTATCATTATTACATGTCCAAAACTAAAAACAGAATATAATGAACAGAAAAGAAAATACAAAGTAAAACAACCTGTTATAAAATGTAGTACAGACCTACATAAATCAGGAAAAACTTAATTCTACTTTTTATGCGTAATAACTCTGAGTCAAAACACTTATTAAATGATGACTAAGTTTAATAAATTAAATCATAGTTTGTTGGACTAGATGAGAATTTTAGTGCTACTTCATTTGTTCATTCATTCATGTATCCATTTATTCAATCAACAACTATCTGAATAACTGTGCGCCAGTACCGTTAAGTATCTAGATGACAGAAGGGGAATGGACACAGTCAGCATGTGTGGACAGAAGTATGTAGACAAAAATTTATAATCACAGAAATATACAATTGCAAACTGTGATGAGTGACGTGAAGGGAAAGTGCAGGATGTAGTACCACACATCAGGGAGAGAATGAAGTCTGTGATGTCAGAAGCTTTGTAGAGCAAGTGAATCTCTGAGCTTTGACCCAAAGGATGAAAGGGCATCCATAAGGCAGCTGTGACGTGCAGGGGAGAGTAGTCCATCCTTATGTGAAGCCCCTGAGCAGGGATAGAAATGTAGGCCATCTGAAGCATTCTCTATACAGCTTAGTAAAAACTGCTACCCAGGGGCTGGCCCCGTGGCCGAGTGGTTAAGTTCTCATGCTCTGCTTCAGCAGCCTGGGGTTTGCCGGTTCAGATCCTGGGCCTGGACCTACGCACTGCTCATCAAGCCATGCTGTAGTGGCATTCCACAGAAAAGAGCTAGAACAACTTAAAAGTAGGATATACAACTACGTATGGGGCTTTGGGGAGAAAATAAAAAAAGAGGAAGGTTAGCAACAGCTGTTAGCTCAGGGCCAATCTTCCTTGCCAAAATAATTCCAAAAACTGCTAACATATTATCCCTTACTTTTTTTGATACATTAAATACAGGTGTCCTAACCTGTTCAGTAGGAAGATAAATTGCTTAAAAGTAAGCATTATTTAAATGTTTCTTCAAGTTTTATCTGTAGATATGGTAGGTGATTAGAAATAACTGCTCTGAATATTTTCGTGAAAATGATTAGCATGGCCAGGCTCAGAGAAAAAGGTGTGGTCTATCTTTACCTGAAAAAAGACCATATAGAAGAATGCACCACAGTGTGCCAATCGAATTTGCCTTTATGACTTACCTACAGACACTAGAGAACGAATGTTGGGATTCTCAAATTCCTTGCAATGAGCCCATATTCTGCACGTCCTGAAACAGGCACCAGCTATCACAGCAGGAGTCACAGATAGCACAGAGATAAACTTCAAGGCCTTAATTTCTAATCATCTCCTTTGGAGTGAATTCTGAAATGCTTTTGCAAAAGACTCGCTCTTCGCACTCATCCTTTCTAAACCCATTCTCATGACTAGGGGGGATTGGGGCCATCTATTCAGACAGGGGTCTGATTTAGGCACGTTAATTTACAGAAACCTCAACTTTACATTCTCTCTAGATAATCCGTCTGAGCCACAGCTGATTTCTGAACCTCACGTTCTTGCCAAAGAGTACAAAGTCTGTACTCTTTGCTATCTAATCCTTATCAAAATTCTAGTGGAAAGAAATAATATTTATGTAGGATTGCCTAAATGACATACAGTGCATCCAATACTCAGGCCAGTTAGTCTAAATTTTACATCTCAATCTGACCAGACCATGAAAGAACTAATTCTAACTACAAATGTAATGCTTTAGCACCTCTTAAAATTGCTGTTATTGAACTTCACATTGGAGTTATCTATTTGGTATATACTGACATGTATCATAAGAAATGGCTTTATCGTGTTTATTATGGGGTTACTGCTCACCCACTATATTACACAGTGTGCCTTCACGAGAACTATGAGAAAATTCCTGCAGGTCTAAAGTATCTAGAGAAACTATGATTCCTACTAGAAACTGTTGCTTTTTTTTTTTTAATTTCTATAGATAACACTCATCTTACAGCTGAGGATGCTGTTTCCTTTAATTTAGCTGCTAAATAGATCAAAGGTAGATTTGTGGCCAATCCAAGCAACTGAACAAGCCTATACAGAAAATATTTCTGTGAGCTAATCCTACTATTGCTTTATTCTTTTCCTCCTATATTTCCCCTCACATTGATTCTATCCATTGTTTATAATCATGCTTTTCAATTGACTAAAATCTTCCTGAAGTGATGGAACATATGAAATCCTATAACTCTTTAAGTTAAGAGTTTAAGTTTATTTATTTATTTATTTATTTATTTTTTGAGGAAGATTAGCCCTGAGCTAACATCTGCCGCCAATCCTCCTCATTTTGCTGAGGAAGACTGGCCCTGAGCTAACATCTGTGCCAATCTTCCTCTACTCTGTATGTGGGATGCCTCCAGAGGACAGCTGATGAGTGAAGTAGCTCCACGCCCAGGATTCGAACCTGTGAACCCCAGACCACCGAAGCAGAACATGTGGAACTTTAACCATTCGGCCATGGGGCCAGTCCCTGAAAATATTTATAGACTGTTTGTTACAGGTGTTAATATCAAAATGTTTTTTAATGTTAACTAATTTTATCTGTGCATAATGTTGAATACCTGGAAGTTTAATGTAAAACATATAAATCTCTTGTTGCCAATGAATTTTATAATCCATGATAAAAGGATTACTAGCACAGATAAATAGCAAAGAGCAGATTTTTAAAAAATTAATATGAAAATTTTCCTAAACAAATACATTGATATAATATAAAGAAAAAAGGAGTATAAAATATCATTTTTGTAATCAGATTTAGTTATTAAATCCCATTCATACACAATGGTGACAAGAAGAATTGTTTCTTGTCTTCCAATT
The DNA here is from genome assembly GCF_037783145.1 of Equus przewalskii. Lineage (NCBI taxonomy): Eukaryota > Metazoa > Chordata > Mammalia > Perissodactyla > Equidae > Equus > Equus przewalskii. The sequence goes on along the minus strand of NC_091834.1, from coordinate 71,825,955 downwards.
ATTGGGACGAGCTAATATCTTGAAAGTGGGCAGATCTCAGATGCAACTAGAGACAAAGGAAGGGATGGGAAAATGCATTGGAGGATAAGGAGAAAAAAGACTCATCAATATCAGCAAGGAAAAATCGAATAAAAAGCATGGAAGAGGGAGGCCTGATGAAATGCAAATCCACGTTTCCCCAAGAAGTAAAAGTAAGAAAGTTTGAAATGCGCAGAAAACACAGATAAACAAACAGTGAACATAGGTTAGTTCAAAGAGAACTGAGCGTGGTTTCAAAGAGAACTGAGAGTGGTTTCTGAACATAAAGAGAGACTGGGATATGGCCAAAGAAGTGAAGAGAAGAAACACCTTTCAAAGAAATATTAAGAAAAAGTGAAAGCAAGGAGTTGTAGTGGGAGAATCAGAAGGATTTATCATGCTGAATTTAAAAAAGCGAAGGTTCTAGTGACAAAATTTCCAACAACATATTCTATGTGTAAAGATTGTGATGAGGCCAAAATGACAAACTCTTGCTTTGAAAATCAAACATATGGTGATACAGAAATAACCTTAGTTCCAAAATATTGATAGGCATAAAGAAGGACGGGATTTTTAAAATTAAAAGTATAGAGTTCTGCACTTTGAAGAATACTCCACCTCTAACATATAACTTCTAGTTTTAATCTAGAAAAATGATGGAATTTTTTAGTCTGTTTCCTAGTTGTAACAGCTGTGAAACGACTTGAGACAGCAAAATGCTAAATAAAGATAAATTCTAAAAATAACAACAGTGTTAGAATTTTTATATTGCACTTGTTCCTTAGAGGAAAATTATAAGTTCTTTGATGGTATTTCACATTGTTTAAATAAAACTGACTTACAAGAATACTGAAATGTAATTCTTTTTGAATGGCCAATTGGTAGGAAAATAAGAGTTTCTTCTAAAAATGAGTAATTGAATAAACTGGAAAATTAGAGGGCATTTCCTTTTTCAATGTCCTATCTTTGTGGGGGACAAATTATTGCAACTCTTGCTTAGAATGATTCCCTTTTCCTAACGAGGAGAAGACCTTTCGGCAACCCATTCTTTCACTGGATACACTTGTGTCACGGATAAATCTATTACGCATCCTCCCTCTCTCCTTTATACTTCAATAATAGATATGAAATTCATTTCCTCTGTCCCTGTAAAACGAATGGATTTCTCTGTGCAGAAAACCAATGGGAAAGAAGATTTCACAATGTTTCCTAGTATCACAAAGGCTGTGCTGATTTTAGTCTGAAGCAGATAAACTCAAATTATAGTTTAACCTCCGGTAATAGGAATGATTCCATTTTGAAAATATTTGTTGTAAAATTAAAATAGATAATGGATTGTAATTGCTTGAAGAGAGGCACTGATGTGTTTACACTCACTAGGGAGTACAGTCATAGATGGTGAAAACGTGCCAAAAAATCACATACATAGACATGCCTTGATATATAGAAATAAACACTCTATGTGACCTAATAAATGCAGAAGTTAATTTTGATTGAATATAAAATATGCAACAAACTAAATAAAAGATATTGAGTTAGACAGAAATCTGCCAAAGAACTCATGTCTTTCATACATACAAGCTCACTATGATATCTATGACAATAAAAGTTAATTTGGCTTAATACGAAGTCAGATATGACGAGCAGCCACACATAATTTAAATCTTTCTTACACACAAGCACACATGTATGTCATACGACAAAATAATTTTATAAGAACACACAATCAAAACAGTACATGAAACATAATGCCACACAAACTTAATTTCTAATGAATCCTACATTTAACTATCTGACACTGACAAATGGGAATACCAGTTTTGTAAAGACAAGGTAACCACTCTCCTTAGAATGGGTCCTCTAGCCTTAGCAAGATCTGGTTTCAAATACAGGCTTCCACTCCTTAAAATCTGTAGATTTTTGACATTTTACTTAATCTCTCTTTGTCTCAGATTTCTTGTCTATAAAACTGAAAAGAAAAATACACATCTAATAGAGTTATTGTTAAGATTTAATGAGATCATATGTACTTTAATGTTCTATGTCTATATGGTAGGGACAAAAACAAGATTTTTGTACAGTAATTCCCTGAAATTCTTACGTCATTTATTTTTAACTAATAATAAAATCAGCAACATATAGCAGTCAGAGTGCATGGGCTTTGGAGACAGAAAAGCCTACAGACTAAGCCTGGCTTTCCCCACTTACCAGCTGTGCAGAAATTACTTAACTTCTCTGAGTCTTAGTTTTCTCATACGTAAATTGTGGATAAAGTACTTATTTTGAAAATTTTTAAGGAAATTTAAAATGAAATAATGTAAACAAAAAAGTACTGGAATGAATGCTCAATAAATTTTAATCTGTTTTGTGTACATGGCATTGAGACCCTACCAGCTTGCAAAAGCATCTTGAGAGTCAAAATTATTTTATACATTTCTCTATTAACCATCGTACCATACATGTGTGCTGAGAAAGGAAGTAGAGAATAATGCCCAAGAATTGTGAGATACTGCTCTAAGGATTGATTTGTTACAGAATTTCTGGTGAAGTAGAATGAAAGCTATTTTTAAAGAGAAAATTTCATTTAAAAGTTACCAGATATTCATGGTTGCACCAACAGCAAGGCTCCTTGACACTCACCCTCCTTTAAGATTGTTTTGTGGGAGGAGGGAAGCCATCAGCATGTCCCCTTTGTCACACAAATGTAGAACAGATAGTCTTTCCTTGTCTGGAGAAGTTCAAACAGTGGTGAAATAATGCAAAGCAAATTATTCACCTTAGAATTTTCAATCTTATATTTAATAAAGTAAGTATTGCCCTAAGAGCACAGCAGTCTCTAGGAGGTGGAGATCTTTAGATCACTGGTGAAGGTTGGTTTGGCCCTTCCTTTTTCCTTCCCCATGCCTTCTGCTTCTCCCATGCTCTAAATTTGCCAGAAGCTACAAATGTTCTGCTCTCTCAGAGTGGGGCTGGACAAGCTGTGGCCTCTGTGCAGACAGGAACTCTGCATTTTGTGTAAGTCTGATAAGATTGTTCAAGGTAACCTGACAACAGGGGCTGGAAGGTGCAATAAGCAGCTACAAAGACAGACCTGTGGAACAGCTGAGCTGAGGATTCATGAGAGACCTTCAGAGTGACTCCTCAAACATTTTGAGGCTATATAAGTCCTTCCTACTACAGAGGATGGAATGATTAAATAACTAGAGAGTTTTAGGCCCCTAAATCTTGTAGGCTCCTGTAAATCAGTGTTGAATGTGGTACGAGGAATATGAAGGCTAAACAAGGAAGTCACAAACATGGCAAAATTGGAGCAGGGAAATAGAAAAAAAACAGACACGTGACTTAAGCAGTGAGTAGTTCTACAGTAGTGGCAGCACATACAAAATGCCACAAGAACACAAGTGGTAGGGATAAATTTTACCTGGCTGCAATCAGGGAAGACCTCAAAGAAGAGGTGACTTTTAAGTAGTGTTTTGAAGGTTGAAGTGATAAAGAGAAGATGGAAAGAAGAAGCAAGCTTTTCCTGGCATTGAAATTAAACACAAATTCATGGAATGGCATGATGTATTCAAGAAACAATGAGTAATCCAATGCAAGCAGTATACAGCCAACAAAACAGAGGTGACATAATTGAAAATAAAGGGAGCAGAAAGCTCAAAAACAGTGACTAGGGCCGGCACCCGTGGCGCAGTGATTAAGTTTGTGTGCTCCACTTCAGTGGCCTAGGTTTGTGGGTTCAGATCCCAGGCGCAGACCCACACCACTCATCAGCCATGCTGTGGCAGCAAACCACATATAAAGCAGAAGAAGACTGGCACAGATGTTAGCTCAGGGCTAATCTTTATCAAACGAAAAAAAGAAGAGAATTAGCAACAGATGTCAGCTCCGGGCTAATCTTTCTCAGCAACAACAACAAAAAACAAAACGGTGACTCAAGGAAGTATGTATTATGAGACCAGCAACTCATGATCAGATGCAAGTCTTGGACTCAAACTGCCCAAGACACTGAATGGTCTTCTGGTGATCTCAACTTACTCTTCTACTGAACAGGAAAAAATAGGATGTTTTTATCTAGAATTTGAAATGTTCACCAGTGACAGAAACAAGCAGATTTTTCAGGGACATCTAAAGGAATGCTAAAAATTCCAAGTTTAGGCTCTGCAGAATAATAAATTAGTAAGTGAATACTTACAAAATAGAATTCAAAGCGTACAAATTGGAGTCATCTATATAACAATGCCCAATTAATTCAGTATAAATCCAAATACACCAGCTGCCAGGAACCAAAATAACGAATGCGCAGGGTTTTTTTTATTGACTTTCTTACTAAAATGAGCATATGATTTGGCAGGACGAAGACAGTCACTGTGCTAAGCAGAAGATATGATGTGGGGGCAAGTGCTAGGAATTTTCACCTGAATACTTAAACTGGAACTTGAATCATGAGTAGGATTCACATGGGTCTAGATCCAAGAGAACTATTTCAGAAGGAAAAAAAAAGCCAAACCCTAAGCCTCCGCCCTACCCCCAAACAACTTACACTCCAGTGGGTGAAGACAGTTATCAAAATTTGAAAATTGTAAATTTTATAGTACATTAAAAGGTGGTAAATGTTATGGGAAAAATTAGAGAAGGATGAGGGTGATCAGCCAACGAGGCAGACTTGTAGACTCGCAGATTTAAATAGGATCGTCAGGGCAGACCTCACTGAGGAAGTGACATTTAAGCAAAGACTTGAAGGAGGTGATGGAGTTAACCATGTAGCTACCTGGAGACCCAGGCAGAAGGAACAGTCACTGCAAAGGCCGTGAGGCAGGAATATGCCTAGGGGGTTTGAGAAACGGCAAGAAGGTTCACGTGGCAAGAACAGAGTGAAGAAAAGGGAGGGTAGTAAGATACAAGATCAGAGCTCAGATTGTATAGGTTTGGAAACTATTTTCCAGTTTTAAGAAAACAGTAGCAGAGCCTGGGGCAAAAGCGGAGGGGGGTGGAGGGTTTTGAATGGGGAAGTGCATGATCTGATTTAGGTTTTACAAGTCTCTCTCTAACTGCTATGCAGACTATAGGGGATCAAGTATGGGGTTAGACAGACTCCAAGGCAATGGTGAAAATAAAGATGATGGTGGCTTGGAACAGCGTGGCAGATGTGGAGATAGTAAGACGTGACTGAAATCAGCATATATTTTAGTGGAGCCCACACAGAGCCAAATTTACCTATACCGTTTATTTTTAAAAATTCATTCACTACTTCCATTCATTTAATTACATTTAATTAACTGTCAACCATGTACTAAGCATTTATTATGAACAAAGCACTGTGTGGGTTAAATGTTATCCCACAATTTTAGACTGTCACTGTGTCATTTACCCTCTCTACTTTCTCAAGTTCACTCACGGTAATAAAATATCTGAAGCTACTGGTTTCAATCTATTGCTTACATTCAAAAACATCTACCATCAGGCCAAGATAAGATGAGCTACAGATCTAACTACAGTCCCTGAACAGATAATACATTGGGACAACCAGTAGAATTGGGAAAAGAGGAGGAGAAACTCATTAGGTGCCCAGAACCCTGGGGAAAGATGAAGGATGGGGGGAGGGGCAAACAATGAAAAATTATAATTTCAATTTAGGAGTCATCAGACATAAATAGTTGAAAACTCTTCTTTCTCTTCCCCAGGAAAAATTAAACTAAACTTGAAGAAGAAACGGCATATCCTTGTCCTAATATTGAGAGTAAGATAGGAGCACGGATGCCCAGGACAGTCCTGTGGGTGGATCCGGAAGGTACTTTGAAATGGGATCAAGTGCTTAAATCGGTTGCTAATGACAAAATGATGTTTATATTATTTACAGGGCAATTTATTTCTTTAGAGGGAAAATAACTTTTTTAATCAAAAATGTTTTAATCAGGAGGTTTTTGGCATCACTAGGCTCCATGTCCTTACTTAACAAGACTCTAAAACAGCCCCCTGCTGACTTTCTGACCTCATCTCCTACAGTCCTGGCTCACTCTGCTTCAGCAACACTGGCCCCTTCACTCTTCTCAGATCCTTAAACATGTAACTCTCCTCGGTTTTTGCACCTACAGTTCCGTCTCTCTGAAGTGCTCTCCCCTCATATACTCACAGGACTGGCTCCCTCATTTACTGCAGGTCTCTCCTACAAGGCCACCATAGCAGTAGGCCTTCCCAGACCACTTTATATAAAATAAGTCTCTTGACGTCAGTCTCTATCGTTTTTTCCTGCTTTACTTTTCTTTACAGCACATACCATCACCTGGCATGTTATTCACTTTTAAAAAAATTCCTGTCACTTCAATGAAGGCAGGGACTTTGTTTTGGTTACTCTTATATCCACAGCGCCTGTCACAGTGCATATGCTCAGTATATACGCTGAATAAATGTATTAGTCAAGAGCATGATGTTGGGGAATAGGGGTAATGCGTATTTTGATAAAGCATCTTTAATATTTATATGTATGTGTGAGAGTATATATATAATACATACACAGTTATTCCTCATTTTCCACAGATTCCACATTTTCAAATTCACCTAAGTGCGAAAATTTATTTGTAACCCCAAAATCAATACTCAGCACTTTCTCAGTCCTTCATAGACGCGTATGGAGCAGCAGCAGATTTCAGTCTCCTGACACACACGTTCCTAGCTGAGGTCAAACAAGGTGACACTTTGCCCTCTGGTTTCAGCTCTCATACTGTAAACAAAGGTCCTTCTAGCAGTCTATTTAGCGCCATGTTTGTACTTTTTGTTGATGGCTTCACCGTGCGCAAACAGCCCCCAGGTATAGTGCGGCAGTGCTGTCTAGTGCTCCTAATCACAAGCAGTCTATGATGCGCCTTAGGAAGAAATATGTGTGTGTTAGACAAGCTTCGTCCAGGAATGAGCTATGGTGATGCTGACCACGAATTCAATGTCAATGAATCAACGATATATACTAAATAATGTGTTTTCAAACAGAAACATGAATAAAATAAGGTTACGTATTGATCACCTGATGAAAATGTTGTGGCCAGAGGCTCACAGGAACCTAATCTTGTATTTCTCCTAGGAGCAATGGTTCAGTATTTGCTAATTCAGTGTTTGTGGTGATGTTATAGAACATAATTATTGTGAATAATGAGAATTGACTGTATTTATGTATGTGTGCATAGTTTTGTTTTTTTGATTATTATATACAAACTACAGAAAGGAAAACTCAAAAATTTTCCCTCTGGTAGGGATTAAGGATCACTCCCTCTAGTCAAGAATATAATCTTCCCAGGCAACAGCATGGTTGACATTCATGTTAATGACGTGGTTCCATCAATTGAAAGTGGCTGAATAACTGAGGTCTAATGGAAAGAACAGAAGTTTAAGAACCAGATAAGTCTAAGTTTAAAAGTTAAGGGAAACACTTACTAGTTGAGTGGGCTTTGGCAGTACTTAAACTTTATGCCCCTCAGATTCCTCTTTTATAAAATGGGTGCTCATGACTATTAAATTAGATAAACCAGAAAATGTCCCTAATACAGTGCCCAAATCATTTTACTTGCTTAATGAACTTAGCTTCCTTTCGTTCTCTCTTAAGTGCCCAGGGAACTGCCTATAAAATTCCCAGAGGGGAAATTTGAACAATTAAGCCTCAGCAGTTTGGGAAAAAGCCACTACAAAGACAGTGTTGATAACTTGGGTTAACTTTGTTTAATGTTAGAAAGGTAAAGTATATGCACTTTGCTGACAAAGACACTTGTCACATTTTTGTGGCAACCGTTAGGACGCTTTTATTAAAGGTAATGCTTTTCTTTGGAACCACGTTTTTTTCCTTTCAGAAGTAAGCAGTAATGCATGAGAGAAATTAAACAAGTAGACATCTATATAACCACTGCACATGAAACACAAAAGGCAACATTACTTTATCCATTTCCCTAATAGTCGTAGTACAATATCGAAGCCAAACCCTACAAAACATACATCTGTTGATAATAATGAAGTAGACAATACATTATTAATAAAAAGTCTTGTGATTTGATAGACATACTCTATCAATTGCCAAAGCAACCTCTCTTCATATTTACAATGTGGTCATCTATTTATGCATTTATTCTGCAAGTACTTATTAAGTACTCACCATGTACCAGCACCAGGCTAAATACCAGGGATACAAAGGCGAATATGATATAGCTCTTAGCCTCAAACTTCCATTTAGTCAAAGACACACAGTCATTTTATACAAAACTGTACCTAGTTTTATAACACAATTTCATAGGCTTGCACATCCAATGAGACTACCTGAAAAGTGCCCAGCGGAGATTGCTCAAGCGGTTCAGAGCACTGCAGGCCTCTGGTCCACACACTCCCCATGCTGTCTGAAAGGAGTAAAGGAGCCTCAGGGTCCTCTCTATTCAAATGCAAACGGTACATTCAGGAACCAGCTAGCCTGGTTCTAGCACCATCTCAGTTCTACGTGAACAAGTGGCAGCTACTCCTTTGGAGGAAACTTTCTCCCCAACTCCACCACCCAAAGTAAAGTTGCTCCCCAATGGGTTCCTCCATTCACAGAGGTTCCCCTAAATGCCTCCACCTGCTTCACTGAAACTTTGGCTAAATAGAAACGTGATGATGTTCCTTAGGTTAGTGCTGCTTAGTCACTCTGCTCAGTGAGCATAACTCAAGGCAGTCCTTGTAGCCCCAACCAAAACTCCTTTTGATGAATCACACTATATTTTTACTAAATCTTGGACTGTTGTCAATGGTCCAGCTGGATGGCCTACCATTTGGAAGACCACAGATTTGCAGACTAAAGACATCTACCTATAGGGCTGCAAACCACGGGAAAGAAATTGTGGCTGCTGATCAGTCTGGGTCGCTCCTGTAGAGGCCCACAGCAAGAGCCCGTGTTCTGATGAAATCAACTGGAATCAAGACACTGATCAAGCCTGCCCCGGAGAGATGACCACCATTGCTACCTGGATCCATCATCATACCAGACATGGCAGTGTATCCACCTCATAAACTGGGCACAGAATAAAGGACTCTCTGTTTCTGATGCAGAAGCTACTCCTGCATGCAAGACTTCCAACACTGGCCACAAGTTGGTTCATTGGTGTCGTGGTACAGGAGGCCACATTTCACTTAGCATGAAAACTAACAAGTTAGCCAGTTCCGAGCTCCAATTTCCACAGAGTGATATGAAGAGGGCCAAGTGACAACTGTATACACAGTGGTCATGTTATAGGATAAGATTCTAAGCTTAGGGAACCTCGATATTTTATAATGGGAATTAAGCCTGTCCCAACTTTATCCCAGAGGGATACACTGTCTTTATTATAACGGACAGTGAACAAACCTACTCTCTGCTCCTGAGGAAAGCTATATGTCTATCTTCCAAGACAGATCGCTATATGAACACTCTTGAAGAGATGTTCTGAAACAAAAGAGCAGATAGTTCCTTTGTTCACAAGATATGTAGAAATGCAAGAGAACCATGGAAAACCGTTTCTCAACAGCGCTGACTCCACCTGCTCCTGGTAAACTGACTATATTGAACCTTTGTCCCTCTCCCAGGGCTACAGTTGGTACTCCACTGCTGTTGACACTTTTTCAGATTACTGTGGCATTGTTCTAAGCCAACTCTGGCCACACTATCGTGGCCCTTGAAACCTAACTATGTCATATTTCAGATTCTGGACCATCTACAGTCTGACAATAGCGTATCTTTTTATCACAAAGGTTTCCCAACAATAAACTGAAAGCCAAGTTATTTGATGAACAGTCCACGCTCTCCACTTCCTAAGGAATCTGAATTGTCGGGGACTGGAAAGCCTTCTCAAAAAGCAATTTAGAAAGATTTCTGATCCTATCTCCCTCATCTCCTCTTGGTCCCCACACCTTACCAGGGCAGTTTGGTTACTAAATGCAGCTATACCCAACAAGGTTTATCTCTTGGATAATGATCAGGATGAAAGCGGTGAAGGTTATATAGACCTATTTTGGATTCTATTCTGACCATCCCTAGACATGACACATTTTTCTTCATCCTAACAGCAATCCTCAGGTAACCTGGTTAGGATACCTTCCAGCCAGCAACCCAGTGATGAGAGGACCTAGGGAATTCAAACTTAATTGTAGTTCAGCCCCTTGTATACTCTGGGTTGCAGTAACATAATCCTAGGTCATAAATATAATGACCCTTGGCTTGAGTATACTATTCACCTGCCCCCTTCAGTGTTCCATGTAGGAACTGGGGAAAGAGCATCTTAGATTCTGGGATGTGGGAAAAGAAAGGAATAGTTAATGTTCCTTGACCCTTAAACTGTTTAAATCTTCCTGATATAAATTCATACATTTCTCCTATGCCCCAAGTGGCCTTGGGTTATAGAGTATATGGCAATCAAAACTGCAGCTATTCAGTGACCTCACCCATGTGACTTTACTGAATTAATATAAAACGGTGATCTAAATAAAGCTTAGCAACCAATATCAAAGAGGAGTAATGGGCCCCTTTGAGTTGCATGCTTGGATTTGAGGGCAAATGGGCCATAGAACGTCTTTCCACTGGGCGATTGCTTTTTGACCCATCTTTTTCACTCTGTAATTATAGGCAATGGCACCAAGGATCAGCATGTCGGTCTAAACTTTCTCGTGTGGGTCAAAATGGATAATTGACCAGCTTTAGACTACATCTTGGCTGGCTAAAATAAGATCTACTAGTATTTACTGGTATTTATTTAAAAATGGCTGAGTCCCGGGGCTGGCCCTATGGCATAGTGATTAAAGTTCGGCACACTCTGCTTCGGTGGCCTGGGTTCATGTGTTTGGATCCGGGACACAGACCTACACCACTCATCAGCTACACTGTGGTGGCGACCCACATACAAAATAAAGGAAGACTGACATGGATGTTGGCTAAGGGTGAATCTTCCTCAGGCAAAAAAAGAGGAAGATTGGCAACAGATGTTAGCTTAAGGGTGAAGCTTCCTCATCATCATCAAAAAAAAAAAGGCTAACTCCAGGACTCTGGGGGCATAATGAGATCAATACTGCAGACTGTCCCTATCCTGCTGTTTGGGATCCTATTAATAGTAGCCTTAATTAAATGCTTTATGAGACAAATTGAATGCTTTGATCTCAAACTCTGCCAGATTAATCAGACAGCCAAAGGGTAGCCTACTTGTGAAAATTCACCAAAAGCCAAGACAGTGTACACGGTAAGCAAAATAATGGACTCCCAAAGATGTCCACGTCTTAACCCCTGGAGCCTGTGAAAATGTCACATTATAGTATTACAAAGGGGAATTAAGGTTGCAGATGGAATTAAAGTTACTAATTAGCTGACCTTATAGGGAGATTATCCTGGATTATTCAGTGGCCCCATTGTAACCAGAGGGTCCTTAAATGTAGAAGGAGGCGGCAGATGAGGCAATGTCAAAATGATGTGATATGAGAAAGACTCAACCAGCCATTGCTGGCTCTGAAGATGTAAGGGGCCCAAGAGTCAAGGAATGCGATGGCTTCTAGAAGATGGAAATGGCTAAAACACAGATTCTCCCCTGGAGCCTCCAGAAAGGAACACAGCCCTGCTGACACCTTGATTTTAGCCCAGTGAAACCCATTTCATACTTCTGACCTCCAGAACTGTAAGATAGTAAATTTGTGCTGTCTTAAGCCATACGGTTTGCAGTAATTTGTTAGAGCAACAATAAGAAACTAACACAGTGTAGGATTCAGAGGTGAAAAGGACATTGCTCCATGAGAATCTGGCCCTCCTACAGCTCTTACAAATGCACCAATAATGCAAGACCCTATCCTATCTTCACCTGGTCCATTACTTAGGGTTGTGTTTGCAGTGAGGAACCTTGAGGACTGAGGTATTAGATCCCTCGGGGATAAAGAACAGGCTTGCTTACTGCTTTCTATAAAAGTGATAGACTTCCACAGCTCAGAGTTCCTCAGCTGTAACATATACCCACTGTATGCATAGCATCCATCTGGCCCATACTGGCCCACAGCACCTGAGAACAAGGGGAACTGATACAAACATGCTGACTGATGCTCTTCTTCTATTTATTAGCTGTGTGATCTTGGGCCGGTTATGTAACTCATACGTAAAAATGGAAATAGCAATAGCTACGTCACACCTTGTCGACATATTAAATGAGATAATACACATAAAGTGATTAGAAGAGGCTGGCACACAGTAGCACTCAATGAATTTTAAATGTTTTTTATTATTAACTGCACTTCAGTGAGATTTGGTCCAGACCGAAGAACATCCAGGGGTGGGACAGAAGGAACAATTGCCCTTTCAGTCCCAAACCTCTCACTGTAACAATTTCTTCTAACAAATAAAGACTGGATATAATATAAAATAAGGTTTTTATAAGAATTATTTAAGGGGGTATAGAATATTGAGAATCATTTTAAATAAAAGTCATTCAAGACTAATCTCAAAAGCAGAATTTATTCAAGAAATCTGTCTCTGTATTTCTTTTATAGAGTTTTCAGTGCATTTGACTAAAAGAAATCTGATTAGCACTATAATTTAATTTACTTAAAGGAGCTGTAATACTTTAAAACTACTGTTATAAGGAGATTTATTCACAGAAGTAAATAAAATAATTATGAAGCTGATGAAATGACTACATAAGCCATTTTACAATAAAGATCTATTTTTCCTTCTTTTCAATAAATGTTTAAAGCTCTCCTTCCAGCTCTTGGTAAATCTATTGATCTGTGAAACACAGTGCACTCCAGGGAGGCAATTCAGTTGACATTATATATCAAATGATGAGATGAATAATGATCATACCATTTGGTAATTAAACGTCTTACAAACCTTTTAACTGACTCAACATCAAAAAAGTCAAATGGGGTCAACATATTCTATTTTTTCATTCTCATACTAATGATATAAACAATAATCTTAAAAGACAAACAGAATAAGAAGGCACAATAACAATTACTTAAAAATATTTAAAGATCAAATATACGTATCAGATAGCTAGCTTACTATTGACTGTATATAATGTGTCTTCTCTTGAGCCTACTGAATTGTGTTCTATTCTTAAATGTTTTGCTTTTAAAGTTGTTACAGAAACATTTCAAGAAACGTCTTTCAATGAGCAAAGGAGAACACATGGGAAACACTATTATCAGTAAAGATAAAGTATAAGTAAGAGAACATGGATTATTAAAAAAACCGAAATCATCTGAATCTTAATGTGCAGAATTTTCACATATAAATTCTATTTTAACAATATAACAACACATGATACTTTTTATAAAATGTACACGTTTTATTTATTCTCTTGTCCAGCACTGAGCCCTCCACATACACTTTTCATCCCCTAAGTGGTTGATCAGTAAAGAGTTTAAGGTGTAAAAATCAGAAACCATATTAATTAAAGGCCTGTATAAGCTAAAGTATTTTGTTTGTTAAAGGCTACCTTCTTTGGCCATAAATACTAGGTCACTTACATTACAACATCATGAATAAACAATCCTATAGTAAGAAATTAAAAAATTTTGAAGTAGATACACATGCCTATTTGTTATCATGTAAAAGCCATTCATTGTATCTAATTATCTAAGTTATCTGATTGCAGTTGCATTTTAAGTCCTTCTGTTAAATATTCAGCACCATATTTACTTTGATCATTATACTTAAAAAATTATTAAACAATTAGAGAGTTTTATTAAGGTATTCAATACATTTATGATAAAGGCTGCAGCTCTAAAATGTAAAATAATGAATAACTGAATAAAATATCTTACGTTTTCCTCATGCTTGGAGCATCAATCTAATTATGCTATCAATGATCTACTTCTACATACCTTTTTTTTCTACTTTTACATACTTGATTTTAGCTTATTTTTAAATTATTGATCATCACGACTCACAAAGTTTTCAACTGACCAACAACTGAGCAGCAAAGAAACTAATTTGCTCAAAAAGTTGAGATTAAAGTATATTTTCAAAAAGATAAAGAGATACTAGTTTCAGATTTCTAAAACATATAACAAACAGAAAAGGGCGACAGATTAAGGAAACATGAGGAATAAAAATCAATTTCTGAGAAAGATTAACTATAAAACAAAGGCAAAAAATGATCTACAAAGAAAGACAAGGACTGCTAGCAAAGGGCACGAAAGATGAATACTTCTGTGAAAGTTATTCTCAGCTCCAGAGCTTTGATCAAGCCAGCCTTCTATTAAAATCTCTCAACGACTTTCAGATCCACTTTGTTATCCACTGAAATTTCCTTGAAAGGAAAAGAAAATTCTTTAATAAATATCTCCTATTTCCCAAACGTATCTTCAAATCTTCCCAAATGTAAACACTGTTACCTTCAATAATCCCTTCTTAAATGTGTATAGGATTTTTCACAATCATGTACAGTTAAAATTCCAAATAACTCAACCTTATCCTTCAAAAACGATTTCAAGTTCCACATTTTCTGTGAGAATTACTTATCTAACAATAAGTGATACGGGGTTGTATTTCAACTATTCATAATTGTATTAGTTGTCTATTGCTGTGTAATAAATTACCACAAATTCAGCAGCTTAAAGCAACATGTATTTGTCATCTGATAATTTCTGTGAGTCAGGTGTCCGGGCGCAGCTGAGCTGGGTCAGCTGCAGTCACTTACTGGCTGGGCTGTGTTCTGGGTAGAGTTCCAGGTTCTCTTCCAAGCTCACATGACTACAGGCAGGATTCAGTTTGTCGTATTTGTAGGACTGAGGGCTCCATTTTCTTTCCAGCTGCAGGCTAAGGGTTGTCTCAGCTCCTAAGAGGCTGCTTGTAGTTCTTTGTCAGGTGGCAATTTCACAGGCCATCTCAAAACACAGCAGCTTACTTCAAGTCCAGCAGGTTAATCTCTTGCTCCAGTCTGCTAAAATGGAGTCTTACATACCATAATATACTCACAAGAATGACTATCCCACCACCTTTACAATATTCAGTTGGCTAGAAATAAGTCACAGGTTCCACCCTCTCTCCAGGGGAGGGGATGATACGAAGGCGTCACTCATTACAGAATCACCAGACGGTGTGCCCACCACAATAATTCCTAAGTTAAAGTTATAAACTCTACAACCAGACTGCCTCGGTTTAAATTCTGGTTCCACCCTTACTAATTATTAATTACGTCTCTGTTTTTTCATCTTAAAATGGGATTTTAGTACCTCCTCTTAAAGTTATTGTGAGGATTAAGTTAAGATTGAAATCTGCTTATAGAAGTATCTGGCGAGTAGAAAGTTCCATATAAGTTTGCAAAATAAATTAATATTTGAACATCTACACAAATTTCTCATAACCCAATACATTTTTAACATCAACATTTCGTACATTATGGCTCTAAAGATGTATGTTGTCATTTCTCTGAATGATTCACACTTGCATATGTGCAAATGTGTGCTCTACCAACTACTGTAACAACATGGAATTCCCTAAAGAGCATTCAAATTAGTTAACAAAGATCAAAACACAGAATTACATGGAAGAGAGCAGTCAATAAATATTGTTAAGTAATCATGATGATAATTGAAATCTACAGTTAAAACTCAATAAGAGTAAGTAATGGGTTGACTTCTGCTAATCATCAGCCTCAGAGACTCACTTCCTTTCTATCACATCGATCACAAATGCTCAACTTCTCAAACACTGCCATTCAGTGATGAGTGATACCCCTAACCTTTTAATAACCTTCTACGAGCTGACTGAAAAATAAGGCAGATGGTCACAGAGAATTTATACAAATGCCAAGTACTGGAGATCACGGGAATACCCATTCTTTGGGTTGTTGATCAGACCGTGAGATGCAACGGAGTCATCTAAGAAGGTAAGTCCTTCTGAACAAACACTCCTAGAAGACTTCTCCAAGTTATGCTGACAAAAGTTAGAAGACTTTTACAAAATTACAAAATGTGATACCTAAAAGAGATCATAGGAGTCTAGTGCAAAATGCCTTTTTAAAAATCACTTTTCACCAATAGATAGATCATCAATCATAGATCTGAACTTCAGACAGATAAACACATTTGTCTAAATTCACAGACAGTTGCGGAGATAAAAAAGAAATCAGATCTCTCAACGCCAAACCAGGGCTTCTCAGTGGGAGCCATACTGCTTTAAGAGGAGTTTTGGAAATTTGTGGGAGAATTTTCGGTTGTAACCATTTGAGACATTGGCAACGTGTAGGCAGGAGTTATGTTTGCTAGTCTTCCTGCAATAATGAAGAATGTTATTGCATCTTGCAAGACTTCTAAATATCAATAAAAATAAAAAAAACTTTTGACTAAAGCTAACCTTATTTTATATATAAAATCCAAAGTATGTTTTCATGTTTTTAATATACACTGAATTTTCCAAGAGTTCAGTGATATTGTATATCAAATATATATTTATTTTCTTCAAAACTTGTCCAATTTTTACCATTTTGAAAAATAGCACTAATGACAGCTCACGTATCACTGCATCTTTAGCCATGATATTTATAGTTATTCGACAAGAAGGACAATTACATGACCACTTCATAGGATTTTCTAATTCAGTCAAGCCCAATCATTTACATTTTATATTATATTGAAATTACATGTATTGAAACATATCGAAGAATTTCATTTCATGTTAGTAAAGGGAGAATTACAAAATATTTGTTATAAACAATGGACTTACATCTCATGGGGTTAAGAAGCACACGGCCTAGCTGGTTCCTTCTTAGAATTAATTATAAATTAGCTTATGCAGTAGAAAGGAGGCTTTTCAGGTTTTATGAATAACAATTCTAAAAGATAAATAATCTAGTAGCTAACATTTAAGTGTTTTCAAAGTGTACAGAGATTAACAAAAAATCCCCTATGGATGAAAATTCTAGTTTCTAAAGGCTCTTGAGCCATGTGATCCATTAAATTGTCTTTAAAGGTGGTATAATCCTGAGCAGAAACACAAGCAAGGATATATTAAATCTTGATCACTAAGAATCCTTAACAATGGGGCACCTGGTTAATTGTATAAAGGAGTAAATTATGTACTAATTAGAGAATTGCAACTGGTTGAGAATTTTTTCTATTTTGACATTTTTTTCTTATTTCAGAAAAAATACATGTTCAATAAACAAAGTTTAAATCATATAGAGAAGTATAAATAAGAAAATGAAAATCTTATAACTATCCTCCAAATTAACCATTGATAATATTTTGGTGCATATATACATAGAATATGTTTTCTATTAATTTTCCCATGAGTAATTATGCAGTTTAAGAAAAGTTTATATGTTACTGAAATATTGACTACCTACATATTCTTTGTTATTCCATTGTTTAGATATGCTATAATTTATTTAACCAGTTTTCTTTCCCAAGGTTATTTGGGTTGATTCCTCCTCTGTGATATGAAGAACATAAGAATCCATATATCTAATTGCCTACTTTATAGCAGGACAACAAGAAGTTGAACCAGAGAAGCAGCTATCTTTAGATGAGAAAAAAACATGGTAGTTTAAATCTCTTTCCCATTCCCTTCAAAATCTCACCCAAAGTGAAGTTTGGTCTACTTGTGCATGTGTGTATGTGTGTGTTTGTAGGGAGAGGCGCTGTAAAAAATTGGAACAAGTCTTCTTGTAAGAAAACTTCTCAGAAATTTCTAGGAATATTTCCGTGCTAATGTAAAAGTGTAAATGGCAACTGTGTAATCCTTTGATTTTCTTAAATTATTTTCAGAAGACAAAAGACACAGAAACCACTTTCCTATTCTTTTAATAACCTTTCTGAACTCTTGGGAGATAAACCCCATTCCTGTTTTACCCCCTAAGCTCCTCAGCCCTCTTCCCTAAGCTGACCCTGCATTATGCAAATAGAGATCCCAGTGAAACTCTGGTTAGGGTCCAACTGCTCAAATAATGATTAAAATGAGTATATTAGAATATTTATAGCTTCAAGTAACAAAAAAAATCTAAAAACAGAATTAAGCTGAAAAGAAAGTGACTATATCGCACTTGGTCAAGACGTAGGAAGGGCTTCGGGTATAATATATTAATCAAATACCAAATTTATTTATTTATCTAAGTTTAATGAAGTTAGTTAACATTATTTAATATTAATTTAATAATTAAATATAAATAAACAATTTCTGGCAAGGGAATGGAATTAGTATAATTGGCCTAGTCAGTATCCACCCACTGGAACCATGGATAGGGTCAGTTTCCCATGAAGCATATGCTATGTGAAGTAATGAAGTATATGCCAACATCATGAGTTTTCTGTTAGTAGGGAAGAAAGGTTGTTGGAGCAACAACCAGTGGTGTCTGCTTCAAGCAGAGTAACCATACATCTTTACCCCAAATAGTCCCAATGTATACCAAATAATAATAGAAGCTTTTTTACTTTCAAAAGTCTCCTGGATGGTATATAATATGGTCATCTAGCTATAAGGTCTTTATTTGTAAGATTTAAGAATTAAGTTCCAGCATATCTTCTTTATAATGATATAAGAAAATTGCTAAACCTATAGTGAAAATAAAAATAAGCTTTCAGAATGTATGGTCAGCTTAAGAAAATTTTAAAGTAATTATGAGGCAATCCCTTTCAACTGACAGAAACACTGATTATAAATCATTCTTATCGATACCTTCTTAATGGATTTAATGGATTCTTTCTTTCTAGTATTTTCATGCCCTTGTCCACGTTTTTCCATTTGAAAGAAGAAAAGTGATTTATTTTTAAATATACTCTATAATCCAGAAGTTAACTGAGTTAGACTATGTTAGCTTCCAAACATTTAATATACAGAGTGATAAACTACACCATAAACTGCTTGTTGCTTAAATACATACTGTGTTTGGGGCTGCAGGTAGAACCACAGGAGATGAGAGGCTATTCAACAGTCCTGGGCAGTAGAGCACTGAAAGGCTTTGGACCTAGTTTGCCTTAGTTCAAATCTCAGTTCTGCCACACATGAACTGTTTACCTTGGGCAAATTACTTAACCCTTCTGGGCCCCACTCCTTCATCTGTAAAATGGGGATAATAATGGTCTCTACCTCATAGATTATGAGTATTAAATGAGTTAATGCTGACAAATCATTTAATGATTACCTGGTACTAAATAAATGTCAGATATCATCACCATCATCATCATCATCATTATCATGTGGAGCCCGGGGTGCTGAGGACCAGGCAGTATTGCCAAAAGAATACTATCCTAAAACTAGTAATGTAAAGACATTAAATTCTTTGGAAAAGGAGAATTGAGTGTAAAGGTAAAGAAGGAACAAGGGACGGCCAGAGAAAAGGTAGAGTATGAAGAAATCAAGGGTGAGATCAGCAACTGACTCACCAAATGCACGTCTCCTACTACAAGTTCCTCTTATCTACAGGTTGGTACGTTGCTAAACATCTAGACTGTATTGTTAAAGGGACTAAGGCTTCTCAGAGTCTCAGTGTAATGCTCTGCTCATTTCAAGAAAACTTTTAACACACGAATTCCTAAAGGCGAGTTCACATTAAAAACCAAAATCTCAAAGGTGATAATGGTTGGAGTCTAGAGCAAATAAGATGTAGCTCTGGATAGAGGAATGAACTTTAACATTTCTGATTAATCAGAGAGAAATATGTATGGAATATAATAATCAACATAAACAAATATAAAATACAAGGGCACTAGAACACTAAAGAATATAAAATTACTTAATAATATGTAATAAATACTAATTACACTTTTAGCCCCACTATATGAGGAAAAACTGAAAAGTGGTAACAACCTCTCTTTGAGTTCACTCACAAGAAAACAGGACGCAGGTTTACTCTTATTCAGCCTTGCATGTGTTGGAGACACCTGAACCCTGAGACAGACTGAACTCTAAGGAGGAAAAAAGGTCAAATTCATGGTTAAGAACTACAGTAGTTCTTGATTGATAACATTACTTAAAAGAGCAAGAAAGAATGTCAGATTTTTTTATGATGGCTCATTGTTTACATAAGAATGTAATATAATGCTTTGGGTCTGATGACAGAGTTGAAATCATTATGACATAAATAGTTAAGAGTTGTGAGGGCTGATGGAGTATTGGGTACCTAGGGACAAGAAAAACTGCATTTAATAGGTATAATTAAAAAGTAAGCATAAATCATTACTTAGGAAACAAATGAATGAAACGTATTAGCAAAATTTTTTAAATTAAGTACACATTTAAGAGGGGAATAAACTGAAATTATCTTGAATTTCGAGAAACCACAAAAAAAATTACAGGAGAAATTATTAATGTGATAGATTCTATATAAGATTGAAGAGAAATACTGTCTTTAATTAGCAAGTTCGGAAACTTTTCTAACAAAATCCTTCTACTGATCTTTCTTCTACAAATATTTACTTTTAATCTGACCCAGGCAATCAAATAAGAGATCTTCATTTCTTTGCATCAGACTTTCCACACATGTTCATTCAAGAGCTCAGACCCTTATATTTTACAAATTAAATATGTCAATATATGTTATTATGGTATCATATGCTATTGTTATTATAATTTCTTAGAATTCAAGATGCTACGGTCACTCTTCTTAGTTCTTCCTCCTCAAGATTATTTCAGATGATAATATATACAAAATACAGATTTTATAATTCTTTATATAAACCTAACAGTTGCATTCAGAAAAGAAAAAAACTACACAGGACAGTTTCCAAAAAAGGTTGTTCTCATGTGAACACAAACTCTTAATTAAGGAAGAAAACACTCAAGATTACTAGCATCTTTTAGTAGGCTAAGGCTTATCGTTATTTTCCAACCTTAAGATTCAAGAGAGCGCTTTGGCAAATCCATTCATTTGTGTTGTTTATTAAATTCTCTGAGGCTACTGATCCATGCACTTAAGTGTCAGAAGAAGACAAGGGAAAAAACCATCGCAATATCGTAGTCTCAAATGTTTTTACTCACATCAGTCTCTTATGGAGGACCCATTGTTTAAGACCAAAAATAATACAGCAATTGGGAATTATGTTTAACATTTAAATGTACTGACAAAAATGAATATTTAGGCCCAATGTAACAAGAATATTTATCCCCTGATATAGTGAACATAAAAAAGTATTCACATCTGTTTCACTGCTTTGCCTTCTTCATGGGCTTAAACCTGCCAAATTATTCCATTTGATTTCAGAGAATTCTCATATGGCAATCTATTTTATTTACTTTCTCTTCAATAAAATGGTTCAGTGAGCATTAGCAACTCTGAGACACAAGTTTCAATCAGTCTTCAGGTAAAGGCGTCAATCTATATCAGACCTACTGTGCTGTGAGTTGCCATTAGAAAGCTGGATAAGGCAGAGCAAGAGCGAAAAGGTGAGCAAGACCTAATAAAGCCACAGTGAAGAGAGAGAAAGCTCTCCCCAGGCTCTCACATGCATCACTTATACAATACCAGGTGCTGGGTTCAACACACGAGGAACTCCTTAATAAGGCTGACAGCTAAAAAGAGGCTTCAGACTCTAACTTTATTTTACATGACACCTACAGTAATAGTCCTCTGTTCTCCAGCAGACAATAGTAAAAACTCGAAGTGCCAACAGTTAAAAAGGAGGTTTCATATTCACCTCTCAGATATCTTACAGAGGGAAAAAAAAACCCTAAAAATATTCAAGCGGCATAGCATTTCTTCTGTAACATTTTCATACAGTTACTAATATAACAGTAGTTTCAGTGGACCTTTCCTTACAAATTTGTATGACATTTTAAATATAGCTGTTGGATTAGATTTTAACCACAAAACAATCAGTAAGTTTTAGCAACAACTCATTTTGGAAGACGATATCATTAAAGAGTAATTCCAAGAAATGTGGGGCAGTAGTGTTAGATGCCGTGAAAATGTCTCCCAAAGCACAAACTTTGTAATAAGTGATGCTGGTTCATATTTGATATGGGCTGTAAAAAGCAGATTATTGTAATGGTCCTCTTCCCAGCAAATAAGACCATTAAAAATGTACTTAATGTTCAGTTGAATTGAAAAGCAGGCCAGTTAAAATCCATATTTTGCTATTTTGTATAATGGTATAAAAATTTTACTAGTGGCTAACTCTAAGCCACAAATTTAAAATTATAAATGTAAACTCTTTTTTAAAATTAAAAAAAGTTTCCAGTTTTTCTCTTTTTTTAATATGAATGCAGTATTTTTGTCCAGGTTCTATCATCACAGTATAATCAATAGGAGTAAAATTTGGAATGATGATTTAATGTGAATTTATTTAAAAAAACGTTACTCTAGAGGACGGCCTCATGGCATGGTGGTTAAGTTCACGTGCTCCACTTCAGCAGCCTGGGGTTCACTGGTTCACATCCCGGGCATGGAACTCCACCCCAATCATCAAGCCATGCTGTGGCAGCATCCCACATACAAAATAGAGGAAGACTGGCACAGATGTTAGCTCAGTGACAATCTTCCTCACAAAACGAAACATTGCTCTATTACTTCCTGAAACATCTTTCTCAACTCACTTTTCTGCAGATTAAATGTATTATTTTCCTAGTGAACTCAATACTTCAAAGCATAGCAGCCAAAATCTAGATACTTAGATGTAACTCTATTCTTTTCAAATCTATAAGGACATTAAAGGTGTAACACATAAAACTAGCCTGATAGAGTAGTAGAACAGATTCCGCAAGCTCAGATTCTGTAAAGGTAAGAGTGTTTTTAACTATTCCAAACAGCTCTTCTACAAAAGAACCAGTACCAGACCAACATCCAGACCTACTCAGTTCTAAGTAAGCATGACTCTCCAACACTGATGTGATTAATGGGCAAGAGATTAAAAGTAGCCTCTGCCTATTATAAAACCAGTATTCCAGGTGAAATATAAACATTTCACATTTTCTTCTCACTCGGCTCACTATCTTATGACTACACATGCCTATCTCTACCAATACATTTGCTTCAGAGACCATAAATTTGGTATACTACTGATCCTTGTATTTCCTACAAAGCCAAGGACAGTGCTGAAATCTATGGAAATAATTTTAGGGGTAAGATACTATATTACATATTAATTATCTATTGCTACATAACATAAAAAACTACCTCCAAATTTAGCAACTTAGAACAAAAACATGTATCATCCCACACAGTTTCTGAGGATCAGGAATCTGTGAGTAGCTCAGCTGGGTGGTTTAGGTTTAGTTAGGGTTTCTCAGGAAGTTGAAGGTTTTTGCCAGTTCCTCCCAGTCTGTTGGCCAGTGGGCTTAGTTCTTCACCACATGGGCCTCTCCATGACTGCCAGCCTCCCCCAGAGCAAGTCATGAAGCAGAGAGGGAGAGGGAAAAGGAGGGAGGGAGAGAAACAGAAACAAGAGAGAAAGTACACCCAAAACAGACGTCTCAATATCTTGTAAAACCTAATCTGGAAAGCAACATACCATCACTTGTGCCATATTCTATTGGCCACATAGACCAATTCTGGTAAATATGGGAAGAAAAACACAATGGTGTGAAAACCAGGAGATGAGGATCATTAAGAACCATCTGAGAGGCTGCCTACCACAGCCCAGTCTCTGGACCCCAATTATTCATGTTCTTCCCATGTGCAATCAGTTCCAAATGTGGTAAGTGGTAATGGATTCTTAACGGTAATTTAAGTCTTGCTTAGGTACACTTCAGACTACTGAGACAATGTAAGAGTAGATAATTTATGAAGAATATTCTTTGAAATACCATTCTCAAACTGAATATAACTCTCAAATTGACAGCTGCTTTAAATCAAGAAGGCATTTTACATATTCAGTGAATATTTCTTAAGATACTATTATATGCAAGGCTGCAAGTAAGACAGATATAATGCTATGTGGGGAAAGTCCTGGGCTGGCTAAAAAAGAGGAAAGAAAGAGGAAAAGTGTAATAGAAGAGGTAGAAATTTAAATGTGCTTTAAAGAGATGGTAAAAGGGAAAGAAACAACATGATTTACATTGACAAAGATGTGGGCAAGTGTAAGGCTTACAGGTAAAGGTATACATATTGGAGTAATGGGGAGAAAAGTTTGGATATTCGGGTTTTTTCAGATTCTGAAGAGTATTAAATACCAGGGTAGGCTGTATTTAGTCTTGTGGTCAGCCAGCTTGAAATAATGACTAAATATTTGGCAGGAAGGAATGCCTGCTGGGAGTTATACTGTAAGCAAAAATATCTGAGAATAAGAATTTAAAATTAGTGACAATAATCCTTTTTTATTAAATATTACATAATTGTAAAAATCTAAAATAACAGGTTACATGAATTTTACATTAAGAAGTTTATCGTGCTGTGGCAGAACAGACCCATGTTCATGTCCTGTATAATTCCCTCTTCCTGCATGTGAGCAGGACTGTGACTTGCTCCTAACCAATAGCACAGGCCAAAGGATACAGGATGGCACCTCAATGATTACATTACTACACATACACATATTCTACAAATATATACACATACATACAAGACTCTATCTTGTTAGCGTGCAGTAGAAGCTCTCCTGCGGGCTTTAAAGAACTCCATATAGAGAAGGCCATGGGGACAGAAACTATGGACAGCCTCTAGGAGCTGACGATCTCAGTCCTAGAAGTGCAATGAACTAAATTTTCCCCAAAACCAGTGAATATGGAAGAAGATCCAGAACTCCAAATGAAAATGCAGACTAGCCAATATTTGGATTTCAGACCCTAAGGTAAGCCTTGCCTGGACTCCTGACCCATGGAAACCGACATAATAAATGTGTGTTGTTTTAAGCGTCTAAATATGTGGTAATTTGTTACATAGCAATAGAAAACCAATACACATGCTAACCAAAACACAAAAAGCACATTTATAGAATTAACTCATTTTTACCATTTCATGGACCAAGATTAGAATGCTATGCAGGATATTTGCCAGGTGGCCTGGATAATACAGTCAATATCTGAAATTAATATGGAAGTAAATAGCAACTAAGTTTTTTTTTTAATGCTTACTATGGCTTTTATATGTATGCACACATTTAGTCCTCAAATCAACTCTATGAAGTAGGCATTATCTCTATTTTCTAGAGTCACAAATTAAGGATTGCAGAGTTTAAATGATTTGCCCGAGGTTTCACATATGGTAGGTTTGTTTTGGAACCATAACTGAAATCTACGTAATCTGATGTCCAAGCTTGCAGTCTCAACAGCTACACTCTATAGGCTCTCTATTCGTATTTGTCTTCACTCTGCTTCTTTTTGCCCAGGAATGTCAGCATATCATGTATCTGAATCACTGACCCAGCCCCTCCTCAGTCAAATAAGCTTCCTGCAGTCCATTTACTTTTCAATGATTTGACAATTAGAGCCAATATTTTGTCATGTATGATGCCTAATTTTCAATAAGTATTTACGAAACTTACAGCAATTTTTCCGTAAGTATGTGAATGTTTATTTCTACTCCACTGAAATAACTAAAATTGATATTTTATTTGGATTTAATACTCTTACAATGGAAATTCTGAAAATAATTGTGAATATCATGAAGTAAAACACACTCACCCAACTACCCATTTACCCATATACACAAACACTCTAAGTTGTATGAAACAACATTTTAGTTCCCATTGTATAAATATAACCTAGGGCAGGTTATTTAATCTCTCTGAGAGGTAAAATGGGGAAAATACTAAATAAATTGTTTCAAAATAAGAAGATTCAACCAAGTTTTCACTTTAGGGATTTTGGGGGGAAGAGAACAGAGGAGGGGAAAGTGAAGAAGAAAGTTAATATTTCTCAAAAACAGCTATGTATCAAGTGCTAAATTTGTACCGTAATCCAACGAACAGGTATATCTGTCCTTCATTTTACTGTTTGAAAACTAAGTGCAAAGATTTAAGGAAATTAACCAAGGTTGATAAAAAAAAAAAAAAAAAGCTAACAATTGGCTAAACCCATATCAATGGGAAAACATATCTACCAGACTCCCAAATCCTTACCTCTCCATCACTTCATTATTCTCTTATCATAATACCTCCAGCTCTCGGGTCCATAACTCTGTATATTTCCAAGAAAAAAAACTTTTCCAGAAAGTATTTTTCCATTAAGATGAACTACTGGCATTATGCATATGCATTATTTACATATGTGGTTGGTCTTCATTTAAAAACATTAAAAACTGCTACTATAAACATATGACTAGACAGAGTCTAATTAGCAAGTTCCAGAAGCAGTTTTAAGGACTAACTTCAGACACAATCATGTTCCCTTTTGGGAAGACTTGATTCCTAAAAATTGTTTCCTTCATGGTTCCATGATGTTCATTATCAAGTAACTACTGCTTAAAATCTAAAATCCCCCTGCTATTATTAAAATAAATGCCCTATTACTCAAAAAAATTACAATTTAAATATTAAAAGGTCTTACTAAGATGGAATGTATCAACATAACCACTATCTATAATAAGCATAAACTATAAAACTCAGCAAAAAAAGATTGTGTGTTAGCAGATATGGATTCTAATAACACTTAATTGTTGATTATTAGCTGTAAAATCACAACAAGCTATCCTACTTTTTCCAAATCATTTAAATTATTTGTCTTTTAGTTTTTCCACTTACTAAACAAGGGATAATAATATCAGCCTTACTTATATCACAAGAAATGCAAGAGTGAAATTAATGAGTTTAATGAAAGAGTAAAACGAAATAAAAACTTCCCAAAGTGATTCAAAAATCTTAAATGCTAAATCAACGTGGAATCATTTTGCTTGTACATGTAGCAAAATGATAAAGTAGACAAAATTGTAGCTAAAATACCTAAGAAATTTTTGACTATAATTCAAGCATATTGACAAAAATTCCTCAGGGAAGTTACGGAGTCTCGATCTGGAGAAAGTTTTAGAAATGGGTAGAGTAATGGAGGCAGACCAGTAAGGATCCTGAGGTCTGTCCTATACTTAATGGTGAACTCCCTTGATAAGGAATTCTGAGTGGATGGGCAAGAAAAGTAAAAGGATTCCTGAAGAAGCCAGGGCACCATGGTTCTCTCTTTGGGGATAAAGAGTAGGGAGAGAAATGATATAAACTCCTCACCTAAAATTTCTTTTAGTTTTTTTATAATTATATTATTACAGATTTGGCCACCTATGACATACTGTTGACTGATACTATAGTTCAAGAGTGACACTGAAAAACGACTTTTACAGAAATCTCATATATTGAGTAAGAGTGGGAAATAAAATCTGCACCTTTTGGAAATGTATCACATGCTGTTTCCATGGTCCTTGGGTTGTACCAAACAACGGATCTAAAGTTCTCTAAATTGACATTGTAAATACCAAGGAAAACTAACATTAGATTTAAAGAAGGTTAACATTAAAAAGAAAACAAATCCCTTCTAAACAGCTGACTTGCTGGGTCTCAAAGTTTACTAAAAAAAAAATCAAAGTTTCAAAAAATAATTACTAATATGTTATTCTCTTTATTTTCTGACATTTCTAGATCCCTCAAACCTCAATATCTATTGACTCTTAATAAAATAATACTGAAAACATCAGTATAAAAGGCCAGCATAATACTAAGAGAAAATATTCCAAGTGCTTTTCTTGCCTAATCATTTCCCTTCAATAGTTCAAAATCAAATTCACATTTCACACATATTTGTGCTGACTTTCAAAAAAAGTGAGACCAAGTTTAATAGGAAGAGAATGCACAGCAAGGAGTCAAAATGGGAAGCCCAAGAGAAGAGACAGTGGTACATATTTCTACTGCCATACTTGACATGTCTCTATGGTTCACTGATAACTTTTTTTAACTTTTGGGCAAAGATACTTAACCAAAAGATTAAAGAATAAAATAAACATTCGAAAAACAAGAACAAGCACAATGAGCAAAACAGAATTCTTTCCAAAAGGCCACTTACCTGTTTCTTACAGATCTTCCGCAAGACTTTCAAGTCAACCTTGATGCGGAGCCCTAGGCAAGTTCAATCCCAGCATCACAGTAGAGCAGCCCTGTTAATAGAGACAAACAATTGTCACTGCTTTGACAATTAACTCTGAATTTATGTCACAATTCATTCAATGACTTCACAGAACGTAAAACATATTCCACCTCAAATAAGGATAACTGTTAATGCATTCACTGTTTTGTGAATCTTCAAATATGTATGAAAATGCTTTTCCATGTTTTAATTTAGAGAACTTTAAATCCATTGTTGGGTATACAGCGAGGACCACGGAGACAGCATGAGAGTATTTCTAAGAAATGCAGATTTTATTTCCCACTCTTACATTGATTTGGCAGGTTTAAACTTTTGGTGATTAAACTTTATAATTTATAGAATAAAATTATTTATGTCTCAAGGTTCCCAAATGAAAACATGACTGATTTCAATTGCCTCTTCAAAATATACTTAATGAGCTTTGTAGACCTTTCCACAATTAGTAAATTGGACACAAGCATCTTCTCCTTATAATCACAATGTAGGGGTTATTACCTTAATACTTATTTGAATTTGTATCTTCCAGACCCGTTTCCCATTTCACCACTCTCTTTTCTAGTCTCTTACTTCTTTAATCTGAAATATTTACCTCATACCTTTCTTAGGGTAACCAAGTGTTCTGAAGGTCCAATAAAATTACAGGACTTCAAAGTGTACAGAGAGTAACTGGGTTTGGACTCATGCACTCACTCTGATTGACTGGTAGTGACCGCACGGACAGCTATGGAGACTCAATCTGAGTTTGCAGCAGGAAGGAGCACTGTGTTCAATTAGAATGTCTGTCATAGGCATTGAAAGGATGAATGACATCGAATGCCATCTTTGTTGAGCATTTAGACATTTCACTAATTTTACTTAAATCATTTCCAAGCATTTTTGGCTAAAAATCCTTTCTTCCAATGAAATCTTAGCGAGAGATCAATTAATCAAACAGATAAAAATGAAGTACTCTGGTTGAATCAGAACCTCAAATAGTGCTACCACTCTTCTTTCCCCAGCTAGCTTGGGGGTAATTCCACAAAGCCTTAGGTATTCTACGATGCATAACTTGAAACCATTGTTTAGTTAATCATAAATATTAAGGTAATTCAAAGTCACAAACATTAAGGTAATTTAAACTCCTGTTCTTCACATTCTAGCATTCTGTCTCTATTGTTTCTCTTGTCCGTATGTCTCTTAACGATAAAATTTTGCACATGAACAGGCTCTTGACTTTCCCTGTGTCAATCTTTCTTCCATAATTATTTCCAGCCTGCTATATGCCACCGAAAGAAACAGATTTCTTATTAGAGTGTAGCAGTCTAAATGATTTCCTAATTCTATATTGGTTTATTTTCCCTTTCCTATATTCATGGATATCAATTTTTCCTAAATCCACCCATAAATTCTAGATTTTTAAAGAAAATCTACAAAGCCATTTTAAAAGTATATGCTGTAAAAAGTCTATTAATATCAAAGTAAAATTCAAAAATGAAGAGCAAAGAGAAGGAATCACTCTTCATAATCAAATATTAGGATATACTACAAAGCCAGGTACAGACACAGGGATACAGAGGTCAGAAATAAGCCCACATGTCAATGAGAGCACTATATATTGTAAGGGTAATATCACAAAGTAAAAGAAAAGGTTAATGTTGAATCATTGTATGGAGAAAGAAAAATAGTCTCAGAATGGCAGAAAATAAACTTAGCTCCTTATTTTACACCATAAATAAATCCGAATTCCACTGAGATTAAAAAGTTTTAAATGTGAAAGTTATCTTTTTAAAGAAATCAGAAAAAATTCAGGTGACTATTTTTGAGACCCATAAGTAACAGACAATTCTGAAACAAGACCTATAAAGCATAAATAATAAGGCATAAAATTGATGGATTTGGCTAAATCAAAAGGAGAATTTTTCAGTGAAGGAAACCATAGATAAATTTCATAGATAAAGTAAGTGAAGACTTAAAACCAACAAGAAACTAATATTAAAATATATACTCAGAGGAAAACTAATAGAAAAATGAGCAAAAAACCCTGAAAAGGCAGTTTCTCAGAAAGGGAAGCCAGAATGGCTATCAAATATAGTTTAAAATGCTCAAAATCACTAGTTATCGGGAAGATGTAAATTTAAAAACCTATGAAATACCACTTCATGTCATCGGAATAGCATAAATTTGAATGCTGGATTCTATCCAGTGTAGGCGAAAATACAGAAAGATGAGCATTCTCATTTACTGCTAATGGAAGCATAAACAAAACAGTTTTTCTTAAAAGCAATTTGGAAGACCTAAAATGTCTATCCATTCTTCATGAACCCAAAACACCTTGTGCAGAACTCTACTGACAGTAGCGTACATTAGCTTAGATCGTACTTCACTTTTTTATTTACATGCCTTTCTCTTCCACTAGTTTCTCCATTTTCATTACTCAAAATTAAAGTCAAAAATTGGTAAGTCAAGAAATAGCAATAAGCATAAGCATACTATTTAAAATTATGGATGTAAATACCAGGAACTTGTTGCCCCTAGATAGCTGGACTGGGTAGCGAAAAGGTGCAAGGCAGAGGACTGCTATTTTTCATTATAAGTTTTTTGTTTTATTTGGCTTTTTAACTCTGTGCATGTATCTCTTTGATAAAATTCAAATTTAAATACAAAAGAAAAGGCAAGAAGCTAATTTTAAAAATAAACAAAGAAGATATCACCATTGCAACATACAGATTTTACTTACAGAAGCATATATTATTTTAGTAACTTAAACCTCAAAAAACAAAAAATAAAAATAAAACGTATAGATTATTGATCACAGTGATCATAATGATTACTTAATTATATGCCAAATAACCACTTAAGAACCAAATAATGACTTAATTATACAAAAAAACTTTATTAAAAAAAAAAACACAACTTAAGCCAGTAAAGGAAAATAAGATAAATTGGAAAAGGCAAAACCAGAGCTGGAGAGGCTAATTAGAATTGTCGTACATGTACACATTCACACACGGTGATTGGTCGCTGACTATACACCAGGCATTGTCCAGGCACTGAGATAAAGCCACAACCCTATTCTCAGAGCGTGCAGCATAGGGAGGAATATGCAGGGGACGATTTCTACAGCGTGCTGAGCAACACGGTCTAAATACAGGAGCAGCACGCAGTTTAAGCCAAGACAGTCAAAAAAGACTTCCTGAATAAAAGGATCTCTATACAGTTTACATTTACAAACACTCCCTTTTCTAATTTCTTCTAGCCTTTTAAAGTGGGTGATGTATTTATTTAAGGTTTGCTGTGGTAGAAGAGGAGAGCATCACTCAGACATTCCCAGAGAGTTTAACCTGTCTTCTTTAAGAAACGGTATTAGATGAATTGTTCACAATTACTAGTGGTTTAGTTTTGTTGTATTTATTTACTTTTTTCTAGGAACTTGATATTCAAGAAAGAGATTTAGTTTTCTAATCTGTTACTTGGAACTCTTTGTTAATATTTTCTACCTTTCTGTTTTTTAATTAACAAAAATGAAGATATGTCCTAAAAGAAATACTATCATTTAATTGTTTTCTAAACAAAAAGAAAAAAATTACATCATACAAAGCTTAAGTGTAAAAAAAGTCTTTTGAATTCTACTGCAAAATAGCATAATAGAAAACCTTTACTCTAGTGAATTTCACAATTTGGAAGATATGCTAAAAATCTGAAGTAAATAAAATACATTTGTTATATAGGTCATAATGTGTAGTTGATGTTCAAAAGTAAAAAATATGCTAACATTTTAAATACTATTTTCATATTATAGAGTATAGATTTTCTTGGAGAATAGTGAGTACTAAGAATTAATATATTATCTCAAAAGAAGCTAGTTAACCACAGCCAAATAAGAGAAGGTAAACAACTGCTCATTGGTTACAAAGGCTGATAGTATAACCAATATTTTAG
The DNA here is from genome assembly GCF_037783145.1 of Equus przewalskii. Classification (NCBI taxonomy): domain Eukaryota; kingdom Metazoa; phylum Chordata; class Mammalia; order Perissodactyla; family Equidae; genus Equus; species Equus przewalskii. Next base: position 71,794,067 of record NC_091834.1, on the reverse strand, counting down.
TGAACAGAAAATAATTAAACAATCAAACCCTGGCAAAACAACAAAGTCATGAGTTTAATTCTAGTTGTTAGGTAACAGAGATGTATGCTGGTAGGATAAAAGAAAGAATGGGGACAGCCTTTTTTTTTCAGAAGGCAGACAGTCCACATTCTATATGACTAGTTCTTCTATTCCTACCAAAGCTTATGAAGGGGTCTGCATCTTTTTTGCATCAGGCATTTACATGAGAGGAACATCATACCATTATCATTTCTAGAAAGGCTGCAAATACCAAGAAAAGAAATAGCTAAGATTTTTGAAAAGTTGGTTCTGCAAAGGCTAGATACTGTGAAACTGCCAACAGAGATACAGAGCGCTCACTACAGTTAGTATCCCAACTCTGATTAAAGCGGGGTGAACTCTACAAGGGCAGGGAGTTTTGCCTGTTCCATTCACTTTTGAGTCCAATAAACCTAAACTACTGCCTGGCACGTAGCAGGCACTTAATAAATATTTCTGGAATGGATATATTAATCTAAAGACCAATCAACAAGGACCTGGATAGGCATGAGAATTTAAAAGGGAAATTTTAGGTAGAATAGACAGTGGATCTAAACCATGAGGGAGATACTGCCCTTGGGTAATCTTGGTTCAAAATTTAATTCAGTGATTTTTCAAGAGAGATAAGACATGAAAACAATGAGTGTTTTGTCCCACTGCCTTAATTTAATATGGCACAATATTGTTTTGGGATTTCAAATAACATTAATGATAACATACATTGTGGAGTTTATTTGAGTATGGAATAAGGTTTTGAAAGTTTGAAAACTACTGATATAACCTATACATTAATAAAGTAGGATTTTCAGTTTTGGTAGTTAATACTGGAGCCATACTGTAATGACGACTGCATTATGATGCAAAGCTATGAAGCACATACAAACATACACACATAAATACTAATTATAGCTAATCTGCATGAGATTTCTTCCATGAGTTTGGTTTTCAAATCATCATTCTGTCATCCTTATAGAGTACGAGGTAAAAAGAGATCCCTCAGAATTGCTAAGAAGAGGTACTTCAATTACCAAGAAAACCTATATTCACTGTTATTTTAGCTACATTGGGTAAATCATGTAAACATCATCTCTACAGAATGGGGCCAATGCAAGAGTTACTCTTGTTTGATTGACCTACGCCCTAGTTAAGAGCATCTGGATCTAAGAAGGTGGAGCAAATGAGGCTTCAGGCTCCACCACATCCCCATCAAACCATTATGGAGATACAGTCATAGGAACTGAATTGAGATGAAAGTTCACCTGGAAAACAATTGAGGCCACAATGAAAGTTAAGTTTGCTCTCATTATGGGCACAGTTCAAAATATATTTATTCAGGGATATGACAATTTTATTCTCAGCCACTTTTTACATTGATTAATCTATTTCTAGCTTTGAACTGAAAATATCTATAATTTATCAGCAGGTTTGGTCAGAGAATGTAAAAATCAAAATTAAAACAATAAGCAGACAAATAATACTGAAAGGTGGAAGGGGAGCAGGCAGTCATGAAAGGCAGGGGTAATGCTAGGACGCTGACTTGTAGGATTCTGCTTTCTTGGACTTCACTGAGAGCAAAAGTAAGAGCCGCCTGGTGGAAGTGTGTAAAAATGCATTACCATAGTTACACAAATATGTAAAAATACTTTATAACTAAATTTCCTTTATTTCTAATTTTTTATTGTGGTAAGAACACAAAATGAGATCTAGTGTCAATAAATTATTAAGTGCACAATAAAGTATTGTTAGTTGCAGGCATAACGTTGTACAGCGGAGCTCTAGAATTTACTCATCTTGCATAATGAAACTTTACACCTGTTGAACAGCAATGGTTGAAATTTCAAATTGCATAAAAGACTTTCTTCATCTTTAATCCCTGCAGTTACTGAACACCTACTAAGTACCATGTTTGTTATCTGCTGGAGACACAGAGATCAAAGATACTCTTCCTGCTGACTGCTTCAGGACAGGTTAAGCACGCAGTAAATACGCTTTTGAATGAATGATATTCCCTGAAACCAGAGACAGACTATAAGTTAAAATATGATACCTTGTAAGCAAAACTAAGCACATGGTGATACTGACTATAATAGCAATTTGCCATGTGAAAATAATTATTAGGCAAGTGGAGAAAGTGACACACTTGTCAGAATCAAAACTAAACGCCCTTCTGAATCTCTCAAGAAGTAACAAAAAGAATAGTTCTTATATTCTAAAAGCTAAAGGTTTTTATGTATATATAACTTTTTATCTCCATTTATATAAAAAAAATTACTGGAAGCCAATCATTTTGATGACATTTGAAGTTAGAAAAGGGCTCATCAAGCAGACATGCCTCACTTTTCATAGGACACACAACTTTAACAAAAAACTTTCAAGCTTATTAGAACTAGATTTTTAAAATGATTATATCAATTATTTGAATTAGAACTATTAAAGTCATATAAAGCATAAACATGTAAATACATGCTGCCACAACAAACTGAATAATAAATTTCCAAAATAACAAAAACTGTTTAGTATTTCCAATAGGCTGTGGAACAGAGAAAAATCACAGTCCTCTTGACACCACTACTAATAGAGCAAATTATTAAAAATTGGAGAAGGGAAGAAAAGTACTTCTGGAAATAAAATTAAAGTGTGAATTCTGACCCCAAATTCAGAAACTTTTGCCACCATACGTAATAAGTTGAAAACAAGCTCCTGGGTTCAAGCACAGGCTGGAGTTGATTTTAATTCGTTCTATAGAGGCATGTGCTCAGTGGGAGCTCAAAAAATACACCACTAACTTAATAAAAGAGAAGTCCTTCAAAAACCACTTTAGTTTTTATTGTTATTTTTGACTGAGAGTACAAGACTAAATTAGAGGACTATGGTGAAGAAATATATTCAAGAACGCTGCTACTAGAATTAGTAAAGCAGGGTTAAACACACTCGGATTATACAGAACAACACATAGATGTGATTTTCTTTCACAGTCTTCACTGCAGTACGAAGCCTAACCCTTAAAAAAACACATCAGACATCAAATGCTTGCTTGCTTTCTCTTCTTTTGTTCTCTTCCTCATCCCTTCCTGTTTCTATACTTCTCTCCTTTCCTTGTTACTTCCATAAGAAAACAAGACAGCTCATCTTCCTTTCCATGTTGATCAACCTGTTTTTATATTAACAGAGGTACCAAGTTTAGTACCAGGTCAACATTTACAATCCTCAGAACAAATCCCTGGTTCTGTAGTTTCTCATTTTCCTCTCTTATTTTTGGTGGCAAGAAGGTCTCATTTTCAGCAATATAACAGAGTGCTCAAGTCTGTAAACAAGACTTTGAGAGGTAAGTGGGCACAGTAATGTGGATGAAAATGACTCCTCGGCCGCCTTCCTGATGCTGGAGACAGTTTGTCCATCTCTTTCAAACCAGAAGAAATGTGATGCAGGCAGTCTAGAGAACCAGAACTCCAACCTTAGGGAAAGACTTTTACACTCGGTAAGAAATATTTAGGATATTGGGAGTTGCAGGATTTCCCAGTCATTTGAGGGATAGATAGTCACAACTACATAAGGAGCCTGATGGCCCTGGATGACTTGGAATTTTCATGTTTTCTCTACCACTTGTCAAATGACTCCATCCCCAAATTCCTTTGGCAAGTTTATAGTCCTAATCTGATACCAGTTCTACCACAATACAAATGTATTTACCAATAAGGAGTATCCTTTACATATTGATGTTTTGTGATAAAAACTCTTCAAGGGTAACACCAGCATATTGTCATCCAGAATAGTATTTGTTTCATAAATGCTAAATGAATATTAAAGATACTTAAATTTATGAAATTCTGGCTTCCTACCTATCCACAGCTTTTTATTCAATACTCCTATTTTCTCTAACTGACTATTCAGCTGAAGTTCCACCAACACAATACCTCCATTATCTAACCTAATCTATGCACCAGGTGAGAAGGCACGCCCATTTTACAGTACTCAATCTCCCTTCTAATTCAGCTTACTTCATAGATCTATATATTTTATCTGTTTAGAGAAGCTGTTCTATATATTTACTAAAGTAAAACAACACAGGTATGTTCCTTATGAAACAAAATGCTTTGATAGATTGAATTTTCTTACGTAATCTCAGATCTCACTCAATAGAAGGATGCAATACAGATTGTTCAAATTTCAGGCTGACAGTTTTAACAAAAACATTACCTTCTTTTTATTTTTTTTCTTTCATTAAGAGAAGCAATCATCCTTTATTAGTTATCTCTTATGTTGTTTATTTACTCATTGTTGACAACAATTATTAATCATCATATGATTCTGGAAGTTTATTTTATTTTATGTCCCGGGTGAATGCTCTTCTATCTCTAGGATGAGATTCATATAAAGGCCCCAATGCATTACAATTACTAAGAAATAGTCCATTTCATAGATAAAACCATGTATTATGCCAATTCCTCTTCCTGTTTGTTTTTAGAAAAATCAAAAGTTGATGGACACTTTAGCAACATACAGTATGAAATAAAGCAAATTATCAAGCTCAACAAGTGGGAAAATTTACATGAGCTAACATTCACAACAGCATCTTTGGTTCTAGAATTGAAAAAGAGATTATGATTTTATAAACACATTGTCAGAAATTTTACAAAACACTATCTTTTCAAATAATCACACAAATGCATCTTGAATATTGACAGGGGAGAGTGCCAACTTGACAGGACCGCACCCTTTTATGTCTATTTTTGTTTAGCTGAGAATCTACAGGACAGTCTGCCAAGTATAATCAGGTCCTTTTTTTCGAATTATTTTTAGCTACAAAAATATATACCCAGTCAGACGTTTATCGAGGATTTCCTATGTGTAAGCACTGTGCTAGGAGCTTCCCAGATACCAAACCAAAGTGACAAGTTACTCGGTAGGCAATCATAATAAAGACATATCCCTGAAATTTCCGCAGGAAATTCAAAACCCCATTCTCATACCATTTTCTGAATTATCTTAAAGTACTCTGCACTGCATATCATGTCAAACATTTTAAAACCCATTTTGGAAGCACCAATTTGAAGACTCACAGAAGCATTATCAAAGGCAAAAAAAATATTTGCAAGTATACCCATTTAGCTACTGAACATGTTTCTCAATGATCCAACGCTGCTAAATTCTTATTACCCCGTATCAGTCCTCCTTACAAAGAACTTTCCTGATGAAGTTAGTTATCTGTCAGTGAGTTCTAACTTTGAAGCACTTAGGTATCTAGTTCAAGAACCTGAATGAAAGGGGAGAAAACTCGATAAACGCTTTAGACTTTCTTAATGTGGTTGTATTCACCATTTCAGGTGTTAATTTTAGCAACTCCACTATTTATTTTTACTTCCAAAACTTCCACAGAACTATTGGATTAACAAAGATTAACTGATAATTAATATATCTGGATACAATGCATTTTTAGAAACAAATAGCTCTTCTCATTTGGCCTATTGATCTACAAAATCTCATAGGATGTATTTAAAGAGACATATCTTATACCTGGCTAGAGAACTGTTACAGTTATTATCTGTGTGTGTCCACATTACATCATAGAGTGAGAAAATTAATTTATTGTTGAGTCAATTACAGAAATAAGAAGCACTCTAGATAAGCTAGCAATTTCTGTACTGTATAATGAAAACTTATACTTGGAAGGATACAATTAAATTCGGTTTACATTCTAGACAAATAAATAGTAATTTGAAAATTTACTGAGATTTTCAACTATAGTATTTTAAAAATAAGTGGAGTTTCTGGTTGACTCTCAAATACAACCCAGAAAATTCAATTTTACAGAATTACCTTTCCTTGCATCCGGACTGACCAAAATATTTTTTCTTTCTGTTTTCTGGTATTTTTTTGTTTATTTATTTCGTAAAACTGAACACAGAAGCGGTCATTAAACTCAGGCCACGAACTACTCGAAGACTATGATTAAGCCATTGTACCAAAGAAATAAGAAAGTCAAGACAAGTACCTGCCATGCAAGTAAGCTCTCTAAATATTTGTCTGAAAATGAATGAATGAATGAACAGAAGATCATTACTTTGAAAACATATGGCTCCATACATAAAATGAAGTAATTTCTGATGGACAATCTGAAATGTATCCCTAATACTGGTGGAGAGAAACATAATTCTGAAGTGCATGTCTTATTGATAGTGATGAACACCAGAAAGACCAAGGGGCTTTAAAAATACGTTAAAAAGAATTGCATTAACTCATTTAAGACATTCATATTAGTAGGATCATAATTTAATGATACTAAACTAAATTTTGAATCAAGAACAATAGGATCATGTAGTTTGTGTATCAAATATAAACCATTTAATTCAAGAATAGCATGTACTAATAAATAAGGAAAAGGACATTTTTACTTTCTCATTTGGCATTTTTAATTTTCATTACAAATGTCAAATACATTCCTTTTTACAGTTATTTATATTACAAATAATTATTTTCCTGTCTTTTTATCCCTATTAAAAATATCAACAACATGACTACCTTTTAAAGAATTTACATTTATTTACAACAATATATTGGTCTCCTGCTACATCCCTAGGTGTACCCTAAGCTCTAAATCATATCAAACTCTTTGTCAGCAACTTCTATACATAAAGTATGTGCATTACGTAGTTTATTTACGTAGAATATCCAGTTGCAAATGACATGACTTCATGAATTGAAGCAAAGAAAACCTCTTTATGGACTGTTCAGTTAGCCCCAAGGAAATCAAACTTTTATGATTGATATTTAAGATATAGATAAATAGTTATATGTCAATTTTATCTCGATTTAAAAAAAGATACAGCTAAACACAATGAGCTAGTGTTGTCTTTATATAATGCTTAATCATTGGTCTGATTTCTCCAAAACAAAGGGAGAACTATTTTCTCCTCAACTGTCAATCATAGTTTCTTTAAAATACACATTCAACAAAATACATGCTCAATAAAAGCAAAACTTTGTTTCCTTGCCTTTTTTATAGCTCCTATAAGTTAGTACTGCTAATCTATAGTAGTGAAAATCCAGAAACAAATATTAGGAAACACACACACCCCCACACACACAGAGTCCCTGAATAGGCCTACACACGTTTTTCCAATTCTTTCTTTAAAAGCAGTAATAGTGCCACAGAGTCGCAGGACCAAAAATGAATGACCTACTGACACAGAAGTTGTGTCTTCTGTGGAGACCCTGGGAGTCTGAAATGGATTTTCTCCATTTTAGGCTGTGAGGGGTGCAGATTTTACTAATCATCAGAGTGAGTAGTGGCACTAACAGAACATACTAAAGAAATAAGGGCTTTAAGAACACCAGAAGCAATATCTCTAGGATCACGGCGCCAGCAAACAGGACCTGCCTGTTCCCACTTGCTATGCTTTTTCTTAAAACATTATATTCTGACAGATACTGCATTTTTGTTGACAAAACGTCTAATACATAGCTTGCATACAACCCTGAGTGGTAGTTCTCAAAATGTGAGTATTTTTGCACTCAATCTGAATGTTTTTCTTCTTCTTTTTCTTCTCTCCAAAGCCCCCAGTACATAGTAGTATATTCTAGTTGTAGGTCCTTTTGGCTATGCTATGTGGGACACTGCCTCAGCATGGCCTGATGAGCAGTGCCATGTCTGAGCCCAGGATCCGAACCAGCAAAACACTGGGCTGCCGAAGCAGAGTGCACGAACTTAACCACTCGGCCATGGGGCCAGTGCCTCAATCTGAATTTTTAATCTGAATTCTTGTTTGCCTAGAGTCTAGTCAAATAAACACATTCTAATATTACCCTACATGTGAGTAGATTGCCTCTCCAACAAACACCTATAACCACATAACAATCTTAACTCCATGCCCTACCAGGTAGCCCATAAGTACAGTGCTTTGCTGAGTTGATTATAATAAATTCCATACATGAAAAGTACAATTCCAATTTACATCTTAATGTCCACCAACAGATGGACGGATAAACAAAATGTGGTGTAGGCATACAATGGAATATTCTTCAGCCTGAAAAAGGAAAGAAATTCTGACATATGCTACAAAATCGATAAACCTTGAAGACATTAATGTTAAGTAAAGTCAGTCACAAAAGGACAACTACTGTATGACTCTTCTCATATAATATACCTACATTAGTGAAATTCATAAAGACAGAGTGGAATGGTGGTTGCCAGGGGCTGGGAGAGGGGTAAACGGGGAGTTACTGTTTAATGGGTACAGAGTTTTAGCTTTGCAAGTTGAAAACCGTTCTCATAATGGTTGCGCAAAAATGCGAATGTACTTACTATCACTGAACCATACAGTTAAAAATGGTTAAGATGGTAAATTTTATGTTGTGTATATTTCACCATAATTTTAATTTATTAATTTACATGTTCATGCAGGAGTAAGTCTCTAAAATTAAGATATTTTGATACTTACAATTTAATGAGGAACACTAAGTGAAAGAAATGGAAGATGTTGTTTGAAATCTGACAAAATTTTCAAAAAGTTGTTCATAAGTTTTTTATAGGAAAGGTTATCAAGAAGAGAGTTAGTAAAGGCTGCTTTCCTTAGGATCTAGGAAGCTGGTATTTTTAAGCGCTGAAACGATAACTTTTTCAGTTTTAGCAAGTGTACTCCTAGGATGCTCCTGGCCATAAGAACATGATTTGGGGAAAGCAAAATTTTCATTTTAAGTGCAACTTCTCTAAAGCATTTTCTGATACCCCATTTCCATAGAAAGATTTGCTCATTTGCTACATTTTTCTTCTAATGAACCCTACTCAAACATTTTATAGCACGTTACAAAATGCTTATGACACTAATTTGTTTACATTTGATCACCTACTATGAGACATTAAGCTCCTCCAAGATCTTTCAAACATCTAATTCACAGATGGCACTAAATGAATTTCTGTTAAGTAGACTGGTAATTGAACAACTGAATAATTTTATCCATTACACAAATAATTACTGAGTACCTAAAATATGTGAAGTTCAGTAGAAATACAAAGATTAAAAATTATATGGTCTCTGATTCAAGAAATTAAGCAAATCTAGTAATCTTCCAAATATATTAATACTGTAAACCTCATATTTTTTAAAAGATACAAATAAAGAACCAGAGGTAGTGTTCATAAACAAGAATGATCACATACTGTTTGAGGTGAAGGGAGAGATCAGGAAAGGCCTGATGAAGGACTTGGCATCTCATCTAAACATTAAAGAGTAGATGACATTTAAATAGGGATAGGTAGGAAAATATGAGCATATTTGTGAGAAACAACACTAGGATAGTCACATGAGGTTACAACAGAAGTTCTCAGACCTCTTTGTTCTCAGGTTACATTTACACTTTTAAAATTATTATGAAACCTCCTCCCTCAAAAACAGCTCCTATTTAAGTGGATAATCTCCTTTTATACTTACTTTATTAGCCATTAAACTGAGAAATTTTTAAATCCCAAGACTAGACAAGTACATATTCCATTAGTTGTCAGAGCAATGGCATTATCAAATGTCATTTAACCTCTGGACAACTCTATTGTATATTCATCAGAGAAGAAGAATGAAAAGAGTGAAAAAAACAAATAAGATCTTAATAATAGTATGAAAATAGCTTCGACCGCACAGCCACCTTGAAAGGTTCTTAGGGAGCCTAGACTCCCTAAACCACTTAAAGAAATGCTCGGTTACAGAGTGGGAAAGACTTAAGTACGGAGACTAAACAGACAGAGCTATAACATGCCCAATTTTACTTGAAGGCCAAGCTACAGATTTTAAAACATAAATATTAAAGATTTTTGTACAAAACAGCCGGTGAGCCACCTTTAGAGGGATTCATTTAGAAGGACAGAAATGGGTACGAAGGTATGGGACAGCAAACAGGCCAGTTAGAAGCCTATGGAAGAGTTGACCAAGGGCAAGTAATAAGTACATGGGGACAGTGCTGGAAGAAAGAAGAAAACAGAAGCATTTTAAAGGAGCTACAAACGTTACAAAGAATGAGGAGATAATGTAGGATGGCATAGTATTAGGAAGCCAAAGGAAGAATAAGTTTCAAGGTGAGACTGGAGAATTATGCAGGCATTTTAAAGTCAAGAAAAGCAATGATTAAGAAAGGAAGTCATGAAGTCACTGGTGATCTATAAAAACTAGTGGATATGATTGACCAGAGGACAAGATACTGAGGGGAAAATGGAAAGTGAGGAAGTTTTGCATAAGCATAGATGACTAATTCTGAGACTTTGATAATGAACAAAAAGAAAGTGAGCAATAGATGTGAAATTGAGTTAAAGAAATTGGTGATGAGGAAAAGACTGAAGAAAGCAGGAATGACAATGGAGCTAGGTTTCAAAGGAGTTAGGAGGAAATTAGGTCAAGAGAATAGACAGAAAGTGTTGTTTATCAAAAGATAAAAGCCCCTTCTTTCCTCATGAGACAGAGCTAAAAGGAGAAAGTTGGCTAAGAGTACAGGGAATTAGCTGATAAGAGAAAAATGAGCCGAGGAACGCACAGAAAGGAAGAATGACGCAAGTTGGCAGGCAGAAGATCCTGAGGAGAAACAGAACTAAGGTAGAAAGAAAAGAAGGAATTAAAGGAGAAGAAAGGTAAGAAAATGTGTAGTTACTATTAGTATGCATGATCTCCAGAGAGGAGAGACCGCCAGAGACTGAAACCCCAGGATTCCAACTGGAATGCTAACTAGATGGTTTCCTGGGAAAACGAAATAAATAAATAAAGATTTACACTAGATCTCCACTGTCCAATATGGGTAGTCTTTACCCACATGTTACCATTTAAATTTATTAAAATTAAATAAAATCTAAAATTCAGTTATTTAATAACATTAGCTAGATTTCAAGTGCTCGATAGCCATAAGTGGCTAGTGGCTACCACACTCTACAACGCAGATATCGAACATTTCCAACATAACACTAAGTTCTATTGGATACAGATGCCCTAGATGTATTTATTACAAGGGTAGAAAATAATGCATTATAAAGTAGCTAGTAGTTATTGTGTATTTAAGATGCATCAGAAAGTGTACTAAGCAATTCACATATACGATTGTGTTCAATCCTCGCTATGATCTTTTGAGAGAGGTTCTATTACATTCCCATTTTACAGATGACAAAATAGAACAAGAGAGACAAATAATCTGCTTGAGCTCACACTGTAACAGAACTAAGATTGAACCCCAGGAGTTCCTGACTCCAAGGATAGAGGAGTAAGGAAGAAGAATAATCTTTTGAAAGTGATAATATTCTAGCAGTTTAAAGATTAATTGTCTTTTCCTTGGATAATCAGAATACTATGAAAATACACCAATAACAAGGGTAGAAAAGGCTACACGAACAAATATAATTTATATTAATGGAAATAAAATATCTATGCAGTATTAAAGTTTCAACCTGAAATGTTTTAAATTAGAAAGTTACATTATCATAGCAACTTTAACTCACCCAGCTTACTTTGTGAATTCCTGTCAGGTGGGAAAGTTACTGTTGCCATGGAAACCACCACAATACTACTATTTTACACATATATAACACCTTTCATCTGATGAGCTCAAAGAGACTTATAAACATTAATTCATTAATAGTCCTTTTTATTGAAAGTGCATCAAAATTTACCTAACGGCATACAACAACAATTGCCGATCAAACAAAAGGAAACTTTATTACTCCCTAACAGATTCACACAGATTATCCACCATCTCCTACAATTTGAAAGGGAAGAGAGAGACAGTAGTCTTATACAGACATTCTTGTTCCTTGTACCAAACTGAAAACCATCTCCTATTGTTTTATTGTCAAAAATGTGCAGCTCTTCTTCCATCCACTCTTTAATCTCTTTCCTCATGTGTTCAGCTAATTGCCTGGGAATGTCTTTTAAAACACCATTACACAAACTTACCTATGCAGCTCTAACCACTAAAATATTCACCAGCAGAAATCTGCTTCTTTCTTTATGACCTCATTTTAAACTGAGAAGAATAAAACTTTTAAAACCTAAAGATTTTTTGGCGTTTAATTAAAAGTTTGAAAACTGAAAAGTGAGAAATCCTAAGCTGTTCATAATGATTTTTGTTCTTAAGCTATTAAAAATAAAGTAAATATTTGTTTTGATACTCTAAAAACATAAAACACCAGGATAAAAAATTAGGTCAGTGAAATGGTCTGTTCAGCATAGTGTTTTGTGTTTAATAGAGTCATCAAAGGATATTTCACATAATTACAACTTAGACAATTTTATGAAGTTGCTTTCAAAAGTAAAGGTAACTTGCCTCTAATAGCTTACTAAGATCTATCACTGAAAAATGTAGGCAAACCCTTCTGAAACTTGTTTATGCTTTTCAATTGGTGCACTTTACTATTTTCTGAACTAAAATCATTTCTGCCACATTCTATCGGTCAAATGAATTCATGATGCCATCCCTGACTCAAGGGAACGGAGAAACAGGCTTTTCATGGGAGGAGCTGCCCAGTCACCTTGTCAAAAGACCTGCATTCAAGGATAGGAGGCCCATTTTTTGTAAGCTACCACAGATGTTCCCATTTTTTGTAAGCTACCACAGATGGAAATCTTTCTAAGATGTATTATGTTTAGACTTCTTATAAAGGATAATTCAGAATATTATCAGGAAAACCCATCATTAAACAAGGCCTTCATTTTACAATTCTGTATTTTAAGCTTTGTCTTTTTTCTCAATGTCAGGTTTCTAGCTGTTATCACTGCTCCGGCCCTAAGGATCCTATCCATTACTTCCGTATTAATCTTCCTCTCCCAACACAGACACAATTAACTTGCTTCTCCCGTTGGAAGCTTGTTTTATGACTGAGAAACCATATAATACAAAAGCTGTTGGTCATATACTCTCTAAATAAGGACTGAATTAAGAAGTTAGTAGGTAGCTCTGAGACTCAAACGTCTTTCTCTGGTTACTATTATGTTCTGCCTATATCTTTCATTCCTACTCAAAGAATCACTTTCTATGGAAGGTGACATTATGAGGAATTCTTTCAGAGAATTGTTTTTCCCTCAGAAACCAAATCTATTTTAAAACGTTAGGTCACTGAACATAATCGGCCCAAAGCACAAATTTTTAATGACCTGTTTCAGTGTAAACAGCTTTAATATACCTTGGAATAATTATTCTTTTTGGAAACCAGTTTGCCTAAAATATTTATTTGTTAAACAGTTTGAGTTTTGAATTCTGTTGCTCTTCATCAATAACTTTTTAACTTCATTTGTATTCTCCAGTTATTCTACTTCTACTGTTCATCGGTTGAAATGGTCATCAAAATGTAATAAGCTGATCGAAGACTCTCAGATATTACTTTAGAATAAGCCTATTCCTTTTATGAAAGATGCATCTGTATTTGACTTTGTAAGATAATAAATTCAGGAAAAACCCAACTGGGACCTCTAACATACTCTTCTACAATATATGAATTTTACACTAAATAAGACTACTATATTCTCCTCTTCAAGTGGAAGACACATTCCCACAGGAAATGAGATACTAAACTATTAATAGCTTACCCAGGTTTTCTCTGCCTACTATGGAACCTTAAACTTCATCACAGTCTAAGCACTGTAAAACATTACAATTTATGTTCTTATAAATGAAACTCTCTAGATGTTCTTCAGCTAGTCTACTCAGCCAATGTTTCTGATGTTTTTAAGATAGAAAACTTCTTCTTCACATTCAACCTTGAAAAAAGACAATGTCAAACTCAATTTATAAGTCAAAAAATATTGTCACAAGCACTGCTATAAGGTTTGTAGTGTTTTAAAATGTTATGGCACTAACTGAATAGTTATGATAAGTAAAATTACTGACAGTGTTTTTTTTCTTTTTTCTTTTAATTTCAGGATGTGCACATTGATGCTGTCTTTATTGCTATCTTGAGATCCTTTCTTTCATTCTCTCATACAGTTCTGGCATACATGGGTCATTCTAGAACTACACTCTAGCCCATACAGTGTTTCCCTATGCTCACTATAGAATCATCTCCTCAAGAGTGAGCATAGGGAAACAGCAGTATGGGCTAGAATGTAGTTCCAAATACTGTATTTCTTTGTCACCAGATAACTGACATAATCGGTCAACCCCTGGCCTTCTCCTCCTGTTTTGTATAGGGACATTAATTGATCATAAAAGGTCCACCAAATACAGTATAATATAATGACTAAGACACATAATCCTGCAGCAAATTCTATTGTTTCTATCTTGGAAATGTATCCAGAATTCAACCTCTTGAATTACCATCCACCACCACCTCTACCACTACCGTCTAGGTCCAAGCCACCATCATCTCTAACACAGATTATTCAAGAGCTTCCTAAACAGTCTCTCCTTTTCCCTTGCCACTATTGTCTACTCTCAACACAGCAGCTAAGGTGACTGTGTTAAGACGGAAGTGAGATGATGTTTAAAAACCTCTCTTCTCAAATTCCTACAATAGCTTCATTTTAAGGGGTTAAAAACCAAAGTGTTTACAATTGTCTAAAGGTTCTCAAAGGGTTTGGCTCTTGCTAGCTCTGTGGCTTCATTTCCTACCACTCTTCTTTCTCTTACTCACCAGGCTCTAGCCATGCTGGCCTCCTTGGGTTTTCTTTGTTTTTTCTTTCATTGAAAATCTTATTTTATTCAACCAAAAATACATAATCATGCCAATAAAAAAAATGCAAATGTAAACAAAACTCTTAAATGTTTTCCAAAGATACAATTAAGATAACTACTAAATTACACCAGTTATGTAACTTTTCTTCATCTTTTAGTTTCAAATAATATTTTCTTTATTTTTTTAATTGAGGTCCCATTGGTTTAGAACATATCAATTTCAAGTGTACGGCATTATATTTCGACTTCTGTATAGACTACATCATGCTCACCACTAAAAGTCTAGTTGCCATCCTCCAGCATACCCCTATGTATGTGCAATGTAAGGGAATGTGCACTTGCTATTGCATCGCCCTGGAATATTGTTTCCCAAGATACCAGTGTACCTGGTTGGCTCACTTCCTTCATGTCTCTGCTTGAATGTGACTCTATTAGAATGACCTTCTTTGGCTATTCTGTGTACAGTGGTAGACAGCATTCTTCCTCAACCCAGGCATTCCTTTTCCCCCTTACCCTGCTTTACTGTTCATCATAGAGCATATTACTATCTGATATTCTACATATATACAAAATATAAGTCGCATAGAACAGGGACTTTGTCTTATTCACCGCTGTATCCCAGGTGCCAAGAAGAGAGCCTGAAGTACAGGATAAAATCAATAAATATTTTTGAATGATGAATTAGGATTAAGTTTGAGTCCATCCTGTATCAGCTGTTTGACTTTGGAAAAAATATTTAGCCTCTCTGTGGCTAAATGTAAATTGGAAATAATAATACTAATTAATATTAATAATAATACCAGACCTATTTAGCTGTTGTGAGGATAAAAACAGTTAACACATACAACATGCTTAGCACAGTGCCTGGCACAAAATAAGTGTTACATTAAGTTTTATTATTACTAATCTCAATAAGCCTATTAAGTCAACTCCATGTAACTGCAGTCTTACTGAGGACAAGGATAGAACTGAAAAATAAGCTGACTCAGTATTTTTCTTTTCCTTCTCTTTAGCCTTATATTTTTGTGGATATTTATTTTTAAAATCAATAGTAAGCAAAAATTCAATGTTCTGAATTAAATGACAACAACAAATTTTCCAGGTACAAAGAAATTATATTCTGAATTACCATACATTGACATTTTTTTCCCATTTTTACTTATTTTTATCCCAAGCACTTTCAGAAAGTTTTAAGATAGACTCTTCATTCATTCTTTCACTTCTTCCAACTCTTTTAATCCCTTATGTGCCAGGCATTATGCAATGATTGCAAAGCCAACACATTTCCCCGGCCTCAAAGAACTGCTCGCCTAGGCGTGAAGTGTAAACAGGCAAAATAAGGGAAACATCAGTTACGAGGGGTATTACTTTAGAATCATACTCAGCAGACATAAGACGGCCATTTGTTCTGTGACTCAGCAAAGTTTCATCAAGGAGTAGACAGGGTGCCAGCGAGAAGAGTACTGCTAAATAGAAGTGGTGATTCATTAAGGCAGTAGCAAAAAGAATGGAAAGAAGAGAGGAGGGATACAAGAAGTCTTAAGGAAACAGAATAATAGAATAAATAAGATTTTGTAACTGACTGTGTGAAAGGAAAGAAACAGAAATTACATCCATATGTCTGACTTGGGCAGAGGATGCTGCCTTTCCCAAGATAGGTGGCAGAAGAGGAGGAGGAGATTTGGGGTAAAAGATAATGGATTACTACTTTTACCAGGTTGAGTTTTACATGTCTGTGAGATATCAAGATGTGTGAGATATGTAGATACATGATTAAATACTCAAGAGCTTTAAAAAGTTCTGGGTTATAAATACAGATTTGCAAGTCTCTGGAATATAACCACAGATAAAACAGGTATACTAGGAACAAAACTATACTACATAGTATATATGGAAGAAAACTATATCTCAAGTCCTATTTGAGCAAAGTTGTAGCTAGAGAATACTGAGACGAATTTATCCTGAAATTATTTTATGAGACACAATGATCAAGAATATAAAATAATACCTAGAAAACAACTTTATACAAAATGTAGAGATTCCATATTTACCTTTGAACATAAAGACATTTGGAGAAAGCCACATGCGAAATATTAGAGTTCTGAAAATACAGTTTTACATGATATGATATGGTCTGCCACAATAAAAAAAATAAGGTTTGGATCACTTACTGAACATATAGTTAACATATCCACCACACTTTTCCTCTCAAGTATCTGGCACCGCTGTCTACCTTTACAATGTGAGGTAATTATGAAGACAATTTGGCAAGGATTCTAAAAGGGATCTTGCAAAAACCACAGTTTTAGGAGCAAGACAAGAATTTGAATCCTGGCCTTGATGTTTATTAGCTGTGTGACCTGAAGCCTGAGTGCTTAGAACTATGCTAGCTCAAAATCTATTTCTTGAATAAATTAAATGAATGACTTCAGACTTCTTCAAACATTAGTTTCCTTAAACATTAAATAGACTCAATAACCCATAAGCCCCCAAATTCCACAACTCTGTAATAAGGTATAAATAACATATATAAAGATAACTTTCATTTAAAGTGGCACTTAGCCTGACTGGAAAAAAAATGTTTAACTTTAAGGATATGCTTTGTAGTCTCTCCAATTAGCTCATATCTGAATATCACACATAGAAAGATATTCTGTATCATTTTATATAGGCTTCCACTGTCTACTATTTCAAATCCATCATGTCCCTGAACCTGCGTAGATACGTTCAAGGAATCTTCAAACCATCTTTATACCTTCTTTTAATGCCGGAGGGCAATCACTTTTATATTCTGTCTGTGAATAGCTCATATTTATGTTCCTGACTTATTCTTACAATTTCTTCTGCAATAACCCTTTAGCACAGTTTTGTCCCAATGTAATTCAGAAAACGAAATACTTCCACAGAAAAAAAATTAACTTTAGAATCTTAAACCCTTTTTACTGTGTCCTTTTCAATAGAATAAACCTCACACACTTATAAAACTTGTAAGTGTATAAATATTGTGCACTTATACATACGTATAAGTCTTCTTATAAAGATGAAAACAAAATCTTTCAGTTATAAAGCACATGTAGCATCTTCAATGTTATAAATAATATGCATTTTTACTTGTGAGATGAATTATTTTGAAAAAACAGTGAGGAAACTGAAATGCCAAGTAAATGAACCACCAACAGACAATATTCATATTTTAAGTGTCAAAAAAGAGCTATGATTAAACATTACTGGCCTTCTATTTCTCTCACATAATGTTGTCTATTGGACATATTTGGTTGGGTATATAGATATTAGCAACTTCTTCAACTCTAAAAGTAAGTTACATGAAAAGTGTGTAAGGTTTTAGAGGGTAAGAAGAAAATATACACATATTCCATATGTGCTGAAATAGTTGGCTCTTCCAAGGAGAACTGCCTATGTATTTCCTGCATTCACCTTCTACTTTTCTCATTCTTATAAATAGGCATAAAGATGTATATATTCATTCATTTACTCTCCAAATATTTTAGCATCAATTATGTTCAAGGCACTGTGGAATTCACTTTGCAGAGTAAAAAGAAAGCAGAGATGGCAATATTAATGTCAGATACAGTAGAAATAAAGGCAAGAAAATTGAAACTGAACCAGGAGGCTAGGAAAAAAGTGCATTCCATAATGAAAAAATAATGATCATAAACCTTTATAAAATGAATACAATAAAATGTATGCATAAAGAAAACACTATTGGAAAAGTAAAGAAAAACTGACAGAAACACAAGTGTTGGGGAAGATTTTTACATGCCAGTATTAGTATATCAGTGCTTATACATCAACTGTATAAAAATGAATAAAAATATTTGATAAATAGAAATATGATAAAAAGGTATAACAAAGTTAAATTTATATGTATACATAAAATATGTATCAAAAGCCATATCCTTTATAAAATATACCACACTGACTAGCATTCATAATACTTGTACAATATTGACCATATCAGAGGACACTAAGAAAACTGAAACAAACTTCAAATTAAATTACATGGGACAAATATATATATATATATATATATATATATATATATATATATATATATATATATACACACACCATAGGAAGAATAAAAACCAGAAATGTTCCAACCAGTTGAAAACTATAGATTTTTTCCTAAATAATTTTGTGGGCAAAAAGGAAGTGAAAGCTGTTCAGCCAAGAGAAGCCTAAGGAGACATGATAACTAAATTTAATGTGTTATTCTGCATGTGGTATCCAGAAAAAGGACATTTAGCAAAAACTAAGGAACTACAAATGAAGTACGGACTTTAGTTAATAATAACATATCAATATTAGTTCATCAATTGTGACATATATACTATGTTAATGTCATACATTAATAACGGAAAATTGAGTGTGTATATGGGAGAGCGTATAGAAACTCTCTGTACTATCTTCTCAATTTTTCTATAAACTTAAAGCAAAAAGTTTATTTCAAAAAGGAAATCAGTTAGGACATAATGGAAACAAAAATGCCTATGCATCAAACTTTCTAGGAACAGAAAACACCATTGCTATATAGAAAATGTTCTAGAGACAAAGAAAGGATGGAATATGACCTAATTAACTATATTAAAAAATACAACCAAATACTGAAATGTGTCACTTACTCTACTCTCACCACCTCCTGCAAAACAAATACATGCTCTTTTCCCTATCCTGGAAAGTCGCACTTCATCTGGCTCACTGAGTCCTTTTGCCTCACTAAACAGTTACCTCGACCTTCTTATGGTTGTCCAAACATATCAAAAGAGCTTAATCTTTCCTGAGAACTACTCTTTCACACACACACAGAAATTTCCAAGAAAATAAGGAATGAATAAGGGAATAGATTATTATTTTCTGTAGGTCCTTAGCAACACAACCTGGGAAGGGAAAGGAAATATTATTTTTATATAATTTTATACTTATAAATCTCAAGAGAATACACTGACAAATCTCAGAAGAAACAAAAGATCAGTAAGTAGTAAGATAAACGTATAAAAACCTATAGCTTTTCTGAAAGCCAACAACAACGGATTCAAAATGTAATGGCACAAAAGGTCTCATTCTCAATAGGAAACTCCTCCCTCCACTAAAAAATGTCACTCCTCCTCCATGCACTAACCAGAGAATAAAAGTGACCTATGGGCACACAAAGATGCATAGAATAATCACCGTGGTCTCTTATATCAAACATACCTGCTTTGATCTGGTTTCTGTCAAGCCTGTGATTTAGGGCTCTGTCCCTCTGCTTCCCCTTAAACTTCACCTTTGTTTTCTGTTTTCTCAGGCTCACGGATCAATACATCTATCTTCAGTGTGTTAGGCGAGCTTCCTCTAGTTTTGTTTGCTTTAGTGAGTCATGATCAACACCTTGAAATCCAACCCATAGTCCCAGCCCCAGCCAGCACATACCTGATCCACCTCATTCCTCTGAGAAAATCAGAGAATCACTACAATATGGTATGGGTAAATATAAAAATGATTGGCACAACACGGACCAACAACAGAAGACACCTGACAAAAGTTAATGAACTTCAAATTTCTGTACCCAAGACAGGGTTCTCTTTCTGAGTTCAAGGCCTGCAATTCGATGTAGGTGCTAGATATTTCCATCTAGGAATCCTACCAGAACCTCAAATTTGACAAGTCCAAGGTCAAGTGCATTAGGCAGTGCATTTCTACTTATAAGTAGCAGAAACCAGCTTGAGCTAGCCTAAGCACAAAGGAGAACTTAATTATAGGAATTCAGAAATAGGAATGTAGCCACACCTCATGAAATCTGAGAGAGGAGACTATGTTCTCTTTCTGTTTTGTTGTCTATTTCTCTTTGTACATCTTTTTCATTCTTCTTCCTAAAGAGCAACTTTCTAGCAACGTTGTTAGTCCACAAAGTACTAAAGGAGTCTTTCACCTCCCAAGTTCATATTTTAAGAGACCCAGCCACAAAGATATTCACACTCTTGGTCCCAATCTTAAACTCCAGAGGCTGACCTCTAGTCAAATCAAAAACGGCCTTGGGGATAGGGTCAAATTCTAAATTTGACTCAAGATTCCACCACTGTAAACTTTTATGGTGGGGGTATAGGAGTGACAGGGGCAAATTATAGAAGAGATTGGGAGCTGAGTAGACATCCCAATTAGTATATGGTACATAATCCCAAACTAAATGTTTGCATCCCAAACTAAATTACCCAAACTAAACGTTTGCACACTATTTCTCTAACTGTATTAATGAAACCATCAGTTTTTCTGGTAGCCTAGGTTTAAACATCTTTCAATGTTATGGAAGCCATCTTTTAAACGTTTTTCATCTTTCCCTCCAACCAATGATCTATATCGGCTGTATTTTTCAACTTAGCTCCTTTCATCCCATCCCCACTGCCATAATGCCAGTCTACCCTACCGTATCTTCATGTAAATTATTCCAGTAGTCTTACAACAGGCCTTCCTGCCTCCAGACTTTCTCCACTCCATGGCTGAAGTTTAGTGGATCAGGGAGAGGCTAAAATATAATACTGGAGAGGCAGATAGATGCCAAATTATCTAGGGCTCTGTGTACACCGGAATACGGAAGTTGTGTCTTGTATTAAGCACAATGGGAGACCACTAGAAGATTTCAGGCAGTGGAGGGATTTTGGTTGGGGGAAGAATAGAATCAGGGAGAGCATTAACGAGAACAATGCTAGAGGTTTTGATTGGGCAGAGAGTAATGGAGATCATCTAATTATGCTATTCTCTACTGTCCTTTAATGGTTTCCCATTACCGACAAAACAAAATAAAAATTTTAACATGGCTCCAAATCTCCTTTTACAGTTTTATTTCCCATCATCACACTATGTACCCAACATTATAACCTCCCTAGATTTCTCAAATCCTTGAGTTCACCAGGATTTTCACAAATTTTTAGATGTGTGTTCACAATGTTAACATACCCTAAAATGTCTTTCTCAACATTCTATGATAGTAAAAATCCTACTCATATCAAGGCCAATACACCACCTGTCAAGCTTTGTATTATTCTGTCTAACAGAATTAATTCTTTAGCCCTCAGTAATCCCACAGCTTTGTGCACACCTTAAATTCAGTATTTTTAACATAGTAATAATTAGCATAGTTAATCCTTTACTCATCTTGATTTTGGCTCCTTGAGGGGAGAAATTAAGTATTATTCACCATTCATAGCCTCAGTTCTGCCTGGAATACTTACAGTAGATATTTTGAAAACTCCTACTGAATGAAGGTATGGAACAAAAGATAGGAATATAAATATCCTTTCCTCCTAAACTAGAATGAAAGCTCTTAGAAGGCAGAGCAGGTTGTACATATGGGTTATCTTTGCACTTAAGTCAGTAGAAGTGGACACAAGAAATGCTATGCTTGTGGTAGCGGAATCTAAAAATTGAATTCGTTATTAATTCTATTCTATGATAAAAAGATAATCATTATGCCATTAGAATATCAGAAAAACATTAGAAATTCAAGGAGAATTAAATATCCCAGATTCATGGACAATATTTTATCTAATTTCCATTACTCATTAACAAAATTATAAAATCCTATGGAGAGAGTTACAAAGGTCCAACCTAGAAACATCTGAAATCTTTATATGATTAATGAAAAAACCTTAAGAATGTTGCCAATAACTTGCAGAAGAATAATCAATAAGCATCTTAAACATTAAATGCAGAAATAAAACAAACATTGAAATGGTGTTAACAGTGATATAAATATTAATGTAACATATCTGGCTAGCGGGTCCTGAATCATCAGTTACCCAAATAAAATTTAAAGAAAAAATCACCTTTAAGGAAATGGAAATGAGTAAGATCAAAGTCTAAAAGTCATTACTGCCGGGGAAGAGCAGTTTAAACTTTGGAAGAAGGCTATTTTTTAAGAAATCTTTTTAGTAATACTTGTAGCAAAATTAGGTATAGATCTGACAGCTATCACATAAGTGATTTTCTTCTCTAATTTAACTAGAATAATAAATGATTAAAACAATTCCCATAGCAACCCCTCGTATAATGATGCACACAATACCCATGAAATAAAGAATATGTTTTTAAAGAAACAAAAACATAATGAAACAATGCACGGTTTTTATATTTTGAAGGAAATAAATTCTTACTTAAAAGATATTTCAGAGTTTATATCTACATTTGCAAATTTATGATTCTATTGATCAAAAATCTGTACATATAAAATGCAAATATTTCAGGGGACTATATGAAACAAATATGAAGCAAATAAAGTAAAATATGAATAACACAGGGAAAATTTATGTAATTTAGAATTTGAGATAACTATTTTTAACAATCAAAGGATAAATACAAATGAAGAAATAGAGGTTTTCCTACTGAAAAAAGTGAAGCACATAATTCTTTCCAATGCTATTGTTTCTTTTCCTTTGCTTCTGCAGAAGCAAGGAAAACAATACATCTTTTAGCATTTATTAAGATAATAAATAGGACAATTCCAACGCTGATCATGTGAATATTTTATGAGGAAGGCTTGAGTACAGGGAAAAATTAAATGCTGCAATTGTCCTCAGACTAGAATTTGCTTTGAAGGTGAACAGTTGCTTTAAACTCTTGCCTACATTTGGTAAAACACACGTGAAATATATTTTGTTTTCTAAATCAGACGTGCCACATACAGACAAATACAGACATAAAAAGTTCCACATGAACATCACAGACTATATATTTTAAATAAAATTATAACTTTGTCCAGACCTTAGAATGCCATGCAGAAGAGTCGTTCCTTGTAGAAGACTCTTGTAGAAATCTTTTCTTTTTTCCTTAATTTTTTTTTTAACTTCTGAAACCAAACTGCTCATGTAACTATGGTAACATGATGATATCTTTTAACTATTTTGTTTATGCTTTTTTTGGCTGAGTAGGCAATTCCCCTGTTCCTGAAATTTTCTCTAGATTTTACATTCACCGGAGTGGCACTGACTGATGAAGCCAGATTCTAAAAGCAGCTATCTTCCACCCACATTTCAACCAAACCAATTACCCAATTTCTTCTGGAGACGCTTTTTCCTAAACCAGTGTGTTTTAAACCCAATTACCACCACTTTTAATACATAAGCATTTCCTACCAAAAAATAAAAATAAAAATACGTATGTATGCATAAAACATGTAAAAAGGCAGAAGGAGCTCAAAAAAGTTTTTGACAGTAAGCAGAAACTTCAACACCATCATTTGCAGGGATTTTACAAAGACTAGCAATAACTACATTTTTGTATCTACACATTTACTACTTGAAACTCATGACATCTGTCCTTATGATAAAAGATGTCTCAACCCAATTACTCATTGTAATTATAAATATTTTGCTAAGCCAAAGAAATATCTGGCAGAATTTTAACAATACAATATGGCAATCTGTTTACTAGACGTTAACATTTTTGAATGACAAAAAGAATAGAAAAGAAGGAATCTCAAAGATGCAGAACTTGATTCTCCCTCACTTTAAAACACGAAACAAAGAGCTGCTATAATACTTTGTCTTATTTGTGATAATCAATCAATCCACCCAACCATTAGGAAAGAGTCATTACATGCTAATTTTTTGTCCAGCATTTTAACGGAATGTAACAGTCTGAAAAAGCTGAATTTTGGACCATAAATACTAAGTTTCTAAAAAATGCTATTTTTAATAGAGTATTTCTTAGAGTAGTTTAGGTTCACAGCAAAATTGAGAGGAGAGTAGAGAGAACTTTAAATCCTGAAACAGCTTTGTATATCTGGGACAAATCCCATTTGGTCATGGTGCATAACTCTTTTCATACATTGTATACAATTTGCTAATATTTTGTTGAGAATTTTCCTATCTATATTCATGAGATATTGCTCTGTAGTTTTCTTTTCCTGTAATATCTTTGTCTGGTTTTGGTATTAGAGTAAAGGTGGCCTCACAGAGTGATTTAGTACTCCCTCTGCTTCCACATTCTGAAAGAGATTGTAAAGAATTGGTATAATTCTCCCTTAAATGTTGATGGAATTCACCAGTGAACCCATCTAGGCCTGGTGCTTTTTGTTTGGAAGGTTATTAATGACAAATAAATTTTCTTTAATAGATAAAGGCTTTTCAGAAATTCTCATTTTGTTCATCATTGTTTTCTTGAGCTCACTGGATATCTTTATGATGGGTATTTTGAACACTTTGTCAGGTCATTCATATGTCTCTTTTTTTAGGCTTGGTTTCTGGAGATTTATTTTGTTCCTTTGGGTCGTTTCTGTCTGTTTCTTCGTGTTCCTTGTAACTTTGGGTTGGTATCTGTGCATTTGGAAAAACAGCCACCTCTCCCACTCTTCATAGACTGGTTTCACATAGGGACATCCAGCTCAAGATTCTTGGAGACTTTCAAACATTTTCTGTGGATATATCTTCTCTGGACTTGTACCTACAGATTCCTAATTAGAGATCTTTTTGGTTTCAAGAGCTCTATAATCTCTGGCTCCCTCTGGTGTCTGTCTGCTGTTCTGCAGGTCCTATGAAGCAGCAGCAGGGTGTCCAGCTCTTTTTTGTTCTCAGCAGGCCCCAGTGCCCTGAGTTGAGCCAGTCAAGAATGAGTTCCTCAGGCAGCCTCCTGAAAAGCTAGAACATTGGATGTACACACCACTCTTTTCTTTCTTCCCTGCATGGAGCTATATGGGCCTCTGTCTGCTACACCGCAGGCTCTCTGGAGCAGCAATGTGGTGCCTAGCTCTTTTTTGTCCTCAGCTAGGGCATGCCTTGTCTCATCAGTGCTCTGAGGCAGGCAAGATGGAAGCCAGTCCTTCATGCAGTCCCCTTGAAAAGTCAGAACATTAGATGTATGGCCCATTTTTTTATTTTCCCTCTTCAGAGAAAAGTGGGGAGCTGGGTGTTTCCTTCTGATCACATGGTGCTGTGCCAAGGGAAGGACTAAGGTGAAAGGGTGCCACAAATGTCCTACTGGCTTCAATGCAGGTGTTTTCATGCTCACTTGGGGTGCAGGAATCTTTTAACTGCTTTCCAGATTTGTCATAAAGGGAATTAGTCCATATATTGTTGTTGAATCTGTGTTTCTGTGCGAGGACACAAGGTCAGGGGCTTCCTATTCCACGATTTTGCTTACCTCACTCCCAGTCATGCCTCTCTTTTTGAATATCTTTACATTAGTAACAAACTAGAAGGTCAGGTTCTAAGTTGTTCTTTATTTCTTTTATTTTTTTATTTCATATTTGGTTTCATGAAGACATAATTTTATAAAGATAAGTCACATGGATCAAAATGGAAGTGCATCTTTGCATTTACTAAGACTAATACTATTTTCCAATTTCTTTTATTGATTATATAAAGGTTTTTACCACATTTCATCTAGTAAATTTTCATATTCCCTACAGTCAGTTGTTTTTGCAAACTAATTGGAACTTTCACACTTTTGATAAATGGCTTCACAGCTCATGAAAACACTTGATTTTGTAGACTTGTAGAATAAAATTAGAAAAGCTATTTCCAGTTGTTTTAAGTGTACGGATGTGAGTTTTTATAGGTGACACAATACTGTCTTCAGCAAAAAACAAAACATAATAATGATGAAAACATTTCAAAATCCATCTTCAGAATGCTCTCGCCATAGAATAAGTTTCTTTCAATAAGTCTTTCCCTCACTCATTAATTCCCTCAAAATTTAGAAATAATGTAAGCTGAGGCAAATTAGAGACATTTGTAGTTTTGTCCAATTGTATGGCAAACCTTTTTTTTAATTTATTTATTTTTCTTTCAGGTGTACATCGTAATATATTTTGAATTTTGTGTAGATTACATCATGTTCGCCACCAAAGACTAATTACACTCCATCACCACACATGTGAGCCTAATCACCCCTTTCGCCCTCCCCCCTCCCCACTTCCCCTCTAGGAACCGCCAATCCCATCTCTGTTGCTCTGTGTTTGTCTGTCACTGTTTTTATCTTCTACTTATGAGTGAGATCACATGGTATTTGACTTTCTCCCTCTGACTTATTTCACTCAGCATAGAACCCTCAAGATAGCTTCCATCTTGTCACAAATGGCCAGATTTCATCATTTCTTATGGCTGAGTAGTATTCCATTGTGTATATATACCACATCTTCCTTATCCAACCGTCCCTTGATGGGCACCTAGGTTGCTTCCAAGTCTTGGTTATTGTGAATAATTCTGCGATGGACATAGGGGTGCATGTATCTTTATGCATTCGTGTTTTCAGTTCTTTGGATAAATACCCAGCAGTGGAATAGCTGGATCATATGGTAGATCTATTCGAGGACACTCCACACTGTTTTCCATAGTGGCTGCACCAGTTTGCCCTCCCACCAGCAGTGTGCTAGCGTTCCCTTCTCTCCACATCCTCTCCAACACTTGTTGCTTCCTGTCTGGTTAATTATAGCCATTCTGACTGGAGTCAGGTGATATCTCACTGTAGTTTTGATTTGCATTTCCCTGATAGTTAATGATGTTGAACATCTTTTCATGTGAGTATGGCAAACTTCTTACGACAAGGAGAATATGAGATTTCCCAGAAGATGTGCTTTTTGTCTTTTGCTATTAAGTTATGAACCACAAAGGGGACTTTTGAATATTTATCATTATGTTTAGTGAGATTTTGAAAAATACTTGATTATCAATTGAAACTAAACATTGCCAAAGAAAATGTAATTTGTCTTCATTTTCTGGATATTTAGTTTTAAATGTATCATATAACTAATAGCAGAGTCATCGTATCTACTATTTCAAGGCACAATAAGTACATATTTAATGATAGTAGAAGTAAATCTTAATTTCAAATAGTCTTTGTGATAACCAAATATTTTTGGATGACGTGTCCGAATTATTTAGATTGTTTTAAAATTAGTTTCGCTAAAGGCAAAGGGCTAAAAGTAGAAGTAGTAGCTCTTTTCTTTTTGCTGTTTTCTTCTGCTTGATTTATTTCCATTATTATTCACATTAAAATATCTTTAAGTCACTTATTTATAAGGATTGGTTTAGATAAAACAAAATTAAACATTTCCAAAAATCCACTGAACCAGATATTGTCAAAGTGTAACAGTGAGGGCACCACTATTAAACCCTGTGCCTCATAGGATACCCGTTCTTCTCTCAGCTCTTGACACTAAAAGGACATGTGACAATCTAACAAAGGCACCAAGTGAGGGAACCAGTCTCAATCTACAGAGTGACATCAGTAAAGCTTAATTTTTTTCTTTTATTAATTTTAAAACAAAATAAAAATACCAAAAAAGTCCTAATATGTCAGTCCAACAATACTCAAAGATACTCTGGCCCATCCCATTTTGGAGACAACACAGTTGCATAATCTAAAGTTTACCCTCTGATGTGGTCAGATGATCAGGGAGTATTGTGCCACATCAGAAAAGTTTCATCTTTCAAAGAACTAAATTTGTTGATACGAGCCTTTGCTGATATATCTTCAGAATAAATTAAGAAACATATGAGAAAAAGCCCAGTTAAACATACTGTTGCATCTAAGGTAGTGGTATTATTGAAAGTGTTTATTTCACCATACCCTCAGTACCCATGGTACCACTAGCTCACTCTGATATTACAGACACGATGTGAGTCATGTAAATTACCATACTTCTCTTTTGGCGTCTGTGGTTAGGAAGAGCTCAGTTTGTGGCCCATCTCTAGGAATTACATTAGACTTGACGTTGTCTATGTATGTACTAACTTTGCTCCTTGTTTCATTTAAAATTTTCCACTGATATTTGCCTTTTGCTCGACTTCTCTGCTTCATAATTTTGTTGGACTAGATGTTGTAAACTACCTAAAATCACTTTTGCAAAAGGGTAGAAAATAAGTTATTATAACAGAAATAATAAACAAATACTACCTAAATAAATATCCCTATAACTTGGTAAAAATGAAAATTTTGCAATATTAAGTAAAATACAGAAGTATAAGACAGGTATTCAAGAAAGGCTAGCACCTCCCAGGTCCTTGTGTTGAATTACAACTGGGAACAATATATTTTTTAAGTGTTTATTAAAGAAAAAGAAAGCACAAAGCTTCAGGAAAGTAAATGCATTAGGGACCAGAAGAGAGACAAATTAGAATGCTGTTTGGATGTTTGGGGTCTTTGCTTCAAGCATAAAACTTTTTTTCCCCCCTAGAAAAACTAACTAAATAAATAAATAAATAAATACTGACTGATTTGAAATATAAAACCTCAGCTAGAAGGGAACTGAACCTCAACCCTGAAGTCACGCCACAAACTCTTTGAATTTCTTCCATGCTCACCATCATAAAATAATGGAAATGTTGTAGCCTGCCTGTAAAATCTAGAATTATTGTAACACTCTAGATAGTATCTCCTATTTTTACGAATGATTACAATTAAGAAGTAATTATTCCAAGTCCACATACCAAAATTTGTTTGATCTTCATGAAATTTGACATAAAACACTGGTTTAATAAACCAAAGTTTCAGGGGGAGAAAATAATTGCCTTTTCTCTCTTGCAAAGAGTTCAGTGGCTCAACATATTGGAGTATATAATTTCAAAATAATCAAGCAGCTGTAGATAAAATGGATTTCAATGAAGCCTGCATTACTGAAGCTTAATACTAAAATAAGTAAGAATTTCTATCTAGGTTGACTTAAGCAGAAATCACTACTAGGAAAGACTATAAGAGAAATACATACCAGTGATGTTGTTCTCTGCATAAAACCAAAAAATTATCAAAATAACACAGATAATGATTAAGATAAATAAGACAGACATAATAATGATATTTGGACTACCTTATTTAACAAGAAATGGAAGAGAGACGATGAAATGGCAAACTTTCAAAAGCTGAAAGCTTAAATGGTAACATGAATGCTTCCAAATTAAATATCCTGGAAAGCTGGAAATTCTGGTTTTCTAATCTGCTAAACAAAGAAATTCTAAGAGCAAGCTGTTCTTGCTGAAGCATATTAAAATGAAGAAGATGGGACCAAGTAAATATTTAGAGGAACATAAAACAGCCTAGCCATTGTACAGAAAGGTGCCAAATGTTAGTGGAAATATAAAGAGCGCAGAGTTTCAAGTTTCGCATGAATTGTTCCATCTTCAAGGGAGTGGCTAAGAACAACTAATGACTATATTTGGGGGAAAAAAACCATCAAGCCACCACACAAAGGCATGCAGAGTCACCACAGTACGTTACTGTGAGTCAAACAAATGATCTGAGGTTTTATTTGGTGTACAAAGGGAAAAGCTACAATAACAATATTTCCATAATAACATTTTTTTAAAACTCAAAATAGAATTTATTAGGATTTTCAATAATGGATAAAAATGTAAACTGGAGTGCTTTAAAATGTGCTTCAAAGTCACAGATGGAAGGCAAAACATTTTGAGTTGGGTTTTTTCCCTCTAAGTTGACTCTTAAACAAATGTCATGGCTCACTTCCTTCAACTCAGGGATTAGAAAATGGATATTGTGTTCTACTGACAAGAGCCTGTGTGATTCTTAAAGAAAACAAGTGCAATTCAGCTCCACCAGCAACTATGTGACTTTGGGCCAGTTA
Source organism: Equus przewalskii (assembly GCF_037783145.1). Lineage (NCBI taxonomy): Eukaryota > Metazoa > Chordata > Mammalia > Perissodactyla > Equidae > Equus > Equus przewalskii. The sequence goes on along the minus strand of NC_091834.1, from coordinate 71,763,829 downwards.
CATATCCTCTCAGAGTCTCTTTCTTATAAGTAAAATGGGAAAAACAATGTAATAATTTTTGTAAAGACTTTTGGCAGACTGCCTGGCACATATAAAGCATTCACTACAAGTTAGAGGGGAAAAAACAACAAAAAACAAACAAAAGCAATTCAGTGGAAAAATAGAATAACATGAACATTATGATGAAATATTTCAAAATTTAAATGAAAGTTTAAAAATTACTAAGGAAAAACTCAACTTACTCAAGGAGAAATTGAGAGGCAAAATAAGAAGAACTAGTACTTAATAATATTCCACTCCCCACAGAAAAAAGACAAGAAAAGCCACACAAGACGCAGATGAATTTACAGGCAAGAGGCAAATTCTAACCAAACTCTGAAAGAGCTTATCTTTCCAATCTTACATACTATGCCACAAAATACAAAATGAAAACAAAAAACGCTCCCATCCTAATACTTCAATCAGAAAAGTCCCAGATGAGAAAGGAAAATTATAGATCAAAATCCTAAATAAATATTACTAAACTGAAGCCAGCAGGATCTAAGAATAATAGATTATGATCAAGTACAGTTTAATCACAACATGCAAAAGGAATTTAGCAACAGGAAAGCTATAATTAAAATTCAAGGGGCTGGCCCGGTGGCCCAGCGGTTAAGTTTGCACATTCCACTTCAGCAGCCCGGGGTTTGCTGGTTCGTATCCCGGGTGCAGACCCACACACTGCTAGTCAAGCCATGCTGTAGCAGGTGTCCCACATATAAAGTAGAGGAAGATGGGCATGGATGTTAGCTCAGGGCCAGTCTTCCTCAGCAAAGAAGAGGAGGATTGGCAGCAGATGTTAGCTCAGAGCTAATCCTCCTCAAAAAAAAAAAATTCAACAAGAAATAAGAGAGGAAAACCTCTTCTCAATTACAATAAAAGCATTGGATAGGCATCAACATCTACTTGGGTTTTCACATCTATTAAAAACTAATAATAGAACTTCTTAATCTTATTGACTATCTTCCAAAAACACTGGGAATACTCCCTTTAAAATCAAGAATAAAACAAAGATGTTCACTATGAATGCTCCTTTCAGCACTGTAGTAGAAGTTCTTGTTAGCTGAGAAATAAAGACAAAAACAATAATAGGTGGAAGATTTGGAAAGGAAGCAATAAAACTGGTGATTTGCAGATGACATAATTGTTGACATAGGAAATCTATTTTTGAATAATAAGTAAAAAACAAAAGGCATAAAGATTCTAAAAAAATCAATATTTAGAAATTTGCATATGCTCTTTATAAAGAAAATTGTGAAACTTTATTAAAAGAAGAATGTATAGACAGGAATAAAATATTCATCCATAGAAAGACAATATCACTCAAAGTTTTCCCACACTGATTTATGGAATCAATGTTATTCCCATGGAAACTCAAAGGCTTTCATGCAAACTGACAAGCTGATTGTAAAGTTCATGTGGAAAAGCAACAGCCTAAGAATAGCCAAGACACTTCTAAGAAAAATGAAATCTTAGGAAATCTACAGTAACTAAGATAGTGATGTTCAGAGATGTACTAGTTTACCAACAGAAAAGAGTAAAACTGAGAAATAGGGCCATACATAAATGGAAACAGTATATGAATGAGAAAGCATGAACTATTCAAAAATAGTGCTAGAATTATTACTTAGAAAGAATAAAATGAAGTTGATCCCCACCACGTCACTCACAAAAAATACATTTCCAGTGGAATGAAGACTTAGATGAAAAAGGCAAAACTTTAAACTTTTATAAAGAAATAAAGGATTATGACTTTTTGATCGCAGGATTGGAAATGTTTTCTAAAATGAACAAAAACTTATAACCATAAAACAAATATTGATAAATTAAATTAAAGTTAACAATTTTAATTCATCAAAATTCACCTAAAGAAAATAAAAAGATATACTATAAATTGGGAGAATGTAGGAGCTGGGCCAGTGGCATAGCAATTAAGTTTGCACATTCTGCTTTGGCAGGTGGCTCGTGGTTTGCTGGTTCGGACCCCAGGTGCAGACCTACGCACCACTTGTCATGCCATGCTGTGGCAGGGGTCCCACATATAAGTAGAGGACCATGGGCACGGATGTTAGCTCAGGGCCAATATTCCTCAGTAAAAAAAAAAAAAAATGAGGAGCATTGGCGGCAGGTGTTAGCTCAGGGCTAATCTTCCTCAAAAAAAAATTAGGAGAATGCATTCACCGTGTATAATCACAAGTTAGGAGAATGATTTTGCTATCTATTTATCTATCTACCCAACAAGGTATTTGTATATATTATATATAAAGAATTCCTTCAGGGCCAGCCCAGTGGTATACTGGTTAAGTTCACCTGCTCTGCTTAGGGGCCCAGGGTTCGCTGGTTCAGATCCTGGGCACAGACCTGGCACTGCTTGTCAAGCCATGCTGAGGTGGCATCCCACATAGAAGAACTAGAAGGACCTACAACTAGGATATACAACTATGCACTGGGGCTTTGGGGAGAAAAAAATGGGGGAAGATGGGCAACAGATGTTAGCTCAGGGTTAATATTAAAAAAAAAATAAAGTTATTGAAAAAAAAGAATTCCTTCAAATCAATATGCAACAGACCCATAACCCAAAAGAAAAATAGAAAAAAGACAGAAGAAAAAAAATGAATGCCCAATGACCAATAAAAAAATAAAAGCCTGATCAACCTGATTAGTGAGCCAGGAAATGTAAATTAAGACCACTGTGAGATGTCTTTTTAACCCTTTAGACTGATTTCAAAAAAAAAAAAGGAGTTGTCTGACAAATGTTAATGAGTGTGTCTAGCAAGTAGAACACTTACATGTGCTGGCAGAAGTGTAAACTGATGCATCATTTTGGAAAATAACTTGGCACTATCTTCTAAAGCTGAACATGCCTACCTTATGACTGAGCTAGTTCATTCCTAAAGAAAGACCCTAGGGAAACTCTTGCATATGGACACCAACAAAAATGCATGAAATGTACAAAAATGTTTTATTATTGTTTGCAATAGCAAAAACAAACAAAAAATGTCTATTGGCAATAAAATAGATAAGTAAACAGTGGGATAATCACACAGTGGAAAAGTAGTAAAAATGAATTAATGCACTTTATTGCTAATGTTCTAATTCTTTTATTAGGTGTGGATTCACAATGTTTATCTTATTATGTTTCAGAATGTACGAAAACATTCCATACATTCTTTTGTATGTATCAACTATTACATAATAAAAAGTGAGAAAAAATGAAACCCGACAACCATAATTAAAGCAGCTCCCTGGAACATAACACTTAACCAAACCACTAGGGAAAACTTTTTCCAAATTTTTCATTGAAATTTTCTTGATTATGATCAACAAATCTGAACAGCCTAATTGGTTTGCCTGAGCATTTAACGCAGCTATGGAAAATGAAGACTTACACAATAAGAAAGTTGCACTAATTTGGGAAGATTTGGCAAAACCAAGACAGAAATCTTAATCTGGATATGAAGAGTCAGAACAAATTTGGGGAAAGCATTACTGGCAGTTTAGGGGGCCAAACTGAGTAAAAGCTCTCTTATCTCACTCACTGGATTAACAGTGATCCTCAGTCCCTTTATTAAACACGCTGACTGGTGAATAGCACAGTGAATGTGAACAGATGAGTCTTGTACACAATTCTCCAATACGCTAAATCAGGACTGATCGTGTTGGTTCCCAGGTGTGCCAGATATCTTTCACTTGCCTGTCAAAGCCACTCTCCACTCTTCTCATTCTCCTGTCTGTCCTACTAAAGTAAGCTACACCATACACATCAGTATGCAGCTTTGGCTTCCTGTTGGGTCCAACCAGTGAGAAGTTCGAAGAAGGAGCATGACTTAGGGTAACCATTCCTGGATGTTGCATGATCCCTTAGGCTTTCCCTACACCCTGCCTACATCTTTGTATACAGGCCCTTTATTAAACTCTCCTGGAATTAATCTGAGTATGTCGTTTCCTACTGTTTGAACTTGTTTATTCCTATTTAAAATCATTATTGTGATTTCATGATTAAATTAAACATTAGGTAATATAATAAAATATGAATTAAAAAATAAAAGAGCAGAATGCTTTGGAAACTGAATTGAATGCTTTGGAAAAACTCAATAAAGATAAGTCAATAAAAAATCTATTGTTAAATTAGGCATGGATGTGAAACTGTAAGAAGTAGGAGAAAAATTATAAAGATCTTGAAGGATTGTACCTCAGATTGCTTTCCAAGGGCCTCTAGGTTCAAAAGCTCCAATTTATAGATACCCATACTAGAAATCATAGACAATGAATTATGGGTGCGACTTATACACAAAGACCAAATGGAATCAAACCTGAAAACCATTTTCTCAAAGACCATGATTCTATTATACTTCATAATGAAGCTTAAAGAAAGTCTGATAGAAAATGATATAAACATATATACATACATATATACCTATAACATCTTAAGTTGAATAATAGGAATAGGCCTATGAATCGGCATAAAATAAATTTTAACACACATTTCTAGTAAAAATACTAAACAGCAATAATTGAAAGAAATTTCCTTAATATGAAAAACATCTATTTTAAGTAACAAAAGTACATAAATATTTATAGAAAAAGAATAAGTTACTGTCTTTAATATTCAAAGAGATTATACAAATTGAAAACACTAAAATCCAAAAATATATGAACTAAAATAGTACTGCTAGAAGACAACAGGGCAAAAAATATTTATCCTTGTTAGCAAAGACGTGCAAATTTAAATATAGATAAGTGATTTTTGTTTATTCAAGTAACCAATAAATATTTTGATAAATTACAATGCTATTTGCTGGCAAAGCTGCAGGGAAGTTGCCATACTCATATGTTACTGGTAAGAGTAATCCTTTTGTCCAACACGCTTTGTAGTTCTCTGAGATTACGCTACCTCATGCCCTCATTCTCTCCTGGGATTCCTTTCCTCTTCATGTAACTAATTCTTCCATCTCCTTCAAGGCTCAAGTCAAATGTGCCTTCTTCCAGAACCATCACATTCTTGGGATTACTTTAAAATAATACCCCCTTTATGCTCACCAAGGAACTCATGAAAACTCCTTTTAATATGAAACATATCTTACCATAAACATATTTGCTTGTCTTTCTTTCTGTAGAACCTTACAGTCTAGCTACTCTACTAGACTATAAGCAAACTGCAGAAGTGAAGAAATCTGTTTATATCTTTAGCATGGTACATAATGCCTGGTACACAGTAAATGCCTAATAAACACATACATAAATGCAAGTTGAAATAAATTAGTGGATGAATAAATGAACATAAATTATCAAAAGCAATGTCAGGATTACTCCCAAACCACCACGTTGTCCTTGAAGATAAATTCTCTGGAGAGGCCTAACTGAAGTGGTCCATTCCTGTCCTGGAGGATAGGGATTGCTCTGGTTCACATGAAAAAACAGGTGCATCTCCTTCTGCCATAAACCCTTTCTATATGCTCAAAAGTCAGTTGTACCTCCTTGAGGCAAACAAGCAGCCAGTGGCTTAGTAAAGAGTGGAACTGGAGGTAGGCTAAAAGAAGAGCATGAAGAATGAACCCAGCAAGTCTTGAGAATAGTTATTTACCTTGGGTCATGGCCAGAGTTCTACCAGTGAAGCCAAAGACCACAAGCCTGATAGCCTCAATTTATCAGATATTCCAAGTCACTCAGTTCAAAAAGGTCCCATGATAATGACACACAAATTATGGTTTAATTAGAAGAAAAGAAGAAATGGTACAGCAGAAAGTACATAAAATTCACTTCTGAAGAAGGATGCTTTATTACAGTGCACAGCCTTAAGCAGACAAGGGGGCCCCGAGGTGCTATGTGGAGAAGTTAGAAAAAGAACACTATCCAAAGACTGGGCAAAGAAAGAGGATAAAGAGAAAATAGGAGGATATATATGAAAAAAGCATTACTTGTCAGTTTTGCCTAGGACTAATCTTTATACTCTCTTTTCCCTCAGCTCTTTTGACCCTAAGTATAGTAAATCCAAAGATTTATTAGAAAAATATTGGAATTACTTATTTGTTTCCTTGCCATGAATTTTAGGATATTTTGAAGTGCAAAAAATGTCTTGGCAGTACCCATTTCCCCCCACAATTTCCTGGAAATTGTGTCATGAAATAGAAAACCACAAAGTGAACTGTTTTCACCCATGTGAAGGATATTATAATTCAGAGTTGAATTCTGACTTGAGGGCTTAGTATCAAAGTTATGAAAAATACTGACAAAAAAGCAAAGTCAGTAAAACTAAAAATCACAAAATTTACTCATTTAAATAAAAAAATTAAACTTCAATAACCACAGATATTTAAAGCACTGATTTATAAAATACACTACAAAATACATAAAAGTCAGCTGACACTGCAAATTTAATGTATCATAAATTTATCCTAAAACTAAGATATTATCATGCTACTACTGCTCCTACTACTTACAAGAATGATGATGACAACCACACAACACCATTTAACCAAAACAAACAATTTAGAATTTAGAAGGACTCTGAGAGAGTTTTGTTTTAGTCAGAAGAAGTTTGAGTTGATGGCTTCCTCAGATAATACTTCAAGAAAAACAATGGGCATTCAAAAAATGACATTAAAAAAAAACCACAAAGAATGACTTTAGTCCATTAACCTAAGGACTACCTGAATGAAAGTGATTATTGAATATATTTCTACTATCGTTGTGGAATCAGTGATAAAAGTGGTAACATTTCTTTGACTAAAAATCTTCTTGAAAAGCAAAGTCTGAACTGCCATTTTTTCCCCCTTCATTCTTCTCCTAAACAGAGGGAGCCTGAATTAGATCAAATAAGAGGTAAGGGGTAAGGGTACCACCAAAGGGTAAGGGAAGCTACTTGAAATAATGTCTATTTCAGATAAGCGATGCTACTTGAAATAATGTTCATTTGAAGTAAATTCTCACTATGAATAGGATGGAATAGTAAATATTCATTAAAAGTAATAATTATCAAAATAATGTTCATAATGTAAAGTTACGGGGAAAAACTAGAATACAAAATGGCATATACACGACAGCATTCATGAGTCCATATAAATACGTGGATAACAGCTACTGTTATAATAATGTAGGCTTATCAATATTTTTTCCTGTACTTTTCTTTTATATTGTAATATTTTCAGGAGAAAATAAACTACCACCAAGTCCCACCATCAAACTTTATAAAAGACTTTTTTAACACTCACAGCATTATGAAAACATAAATCTCACATCAGCTATGGCTACAATGTGATTATCCTGTGCCTGGACAAAGAAACTAAATAAATGAGTGGATAAAAGTCAGAAATGATTCATCAAATAGCAAGGAATGAAGGGATAATATATTGGAGAAGTAAAAACAGGTATGACATTCATTAAAATGATGAAGATATTTTATACATGCAATGAGTCTTGCTAATAAAACCAAATAAATACGAAAAGGTTAAAAATCTTATTCACGAAATGAGGTGACTCAAAACTCCAAGTAAATATGGAAAAAGTTTTATTCAGCAAAATAAGTGGTTCTAAAGTGCTGGCAATGAACTAAAACAAATAGAGCTGTTACTACTACTAAAAGAAACACAAAAGCAGAGAAAAGAATTATTTTAGCATGACCAAACTCAGTATATTTAAATGTTAACACTCTTCTAAAAGGGAAAAATCATATGCTGTTATACCCCTTTAAAGTTGTATTTTCTTAGCCAATTCTACTAAGTAATAAAGAACTACTGTTTCCATTTTCTTATTGTCTTTGAAATCAACCTTATGTTCTTCTTACTATTGGGTGATGAATTTTTATCATTAAAATGGATCTATGGTTTAAATGATAGAATTAAAATTTATATGATCCTTTGTATTTGGAAAACTTTATAAAATTAAAAGTTTGATTTTTATAAAATTTGAACATATAACCTACTTATAAAAATTAGTATAAGTCTATTTTAAAAACTGCTAGTTTTTAAACTAAAATGATATGGGACTTCAGTCGTTTGGATTCAGTCTACATGCCGAATATAAAGTTGGTGTTACTTGCCTAGACTCAAGTTAAGAAAGAAGTGGGGTGGGGGCAGGGACTTCCATTAGGCAGTGAATATACACAAAATTTCTATGAGTTTAGGACAGAAACTGATACCAAAATACATCAAGCATGATTTGATATAATACTATATAATTGCATAAACATGTATATTGTTGCTATAGAAATGCAGATGGTTTGGATAAATACCACTACTGTTAATGATTGACAGTGTCCAATATATGCAACTGAAATAGCACACAATAGAACCTGCCGCAATTCTGCCAAGCAAGTGAAGATTATTCTTTCATAGCTAATGTATTCAGTGCTTGACGCTAGTTAGATTTTGCTTAAATTAGGTTATTTTTTATTTGTTCTTATTCTATCTTCTTTCCCATATCGATGCCATTATGGCTTATTATATGTAGGAATAACAAATGTGGCCTTCTTGATAAGGTTCCTGTTTTTAAATACTACACAGCTTTGAAGAGTCACTCCCACTAAGTGAAAAACATTTTCAAATGGCCTGGGGGCATTTTCGCACACTCTACTGCTATAAGCAAGATCTATATTTAAGAGCTGCCTTATAATTCTTGCTGCTTGGTAAGCAGGGATGTAGTAGGGAGAAGAATTCTTCTGGGGGTGAGGCTGAGGGCCATCTCTACTACTCTAACAACACATGTATCTAAATCCACGAATTTGGGAATGTGTGGACAAAGATGCCATACTGCTTTCAGAGAGTACAGAGTACTGTAACACGATTACAGCAAAGCTTTTACATACGAAAGTCAAAAACTAGCACTTTCATAATACACACTAAGAATATATATGCATGTTAATTCTTTCTAAGCTTAATATCATTTCAACCAACTTTCATGAGCCTAGCACTTTCAGAAGCACTGGGGATAGAGCACTCACTGTCTAGCAGAGAAAAAAGGTAAAATAATTAATCGTACTCTATGTAGTAAGGGCATGCATATATGCACAAAGTATGATCTTAAAATCATACAGATTGTAATAAAACCCACTATTAAGGCGCCTAGGCCTAAACTGAGAAGAGACCTAGAAGCAAGCCAGGCTAATAAAAACTGATCTTCATGTAGATCATGAGAAAATGTTTCCTAAATTTCCTAAATTCTGGGAATTATTTTTTATAAAAGCAATGTTCCACAACTGCATAAAACAGTTTTTCAAGTTTTATTTTTAATAGCATTATTTGTGCATAAGCACTTTGTGTCAGAGTTCTATACCCATTCTCTTTCACTCCATTTAGTTCTTACAGCAACCCAATAAATAAAGTATTATTGACTCACATTTGTTACTGGGAAGATTCCGTGCCATGTGCTTTATGTACATTAATTTTCAGTCACAACAATACTGCTAAATTGATAGTATCATCCCCATTACACAAATTAGGAATCAGGTTAAAAAATTTACCACAGATTAAAACATAGTAAACAGCAGAGATGAAATTTAAATGTAGGTGTCTGGCTCCAAACCTCAACCAGTTCCCCAACTCCATACTGATTAGTACTCAGTCTCCAACCAGTCAGTCCAGCCTCACATCCCTCACCTTTCCTGCCACAAATCTCATAGCCCAGACAAAACACACCTCCTCACATTTCAGCACGCTGCTCTCTATGCACTTCGTGAACTTACCAGCCTTTACAATGGTTCAAATTTTAGCCATCTGTCAGAACCCAGTTCACATGTCACCACCTTCCCCAATACCTCCAAAACAATGAGTCATTCTGGCTCCCACAGCATTTTGTTTATACTTCTATCAAAATGCTTTCATAGTGAAACTCGTATTATGGTATGTTAGGTCTATCTCAACTCCTGGGCTGAGAACTCCTGGGAGGGCCGAGAACTACGTCTTATTCATCTTTCTGGTACCTAGCATGGATCATGATACCCAATGAGGTGATCAGTAAGGTCACATGGTTTCACATTAGTTCACATGTAAAGTCTTCCACGTTATGATCACAGCCTCTTTTTCCACTCTTCTTCAAGTATCCTATTCTCCAGAACTAACAGACCACTTGACATTTCTCCCACAAGTAACTCCCAAGATTTTGCTTTGCTCACATTTTTCCCCTCTACACACTGTACCATTCCTTTCCCAACCCTAACATTCACCTATAAAATCCTGCCTAGCTTTCAAAATTCTACTTTATTTCTGTCCCATCCAGGAAAAACGCTTGTAAGCCTAAATACTATAAACTTTTCCTTTTTCTCTACACTCAGTGCTCGATAAAGATATTTGTCAAAAATATCACAAGTGGCCTACACTGGGGTGATGATATGCATTCTAGAGAAAAGAATCACGTTATTCTTCCTTTCACCCCCAGTTAAAGAACAAAGTGTTGCTACAGTAAACATTTATTTGATGTTAACTTGATTTAACTTGAATTCCTTGAGTTAAAAACTACAATATAATCTAATACCATGAAATAATTCTTCCGCCTATGTTTCCCCCCCTATTTTGCACTGGCATACACTCTAGTAAGAATTAAGTTGCACTGCATTATAATCATGGATATAAATCCCAAGGCAGGGAGGAAGTTGGTCGACCTTAATGGTTGACACTGTCCAAAACGTGCAACTGTAATATCATATAAGCATGCTGCAATTCTGCCAGAAAAGCAAAGGCTATTCTTTAAAGTTAATGTATTCAGTATGTGATACTATTTGGATAATTTTGCTAAAATTAGGTTGGTTTTCATTCCATCACCTTTCCCATACAGATCCTATTTCTATGCATGGGAACACAGAAGAAAATAAGTCACAAAGATAACTGCAAATGTTTATCTAAGCACTATCTGGGGAGACCGTATTTTGGATATCATATTTGCAATATTCTTCCCCTAACTGGCAGAGGTTGGAGCCAACAGACTTCATTATTCTAATTCCAGTGGCAAGACCACACCTATGGTGGATATGGCTATAACAGATTGTCTCGTCCCTATACCATAAAACCTGATATATCAGCCTTCCTTTAATTCTGATTCCACAATTCCAAGCAACCTTGTGATTGTGGGCTTTTTTAGCTTCCAGTGCTGCTCTGCCTATAGGAAAAAAAAGTTTCTAATGACGAAATTTCTCATTTTAAGTTTCACATAGAACTCATAGTTTCTGCATATTCTACGTATTTTTATCCCTCGTAAAATAATTTATCACCATAAATCAATAAATTAATCTTTTTAGTTTTAAACACTAATTTCATGAGCTTGGTCAACATGAGTCTGTGTCCCAGAAAGTAAGTCCATTTTATAGGCCAAAGACTACACCCCCAAACATGACAGGAAATCAATGCTATTCTTCAGGGCTTACTAGAGAGGGCCTGCCAATTCCTCCCTTTCATGACAATAAGTTGACAGTATTTCTTTCAACAAATCATGTATTTTACTTCCTTTATTGTTAATTCCAAGGGATATACTGGAGGACAATATCTCCTAAAATGAACTAGTTTACACTTCTATCCTTTATGAAGTTATTTTAAAAAATCAATTATCTGTCCTATTTGGTGATAAATAAAATCCAAACTGTTGTTATCAAGGTACTTGTCAATCGATCAGAGGGACTTTAAGGTTAATAGGTTAAGATCATTATTTTTAATATTATCAAATAAGAATGCTCTTATTATATTTTTAAATGATAATGCTTATGATTTCATTCTAGCAAGGATAACTTACTCATGATATTTGGATAAAACTAGACTTTACCAATATCTTCAATTTGCTTTACAAAGTTTTATTTTGTTTTATTTTGTTTGAGATGGAAGGTGAAAACAGAGACTGTGGAAGATCCAAATATTTTATTTCACAACAGTGATCCACAAAATAGAATACCAACTCAGCCAAGAGAAATCAGAGATGTGCACTTATGAGATAAATCAGAGGTTTTTTACGGCGTCAGCTATAAAACATGAAGCAAATATGTTCAAAATTCTCTATTGGGAACCAAGATGACAGTGAATGCATATATTGTTTATATCATCATATACAAAAATGGGAACACGAAAATGCTTTTATTTATTATTTTACTCTTATATTTACTTTTCCCAAGCTTCCACTGTATTAGATTAGTTCAGTGTTTACCTACGTTGTCTACCATAAAAAAAAATTCATCTTAATGTCTTGCAAATGTTGGGATATATAATAGCAATTTAGTTTTGATCTTATAAATGCCAAACAGAAAAGCTGTAGAAAAAATTAATAGTATAACTGGTTGGAGGGATTTATATTTAATCAGAGTGTCTTGTGACGAACCTCTATTCCTTTTTCTTCATATTTTCATGAGTGGACTTTTGATCAAGAAATGCTACTGGCTTCATTCTGTCCCTTTACTTCTGATCATGAGAGGTTGCAAAGACTCATCTCATTGGTGAGTGTAAGAGAACACATTAAACTTGCCCCACTCCACTCCTTTTTCTCAGTTCAGATCTGCCTGTAATGAAGACACATTCCGGTCTGCTTTTTTTGTTGTTTTTTTTGCTGGGAAGGATTTGCCCTGAGCTAACATTTGTTGCCAATCTTCCTCTTTTTTTTTTTTCCCTCTCCAAAGCCCCAGTACATAGCTGTATATTCTAGTTGTACATCTTTCTAGTTCTTCTTTGTGAGCCGCCGCCACAGCATGGCTACTGACAGACGAGTGGTGTGGTTCCGCACCTGGGACCTAAACTTAGGCCACCAAAGCAGAGCATGCCAAATTTTAACCACTAGTCCATAAGCGCTGGCTCAAGCCTGTTTTTATTCATTCCTCTGTGGCAGAGGACTGTGGACGTCCAGCTGTGCCAGTGGCTGGGAGGGTATAACTGTCTAACTCAGAGGTGAACCCCATTTTATCCATACATATAATGCATGTCCTCCAATTCAGCCTCTACTGGTAATCTGATCTCCAACTGCCTGGCACCTGTGTCTGTCTCTCACAAGTTTCCAGATTCTAGAGGGGATGTGATTAATGTGGTTTATCCCACCTCTAAAACCCCAACAGAGTGGTCTGATGAAACAGAGGTAGAGATCTACAGAGACTGACTACTGTAAAATTGCTCACTCTTATTCATTCATTCAGTAAACACTGAATGAATGAATACCAGGTACTGTTCTAGGCATGGGGATATGGTAGGGAAGAAAAACAAAACCTAGTATCAAAGGAAACCAACACTAAGCACACACCATGCTGCAGGTAAATCAGCATGAAAATAGGAAGAGGAACATGCCTGTGTTTTCTTTTTCATGGATTTCAGAGAACAGATTATAGTATTTCATTATATTGATTAAAATAAAAATAATAATAATAGGCTGATATACAACTTACATAGTCAACCATTTGGATCTACAAAAACAGCAACTATCATATGGTTGAGCCTAGTAATTAATTTGACATACAAAAATAAGCAAGTAAATTCCATCCTCTTAGAATGATACAAAAGACCATATAAATATAGAAAAATCTGAAGTAAATTTAACTTAAATAATGATAATAAAGAGAAATTTTAATTTAAAGTGGGGTTTAAAATACATACATAAGTAAATAAAAACCACCTTTTTTTCCAGTTTTATTGAGAAATAATTGACATACATCATTCTACAAGTTTAAGGCATACAGCATGATGGCCTGATTTACATATATCGTGAAATGATTACTACAATAGGTTCAGCCAACATCTATCTTCTCATATAGATACAATAAAAAGAAAAGAAAGAAAAAAAGAAAAGAGGGAAAAACTTTTCTCCTTCTGATGAGAACTCATAGGATTCAATCACTTAAACAGCTTTTCTATATATCACATAGCAGTGTTAGCTATAGCCATCATGTTGTGCATTACATCCCTCATACTTATCTTATAACTGGAAGTTTGTACCTTTTGACCACCTTCATCCAATTTCCCCTACCCCCACCCTCCCTGTGGTAACCACAAGTCTGACCTCTTTTTCTGGGAGTTTCGATTTGTTTTTGTTTTTTTTTTAATTCGCCATATAAGTAAGATCATACAATATTTGTCTTTCTCTGCCTGACTTCTATCACTTAGCATAACGCCTCCAAGGTCCATCCCTATTGTGGCAAATGGTAGGATGTCCTTGTTTTTTTAATGACTGAATAATAACTCCATTCTATATATATATATATATATATATATATACACCACGACTTCTTTACCCATTCATCTATCAATGGACACTTACGTTGTTTCCATGTATTGGCTATTGTAAACAATGCTGCTATGAACATGAGGGTGCAGGTATCTTTTAGAATTAGTGTTCTCATTTCCTTTAGATATAGTCCCAAAAGTGAAATCGCTGGATCATATGGTAGTTCTATTTTTAATTTTTTGAGGATCCTCCATACTGTTTTTCAGAGTGGCTGTACCAGTTTACAATCACATCAACAGTGCACAAGGGTTCTCTTTTCTCCACATCCATGACAGAATTTATCTCTTATCTTTCTGATGATGGCCATCGTAACAGTCATGAGGTGATATTTCATTATAGTCTTAATTCGCATTTCCCTAATGACTAGTTATGTTGAGCATCTTTTCATGTACCTGTTGGCCTTTTGTATATTTTCCTTAGAGAAATATCTATTCAAGTCCTTTGTCTATGTTTTAATCAGATTTTTTTTTGCTACTGAGTTGTATGAGTTCTTTATATATTTTGGATATTAACCCCTTATCAGATGTATATGGTTTGCAAATATTTTTTTCCCATTTCTAGGCTGTCTTTTCATTTTATTGATGGCTTCTCGTACTGCACAGGTGTCATATCCAAAAACTTATTACCAAGACCCATGTCAAGGAGCTTTATTCCTATGTTTTCTTCTAGGAATTCCATGGTTTTGGGTCTTACATTTAAGCCATTAAGGTAAAACCACTTTTACAGATTAACTGGATCTTATCAGTTCTGGGTAATAATACCATTCTCTTTCCCATGACAAACTAACAGAAGTAGCATCAGTTTTCTTTTAATATACTTGAATATTAAAGATTAAATATCAAAAGTAGCACTGATTTCCTTTTAATACAATTGAATATTAAGGATTCATATTAATCATAACACATATCCCTTCTAAAGTGCTTCTCATATTTACAGTACTTTACAAATATTAATTCTGAAAAATCACTAATAGTGCCAACCCAAGACAGATAATTTGCATACGTTTCAAAGATAGTCTATATCCAAAACGCTTTTTACATCTGAAAACTGGAGATTTTACAAAACTTCTGACAAATTGCTAACTACCAGCTAACATTGACACAAAACATTTTTCTGTATTTGTAAAACACTATAATCACTAGGACACCATCAGGAAAGAGGCAGCATCTTCTGAACTAGTCTGAGAGCCATTCTGCTCCCTGGGAAATTAAGAAAATTCTTTATGCCACAACTAGAAGGACTTACAACTATGTACTGGGGGGCTTTGGGGAGAAGAAGAAAAAAAAAAAAAGAAAATTCTTTAAAAATTGTATACTCAGTACAGAATTATTTAAAGTTAGAGAGTAAAGGTAATCAGAGGGAAAAGAATGGTTTTGTCAGTGGGAACAAGGGAGAAAGGCAGTCATTGAGCAGGTACCCCAGCAGAGACAGAGCTGGCCTACAGAGCAGCATGGCCCTCCATGCCAGCCTGAGGTATATCAGCCAATGCCATGTCTCGATGGTCACTGCATCTCAGTCTACATATGCTGAGAATAGGCATGCTACTCTATTACAAGTCTCTAAACTTCAAGATTAGGCACAATAAATAACATATGGGGATGATTTTCTGAACAGCAGTAAGAAATTTTACGAAACATTATGCAGTTACTTCTTTAGATTATTTTTCATCTCTAAAGTCTCAGTTGGAGATCGGATCTTGAAGACTGTAGCATGATGATAACATTTCAGAAAAAAGAATGATAGTTTTAAAATGAGCATATTTTACAGAAACTTGTGGCTTATCCTATCCTCTCATTTTTCCTTTCCATAAAAATTAATTCAATGATTTAAAAGTATATTTTCACTATAATCTGTTGCAAGATGAGAGCTCTAGTGTAGTTCAAATACCTCTATCTATGTTTATCAAGGTTTGCTGAAGTGTAACTGATTTTCTCCAAAGTCAATCCTTGCTAATTTTTCTAACATTAACTTAACTTTTCAAAATTTAAAATATACCACTATGTGTAGTTACTTTTCAGTTATTCTTAATCACAGCATTCAAGTGAAGCTTGAGTCAAAATAAATACTATAGTTCAGGTAACTAATAGTTGGGTCATATTCAAGAGTCATCTGAGGATAAACTCAGACAAAATACTTAGTTTTTAAAGTGGCAAATTTAAGTTGCTATTAACCTTGATACAGTTTTTTAAACTTTCTAGAAAAAAAATTGAGGCTGGGAGACAGAATTCAATCCACGGGAAAAAATTAATTACATATGTTTACAAATTAAGTAGGTCAAATAGGAATCTAGATGACTCAACAGGCATTATGAAACTATTCTGAGTATCATTCAAGTAACCATAAACTTTATATCTCTTGATATTCTTCAAGATGCTTACTGAAATGTTTTATGTTTATGAATTTTAGACTCTCCATGTACAGTCTTTGTTTTAAAACCCAGTAAAGACAATAGTTGAAATGAAGAGCAAATGATCATGGTGCAACCTTCAGACAAAACACAGACACATACTCAACTAGCGGAGAATATGTCTTTCTGTAAAATTCCTAGTATGAGGCAATTTCTAGATACACTTACGTAAATAAGATGAATTATAAAGGATTTTTGAAATTACATTTTAAAATATAGTGTAAATCAAGAAAACAACGTCATAGTGCTTAGAACAAATACCAATAACAGAGAAATCTAAAATTCTTGACTATTTGACTTTTAAGAAAAAGACTTCTAAGCAGCTTAGTAACACTTGAATGCTGACAATAAAGTTCATTAGCGAATCAAGTTCAGCAATCATTTATTAGGGGCTTACCATGTACAAGGCAGTGTGCTCGGCACTTAGAGGAAGCAAAAGCAAGTAAGACTTCACTTTCTCACATATATTATGATTGGAGCAGACGCCAAAGCTGGCACCAAATAAACCCATTTACTTCTACAGCCTTTTCCAGCTCAAAATTTTTCCAGTCTCCCGGCAATATTCACTTACAGGATGTTGTTGTTGTTGTTTTTCTGGGAAAAAGACTTTCCCCACCCTTGTTTTTCTGTCTCATTTTATTCCTATTTTTAATTTATGCCATCTTGTTGTATTTTATGTACTCTAAGTTGCCTTAAAACCATTCTAGAATGAGCCAGGGTATAAAAAAACAAATAGAGAAAAAACACACACAGAAGAAGAAAATCAAGTCAAGGTATCCCAGGACACACTGGAATGTCAGATCTTAAATACCAAATTCCCCTTTCTCAGTCAGTATATTGCTCTTGGAGTCAGAATATCTACATTTTAATGCTACTTCAATATATGTGAAATTTTAGACATGATTTTGACCCTCATTAAGGCTTGGTTTTATCACCTGTAAGTAAAGGTAAAAACAGTCACATCACAGGATTTTGTCTGCATACTACAGAATAGTTGGTATGTAGGAGGTGTTCAACAAAATCAAGTCTATTTCCTTCCTTTACAAACTCATTAGCTGTCTATTGTACTAATATTCCCACAAAATGTCAGTCAACAACATGGCATGCTTTGTCAGCAAAAACAGAACAAATGTAAAATCAGAACGTGGAAAAACCAAGACAGCAAAATCAAGATAAAATCAATTTAAAAATCCTGTCCACATTTTCTTATAGTTACTACATCAACCTCAAGTACTTTGCAGAATGAAACAAAGGTATTTTTTTTTTTTTAAGATTTTATTTTTTCCTTTTTCTCCCCAAAGCCCCCCAGTACATAGTTGTGTATTCTTCGTTGTGGGTTCTTCTAGTTGTGGCATGTGGGACGCTGCCTCAGCGTGGTCTCATGAGCAGTGCCATGTCCGCGCCCAGGATTCGAACTAACGAAACACTGGGCCGCCTGCAGCGGAGCGCGCGAACTTAACCACTCGGCCACGGGGCCAGCCCCAACAAAGGTATTTTTTAAGCAAAAAAAAAAATTTTATTATTTCCTGTAAATTTCTGCTTCTTAGAATACATATATGGACCCCAGAGGGTGCATATAAAACCACATATGTATGAACAGTTTCCTGTTGTATTATTTTTCAAAAATCATCAACATCACTTTTATATAAAAATAGTATAGCTGGATTACAAAATAGGCTTCAAGGTTTAACTTGAATTTTTTTTTTAATAAAAGCTTGATATATCAGTGACAATTTTAGTTTGTGAAGGGCTCCTTCAGGCACTCTCTCCAAATTGATCCATATATTTAAAACAATCCCTACCAAAATCCCAGCAGGCTTTTTGTTATTGTTGAAATTGATAAGCTGAATCTAAAATGTATATGGAAATTCAAAGAACTTGGAATATCCAAAACGATTTTCAAAAAGAAGTAAAAAGTTAGAGTACTAAGACGATCTGACTTCAAAACTTACTATGGAGCTTCAGTAATTAAAACAGTGGTAGTGGTATAAAGACAGACATAGGGATCATCGAAATAGATGAGAAAGTACAAAAATATGCCCTTAATATGTATGGTCAACTTATTTTTGACAATAGAACAAGGCAATTTAAGGATAAAGGATGGGCTTTTCAACAAACGACTCCTTTACACAATATGCAAAAACTAACACAGAATGTATCAGACCTAAATGTAAGAGCTAAAACTACAAAGCTTCAAAAATAAAAAAAAAAACTTTGTGATCTTAGATTAGGCAACAACTTCTTAGACATAATGCCAAAAGGATAATCCATAAAGGAAAAAAAATTGATAAACTGGGCTTACTTAAAATTAAAATATTTTGCTCCTCAAAACACTATTAAGAAAATGCCACTCACTGGGAGAAAATTTTTGGAAATCATATATCTGATATGGAAATCATATTCTGATATCATATATTTGTATCTAGAATACATGAAGAACCCTTAAAACTCAACAACAAAAAGTCAAACAACCGAATCGAAAAATGGGCAAGAATTTGAACAGAAAATTCACCAAGGAAAATATATTAATGGCTACGTGAATACCATTAGTCATTAAGGAAATGTAAATTAAAACCACAATGAGATACCATTATATACCCACCAGAATGGCTCTTATCAAAAAGACTGAAAATACCAGAAGTTGGCAAGGATGAGGACAAACTGGGATCCTCATACATTTCTCCTGGGGATGTAAAAAAAACAAATACCACTTTTGAAAATAGTTCCAATTTTACTAGTTTCTTAATGACAAACATATTATTGAACCCTGCATTTATACTCCTAGAAAACTACCTAATAGAATGAAAAGATATGTCCACACAAAGATTTGTACCCAGATATCCGTAGCAGCGTTATTCAAAATAACCAAAAACAAGAAGCAATCCAAATGTCTATCAACTGGTGAATTCATAAAATTTGATCCATACAATGGAATACTGAGCAATAAAAGGAAAAACTTCTAAACAAGCTACAACTTTGATGAGTCTCAAAAACATTATGATAATTAAAAGAGGCCAGACACAAAAGATTACAAATTGTAAGATTCTATTTATAAAAAATTTCCAGGAAAGGCAAATCTATGAATACATAATGCTGGGCGTGGTAGCAGAGCTCAACGGCAAATGGGCATGAGGGGATTTGAGGGGGTAATGGGGATGTTTTGGAACTGGATCTGGTAATGATTATACAACTCTAAATATACTAAAATCATTGAATTATACAATTACAATGGGTAAATGTTATAGTATGAAAACTATACCTCAATAAAGCTGTTAAAATAAAAGAACAAAGATTGAGTATACAAAGTTCAAATTAAAGCCATAGATGATTTTTGCAATGATTAATCAATGAATTATTAGTTTGAGATGTTTAACCCAAAGAAGGAGACACAGAGAGAAAACACAACTATTTTCAAACACTTGATGTATTTGTATATATATGTAACATGCCCTTCAGAGGACAACTAAGACTAATAGGTCTTAACTAGAAGGAATAAATTATAAGAATTCAAATGCAAATCAATACACCGAAGAACTCTCTAAAAATAAGAGCCAAAGTTTCTAAAAGATAAGAGCTATCCACAATCAACAGGCTGCTCCATGAGTCAGCCTATTTCTTGTCACTAAGACTGTTTAGAATGGTTAATTGATCAACTATTTAGGATTGTTCAGAGCAGATTTCTATGTGGAATGGAACTGAATGATAAACCAGATGATCTGCAAGATTCCTTTCATTCTAAGACACCATTAGCATTTTTATTTCTGCCACTGAACAGATCCCTTAAAAAAGAGGGCAGCCTCGAGTCAAATAGATTCACTGAAAGTCAAAATCACAGTCCAGTCCAGGACCTAGGACAAAGCCTCTACTTGACTGATGACCCAGACGTATAAGGGGTCTGGAGGTGATGTTGTCAAAGTCCCGGATGAATACATTGAGATTGGCCCAGGTAGCTATTGGAGAAACTTAGTCTAAATGTACTAGCACAGAGGGTTGCCTTTTAGCCAGTAATAAACTGTCTTTTGATCTGATAAGCTTTAGGACACATATTTCAAATAAATTATCTAGGCTTTTTTTTTAATTTAAGGAAGTAAGTGACTGATATAAAAAGACTATTTTATTCATTTTTTCTTAACAAAAATATATTTCAACTGTAGAAAAATGAGTAGAATTATATAACTATTGCACTGTTTTATAAATAATGGTTATTTATTGTCAAAATAAATCTGTTGCCTTGAAAAACATTTGACCTGAGCTTAAGTAAAACTATTATTTCAGGAATTATCTCTGAAATAGCCTACATGCCCTTTTTGGGATGCTTGGGGAAGTGGAGGGGTGCAGGTGTGGGGGTGGATAGGATGTAACAGCCTGGACTAAAACAAAATAAGATAAATATGACGTTAGCAAACAAAAAAACAAACTTAAAATTTCAGTGAAATTTCTGATAATATAGTTTTTTCTTTGGCAATTAAAATCTTGGAATTTTTATAAAGGAATACTTATTTTAATGAACTATTCCAACAAATACCCTTACAAAGACATTTTCTACCTGGTTCAAAACCAGAGAATACTATACGTATGTGTGTGTGTATATGTATTTTAAGTTTATACTTTTCTAACTTCAAATTTTGGATTAATTAGGTCATTTTAGTCTTTAAAGAGATGAGATATTAAACATGGCAAGGAGACATAGTTGAAACGGCCAGCAAATGACAGCTATTAGCTTGCTCTTGGTTATGTATGAGTGTATTTGTGTTTCAGTGTAGTGTGTGTGTGTGCGTATTCAATTAGCTTTGTTTCTTTTTCAAACAACTTAAGATGACCATCTCAACAGACAAAACATTTGACAAAATCTAACACTCTTTCATGATAAAACCACTCAGAAAACTAGGAATAGAAAGGAACCTGATAAAGGACACCTACAAAAACAAAAAACCAACAAAAAAATCAGCTAACATCATATTTAACAGTGAAAGAACAAATGACGCCCCTCTAAGACGAGAAAGAAGAAAAGAATGTCAGCTGTTGCCACATCTACTTAACATCGTACTGGAGGTTCTAGCTAGGGCAATTACACACACCAAAAAAAGTGAAAATATGTCAAGATTGGAAAGGAAGACACAAATGTATCTGTTTTTGTAAACAACATAATCTTGTAGATAGAAAATCCTAAGGAAGCCACAAAAAAAAATCTACTGAAACTAATAAATTGGTTCAGCAAGGTAGCAGGACATAACCAATATACAAAAGTGAACTTTATTTCTCTACACTAGCAATGAACAATCTAAAAATGAAATTATGAAAAAATTCTATTTACAGTACCATCAAAAGGAATAAAATATTTAGAAATAAACTCATCAAAATAAATGCAAGAATTGTACATTGAAAAACACTAAATATCATTGAAAAAAATAACAGAAGATCTGAAAAGATGTAAAGACATCCAATGTTCAAGGATTTGAAGATTTACAATTTGTTAAAGATGGCAATACTCCCAAAATTGATCTACAGATTCAACACAATCCTTACCAAAATCCCAGCTGTTTTTTCTTGTAGAAATTGACAAGCTGATCCTAAAATTTATATGGAAATGCCAAGAGAACACTGAAAAAGAACAAAATTAGAGGACTCACACCTCCCGATTTCAAAACTTACTACAAAGTTACAGAATCAAGACAATGTGGTACCAACATAAGGCTAGACATACAGATTCATGGAATAAAATTGAGAGTAAAGAAATAAACCCTTACATTTATGGTTAATTGATTTTTGACAAGGGAAGATAATTCAATAGTGAAAGAATAATATCTTCAACACATGATGTACAAAAGAATGAACTTGAACCCCTACCTCACAAGATGTATAAAAAATAAATTGAATCAGAGACCTAAATCTAAGAGCTAAAACTATAAAATTCTTAGAAGAACACACAAGAGCAAATCTTTGTGATCCTGGATTAGGCAATGATTTCTTAGATATGGCATCAAAACCAAAAGTGACATTAAGAAAATGGATAATTAATAAAAAATTAATTAAATTGATAAAATAAAAGTAAATATAAAATAAAATATAAAAATGAATTAATAAAAATAGGTAAATTGCACTTGGTCAAAATTTTACATTTTTGTGCTTCAAAGGACATCACACAGAAACTGAAAAGATATCTCACAGAATTGGAGGAAATATTTGCAAATCATACATCTGATAAGGGACTAGTATCTAGAATGTATTAAGAATTCCTACAACTCAACAATAAAAAGACATACAACCTAATTTTTCAAATAAGATTTGAGAAGACATTTCTCCAAAGAAGAAATGGTCAATTAGCACATGAAAAGATGCCAACATTATTGATCACTAGGGAAATGAAAATCAAAAACAAATAAAACACTACTTACACCCACTAAGATGGCCAAAATCAAAAACACAGACTATAACAAGTGGAACCCTCTTACATTTCTGGTGGGATTGTAAAATAATGCATCCACTTTGAAAAACAGTTGGGCAGTTCCTCAAAATATTAAACATAGAGTTACTGTATGACTTCTAAGTATATACCTAAGAGAAGTGAAACCAAATGTTCAAATAAAAACATGAATGGTCATAGCAGCATTATGACCAAAAAATGGAAATAATCCAAATGTCCATCAAGTATTAAGCACATAAACAAATGTGGTATATCTATACAATGGAATATTATTTGGGCATAAAAAGGAATGAAGTACTGATCATGCTACAACATGGATAAACCTTGAAAACATTATACTAAGTGAAAGAAACCAGACATAAAAGTCTGCATATTATATGATTCCATTTATATGAAATGTCCATAATAAGAAAATCCATAGAAACAGAAAGTAGAAGAGTGGTTTATGAGGTCTGGGGAAAGAGGGAGGTGGTGAGAGATGGCTAATGGATATGAGGTTTCCTTCTGAAGTGAGGAAAATGTTCTAAAATTTGATAGTGCTGATAGTTGCACAAATCTGTGAATACGGTAAAATAATACTGAATTGTATACTTTAAAATGATTAATTTAATGGTACTAAAGCTGTAATTAAAAAATAAGTCTCAATAAAGCTGTAACTAAAAAAGTAAGTCAAAGCAATTGGGCTATTTAAGATAGGTCAGGACCTTCATTCAGTGAATAATAAAAATAATAAAATTCACCAAGGACCTATTTGTAGGACCAGGTGTACAGTGGGAAAGTAGTTTATAGAGTTTTCATTCCAACAGGGGAAGACAAAAAATATGGAAACTATTAAATTAACAAGATAACTACTGCTGATAACCAGGGCCATGAGGGGAAACAAAGTGATGTGACAGAGAAAAACTTTTGGAAGCCTAGATTAAACAAGATAGGCAGGGAAGGCCTCTATGGGGATTTGATCTAAAGAATAAGAAGGAAACAATGAAACATAAAAGAGAGGAGATGTGCATGCCTGACTGAGGAAATAGGAAGTGCAAACACCCTCAACTAGGAGACAACTTGGTATGTCTGAGAAACTGAGGGAAGACCAGTGTGTCTCAAATATAATATATGAGGAGAAAAGTGGCACAAAATAATGCTGTAGAAATAGACAAGAGTTTGATCAGGCAGAGCCTGGAACCCATGGTAATGAATTTGGATTTTATCCTTCCTTCAACTGGAAGCCATGGAACATTTTAGGCAGAGTAGCGAAGTTATCTCATTTACATTCTTAAAAACTTACTTTATCCCTCATGCAGAGAATGGATTAGAAAAGGGCAACAACAGAAACAAAAAGAACAAACAGGTGGCTCTAACTGTAGTCCTGCGGAGGTGGGTGGACTGGCCCAGCACTGGGAGAGTCTTTATGTAACTACATCCAGGACTTTGGGTTGTAACCTATTCCAAGTGTAGGGGATACTGTGATGTGTTGCCCATGCTCACTTCTGGGATGAAGGACTTCTTTCTTCAGGTACTGCCCCAGTTGAAGACAGACTTCCTGGAGTAGCCTTCATCCAAAGATCAGTGCAGGGGTATAAAGGCTAGGCCCCTTGCGGGGCCCATGTGGCACAACGTGAAGGGCCGTCCAGCCTCAGAGCTCTTCATGAGGCATATGATGCCTTCATTGAAACTATATTCCTCTTCCCCATTCTGCTGCTTTCCTTTGTCTCCCAAAGATTTTGATCTAAGAGTGTTCTCTAATCATTGTACAGTATGCTAATCTCTATCTCATAATCTGCTTCCCTGGCAAGCATACTTTGGTATGACACTGATTTAATAAAATTCAGTACATGGTCCCCAGCTTACCTTCTAAAGATGGTCAATCTATAAATACTAATAAAATGATAATATGCCATTTTAAAAAATCCTTAACAATGCAGTGATACTTCCCAACTTATGACATCTTTACTATAGCCCATTAATATCATATGTTTTTAATTAAATCTTTCATCTGTAAACACATTTGAATGCTATTTTAGCAAAAAGGCAATAGTAAAAAATATAATAAGTGGTAAAATAAATTGTAGCATTAACCACTCTGAAGAACTTAGGAACAAAAGTGAACAAGTTTTCTAAGTGTCTTTTATTTCTAGATAAACAGACAAAGCATTATTTACAACTGATGGGATCAATTAATATGGACCATTATAATTAAAACATACTATCTCACTCTGTACTATTCAAAAGTAAAAATTCAACGGAGCATGATGTTTCTATTAGCCCAGAACATTATTTTCTACAATCAGAAAAACATTCAAAATTTGCATATGCAATTGTATTCTTCCAAACAAGGGTTGCAAGGGATATAATTTATGAAACAATCCGATGTATACAAGAATAATATATAATCAAATTTCGATTATTCAGGATAGTAGAAGAAGTTTATCTTTTAAATCTATCCCATTTAACCCATCACGTGCAATCTTCTTGCCTATCAATTTTCCAAGACCGCTTGCTGATAGCTAAATAATCTAATTTGAGTTTTACCCTTTTCCTATTTCATAAAACTTCTAAAGCATCAGTGAAACGGCCAAACGGCAGCAACATGAGGGAGTTCAGTCAGAAGCAGCAAAGTCCCGACATAATCCTCAAAGTATTCGACATCTTAAATAACTTAGGGTTTACTGTTGGTTGTGCTTGCAAAAAATTATTAAAAGGATCTTTTCTCTGGAGTTTCAGCCAGATCAGAATTTTATTGCCTTTTGCCCAAGGCCATTGCAAGACTTCCAGAGCAAAAAAAGAAGGTATAGTGTGATCCTTAATGTGAGTTACGAAGATCAAAACAGAGCAAAGAGAGCTTTTCAGTAACAATTTTTACTGAAATTTGGAAATATGCCTCCATATTTTCACTTTATGTTGTAAAATAATTTTCACTCTGTTTTTGAAATGACCAGGCAATAAGTAATGTATGACTGTCAGTTCCTTGAGAGTGGGAAATGTGAAAGGATGGTTCTATTTCCATGTGTCACATGGAGCCTGGAATACAGCACTCAGCAAAAGAAACAAAAGGAAGGTCCTTTAGCTCTCTGCTTCTATATACATAAATTTCTGGACAAAGAGAGTGTATTTGAAAACCAAGCGTGAAAAAGAAAGTCAGTACAACTCGGAAGACCACATGAAATGTTTATTTTTCAATCTTTACAACAGCTTTATGAGATAGTATCCCATTTTAAAAATGGAGGCACAGGGGATGAGGTTCAGAGACAATAAATAACCTCAAATCATGTAGCTAATAAGTTGCATAGCTGTGAGTCAAACTCCTGCCGTACGAACTCAGTTCTCACAGAGTTTTTCCATAGCTGCACTGTCCAATACAGTAGTCGCTAGCCATGTGTTGCTACTGAGCACCTGAAATGTGGCTGGTCTGAATTGAGTTGAGCTATAAGTGCAAAGTACACACTGAATTTAAAAGGAAAATCTTAAAAAAAAAAACTTAACTGATTAGTAATTTTTCTATCAATTACATGTTGATAACATTTTTGATATATTGGTTAAATAAAATGTACTATTAAAATTAGTTTCACGGCTTTTTACTTTTTTTATGTAGTTATTTAAAAGTTTAAAATCACATATGTGGTTTGCATTATATTTATATCGGCACACTGATCTATAGGAAAAAACAGTCAAAGAAGGATACTTCTACTGGGCATGAGATTGAGGGAAGGGAAGAAGTGATTTTTTAAAATTTCAGACTGTCTTTACATTATCATATACTCTTATTTTTTTTTAACACGAACATATAAAGAACTATTTACAATACAGCACAGATTCAGGGACAGAGGTATACAAAATACTATGACGGCAGTGATTAACTCTACCCATAACCTCAACAAGTTTTTATATTTAGGGTGTCAAGCTATATCTTAAGGAATGAGGAGAAATAAAGAAATACGAAAAGGCATTCTACATAGAGGAAATATATACCCAATAGCAATGGGGCATGAAATAGGCAGTTGAGTAAACTCTGGGAGAGAATAGAAGAAAGGAGAAAAGGACATATGGGCAGCTCTGCCAGGTTTGTAAGCCAAGCAAAGACATTACACCTTTATTCAAAATATGTGGGACAGTCTCTGAAGGGAAGGGATATAATCTGATCTGTAACGTATGAAGACAGATCTCACTGTATAGAATACAGGTAGACTGGGATGAAGAAAAGTTGGGCATGGCAAGGAAGGAAATTAATACTTATTGAGTTCCATGCATTTGGCTACGTGTTTTACCTGCATTATTTACTTTGGTGTCATTGTTTATAGCTGAAAACAAACAAAAAATTAAGAAATCTTCAATTACCACACAGTTGGCAATTTATCCTCAGAAACTGGAGGGAATAATAAGGATGTGAATTGATGCAGATAATTTGGGAAGAGGTGGCAGGAAAGTTTGGAGGCACATTATCTTTATTTTTATCAATAAATTAAGTGATGATTTTTGTTGAGCCTGAAGGACTGAAAATAGACAGGGTGAAACCGGCAGAGAGTTAGCCATTGATGATTAAGTATCCAGGTACTAAAGTTTTTTTCTTTTTTGCAATTACTGATTATAGCTTTTAGCTGTTTAACCCACTCACTGTGAACTGTGCTGCTTAGGCAATGTGCTGACTCCCACTAGGCTCCTACAGATAACATCTCCCTGGAGCCTGGGTCACCACGGTAATGCGTGGGTGAGCTGTTTTTCAGGAATTAGAACTTCTTGTCCACTTCAGGCTGGTTGAGACCACCAACTCATCAACTGGGCCCGCGGAGATGTCCAAGAGGCGACCTTTGACGTCAAGAGGCTAAAAACTCCACCCTCAGATCATGCTAACGCCGCCATTTTGTGAACATGGGTCCTACGAAGAGGCATGAAGTCTGACTGCGCTTGTGTAGATCATCAATTACTTCACCTCTCATCACCTCCAGTCACCTACCTTCACATTTCTGACTACCTTGCCCCCTACTCCATAAATATCCCTGAGTCCCTATTTTCAGAGAAGCGAATTTGAGGCTCATGTTCTCGCTTCCTCATGTGGCTGGCTGCCTGGTGAGCAACCCTCTCTCTGCTGCAATCTTGTCCTCTCGGTGTTTGGCTTTCTGGGCGGCGGGCAAAAACGAACCTGGTTCAGTAACAAGGGGACTTGAAAATAGTAGAAAAGAATTTGCAGTAGCCACAGAAATGAAAGGAATAGAAGGCGTTAATGGAGAAGTAGTGAAAGGATTGGTAAGAGGTGTTGAACATTCATTAAATAGGAATAAAACTAGATAAAATTTGAGTTCTTGTTATGTACCAGCCACTGGCTGAGCATTTTAGATCCATTTTCTCATTTAATCCTCAAGATATCTAATTAGGTGAGTATAATTATATATCCCTATATTACATATGTAAATTAGAGACTAAGTAATTTGAACTTTCATCACAAAAGCATGATTCAAACCCACTTCTCTCTGTCCCAAGCTACTGAACCAGGTCTCATTGTAACGTTAACAATCTGAAATTCCATTCTGTTACAAGGGAAGAAGGACCCTCATTTTAAATAAAGACAGACTGAGGCCTAAGGAGCCTGAAGTGACTTATCTAAGATCTCAAAAATAGTTAACACCATGCCAGGAATAAAATCTGGGTTTCAAAATTTCAGATGCAGATAAACCTCGGTACATCCAGACAATGGGATAGTATTCAGTGCTAAAAAGAAATAAGCTATGAAAAGACATGGAGGAACCTTAAATGTGTATTACTAAGTGAAAGAAACCAATCTGAAAAGACTATATGATTCCAACTGTATGACGTTCTGGAAAAGACAGAACTATAAAAACAGTAAAAAGATTAGTGGTTTCCTGGTTTCAAAGGAAGGGATAAATAGGCAGAGCACAGAGGAATTTTAGGGTGGTGAAACTACTCTGTATGATACTATAATGATAGATACATGTCATCATACATTTATCTGAACCCGTAAAATGTACAACACCAAAGCTGCACTCTAATGTAAACTATGGACTTTTGGCAATTATGATGTGTCAAAGTAGGTTCATCAATTGTAATAAATGTTACAATTTGTTGTAACTCTGGCGGGAGATGTTGATAATGGGGGAGGCTATGCATGTGTGGAGTCAGGGAGTATGTGGGAATCTCTGTACCTTCCCCTCAATTTTGCTGTGAACCTAAAACTGCTCTAAAAAAATAAAGTCTTAATTTTAAAAAAAGATTAAGGGATAATAACAAAATAGGCAGAAAAGTTTTAAAAAGTTCATATTCAGTGTTAAGGTGTGAATATGTAATAAACAGGCTCTTTTGAAAAATTACCTGGATGGCTGTAATAGACCTGAAACAGGTAATGGCATTTATGAATGCATGTCTTATAACCCTCTAGGCTGCATATGTTAGAACAGTGTCTTGCACAGAGAAGTAACTAAATAAGTACTTCTTAATGGAAAATAAAGAGAGAGAGAGAAAGGGAGAGATGAAGGGAAGGAAAGCAGAGGAAGGAAGAGAGAAAGAGAGAGAAATTGGAAGACAGAGAGAGAAAGAGATGAGAGAGAGAATAGTTTTCAGGGAAGATGTTCCATTTCCGAAAAAGTTTGACTGTGACCAAATTCTCTGAAATTCTTTGACTCAGAACTGACAAGGCACTTGGGCCAAATATTTGACTGCTTTGGGGTACTATCAAGTAGGTTTCACATTTACAAGTTAACTGCCCTATTTTCAGCCATTGCTTAACTACAGAAGTAGTTTGTGGACACATAGAATTAGTTTGTGTCTGGCCATTCCTGGACACAATAGACAGATTTCCTTTTATACAACTGAAATTTTTTTTTAATTGCAGTGACACTGGATTATGACATTATATAGCTTTCGGATGTACATCATAATATATTTTGAGTTCTGTGTAGATTACATCATGTTCACCACCCAAAAACTAATTATAGACCATCTCACATGTGAGCCTGATCACCCCTTTTGCCCTCCCCTCTTCCCCTATGGTAACCACCAATCCAATCTCCAGTGCTAGGTGTTTGTTTGTCGTTGTTTTTATCTTCTACTTATGATTGAGATCATACGGTATTTGACCTTCTCCCTCTGACTTATTACACTCAGCATAATACCCTCAAGGTCCATCCATGTTGTCACAAATGGCCGGATTTCATCATTTCTTATGGCTGAGTAGTATTCCATCGTGTATAAATACCACATCTTCTTTACCCGACTGAAATTTAATACAGTTGCAACCTTTATAGTGACTCTAGGACTGTAGAGTCAATATATTTTCAGGTGTATGCTTCCAGAAAGGCCTTTAATGAAAATAAATCCCTAGATTGAAAGATCCTCAGAAAACAACTATAATTCTTTTATGAAGAAGGTAAGGTATAATTAAATAAGAAACAAAAATACATCAGTGAAATTATTAATTTAGTTTCTATGTTTTTTCTCAAATTCTTTCAATTAAGTTACCTATCAATTATGAAGGACATTTCTTTGAAATGGATAGGATTTGGGATAAATATCCTAAATGTAAGGTCAGATCATTAAATCAACATAGAGAAAAAAGTGATTTATAGAACAAATTTAAGGAAAAATCCAAGATGCATAATCTTTAAATTATGTAACAAAGTCAGAAGGGATGTGGGGCTAAAATAGAACATTGCTTCACAGCTCCTAGTCAAAAGACATCAACTCCAAACTTCCTACTTTGTACTAGCAATGGAAATGATATGCCTATCAATACTGGTATTAGCTAAATTGTTCCACATCTGGGTTTTACCGAAGTTGTAGGTACTGTGAGATCTACAAATGTCACTTTTGCAAAAGGAAAGATCAAGGTTTAATAAATAATGTATTCATTTTACAATGTTTCCTGTCTCCCTATTCACCATATGGAAATCCTCAGACATCTCAATACAATGTGTTCTCCAATTATACCCAATACAGTGGACATGATAGAGAATTCAAAATAACTTTGGATAAATTGCTCAAGAGGTCAAATACCATATCTGTGTCAGGATCAAAATTCAGAGACATATAGAAGTGGTTTTAAGAAAAACTGTAAAGAGTTACAGATTGATCAGGATCCTTCAGTTCACATCCTGCCAGAAACCTCTCCCTTAATGACCTCTTTGCTTGATTACACTTCTGCTATCTTATTAGTCAGCTTATCATTAGAGAATATCACCTGAAGGTACTGTTCCCAAAGCTATTTTGTGATCCCTACTTCTAAGTCAATTGAACTAACAGTAATTGAGGGCTGATTTTGTGTGTATGGGACCAAGTGAAGGATAAAATTCATAATTTAATGTAAAAGAAAAACTATATTATAATTTTCAACCTATTCGTTATAATATACGGCAGGATATGATTTAAGTAACATATTCCCTACCCTCTACTGTCTTACTTATGACAATCCTTGTTTAATATAAAAAGTTTTACCAAGACTAGATTATAATGTGTCACATTTATTTTTTACCCCATATTAGGCAACAGCTGTGTTGAATGTACAATCTGTTTTACCAATTCCTACAATCTTCTGTGGTATTTTGAGTTGGTGCATTTCTAAGTGTCTTTTTCATCCACACTTGTACAACTTTTTTAAAACTTAAGAACAAAATTTTATATTCATCCCATTAATTTTCATCTTGCTATTCTCAGATCACCCTGCCAAAATCCTTGTTGGATCTCAATTCAGACATTCAACACAGTAGCTACACTTCCTTAGTTTGCGTATTTTACTTGATGTGATAACCATACCAGCTAAGGCCAAACAAAGAACTCTGTCATTCATTACTGTGTCTGTGAATCTGTATGCTCTACATACACTTCTATTAGCCTCCAGAATTACGAGAAATAAAGTTCTGTTGTTCAAGCCACCTAGTCTGTGCTATTTTGTTATGGCAGCCAATGCAGACTAAAATATGGACTCATAAACTTTAGTTGTTATCAAATACTAGAACCTACTCAAAGATTATATATTAAGAAAACTTATTTTAAAAAACAAGTAAAATTATACTAATCAAAGAGGAAGGTAATATAAATAAGTGGAACTCAGACATGAGGTTACATCAGAATCATGTGCAAAGTTTATTAAAACATGGATTGTTGACCCTACATCCATGGTTTGTGATTCAACAAGTCTAAATGGGAGCCCAAAAAGCTGCATTTCTAAAAACAGTTCTTAGGTGATATTGATACTGAACCATACTTTGTAAATGACTGATATAGATTGATGAAAGGTATAAATCACAATCTATTAAGAGCACCAAGAATGCATTTAAACACACACATACACAGATTACCAAAGTGGATTTCCAAGATATTAACCTTGGGTATCTTGAGTGGGGCATGTTTTCAAAAGGAAGTTTTTTTTTGTTGTTTTTTTTTTGTTTTTTTTATTTTTTTTTAAAGATTTTATTTTTTCCTTTTTCTCCCCAAAGCCCGCGGTACATAGTTGTGTATTCTTCGTTGTGGGTTCCTCTAGTTGTGGCATGTGGGACGCTGCCTCAGCGTGGTCTGACGAGCAGTGCCATGTCCGCGCCCAGGATTCGAACCAACGAAACACTGGGCCGCCTGCAGCGGAGCGCGCGAACTTAACCACTCGGCCACGGGGCCAGCCCCATCAAAAGGAAGTTTTTAAAATTTCTCCAGTTTGTTTTAATAATCACCAGGTTTGGCGAATTAACAGTCTAAAATTATCAAATTAGCAAAGAAAGTAACTTTCATTCCTTTAATTAGATACAACAAAAAAACTAGGTAAAGAAAATGCTATTTAGTAAAAAGTGCTTTCAAAATTTTTTAATATGAAATACACAATTAAAATACCAAGTTTTATTTTAAAGTGCACTAGTGGTCAGAAAATAGTTTGTTATTTTGAATATATTTGATATGCATCACTAAAATCCTGTGCGCACTGCCTATTTACTTAGGAAACCCTTTCTTCCTGGGCAGGATAAATGTAAACTAGCCTAACCCTACACAGAGGGAAACCAACAGATACAGCAACAACACTATCAAAAACAGCACGTAAGAATTTTAAAATGATCATCTGACAGGGAAAAACAACTCCAGCATTTAGCTTTAGAATAGTAAGCTTCAGAAATATTTGTTCAATGAAATTAATTGACGAAGGAATAAAGCTATCACAACCAGCAATGAAAATATGCTTGAGAATACTATATTTTGTCTATTGAATGAACTACAATAAAATTAAGCTTGAGTATGGATAAGAATTGTAATCAACAGAATGCATATCTAAGATAAACGTGAAGCAAGATGATCAATAAAGTAAATCTGAATTCAATTCCTATCTCTGCCATTTTCTGTGTGAACTAAAGGCAAGTCACTTGATCTCTCAGTCTCTTTCTTCAACTATAGAATGTCCCTCAAGAAATTTCTTGCTCGAAGCAGAAATGATACACCCAAGATTTCATGCACTTCTGCTTTTCCCTATAATACTTATCTCTTCCTCTCCTTCTGTGAAAAGACTGTCTTGCTCTCTATCTCACAGTTATTTCTTAGAATGCCTGAGGACAAACTCATAAACTAACAACCAACCTAGGTTAGTAGAGTTTGGTTAATGTATTTGCTTCAGATCTTTCTTAAACCAAGAAAAATGGGTTATAAAATTAATATTAACACTATAGCAGGTATTAAACCAAATTTGTAGAATATTTGGACAGATAAAGCAATTTTGTGGAGGAATAACAATTTCATCATAATCTCTTATTTTTTATTATGCCCTTGATCTGTACTCATAGTAGTATTATAAATGTATTCCAGTTAATCCCAAAGATTTAATAAAACATAAAATTACTTATGGTCTAGCTACAAACAAATGTCTATGTCTCAAAAGTATTATATTTTGTGTATAGTTAAAGTTAGCATATTATAAATACGGAAAATAACTGAATTTGCTATATATCATCAGCACATCTATTATTTGGGCTTTAATTCAAAACAAAAGAAGAAAAAAAGAGAAGAAAATGTGTTATATAAATCTTTCAGTATCCACCCAGTAAGTTTGAATAAACATTGTTATTTTTTTCCACGTAGTGTGGAGGATTTAGTAGTATCTTCTCTCTTTAATTCAGTATGGGTAGGGAAAGTAGGTTTTCCTTATATACAAAGGAAAACGTAAAATTAAAAAGATAAAACAAAAAGGAAAAATCAATGAAATAACACAATGTTAAGAAGAAGTAACGTTTAAGAGGAAATCAAAGGAAGGGAGAGCAGCTAAAAAGACCGAAAGAAAGATAAAGGGCAAAGGATTTAAAAATTAAACAGAAGAGAAAAGATTAAAGAAGGAAAGGCAAAAAGCAATGCAGCCGGATTTAAGAAGCCAGTAAAAAGAAAAGACATGCAGTGATGACAAAGGAATAGCAAGTACCAAAGAAAAGATACTCAAAGTAATGAAAAGAAGAGGAAAAAAACAAACTAAAATAAAAGCAGTTGTAAATTAATTTTAAACACAATATAGGAAAGATAGAATGTTAATGGGATTTCCATTTTTTTTTTTCATCTTCCTGGTTCTGTTATTGATAAAAAGAAACATAGGTGTTTATGCACAGGAGATTTAGAACATTATTTCCACAGAACAGGGATACAGCATGGGTTAGTAAAAGGTGCACTGCCACTGGCAGGCTTTGTGGTGTTGCACAAATAACTTACCTCTTCGGTCCCACACTACATCTTTCAATTTTCTAATTTACATGTTGAAGCAATTCTCACCTTAGTTCTGATGTCCCTGGCTGACTAAATGTTGTGACTTTATTATAATCTATCACTGACTCTAATTTCTGAAACTACTAACAATTTATGGTGAAATAAAATGTATAATAAAAGACAAACTGAATAATAAATAGACTCACCTTTAAACAAACACAGTTCTTCTCAACAATGGTAGCGCCATTGTTTATAATTATTTAAGCCTCTGTAAGATCAGGGACCATAGGCGCTCAATGAATGTTAACTGAGTAAGTAAATGAAGTATAAAGCAAATAAAGCATCATCGTTCCAACACAGTCCATAGCTCTCCATTTATCTATTTTATTTCTATTAAGGTGTGGAGAATCCCTTCACTATGTGGAAAGTAAAGTATGCTGGTATGATTACTTTAAATTTATACAGCACTTTCTTTTAATTAGAACCTCTCTTCTAGCAATATTAGGGTCAATGCAATATTAAATAGCAATGTAGCATAAATACTAAAGTTATAAAAGCTTTACAATGAATTTTTACTTGTATAAACAATGATAAGTGAAATACAAATTACTATTGATTGCCATATATATTGCTCTATAAAACAATCTAGATTATTTCTAAAATATAAAAACAAGTTAATGTACAGCCACTTTGGAAGACAGTTTGGCAGTTTATTACAAAGTTAAACATAGTCTTACCATATGGCCCAGAAATTACACTAGGTATTTACCCAAATGAGTCAAAAACTCAGATCCACACAAAAACCTGCACAAGAATTTTATAGCAGCTTTATTTACAACTGCCAAAACTTGGAAGCAACCAATATGTCCTCCAACAGGTGAATGGAGAAACAAACTGTGATACACCCATACAAGGGAACGTTATGCAACAATAACGAAAAATGAGATATTATATCAAACCATGAAAAGAGAGGGAGGAACCTTAAATACATAATACTAAGTCAAAGAGGTCAGTCTGAAAATATATGCAGCTCAACTACACTCTGTAGCTGAAATCATGATTACACTCTGTAAAAGGCAAAACTATAGAGACAGTAAAATGATCAGTTGTTGCTGAGGGTTTGAAGGGGAGGGAGGAAGAGAGAATAGATGGAGCACAAGGGATTTTTAGGGCAGTGAAATTATTCTGTATGATACTGTAACGATGGATACATGATATTACATATTTGTCAAAACCCACAGAACTGTACAACACAAAAAACGAACCCTAATGTGAACTCTGGAATTTAGTTAATAATAATGTATCAATTTTGGTTCATCAATGGCGCAAATGTACCACACTAATGTAAGGTGTTAATAATGGGCGAGACTATTTTAAGGGGACGGGGATGATACGGGAACTCTCTGTACCTACTGTTGATTTTTTCTGTAAAACCCAGAACTTCTCTAAAAAAATAGTCTATTAATCAAAAAAATAACTTAATATATCAGGTTATATCTTCATAATTTTTCACTGGAAAAATTTTATAGGTGGGCTGATACCATACGCCCTGTGAGCATTTGTGCTTAAGTGTCTGGCTGCATATGTCCCTCTAGTGAAAGCTCAGTTTTTATCCCCACCCTCACCTCAAATCACACTCTAGGGCGGTGGGTAGGGAACTAATAGGTATGGGTGAAGTTAAGTACTTTTATTGGACCATAAGGCATTCTCTCTCTTGGGATATTTTTATTAATCAAGAGCGTTTCTTTCTCTTCTTCCATGTGTGACCAATACCTCATACATCTCATGAAATGAGAATTTTCAGTTCAAAACAGAATAAACCACATGTATTTATCTCTTCTTCCTCTGTAAACCATACAAAAATGACAGCTAAAGACTGTTCAATAAAGGAATAAACCTACAAGGATAGTAAGTTCACAAGAGAAGACAACGGCAACAAAATTACGAAAGTTGGAAAGCAACACATGAGTTACACCTGATTAAGCAGACTTCAAAAAGCTGAATCCTTGGCTAACACTAGGGACAAGCCAAGAAGCTACCTGATCCAGACTGCAGAAGCCCAAAACTTGCAGCCCGAGTACCTATGGAATAAGACTGAAGACACGTAAGAAGGAATCAGACTCTCCTGCTTCTCCTCTCCTATTCCATAAAAGCAGACAACACACCCTCCTTATCTCAAGCAGAAACTCATTTTACGATCTGAAACCAATTTTTCTTTTTATATTGATTCATTTGTTTGTTTCCTTACAGTTTCTGATATTGAATGCACTTATTGTACCTCTCTTTTGGAACAAGGATAGGAATGAATAGAAAGAGAGAGAAAGAGAAAGGAAGGAAGGCAGGCAGGGAGGGAAAGCAGAAAGGAGGGATGGAGGAGGAAAATCAATAAGACATAAAATATTAAGAACTGGGATCAGACATAACTTAGTTGCACTCAGGGACGAAGAAAGGAATTGCAGTAGGAGATGGCACTTACCACTTAAGAAATAGCATACTAATTCGCCCCTGTGTTCTCAGGGTCCTAAAAGGAATAGCAGGATGCATGAGGCACATATGCCTTCTTTTTCCTTCCCATTGTATCCTAACTGACCTAAAGTAAAACTTCCTCAATAAATATGCATTTACAAACATGCATTCATCTGCATGTAAGTCTCTACAAAGAATCAGTACAGCCAAGAAAAGAACAACACTAAAAGCAATCAATTATGGAATTAGGTTGAGCCACAAGTGAAATAAGGAAAAAGAATACATTTAATCATTATTGGACCCAGCCAGCTTTTAGTGAGCTCTAAAGAATTAAAGGAATAAAGGTAATACAGTCAAAAACAGTCATCTTCTCTTCAGGAAGAAAATTACCTAATTTTTTTTTGACCCAAAAACTCTTCTAAATAATGATCAAGGTATAAACTTTATTTTGCCATTTTCTTCATTTTTATTGATCACAAGGTCATCCAGGATAAGATAATCACTGGTTATTTAAGATAATAAGGAAAATATCCTCAGGTTATCACTGACCTAGTTAGAGATACTGTACACAAGCCTCTCTCCAACTCTACTAAAGAATACTTATCCCCGAAAAGAGAGGTGGGAAACAGAGTATATCCTTTGTGGGACCTATTTCCTCA
Source organism: Equus przewalskii (assembly GCF_037783145.1). Lineage (NCBI taxonomy): Eukaryota > Metazoa > Chordata > Mammalia > Perissodactyla > Equidae > Equus > Equus przewalskii. The sequence continues at coordinate 71,726,001 of NC_091834.1, read as the reverse complement.
TATAATATAAAAGGGTTACTGTCCAAATCTGTACATCACTGAAATGAAGCTTCCATTTTAATAGAAGAATCAGCTCAATAAAAATACTTTAAATGAGAGAATAATAACAAAAGGCTGTTCTTTGAGTGGTGAACATGATGCAATCTACACAGAATTCGAAATATATTATGATGTACACCTGAAAATTATAAGGTGTTACAAACCAACGTTACTGCAATAAAAAAAAAATCTTAAAAAAAATAATAAAAGACTATTGACTTACTCTTTAACCAGATCAAAAGTATTTAATTATTGTAAGTTTGAGATACAACTTTCTATACAAATGGTAAAATATTTTTTTAAATAAATGTTATATGACAGAAAAGCAGTTTCAATGAATGCACACATGGTTTTGGTATATGGTAATCAAGTGAATCAATCGTAAGACAAAGTTATCAAGTAATAGAGTTAATTGGGTATAGGCTTAGGGTATGGCAGATGGAAGGTGTAACATATGAAAGGAAGTTAAGCACATTTTTTGAATTCTGATTTTCTGGGTGGTTCCCCTTGTCATATAATGAACTATTACATTTCATTTCTGAATAACTGAGGAGATTAAAGCATTCAACTGTAGCTCATGAATTACTCTGAAAGCTATTCAGAATTTAAATGTTATAGCTGGTCTGTCATTTTTCATTGTCCAATAGATGAGTTTATGAATAAACAAACGAGTTCATGTATTCCAAACAGCAGACCACTCACGTGCCCCCAATTCATTCAGTCATTCATTCAAATGATGTTTACTGATCTATAAAGGGTCAGGCCCTATATTAAATGACAGCCTGAATAAGACTTACACATTCTATCCCGCCATGGAATTTACAAGTTAGTATGAAAACAGACATCAAACAAACATGGTTATCTGTTACAAACAACTAAATAGATTAAATGAGCTGCGGAAAAGAATAAGAATAGAGGACTGGGAGTTACTGTAGACAAGGAGGTCAGCAAAAGCTCACAGAGAAGGCATCATTTAAACTGAGACCTAAAGAATATGAAGGAGCAGGCCAGGCATGGAGAGGAACATTCCAAACAGTGGAAACAGCCAGTGCAAATGCCCTGAGTCAGGGAGGGTTTCAAGAACTGACGGAAAGCCAATGATACCCGGCAGAGTAAGCAAGGGAGAAAGTGACAACAGATGAGGCAGGAAAGCTAAGCAGGAGTCATTAGGAGGGCCTTTCAAAGCCAAGGTAAGAAGTTTACATTTTATTCTAAGTACAAGTAAAAGCTTTAACATTGAGCAACACGATCTGGTTTCTATTTTTAAAAGAGCACCATGGCTGTGCTCTGTAGAAAATAAACTAGATTTCTGGTGGAGATTCTTAACGCTTTGGGGTGTCTCAAGACCTTGTGTCAGTCTAGTGAAGCCTATGAATTCCTCCTCACAGGAACCCGAAAGGTTAAATTAGAGAATTTTTCTAGTAGAAGTTGTTCTCTGGGCAATCCTTCACTCTGTAAGCACTGATTATAATGATAAATGATGGTAACAAGAGCTAGCATTTATTGAGCAATTACTCTGTTCCAGGCACTAAGCTAAGTGCTTTATATGGCAATGTCTGGTTTAATTCTCCTAACGACCCTTTGATAGAGGCTTTATTTTTATCCCCTCTTTACAACTGAGGAAATTAAAGCTCAGAGATATTAAGTAACTTGCCTGATATCACACAGCTGGGAACTGTCAGTACTGGGAATGGAGCCCTGGACTAAATCCAGAGCCAGGTGTTACTGAGCATCCACTGAGTACTCAGTACTGGACTGGCAATAACTGGAACCCAAAAAAGTATACGCCAAGGCCCAGATCCTAAGGGATCAATACGACAGTTTAAAAGGATAACAAACACACGTCAACATTAGTGGAATATGGCAGATCATAAAAAGATGTGCTTACTTTTGTATTGCAAGCCGTTAGTATGCAGAGGAAAGATTGCACTGAATGTTGCGGGGAATATTTTAGGGAAAGTATGAGACTTGAACTGTTTCTTTAAAAGCTAGGTAAGCTTTAAATAAGCTGAAAGGTGGAGGAAGTACACTTTGGTAATGAAGGCAATGAATCATATGAAGTATTAGGGTATAGTTAACAGATGGACTGAATGGCAGAAATTCTAGATTTTCAACCTCCTAGCTGTGAGATTGTAGAAAGTTACTTAACTCCTCTGTTACTAAATATTCTCATTGGTAAAATGTGTTTAACAACAACCTCTTATGAAATTATATGAATGTATGATGCCAACCGAAGAGCAGCGATGCCAACCGAAGAGCAGCCTCCCTTAGTTTTACATGTATATTAAACAGCATGGGAACTGCTGATTTTTACTTTGCCAAAAGTCAGGGACCTCATATAATGTTATTTTTATCTGTTTCTCTTTTCCCATATAACCCCAGTGAAGAATTTTGTGATATGTGATTCTATGTCACATGCTTCATTTGGGACTTCCTGTTTCTACGCATCTATGAAATGCTAAGGGCAAATCTAACCCCAAGCACTCCCTGCCTTCCTGTCACTCTCTTCTTGGAATCCAGTTCTATCACACCCGCTCCGGAGTGACGACGATAATGGCTAATAATGGCTTAATGTGTTATTCCCTCCATAAAGCATTTATGTTTAATAATAGCCCCCAATGTCCTATAGCTTAAAAGTGGAAAATAAAATAATTTCAGGTCTTATGGAAATAATGAGGAGGAAAGCTGAAATTCTGGGACAGAAAGGCCTTTGGGTCTTCTTTAAGCCACACTACTAAGGAGTGAGTTGCAGCCATTTTGAGGAAACTACATTAACCAGTCCAATATTAAAATTGGAAAGAAACATCAGTTAAGAGCCTTAGGATGTTGTTGTCAAATAACCAATTCAGAGATGAGCATTTAAAGACTATAAAAGAAGACTTTGATCTTCTAAGACTTCTTAATAAAGAGACCTAAAATAAAAATGGCAAGATAGCAACAGCTGGTAAATTGAATGGTGGGTCCATGGATTCTGCTAAATTAGTTTCTGTCCTTGTTGTATGTTTTAAGCATTTCTTAACTTTAAAGTAACAAATCAAAAAAAAATAATAAAGTAATAAATCTTACAAAAGTAAAAATAAAGAAGTTCTTATTACAATGGAGACAGAAGTGTGTTCGACAGCTAATTCCAATTTTAACGTTTCTCTTGTTTTGTACCACACTAACTAATCTTTTGGCAATTGAGTATGACAGGTTGGATAAAACACATCTGGACATAACAAAACACTTTATCCCAAATTCCTTGTGAACTCAAGACTAGGTCAAGATAAGGCTTTGAGGGCTTATCATAAAACAAAAAATTATAAAAGAGCATCACTAATTAGCTATTTTTTCAAATTTAAGAATACAGCCAACAAAATTATGTTATATAGTTTGCCAAAATTTGATATAAGTAATATAAAGCACAAACATAATATCATGTAAAATAGACATTTCAAAAAACTTAATAATGCTAATTTATTTTATCTGCCCTACAATTTACAGTTTTCAGAAAACTTTCAGCTATATTATTTCAGTTAACAGTAGAAACTATAAACTTGCATTTTCTATAGGGAAATGATATATGTGTTAATTCAGCACAAGTCTTAACAGGCCAGTTGAAAAAGCTAGGCTTTGGCATACTTTCAGTTAAAGAAGGCTCTCTTAAGAGTCCTGAGTTAGCTTGTTGAAATTGCTTTACGCGCTAATTGTATAAATGATAGCTCAATAAACATGATTGTGAAATATAATTTATGTTTTTAATCAAAGTTTAACTGACAGTTTAACAGTCAGCACTTCTACGCTTCCACATTTGAACATGTAAACCTTAATCAGAAAACAAACGATTAAAGAACACGAGGCAGCAGAGGCTAACCAAGAATGTCACTTGGTTATTGTAAAGATTAAAAATTGATGCCAAAGTGCTATATTTAAAATATACTTCAGTGATATGGGGCTTAATTTCTAAACAACTTTTCAAAACGTGCAAGCCTTTTTTCCTTTACAAACACACAGTCCAACAGCCTGAACTTTTGTAATACAGACCTCTACCACCCCCCCCAATTCTGCCCAGCCCTGCAGGCAACCAACAACTGCTGTATCTGTGGAATGTGCTCTTTGAACTGTACAAAAGCCTTCAGCCCTTCCTGCATTCTGCAAACAAAAACTGCCAAGTGCAATTATTTCTCTGATTTAACATAATACAAGTGTTACTTCTCCCCCACCCTTAACTTCCCTAGTGCCAGCAATGGCCTGGAATGTCTACATTTATAAATGCATAAAAAAAGAATCATTTTTCCTAATCAAAATTAAATTTGTCTTAGAAGTATAATAGTTCCACTGAACATAATATAAAATTCAACAGGCACCATATTCCCTTTTGTGTATATGTTTTAAGAATTCTATTTCTATAGACGGATTCAAGGATTGAATGGGATTAGTCCTTTTAATTATATGACTACGATCTTCAGCTTGAAATCTTTCTTACAAAAAAAGACAAACACAATAGTTGTTTATATTCAATTCATTTACCAAAAAAACTCATTAGAGCTAATAAAAATATGTCCTTCCAAATGTGAATATCTCTTGATATTCAAAAGAAAATGAAAAGTAAAAGGCAAAATAAGTTCTAAGATAGAGTTTCATAGATATTTAAACTCATCTACTAGTTAAATGTTAGAATAGAGCATTCTTCTATTCTAGATCTAACATAAACTGCTTTTCTTCACTGAGTATGTCCTTGACATTATGCATACCTGAGTATTTTTCTTTCTCAAAAAGATAATATTAAACCCAGTACTGAAGAGTTCTATTTTTTAGGTACCTTAATGCTTCCAACTATTGGTATGTATAAACTAATTATCAGCTGCATTACTCTATTTAAAAATATTTGAAGTTTTGTCCCTAAAATTAAGTTATGAAGAGATAAGACACGCTCATTTATTTCACACAAAAAAAATAATTATCCAGTAGAACTAGACATTACAGGAGATGCTAAGGAAAGATAAGGCATATTTTTGGTCAAAAGAAGCTAATAATCAAGCTACAAGAAGCTGGACATAAATACATAAAGCAATTAAAGTATAAGAGAAAATATATATGACATATAATTGCCTTTTTTAATTAAAAGGAGTTTGTTCATTTCATGGCCTATTTTAATATCTGAGAACATATTTGAGAACCAGAGGCATCTTATGGTGTTACAAAGCAAGGCTGAACCTAACTGGCTTAGAAGTTGAACAAGCCTACAGATAGGGATGTCTTGTCTCTGCTATCAAATCTTTATCTTCTGTGTCAGTCAAGTCCTTTCTTCTCATTGATGCCATAAAAGCCTTTTTTGCTAATTATGTTATATAGTATTTTATCTTTTTATTGATGGATGTACTTAATTAACATCTTCTGCAAAACATACACAGGTGACGACATAAAGGAAGCTGTCATCAACAACTCTGAAGGCTCACTGCCTCCCAGAGGAGCCGTGCTTGAATTGGGTCTTGAAGGACAGTAAGGGTCCATCTACCACAAGAGGAGAAGAGCACTTTCCAAAGAGACTAGAACATGCAAAGAGATGTGGAGAGCAAGATATCTTTGGGGAACCACTATACAAAGAGAAGTTTCGAAAATATTTTTGGTTGTAGGGTAGGCTAAAGAGAGCTTATATGCATGTTATACTTTGATGCTTGATTTTGCACATATTAATTTACTAAGGTAAAGTCATAAAGAAAGAGAATTACCAAGTTTGAAACCTTAGGATCATCCTGATCTTTTGCCCTATGTACCCATTACCAAGTCCTAGAGAAGGAACAACATGTACAAAAGCCACAAGGCACAAAAGAACCTGAAGCCCTCAATTAACGTGATTAGGCCAGAGAAGGTGGAGTAAGAAAGAAGAGTCAGAAATAGGCCGAGTAGAGAAAGATGACATCAGAAGGGATGGCACAGTCCAATTACTGCAGGGACTTGCAGACCACTCTCAAGAGTTGGTGTGGATTTTACCCTAAGTTCAAGGGAAAATAAACACATTATTTTTAAAGGTAAGTTCTGCTACCTAGTGAGTTAGCTGGGGGAAAAGGGTATAAAGAACTGAGTAGGGGCTGGCCCTGTGGCCCAGTGGTTAAGTTCATGCGCTCCGCTGCAGGCGGCCCAGTGTTTCGTTGGTTCGAATCCTGGGCACGGACATAGCACTTCTCATCAAACCATGCTGAGGCGGCATCCCACATGCCACAACTAGAAGGACCCACAACAAAGAATATACAACTATGCACCAGGGGGCTTTGGGAAGAAAAAGAAAAAAAATAAAATCTTTAAAAGAAAAAAGAGCTGAGTAAAACAGGCGGTCATTACAGTGGTCCAAGTGAAAGTTTCAAACCAGGGTAGTGTCAGTGCGATGTCAAGAGGGAAACACATTTGCAATCAAATTTAGAGGTTGAATTAATGGGATTACGAGAGCGAAGATGAGAAGAACGGATAACCAAATATTTCTGACACAGGCAACTGAGGGTACAATGGTGCTTGCTATTCACTAAGACAGAAAATATCATAAGAAGCATACTTTTAACAGGTGGGACAGAAGCTGGCATTCCTGTGGAACATTCAAATAAAGATATCAAGGAGGAAGTTGTAAATACAGATCTCAAACTCAGAGGAGAAATATGAGCTAGAGATAGACAACTGGGAGTCCCAACACTAATGATGGTTGTCAAAGCTTTGAGAGTAAGTGAGCTCATCTAGAATAATGTACCTACACAGTAAGAAGATATAGACAGAACACAGAAAAGGAGCTAAATTTATGAGGTGGGCAAAGAAAGGGCTCACAAAGGAGACTTAGGAAGAGGAATAAGTGAGAGAACATGAGATGATAGAAAGACGAAGCAGTCAACAGTGTTAAATATTTCAGGGAATACACATGATTGAAACTGTCCTTTAGAGTTAGCAACAATAACGTCACTGAAGGACTTCTGGTTAAGCATAGCAGTCTACACACATGCAATTATATCCACTCCTTCCCAAAATACTAATACAATGCTAATACAAGAATAAAAAGTTAGGAATCCATGACCAAGATCATAGCAGAAGAGGTGACATCCACTAAGACATGCCAACACTTCTTTGTATGTACTACATGGTCTAGCACAGATCCTGAATGAAAGTCGTTCAAGCAATAAGTAAGTACTTCATTCAATCATCCAATCCCCATCTTGTAGAAAAGAAAATTGGTCCACGAGTCAAAAAAATGCAAAGAAAAAATTACCCAGAAGTTACACTCCAGAAAAAATTCTCAAAACTGATGACAATGTTCCTATCTCCCTCAGAGTGGACTTAAACAATAGCAATAATTATATTTCTAGATTTTTCTTTTTTCCCTCCTCCTTTTTTCTCCACAAATCCCCCCAGTACATAGTTATATATTTTAGTTGTAGGTCCTTCTAGTTGTGGCATGTGGGACGCTGCCTCAAAATGGCCTAAAGAGTGGTGCCATGTCCGCACCCAGGATCCGAACCCTGGGCCGCTGAAGCGGAGCAAGCGAACTTACCCACTCAGCCACAGGGGCCGGCCCCTAGATTTTTCTTAAAGGTAGTTAAGAATCCACTGTAATAAAGCCATAATTTTTTTCTTTGCTCTTTTTCTTAACTCAAAGGAGCTATTTTTGGCTTAATTAACAAAGATCATTTTCTTCAAGCACAGCCTTAAAGGATGTTAAGTATTCAACCACTATAATTCATATTCATCTCAACTTAGTCTTCCAAAGGACTGTACCTCATGGCAATAGACTAACATTCATGTTGTAGTGCAGAGTAGATAGACAACATCCTTTTCTGAGAGGGAACATCAAAATCAATTCATTCATCAATTATTTATTAAATGAGTTCTGTGGACCAGCACCACTCTAGACGGTGGGGACACAGAGTTTAATGAGTCATATAGGAGTTTATATAATACTGCCTGGAAATGAGGAGAGTGAAAAATAGGATGGCACCTTAAGACAGCAATTCTTAAAATCTAATGAAAAACAAAAATTACTGTTTTCAGGTAAATATTTACATATAAACATTATATATATTAGCATTCATCTCTATAATAAAACTATTGAGACATTATATTTCTTAAACCACCTCAATTCATGATCTATATAGATTTAAATTTAAACAGAACTAGATTTAAAATAAAAACTGACAAATTCAATCACAGATCACATTAACTATAAGAAAATATTAATAAAATAGAAATATTATTTTTAAACTGTAAAAAAAACCCAGACTGTCTTTTCACAAATCTGATAATAACCAGTTAAATATGAAGGATTTTGAAAATTTAAGAAGCTTGTAAGAAGTGAACACTCAGTTAAAATCTACCTGTACAATTTTACTCTGAAAAATCTGCATGGAAGTTTGAGTTAAAATTTGGTTGGTTATTTCAAAACACATTTGTTGGCGGAGAGAAGACTGTGTTGTGCCTATGAGGAAAAAGAGGGAGGCATAGTGACTGAAAGAGATTCTGTGTGGCAATATACATTTCTCACCTGAAGAGAGAAGCAAAGGGTTGACTAAATCAAGACTAATTAAGGATCCTGGGGAAAAAAAACGGCAATGAGAGAAATGGAAGTTATAAAAAATGTAATGGCAACAAAAAAACTAGTTAGATTTCTTTCTTTGAGACAAATGCTGAGCCACTTCACTGATAATGTCAAATTTAAGAATCTAGATTAAAGGTCTTGCTTTGGTCATTTTACCAACACTGACTGTCTGTTCTTACATCTAATAGAAAAGATAAATATCTTGGCATTAGCTACTAAAAACTATAAAATAAAAACAGCACATGCTATTTTCATAAAACTCAGTGAGAACAATAAAGCAAATTTTGGCTCTACTTCGCCATTTTGCTTAGGATGAAATCTTCAACAAGAATGTCACAAATGTATAAATCTATTAATTACATTACATAAACTTTCCAAACTATCTCACTATTTAATGCCACTGGATGATCAAAAATCAAGATCAAAATATATGCAATAACTCTTACGCAGGAAAAAAAGAGCTTTTGTAAAGAAAGAAATTTCAAAGATTGAAAGAAGCTACTTCAAGTGGATCTTGGGAGAATTTACATGAACTGTAGTGGACACTAGGATGAGCATTTGACAGCAATGTAATGATGAGTAGCCCAACAGTGAAAACAATAATAATGGAAGTTTTATTTAACCCAGATGCCAGGAGCTGTGCAGAATGTTTCATCTCTCCTCACTAAATATCCCCCAAATCCTATGGTGTTAGCATTACACAATGCCTTTTAAAGAGGCAACATTTATACTCTATACTTGATGTGAATAATTTATAATAAAACCAAAATTATCACTTCATATTATAACCCCATTAGAGAGAAAGTTAGCAATAGATTGTAAAAATAAAGATATTCTAAAACTCAGACATTCTACTTCAAGTTATAACCTTAGAGAAACTCAAACACATGCACAAAAAGATATATACATATGTTCATTGTACTATTGTTTGAAATTGTAAAAAATGGGAAACAAACCAATTGCTCATCTACTGAGGAAAGGACTTAAAAGTAACCATGCTTTATTCAAACCATGGAATATTATAGAGCACTTAGAAACTAATTAACTATTACTCTCCAAAACAGCAAAAATGAAAAAAGACTATCTAAGTGTTAGCAAGGTGAGGAGCAACTCAGTTGATGAGGAGAAGGTAAACTGGGACAACCACTTTGGAAGACTGCTTGGTAGGGCCTACTACTGTTGACACTATGATCGAGATAAACGAGGATACAGACACTAAATTGACATGATGATATAGATACCCTGGAAAACAAAAGTTCTACTCCTAGCTACACAGATATACATAATATCTAAAAGACATGTACAGGAGTATGCTATGCCTAATAGCCAAAACCAGGAAAACAAATCAAAAGTCCCAAAATAAAATAGAAAAAAACAAACAGTGGTATATTCATGTAGCAGAATACTAGATAGCCCTCAGGATAGACACCTAACTACACACAATAACATGGAGGAAGCCCATAGACCTAAAATTAAGAAACAGAAGCCTGGGGCCGGCTCCGTGGCCAAGTGGTTAAGTTCACGCAGTCCGCTGTGGCGGCCCAGGGTTCAGATCCTGGGTGCGGACATGGCACCGCTCGTCAGGCCACGTTGAGGCGGTGTCCCACATCCCACAACTAGAAAGACCTGCAACTAAGATATACAACTAGGTACTGGGGGGTTTGGGAAATAAAGCAGAAAAAAAAAAAAAAGATTGGCAACAGTTGTTAGCCTAGGTGCCAATCTTTAAAAAAAAAAAAGAAAGAAACAGAAGCCAGACACAAAACACTATATACTAAAGGATTCCATTTATATAAAGTTCAAAAATAGACAAAACTGGGGCTGGCCCAGTGGCATAGTGGTTAAGTTCGCCTGCTTTGCTTGAGCGGCCTGAGGGTTTGCAGGTTTGGATCCCCGGTGCGGACCTACACACTGCTCACCAAGCCATGCTGTAGCAGTGTTGCACATACAAAATAGAGGAAGAGCGGCACAGATGTTAGCTCAGGGACAATCTTCCTCAAGCAAAAAGAGGAAGAATGGCAATAGATGTTAGTTCAGGGCAAATCTTCGCCAAAAAAAAAAACCCAACACAGACAAAACTGATCCATGTTATTAGAGACCAGAATATGGTTTCCCTGGTAGGGGGTGGGGAGGGATAGTAACTAAAGGGTGGAAAAAGGTGGGGAGACTTCTAAAGCACTGTGTAATGTGCTGCTTCTTGAGCTGGGTACTGATTACACAGATGTGTTTGTTCTGTGAAATTCATCAAGACACAGATTTAAGAGTTTTACAATTTTCTATATGCAACTGCAAAAATCATAAATGTATGATATATACTTCAATAAAAGCTTACTTTAAAAAAAACTAAGAAATCAGACCTGTGTGTATCAACATATATAAATCCTCTAAACCTAATTTTGAAAGAAAATTTTTTTCAGAAGGGCAGATTCGATATGATCCCACTTAAATTTTAAAATCACAAAAAACAGAAGTATAAGAATATAGATAAACACCAACCTCAGTATAGCAATTATCTCTAGAGAGAGAAAATGGGACAGGATAAGAATACACAGCTTTTCCGATATTTGTGGCATTGTATTTCTTAAAAAGAGCAAGAGCGAGATCTGAAGAAATATAACAAATTATTAACATATGTCAAATTTGGATATGTGAGTACCTATTGTGTTAATTTGTGTATGTTTACAATATTTTCAAATAAAAATCTTAAAGCTATCACTTTGGATTCTAGTGTGAAGAGAATCTTTAAAATAATTTTCAGTGAAAAACATTCTTAACCAATTTGCCCAGATCAACAGATTAACAAATGTTTTTTAAAGCATAAGTTACCTGAGATGGCTGGTGGGTGTTTATTTTAGGTAAAGATTTCAGGTCTTAATACACTTAATGCCTTTGGACATACCTAAAATATACTCCATATATGCAAAAAATGGTATACTCTTATTTCCAAAAAGAGAATTTGGGCCTTTTAAGTTGTGCAATAATAAAATCATTAAATATTTAAGAGAGTTGAGCAGAAATGAACTTTAGGTCATAGCTGTGGAGAATATATACCCTCAAATTATTCTTTAATACCTGACCTAAGACCACTTTGTTGCTCCTCTATGTCGTTCCCCAGGGCTATCACCAACAAGGAGCAGGTTAAGTGATAACGGCTGCACGGGTGGAACAGTCAACTCCACCAAACTAGACCATCGACACACCCACTAAAAGTAAGTTACTCATTCCAGAATACTCAGTGCCTTGTCCCAGACATCACTTTGCATCGTTACTTTGGAAGTGGACTCAATGGGTAATGAGCTGGTCCTTCAAACAGATTTGAAGGTTACCATCCATTTTGTGTTTAACAAGAAGTTTTGTCTGTACCATCTTGTCTTTAAAACCTGAAGAGATACAAAGAAAACATGTTTTGCTTTTTTTTCCCTAATAATATTCACTTAAAACCAAGAGCTCAGAGTTTTATGATAAATACTTAGCTTGATTCATTTTATCCTTGTGTTTAAGCATTCTGCTTCTTTGTTACAACCCTCCCTTTAGTGTCTGAGAGCAGCCAATTAAGATTTGAGGTAGTCACTCCGGTGTCACAAGACACAAAGTCAGATGAGACATTTAAGCAAGATATATGGGCTCCTTTCTTAAGATATTAACAGCTGCTTTTGCTAAAAAGCCTACATCATATAAAGAACATGGAGTATTACACCTTTTTTTGTTGAATTTCTATTCTACAAAGAGTCAAATCAGTTAGGAAGATGATTGGTTGTACAAAGCTGCTCCAAGAAACTGGTGCCTTGCTTTTTAGTGAAAACTGAATCATGTGAACGTCCATTTTTCAGAAAGATTCAACTTCGACCTTGTAGTTTGTATCTTGTTAAAACTGACACATCTCTTTTCAGACATTTAATAAATAAATTATCTTGCTTCCCATATTCCAATACATCTTCTCAAGTTGACCAATGCACATCTTTTGAACTCTAATCAAGATGTAGTAGTATATCATTCTCTGAATTACACATTGAAGGGGGAAAAAAAGCTTCTTCGATTGCCTGCTGGGAATTTGTAAAGGAAACATAAATATTCTTTAGATCTTCTTTTAAGAATTTACAAACATTCCAGGTAGGCTAATATAAAGTTACAGAAATACTAGGGCACAAAGAAATAATAACTTTTTAAATATTTCCATGTGGCAATAGAATCCATATTTCCTGAATTCCAGGACTATATCCTTTCCAGAAGAATTCTCTGCTTCGGACTTAATATATAGAATATATGGCTACATACTGCATATTGCTGTATATATAGGTAGAGATACATAGATAGAGACAAAGAGAGATAGAGACACAGAGATAAATATGCATATCTGTGTGTATAAACACATACATACATACAAACATATACACACACCTCCACATATATAGAGAGGCAAGAGAGACCCCTATCATTAATTAAGTGCCTGCTATGCACCGGGTATTTTCTGTTTGATCATTTAATCTTCACATAACCCTATAAGGAAATTATTATCATCATTATTTCTTTTTTTCACATGCAAAAGTTACTCAAGATCAATATAAAAAATACGTGGCAGACCAAACATTTGAACCCAGGTCTGTCAAACGCAAGAGTAGGACTCTTCCTCCATGGTAAGCTTAAAATGAGTTTTAGATAGATTGTAGTATTGCTTTGTGTCTCTTTAACATAGAAAAAATTTCACTCTGGCACTATGAAGAAACATAGCTGGTTTTTAAAACAAAATCTGATTTTATTCCCAAAATTTCAATATGGCAAAGGAAAAGTTGCTACAAAGATAATTCTTAGTTGAATATGTTCAAAATGTAATTCCTTGGTAATCTGGGTTTGGGCCAAGCCAAATCAAAATCATAGATATTTTACAAATGCCAAGTTTTCAGAGAAACAAAAAAAATGAATGCAATAGCAACAGATGCATTCTCCCTAGACATTTGTGTTGAGCCTAGCTATATCCAGAGACTGAAGAAAAGGGGGATTTCTGTATTTCATTTTTATGAATAATAAATTTCTGGTTTCTGTTAATGTCAACCAACTAACCAAGATTATATTCACTCCTTGGAAAATTACCAACAGAATACACTCAGAAAAAAAAGAAGAAAATAAGGAGGAAAAAAAGGAAGGTAAGGAGAAAGAAGAAAGGAAAGTTAAAAAGGGACTAGAGACAAGCCCATATCTAGTATTTTTAAACTGAAACTCTATTTGAAAATTTCTATTCAAAGAAAGAATACAAAGAGCAGCTGTGTTTTTCATTTCGTTTACAACAGACTGATGTTAAAATTAACAAATTAAAGTCCCACTTAGGTGAAAAAGTAAGTCTTTCTGAGGATGATGGACAACTACATAAAATGGACTAAAATTTAAGGAAGGAAGCCACGAACAGCCCAATAAAGATGAGTAGTTCATTACTATAGAATGAGTTTGGGTTATATTATAAAAAGTATCTTTTCAAATTCAAAACTGAAATATCTACCTTAAAGTAAATATGTTTATGCTGGGTAAGTAAATTGTCAAAAGTTAGTAAACACATGCAAGTTTGGAGGTCCTCCTCCATGGACATTAGCACTTCCCTAAATAAAATACATTGCTTTGTAATAGCACAAAATACCAATTTTAAAATTCTACCTTTTTAACTTTAAATATTCAGTGTAGATAGAGTAAATTTGAAATTATCTCACTTTTTCTCAGAATTCTACTGAACAGAATCATTGAAATTGCTTTTTAAATATTTTTTAAAAATTATATTAAACATGCAAAAAAAGTATCTAACATAAAGACAGTTTTTTAGAGCAGTTCAGATTTACAGGAAAATTGAGCAAAAAGTACAGAGAGTTCCCATATACGTCCGTTTCCCCATCCCCAACACACACACAGTTTCTACTATTATTAACGTCTTGGATTAGCATGGTACATTTGCTACAACTGATGAGCCCATATTAAAACTTTATTATTAACTAAAGTCCAGAGTTCACCTCAGGGTTCGCTGTTTGTTTTGTGCAGTTCCATGGGTTTTGAAAAATAATAATGCCATGTATCCACCAATACAGTATTATACACAATAGTTTGACTGCCCTAAAAATCCCGTGTTCCACCTATTCATCACTCCCTCTCCCCATTCCAACCCCTGATAACCGACTTTTTTTTTTACTGTCTCCACGGTTTTGCCTTTTCCAGAATATCAGAGAGTTGGAATCATACAGTATGTAGCCTTTTCACATGGCTTTATTAACGCAGTAATATTCACTTAAGGTTCCTCCACATCTTTTTGTGGCTTAATAGGTCATTTCTTTCTACTGCTTAGTAACAGTCTATTGTATGGATGTATCACTATTTGTTTATCCACTCACCTATTAAATGACATCCTCGTTGCTTCCAAGTTTTGGCAATTATGAATAAAGCTTCTATAAATACTCGTGTGCAAATTTTTGCACGGACATAAGTTTTCAATTCATTTGGGTTAACTACCCAGGAGCGCAACTGCAAGACTGTATGGTAAGGATTATATTGTATGTATGTTTAGCTTCGTAATAAAATGCCAAACCGTTTTCCAAAGTGGCTGTATCACTTTGCATTCCCACCAACAATAAATCAGAGTCCTTGTTGTTCCACATCCTCGGCAGCATTTGGTGCTATCCATGTTTTGGATTTTACCCATTCTAATAGGTATGTCGTGGTATCTCGTTTTTATTTGCAATTCCCTAATGATACAAATATTGAGTATCTTTTAATATGCTTATTTGCCATCTGTATATCTTCTTTGGTTAGATCTGTTGTTTTAAACTGGGTTATACGTTTTCTTATTGTTGAGTTCTTTGCATATTTTGGACACAAGTCCTTTATCAGATACGTGTTTTAGAAATAATTTCTTCCAGTCTGTGACCTGTCTTTTCATTCTCTTAATAGTGTCTTTCTTACAGCAGAAGTTTTTCATTTTAATAGAGTCTAGCTTATCAATTTTTTTTCATGGATTGTGCTTTTGGTGTTTTATCTAAAACCCAAGGTTACTTAGAGTTTCTCCTATCGTATCTTCCAGCAGTTTCATAGTTTTGCATTTTACACTTAGCTCTATGATCCATACTTAATTAATTTTGTAAAAGGTATAAGGTTTGTGTCTAGATTTTTTCTTTTTGCATATGGATGTCCAGTTTTTCCTTTGCCACTTTTTGAAAAGAATATCCTTTTCCCATTGTCTTTTCTTTGCTCTTTTGTCAAAGACCAGTTGACTATACATGGGTGGGTCTATTTCTGGGCTCTCCATTCTGTTCCAACGATCTGTCTATTCTTTCATCAATATCATACTGTCTTGATTACTGTAGCTTTATAAAAAGTCTTGAAGTTGGAGAGTGTCAGTCCTCTGATCTTGCTCTTCTTCAATATTGCGTTGGCTATTCTGAGTCTTTTGCCTTTCCAAATAAACTTAAAATCCAGTTTATCAGTATTCACAAAATAATTTGCTGGGATTTGATTGGGATTGTGTTGAATCTATATATCTGGTTCTATAGATATCTATATATATCTAGATCTATAGATCTATAGATGTCAGGAAGAACTGACATCGTAACCATATCGAGTATGCCTATACATGGACACAGAATATTTCTCCATTTATTTAAATCTTCTTTGATTTTCTTTCATCAGAATTTTGTAGTTTTCCTAATATTGATGTTGTATATATTTTGTTAAATTTATACCTGTGTTTCCTTGTTTAGTTTTTTTGGTGCTGGCATGATGGCAAATCCCAGTTCTTCATTGCTGGTATACAGGAAAGCAGCTGACTTTTGTATGTTAACCTTGTTTTCTGCAACCTTGCTATAATTGTTTATTAACTCCAGGAGGTCTTCTTGGTTGATTCTTTGGGATTTTCTACATAGACAATCATATCATCTGCAAATAGACAGTTGTATTTCTTCCTTCCCAATCTGTATGCCTTTTAGTTCCTTTTCTTATCTTACCACCCTAGCTAGGACTTCCACTATGATATTGAATAGGAGTGGTGAGAGGGAACATCCTTACCTTGTTCCTGATCTCAGCACAAAAGCATCTAGTGTCTCATCAATAGCTTTTCACAAAGCAAATTCCCATGCAAACACCAGCCCAGTGAATAAACAGAATGTTGCTTACACACCAAAAGCTCCTGGAACCTCCACCCCAATTTCTACCACCTACCTACAATTTAACCATTATCTTTACTTTTGTGGTAATCACTTTTCAGCATCGCTAAACATTATAGTCTAGTTTTGGAACTTGATATAAAAGAAATCATATAGTATTATTCTTTTGTGTCAAGGTTTTTTTACTCAACATTATCTTTATGAGATTCAACTGTATTATTATTGCTATGCTTTATCCATTTTCATTGCTGCAGAGCATAGGATCAACAAAATTTTTCTGTAAATAACAATATTTTCCAATCCTTCATCAACCTCAAACCAGTAAATGAGAGTTCACTACTGACCCACCAAATTTAAATAACTTTTTAAATTTCATCACACTTTCAATAAGAAAAATCAAAGTTTTAAGTGAAGAGCAATTGTTTCAGGTCAGTGAAAGGAATGCTAATATTTCTAGTCTTTCTTAGGTATCTCTCATTCAATGATAGAAAGATTTACAGCTGAATATATCTAAGACCAAAATCAAAAAGTTTCTTTTTAATGCATAGTTTCTGCTAAATTCAAGAATCCTAACTCTCAATTATAGATTGTCAAGAATGGCCACAGTGTTTTGTGGCTCTGTCAGAAAGTTCCAAACAACAAGATTAAACACGAATCTAGAATTATGGAGATTTCTGACTGTAGACTACTTTGACAACTTTGTCAGATGCTATATCAATAAAAATATCACATTCAAAACCTGTAAAGATTCACGTTTCAATCTGGAGATTATAAGTATTCTAATAAGTATTCATTTTATATTGCATAATTTGCACTTACAAAAATCCAAACAATACTCTATCACTGAGTTCTTTCACTGAGGAATGAAAAAGGTTACCAGTTGTTAAACAAAAGTCACATTTCCAGCAGTTAAGCCATTACGTTGCATATCAAGTGCCTTATCACAAGGCTGACGCACTATGTAACTTCCAGATAATAGTGGCGATGACAAGAAATTTCCTTCCAAATAATCTTCCTAAAACAAATATTGCCTTTAATCATCATTCTTTCTACCAATTTCTGAACAGTAACTGAATTCTGTGTTTCTATATAATCATTAATACACATCTTTTTTAAGTTCTTCCTAAAAAGACAAAGAATCAGTCTTTCCAGTACGCTGAGCTGACAAAATTTATATATTTTTATAGTAGATTATGGCTAGGAATGCAGTCCAATTCAGTTTCACTATGCAAAGTGAAAAAAGGACTTAATGTCTCTCTTACTGGAAGGTGGATTTAAATAGATATATTAAGATAGTCTTATTCTCAGATATGAGAATAAAAGAAAAAGAAAAAACCAAAGTTTAGAGAAAAAGGGATTATGACAGCACAATTGCAGATATTAAATCAAAGGAAGTTACCTTCTTTTCATCAGAATGGTCTCAAAATTCTTAACAGTTCTCTACCAGAAAATAAAATTAAAATTAATCCATTTTGCATTAAATATTATTATCGTAAAGCATCACTTTATATTATTAGTTAGAAAATGTCAACAAATAGAAATTTAAAAGTGGCCAACAAAAACACCTGTATTTTTGTAGAGAAAAAAATCCAAATAATATTGTCAACACATATTTTTCTACTAATACCCAAAATAGCCACAAAAACTGAGCGATGGAAAATATAGAGTACTGATGACTTACATTTGGAAGGTTAGACTTTAATTCTCTCTCCCAGGATTGAGGAGTTTTATTCTTTGTGCTTACAATGCTTCTTTCTCCAGGGTATTCTTCTACTTCCAGAATAGGTCAGGACACAGCTTCAACAGACTTCTATTATTTGTTTGATCTAGGGGGAAATTATACTTTTAATCAATTATTACAAAATGCAGCAAACTTTTTTCTTACTGTGCTAGGGGGTGGGGGTTTCTCATTATTTTCTATTGGATCTGAGGTGAACAGAAAAAGTAGGAATTGCCATTGTTGAATATTATAATAAATAAATCAAGTACTTTAAATTAACACCACTAAAAGAAATCCACATCTATCTTCCTTTTCATTTTTATAGCTAAGCAGCATAGCAAGAGAAAATTAATATTCAAAATCCAAATGACTACAAAAGCCTACTCAAATGTATTTTTAAAAGACTTTAACATAATTTTGCAAATCCATGAGTTTGAATGGACTGGCAGAGACGATTAGGTATCAAATATTTTTACTCATTCATTTTAATGTCTTAGGGCTAAAGAATTACAGGATGATTAGAAAAGTGTAAAGGAAAATCCATTTTTAAAAATTTTAATGGAATAATAAAAAGAGATGATTTCAAAAGCATGAGACAGACCAGAAACAGATAGCAGAGGGTCTGTAAGACAGGGCAAGAAATTTGCAATAGGAATTTCAAAAATGGTACAAAGGTTGGGTACCTGCTATTCAAACGAGGCATGTTGGTCAAATCAGAGTACATAACATGGGTACACTCTAAATCTGGTGTCCTATTAACTCTCTAACAAAACTGTAAGATGTAAAAATGCAACAGATGTAAAAATGCAACACATCCTATCCTTTACAAGGACACAGAAATGTGACATAAGATTATCTGACCTTTGGGGTATGAACATCCACAATTTTAAGATAATTAATTCTATTCTACAAATTTTATCAAATTGTAGGTTTCTAATAATGGAGATTTTCTGCCTCATTAAAATGAAATATTAAGATAAATGTCTTCAACTTGTACCATATGCTGGATCACACCCTCCTGCCTTACTTTAAAGTCATTCCTATTGCCTTCCATTAAATAATAAATTAGAACATAGGGAGAGAATTTAGAGAAAAATTGGAAATAAAATACAGATGTTTTCGGGAAATACGTCTGCTAGCACTTTACAGCCAGTTTTTGCTCAGAAACTTAAGACTATCCCATTTGTGATTATTATTTAAAAAAATAAAAACTACAGTGGGAAAATAGTAAACAAATGAACCCAATCAATATCTATATCAGAATAGCCAAACACAAAAACCAAAATATATGTGAGCAGAATGGATCTGATCACAAATTGATACCTGTTTTTGATCCCCTTCTGTTTTTAACCATTGTAAGTGGTACTTGCAGTCATTTACCTGGCATACCTCAAAATTATTTTAAGGTGAAACAAAAACACAAATCTTACGACCAAAAATTAAAGCCATATAAGGAGCAAACTCACTCAAGACTAGATTTTAGGATTACAGAAAAACTACTATGTTTTCTTTTCCAAAGATTCAACTAACCCTGGCCTAATTTAACAGTCTTACTACTAAAACTTATCAACATGTACTTTCTATATGAATATTTCCATATGGCTTTTCAAACATAGGTAGTTAGTTCTACTTTAGTCTCTAGAACACAGAAATGGTTTTGCTGTATCTTGGGTCAGTAAAGATCAATGCACATTCCTTTAGGGAAGCCTTTTGAACTGACAAAGGATGAATGATTGACATCAGTAACAAATACTTTTTGTTGTCCTGGACTGACATGTCATTTATAGCAATACCTATGCTAATTAATGCCATACATATCTACCAGATGTGTCAGAGAAATAGGCCAGACCCTTCACAGAATATAGCTTGAGTGTGGCTAAAATTACGTTATAGATATGGAAATGAATCCTTTTGTGATAAAGAACTGATCTCTCCCTCTCTAAATATACACATACACATACATAAATATACACATGCATATAGACTATACCTTCTATAATAGAGAAAGATGCACTTGTCTATACAACTAGCTATATCTTGTCTTTTCCATTGATAAATTTTTTTTACAAAAAGCAAACACACAAATATTATACACACATATACACACACACACACAGATTATACTTTCTATAATAGAGAAAAATGCATTTACCTGTACAATTAGCCATACCTTGTCTTTTCTATTGACAAAACGTTTTTTACAAAAAACAAACACACACAAATATGTATACACACATACACACACACACACACACACACACAGATTATACTTTCTATAATAGAGAAAAATGCACTTATCTGTACAATTAGCTATACCTTGTCTTTTCCATTGATAAAACTATTTTTTCACAAAAAGCAAACTTTACCTTGCAAAATTCAAAAACACTATAATCCTAACCTGAAAAATTACAGGACATAATGTACTAAAATACTAGTTGGGGTCTTCACAAACTACATTATCATCATGACATCTCACCACTTTACACTGAAATTTTGTTCCCAGATTGTCTTAACTACACTGCAGAACATCAACAGTGGGAACCAGGTATTAATCGTCTTCATTTCCCCACTTCCTAGGATAGAACTTCGTATACAGTGGGTAACAGTTTGGTTTTTTTTAAGTCAACAGATAAGTTCAGTAACCTCATTGAAATTATGTATAGCATTTTTGTCAGTGAATTCAGTATATACAAAGAAAGAATTGCTAATGTTGGCATTAAAACTCTTACTCATTAAATCAGATAAATTGGTAAAGACTTTACCAGTGTACGTCTAGCACATAGCTGGCACTCTACAAATATGAACTATAATCAGAGTGAGCATTCCTCCTGGAGTGCCTGGACAGATGTGGTTTACACTTATTGAAATTATTTATACCTATCCCTTTCTTTCTCAAAACTGTGCCAGTTTGGATAATAAGTTAACATAAGTTACATAATAAAAATATTTTGTTGGCATTAGAATTAATAAGATTCTATTTTGTTAACATTAATAAATCCACATAGACGGCCAAAGCTTTACTAAAATCCTCACATCCTTGAAGGTAAACATTTAATCATCAGCATAGGAATCACCTCCTAGATGACAAATCCAAATGTGACTTTTTTTTTTTTTGGTGAGGAAGATTAGCCCTGAGCTAACATCTGCCCCCAATCCTTCTCTTTTTGCTGAGGAAGATTGGCCCTGAGCTAACAGCAATGCCCATCTTCCTCTATTCTATATGTGGGATGCCTGCCACAGTGTGGCTTGATAAATGATGTGTAGGTCTGCGCCTGGGATCCGAACCTGGGAACCATGGGTCACTGAAGGGGAGCTCGCGAACTTAATTACTACACCACGGGGCCGGCCCCACCAAATGTGACCTCTAAATTCTTGGTTTGCTTAACTTGTTTAACTTATTTAGCTTATTTTTCACTCCTTCCTTCTTAAAACTCTCCCTTTGGCTTGCTTGACACCCCTCTTTCTTGATTCCTCTCCTACTTTTCAGACCTCCTTTTTTCAGTCTCTGCTAATTCCTATTCTTACATGTACATACTCAATGTGAGCTTTCCCAAGACTTTATTCTAGTCCTTTTCTTTTCTTAATTTGCATTCTATTTCTTGCATCAACCACCACCTGTTGCAAATGATTCCCAAATGTATATATCTAGTCCTCTCTCTGCTGACCTGCAGATTTTAAGTTCCTACTGAATATATAATCTCCTATCTGGTCCCCCTTCCTCCAGTATGAATCCACTCTAATCCACACTCCATAACACAACCTAAGCACTTTTTACTTTTTTGTTTGTTTGTTTTCTGAAATGCAAATCTGACAGTATTCTTCCTAGACCAAGAAAGCAACCAACAGTTAGGGAGGGAGCAAAGTCCTGCAAAGGATTCAAAGGCAGCAGAAGACAAGGGGGAATCCAAGCCTACTAGAAGAATAGGCGATCTGTTCCTGGTATCTCATTGGTAATCCAAGCACGTTTCACTTATAAAATTGTTGCATGTGGTGGTTAGGTTTCAAGGCAAATATTACTAGAAAGAATAGTATGATAAACATCAAATACATCATGAAGATCACAAAATAAAATACCCAAAGATAAAAGTGTAAAGCAGCTAGGTGCAAGATAAAAGAAAGTTGCAGGGTACTGCAGTAAAGTCTCTAAAGAGGTGGTTTTTAACCCCGATCAGGTTACCGTATTTGCTGTGTAGGAATGCAAGTTTAGGCTTGCCAAATGTGAATTTTCAAGAGAGGCTGGAAAACTATTGTGTGTGTGTCTGTGACTGTGTGTACGTGTGTTTGTTACTGTGTGTGAAAGATCCAATTTTCAAGATTTAACAATGAATTTCATATTTTTTTAAAAAAATAATAAATATCAACAAATAATATTTGCAAGCTCTGTAAGAGACACAGATCATCCCTTTTTGACATCAAGGTTAAATTGATGGGCTAGCCTCTAACACAAAAGCCATGTATAACATGGTTTCTGAGTTCTGAAGAACCAATAAAAAGTCTTATGATATGCAATCCATTTACATTTTAAGAAATCCTTACTATTTAATTTTATTACCTAAAACAGCCTGTGAATGCAATTCTCCATACTCCCTTTTGTTCAGTTCTTTATCCTCTACTGCCTCAAATATCTTCATTTGAATATTCTGGTTCTGACCTTCTTCAAATTAATAACGGCTTATATATTTTCAGAATTTTATTTCAAACCTTCTTTTTACTTAAGAACACACAAGTTTCAAAAATATATACCAAATGTCTCTATAAAGCATCTTAAAAATAATGTCTCTTCCACCTCTACAATGATAGTCTTTTTCTCATTTCTCCAATGACAATTTCAAATTCATATCCCTTACACTCACCAAACATCTTCAAACATTTCTCTCATCATTAAGCTTTGCAGAATATATCAGACCTAACAAAGTTCTTCAAATACATAACACATTTTTATAACCTATTAGACTGGCATAAGGGAAGGGGTGAAACACATTAAAACCTAAATTCAATAAATCTGACTTCAAATCATGCAAATATTTCCCTGATGCGTTTTCTTACTAGGCATCAGTTAGTGTTTAACAGAAGGAGGAGTTGCTCAATACCTACTAAATAAACCAAAACGTATTAGCCGAAACTTAAGGCCCTTCATCTTGGGATGAAATCTGCCTCTCTTTGACTTTGTTCCACTAGTCTCTACATTCCAGGATCGAACTTAACATTTCATGTTTGCCTTTATCGGTCTTTAAAGTCTCAATTTGCTCCACCTAGAACGTCTCTCTCCTCTCAAATTCCATTTGTTCAAACTGTAGCATACCTTTCAAGCCTCAATTCAATTACCATCACCTCCGTGAAGCTCTCGCTTATTTTCTTAGCCAGAAGTAATCGACTCACAAAGCACTTTCTCTACAGCTCCCTTTTGAAAGCTGTTCACTTAATCTACCATGTAATACATTTGTCCACATATCTGATTTCTCACATTTAATTAAAAACTATTTGAAAATAGAGAATATGTCTTATTCATCTGCGTCTTTCTTAACAACCTAGCTTTATTACGAAGGAAGTACTGAACCATTTGACAAGGAATGCCGAGCAAGGCAGAAGCAGAGCTACGGTGTAACGCAAAGGAAGACAGTTATGTTAAACCCTTCTTAATCTTTTATGTTCATCAATTCCAGGAAATAATTTTCACCACTATTATTTTCAACTTTTAAATAAATCTGTCAAAAATATGTCTCATGGAGGACAACCAAGTCATTATTTGACTGACTTCTGTAGAAAACATACTGGACAAACTATACTAAGATAGTCAAATACAATACTTGGTTTTAAACACCTACTCTCAAGTTCTGAATAAACATTAAAATTGAGAAGCCAAAACAAAATCATAGGTTGTCTTTTAAGAAAATCATGTTATATGATAATTTGTTTAAAACGATATAACAAATCTCTCATAAGAACTGCTAAAGTAACTCTCTATGTCTTATAGAAAGTAGGATCAAAACTAGCATACCCAACAAATCTGGGGTCACCCAAGGAGTTGTTAATAAGAGTTAGAGAGAGAAGAACAAAATTACATTCCAAATTCTAATTGTATTAGTAGTAAACTGTAGAGTTGTTTTTGGTGTTTTTTTTGAGAAAGATTAGCCCTGAGCTAACATCTGCTGCCAATCCTCCTCTTTTTTGCTGAGGAAGACTGGCCCCGAGCTAACATCCATGCCCATCTTCTTCTACTTTATATGTGGGACGCCTACCACAGCATGGCATGCCAAGTGGTGCCACGTCCCCATGTCCACACCTAGGATTCGAACCAGAGAACCCCAGGCCACTGAAGCTGAACGTGCACGCTTAACCGCTGCGCCACAAGGCTGGCCCCAAGTAAACTGTAGAAAATGGAACATCTGCACTTCAATTATTTTAAGGAAGAGAACTTACCTGCATAAACTTCGGGCCAAGCATGGTGCCTGACATAAAGTGAGCTGTCAGTGAAGGAGCAGCATCTTCTAACTGGAAAGAGTTTGTATGCATCTGGCTCATCTCCTCCCACCCCACAGTTTACAGGAGAGATTCAGAGAAGAAAGTAATTCATCCAAGATCTCAGAGGGTGTAAGTGGCAGAGATGGGACTTAAGCTCAGTATAACTGTCCTAACTCAGTAATCTCTCCTTTCAGAACCAGTGCAAGCCAAATTTACTCAAAATTTAGTTAATATATAAATATACACATATAATATTTAATTTCTCTAACTATAATTCAAAATAACTAATTTCCATTAAATAACATGTATAATCAAAATTAGAAAATACCAGTATTCTTTGTACATGTTGTCTACAGAGTATGCTTATTACAACACTTTAAATTTCCCATTAAATGTATTTCACTTACATGTTTATAACTGCAGAGTTAAATAAGGATATCAGACTTCCAAACTAATAATCTTCATTCTCAAAAGGGCACAACCAATATTGGCATCAAGAGATTCACATTTAAAGGAGATATACTCATTCTGCGCATAATTTCTGAGTAGTTGATTCTATATTAGCTTATTTATGAAGTGGAAAAAATCTCACAGCAAACAAGCAGGAGAGGGGGAAAAAAAAAACTATCTTATCTATATTGCCCTGACAATTGAGTGTGGACAACAGTATTTTCTAAATGTACCCTATTCAGAGCTGGATATGTAATTACCTTCAGTTCATAGTCTAGACATTAATGCTTTCATAGTATTTAAGACTCCTTGTAACATGCTTGCTGCTTTAAGTAAGCAAGGCTAAATCTTGACCAGATAAATTAGCAAAGAATGCAATAAAAGCTGCAATAAAAGAACTTTATCCTACAAACCTTCAAGTTGCTGCTAAATGAGATTTCTTTGAAATGCAGATCAGTTGAACTAGATTAGTGAATTTTAGCTCCTGTCAACATCATAACAAAATACAAATACAATTGTTCACTGGCCTTATCTCCATGCTTCCATCTGCTGCCTTGTTATTTACTTTCCTTGATTTACTATGCAGATCTAAATAAGGCACATCAAGGAGGGCTTACAACACAATGGCTTCTTAAGCTTTACATCAAGGTATTTGAAACTGAAGCCAGGAAAGGGCTGCCATCAAAGACATATCTCTAATGAACTTCCATATCAGAGAAGGTTTGGTATTTAATACTGCTGTGAAAAGAAAGAGCTACAAATCAGAATGGCCTATGAAAGAAAATGCCTACAAATCTTGATGAGATTAGCACCTCTGAGAATTAATATCCCAATAAAAATGATGTCTAGTACCTTGAAGAGTTAACTTCCAACCTTTGCAAATATAATGCACTGTGTCAAAAGCAGGGAAACCATTTGACAAGGTTGAAAGGTCAGGGAAGAATTTTTAATTTTTCCCCCAAAGCAAGAAAATAATATTTTTTACTCCTGCTTATTGTAAATCTATGTCAGAATAAACACGCTTCAACATAATTAACACAATCAACAGATTTGTAACATTACTTTCTATGTCATATGCATTTTGTACTATTTTTCAAAAAGGAAAATTAGGAGGAACTTCACAGTAAAATAATGTAATCTAAAATGACAGCATGCAACATTTGTTCATCAATTCTACTGTTTCCCTTTTCTCCCCCACAGCAACCTATGGCAACACAGAGTAAAATCTTCAGTCATTCTGCAAATCCTGAGGTGCCATTTTTATTATATGCCACTACCTTTTTTAAGAGAAACAGTAAACAAGGAAAGAATTTCCTTCCATCCTCTCTTCCCCCTAATTGCATTTTCCCACTTTTATTTCTGATGTGCCAAAGTTGACCAAGACAACAATTCACACACATTATGAAAGTTTCCAGCAAACTCTGCTTGCAATTACTATTTGACAATTTCTTTCTTATAAGCAGTAAGCTGTATAAACAAATGATACTTTTTTTTCTAAAGAAAGCATTTCAATCATTTATGTTCTATAGCAAGGGAAGATCCCACAAGCATGTTCTGTTCCGTGGATCAATCAGCTCCAAACCAAAGTAGACATGTTGTCGACTCCAGTGCCTGGAAATCCTGCTGCAGGCTCATCAGATGATGAAAACTGAGGTATGCAGTGTATGGGGGCCCCACATGGCATTCGGTAGCTTCTGGGCATGTCAAACTTCACAACTACCCTACAGTCAATGACAGCAAACACCTTCCCCGTTCTTGCCTCCAAACATAAACTTGCCTCTCTACCCTCCCTCCAAATTACAGGCAGTCTTCCAGAAACAAAGCCCCAAACAGAAGCAACCTCCCATGACTACACAACAGAAATCACAGTTGTCTTTTTCTCAGATTTCATTTCATGTAGGCGATGTTCCAGACTTATTTACAACCACAAGAGACTCTTACCTCTCCTTGTTCAATGAAATGACAAAACAACAGATTTGCATATGCAAAAGCAGGTGCTGTAACAGGTTTGACTACTCTTGACCTAAAGCATGTAAAAGAGGTTTCTCTGCAACAGCTGTCTCAAAGGTACTGGTTCTCTGATGGGCAGTCAAAACTCCACCATGTGGAGAAGTGTATGTTCAAAATGACAATATGAATTAAAAA
The DNA here is from genome assembly GCF_037783145.1 of Equus przewalskii. Lineage (NCBI taxonomy): Eukaryota > Metazoa > Chordata > Mammalia > Perissodactyla > Equidae > Equus > Equus przewalskii. The sequence continues at coordinate 71,698,505 of NC_091834.1, read as the reverse complement.
CTGATCGACAGACCCTCCCTCATCTTTATCCAAACTTTGAAACACTAGAATATGTATATATTGGACTATTTTACCTATCAGTTCTAGATAAGATAACTAAAATAGGAATGTTGACACACAAAAATAGTGTGTTCAATTGAGCATTTCAGAACAATCCTTTTCACCATGCTGACATGCTACAAGATACCAGATACTAAGTTTTAATCACAGTATTATTTTATAGAGCAAAGTTTTCATAGGAGTAATAATTCTAATTGCTGGAATAATAACCAAAATAACTATTTTATTGGATTTCTGCTACCCTAATTGTTTCCCTTAACTATTTTTAAATTCAAGTTGTATTTTTAGATCTTAAAAATAATGAAATTCTGTGCATGGGTTTCTTAATCTCTCTTCTTTTAGCTTCACTTTAGACAGGTACATTTTTCTACTGAGATTACAATTTTCTTTAAGAGGCTACTTCTTCCTTTGCCTACTAAAGAACCCGAGTCTGAACATGACCCTTCACTGAACAGAATGACTTGTTTTTGAGTTATATTTGCAGAAGGTAGCACCATATGCCCTAAGCTCCAAGTTGGATGCTCTTTCTACGGTCTAATTTGCTTGTCAAAAGATGTTACAATCACAAACCTACGATGTCTAGATAAACTTAGTACTGCATGAAAAAAACCACAAACTATTTTCCTCACTTTCTTTAGGAATGAATTAATCTCAAATAAATGCAAAAGGTTTGTAAAGTTCAAACAATCTCTGAATTAGAAATAAAAGAACCTGGTGCCACATGATTGAAAAAAGAAAATACATAAATGTACAAAAGTTTAATTATTAAGACCAAAAATTCTTGTCTCCTTTTTGAAAGAACAGAAGCAGCACGAAGCACTTAATTTTCAAGATAACTTAAAAATAACAAACTACTTCTTAAACAGAAGTTTCACATCAAATTGAAACCAAACCACAATTTATTATGAAAATGAACCTTTCAAACTGAGTGAACTACATCCACTTATTTTAAATATTTTTGCAATTTCAACTGTATATCTTTGAAATTTTGTTTTAGCCTCCAGGAACCTTACCATTTTGCTGCAATAGTATTCTGTTGTTCCCCTGAGTGTGATTTTGTTTGTCTATTTGTTTTTTCATGCTGGGGAGATGGTATCTGATCATGGGAAGGAAGAAGGAAAGTCTATACCTGCGGGCAACTGGTTTAAATTTTCCCTTTGTTTTTTTTCTCTGTTTTCTCTTGTTGCTTAAACACTTAAGATTTGAAATACCATTTAGAGAAAAAAGCAAGGGTATTCAGTGGCTGTTTCTAACAACTGAGATGAGACATCATTATGAACCCTTCAAAGCCTTTCCAAATTTCTAAAAACTTAAAATTATTTACTCAATAGGTTGTAACTGCCTTTTCTGAGCCGCTGTAATCCATCATGTGAATAAATATTTAGACAATATTTTAAATGTGTACGATGTACTTGACGGAATGCCACAGTTCCAGACTGTCATGTAAATACAATCTGATCAAAAACATTCTGCTTGTACAATAAAAGCCCAGCTAGAAACACAATAGTTCAGCCAAGGAGAGAAAATTGATATCTAGGAAAACCTCAACAGTAGAAAGTGACCACCAGTGACACAAACCATTACAATTTTAAAAAGTTTTTGTTGAAGTACACATCACATAAAGAACATATATCTACTTTAAGGAGATATTAACGAAGCTTTGTAAAATTTTACCATTTGTGAATAAAGATGATATATCTATTTAAAAAGCAACACTATGCAGCAGAAAAGAACAATAGAGTAGCGCTATATGTACTGACAGGGAACAATTTCCAAGGTACACTGTTAAGTGAAAAAAACACGATACAACAAAGTGTATATGTTTATATTACCACCTGTGAAAAGTGACACATACAGATTCATATATGTTTATACATACATCAACTATTTGTAGAAAAATACCAAGAAACTGGTTGTCATTACTGCTTTTTGAAAAGGGGAAATGGATACTTAAGAGAGCGCTTCCCAAACTTTTTCATGACAACATATATGCAGAAACCAATACCGATTATAAAGCACATTGGAACAGAGGGCCAGCTCTCCCAGGATCCACCCTGCTTCTTTTGGGGGCTAAAACCACGACTCTCTTCACATCCTTAAAGTAAATGAGGCACAGCAGACCATGAGGTATTAAATGTATTACCTGTTTTTAACAATTAAATTAAAATTGAACGAGCCAAATTGACCACTTAAAGCTTATCAGTGGAGAATGGGAACTTAATATTTGTACTCAATTTTTACAGTTTAAATTTTTCAAAACTTAGCACCTACTAGAAAATTTAATTACACATTAAATGGTACTCAAGTAATCCCTCAATCTAATTTAAAAATATTGCTGATGATAATATTTATAGAATATACACCAAGGATCCTCAAACGAGAGTTCTTTGCACCCTGTTTCACCATAATTGGTTGACCACATCCTTTGTATTTTAAAAATTTAAAAGAAAATTATTTTTTTCATTTGAGATAAGGGTACCAGAATTATGCTATACTTTATTTTTAGTTTATTTTTAATACATACTTATATAAAGCAAGCAAGTCAAAGATCTCACTTGTTAGCTCAGGAAGCTCCAGCTGACATTTATTTTTTATTTGATTGAAAAAGATAGAAATAATTTATCAATTTATTACTTTAATGAGCACAATTTGTTACCTAGATAAAAATATTCAAAGCATAGTGGGAATTAATAATAATAAAAGAAATTCTTGGTGGTAGTTCTAGTGCTGCTGCTGTTACTCTAACCTTAGCAAATAGTAGATGTGAGCTAGAAAGCACTTCTTTGTAAAGAAAATAAGATTTAAGTTTATTGCACCTTTCAGAAGGCCAATTTGGCTTGTTTTCATAATGAAATTATGTAATAGCTTTTTTATTAGTTTGTATGGAAAAGTTTATGCCAATAAGCACATATTTACATTTAGCAATTGTTTATTTATGATAACATGTCTGATGGTGGAGGTGTTCCAAGGAGAAAGGAAGACGTCAAGACGAGCATTCAAAAAGTAGCATGTAAAAAGACTGGGACTCAGGAAAAAAGACAAGGAGTAGCAGCTCTGGCTCACTAGAAAACAAGATGGATTCAACACCTTTCCCAATAGGAAAAACATAAAGTGTTCCAGGAAAAAATAAGGAGTATTCAGTGGCATTGGGATATTTAAGGAGTTCTTAAATCTGACTCTTATTCTGCCTGTAATGCCTAATCATCCAGTCAAGAATATTTGCATGTGCAACATGTCCAGACTCTGTGTCCAGCACTAGGAAGGCAAAGATGTAGCCTCACAAGCCGTGTAAAAGCCAGGAGTAGCGAGTGGAACCAGGGAACAGCTATGTCAAATATTAACTGCAGGGACAGAGGAATTGAAGAGACTATAAGCATAAAGAAGAATAAAAAATGCTAATTCAAACAAGAAGGAATGAAAGTCTAAACTAGGGCAGTGGCAATGGAGAAGTAGCAAACAGGGCTGACTTTTTTTTTTTTAGGAAGATTAGCTCTGAGCTAACATATGCCTCCAATCCTCTTCTTTTTGCTGAGCAAGACTGGCCCTGAGCTAACATCCATGCCCATCTTCCTCCACTTTATATGTGGGACACCTACCACAGCATGGCTTGCCAAGCAGTGCCATGTCCACACCTGTGATCCGACTGGCGAGTCCCCCGCCGCCAAAGCGGAAGGTGCAAACTTAACCGCTGAGCCACCAGTCGGCCCCCAAACAGAACAGACTTGATAGATATTCATCAATTAGTGTACATTTCACTTTGCTGTTGACTAAGATAAAGGAATAAAAAAGGGAAAATAAAAAACAGCTTTTAGGTTTTTTGCTTGGTTCTATGTGGTAGATAGCCATGTCTTTCAATAATATAAGGAATATAGCAAGGAAAGCAGTATAGTAGGTTTTATATTTGTGGTAGCAGCCTCTAAAATGGCGCCCAATGATCCTTACCTCTGGTATCTGTGTGTGGAGTGTGGACTGGACCTAGTGTGTTGCTTCTAATAAACAGAAAATGGCAAAATGATGGGATGTCATTTCTATGATTAGGTCCAAAATAACCCTGACTTCTGTCTTTCTCAGTCTCTCATGTGCTCACTCAGACGGAAGCCAGTTACCATGTTGTGAGTTGCTGTATGGTTAGGCTCATGTGAATGCCCAAGTGACAAGCCCAATCTTTTATGTGAATAGCACAAAAAACCAAGGAAACATTCTTCCATTGTTCAAAAACTATAATCTGGTTCAGCAAAGGAGTCACTTATACAATGAAAAATTAGTTAAATTCCAATATATATCTTTGTTATTTCACTCACATCTTTCCCCTTAACATAAGCAAACTATCAACGAACATTCATATTGGAACTAAACTCATTCATTCATCAACTGCAACCATAAGTTGGCTGCAGATACAAGAGTTCAGCAAACGTCAATGAAAGCATTCAAAACCTTTGACATGGGGCTTGAATTTTCTTGGGCTAAGAATAAAGTATTTTATCGTAGCAAAACATCATTCTTTATATATGTGTTTCTGCCTTCGCGTGCATTTATGTACAACACTGGATAGCTTCTGTGGAGTGGTGAGTTTCATTTGTTTTATAGCCAATAAGGAAGATAAAGTGAACAGTGTACCTCCTAGACTTCATCAATTTATCTGGATTCAGAAACCAGTTCAGTAATTTTTGGTGATGGATCTGAACTAGATATTATGTAGTCCTACTGTTAGCTGCTTAATAAATACATGTTGAATTGACATGAATTGATTCCTCTGCTTTAGCATCCTGATAGCTAGTACGATTCTAAATCTCATCTTGCATTTTCTTAGCTTAGAAGAGTGCTCTGCTCATAGATTCAATGAACGTTTATAGAATAAGTGGATGAATGAATGAGTCACTCTATTAATCAGTACAGGCAATGGTAGATTGAGGAGGGCGTAAGTGATGAAGCCTGAAAGGAAAAGAAAGGGGAAGGAATCAGGGATATTGCTTTAGGATATGTCATTCATCAAAGGAATTTTATTTTCATACCTTTTCAAATGAAATTTTGGCAGCATCTTTAGAATAGATTTGAACATTATAAAGGTAACAAACTTCGGGAATGCTAATTGCTAATATGACACTATGATATAAATTTGTCATGGCATATAAGGAAAACAATAGTTATTGCCATTGCTGTGTGTGACAGGCAGGAAAAACAATAGATATGTTACTTGGCAACAAGCTGAAACAGCATCATTATCACCATAGAGTCATGGAATTTCCAAATTGGAAAGGATCTTAAAGGTCATCTAGTCCAACATCGAGATCGACAGATGGCCATCTAGCCTCTGCTGAACCATTTCTAATCATCGCTACTTGATAGCCAGTTATATAGTTGAATAATCTTAGCAGCTAAAAGGCTCCTTAAATCCAGCAAAAATCTAGCTCTTTAAAACCTCTCATTGTCCCTGGTTGAATACTCAAAATTTACATAAAATATATCTGCTCCTTAGGTGGAATAGTATAGAGAAAATGGCACTGGACAAGGTATCTGAGGATTTGGATTTGTGCCACAAATCAGCCACTTGTTAGTTTATTCTTGGTCAAGTCATTTAACGTCTGAGCTTTACAGATATAGAAGATAGGGTTGTTACGGGGATCAAAAAAGGTAATATATGTGACAGGGCTTTGCAAACTATGAAATGCTATAATGTACTAATTTTCATTTTGACAGCCTTTTGTACATTGAATATACTCACTGTTTTTCTCCTGTTTCTCTTCTCCAAGTGCAACCAGAATTATGTGTTATAGTGGGATATGGTTTTGTGCAGAGGGCAGGAGACAGACCTAACCTATCCTGACCAATACACCAATTTAAATCATTCCATTTTGGGGAGCAAGGGCAAACTATGAAAGGAAACTAAATCTTAAGAGAATCTAATTATAGTGCTTTATAAGATTATTCTAATCAACTATGCCTTTTAAAGTAATACTAGAAAGCATATTTTTAAATGGTAAAAAGATTCTCCATCATCTTGGGGATATTGAGGGATACAGTTTGATTTCTCCATCCAACTTGGAAGTGGGCTTTTTAAAAATTATTTTAATTTTTCTTTCAGAATGCTTTGTCCTCAAGGATGCCTCCAGTTACATGTAATTTCACTTTCCCTTAACAGCAATACTTGCCTAATACTTCAGCCTATATATGATTTACTAATCAACACAGAGAAAGGAAAAGAGGGACATATCCTTAGTTGAGACACAACCATATGCCACAAGATAGACAGAGTGCCTTGGGTTAAGGTGGGTATAATATAGCAAATGGCAACCAACTCCTTCTGAAGAGATTTTTTGAGTTAACATAAATGGTATAATAACATGTAAAATTTAAGCTCCTACTTTTCCAGACTTTTTACTTGAAATGGACTTTTTGGAAATTATTCTAAATGCTCCTGGATAGTTGAAATTTCATCCACTCCTTCATTTGAAATTCACAGCTAATATATTTTTCAAGTTCTAATGATTCTTTGGAATTTATAATAGCAGTAAGAAAATAGATACTTACCTACAAACAATACTCTTTCTCAAATATTTGTGCTTCCTAAGCTTAAAACTGTCAACCAAAAACAGAAGAATCTGATTTTTTTTATGATTTTATAAAACATTTGTAGATTTCCTATGTCATTAGGTTCAGTCTGAGGTACTCTTGGGAAATAATACCTCTTTTGAGAGGTTCTAGTAAGAGTTCCTTATAAGGCCCTACTTCTCTGTTGTTATATAAAGTGTTTTACTTTCCACAGCTCTCCACAAGAAATGATGGCAAATCACTTAATGGTACTGGGGGAAATGCTTCTTCCCCACTCATGCTGTTTCCTCAGAGTTTATGGGGAGTTTACTTGCATAATCCCTGCAAGTTCTTGGTTTTCTCTCAGTGCTTTACTACCTCTTGTCAGGGAAGGAAGAGTAAATCATCTTATCAGTAAAGATGGGTCTCCCTTTTATTTCTCATTCAACTCAGAACCTGGTGGGGAAGAAGGGTGGTGATTCACTGAGGCACTTAAGAAATACCCCCCCGCCCAGCATAATTCAATTGTCCAATGGGAGTTGTCAACAGCAAGACTCAAATCAATTTAAGAAATTATAATGTTATCTGTCTTCTATAAAATTCAGGATCAGTATAAATATTTTTATAAAAATCTTACACAACTTGGTGGAAACTAAGTGCACTTGGGGAAAACACACCATTGCATGTCATAGAACAGAGTGCTGAAGCACCTGATGCGTCACAAATACCTTACTGGTATGCCAAGATGCTGATCCTTTCTGCCCTTAGGGTGGCTAAAAGAGCCTGGGGCAGCCAGAACCCTCAGGCCAATCACCCCTGGCCACAAGTTAACCCAAGGTGCTGGCCAAATACCATCACTTCCTATGTGTGTCATTGCATGAATAAAGTTGGGAGGCAGAACCACAGAAGTAGTAGTTGAATAAAAAAGTTAACTGCAACAGCTTAGTTACCTGCCAGCGTCAAGGCACATCCCTGGTCAGAACACAATGGGCTGTAGGTACAAAAGGATGGACTACTTTACCAGGGGTTAAATTACAGATTTTTAGTACATTTCACAAAGAAAGAGATATTCTGGCAATTTTTGTGTGTCCCAAAATAAATAAGTCTCACTAGGCCCTCACAACTATGTGGAAATCAAGAAAGTGGATCATGAGGTGCCCTGAAGATTCCAGCAAAGGGCAAATAGTTCACCTCAATTGACAGAACACAATTTTTTTCTGGGCAGATATTTGTCTCTGCCTATTAGCATCACGTCGACTTGGATTGCAATTATGTAAATATAAAATAATTTTTATAAAAATAATAAAACTGAGCTCATTGTCAGCTGGGCTCCAGAAACTAAGAATTGCTGGGGACTAACTTTAAATTATTTCTATATGGAAGAAAAGCACAACAGAAGGCTGCAGGATTACACGTTTGGAGCTCTTCACACATAAAGTTGTCATACAAGCTTGATTTAATGTTCTTAGGCCTCAGTTACTTTATCTGTTATTGTAAGATTACAAAGCCAACAAAATCCAAATGCTGTTATATGAAAAGACGGGTTAAAAGAGAGAAATACTTCAACATACTAAACAGTGATGTTAAGTCATGGCTATTTTGCCTATGGTATATTGATGGAAAATATGTGCCCAGTCACCAAAAAAACTAGTGATCTGGGGACTCCAGCAATTTGTAGAATAATTTTAGTTTACCTGACATATAAAACAATAAAAGGCATCAGGAAAATGAACATGAAATAACCACATACTATAATCTAAAGGAATAAACTTTCTAGTTTCATTTAATATATATAAAAGAAGTCTTCTTATGTTTTATACCTTACATACCTGGGCAGAAGCCAAACCTGCTGACAGAAGGGAATTGCTCCCTGCAGCTTCCCCCAAAACAACCATTCTCAGTAAAGACTAGTAGTTCAGAGAAGAGGACCCTGAGCCTAGGTATTAATGCTTAATCTTGGGCAAGTTACTTAACTAACCTGTCATTTCTTCAGCCCTAACATAAGAATAGTAACACCTACCAAAGAGTTGTTTTAAAAAATTAAGACGTGGGGCCAGCCCAGTGGCACAGTGGTTAAGTTCACATGTTCTGCTTCAGTGGCCTGGGGTTCACCAGTTCAGATCCCAGGTGCAGAACTACACACCGCTTCTCAGGCCATGCTGTGGCAGGCGTCCCACATATAAAGTAGAGGAAGATGGGCACAGAGGTTAGCTCAGGGCCAATCTTCCTCAGTGAAAAGAGGAGGATTGGTGGCAGATCTAGCTCAGGGCTAATCTTCTTCTTCAAAAAATAATAATAATTAAGACATGAAGTATTTGAGCCAGCCGTGATGGCCTAGTGGTTAAGTTCTGCATGCTCCACTTCAGCGGCCCAGGTTCGGTTCCTTGGCGCAGAACCACACCACCCATCTGTCGGTAGCCATGGTGTGGCAACAGCTCACCTAGAACTAGAAGGACTTCGAACTAACATATACAACTATGTACTGGGGCTTTGGGGAGGAAAAAAAAGAGAGAGAGGAAGATTGGCAACAGATGTTAGCTCAGAGCAAATCTTTCCCAGAAAAAAAAAAATGAAGATATGTAAAGCCTTTAAAAGAATGCCTGGCCTATAGGAAGCTCTAAATAGTGTTAGCTATTTTTATTATTCAATACTCCACAAGTCCTCCCCTCCTCCAACCCCCTACCAAACCAGTTTAGTCACACTACGCCTACAGATGCAGAAATGCTAACACCAACTTTTTAAAACATTAACTAAAGTCCACATTTTGTTCACATTTTCTTACTTTTTACCTGATGTCCTTTTCCTCTTCCAGGATCCACATTACACTCTGTCACTATGTCTCCTTAGGCTCCCTCCTCTTGCTTGTGACAGTTTCTCAGATTTTACTTGTTTTTGATGACCTTAACTGTTTTGAGGAGTACTGGTTGGTATTTTGTACAATGTCTCTCAACTAGGATCTGTCTGATATTTTTCTCATTATTAGATTGGATTTAAGGACTTTTGGGGGGGAAGACCACAGAGGTAAACTGCCATTTTCATCATATCATATCAAGGATACATAGTATGAGCAAGATATATCACTCTTCTTTTTGTTTTTTTTTAAAGATTGGCCCTGAGCTAACATCTGTTGCCAATCACCCTCTTTTTTTTTTCTTTGCCCCAAAGCCCCCCAGTACATAGCTGTATATTCTAGTTGCAGGTCCTTCTGGTTCTGCTACATGGGATGCTGCCTCAACATGGCCTGATGAGCGGTGCTAAGTCTGCACCCAGGATCCGAACCAGGGAAACCCTGGGCCGCCAAACCAGAGTGTGCGAACTTAACCACTCGGCCAAACACAGCTAGCCCCAGATATATCACTCTTGATGTTGGATGATCTGGCTGAGGAAAGGTTTGCCAGGTTTCTCTAATGCAAAGCCATTCCTCTTCCCCCCTTCCATACTGTCCTCTTTGGAAGAAAGACACAAGGGCAGTGAGGAGTTATGTCCCACCTCCTTAAGGGTGGAAGTATCTACATAAATTATTTGGAATTCTTCTGTATAGGAAATGTCTATTCTCCCATTTATTTATTCAAAGATTTATTTATATAAGTATGGTACAGACTCATTGCTATTTATTTTACATACTGTGTTTTTATTTGAACATTTCCTTATTTTCTGACATTATAATAACTCCAGGTTTATCTTGTATATTTCCTGCCCTAATCTGAGAATAAGCCACATTTGTTCAAGGATCCCTGGTTCTTGTACTGGAGAATGGTATTAGAAACCAAGATATGGGCACTAAGTATGCTTGTTGCTTTTAGGCCCTCTCAGCTGACAGAGCAAAAAAATATGTGTGTGTATACTAACCAATGTATATGCACCTATCTGTAAATATTTCCATATGTAACCATCTGTATCTACATTAAGCTAAAGTTTTTATTAAGCTAAATCTAAAGTTCATGTCTCCAACTCTAATCCACTAATTACCACATGGGTCATTGTAGCCTAATCCTCTTGCTTATCTGTAAACTCTACAGTAAACACTTTTTTTTTTTTTTTTTTGGTGAGGAAGATTGGCCCTGAGCTAACATCCATTGCCAATCTTCCCCTTTTTGCTTGAGGGAGATTGTCCCTGAGCTAGTATCTATACCAATCTTCTTCTATTTTGTATGTGGGACACCACCACAGCATGGCTTGAGGAGCAGTGTGTAGGTCCACACCCAGGATCCAAACCCACAAACCCCAGGCCACCGAAACAGAGCATGTGAACTTCACCACCACACCACCAGGCCAGTCCCTTAGATAAACTTTTGATTATCATCTTGTCTCATTAAAATACTTCATAAATAAGACTTTTTTTCCACTAAAAGTCCTTGAACTTTTCCATGGGAAACTGAACTTTTATAACTAAATTTCAGCCAGGGTACAATTTAAATAGAATTGAACAAAATTCAAAAAGTTTACAATGTAATGTGTCCAACAGGGAAACAGAAAGCACTTGTCAATCACTGGTGTTTGTGAGCACTTCATGAATACAAGTTTACTGAAAATATGTCTCTCTAAAAGAAAACACATTGCCTCATAGCACTTGACACAGATAGCCCAAAATGTACCCTCTGAGACTTTAAACAAGTAAGCCCAAGAAACCAATTTTCTCTAGATTTGAATATTAGCTTTTTACCTACAGATTCACTTTACAATAATGAATTAACCCAATATTTGTTAAATATGCCTTTAACTAACAATCTCTATTTCCTTATCCTTTAAACTTATACGTTAAAGCCTTTTGCTATCCTTCTTAGGACAGAAATATACTCATAACAAATGGAGATATGAGTATTAACTAACAAATACTTCAGTACGAGAGTACTAAGTAAAGCTGGTGTGATTTTATTAATTTTTAGAATAAATGATGATAAATCTTGATGAAAGGCACACTCCTAAAACTCATTAAATTTTTCAAGAACTATTTTATTTTAAAACCAAGAATTTAAAATTTATAAATGAGATTCACATCCCTCAACATTTTCAGCGACCATCAGTCAGTTATTGGGATTTTGAAGGCCTCAGCTGTATGAAATCTTTAAGGAGTCACAGTATCTCTGATTCACTAAGGAATAATACTGGGTCATCACTGTTGATGTTCTTGTGATAGAATATACTGTCTAAAGAGAAGAGTCTCTAGCAACTATCATAGTAATAAAGATATAGCCAAATTAGACTGCATAATAATTAATTACAACGGGCTTGATTTTGTTTTTATTTCTAGTGTTACTTTTAAATTTTCTTTTCTTCTGATGGCTAGCTTAGATTCATTTACCTACGTGTCCTTACAATTCTTGGAAGCCAATCTGAGGCCCATTTTCTCAAAAAGGGAAATAATGTCCTCAAAAGGCTATTGCTCAGTTTTAGAAAGCAACAGAAAAGCTAAATTTTATTATATAACCATAATCTTTTACCCTTTTTTTTTGAGTAGCCCTGAGCAACTGCCAATCCTCCTCTTCTTGCTGAGGAAGGCTGGCCCTGAGCTAACACCCATGCCCACCTTCCTCTATTTTATATGTGGGATGCTTACCACAGCATGGCTTTTGCCAAGCGGTGCCATGTCCGCACCCAGGATCTGAACAGGTGAACCCCGGGCCGCCAAGAAGCAGAATGTGTGCACCTAACTGCTGCGCCACAGGGGCAGCCCACCATAATCTTTTACTTTTACTACATAAAAAATATTTTACTAACTTTTACTATATAAACATAATCAGGTTTTAGGTTATACCATACAACCTTCTATTCAAATCCTGTCAAATTCTGAAATTCTGAATTTTGAAAATAAAATGAAATTACTGTTCTAGAATATTGAGAGTGGAGGATGGATGGAAGTATCAGACAGAAACCTTAAATTATAGCATCAATGAGAGAATGTCATGGACCACATTGCACCCAAACGCAATGTCTCGGTTTCTGTTGCCATCCTGAATTGTGCTATGTCATTGATAGGTGTATCTTGTTTGGAGTTTTATATTGAAAAAGAAAGGCAGAAATATTAGTGGTTAGAAAGACATTCAAGTAAAATGTTATGAGAAAATTATAATTACCTATAAAATTTCTTATCTACATATGATGGCATCACTCTTCTCTAATTATCGGTGATTTAGGCAGAGAACTAGAAAGGAAGTTCATGCTGTGCTTTATAAATATTATATGGGGATGGCACAACAAATCTATGAAGACCGCCATTATTTTGTAAGTGAAATAGTGTAGATTTTGCAGATGATCAACTTCTTCAAAATCAGAGAGATTTAAAATATCACAGATTTCTCTTTGATCTAATATACAACACTAACTTGGGTCACTGAATCTACTGCTTTATATATTTTAAATTCTAAAGATACTCAATTTATATTTATCAATAAGCTATATATTATTAGGTCATCTTTAAATCTCTTTTACATGTTTTTCATCTAAGCAAGTAAAAATTTATTTCTCCGCCTTGAGACTTTATTTTTAGAAAATAAAAGTGTGAAAAAGCCTGAGCAGGAAGTAAATATATATCCTAAAACCTATACTGTTCATGACAACAAAGAAAAACAATCCATATCACACCTTGCATAGCCAACAGCAATGAAAATAGCACCTTTGGTTTGTTAGTCTGGTTCTACTCAGATTTTCTTTGCTTTTTTCTTTTTTAAAAAATTGTGCCTTTACCTACAAAATAGGCTTTAGTTCTAACTTGAAAAAAATGGCACTGAAGATCAGAAGCACAATATTAAAACGCTTTTATCATTAAGTTAAATTTCCAGTTGGTCATCAAATTAGCAGCAAGATTAAAAATAATAATATATGATTCTAGTGAAAGTCAGTATAATATGTATCCATTGCTGGAAGGATTAGAAATTGGTATAACTTTTCTGGAAAGAAATTTGGCAATGTTCTCCATGTTTTACTCCATAATTCTATCTCTAGATATATACACTAATGAAATATTCAAAAACAGGACCGAAATATATGCAGAAAAACTGTTAATAATAGCTTTATTTATAATAGTGAAGAGTGACAGCAATCTAACATTATGGAGAGAATCAGGTAACATATGGTATAATGACCATATGATGGTCATTAAATGATACTTAGAGTTTGTTTGACCTCAAAAAATGTTTATGATGCATTAAGTTAAAAAATACATAGAAAGTTACGGTATAGGAGACAAGACTTTTAGAATGGTGGTGTGAGAAACTAGAGGAGCCTCTCACTAGGAGAAACATCTAATAAGCTGGTCAAAATTTGCAAAGACAATTATTCAAAGTCTCTGGAGAATCATCAAAAGATGTGTAACAACAGAGGAACTTAACAAAAACTCACTGAGAACGGTGGGAGGTTGTGGCTTTCCAGGCAGGGACTGCACCCATCCTCCCCAACACTGTATTCTGGATGAGCTGGCAGCCAAGTAACAGTGCCCATCTCCCTCAGCCTCCAGGTGGATTCTGATGTCCGTAAATATTGGCGATCTCATTTTCCACAGCTTTGTGCTGCAGCAAGCCTACACCAATCATGTGGTAGCAGCTGGGTGGCGGTACCTGTTGGCCCAACTCCCTCTAGGTAGGGAAGACTCAAGAGAGGCAGTCATAAAGAGTGCAGTCCCCGGTCCCCACACAGCTCTGTACTGCAGGAGAGCAGCTTTTGGCTTAGCAACTGAGTGGCGCCTCCAAACACTAGTAAAAAATTCCTCATTTCTAAGGAGCTAGATACAAGCAATCTCTTGTCTTATGGGTGAAAAGAAAAGAGAGAAGGGGGAAATGGCAAGAGAAGGGGCTGGACAAAGAGGCAAGAATTAGATGAGAAAGAATTTTGAAATTTCATACTAAAGAATATATTTTGCTCCTTCAATGTTAGAAGCCACAATAAAAGTCTAGCAAGGGGAATGGCATTAACAGATGGTCCCAACTTAAGATGGTTTGACTTGCGATTTTGTGATGGTATGAAAGCAATACAAATTCAGTAGAAACCGTACATGGTATTTTGAATTGTGAATTTTAGCATTTTCCTGGTTAGCAAGATGCAGTACAATGTTCTCTCGGGATGCTGGGCAGCGGCAGTGAGCTGCAGCTCCCAGTTAGCCACGTGACCATGAGGGTAAATAATCCATACACTTACAACCATTCTGTACCTGTACCACCATTGTTTTTCACTTTCAGTACAGTATTCAATAAATTACATGAGATATTCAACACTGTACTGTAAAATAGGCTTTGTGTTACATGATTCTGCCCAAATGTAGGCTAATGTAAGTGTTCTGAGCACGTTTAAAGTAGGCTAGGCTATGATTTTCTGAAGGAGTATTAAATGCATTTTCAACTCAAGATATTTTCAACTTACGATGGGTTTATCAAGACATTACCATCGAAATTCAAGGAAGATCTGTATTAGATTTACGTATGGAGTAATTATTCTGGAAACAGAGTCAAGATTGACGGGAAAAGGTAAAATAGAGAAAAGGTAAGAAATCTGGTGGGATGCCACTGGATTAATGAACTGGAGAAAAAGTAGTGGATATAAACAAGAGTAGAGACAAAAGACTTTCATTGCATGATCATATAACTTATTTTCCAAAGAGATTCCTAGTAGAAGGAGGAGGGGGCACTCTTAGTTACTCCAGGGCCAGACGTAAACTGGGACTGTTCTGGGCACACTGTGAGGAACTCACCCTGCCAGAGCTTAGGTAAGAGAAGTTCTTGGACTGTTTCTTTCTAGGAGTCCTCCTTTGGTGACCTTATCCACCCTCATCGTTTCAAATAACATCTATATACTAATTTAAAAATGTTTCTCTCCAGGTCACATCTCTGCTCCAAACTCCACTCTTATATTCAATTATCTACTTAATATCTATAATCATATGTCTCAGAGACCTCTGAAACATGTCCAAAATTGAATTTCTGATGTTCCTCCCCAAAACCTGTTCCCTCTATGGTCTTCTCCAACTCAGAAAAAGAAAATATCATCTTGTTAAGTTTTCAGGTCAAAAACCTTGACTCAACCTTAACTCCTCTCTGTGTCAAACACCGCATTCAATCTGTCAGGGAATCTTACTGGCTAAACCTTCAGAATACATCCAGATTTTGACCACTTCTCATCACCTCCACTGCTATTACTGCTCTTATTCAAGCTACTACTATCACTTCTTTGGATTCTTGCAATAAATTCCTAACTGGTTTCATCCTCGCTCCCTTCCCTGCCTTCATCCCTACCTCTCTACAGGCTTTTTTCAACACAGCAGCCACAGTGATTTTGTTAAGAGGGAAATCATATTGTGTTACCATCTATTCGGTTGTCTAGAGTAGTCCACAAGGCCCTATGTTCTCTATCCCTTAATCCCCAATTCTATCTCCTGCTACTCTTCATCCTCACTTATTCTACACCAGCTGCACTGGCATGATTGCCATTTCTCAAACTTCAAGACCGTTGCCTGCACTGTTCTCTGCCTTAGCATGCTTTCCTTTCAGATAACACATGTTGCTCTTTGCACAAATGTCATCTTTTCAGTGAGGCCTTCTTTGACCATCCTGTTTAAAATTGCAAACTCTACCCCATCACACACACACGCACATACACACACACAGTCTTTCTTTTTTATTTTATTTTTCTCAATGGCACTTACCATCATCTTACATTCTTTATCTTTTTTTTTTTCAAAGATTGGCACCTGAGCGAACAACTGTTGCCAATCTTCTCTTTTTTTTTTTTCTTTCTGCTTTATTTCCTCCCCAAATCCCCCCAGTATATAGTTGTATATTTTAGTTGTGGGTCCTTCTAGTTGTAGTATGTGGGATGCTGCCTCAACGAGGCCTGATGAGTGGTGCCATGTCCGAGCCCAGGATCCGAACCAGAGAAACCCTGGGCCGCCGTAGCAGAGCACGCAAACTTAACCACTTGGCCACAGAGTCGGCCCAACATTCTTTACCTTTTTCTGATTCATTTCACTCTTGGCTTCCTGTCATGAGACTACAGCCTACCTGACATATGAAGTTTTTGTGTGTTTGGTTTTCTGCTGTATCCTCAGTGCCTAGAGTGCACGAGAACAAATGAACTGAATGAAAGAAGAAGGGTTCAAGGATGTTTCCAACCTTCTGGCTTATGCAACTGAGGGGATGATGATATCAGGACAAAGACGGAAGGAAAAAAAATTTGGAAAATTAATACATTTCAATAGGTAATTTGAAGGAAAGTAAGAATAATTCTTGGTCATGGCAAGTTATTATTTAATACTAGTTTAACAAAGCTGATGAAAATGAAAATATTTCCTTTCCTTTTCTGAGAAAACCTATCATAAAGCCTGACATCTACATAGTCATACAATCTACGAAAACTGTCAAGCTTTATTTTAGAAAGTAATAAGTATATTTTCCATACATAAATCACAAAAATATTTAGTATGCCTTTTCCACCTAGTCCCATCCTGCAGGTATTAGACAATGCTGACAAGTGCCCACAGGGATAGTTAAGGAAAAGGACAAGTACAACATCCTTGAACGAATGGTACCTTTCCTCTCCTGAGCAACTCACACAACTATGGAGAATTTTCACAATTTCAGTTCTCTTTATAGACATAAGTAAGAATGTGTATATGAATGCTGATTTCAAGAATCTCAAAGAAGACAAGTTTTTAGTGTGGGTCTATTTAAGAGTAATCAGGGAAACATCCTTAGTTCCATGATCAGCTTGGCAATTCTTGTTTGAAACTGCAGAATTATTTTTTCTCTTTTTGCACACCTTAGGTAGTGGACCCTACTGATGTAGCTATTATATTCTAGGAAAATGAGGTAAGAAAAATCACTAATACTGCCCCAATAACCTTTTCCAAAGACGTCTCTTAGATGTTGTTTTCAAAATGGGTGTGTGCACACATGTTTTTCGGGGGACGGGGGCATTCACTAAGAAGTCAAGTTAAAAGGAATTTCCATTTTTAGTTGGTCAAACAAAATCAATATCTTCCCAATTTTGCTCAGCATACTACTTGGTCTTAATAAATGTAATTTGTAGAGTACTGAAGTAAATGGGCTCTTCTATATTGATGGGGATAATTAGAGAATAAGAGCTTCACAGACTAGAAATTCTAATGCACCCTTTTATCAAAAGCAGTCACTCTACCTCAGCCTGACAGTTAACAACATATGATCTGGTAAACAAATACTTTCACACAGAACAAAAGTGCCATTAAAGGCCAAAACTGTCAACACAAATTCCATTCTTACAAGAGAAAAAATACGTAAACTGTTGATCACCTCTGGTTGTCTTAACTAGCATGGAGGTTGTCATGGAAACATTTCTGCGAAGTTCACAGTGATGAAATACAAACACTTCCAGTTTAATTGCTATTAGGTTTAGCATACCAGAGTTTATTTATACTCAGTGTGCATTATGATAAAATGTAGTAGAAATAAAGCTTATAATGATCTAGCATAACAAGGCCAACATTTCCTTTTAAAAAATTAAATGAAAATCAAAGTCAATGGTAGCCTAAATTTCTCGCCAGAAAAAAAATGAATTCCCAGTTTCCTCAAATATATACTCTGATGTCTCTGTATTTTTTTCTGCAGGACATGATTTATGAAAATATTTTTGTATTTTACTTCTATAGCATGTGATTTACACAAATACCTACTTCACACACTAAAAATCAACACACAAAATATGTTAAAATAAAAATCCCAGAATGGCAGAAATTTAAAATTTTCTAAGTTACTTTTTTATATTAATAATATGCAGTTATAACAATTAGAAATTTTGTTTTATTTTGTGGTAATAAAACACTAGTAATGGTTTACTCAGCAACTTCTTTTTCTTAATTGTTTCCTTAAAAATAGAAAAGAAAATCTACAAAATACTGAGCAAAAGTAACATTATTAGGCATGTGTACAAAATAACACATTGATGGGATCCAATTAAATTCACACTTAAGTGTGTGGAATTTGGTGGTGTGCGTGGAATTTTTAATAGCAAGTCTTTGGTGTGTTCTAGAGAGAAATTTTCTAAAAGTTTGAACAAAGTTTTTTTTTCCCCTCAAAAAAAATAGTAGGTTTTCTTTTACTACATTTTAATGATATCCAAAAAATATACATTAAAACTAAAACTAAAAATTTTAAGTTTTTATTAAATGCCTAACATGTAATGCCTAGAAGTCAGATAATTACTATGTAGAATACTAGAGAAGAATAAGACTGTTCTTGCCTTGGCAAGGCTTAAATTCTAGTTAATGACAGAAAAGTGAAGGAATATAAAGCAATTACAGAACAGCACAAAGCAAAATACAGTTAGGGTTAAATTATGAAGTTCAGCCTATATTGTAGTATTAATCAGTAGTAAAAGAGAGATGGTAGTTTTCACAGAAAAAGCAAGATGGTATGACTTGCCGTTAGACACCATCAAATTAAAGGATACTTCATGTGAAATATTCCAAAAATACATATGAGTAGTAAAAATGCAATTTTACTACAATTTTATAAAAATACATTCTTTTAGTATCAAGTTACTTACCAGTCAAACTAAGGTCTACCATATGGCATTGACTCAAAGTCGTCCAGTGGCTAACATACTGAGTACTTGCAGTATCTCTTCAATATCCAGTAAACAATGTGTGTGATTACGGTAAAGATGCACAAACAAGTTATCAACTGTGTCTCCAGTTCTCAATAATCTGCAAGCAACACATGCAAGATAAAAATATTATCCTGGTTCACTAACAATAAAAATACAGTGCTTGCAGTTCAAAACTCTGAATTTTAGTCTGGGATTTTCCACTAAATATCTGGGAAACTCTGAGAAGTCACTTATTTCTGTAAGGCTCAATTAACAATGCTGGACTATAATATTCCTAAGGTAACTTCTTGCTCTATAATTCTAACACACCGTGTACTCAACTTCCTCCCCATCCTCCTGAACAGAAAGGACAAATGACAGTGGAAGATGTGATATCTCCAACAAAACTAAGTCAAGAGGAAATGGTTCTGGCAGCCAGAGATCTAAGGTATTTCAGACAAAAGCACAAAGAGTGTTTTTTTATGTCCTAATAAGAAATGGAGAGGATGAAAAGGGACATAAGGCTAAAGCTGCTATGAAGAAGAAAGTCATTTCAGAATACTAGAGAGCCTTTAAAATATTATGATTCTATATTTGGTTGTTTAAAAATTCTGGATTTCCCCAGAGGACTTTTAACTGGGTTTTTATCATCAGAAAGCATTTACTGAATGCCTAATTGTATGAAGTGTTACACAAAAAGATTTACATAGTCATGCTCCTTGAATCCCTGGGGCTTTTTTAAAATCTAGGTCAAACAACACTAAAATGGACATGTTCAGGACCATTCAGATAAGAGACTAAATATATTTAGCCAAGAAATGTTTTAAAGTTCAATTTTTGGAGTGTTTTGATCCTAGACTAGTGAGTAATTTGAGGGTAAAAAGAAACTTTCAGAACTAAATAGAAAATAAAATCTTTAAAAGAAATTTAATAACAAAATATTTACAGTGAAAATATAAGGCCAAGTCTAAGAATCTGCTTCACAAACAACAGGTGAGCCATTTTAGGGGAAGAAAGGAGCTTTACAAGGATCTATTTAATGGCAGTTTATATTCAGATAAGACGTGGTGACCTTAAGTTGAATTCCCTGCTCTTGATTACTATATTTTATTCTCTTCAGGGTAATATTGGGCCACGATCAACCACAGATGATTATGCTAATTAATGTGGTAGAAATGCATCGATTAGGAGTTGGAGAAAAATTCCTTAGGTTTAGCTGCACATTAAAACCGAGGTCTTTTACTGCCTCTGACGGTAAAACAGCAATGACTGTTGGAATATCCTTAAGCTTTAAAGAGCATTAAGGAGCAAAACAACACATGAGAATGTTTACCACATGCAGTTCTCTGATCATCATTCAAATCAATTTAATCATTGGCCCTTGACCTGTCCCTAATATTCCAACATATGCAGATAACTATGTCATGCACCTGTCAGTTTTCATTGCCAAAACTAGCTATAAATTTTATACTACTATTTTGTAACTCCTAAGATATTTAACAAGAAATATATTCATTTTATTTCCCTATTCCTTTTATTTTTATTTTCTAGTGCTGACTACAAACATATGCAGGTACTTTGATACATCATAAGGAAAACACTGGAAAGGGGAAAGAGGAAAGGAAAGGTAGGAGAAATCATGATTTTAAATTTTTTTAACCACAATAAACTTATAATTACAAATAGTCACATGACAGAACATCTCTGAGCACAATCTCCACTGATCTCTCCGCATTTGAAGAAAGCAAGGAATATTTTAGGTAAAATCCATAAACCTGTTATTCTTTTCTTTGCATGTTGTACCTTGTTGGCAACCACTTCTTTCTATTTCATCAATCCAATGCCTTTCTAATCTCTTTATATTCCCTGGATATTAAAAAAGGAAAAGCTCTGATGTCATACGCAATTGTTCACTGACAAGTAAAACTGACTGTTCATGAGTCTCACCTTCTGAATTCTGCATCTTTCATGTATCATTATAAAATAGGTCTGTCCCACCCAGAAGAAATTTCAGGCATTGTAGTAAATGGATTCTAAGGTGGCCTCCCAATGATCTCCACCTCCTGGTATTTACACCCTTATATAACCCCTTCCCCTTAAGTGTTGGAAAGACCTGTGACTTGCTTTTAACCAAGTGGATACAGCAAATGTGACTGGATGCCACTACCATGATTATGTTTCATAAGACTAATTCCCATTGGCTAGCACACTCTCTCTATTACTCTCTCCCTTAATGACCTTGACAAAGCAGGCTCTCAGATGGAGAGATCTACACGGTGAGAAACTGAGGGCAGCCTCCAGTCAACAGCCAGCAAGGAACTGAGGCCCTCAGTCCACCAACCCACAAGGAACTGGATCCTGCCAAAACACCTATGAAATTGGAAGTGGACCATTTCCCAGTTGAACCTTCAGATGAGACTTCAGCCCTGAATGACAGCTTGATTGCAGCTTACGAGCAAACCTGAAGCAGAGTACCCAGGTAAGCCATGCCTAGATCCCTGACCTAAAGATACTGTGAGATAGTAAATGTGTTGTCCTAAGCCACTAAGTTTGCACTAATTTGTTATGCCACAATAGATAACTCACATGACCGTCAACAAAAAAGTAAAGAGATTTGGGGAGAAGGAATTGGAAGCATCTAAAAGACCTACTTATAAGAGTAAACCAGAGGGTTATTTTGGTTTAATCCTTTCAAGAAGACATGGGTAGGAATATATGGCGCATTATGTCTTCCTCCACACAGCTTCCTACTCATCCAGGCTTATGTGTGCTAAGCCAATTACTGTCTGAATACTATATAGCTGCCAAAGGCTTAACTTAGGAGCTTTCACTGCAAAATTATATATGTCCCTTTGCAACCAGGTTATTCTAAAAATCTATCAATTATTTCACCTTAGCATACGTCCATGTGTCACTGTAAGAACTGTACAGGTTACTATACTATTTATTTAATAATGACTATCAACAGTTTTAGTTGCTAAAGCCAACACCTAAGTCAAAATAATATTCCAATAACATTGAGGGAGAGATATTTTATAAATCCTTCTTTATTTTCATATTTCATGAAAACAAAAGTATTTAAGAGGAGTACATACTAATCTCACTGTGACTACACATTCACACACACACACACATACACATCTGTACAGACCATATACATACACACACACACAAAAACTCATACTGAGAATGTGTGCTATTATATGTTTGAATATGTACATAAATAAACCTATCAGGCATGTATAGATTACTCAAAACTCTGGTTCAAGTGACATCTCCTCCATAATTTTTTTTCTGAAGTTCAAATTTACACCATTCCCATAGGCTACTGGTTATCTATTTAGCACTTCATTCATTTGGTCTTGCATTATACTTAGCTGTTTACACATATATCTCTCCCACTATATTTTAAGCTCCTTAAGAGCAATGCTATGTCCTCTTCATCTTTAAATCCCCCAAAGTCCTAGCACAGTGCCCTCCTTGCATGAAGTAGGTTTTTAAAGGAATCTATATGAAATTCAAGTGAGCTGTTATTTCTTCATATTAATCTCACTAAAGAAAGGTATCATTCTTCACTAAAATCAGATGTCTTTTGTTTGATATGTACAACTTTCATAGTACATATAAATGAGTGTTTTGTGAAATAAGGATAACAGTGTGATGGGCATGTGCCCAAGTTGGCATGTTACCAATCTGACACCAAGACAGAGAATCCCTCTACTGGATATCCTGCTCTAAAATTAAAAAGTGGTTGGGCTTTGTTTGTGTAGACATACAGGCTAGTGGGGAGTAAGGGCAAGAATCCTGATTCACTGAACACCAGGGATCCAAACTATGGTGAAGCTTTGTAGTCTACAGCCACATCAGATAACACAGAGAAGATTTCTGGAGGATTAGGTTGTCAAGGGATTTTCAAGATCTTTGAATTCTACACCATTATCAGTTATTATTCCCTCTCCTGAAAACTTCTAGGACTAGAAGTCCTGGCTCCTTTGCTCGCACTGTGGGTTCACATTTTAGATTAATATAACACACATGAACTGCAACCCAAGTCCAGAAGAGAAGATTCACACTCTACTTGCAGTTATTTAAGAAAATGGAATAATATTGTCTAATGGTTAACTTGCTATTCATTCTGCAATGGACTAGGAAAAACCAACTATTTCTTACTTTTTAAAATACTGAATGAATAAAAGATCTTGGACTACATCAGTGGGCTATATAATAATATGCAAATATGAAAACCGTTCATTCATCCACTCATTTATTCAAACTTTTATTTAGTCAGAGATATAAGACAATGTGACAGATGGCTAAAAAAAATTAAATACTGGATCATGCATGTTTAGTGACAGAAATCCACAAACTGAAGGCTGAGTCTTTGATTTCATGATTGAAGTCAGTGGTGGTCAGAGAATCAGAGACTAGACCTGGTTTTGAGTTCTGATTCCACTACTTATTAGCTATACATCACTGGGAGAGTTATTTTAATGTTTATATCCTTGTTTTCTCATCCATAAAATATACGCCTCATAGACTTGTGGTGAGGATGAAAGTAATCATAAATTGTAGCAATTATGACAGTTTTTTGCACATACTCAACATACAAGATAAAGATGGTAATGATAATGATGAAGAGGAAGAAGAAAGAAGGAAAAGGAGAGAGAGAGGGAAGAAGACGAATAAGAAGAGGAAAAAGAAGGAGAAGAGGAGGAGAAGGAGGAAGAAGAAAAGAAGAAAAGAAGAAAATGTACCCTATTTTGAAGCTGTCTAACAGGCCAACCATACTCCTAGCTCACTGCCTCTTAATGTACCCCCTTGGCCTTGGACAAAGACAGATAAAAGATAGCCCCTGACCACAAAGATCTCAAAGTCTACTGGAAAGGAGATCGCTAACAATAGATAGTGTTATGTTATAATACAGACTAAAATCAGAGTCCTTTGGGAACTTAGAAAAGGAAACACACAAGTTCAACCAAATCACCAAAAAATCTCCAGATATTACAAGAAAGTCCAGGAACACTGAGCATCCACCCCTAAAAAAGAATTTGGGTTGTAAAACTAAACTATAGAATGGTTTTAACAAAGCCATTGTCATTTGATCTTCATGATTAGAATAAAAGTCAACTGCTTTTAACATGTTAGTTGTTACATTATCACTTTCAAATCTGGAGCTTGGCGTGGATAGCGTTTAACACGAAAACGACCCTAGGTTTATCAAGCAGCAAAACTAGTTTGTAACATGACTGAGGGAAGCTAGACTGTGTTATGCAATCCCCAATTTTTTCCTCATAAACCTACTTACTTTCTAGGGCCAAATAATGTATCTCCAAATAACCTCTTTGACTATGGTTAGAAGATATGTTTACATTATGCAAATTTTACAGGCAAACACACATATACAAGAAGGGATAAAAGCGGAAGAAAGGCTGACCCAAAAAAGGAAAATCAAGTCAAAAATATTTTTCTATGTCAGCTGCTAAACATGTATGCTCATTTTGTAAATTCTCCCATAATTCCATACAGAAGACCAATTTCATCTTGTCAAAAGTCTTTCAATGTATGTAAACTTCCCAGAAGCATGGATTCTGTTGTAGCTTAACATAATGTCAAAAATCTGTTTAATAAGAAAACTCTGTGTATGGTAGAAAACTCAAATACTTACTTTGCAATGCTTTTACAAATGTTCTACAAACATTTGTGTATTCAAGAATAAACACAAGATCTTTACCAAACTTTTATATTCCACACTGAATAGCCTGTTTGTACACAAAGCTGAGAGAAATAGCAAAGTTGTCCATCTAACATTTATAATGCACAAATGTGCAATATGTAACTCATCACTGAGAACCAAATTATGTTCACACAAGCATTAGCAAATACCACACTATAAATCAATTTATGATGATAAAAGATCTTCTAATTAAAATATATTTTATAATATAAGTGATAATCTTATAACAGTTGGCTTTTCCATATTGATACTTTCATTACATTTTTAAAAAAATTTTATTAGTATGTAATATACATAGTTGACCACACAAAATGTGGCAAAAGCTAAGAAATACTTGTTTGTTATAAAATTTCTAGTGACTTGTTAATTTCTTATTGTAAACTGTACTTTACCTCAGTTCAATACTAATTACCAGCTGCAAAACAAAGTAGAATAAGAACCGGTAAATAAGCCAGTGGGGAAAAAAAAAACAAGAAACCTACAAAATTAACTACAATGTTGTTAATTATGCTTACTGGAAAAATCATATACAAAAGAGTCATTTCTGCATCAAATTTATTACTGATGAATACCACACCACTCCCTAAAAATTATGTGTATTCAAATGTTACCTATCCTATAGGATATAAAAAGTCTTAGATCTACTAAGCTTTCATGCTGATCCATCAGCTTAGAAAATGTTTGTAAAAATTTTTTAAAATGCAGTGTAAACATTTCAGCCCTGAACCTTCTTTCTATGCCTTTGAACCTTCTCTTTCATGTGCAATACCTGACGGCCCACTGAGAATAGCTGCTGAAAGCCCCAAAGATGGGTAAAACAGAATTTCTGACTCAGGAAATAAAGATCAGCTGAATAAGATTCCCATATGGCAACCCAGATCAATGGAAAAGCAAGACCAGAAATTTACAGTATCTATCCTACACAGTACAACATGAAGGCTGTATTTCATTGCTGGTAACAAAACTCCCAGTGGCCAAGGAAAAAAGTAGATACAAAGATTGTAAACCCAGTAATGAGAAACTACACTTTATTTTGACATTTTGCTCTAAGTGGAATTAAAAACTCCATCTTTATTTGAAATCACTGATATGGTAAATAATTTCCACAATGAAAAACTGCATTCTGTTAAAACAACTAAAGCAGTCATGAGAGGCGGATCAATATTTAAAGAAAATCCTTACAAATTTCCAGCAACTATCATCTTAGATGACAATGGCTTATGTACCTTATGCCAAGAGAAATAATGATTTACTTTGATTTCAAGTTTTGTGAAGAAAAACTCAGAATAGATCTTTTAATACCAAAAAATTAATAATTTATAAACAAACTATAAAATAACCTAAAACATTTCATTACAAAGCTATCACGTTCTGATGGGCTCAATAATCCATGCAGAGCAGGAATGGCCTCCACAATACCCCTGCTGGATGGCACTCTAGTCAATATTTCAAGATGTTCTACATTGATTATGGTGATGGTTGCAACACTCTGTGACGGATGCAAAAAAACCACTGAGTTAAACACTTTCAATGTGTAGTATGCAAATTATATCTTAATTATGCTGTTACAAAATAAAACAATATAAATTTAAAAAAATATTTCCTTACACAGGCACTACCTCAGAAGGTAATCATTTCCCGTTTTGGACATGTTTTTACTCTCAGCATAAGTATATCTGAATGACCAGTATCGATTTGGTCGTATTCTGACTACTGAGGCTACATAAAATAAATTTCCTGCTTTACATAGCTATTCTTTAAAACATTGTACACTATCAAACCTTCCCAAGTCCCCTTAACTGTTCATTAAATAACCCGGTTCCTCATCCCAACCTTCTTATGATATTGTTGCCCAATCTTTGAAACCATGGTTACCTCCAGATAAACTTTAATTTCAGTTAAAATGTGACATTCAAAACTGAATACAGTACTACAGATATGGTTTATCCATTTCACAACACCCTCTGCATGCCAACATAGCCACCATGTTTGCGTGAGTTTGCATTAGATTTTTACAGTCAAGATCCATATAGTCACTGCCCACTATACACTTGGATATCCTACAGACTTCTCAAACTCAAAATGTCCAAAATTCAACCTATCCTCTCCCTTCCCCAACACTTCTCCACTTCATCACACTCCAAGTATGCTTCACTTCCTAACTCTCCTATATCAGTGCCTACACTAGAAATGGCTGGAAATCTGCTTTCATCCTACACTCCTCTCTCTCTCTCATATCTATCATCCAAATGACCACCCAATTCCATCAAATTTACTACAGAGTTTGAGTTTGGGCTCTAAGCCAAACCGCTAGAGTCTAAATTCTTGCTCTGCCCTAACCAGCTGTATGGCCTTTGACAAGTAACCTAGCCTCTCTCTGACTTAGTTTCCTCATCTGTAAAACGGAAATAAAACTAATACTTTCCTCATAAGGTGTAAGAATTAAATTAATTCATATGTATAAGTGGCTTAGAAAAGTGATTGGTCCATAGGGAGTGGACCATAACTGTTAGGTGCTATTATTATCACCTCCTGTCTCTCTCTCAGATCTGTTTATTAGTCTCATCACTGCTTATTTAGTCCTTCATTCTTTTTCACCAGGATTATTGTTGCAGCTTCAAAACTGATGTCTCTGCTTCCCTTCTTGTAATACTCTTGGTTTCATAACTTTGATCATGCCATCCCCTAGTTTCAAATGCTTTGATAGTTTACTACTGTCTTTAGGACAAATGCAAATTATTGAGCATGGTATACAAAACCCTAGACTATCCAGTAAATTCCTCTAGCCACATTTATCCCCTATGTTCTCCTAGCATGTGATGTTTGAGCCACACTGATCAACCTGAATTTGCTTGAATGAAATGAGAGGCTCCCAATCTTTTTTTTAAGTGAGTTACTGAAATTGGCCAAAATACTCTGAGACTCTACTGGCCATCCACCTACTTGTCCCATCTTATATATGCTTACCTTCCAGTAGAGAACAACTAATGATATGAGATGCCATCTTACAGGAATGTTTTCATGGGTTTTCTACACATCTGCTTTAGCAAGAATGATACAGACATATTCAATTCAAAGTATGGCTGGAAGATCAGCATCATCACCTGGAAGCTTGTTAGATATGTTAATTATCTGGCCCCACACAGACCTACTGAAGTAGAATTACTGGGAGTGGAGCCCACGAATCTGTTTTATAACAAGCTCTCTCTGGGTGATTCTAATTCATGCCAATATTTGAAAAGCTCTGGCGAAGATGATTCATGGTTGATTTCTGACTCATAATTAACCAACTATAAGACATGCAAGAGCCAAAAATACTATTGATACAAATATGAATTACCAAATACTTTAAGAATACAATCCTGAAAAAAACTTATAATGATGACTCTAAAGTAATCATTTATAATTCATAAGCAAAAGAGCAGCATTTAAACACCATGACCAATTTAAGACAGCCTAGCTGATATACTGATAACAAAACATTCTGTGAGAAAATGTTGGTAATTCCAGCCACCTGTTTTTCGAGCACGACCAGTTGGAGCTCTACAATTTACCAAGTATTTGTCGCATTCTGACTTCCGACAGAATATTGTAATTCTCAGTAGACGCTAATAGTGAGCTGAATTTTGGTAATGAATGCTGTATTATTGTGAGACTTAATATCTAACTTAGGTTATTAATAAGTAGCCCTTAATTGTTCACAAAAGTAAAAACCTATATACATTTTCTTCACTCAGAATGAAAGAATGGACTTATCATTTGAGGTTAACTTAACTCTAAAATGGACTCTCCTTGCACACCAGAAAGTGGCCAACCACTTTGAGAATCACTGCTTTAAAGAGCCAGAAACACCTTCATCTCCAACCTTTGTAGGTGTATCAAACTGCCTGTAACAATTCAAGGTTCTCCTCTGGGAAGCCTCTCCTCTCCTCTCCTCACTCACCCACTCTGAGGTAGCTGTCCCTTCTCTGTCTTCTCTAGCATCCTGTGCAAACCTCTGTAACGGTACTTCTGGTGTAGTGAAATAATGTTAACTTTTGTGCTTGTCAAGATCTCTTCAAAGCTTGATTCTGCCTAGGTAAAGAAAGGAGTAGTCAAAAAAATTCTAGACTGATATATAACCAGTCATTTACTATACCTGTCTATTCTTAGCTTTATCACATACACTTTCTATCTTCAGCCATTTTGAAAACCATTAATTTTTCCCATTTTGAAAATCATGCTTTAATGATGACAAATTTCACACAGAATAAGAAATTATGCATAAGGACAGTAGGAGTAGCATAAATTCTCTATTAATTCATTCATAATCTGGAATGAGA
Source organism: Equus przewalskii (assembly GCF_037783145.1). Taxonomy (NCBI): domain Eukaryota; kingdom Metazoa; phylum Chordata; class Mammalia; order Perissodactyla; family Equidae; genus Equus; species Equus przewalskii. The sequence goes on along the minus strand of NC_091834.1, from coordinate 71,669,312 downwards.
GCACAGTTTCTATTAAAATTTCACATTCCTTTTTGCCACTCTTATTCATAAATGTTACAAAACACTCAACCACTGTGAACCCAAGAAAGAGTAAGTGGAAATATGGTAACAGGCTATGGTAGAAAGAGAACTATACTGGAAAACAAAAGATCAGGTTTTAATCTCAGCTTGACTAATGAATACTGGTTAAAATATCGTAACAACAAGGCCTCAGATTTGCCAACTCTAAAAGTTTAAAGTACTAGATGTTTAAGATCTCTCTCCATGGGAATAATGACAGTACTTGTCTCACAAGGTGGCCATAAAGATCAAATAAAGTAATACATATACAATATATCGTAAACATTCATACAGCACTCATTATTACAATTCTATGACAATAAACAAGGGAATACAGTTGGCCTTCCACGTCCACAGATTCCACACTCTCAGATTCAACCAACTGTGGATTGAAAGGCCTACCACAGTTGGATCTGTACTGAACACACATAGACTTTTTTTCTTGTCATTATCCCCAAAACAATGCAGTATAATAACTATTAATATAGCATTTACATTGTATTAGGTATTATAAGTAATCTAGAGATGATTTAAAGTATAGAGGAGGATGTGCGTACGTTATATGCAAATATTGCGCCATTTTACACGAGGGACTTGAACATCCCTGGATTTTGGCACCCGCAGGGGGTCCTGGAACCAATCTCACACAGATACCAAGGGACGACTAGATACAGTGATTTGCCCCAAAGTAGAATTTACATTTGTTAAACCAAAGTAAAAATTTTCCCTTGAGATGATAAAATTATCTTCACCTGCCAGGCTTAGGGGACGAGTTCTCTGGATGCAGACTCTTCTTACAGCTACTGAGATCTACTCTAAGTACACATAATATAAAAAAAAATAGGAGGATTGTCCCAGCTTCCACAGGTATTTCCCAAAGGATCATCTTACTGGGACTTGAGACTGACAGTACGTAGAATGTGGAAGGCATGAATACCCTTGAGGAAGGGGAGATGAAAGGCCCAAAGCTTTAGGAGAAGATGATTCTCCTGTGGAGACAACATCTCCAAACTTCCTCACATTATCTCTAACCACACTTCTTTCACCTTAATTCTTAAACATAATTACCCCATGCATTTTAAAATTTTAATCTCATATACTTTACTATTATTTTTGCTTAGTTTTATATTTCCTTATCTAACATTCAGCTTCTATTTTTTAAGTGTTACATTTTTATTCCTTAAACTCTTACACTTATTTCTGGAATTGTAGTCCTAGTCTTTTTTATTTCCCCCTATTGTTCTCATGTATAGCCAGCATTTTAAATGTCGTTATAGCTATCACTTTGAATGTCTGAAATATTTTCAATTTTTTAATTCGATTTCTAATTTCAATAACATTTTAATCTTCTTAACCTTCCTCCTCCATTGTCACTGCTGTATTTCATTTACTATTTTTTTTATGACTTGTCTTTATTATGGCCAGTAAAAAGCAAGTCCAGAAAAGGGCTAAAAGTAAAGAAAGTCATTTTAAGTCAGAAAGGATGGCAGTTTCTTCCTTGCAACTGCTCTTCTGCCACTCTGATTCCCCAGCAGAGTCCTTGGCCTGGTCCTGGATGACTCTCCAAAGGACTTTATGCACCCAGGGGATTAAGCCAATCCACAGAAAAATTCCCTCCCCCAGTGCGGTAACACTAACTCTGCAAATGGCATCTGGATTTGCTCCAATGATGTTATTTGTTAGCTTCTCACAATATCAAGGCTTTATATGAGCCACAATGTCTATTTTCAAATTCGTAATTCCAAAATATGTAACCAATAGACTTTGGGTCATTTCCCTAAGGGAACAAGGAGATACTGTAACCGGAGGGATGATATGAAAATAAGTGTTTTATCACTTTTCTCACTTTTATTGTAATAGCTGCTATGTTGGAGAACCTACCATAGAGGTGTAAAAGGGTCCATGAAGAACTCATTCATTCATTCAACAAATATATATTAAGCAACTACCATGTGCCTGCACTCTGGTGGGCACTTGAACAGCAGGGAAAAGAGGAGATAAAATATGAAAAGCCACACACCAGAAATATGTACAGTTAATATATATTTTGGTAGACTATTTCATTAGCCAGGCAAGAGGAGAGAGTGTCTTAGACTCTAATGGTGGTACTGAAGATGGGGAAAAGTTGACTGACTGAGGTGAATTTTGGAAGTTAAATTGACAGTTAGTATTCAATGATTCAAAAGAAAACAACTGCATAAGTTATGTTTTTTTCTGTTACACACAAGGTTTATAAATTTTCAGTTGCTTAAAGCAGAGAACTTTATTGACTTTTCTTTATTTCAGCTCATCTTTCATGATTTCAGACTTTCTATTTTGTGACTATTTTCGATCTCTGATTCTCTAATACAAGTCAAAACTTTAGAATGATATAACTTCAATATTTTCAGGCAGACAGACTCTCAAGTCCACCAACCATCACTATCAGGTTCATTCTGGGAGCTGAACATCAATAACTATAAGGCAATGAGGAGCTGGAAATAACACAATTTTTTTCTTGAAATAAAGCACTCTCTTATATTCCAATCAAGAAACTCAAAGAAGAAAGAGTATCCAGGAAGAAATGCACGATACACTGTTGGAAGCATTCATCTGCAGCACAAGAGAGAAATTAGGGATTAAAAACATAAATTTGGGGTTATTCTTTCAAAGGTTTTAAGAAAAGTTGTGGAAATAAAGTCAAATAGATAACTGTGTAATAATGAAATAAAGAAGAGTACTATATGTCTTAGTCCCTCATATTCAAGCTCACAGAGTCATACTTTGATGATGTATCTTTGGGCTTTACAGAAATAAACATAAGAGACCCTTCAGAAGATCTGCTGCCAGAATGTGGTCGAGATATAACGCCCTTTCTCACTCATTACTCCCATGTAAGGCCTGACATGAGAAATTTCTCTTAGAATTTAGTCCAAAGAATGGCATTCCCTCTCCTGAAGGATGCTCTTCTTCCTTCGTCTTCAAAATGAACACTGTATAACTAACTACATTCCACTTTCATTATCAGGAAACTCAGAGCCAAATAAGGAGCTTAATTAACTATACGTCTCTATGTCCTGCATCTTGGTAGACATCTTTCATTGTTCTGACTTTCTACACTACATCATGTATCTGAATAAGTTCCTGTATCTTTTATCAATTGCTGCATAACGAACAACCCCCAAACTTACTGGCTTAAAACAGCAATTTATTATTTCTCACAATTCTGTGAGTTAGCAGTGTGGTTCTACTGACCTGGCATGAGCTCACTCATGCAGCTGCATTCACCTGGTAGGTTGGCTGAGGGCAGAGCTCACTTGAGCCTGCTGAGCCTTGAACAGGCTACATCTATCCATGCGGTCTTTCATCTTCAAGGAGGTGAGACTAGGATTCTTCACACGGTGACAGCAGCATTCCAAGAAGGCAAACGCCAATGTGCAAGCACTTATCAAAACTCGACTTGCATTCCATTTGCTTGTGTCCCATTAGCCAAAGTAAGTCACATACACAAGCCAGAGTCACTGTGGGAGGGTGTGGATACTGGAAGGCACCACTGCAGGCCGTTAATGTAACAATCTACCATAGGAGCTCCCTACGTGGGCTGTTACTTCTTCTTCTAATCCTTCTAATACTTGAATTTTGAATCATATTATTCTTTAACAAAGTTTTTTTCCTATTTGCTCCGTATCTTATCTTTTTAAGAGCTAAAATATCCTTTATGGGTGTTCTAAGCTCCTACTAGTCCAACATATCAGTGAATGAATGCCTATGTAGGATTCAAAAGTATTTTAAAATTTAAAATGCACCATATGCCACAGCAAATGCTCACTCCTAAATTCTTAAAGCTCTCGTGGAAGAAAAAAAATTCCTTTGAATTTAAGCACAAAAGCCTTTAAGAAAACACCAGGGCCAGTTAGTTCCCCCACCAGGAAGAAACGAATCATTCCACTGTTGATGTCCCAAGCTCAAATTCTTGAGGCACTTTGCAACTCTAATCGAAACTGAATGTATTATCATACAAGTGTCCAAAATGCCTAAAATCTTGAAGTTAGGAAAAGAACCATTATCTTCTGGTTTCCATACCAAGACTCCAATGAGCAAGAAAGGAAGAGGCTGAAAAGCATAAAAACGTTAATTCAAAAACAGCAAATAATAAAAACAAAACGGCAAAAATCGCCAAAGGTAAAAATAAGAGAAATTAATTAAACTTGTTTCATCTTACAAGCTGTTATTATTTTTAAGATGCCCTATGATAAGACAATTTAAAGAGCAGCTGATAAGAAAAAAAAACTGAACTTTTAAAGACATGACTATACTTTCCGTGATTATTTTTATTTTATTTATTATTTTTTAAGGAAGATTAGCCCTGAGCTAACTGCTGCCAATCCTCTTTTCGCTGAGGAAGACTGGCCCTGAGCTAACATCCATGCCCATCTTCCTCTACTTTATATGTGGGACGCCTACCACAGCATGGCGTGCCAAGTGGTGCCATGTCTGCACCCGGGATCTGAACCAGTGAACCCCGGGCTGCCGAAGGTGCGCACTTAACCACTGCGCTACCAGGCCGGCCCTGTCATTATTTTTAATATGGATTTTTTTATCCTATTGGCTTTTTTTAAACACCAATTTAAATTCAAGATTGTAAGTTTTTGTGAAAATGAATGTGTTTTGGAAAAAGGTTTGAGCACATGTGACTTGAGGGGTGGGTGAACTGCAATCAAGTAGGGCAGTCTCTTTGGATGGTGGGGTTTGCACTATGACCAGAGATAGCACACATAACTACAAAAAAGTCAAGACAGCCCTCGAGTTGCAATTATGATGCCAAACAAGATGTTGTTCTGTGAATAGGTGGCAAATGCTTCAGAGATTTTCCACCAGGGGAGACAAAATGTGGAACTTTACTTATGCACAGAAGACTTCTTTTTTTTTTTTTGTTAAATTAGGCCAACAGCAGAGTTATTTTTAGATTACTTACTTCACTTTCTCTTCTTAATGGGCTGGTATACAAAATAGGACAGAAAATGCACCATATGCCACAGCAAATGCTCAAATCCTAAATTCTTAAAGCTCTCATGGAAATAAAAGAGATCTCTATCTTAAAATATGAGATTTCCATTCAGATAAAATTAAGACTATAAATATTCTAACAGATATTTATCAGTTAGCAACAAATAAATTCTATACACCTTGTTTAAAAAAAAACACAGTATTTTGGAGAATTTTTTTCCTTTAATCATTTTTAGTAAAAATAAACAAGTTGTAAGAGAAGAGCTAAAGTGTGAATGAATGTGTTGACTTACATTTATGATTAAAAGTTAACATTTAAAGCATACAGCTTTTTCAAATTCTATAATGACTAACATAGTTCTTATTTCCTAAAGTTACAAAATTTAGATGACTCATCTACCTGCTCTTTCATAAAGTCAATCTAAAGTCTCTTCAGGTACTCTCAATTCTGGAGAAAGATAAACTTTCAAAACTTACTCTGCATTTCAACACAATGCATTCTCATTTTATGACTGAAAAACTATGCTCCACAAAACTATATTGTTATTTTGATTTATAATATTATTACAAATGATGAAGATGAGACAGAATGTGTGACATTAAAGGCATATATATGCACATAATATATGATATTGTAATAAAAATAACTGATTTAAAAAATTCTACCCACTTTTATCAGTGACATATATATAATTCAAACTATATTATGAAATACAAAATTTATTTTTAAATAGATTAAAAAGTCAATAAATATCATTATATAGCAAAACATTCACCATGTTCTTTGTAATGTCCTGATTTTACTGAAGCAAACAAAATTGCAAGACAACAAAAAATTGACACCTCTTTGACGTCTAAGCTACTGGACAGAGTTTACAATCAGGCTGAAGAATACAAAGTGCTTATTCCCTCAAAAAAGAATCAAATAGAAAATCTAAAGTTTTGGTATTCTCTTGTTTATTATTTTATTAAATTATAATCTTGTAAGTACTTCATATGTTAAATGTACAGGTCTATCTTTTTTCCCTAAAAACTGGGCAGACAAATATTGCAGATATAGTTTATCATTCTATGTAACCCAGTTTTAACAAGATTAAATGTAGCAATTAGATGAAACATTTTTAAACTAATATACTTATTTAGGCATATAGAAATTAATTTCTGAATAACACTGGTCTGCTGATAAACTGTAATTTGCCAATAAAACAATTTTAACATATAATCTCAACAGACAAATTTATGATGCAAACTAGGAAACTACAGAATATTATGATTGTTTAATGTTGTTAGACTAATAGTACTAATGAAATTCTGTGTACGAAGAATACCTTCAACATACATGCTAATGCTTACATTTAAAAATACGCAAATAATCTGAATTTTCATACAATCATAAACATCTGAATTCAGAGATATAACCTCTAAGAATAACCAGATCTAATGGAGCGAAGAATAAATTAGGCTGAATAACAGAAAATAGTTCTTAAAACTTTAAACGACTCATAATATCCTGCAATAAAAGTATTAACAAAAGCAAAAACTGAATTACTAAAAACATCAATGTCTGCTTTTAGAGGAGCGAAGCCTCAGAGTGGGGAAGAGGAGAGACATGCTTATATGCATCCAGAACTTCACCATGCTTTGTGCCAGACACTGCTCTTGGTCCTGAAGTTAAAACTTCACATCTAAATTGCAGTTAGGTAATACTGTACAAAGTCAGATGAAAGACGCCCAATAAGACCAACTTGAAGGTAACAAACAAAAAAGAGACTACGTCCCAAAAATAAAGATCATAATGCTAAACTTTTATTGAACACATACTGTTTTTTTGGTCATACATTTTTTTTCTTAGTCAAGTAAATAATACACGTGGCAAGTATGTGGAAAAAACTTTAAAGCAGCAGCAAAATATACTGACATTCATCTGAGATTATGTGACTGTGTCTAAGCAATTGAGCTTTATTTTTACTTTTCTCTAGTGGCTAAATTTACGTTGACACTACTCAACACTAATTTCACCATATATTTACTTTAGAATTTTACTAAAGTGGACCTCTAAGTATGTACAATGGAATACCAACATTCTATATTTTATGAATAGATATTTCCAGGGCTGGACTGGATCTTCAAAAACACCATTACAGAACTTGTGTATTGGTTTAAATTCATCCATTATTCCCACTCAAAAAGAAGTCCTGCCCATGATACAATATTAAGAATAGTCTCCACACACACACACAGTAACCACTTTTGAGCATGTGCTTTTCATTAGGGGATCACTAACATATGCTCCCAACATCAACGAGCTAAATATGTACCACTTGCCAAACCTTTCTTCCACTGAGCACATATCTCCTCAGTAAATAATTATTTCCAGACAAATGGGAAAGGGAATTGTGTTTCTTTGACTAAATTATCCAATGTACTTTCCTAGAACTGAAGGAGAAGGAAGAGACATGAATATGAAAGTATCTTTAAAATGCTCTTCCTTAGTGCTTCCTTAGTGCCTGAAACCTATTAGGAAAAGTCCAATATTTTCAACCTACTTCCTCAATGGACACACGTAAAACGGTAGTTGATAGAATACATAGGATAGTATATTACAGGACCACAACAGTACTCTGTGAGGATCTCACATCATAGACGACAATGGTCTGGACCATCAGACACAAAGGAGACAATTCCAGTTCCAATAGAAAGTGGTAATTAATTAGCCTTATTATAAAAATAGAAAATTACTCCATTTCAGAAGCAGGAAAATTCTCTTCCTAAATTTAAAACATAGCCAAGCTAAGAGTAAATTCCCAACTTAGTTGTAGGTCCGGGAAGAGGTCCTCAGAACAGGAGAGCAGCAACTCCGCAAAAGAAATTATCTAAGATACTAAATTCAGTGACATGGAAATCATTTTATCCAAACCCATTATAGGAATGCAAGAAAAAACACTAAAAGGAGAGTCAAAATGATATCAAGAAAGGAGGAAGATTTTGACTTTATTACATAAGACTGTCAACAAAGCATATCTCTCCAAAAAATGAGACTTCAATGTAATGATGAATTTATTAATCTAAAAACACCATGTCTAAAGCCAATCAATAAGGTCTAAGGATTTGATAAATATAAAAAAAGAAAATATTGGAAAACTGAGACCATCAAAATAAAATGGGGCAACATCTAATTTTGCCACAGCTAATAGCTTCAGAGAACTTCATGAATAAACAATTGTAACTTCACTTGCAAATACCACAAACAAAATTCAAAATTAATTTTTAAGTTTCAGGTTTCAAGTTTCCAAGGCTATACTGTTCAGGCAGAGACAATATTTGACTTCTGAGCACATCCACAAAGTCAAATTTTCCTCTAAAGAATATTCCTGGATCAGCTGTTTGTAACTTAGCTGCCTGACCAAAGGGGGCAAGAAATGAGGAACATGATATATTTGCTTCTGGTAAATTGCATATTTCCCTTTCTTCCAGTTCCTCAGAATTCACAGGGTCTGGTATGAGGGATGCTCCCTTAGCAGAACGGGTTGCTTCATCCTAAACCCTGGAACTCTATTTTTTAATATGAAAAACATACAAAACAAAGCCAACAAACAAAACACTCCTGCAGAAAAATAGCCGGGGGTGGGGGAAGAGCTAGGAAAAAAGACAGTCACAAGATTCATAGTTGTTGTTGAAGGGAGAGCATCTACCAACCAGCAGTTACTGTGTGGGGATCTTTACAAATACTATTTTTAATTCATACCAAAAAACTATAAAATCCACTATATACAATTTTCATCCATATTTTACAGACGAGAAAATTAGGTTCAGAGATCAAATAACCGGCCCAAGATCACACAGCCAGCACATGTCTGTCCATCTGTCTAACACCAAGCCCTCCTCTTGCCATGACGTCAAGCCCATGCCTCAGTTAATATTCCTGCTGGACCTCCACTGTGTGCACCCATGCTACAAAGAGCTACAAAAGAAATAGAATACATCACTTTCATCCACCAGGTAGTTAACATCTAAGAGCATTCTGAAGATTCAGATGCCAATTCATGAGAAGCAACGCGGTAGATACTATTGAGGAAAGGGCACTAGGCCAGGGAGATGGAGATGACTCACTTACTCTGGGCTTTGCTATTTACTAGCCATATAACGTCGGGTAAGTAATAATTTCTATTATTTCCTCATCTGCAGAGAACACATAATATAGTATCTGCCTTAACTATCTTACAGAATTAGTTCAAAGATCCAATTAGATAAAAGCCTTATTAACAATAAAATGTTTTAGAAATACGAAATGCTAATACCGCTATTCAAGTGTCCAAAGGTCAGTACAGAACTCTGGGTAGACATCTGAATTCAGCAATAAAAGGATGAGCTAAATCACTTTGTTTCCCCCTCCTTTGTTTTCTCCTTGTTTCCCCCTACGTTCTGCTGTTTTGGCTTGCCAAGTGAGCTAGTGTTCTAAGGGTGAGAGATTAATCAACTAGTTCTAGCTCCTGCTCCCTGCACTGCCCATGGACTCTAGCTAGCTGCATTCTGAAGACGGGGGCCTATGACCAAACCACTTTTCTTTGCTACAATTGCACCAGCAAGCCAGTATGCCTACTGCTAGCCAAAAGGCAAAACAGTCCTATTTTCCACTTCTTCATCTATTTCTTTTTCTCCCTCTTCATCAGCAAGCTTATAAAATTAAAACTTCACCCTCCAGTGTCCAGCCTACCTGCAAACCCAAAGCTGTACCTTCAAATTATAAATTCTTTCTGTCAACTCAGAGAAAAGTATGAGATGACACATTTACCTAAGAAGACTGGAGGAACTAGGTTCAGAAATCAGGTGCTTAAGAGATTCTCTGAGGAGATGGAGAATTTGCAAAACAAGCAACAGCCTTTGGCTGACCGGGAAGTTTCACGAACTAATTTGTACCAACTACAAGCATTTAAAATAAACTAAATTAATTTTCTGTCTTAAATACTAGTATCAGAACATAATTTTCTATCAATTTTTTCATTGCAAATTAATCAATATTTAGAACATTCTTTTTCTCTGGGAAGAATTATTCCCAATTCCAAACACTCAATTCACAAACTCAGGAAGGCTGTCTAGACTTCAAATATGTGTGATTGCAAACGACTTACTGAAATTCTTTGGATACTTCCCAAATTTTCATTTTATTTAATGTGATTTTAAGCCAACCAAGATAATGCCTATACTGAGCTCAGCAAAAACAATAGGGCAAAAAACTTTATTTTAACTGAAATGTCACAGGAGAAATTTATACATAACTTGACAAACTAAAATGCCTCAGGCTTTAAACACACACACAACACAACTACTTCTATACCTTCTCAATCTCTCTCTTTCTCTATCTCTTCCCTTCTCTGTCTCAGTCTTATTTTAAAGGAAGCTAATAGTATTCTCTCCTTTCTGTAATTTCCTTTCCAGATGTGAAATTGTAGACTTCTTTTGGATTAGTACTAGAAATGCAAAATGCTCACTGGGTCAATAAAAATATTGGAAGTGAAAATTTTGTTAGAACTTTAGAGGTTATGAATTTATTTTACAGGAGTAGTTATATATTTTATATTCTAAATCAAAATTTTATTTCTGATGACCAGTGAAATTTGCATTCCACTTCAATTCCCTATTTTCCCGGAAAAAAAAAAAAAACCTTTAGAAATGCCATGTAATATTTTACTCTGGTGTTTGTGAAAGTGTGGTCTTCATAACTCCTTATTTGAATCATGTAGGAAATTTTCTAAAAATGCAGATTCCTGGTCCCTCTCCAGAGCTACTAACAAATCAGAAAAATCCAGGTCAGACCTGGAAATCAGCATTTTAAGTTTTCCCCAAATGATCCTTATAACCAGCAAAATTATCACAAATGAATTTTTTCACTTATTTAAATTATATTTAAGATATTTCAATAGCAACATCTATAACATTTTATAAACTTACTATGTTAAGCATGTTAGAAGGAAGATGATTTTTTTCAACTAATATGCTAAATATGCTTGGTTTGTCATAATTTACTTAGGTACTTTACAAGGGAGAACTGAAACGCCACATCAAAAAGCACACTAAATTTCCTTTAACTTTTACCACCACATATTGAAATTTAAATTAATTAAGAACTATTTATGACTAAATGTTCTTGTTGGAAAATGTGATTAAAAAAGAGAAATACTATATATATTATATATATAGTATAGCTCTTTATGGAAATAAAGGTTATAAATATACATATTAATAGTTTTTCAATTAACTTTTCCTTAAATTTGTATTGTCTACGTCATCGAGCAATATTTTTTACCTCTAGTTCTATTTCCTATTCTCTATTAACATTTTCAAAAAAATAAAAAGAGAAATCCACTCTCTGAGAAAACCTGTAATAGTTCATTGGTTCTGTGTATCTCAGCAGCCCCCATACCTGACTGCATTAGGTCTTTTTGCACTTTTCATTTTTTAGGTCACACAAATACTGCAAGCAATGTAATGCAACCGCAGGCTTGTCTGTATTTTCTCATACAGCCAAGGCCTGACTTATAAATATTTCATTTATTGCTGTCTTAACTCTAAAAGAGATTAGCCTGTATTTTTTCATGCTTTATCTTGAAACCTCTCTCTTCTGAAAGCGATTCTGACCATGTTTTTGGTAAAGTAACATGTACTACACCATAAAAAGGACTTTCATTCAACACAATGTAAACCACTCAGGCCAATGAACCAAAAAATTTTAAGACTCAAAAATACAAAATTCATATAATTCTGAACTAAGTTATTTCACAAGGAAATTCAATACTATATGATAGAAATGTGTTTTCTGAGCCTTAAAATGATAAAAATGGAGTCCACATAAGTACCTTTAGATAAAAAAAAAAAACAAGGAAAATTTAAAATGAGTTCAGAGGGGGGAGGTTGGAGGGAATGGGCATTATGGGTTAGTTGGGAATCAAAAATCACAAATTGCTTATTCAAGATGTGTAATAGTGGAAGCAACAAAGATTAAACTTCGAAGGAAAAAACCACAGCAATTAAGTTATTCAACTTACACCTCTTTCGTATGATAAAGCAACAAATGTTACCTCTGAATCAGTCCTCCTATCAAAAAGAGAGATGTGTGTTCTTGAAGGAAAAAAAGTCAAATAGTTTACTAACCAGCTGAGTATTGTAGATTTGCCCATAGCAAGGAGGAAAAGAACTTTACCATTCCTCATTCTTAGTCTTTTCATCCATCTCCCCTCCTCCTCCAGCTGAGATTATGTAATCTACCAAGTTTACATCAAAAATAGGAACAGAAACATTCCCAGAGACAGACTCTGCAAGGTTGGTTTTAGTTATCGTAAAAAATATAAATAAAGAAATACCAGAACACATAAACAAAAAAGGACCACCATAAGTAAACAGAGTAGGAGATCTCCTTACCCAAAGGCACAGGAGCAAACCTAGTTAAACAGCCATTCTGGCTCATTGAGAGCCCTGATATGATCAGTTTTCAAATTTCCCATTCCAGCCAGATCCTTCACTCATCTGATTGTACCCTAGGTCTCCGGTCTACCCACACCTCAGTCACCAAAGAATATATAAAAAGCTCCGGATTGTGCCAAAGCTTTCTCTCCTACTTAAAGTTGCCTCTGCTAGTTGTGATGCTTCACGACTCTTCTACCTGCCAGGGGACCTTTCTGCCATTCTCGTTTTGCCCTGATCTCTGAAGAAATGATGGGAACGTTGTTCTTGGTTCACTACCTAGATCTCTGACGACTCAGCTGGTCACTGCACTTTATTATCCAGATTTATACTGTAATACTAATGACGACAAAAGTTGATCTAATAAATTATTGGCTTACTAATAATTTCTTCTGTCTGGGGGCTTAAAAAGCAATAAGGAGAACTCCCACTTTGGAGTTAATAGTGAAACAAGAAGAATGACCATGAAAGACTTTGTCACAGAATTCTTAGAAGTTCATGTCAATTTTAAGCTCATAATTCCAATCCAGTGAACAAAACGTGGCATGGATTTTAGCAATAGAGATAAAAAAAGTTGTGTCTATATTTATATATCTACCTATACCTGTGTGTGCATGCGTGCGTGTGTGTTTGCCAAAATATAGTCCCTGGGCTAAAACTCGCTCACTGCCTGATTTTGGATGGTCTGTGAGGTAAGAATGGTTTTTACAGTTTTAAATAGTTGAATAAAAACCTAAAGAAGAATACTCAGTGAAATACAAAGATTATATGAAATTCAAAATTGAGTGTCCATAAGTAAACTTCACCAACACACAGCCACATTCATTCATTTAGGTATTTTCCATAGCTTCTTTTACAGCAGAGGGGCAGAGTTGAACAGCTGTGATAGAGATCTATGGCTCACAAAACCTGTTTTTACTATCAAGCCCCTTACAGAGAAAATTTGCCAACCTCTGCTATATATGATGGCTTGGGACAAATATCTTATCTATTGAAATTATGAATTATTGAAAGTGAAATTATGACCGCCCAATCTAAGAAGACACTAACGGAGAAAAAAATTAGAAAATATCTGAAAATACACAGGGATTAGTCACTAAACTACTGTTTAGTGACAATGGGATATTATCAGATATTATCAGAGATGAAGCTGAACTTCTTGAATCCTGGGTGGTTTTTACCTTCTCCACCAAAAAGCAAAGTGTTAAAACTAAAACAGAAAATCAAATATGATCAAATCAAAGGTCAGGAATTAAGAAGAAGACAATGAGTCACTTCAAATAAGTTCAGGTATACAGGACCAATGGATTACAATTTCAAGGTATTAAAAGAAAGCAGATTGTAAATGTTTTCACAGAACTGTAGTTGATGACCTTGGAAGAGTTACAAACAACAGGAGAGCAGATGTAATACATAAGAGGGGCAAACGATATTTTATTTTTTTAAGGTAAAAGGATTCTAGAAAATGAAGATCAGTGATCTTGACACTATTCGCCAACAAAATTCTAGAACAGGTTACTAAACAGATGGCTTGTGAGCACTTAAAATTTTTTTAAAACCTGCCATGGAGTTGTTAAAAATAAGCCATGCCAAACCTTGTTTCCTTTTCTGACATGTTACTAGATGAGTGGATCAGAGAAATACATTAGCTGTATAATACCTGGACCAAGAAAAGTATGGACAAAGTCTGTAACGGCCAAATTTGGGTAAGTCCTTCCTATTTGTGTAACTTTGGGGAAACTTATTAACATCTGGGCCAAGAGGCAAATTCCATGGGTCTCTTGAGACTGCATGTTTTTCAAGCAGAGGCACTGGCAGCTTTTGTTCTGGACTTTTTATGGATGTTTGTACAGCAAATAGCCTTTGAAAGCAGAGATAGTTATCTCCTTCTGGAACAAAGGGAAGGGTTGCTTACAGTCCATTACAGAAGATTGGGGTTCCTCAACTTGGGGTTCCTCATCTGTGGTACAACTTACTGAGTGTGCAGCATCAACTTGAGCCACTCTGCAGAGTCCCTGTGGGACTTGGGGACAAGGAACCAAAACAAACATGAAGGTCATGCTCTGTTTGCTGTACTAGAAGTAATAAAGTCCTTTGTCTCTGATCCAGAAGTTTTGTGTCTCTTCTACAAGCATCCACAAAACCGTGGCTGCCTAATTTGTTAGCATGTAAGAAGAGTAAAATCTCAGATCCTTCACAGTTCTTGACAACTTATGACTCAGCTTTGCCTTTCATAAAATGGGAAAACAAGTATCTCCTTACAAAGGTATTATAAAGATTAAATGAAATAATACACACAAATTGCTTACAAAAGTGCCTACTTAAATTAACTGCTCAATGAATGTCAGCCATTATTATAATGATAATTATTATTAATTTCAAATGTATATTTAGGTTAACAATCACATCCAAAGGATTAATGACAAGTCAAAGAGTCCATCCTCACCAAATTTAGAAAGGCTCTATTCTTAACCCTGTTCTGCTCAATATTTTCATAAATAATTGAATAGAGCTGTAAAAATGTATTAATCAAAATTATGAATGACATAATTGCTAACAGATAGAGTGAGGATTTTTAAAAAATCTTGACATGCTGAATAAACTATAAAAAAATGAATTCAACAGACATACAAATCCTAATTTTTTTTTTATTGAGGTAACACTGGTTTATAACATTATATAAATTTTAGGTGTACATCATTTATATTTCGACTTCTGTATAGACTACACCATGTTCACCACCTAAAGACTAATTACCATCTGTCACCATACAAATGTTCACCTTTATTCCTTCCCCCGTCACCCCATCCCCTAACCCTCTCGTAACCACCAATCCATTCTCTGTTATCTATGTGTTTGTTTATCTTCCAAATCTGACTGAAATCATGCAGTATTTGTCTTTCTCTGCCTGACTTATTTTGCTTAACCTAATACTCTCCAGGTCCATCCATGTTGTCAAAAACGGCAAGATTTCATGGTTTTTCTTACAGCTGAGTAGTATTCCACTGTATATATACCACATCTTCTTTATCCATTCATCCATCAATGGGCACTTAGCTTGTTTCCAAGTCTTGGCTCTTGTGAATAATGCTGCAATGAACACAAGGGTGCATATATTTTTTCGAATTAGTGCTTTTGTGTTCTTTGGATAAACATCAAGAAGCAGAATAGCTGGATCATATGGTATTTCTATTTTTAGTTTCTTTAGGAATCTCCACAAAGGACTGATACAACTCAACAATAAAACAAGCCGATTAAAAAATGGGTAGAGGATCTGAACATTTTTCCAAGGAATATATACAGATGGCCAACAAACACATGAAAAGATGTTCAACATCACTAATTATTAGGGAAACGCAACTCAAAACCACAATGAGCTATCACCTCACACCCATGAGAATGGCTATCATTAAAAAGACAAGAAGTAAGTCTTGGAGAGGATGTGGAGAAAAGGGAATTCATGTACACTGCTGGTGGGAATGTAAATTGGTGCAGCCACAAATCCTATTTTTAAAATGAACTATTCAAATTGTATACTAATTTCAACCTACATAAAATGAATTACAATTCTAGTAACAATGTAAATGACTAAAAAAATGAATTTGCTATTAGGTTAGAGAGAAATTTTCAGTGTGTTCTGTGTTGCTCAGGCCACACTTATGGTATGGTATTTAGCTCTGGATACATTTTAAAGGGAAATTTCAGTAAACAGAAGCATACCCAGAGGAGAATGATCAGAACTGTGAAGGGCAAAAGAAATCCATATAGCATATAAAGTATAACTGAAGAAACTTAACTTCTTTTGCCTGAGAAATAAAAGACTTATTGGGGATGAGAACTTTTCAGACATCTGCAAAGTTATCTACGTGAAATATTTATTCTGTGTAAATCCAAAGGGCAGAGCTAGAAATAATGGCTAATTAATTGATTCCAACTCAATATAAGGAAGAACTTCCTACCAATCAAATTTTTTCAAATGTTGAATTTTAAGATAAGTTCTTCATTCATGGAAGTTTTTGAAAGCCACATATCCAGGACTACAGCAATAGGAACTGCCTCCTTCACATTCAGATGTTGTTAAACTGCTCACTTCTTATTTGTAAATAACCAACCCACAGGAAATTTATCTAGGCTTCTTGTCTATTTTCATTCCTGTCTTGCCTTCCTGGTTTCTGTTCCATTTCAGCCTAGCTAGCTACCCCAAACTGACAATTTGTTCTTAGCAGCCCACCTAACTTTTTATTTACCTCTCTGATTATTCCCTCTTCCCATACACGGCTGCCCATAGGCCATGTGACAAAGGCTCCTGGGTAACAAACCCTAGCTCCACTTCCTATCTGGCTTGGAAGGGAGATTGGAAAATTAATTTCATGATCTTAAAGCTTCCTTTCAATTCTAGGATTCTTGGATTCTTCTTATTTCTTTTTCCATTTACAGAAATTGATGGATGATCAGTGACTAAGGATAAATAAATAGGTGAATGAATAAACGGACGTTAGTAAACAATTGATAATGAGCTTCTCTCTTCTTTAAGAACTAGCTATCTGAATGGTGCTTACATCTTTCAACTGGTAAAAGAGATGACAAGAAGTGAAAAGATATGAACAATAAATACCTGTGGGAACAAGGAAAGCAAGTATGAGAGCAAGAGAGAGAGACTGGGAGTGGAAGCAGGATTGAGGGTAATATTCTTAGAAATCATTAACCAGTAAAGTCTCTTGTTTACAAGCCAAGCCAATTTATAAGCCAAAATAAAACTTAAGGCTATATAAAAATATATTTGAATGAAAAACTCCTAAGAAATTATGACAGGAGCAAGGAACTACATTCTCACAAAGGCAAAAATGATCCACACTACAACACAGATGACTCTCAAGTGCTTTATGCTAAGTGAAAGAAGGCTGACTCTGAAGGCTACACACTGTATGATTCTATTTACAAGACAGACTTGAATGTAGTATATATAGACAATGGAATACCATTCAGCCAGGAGAAAGGTGGACATCCCGCCACTGGTGACAACATGGATGAACCTTGAGCACCTTATGATGCTAAGCAAGATAAGTCAGACCAAGAAAGACAAGTACTGTAGGATATCCCTAATATGTGGAATCTAGAACAGTCAAACTTGTAATAAGACAGAGAGTTACCAGACCTTGGGGTGGGGGGATAAGATTGATGTTTAGGGTACAAAGTTGCAACAAATACTAAAGAAGCCATAGCCATCTAGAGCACAGTATAATACAGACGACAATACTGTACTGTAATTATGTAATGTGATAAATATCACCGCAACAGCAACCATATTACAATATATAAATGTATCAAAGTAACACATTGGACATCTTAAATTTACACAATGTTGCATGTCAAATTTACTCAATTAAAAAAAAAATGCCAAAAGAAAAGGAGAGACTCGAAAGGACAAAACGATAGGGACAGAAAACAGATCAGTGGTTACCCGGGACTGGAGGCTGGGAGGAGGGGTTGATTAACAAGTACATGAAAAAATTTTGGAGCCTGATGGAACCGTCCTATATCTTATTTGTGGTGCTGATAACACAACTACATATGTTTGGCAAAATATATGGAACTTTACACTAAAAAGGGATGAATTTTTACTGTATGTAAATTATCTTTAATAAAAAAATGGAAAAAATTAAAGGGCTTAAAACAACTTTGTAAAGATGAGTAATTAAAATATGCTTTGTGTCTAATAAATCACAATGAAAGTAAATATTTTGAGATAAAATTATCAAGATCATTTCCACAATATAGTAAGCAATTTCTTATTTTAAAATGAAACGTCGTATGCATAGCCAAATAGCTTTTTAAAAATAATCAAATATATTTTCACTGTTTCATGGATAGTTAACATGTAAAAATAAAATTATTCATTCACATTCTATTTTTAAAATATTCTCTGCTAAGAAACATAATTCTGGTAATAAGAAAATAAATGTTAAATATTTTTATTATTCATGTATTCACAGCTCATTAACATATATTCTCTATTGTACACTTGCACTTAAAATTTTACCTTATGTAGTCAGAAGTTGTCTCTCAAAATAAAAACAAAGCAAAATGTATATTAACGATGTTCCTTTAATATAGTAATATGAGTAAGCATGTACTTAGTCATATTTTAGAATCTGGCGTTGTTTCAGCCCAGCAGGAGTGAGATATTTTCAGGACACAATTAGAGGGATATCAAAGAGAACAGATACGTAAAATCAAATACAAATTAGAAATAAGAAATTGCAATGCCTTTCTTCTGTTTGTGGGATAGTTTGAGCAACAGACATGCAGGGCTAGGGATACTGTGACATCATTGAAAATTATGAAAATGCAAAGAATTAGAAGTGGTAAGAGACCAACTTAAAAGCATACTTTTCTGAAAGTAAAGAAATATGATAAATGAATCAAGAAATATAGATTTAAATTTACTATATTTGGGACAACACAAAGTCAGGCTGTCAAATGAATTTTATTTTTAGTTACAGGAAACACATTCTTTAAAACATATAACAAGGTAAAACGTTTTGAAATACGAATGTTTGCTAGCTTACATCACTGCTAAAAACTATCACAATTTATAATCCCGTACCTTCTGAGAAGAAACCTTTGTTGCTGTTCTCGTGGTCTGTCTGCATGGTGGACTGACTGTCATAAGGAAAGCACCCAGAATAAGAGGCCACACTGTGCATTGGATGGCACACTGCATGGGGTTTGTATACTTTGCATGATTGTATATGTTACATGATTGGGTGATGGGACAGCAAAGGTACTGAAGGAATGATCTAGATGAGGCTCTAAAATCTTTTTAGGAGTTTCCAGGGAAGAAGAAAGATGTCTCAAAAGATTTAGTGCAAAATTTCCTATGTGATACACTGTATAAAACCCCTGTGCTATTCCCTTTAAGCCAAACTATAGCAAAGATATGTAGTGCTCCTAGAGGTGGAATTTGTATTTCCTTTTAATGTAACACAATGCACAGACTGGACCATGTAGCAGCCCAACAGTCTTCGTGGGTTCTAAAAATGTCTGTGTCTGTGTGTAAAGTCCCTTAAAAGGGGAGCTCTCACTTTAAAAAGATAAGGTTTATCAAACAGCTTATGCAACTCCACATTTTATTTCTGGATTGGTGCCACCAACAGCTAAATATATGAATGAGCACAGGACCAAGGCAAAATTGTGAAGAAATTAATATTTATGGCATGTTAATGATATGCGCTTCAGGGAAGAGAATGCCAGGTGGTTATTTATTTTCCTTAACCCTAACATGAGCAATTCCACACGCGCTGTACCTTCTCCTCTCCTTGTTTCAGCATTCTGGTTAAATAGGGGAGGCTCCATTCCTGCCTGAGAAGGAGCGGGGTGGTGTGAAAGCACCTAGTGGGCTAAGACAACTGAAAAGAAATACTCTTAAATTTTAACTAAGCCCCCTGAGCTTCATAAGCAAAGTTACTTGTGGTAATTTTTGCTGTTTTTAATTGTTTTTATTTTAGGAAGGATCTTTTTCTCCCATTCATTTTTATATGTATGTTTATGTGGTAGTAAGGAGAGAACATGTTCAGAGTTGTAAATTTGATCCCACGTATTTCATGAAAGGTTTCAGTTGAAAGTAACCTAAAAACTAATCTAGTCTCTCTGTAATTTTGGAGGAAATGACCCACCCAATATCACACAATAGTTATAGACAGACCAAGTACCAGAAAGCATATCTCCTAGCACTTAACACGGAACTCTGCAGAGTAAAGCAAGCTGGCTATTTACTATCTGGGTAATAATTATACTTTCCAGAAGGATTCGTTTTCATTCATACCCTAATGTTGTTATTATCAGACATGTCCTTTAATACAAAATTTCTTACTCCAAGCAAAGAAAGGAGAATACACTGGACTTGGAATAGCCAGACAGTACCACGGGGGGCACTGGGTATCTAAGGAGCAGAGAAGATGAGCAGAAGGTGTAAGTTAGCAATTTTTTTAAAAAGGGAAAAGTAGGGGTACTTATGTAATAAAATCCCACTTTGCCTTGCTTCAGAATTTTCCAAAGGCCACAGATTCACTGGTGGTATAAGAAGATACCAGAATTATTTTGAAAGATATCATAATTCAGTCTGAAGGAGGGAAGAGGGAAAGAAAAAAATGAGAAAAAATAGGCAAAGAAGAGAGACCACCTCCTTCACTGGCAACAGAAAAGATTAAAGGCTCCTTTCCCTATTCTCAAGATATTTAGAATAAAACTGCTGAGCAAGTTAGTGCAAATCTTAAATATGGACATAGGATGTGAGAAGGAGACCTATAAGGCATCAGGTTTATGAGAAAATAACCTGTGTATTTGTGTGGTGTTATATGGAAAGCTGTATCAATTCATACCTTAGTTACAGGTGTCCAAAAGCTAAAGAGTAGGGTTTTAAATTTGGAGAGATGGACTTTCCATCAAATCATAAATCCTCAATCTGCTGTTTAAGGATGGATACTGAAAGAATGAGAGAAAAGTTGTAAACTTATGGGGTGCGTGCCAAGCCATTTAAATCTAAAGGTTTTCGGAAGACACCTTGACTTAACCCATCTCCCTCCATCTTTCCCCACAGAAAATCTCAGAAATACTTGGTATCTCCATGTTGTATTCATAGTGTAGCCATTACAAATATCTATGTACTCTACTTAAGCTATTCATATTAAGATATAAGGAGTTACATGATTAACTATGTCAGCTCAACTCTGCCAAGCATTACTATATTGAAGCACTCAACTCTGGAGCATTTGTTGCCAAAAAGCATAAACATCCACTCATACCTTTCAAAAGTTAAATATAATATTGTTCCTCAGATAAAGAATAAGAAACAGACACAGAAAATTGAACCTGATGTATACCCACCTGAGATGAGAGCTGTGTCTTGGCCAATATACTACCAGATAGTTTTCCCAAATATGATATGGTATAAAACAAGTGCAAGATGAAAAAGTAAGGTGAAAAGTAATTTCAATTACACACAAAAAAAGTAAGGCAATGAGACAGACAGAAGTAACTGCTTGGGCCTCCAACAAGTCATTCATTCCTTCACTCAATATTTAGCTTTAGCTCTCCTACTAAGTGCGAGGCACTGTTCTAAGCACTGGAACAAAAGGAAATCTCTGGCTCCATGGAATATACATGCTCACTGGGGGAACAGAGGATAAATAAACAACTTTTTAAAATGTCAGCTGACGACAGTACTGTGGGGGAAAATAACGCATGGTAGAGGTGACAGAGCGTGATCAACGAGGACTTATTTCACACAGGACAATCAGAGAAGGGTCCTCTAGTAAGGATGCGTCTGAGCAGAGACCTGAAATTAGTGAAGATGTCTGAGAGTACAGCTTTCCACACAGAGAGGACAGGGAGAGAAACTCTGAGGTGGGAATCATCTTATCCTGTTCTGAGGAATATCAAGGAAACCAGTGTGTCTGGAGTTGACTGAATAAGAGGAAAACACTAGGAAATGTCAGATAGGTAGCATGGGTCAAATAATACGGACTTATTTAAGGTCTTTATCTTTTATTCTGAGAGACATAAGAAGCTGTTGGAAGGTTTATACAAAAGAGTGACAGAACCAGACATATTTTTAAAGGATCACTCTGCTGTGTGGGAAAATAAACTGATGTGCCTGGAGGGAGGAGAGGGGTTCAATAAGTGGCTACTGCAACAATTCAGGTTGGAGACGATGACCTATGTGATCAGAGTGGTAGCAGTGGTGCTACAAACTAGATGCGTAAAACAAGATGTCTGTACCATTCAGCTAAACTAAAGGCAGACTGAGCAAGGGATAAAAAGTGAAGACAAAAAGGAAGTGAAGAGTTAGCTATAGGTATACAGATATAGATCAACCAAATCCTGGAACACAAATTTGGGTGAAGTAATGGTGAGGAATAGTTCTTAAGGAGGTTGGGGATCTTTTTTATAAATGAGATGATTTTATGACAGTCTACATATGCTAAGATGTTAAGATATTTGGATTAGTGTACTAGAAGTTTCTCCTCACTATCTGCCAGTGAGAAATTTTATACACGCTTTCTCCAAAATAAGTCTATCACTGATTTTTTTTTTTACCCCCTAAAACACACTTTAAGAAAGTTTGTTTTTTCTTTTAAATTGAGAAAAAGTTGCAAAATGATGGCTCTGGTTCTGTATGTGTACCAAAATGACACAAAACTAAAATGAAACAAAAGACTTTCACAGAAAATGCCATCATAAAAGTTGAGAAGAAAGAAACGAAGACCGGAAAAACTTTACATTCTTTCTAGTAGCATCCTTCGTTTGAGGGATTCAAAGTTAATTTCCTTAACCTGTTTTAAAAAAAAATACCTATGACATTCTCATGGTATAAATCTTTTAAACTTATGTTAGAAAGGTCTTTAAAATGAAACACCAAAAATTTAAATAAATTTTAAATCAACATTATCTTCTACAAAATACAGTTTATGCCTTCCAAGATAGAAATCAAAGGAAACTGAGGAACATTAATAAACTAAAAATGTCGAGAGCTTTTAAACCCCTGGAGATTCATTTGCTTCACAGCAATGTGCTTTTTCAACATTTAAATTTTATTCACTCTTGCTAATGAAAATAATTTGCCACAGCAGAAAGGAATGAAGACATCAGCTCTGGATGACATATTTATCAATACAATGGAAAGTATGTTCTGGAGATCCTTCATGAATTGTAGAAACAGGGACTTGTACAACTGATTGGGAAGCTGAATTCAAGCAGTAGACTACAGATCCAAAAACACCTATTTCAAATATCAAGGAATTCAAAAGGTTAAACCTGGGCCCCCGTAGATAATTCATGGAGAAAATGCATTTTAATAAAATGTCAGATGAAATTATATAAATTAAGGGAATTTTAGAATTCAAATTGTTCATGGAAAGCAAGCTGAATAAATGAACAGATACAAGTCAGTTTAGAGAGAGTAAACGAAGTTCAAAATTACCAAATGAAAAAGTAGTAGGATTCAAAGTCAATTATAAGCTGCAAATTATTGAAATATAATGCTGCTTTAAAAATGAAATGGGGATGATACCAGTATACCTCACTTGAGAGCACAGATATACTCTGTTAATTTCGCTGCTAGGCAAAAAAATCTGAATAAACACAATTTCCTAGTCACTCCAATTATAAAATTGAGACTGTGCTCCTAAAAATAATTAGGTCAATACTTAATAATACCACATTTGAGAAAACAGCAAATTACTGAAGCGTCTATTTAGAGGAAAAAAACTTCCATGAATACTACTACTGACAGTAAGTCACCACATACATATAGGTCTATTTTTTTGTTTTAATATAATAGTGTTGGAACATAATAAATCTAATTCTTCTCTAAGGATCTCTCTCCAGCATCTCAATATTCTAACATTAACCTCTTAGTCATAATATTTCTTTACATTTCACCAAAGTTACTCTCTTTTCCTGTTGTTGGTTATGTCAGGAAAATTGGGGGTACAGGATGGATAAATATACTGGGCAGAGCAAAGGAGCCTATACAAAAGTACATCAGAGGTAATGACAAGGCAGAAGCAAATAAGCAAGTGGAAGTGAGTACCTATTTATTTTAATAGGTAAGAATGCCCACACGGAAAGAATATTCTACTCCATGAGTATTTATGTAATTCAATAGTAATGAATTTTCACATAACCAATGCTGGGTTAAAAAAAAAAAAAAAGGTACTGGTATTTTCAGACAACCCTCCTAACTCTGCTTAGTTAAGGTATTAAAAAAAAAAAAGTAGTTATGGGGTCCACTTGGAGGTTGTGAAAAACAACTGAGGAAGCTAAAAGTTTGGAACAAGTCCATAAGAAAGCAATGAAAACGACCTAAGCTTCATGAAAAAAAGTCCAAAGGCCCTAAATTATTTTACCTAATAAAGACTATGCAAGTGACAAGACTGGAATCCAAATATATTCAGAGATAAACAGTTGGACCTAAGAAAATACTTATGTCATCTAAAGAAGGAATAAAACTAAAGTAAACTATGGCATATAAAATTCTAATTAGGCATTAGAATATGTGCAGACCATGAGCACTGGAATATGTTTCAGAAAAGTTTCAAGCACCTCGATTACTTTTTCAGAAGCCTTAAGAATATACACAGCAATCTTTCTGAGATGGATTTGATCAAGTTTGTTAGAACTCTATGAATTAAAGGCTACACAAATAAGGTTACTTTCAAAATCTATGCAAATCTTAAGATCTCATTGGGCCTCATTTAAGAAATAGGTTTTCTTTTATCAAAAGGCAGTATCAATCTGGGCACTGATTAGAACATTTTGGATCCATTCATTTATCACCAAGAGTAATACCATCTATCACAAAGTTAAAGAATAAAAAAACCATTTGAGTGTGCCAAGAATTAGTATTCAGTAATTGTAATGGAATTGATATTGTTTCTGAATTCAACTGTGATTTGCAATTTTGTCTAGCAATGATCACGTCAAGAGAACTTCTTAGGGACATTCTCTTCTTACAAGTCAATGGCCTTTTTCTGATTTAATTCAGAGAGGCAGAAAATACATGACCACTTCCGTCATGCAGTTTTCTATCAGTACTATAACTAATAGCTGGTCTAACATGAGACTGTCAACACAGAAAGAGAAAAGGGTGATGAGATAGAGCTAGCTATAAATCCTTAAAAATATCACGAATAATACCACTTTTATGTAATTAAGTTCCGTATCCCTCACATTTTCTCTTGAAATAAAAATGTCTGGCAAACTTGTCTGGCTACGTTCATTATACTGTATATGCCTATGAGTCTCAATCAAACCATGAAGTTATTATTACATATTTAAATATACTTTTCATAAAATATAATTCTAATAGCTATGCAAAGAGAGTTGGTTTGTGTTTTTGAATTTTTGCTTGTACAAAAGGACTATCACTTCTCATAACAGGTTATCTGTGAATTTAATGTTCATCTTTTTTTCCTCTTTATGGTGAGGCACATGCAAGAATTTCCCCCTATTTTAGGTTTCTAGAATATTACAAGGGTTTATTTTATTTTATTTTTTAAAGCAAAACCAGTGTACTATCACCAGTGCAAAGAAATAAAACTTCAATGACAGTTTACTCAGACACAACCATTAACGAATTTATTCATATCATCATGTAATTAAAGGTCTCTTTTCACTCCAGAATATGAATTCTATGAAAACAATATTTAATTCTAGAATTTCCATCACTCTGAATCCCAAAATACAATTTGGTGAATTTTGAAAAACAGTTAAAAATACTTCTTAACAGTTACTTGTATATACTTGCCTTTGATTATTCTAGTATCCACTGTAGTGTAATGGCTAACTTTTTAATAATCTATATATTAAAAATGTTTTTATTGTGGTACTCATATTTAAATTGAATGTTAAAAATTATTCCCTTAAAAATTCTTGTATTCTTGTACTTAAAAATGAACTTCAAGGTGATCTTTTCAAATTGAGTGTCCTCCCTCACTTACCTACAGGGATGTATCATCAGGTTTCTAGTCTCCTCTTGAAAAGTTAGTAACAATCACAAACACTTACTTTGACTGTTTTAGACAACATTGAAATAATGGGTTTCTTAAGGAAGTATTGAACTGAACAACTATTGAACATGAGTCTAGGTAAGTAATAAAAATAGAAGGAAGGAAGGAAGGGAAAAAATGAGTTTTAAAAGCTCTGAAGCTGAAGAGAAATTCTGACCCTAATGATCACAGTGTATATAACTTTATATCCACTGTATTAATGTATATACAAAGAAATGAAAATTGTAAATTAATTGTTTAGCAGTGTTAAACAAACACTACATTTTAAAATTCCAGTACACTGAGAATATACTTATCCATAACTCATAGTGACAGAAAAGATAAACAGGCCCCTTGACAACCTAAAACATTTCCCGAGGTACGCCACAATGCACAATTTTAGACGAAAACATCTGAAAGCTCATCTTTGCTTCAGTTTTGACCTCTACCATAGACTTGCTTTAAACACACCCCTCCCGTGTCCACGGCTGCCTAACCAAACTGTTTGAGTTAGCAGTGTGTGCAAAGATGTGCCTTCCAGGCAAACTTTTGTTTTCTAAAAGCTAATCTCTCCAAATACTTCCAGTTGGAAAACGTCCACTTCAGCTACTTGACACCAGGGCGTCGCTTTCTCCCCTCTGCTTACCTGCCACTACTTAATTATTCTTCCAAGCGGACTCCGGGCACGCTGGGGAGGTAGCTCTTTAAGCACTTCTGAATCCATGATGACTATATATGTACACATCTTACACACTCCCACAGGTCTCTCACACCCTTTCTCCCGCCCGCCCGTTCGGAGCCCTCGCCCAGGCCACTTCGCAAACCTCACGTCGCGAATGCCAGCCCACCTGGGAGCAAACAGTACTCGAGGAATAATCCTCAAGATCAAGAAACTGACTGGACTGAATTTCAACATGTGGTGAGAGAAAACGGGAGGGGGGAGAATAGGAGCATTACAGATAGCAGCTGTCCTTTAAGTGGTTTAAATCTGTTGGTTAAAAAGCTGAATAAACAAATACACAGATGGGTTCAGTTCCTCGGGGATTCCGGAGCCTGAGAAGCCTCCCCAGCGGTGTCCAGTCGGCCTCTCTTGACTCGTCCCCACGCAAAACGCGCACTGGTCCCGCTCTCAGCCGCGGCCGCCTCGCACGTGTCTGTCCCTCCCGTTGGTCCTGGGGAGCGTCACCCACGCGCCAGGCGCCCGAAGAGACTTACCTAAGAGATCTGAGAGCCTGAGGACAGTAGGGCAACTTTTCCTCCCTGCGCTACACAGGCGGGAACACCCACGGCCAGCGCGGGTCTACGCGGAGGCCAGCACCCAGGTCGGGCTGTCGGGCGCCGTCTGGCCTGCGGGGCGGAGAGAGGCGCGCGGGCGACGTGCGGGCGCCGCGCCTCCACCCCGTGGGTCGGCCCGCGCCGCCGCCGCCGCCGCCGCACGTGCGCCGCTGCAAACGCGCCGGGGCGTCGGGACCCGCGCTCCGCCAGGGTCAAAGTCAACGCGGCGCGCCTGCCCTCCGCGGATATACAGGTAAAAGCCAACCGAGAAGCCCTCCCTTTCTCGGAAAGGTGTCTGCGCCCCTCGCACATGCCCTCCCCACCCCCGAAGAACCGCGAGGCGCGATTTCACCCCAAACCCACGCACAGAGTGAAAAGACCTTTCCAAAGCGGAAGCAAAGTAAGACCAGGACGGAGACCAGGGGAAGCGGGTCGTGCTAACCGTGGACGCGGGAAAGAGCGTGATCCGGGGCAGCAGGGAGATGCGCGATTATCCCGAAGCGTCACTAGGGGCCAGGAGTTTCTTCCCTCGAGAGACAGGGGTGTCCCCTCTCCGACTGCAGTTCCCGGAGAAGTACTTCTGAAATGTACGCTCAAGTGTCTAACTTAGAGACGAGGAGCGTGCACTTGCCCAATGGAGTAAATAAAGGTCAGCAGTTGGATCAATAAAGTGTATGCTTCCAACCGCCAGATGTTTTTACTGTGGTGTCTCCTCCCGGGGGGCGGGGGGGGAGGGAAGAAGGGAGGAAGAGGAAGAGACAACAAACAAAAATAAAAGAGTAAACAAACACATCTGGTGTTTCAACACACATCTTCCTCAAGCCGCGGTCTCTCTGGACAAGGCAAGATTTTGCATATTCAAAACTAAAAATCATCCGTGAGCCAACAGCAATCTCCCCTCTCTGGACTCCCCCTTCCCCCATCACAAAGCAAAATGAAAAAGAACAACAAGTGGTGATACGGGGTAAGGAACGCGACCCCGACGCCAAGCCGAAATTTGACACATGTCACACCCGCCCCGGCGCGCCGAGCGCTGCGGCTGGGGAGAAACTTTGCCGCCGACGCCACTGGAGGAGCGCGGAGCAAAGTCGCAGCCCGGCCCGGCGTGGAGGTGGCTGGGACGGGGTGGGGTGCGGAGGTGCAGCGCGCCAGAGTGAGGGTGAAGAAACTTACCGCGACGAGGGACGCCTGGGCAGCGTCCCGAGAGGTGGCACCCGCGGCGCCGAGGCAGAAGCCCCCAAACAACACACCCACGCGCAAGTCCCGGCAGCTGCTGCCGCGAGTGGGGGGGCGCGCCCGGGGGGGCTGGAGGAAGCCGAAGCCTGCGGCCGCGGTCGCCGCATAAATAACCGGGACGGGCGCTCGCGGGCGGGCTGCGGGTGGCGCGGGGCTCCAGCCGGGGCGCAGCGGCCGCCGCGGAGCTGCACGCGCCGGCGTGTCTCGCGCTTTCTCGGAGGCTCGCGCTGTCTCGCGCTGCCGCTCCCCCCACCCGGATCTGTGTGTGTGTCTGTATGTGTGTGTGTCTATGTGTGTGAGTGTGCGCTGGCGGGCGCGCGCACCCGGCCGCGCGCGCGTGTTGTTGGCAATGCAAACTGTACACACACTGCGCGCGGAGCCGCCTCTCCTCGGAGGGGCGGGGTGGGGGAAGGAACGTCTCAGAGGATTCTAAAGTACTGCTGGGCCACTTGTTTGTTTTTGTTTTACTTTGCCTTGTTATTGTTGATTGTTGTTGTTGATGCCCAAAGTGGTTTGAAACCAGCCGGTTAGGATGCCTGTCGCCCCCATCCAGCGATCTCCCCTGGTCCCCCAACTTCTTTAAGGGAGGGGGAAACGCGGAGCAGAATATTGCTCGGATTTCCAGTGGAGCCTCCTGGCTGACGTCAGGTCCACCTGCTATGTAAACAACTCGCTGGCGAACTTGTTTGTTCGGCGCCAGATCTTCCCCCACCCCCACCCTTCTCCCCACCTCCTGCTCCGCCTCCTCCCGCTCGGCCCAGACGGCGAGCCGAGGGAGGGGGTGGGGAGAGAGGAGAGAACAAAACCGTATGCTGTATTGGCAAAGCCGAGTTGTGTCTGCTGCTTCTTGGCAGTCCCCAAAGTACGTCCTCTCAGCAGACGGAGCTGCTGGCAAATGAAACAGGGGATTCCACGTGAAGTGCAGAAAGCCTCGAAGGAATGCAAAGCCCTCGGTGGCAGGGAGCTAAAGTACATGGTAGTCAGAGAGGGAGACCCAAGCGTGCGTTAAAACGCTGATTGGCCTTTCTTTTCACCGTGTGCACCTCTGCGGCCTGGGGTGGAGGGAGGCCGAGTGTCTTTCTCACTCTTCATTGTTGTCGTGGCTCCTGTCTCACTTGGGCCCGGGAGTTCTTGGGCTTCCTCGTGGTCGCGCAGCCCGGGTGACCGGCCTGGGGCCGGGCTGCAGAGCTTGGAAGGAAGGGGCCGCCGAGCCGGGACTCGTAGGCTCTGAGGCTTTCGTGATGGGCCCTATCAATGACTGAGGGGAGCAAAAGTAACCGGAATGGAATGAAAGAAGAAACTGACAGAGCCTGCTCTGCGCGCACTTCAAAGCCGAGGCGCCAGCCCGGGGGATGCGCGGGCCCAGCCTCCCGCATCTGGGTCCCCTCTGCTGTCGGTGGGGTGTCACCTGGCCAGCGGGCCCACGCGGGATCGAGGGGATGACGAGGGAAAGGCAGAGGGAGGACGAGACGGGCACGGATGGGATGCGTGACCCGAGCGACGGGTTGCTCGGTAGCCCTTCCCCACACCCGCTCGGGGCGAGCGGTGCCTCCCGCCGTCTCGCGTCTTCCCGGCCCGCTGGCCAGCGACCCTCTGCCGGCCGCGTTCCCGCGCGCCGCCGCACGGTTCGCAGATCAGTGGCGGAGCGTGGCGTTCCGAAGGCGCTGAAACTTTCCTCCAAAGAGCTGCCGCCGAGAGGCCGTTGAGAACAGAGGCCAGCCCCTGGCTGCTTCTCGGCCAACTTTAACATCTCCAGTGGCACCGGGGGGGTGGGGGTGACTGGGAGACGGGCGCGCTGCACTAACTTCTGCCTTTGAGCCTTTCTTTTCCTCAAAGAGCAGCGCGCCCTTTCTCTAAAGGGCAGGCGCGAGCTCACACACTCACTTGGCACCAACTCTCCCTGCAGAACCCGCGGTTCTCCGGGGGAGGAAGCAGCCCTGGCACCCACATCTGTAAACACACCGTCAGGTTTTCTAGGGAAACCAATTAAGTCAATAAGCCACGGGGCCGGACCTGGGAAGACGGCCCCTGCCTGCCAGGAAGACGAGGAAGAGGTCGAGCTGGGCTCTGAATTGCGGTGCTTTCTCTGAGCTTTTAAACTCCAGGCAGTCCTTAAGTGCTCTGCTTATGGATTGCGTCCTCACTCTTTTAAATTCTCTTTTTCGAAATGCACGCTGAATAGTGGACAAATAATCCGTTTTTTTAAACAAATGGGAGCGGGGAGAGGAGGAGGGAGCAGTCCTTAAAATTAGAGGACGCCAGACCCAAATGACCCCACCGCGCCCTTCTGAAAGGTGGGGATAATTTTATGTTAAGTAATTTGCGTTTATGCTTCACTGGCAAACCTAAATAAAAAGCGGATTCTCTGAAGTAACCTGAAACTATTTTGAAAAGGAGAAGAGCAAACGGCGTCGAAATCCTTGGAGAGCCCACGATATACCTTTCCACAAGGTTTGTTAATAAAGGTAACAGAATAGTCGGAAGGTCTACACGTTCTCCCTTTTTTCCTTCTTTCTCCGCCGTATACACCGACCCCACTTACTTCCCTTTCTCTCTAGGGGTCCCGAGGAAGTGAGCGGGAGAGGTTTATTATAAAGGAGTCTGGGCCACTTGCAAGAGAAGTTCAAGTTCCCAACGAAGAGAAAGAGGGTTACATTCTCAAGACTTGGAGAAGCGGGTTTAGTTAGCCTTCCTCTTTTCTATACACAAAGACACGTTTTGGTGAAATTCGCAGCCTCTGACGTTTCTTTCCTGTGAGTACAAATAGCCAGGCGCCAAGAGGTGCAAAAGGATATCACAGTCGGAGGAGCACATCTTTCTAAATTGGCAGCGGACCCTTGCCAGGCGTCTTTCCTAAGCCGGGCTGAGCCTGCAGCCCCCTTGCGCCCCCGCTTAACTTGGCCCCCTTTATCTCGTCTTCACCGCTGCCACTCCCCGGGCCACCAACCCTTCCCGCAGGGAAGACGCCCAGGAAGTTGAGAAAGCAGGTCCTGCCAGGAGCCGGCCCTCGGCGGACCCCTCGCCCGCAGCCAATGGGCTGGGCCCGGGTTCGAGAGGTGAAAGTTCAGGCCCGGGGCTCGCCGCTCGCTCCCCCTCTCAGGTCGCCTCCCTCCCAGCCCCCGCCCCTGGCCACGCTGCAGACACAGTCCGGCTACCAGGGGCTGCCACGGTGGCACGTAGTTTGTTGATGGGTGGTCATAAAATATATTTATTTGCAATTCCTTTAACTCTCCCACCACCCCCGCCCCAGCATGGCCCCGAACACTGCGGGCTTTGTTCGCCTCGCTGCTGCTGGAGCCGGCCGGGGTTTAGCGCTCTGTGCTAACAGACTCCAAAAAAAGTTGAACTGTAATAATAGGAAAACCGGGTTTCCGCAGCCGAGGAAAACGTTGAAAGGGCAAACAGTGAACGAATAGTTTTCTTTAGCACAAGTCACTGGTCAGCCCACTAGATCATGGCAGCCTTGAAACGAAACACTGCATATCAGAGAGAGGGGAAAAGCCAAATTCTGTCCCTGTAGTCGCTGCGCAGGGTCGGAGCCTCAGCTCCAGTCTCCTTTGCTGCACGTGGGTCTGCAAAAGTCATTTACAGTGGTTTCAGGGGAAGGTTAAACGGGGCTACTGGGTAATTGAGGAGTTTCACCAAGTGGACCTCGAAGTTCTCTCACAAAAGTATTTGATATCAATTTTATTTTACGATGAAACTACAAATCAACAAATTCCAAGATACTGCTCCATCACCGTCCAGGCGAAAGATAAATTCGTTTGAAATGGTCTCTGCCAGTGCAACTTGTGCGGAATAAGCCACCCCAAACGAGACTTTCTAAAGCCAGGATGAAGGAAAGCAATGTATGCGAATGAGGCGTCTTACAACCGTCGGTTTCATGCTTTTCTGAGTGAACCGCTTGGATTTTTAGTTATTTGTTATAAGATATCATTATTCACACACTTACATCTGTTTTCTCCAAAACTTTCAGTTAAACAACAATTACATTTTTCTTCTTCAGAGCCGTTTTAATGGTGTAATTGTGACTAATGCTTCAAATTTAGCTGATCTGTTGGAGAGATGCTAGGAGAGAGGGAAAGGGGCAGGGTTTTTTTTTTTGTTTTTTGTTTTTTTTTTAAATTTCCCGTTAGAGACACCATCTTCAAAGTTGTATTACTCACTTCAAACAGGCTGTGAGAAAAGTCGTCTTTAAATGCGAGGTAAAATTTTTTTCTTTCACGCAGAAGAACGGGCACATATCAGGTTCCTATTTTTCGCATCCACTACGGTTTTCCGAAGATCAGCAAATAAACAGACTCCTTTTAGACATTCTCCTATCCCTGCTCTCCTCTTAGACACATTTTAGGAAAAAGAGAATATTCGAGTTTCACCGAAGTCGAATCAAGGGTTATCTCTGTTAGAACGTCAAGTTGAATGTTGAGGTTGCAGAATTGATGGAGTTACACCACCATCTGTCGTTAAGCTTCGGGACTACAAAATTTGGGACCTATAATAAATGAGCTTTCCCAACTTTTTTTTAATCACGGATTAGACTTTTCGTTTGTATTTTTCTAGTATATACCCTAAATTTACCTGGATCCTCACACAGCAACTATGTGCTCATAAACTCATCCTTCTGTCTGGGTTCTCTAGTCATCTCATCTTCAGAAAAAAATAAATACCCTACATCGGCAAGCCTGCCGTTTATAAAGCCTTTTCAAATCAGCTATGGGACTGCAGATTTCCATTATTTCTCCCTCCTTCCCTGGCTTCTAGAAGGCTGCTGACAGGAAAGATGGAGCCTGGACTACAGGGGCCATCCCTGTCCTGGAGTGAATAACAGACTCAATTCTCTCTTACCTAGTTCTTTGTTAGTATGTCTAATCTTGAAACATGTAAACGCAGCATATCTCTGCTAAGAGATTGGCTGTGAGTGTCTTAAAATTTTGATTGAAAGGCAGTTAATATCAGGTTCCAGTTCTCCTTGGTCTTGCTGTAGAGACAGAGAGCAATTGCTCTGGGATAGAATCTTGCCAAGGAAGGCATTATCCAATTGAATATGGAAAGAGGGCAGCTACTGGATAAAGAGTTCCAATACTGACTCAGAAGCTCCATCAGCCAGTGAGGACTCCAACTTTTTTTTCACACAACACTCCAGTGGCATAGTATTTATATAAGATCTATTTTTTTAAGGATCTCAAAATATACTACATTGTTGCCCCCTTTCCATGTTGGGCACTTTACCGAGTTTCTATTTTCCGGAAAATAATTCACTAGAATGAAGTATACCAGCTTGCCTGTGTTGGTAAGGCATTCATTAGAATTAATCATGTTAAGTTGAATCACACTAAATTGTCTATATTTGACCGACTTTGACCCACACAAATGATCATTTCATGTGCTTCAAATTAATAGAACCCAGATTTTTCCAAGATACAGTCTGTCCCTGTCAGAGTAGCACAGTTAAATTCTCCAATCCCTGATATTAACTTCCTGCCACATTGAGGCAAACATGTCGAATTACCTGATACAAGAGCCCTTTGCTTGTTGACATTTCTGCTGTTAAATTAGTCTTACAGGTTGTATGTCTCTGAGTAACTATGAGATTAGAGCTGAAGGAAACTTCGAGATATTCTGATCCAGGCCATTCATTTAAAAAAAATCATAAAGCAAAGATACGAAGATGAGAGCAAGATCACACAGCTAGTTGGTAAAACTCTGTGTTATTATTACTATTATTATAGAACAATTTCATGTTTCTAAACATACAATAGTCCTCCTTCTTACTCCATAGAAGGCGTTTTTGCCACACGCACTCCCATCTCTTTACATTTTCTTCACATCCATCAAAACTGATACGGTTCAGCGATGGTGACACCTTTGGATGTCAGTACAGTATTGAAGATGGTTAACTGTCATGTCATGTCCTCTGTAGTACACAGGAGAAAAAAAGTCTGATGACTTGTTTCCCTTGAAAGTCAATTAAAGTCTACAAGATTTCTTCAGTAGTGTAAAGAGGTTCATCACCGTTGATTACAAGTATTCATCATGGAAAACTAATGGCAAGAGGTGCTAACACAATCCACAATTTATGATGTTTTTCAGGGTTGATGATCTTCAGGGACTCCTAGAGGGCAAAACCCATAATCTCAGTGGAAACTTGCCTTCACTACACTCTTAAGAAATAAAGGCTAACACAAGGCTATGAGAGAAAATATGATCGATTTTTTTTTAAGCTATGAGCAAAAATGAACTATATCAAGATCCTGCATCAGTGTAGATTTTTATTTTATTTTATTTTATTTTATTTTCGATGAGGAAGATTGACCCTGAGCTAACATCTGTGCCAGTCTTCCTCTATTTTATATGTGGGACACCACTACCATCAGCATGGCTTGATGAGTGGTGTGCAGGTCTGCCCCCAGGATCTGAACCTGCAAACCCTGGGCCGCTGAAGCAGAGCATACGAACTCAACCACTGCACCACCGGGCTGCCCCAGTGTAGATTTTTATTTTGGTGTAATAACCATAGTAGTTTACCCACAGAATGTATTGAAGTGGTTAATTGTAACAAATCAAAGTTCAGTCATTTGCCTTGTGCTCCTTCCCCTTCTGCTCTCCCTCCTTCTTCATACTTTCCTTCTGTATCTCCTTCTCCTCCTTTCCTCTTCCTTTTTCTTCCCTCTGCCATGATCTTCATTACCACTCTCACAAGGACAACTTCCAAAATTCCCCATAGACGTTTCTTTCCTAAGCTCCAGATCTGTTAATCTAATTGCTTGTTCATAGCACCATTTGAACTGTGAAAAGCTACCAACTTGCCCTCTTCTCTTTGGCCAGCTACTTCTTATGCCACCTGGTTAATGGCTAAGGGAACCTAAATTCACCCAGTTCCTAAAACCAAAAACATCCAAGTTATATGTGCCACTTTCTCCATCTTCTTACATCCATGCAGCATTAGGTTTTTTTCATTGATATCTATTTAATCTTCCCTTGTCCTTTTCCATCTATCTGCATTTCATACTTGGTCATTCTTGATAACTTTCTAATCACCTTCCCTACTTTGTTTCTCTTTGTTCCAGTTCATCCTCCTCACTGCTTTCTAAAACACATGTCACTTAGCATTAGGCCAACCTTCCCTGTAGCCAATGGAGTTGAACCTAAGTTCTCTAGTCTGATACTGCAAATATATCTGACAAATATGAGACATTTAATAATCTTTTTTGGGGTGAATGAATGTCATGTCCCAGATAAATGTATTTTAGATGTTAAATATATTCCATCAGAACTTTGTCAGATATATTTTTTTGCTAAGTATCATTTTCAGCAAATCTTTGTCTACTTTGCTACCAATCATCTGGCTAAAATAGTTATAACTGAAGATTTTCATTATTTTTTCATATGAAAGAACTTAGCAGGTAGATATAAAATTCTATTCAATCCAGCACTCAAATTCCCAACTGCATTATTTAATGGCTCAACAAATATTTATATGTGAAGCACTGTGGTAGGTATTCTGAGAATTACAGATGTATAAGATTAGGTCCCTGCCCAGAGCTTACATTCTAGTGAGAGATATGAGATATCTAAGTCAATTATTTCAATAAAACATGAATTTCAATAAAGCACAAGATAGAGGTATATTCAGGATAGAATGAAACCAGGGAAAATATTTCTTATGGCTACAATAAACAAGTAACACAGCCCTGTTTTTTCGTTTGTCATGATAACTTAAAAAATAAATCTAAGAATACATCTTTCAATCAAAAATTTATAATTCATCAAATATCAGCTTCAGAAAACTTAAACTCTTTGGACAAAAGCACAAATTTGTGGTAAAAAACATGCTTATATCAAAGACAATGGTAGGTTTAACAACCGTGAAGAGATATCAAGCAGTCCCCTGAATTACATCATGTTACCCTTAAATCTTTTATAAAAAGATTACTTCTAATTTCTCATGATTTCACCACAGGACAAGAGTTTTATAATAGAAAGGAAAAGTAACAGAAAGTAAAAAGAGCTGAAAGGAGAGTAAGAGAACATAAATGGTCTGAGCTTAGGAAGGTATTCACATTTTCCTCTCACCATCCTCTCTAACTCTCAAGCAGGGAAAGCAAGTTATCCTGGCCCCGTATAGTCTCCTAGGGACAGTCTTAGGAAATTTCATTCCTCAGTTTTTTCCTCCACCAGTCTCCTTTTTTTGTCCCATCAAGGTGCTTGCTGGTTTCCTTGTACTCCTTCTTTCTTAGAACCACTCTCACCTCAGCAAACATAGCATTAGGCAATACTTTCTCAGTTATATATTACCTCCTCTCTAAATTCTTTCCTTTCCCTTCCTCTTCTGATTCTTTTTCATTTAACTCAGGAAAACATTTCTCACTAATTCTGTTTCTACCTCTTTTTCTCTCTTGTCCAAGAAAACACACATGTACACACGTGCACACACACACACAATCGTAGTTGCTGTGTTTAAGAGCACAGCTAGTGATGTAAGAAATCGAGGAAGAAAGAAACTGATATGAAAATAGAAAAAAATTTAAAACCAGTGCTATTAGCTTCTAAAACCTTGAAAATCCACAGATAAAGCACAGTGAAACAAACTCATACTCCTCTGTGAGTCAAATTGATACAATCCAATTGGAAAGCAATTTGGCAACTTGTGTTAAGGCGTTTTAAATTAATCCCATAGCTGGATTGCAATCCAAAAGAAATTATCTGAAATACAGATGGAAAAGCTTTGTGCAAAAGTGTTTTATCATAGAATTATTTACAATAGTACATATTTGGACACAATATAGAAAGTCAACATTGTGTTATATTGTCTAGCCACTAAAATAATATTTATAGGATGTTTTAATAACATATAAAATGCTTTTGTTATATTATTTGGTGGAACAATAGTTTATAAAAATGTAACTAAAGAAGACCAGAAAGAAACATATCATTGTGATACTACCCTTCGAGGTGGCCCGCAGTGATCCCTACCTCCTGGTAGTCACATCTTTGTATAGTTCCCTCCTACATTATACCAGACTCCATCTATAAGGCACAGGTTATAAAAGACTGTGGCTTCTGTCAAGGGATCTGGATCTATCTCTTAGATCATTTGCTTGGGCAAGAAGCCATGTTATGAGCAGCCCCATGGAGAAGCCTACGTGGTGACGAAGGGCTGTCTTCAGCCAACAGCCAGGGAAGAACTGAAGCCTGCCAAAAACCATGTGAGTGAATTTGGAAGCAATTTCTTCTTTCCCAACTGAATCTTCTTGAGATGACTACAACCCTGGCCAACAGCTTGATTACAACCTCATGAGAGAATCTGAGCAAGAGCCACTCTGCTAAGCCACTCCTGGATTCCTGACTTTGAGAAACTGTGAGCTAAAAACTGTTGATTAGCATAAAGCTGTAAAGTTTTCGAGGGTAATTTGTTACACGGCACTAGATAACCAATACAAACATGATAAAGATTATATTTAAGTAGCAGAATTTCAGGTGCTTTTTTTTCCTTTCTGCTTTTCATATTTTAAAATCCTCTGCAATGAAGCTTTATTACTTTATAATTGGAAAAAAATTTAAGTAATATCTTAAAATATATGTTTGAAAAAGCAATGCCTTTTAGAATTGCCACAAATTTAGTACCCCTGATCAACATCCTCTAATAAAACTGGATTTATTCCAAGCATAGTATGTAACTTAAATATAAAATTGCATTTCAGTTTTACGTTGTATTTTATTTACCAGAGTAATATTCTATATTTTGTTAATACGAATAAAAATATGGTAAGTGCATTTCGTGTACCACCAGGGTATCTGAACACCATTTACAACATTGTTTCTGAGAAAATGCATTCCAAGTTTTAGACAACTCACTTGCAACATAATCTCTTTTAACTTGGCATCTTCCTGTATATGCCAATCAAAAAATCATAAGAAAAAGACTTTTTTAGTTTTGATTACATTGAACAGGATAACTGTTAAAGTGTTTTCAGTCTTACTCCAAGTAAATGAATAAGAACAAACTGTGAACTGATAAGGTGAGACTAGATTCTCACTTCATATTTGATGATAAGAAACAACCATTGTCTCTTGAGGTTTTCCTAATTAGGTTATAGCACAGTTACAGTAGTTGAGTAGAGAAGGTCAAAGCAAGTTCAAAATTAGTTTAGCAAGTCAATAAATATGTTTTTATTGAATTACAATAAACATGCTGAAACAAATGGGTTGCCTAAACTGTTAATAATTATGCCTTTTGTCTTCATATTATAAAAACTCAAAATAACAATTTTATGCTCAGTTGGTTTTTAAAATGTTTAAGTCATAGAAAACCATAGAAAGCCATTTCTGGATTCTGATAATATTTTTTATATAATCAATTTTGATAATATCTAGATTGCCTTGTGGATTTGGATAAGTTGATAAAATATGTACATAAAATAATTTTCATAACATAGGAATGTACAATGTGGGTATATTAATTAGTTATTTTGATAATATTCTTTGAGTAACTATGAACACCCAATGCATTGTTGAGTTTACTTCAGTAAACTATTATACAGAATATTATTACTGTGTTCATGATCATAAATAAATATGATTCCTCCCATAAGAATATTTCATATGTATTAGACAGACAAATTTCTGCTAAAGCAAGATTTCATTTCCTTATCCAAAGATTCTCACATTTTCTGACTTATTTTTTGAAGTTAAAAACTCTTTTCATTACTTCTATGATCCTTTGTCCATTATGTTGTTGATTCATCTTCTATAACAATCCTTTTTTCCACCTCCTCACTAAATTCTGTGAATCAGGATCAAAGACAAAGATGTCTGAACTGGTGAAAGAAATGTATGATATTTTAACCAATTGAAGAAAACTCACTGATATCTTCCATGGTTTTTTCAAAAAACTAGGTCATTAAGGATCATAAATCATAAAGTATCTTTGCTACAAAAAAATTGAGTATCTGTTAAGCAAAAATCTGTGTTCATTAGTCCATGATCTTATATGCAATCAAGTTTAGGGAATTTATTTTTACATAAGAGATATGAAAACTCTATGTTGGGACATAATAATATTAGGGAAAGGACATTCTAAAATTGAAAGTAATTTGACCTCTAAAATGTGGTAAGATGAGCTCTACCTTGCAGATTTTAGCAGAGAAATGTGGTGAACAAATGTAAGACTTTCAAAGGACAGGAAGTTCATACAGCTGTTTGTGAGAATTAGATAAACTGTGGTCATAAAATAAAGACCCTTTTACTTCCTGAATTCAACTAGCTCAATTCATTTCAGCAAATATTGAGTCCACATTATTTGTCTGTCAATATTTAATATCTTAGAATCATTATCTTAGGTTAGATGGGGACTTGGAGGTCACCTAATCCAAGATTCTTCCCAAAGAAGGAATTGGGTATGGATTTTGCTATGAAGTGGTATTTCTTAGAATCTTTTCCTCAAGAGTAGTCAGGAAAGAGAGTCCAAAGGTGACTGGGTATCTAAGCTCTTTCCAAAATTCTTGCATTTCAGAGTAAATGTCCTCAGTGCTTTTCTTGACTGCGTGTTGAGCAGTTTACCTTTGGAAATTTGTAGCCTAAACTGAAGCAGGACATACTTGTTTCTTGGAAGATTGTCCTTCCTGCTTCCCCCTAGGCAAACCTATATTTCCTCCTGTCAGCTTCCGAAAGGTTTACTAAAGGTTTATACTAGAGCTAACTCTTGATTCCTCTAGTGTGGAGTCTGAGTCAAACTTCCCTTAGGAGATCTTGCTTTTGCATTGCTTCCTTGTTATTGGCTTTGGATACAGCATTGGATATATTCTTGCTTAGCAGCCATCCTTAACTTTACCCTGATTATCTGAAGGCAGCCCTTAATTCTACCACAATCCACTTCATCAAGCATTTGATGTCTCATCTTTGATGAGAAGTCATCAAAGATTCATCAAATGTCAAGAACTGATTCAGCTGGAAGAGATAACATGTGCTGAGCACACTTACTGGAACAGGCCTACTGGTCCTGTTCTCTTCCACAGCAGAAGTTCAGGATGCTTCCTTGAGAATATCCTGGGCTGCAGAGGTGTGGGCCTCTGCAATGGACACTTGCATTTCTTTACCTTGCTCGTTCTAAAGCAATGCCTTTTCCAAGGTCACTCACTGGCAAGAGCAGATAATCTTGAGGTAAATATATAGGATAATCATGTACATTTGTTTCTCCATGTACACTTGTTTCTCCACGTACACCTTAGTCATTAAGCATACGATGAAGTCTAAGAGGCTTGTAAGAAGCATGATCTGTGAGATTTGGTGGGGCAGGTTCAGTTAAAAGTGTTTTAGGCAAATCCTGTCTTTACTGATCATAGACATTAAACAGAATAGGTGTGACTATTATTTTGGCAACTATAGACTTAGATTTATAAAATACAAACTGAGAAAAGTATGTAAAAAGAGAGCTGATTGAACATATTAATTCTTGAGTACTGTGTTTTGAATAATGATGATACAAACAAAAAAAATTCACCATGAAAAATGGCTGGCCTCAATTAGAGAGGTTTGAGATTACCATATAATCGGTATAAAAATTACAGATAAAAGTACTAATCAATTGATTGTATGTTGAAATTTTTAAAATCACTTAAGGAAAGTATATTACAAATACATTTTTAATTTTCTTCTGTATATTCTGACTTTTCATAGTAAAAATAAATCCGTATTTTCAGATTTTGATTATTGATTCTGGTTTTCACAGATTTCTGACTTTCATGAGAGATAATAAACTTATGGGTGTTTGATTTATTGATGTTTAAATGACAACACAGCTAATTTTGGTAGTACTTATTTCAGTAACCTGGCTACTTATTAGATTACTCATTTTCACGTTGGGTTTAAATTTTTTCATTCGTTGACAAAGTAGATATCTGAAGAATACCTAGAAAAGAGAACTATTACTTAGATGGAAGTATTGATATAAACCAAAATGATTGCTTATTATCCTAAAAATAAATTTGAAAATTTGACTTCATCAAAACTTTAAAAAACTTTTGCTCTGCGAAAGTCTCTTTTAAAAAAAGATAAAAAGACAAGCTATGGACTGGGAGAAAATATTGGCAAACCACATATCTGAAAAAAGATTTGTATCTAGAGCATATAAAGTACTCTCAAGACCTAATAAAAAATAATTTAATTAGAAAATTGGCAAAAGACATAAGGAAACATTTTATCAAAGAGAAGATATACGGATGGTAAATAAGCACGTGAAAAGATGGTTAACATCACTAACTATTACACACCTGTTAGAAATGATAAAATTTAAAAAAATAGTGGCAAGGTCAAATGCTGGGAAGGATGTGGAGAAACTGAATCTCATACATTGCTGGTGGGAATGTAAAATGGTGCAGCCACTCTAGAAAACAGTGTGCCAGTTTCTTAAAAAATGAAACACACACACTCATCATACAACCCAGCAATCGCACTACTGGGCATTTATCCCAGAGAAATGAAAATTTAGGTCCATTAAAAACCTGTGCAAGACTCTTCATAGCAGCTTTATTTGTAATATCCAAAAACTTGAGACAACCAAAATATCCATCAATAATTGAATGGTTAAGCAAACTGTGTTACATTTATACCATGGAATACATGGAATAAAAAGAAATGAACCATTGATATACACAACAACTTGGATGGATCAAGGGCATTTCGCTGAGTGAAAAAAGCCAATCACAAAAGGTCACATAGTGTATGATTCCATTTATATAACATTCTCAGAATAACAAAATTATGGAGATAGGCAACAGAGTAGTGGGTTACAGGGGTTAGGGACCATGGAGTAAGGGGAGTGAGTGTGACCGTAAAAGGATAGCACTAGGGATCATCATTGTGATGGAATAGCTCTGTGTCTTGATTGCTGTGGTGGTTACATACATATATATGTGATAAAATGTCATAGAACTGTACACACACATTATCCTAATGTCAGTCTCCAGGTTTTGATGTTAAACTACAGTTATATAAGATGTAAGCATTGGGGAAACTTGGTGAAGAGTACACAGAACCTCTCTGTAATATGTTTAATCTTCCTGTAACTATATAATTATTTCAAAGTAAAAGTTAAAAAAATAAATATGTAGAACCAACATAGAAAGCCAAGAATTAGAAGAGAAGACAATGGATTTTAATAAAGCCAGACGATATACCTACTTGCACAGCCTGAAACAGTCTATTTGTTTATGCTCCTGGATAGTAGTTAAGGAAAAACATGCTCTCAGTCCTTTATTAAACAGAGTTATGCCTATTTCTTCATGTCTAAGCAGATTATAGGTTAGTTTTTCCTGTTCTAGAACTTCATAGGAATTGACTCATATAGTCTTTTGTGTCTGGCTTCTTTCACTAGCATAATGATTTGGAGGTTCATCCATGTTATGTGTGTCAATAGTTCATTCCTTTTTATTGCTGAATGTAGTCTATTGAATAGATATACAATAATTTGTTACTCATGCATTTGTTGATCACTATTTGGGTTGCTTCCAATTTTTGGATGTTAGGGCTGTCTGAATTTTTATTTTTCAGCCAATTCTGCTTACATTACATTGTAAAAAACAAAACAAAAGAAACAGCAACAGCAACCACTATAGTAACAAATCCCCAAACAAAAAGAAAACCCTTGTGTCACTTAGGAATTCTTTTGCTTTTAAGCTATAGCATATTTAATCTACGGTGGTTTAAGTCATAAGGACATTTATTGTGCCTCAAAAAAATCTGAAGATGCATCCTTTCAGTGTTGGCCCAGTAGCTCAAACGTGTTATAAGTGACCCAGATAATTTTTATTTTTTGTTCTGTCATGCTTGGTGTGTTGATTCTTCTTCTTATATTTGTGACCTATGCTTGCAAGTTGGCTGCAAAAACTCCAGGCCTTATGTTCCTGTACACATCAAGACAAAGGGGGATAGGGCAGTTCCAGCATGTTCTCTCCTGTGCCTTTTTATAATAAAGAAAAGCTTTGCCAAAGATCCCCAGCAGACTTACCCTGATGTCTCTGTGCTCTGAACTATGCTACCACCAGCTCAAGAACAGCTGGGAAAGGGGGCAAAATTCTAAGGATTGCCTTTTCTGAAACAATCATATTTCATCACTTGGAGCTAAGTCCATTGCCAAGCCAGACAAATGAGGGTTCTGTTAGCAGAAAGATTAAATGGGATGGCTGATATAAAGGTAACTAATAGTGTTTTCCACAATACCTTTCCTTGATCTCTTTTCATTAATTTATATTTCTTTCTCATTTGAGGTATCTTCTTAACTTCTCTCATCTCAAGTATTTTTAAGGAAATGCAATTCTTCCAATGGCACTCTTACAGGTATATGCTATAGAATTTTTGTTTTAAAAGACACTGTAGATGAATGAAAGTCTACATTTAGGGCAAAAAATAACCCTCCCAATATTTTTCTCTAATTGTGATGTCTTGTCCATATTGAAGAAATACTCTAAAAATACAAAGATTCCTTCCCACCTTCACGGTGTCCCAGGAGGAAATGTTCCCAAGCCTCTGTTCAACTTTTCCATACTTCTTAGACCAACTATTTTTGATATAACTCAAAATATTATATTTAATACATACCAGCTGTATGAATAACCTTGAATTTAAGATATGGTAGACTAAAAAGAAAAGCTTTTATCACAACTTCCTATGTACATTTTCATCAACTCATGTGGTGCACATCTGGGCCTTTGATAGCTACGTGTTAAAAAAAACCTAATAGATTCAAACTTAATTTGAAAATCCTGTATTTTCCCCTTTCTAGTTTTTTAAAAAGATAATATTAACATAATCATAAAGATATCTATGAAAGTAATTGGAAGGTAGTGATAGAAGTGCATTCTTAGAATCTAAATGTTCTACGTTAAACAATAATAATAATCTCATTGAAAAAGAAACTAACAATTGTTGAACACTTAAGATAAGCTTGTGCTTTATACACTGCCTTTGACTTACTCCTCCCCAAGTACCTGTGAAATAGTTCTTATTTGCCATATGCAGATGAGAAAACTAAG
Organism: Equus przewalskii; assembly: GCF_037783145.1. Taxonomy (NCBI): domain Eukaryota; kingdom Metazoa; phylum Chordata; class Mammalia; order Perissodactyla; family Equidae; genus Equus; species Equus przewalskii. The sequence continues at coordinate 71,624,719 of NC_091834.1, read as the reverse complement.
GCTCAGAGAAATTAAGTAATTTGTCCTAGGTCACATTAAAAAATAAATCCAGTTCTGTGGATTTATTATACAGACTTTAAAAATTAATACAGAATGAGCAACCGACTAACCAAACATCCCAGAGAAGCCAAACCAATTCAAACATTGATAATATCAGAGAACTCTTTATGTTGATGAAATGAAAAATAGAATGTAGGAAACCCAAGAAAACATAACATTTAAATGTGGAATATGCCTCCCACTTTATCATATTGCCATTAGTAGCAAGCAGTTTCTAGTGATCTAATTTCTAGCAATGCACACTTCTGTTCTACCAAAGGCACATGCCAGATGGATTTATGAAGGTTTAATTGAAGATTTGTTCAAGAATCAGACAATTAAAATGGGCCAGAAAAACAGAGTAGCAGAAAAGCAATGTGAAAAATTCACTAGACTTTGAATCCAGTGAAAATGTAAAATAAGCCTAAAACAAGAATGTCATACAATTTGGGCAGAGAAAGCACTTGAAGAAGAATCATCAAAAGATTTAACCTCAGCGAATTTTATGAGACACTGTTAGGCAAAAAGGAATCGTGATGAAAGAATAGGCAATAAGAGTGAGAAAAAGAGTGAAGGGGGAGTGAGAGTATATGTTGAAAAAAAAGAATAAAAGGATGGGGCTGTGTGTATAATAATGGAAAAATGAGGCTCTTTCCTTACAGACGGTGATCAGTGGCCAGAGCCTTGAACACAAAGAAAAGAAGTGTGATGATGCAATTATAAAGGAAAGTTAATGGAGAGATGAGGAAAGCCTTACCATGGTCAGAGTAACAGGAGGGCAAAGCCACCTTGGAGGAGGCTTTTAGGCCAAGTTCAAAGCCAGGGAGCAGATCTATGCTTTGCACACTGAACAGCAAATAACCTCTGAGGCAGAAGTCAGTGTGTGTGTGTGTGTGTGTGTGTGTGTTTTGAGGCTGGGGATGGGAGTGTCTTAAGACATAAGAGAAGCAAGACACATTTTCCTAGAATCTAAATTTTATTGTCTGGTAAATAATTGAATCTTATTGCTAGTTATCCTATGATGTAGAATGTCAAATTCACATGAATTTTTAAGATAAATAATTTTTCCCAGCTTTATTGACGTGTAATTGACATATAACATTGTGTAATTTTAAGGTATACAATGTGTTAATTGATACACTTTTATGCTACAAAATGACTACCACAGTAGTGTTAGTTAACATCTTCATTATCTCACATAATTACCATTTCTTTTTTGGGGTGAGAACATTTAAGATTTGCTGTCTTGGCAATTTTCAAATATTCAATGCGGTATTATTAAGTATAGTCACGATGCTGTCATCACATACTCATGACTTTTTTATAACAGGAAGTTTGTACCTTTTGACCCTCTTCATTCCCCTGCCAACCTGCCCCCTCTGCTGTCCTACCCCCCCGCTTCTGGCAACCACCAATCTATTCTCTGTATCTACGAGCTTGGTGTTTTGTTTTTCTTGTTTTTAGATTCCACATATAAGTGAGATCATATTGTATCTGTCTTTCTCTAACTTATTTCACTTAGCATAATGCGCTCAAGGTCCATCCACGTTGTCACAAATGGCAGGATTTCATTCTTTTTTTATGACTGAATAATATTCCATTGTGTGTGTGTGTGTGTGTCTGTGTGTGTGTGTGTTAAAGCAGCAGAACCTTTCCTTCATATCCCACTGAGAAGTGTAACAATGTAAGTTTTCTCAAATGAATGTCAGTGAGGCAGTTTTAGGGTTCCAGAGAGCTTTTCCACTGAGAAAAACGAATGAGAAATGCACTGTCAAAAGTACAGAATATTGATATCTTACTTTTAAGTGTGACTTTTCAGTTTATAAATTGTTCTGATGTTGTGTTATTTGAGCCTCACAATAACATTGTTGAAGTTGGCAGGGTAAATACTACCCAGGTTAACTAAGTCAAGGAAGGCTTAAGTAACTTGCCCAAGTCTTGCCAAGTATTGCCCTCACTGCAGTTATATAGTGTAGCTACTCATCAAAACCAAGTCCTAGGCCTCTAAATACAGCTTATCCTCTGGTATAAAGTTGCCATTTGAACACATACACACACAGATAAATGTCATGATATCCCTGGGAACCTTCCAGTGAAGTGCCTCAAGCATAGTAGTATATCCTCTGGGCTCTCAGCTTTTTATTCTTTGCTCTGCTGGCATGGATTATGCTCAGACAAAATTCTCCATGATTAACTGCTTGCCCACTCTAGAGCAACAGAAATTTTACGATGATTTTTAGGTAAGATCTACACAGTCTAGATACTGCTATATAAATGCCTAGATGGGATCTTTCACCTGGAGTTTTATAAATGTAATAAAAATATTTGTTTAAAACTATGAATCCCACAAGGTAGCATGAGAATTTCATACATTTAAAAATATAGACAGTCATAAAGAAGAACAAGATATCATAAAGAATTCCAAGGAGTTAGGGCCAGCTATACAATTAGAAGGCACAGTCCCCAAGACTGCCCTCATTTCTGACACCAATTGAGTTAGAGTGTTTTCAAAACCATGCTAAGGTTTGATAATTCACCAGAAGGACTCACAAAACTCACAGAAAACTATTGTACTCACAGTTACAGTTTATTACGGGGAAAAGATATGGATTAAAATCTGCCAAAGGAAGAGACATATAGGGCAGAGTCCAGTCGTATTCCAGCTGTGAAGCTAACATTGTTATCAGGACGTGTTATTCTTCCAGGACTGATGTGTGACAATATGCATGAATTATTGCTAACCAGGGAAGCTCACCCAAGCTTTGGTGTTCAGAATTTTTATTGGACTCCACTCTGTAAGTATGATCAATTGATTGATCGACTGTCTGCAAGGTTGATCTCAGTCTCCAGGTTGACAGACACTGTGTGATCCAAAGCCCCTACCCTAAGTTACATTACTGGTCTTTTTTGTGTAGCCAGCCTGCACCCTAGGACAGTTGAGTGTGGCTGGCCATGCTCTAAGATCCAGTGTGGCCTGTCTCCACATTAACTAAGGGCACCTTTGTCAGGTATGACATAGATTACTTCCAAGAAACTGAAGGAAAGGCCAGACCTCTCTTTGGGCCAGACCAAATTATTTACTACACAGGCCACCACTAGCCTTTGCAAGGCTCTGTTACAGCATAACAATCACATTTGAGCATTTACACTTAATACATCATTTATAACAAACACAACAATAGTATCATTATAAATATGCCTAACGTTTGAAAGAGCCACTATGAAGATAGGGATAGATTTAAAGAAGAAATGAACTTGTCCTAAGAAGCCATTATATACATTTTCATATTTTTGTCCTTTGATCTACCACTGTTTGTATCTCGTGATAAACTTGTGTAGAACTATTTAGCATAGAAATTAGCTGATGGTTAGCTCAATGCAGCTCTTCCTCAGGCTAGTCGTTTTCCACCAGTATTAATCCTGAGGAAGCTTTAACACAGTTTCCCAATACATTTGACCATCAATATCAGTATTATAGTCTTACCAACATGCCTGTGTTACAGCATATCACAGCATAGCAGTAGATATAACCTGAGAAAAAAATAATCAAAAGATATTGGCACATTGTTAGATCGCCACTCAGTCATTAACAATTAGTTTAGTCCATCATGATATTGTGTGACCAAAATGTCTCCCAGAGTGAGTGCTACGCAGGTTTGCAGGCATCTATTCAACCTTGTAAAATTCCAGAAACCGGAATGGTTTCAGCAGCATATGGCTTCACTCTTTGAGATGTTTGGCATACTTGAACTAAGAGACAATATTATCTTTTGCTACGAACCCCTCAAGGAGGCAATACAATATTGGATTTTCCTCAGTGCATAACCCATTTATTCGGTCTTTTACCTTCAGCTACTATTCTTCCTTCTCTACATCTGTACCTAAACTTATTCACCTTTGGAAGGGATGTTAGGTTCAGCCATTCTGCCAGTCCAGATTGCAGTAGCAACACTAGTTTAGCAAGTGCCTCTCATTCAGTCCACTTCTGTACATATAGAGAAGGGCTTCATATGTACAGAACTAGTGGGCTATCTTAACCGCTGGGCAATTTAACCGCATTGACTGTCAGCCCAATTTTGCCAGATGGGAGGAAGTCCCAATTCATCTCATCGGGCCCTAGGAATTCTGATTTGAGTTTTAAAAGGAATAGTTCCAATTTCTTACTTAGGGATCATCCCTCCTTCCAGTAATCACAGTTTGCAGCCTTGGTCCTGGGACTACTGTGTCTGATAGGAATAAAAGGAAAGTTGAAATGATATAGGGGAAAATGAAAAAGCATAGTTGTACCAACACCCTCCCCCTGTGGGAAGAATTGTATAGTCGTACTACAGTCTTCCCCTCCCCCCTCTCCCTCAGATCCTTTAGCACAGTTGAGGAATCTATCTAGTGGGGATCCTCCCGTAGCCCCTCTCATACTGAGTGTGAGCACACACTTGTGAAGGTGTGTAAGCCAGCTCTTCATGTCTTTACCTCCCCCTGTTTTAGACAACAAATATTTTAATTGCCCTTTCTAGTTCTCTATCAAACTATTACTCTGAGGATGATATTTCTTTTTTCATTATTGGATATTTATAGCCTATAAAGTGTGTTCCTTGGTCTGAAGACATGTGATTCAGTCCACATTGGCACAATATTTTTTGTTCTGGTCCTTTTATATTACTCTCAGCACTTGCATCTACCACCAGGGAAGCAGAGCCCAGTTCAGAGTAAATGTCAATTGCCCTCAGGGCCCATTTGTGGCCTCCAGGGGCTATTGGCATTAGTCTGACTTGTCAGTTTTGTGCTGGGCCTTCTCCCTGAGGACTCTGTGCCATAGACATCTCCAGTTTCTATCTGTCTTGTGAGACAAAACAGTTCTTAATGGCATTTTGTGCCACAGAAGGTATCTAGATTCAGTCTGTATCTGCACTGCGGCAGGACCCCAAATTCACTCATTTTGTAAACCCAGGTGATCACCTCAAGGGAGCACACTATGATATATACTTTCTGGTTCCAATCATCTTGCCATCTTGGAAGGGGATTATTCTGATGGGCATTGCCATATCCTACTTTAATGCAGCCCTTTAATTCCCGTTGTCAGAAAGAGTCTCATCCTGCCAGAGGAAGGAGCTGAAAATAGATGATCATTTTCTGAGAAACTTGATACTTCCTGTGTAACACCTTTAAATATCCCCTGTGCAACAGCACCGATAGGCATAAATTTTACTTACTATGGATTACCTAGAAGTGTAGCACAGTGGTTCTCAAACTTTATCAGAATATCTGGAGAGATTCTGATTCTGTGGGTCTACAGTGCAAACAGGGAATTTGCATGTCTAAGTTCCCAGGGGATGCTAATGATGCTGGTCTGCAGACCACTCTCTGAAAACCATTGTTATAGCACATGGTTTTATTTTTTTCTATTTTAATTTTTTTCACATGGTCAGTTTCTAAAGTTTTTTTAATTTTTCATTTTTTTATTGCAGTAACATTGGATTATAACACTATATAGCTTTCAGAAGTACATGGTAATATATTTCAAATTCTGTGCCGATTACATCATGTTCACCACCCAAAAACTAATTATAGTCCATCACCATACATGCGAGCCTAATCACCCCTTTCGCCCTCCCCCCTCCCCCCTTCCCCTATGGTAACCACCAATCCAATCTCTGTTGCTATGTGTTTGTTTGTCGTTGTTTTTATCTTGTACTTATGAGTGAGATCATGTGGTATTTGAATTTCTCCCTCTGACTTATTTCGCTTAGCATAGTATCCTCAAGGTCCATCCATGTTGTCACAAATGACTGGATTTCATCATTTCTTATGGCTGAGTAGTATTCCATTATGTATATAAACCACATCTTCTTTATCCATTAGTCCACATGGTTTTAGAAATCATCTGTTTATGTCTGTTTCCCAGCTAGAAGGTAAGCTTTTCAATTGCAGGAATAATTTTATTCATCAATATGTTCCCATGACCTAATCGAACACTTGGTAAACAATCAATAAATATTTGTTGATTGAATGAATGATAATGCCGTTTCTATCTTCATGCTATTTATATAGATACTGCTTCTATTGGTGAAATCACCTGCATATTTGAGAGTGGCAATATGACTTTATTTTTCACACATGCAGTGTTAGTATTTTAATATAAATACTACTAATAAAACATTATTTTACTATATTTTAATAATTTCAGCATGATATATTGCTAACAATCTTTACAGAAACATTTTTTGCTATATCACTGGATATGTGTGTGCATGTATATGTGTGCACACACTGGGTTTAGAAGAATACTATTTTTCTTTTATTATACGTGAATGGATGGTATAAAATTGCTACATGAAATATTTGGCAGCTGTATACCTTGCAGGCAAAATTAATGAAAAAGAAAAATTTATAGAATCTAGGCTAATTTGAAAGTGTGATGAAACATGTCCTCACAAATTAAAGTTTGGAGAATGGTAGAAAGTACAAAAATGCATTGATAGTCTTTCTGAAGATTTTCCCCCCATTCTGTCTTCTGCTCATTAATTGTTAAATTAATATTCATTTGGATTCTAGTTGGCCTCTTTAATGCCAGGTTCCCGAACTCAAGTGGAACTAAAGGCAAACTACCTTAATTTTCCCTCTTTCGTATCACTCTTAAAGTTTTTAAACTAGCACTACTAATTTTAAGAAATTAGCAAACCAAGTTACCCTGGGCCATGAGTTAGTCCAATCTCATTAGCTAAGTGAGGCCCAACCTCAGTGTTGCCCATGTTACTTAGAATATGTAATTAAGAGGGCCAGTGAAGGCAAAGGTAGGGTTGAAGCGATGGCAGGACTTACATGTGTAATGATGAGAAGCAGCAGCAACTAGGACTATGTAACCTTGCAAAAGGAAAGTAAATAAAGTTAACATTATAAAAGATGTAGAGTAAGCTGATTAATTTCTTCTTTGAACCAATCCAATAACATGTTTAAAATAGTTACTGGATGATATTAATGGCATGTAAATTTAAAACCAATAAAGAGATATTTCTCCATACAGCGCAAAACCGAACTATGAAGTTCTTTCTTCTTTTCTTCTTCTTCTTCTTCTCCGCAAAGCCCCCCAGTACATGGCTGTGTATTCTAGTTGTGAGTGCCTCTGGCTGTGCTATGTACACCACCTCAGCATGGCCTGATGAGCTGTGCCATGTTGCGCCCAGGATGCAAACCGGTGAAACTACAGGCTGCCAAAGTAGGGTGTGTGAACTTAACCACTCGGCCGAGGGGCCTGCCCCTGAAGTTCTTAACCACAGAATATTTTGTGTTAAATGCCACAGTTAGATTTTTTAAACGACTTTAAAAACTTAATTTTGTTTTGAATTCAAAACTCACAACACACTTAAAACTAAGATTTAAAGGGCATGTTTTGTTTCGTCAACTGAAAAGAACTACTTACTAAACTGAAGACACGTGGCTTTTTGATAATTTTACCTAAGGTGGAGATACCAGTCATTACTGACAGATAGAAGCAATGTGAAATGTGAAATATCCTGTTTGTATCCTATTTGAGGAGATGTTTACAAAACGAGTCATAACAAAAATTCCTACCTGCAACTAAGATATACATGTACCAGGGGGGATTTGGGGAGATAAAGAAGAAAAAAAAAATATTCCTACTATGACAAAAGATTTTTATCATTCTTGTGGGGCCTAAATATTTAGACTTGATTTCCCTAGGTAATTGCAACCTTGGAAAATGAAAACCATACCAGGATTCGGAATGTGTTTTGCAATCTGGTCCCAGTCAAAATTGTGAACAAGGTGAAGTTTTTCTTTGAGACTAGGTCACTTCCCTTTGGTGTCTAATACAGTACTCTTATTCTATTCCAGGGTTTCCTACTTATGGAACAGGCTCCCAAATCCTACAGGGTCTAGATCGCTAATGGGTGATGATTTGCTAATCCTGTGCAGTAAACTGTGCTGCTGTGTGTCGTTCCAACCAATTGGATAGGGTGCTGTGGAGTATGACTCCCTAACTCAGTGAGTGAAAATTGCAGTCTCTTAGGATAGTAGGAGACCACGCAGTGCCAGAATCCCACCAGAGGTACCTCTTCAGTAACAATTCCGCTGATGGGAAGTCCACTACTTCATCAGATGGGGCAGTTTTAGATGTCAGAAAGTTCTGTTTCGTATTTAGCCAAAATCAAGAGGTATCAGGGTGTAGGAAAGTAATCAGGATGTTCAGGAAAGAACATTAGCTTTGGAGAAGGTCTGAGCCCCAATTCCAGCTTCACCATTCACTGCCTGTGTGAATCTGAGCATGTTTTTTAACTTCGTGAACCTCAGTGATCTGATAAAAAGGAATAAATGAAAAATCCCAAAAGAATCATGACAATATTAAATATTTGCAAAACGACATATAATTCTGGGTACATACAGAAGATGCAATAAATACTAATTTCATCTTTTCTCCTATTCTTCCTAGTCTAGTTCCTCCTATATGAAATATAAAATTGTTCTGTTCCTTTTATTTCAAATGAAACTTTCCAAATACCTAAACATAAGTGTCATGCTTCTCCTTTTACTATTTTCTTTTGAGTCCAAATATCACCATTTCTTTCAGCCATTCCTTGTATGGCGTGTTCTTCCAATCCCTCGCTATGCTGTTTCTTTCAGAGAAGCACATTCTACTTTATGAATATCTTCAGAGAATTGTGGTGCCTGTAATTGGGGATGGCTCCCTAGAGGTGAGTTATATAAAACAGTTTTTGAGATGTCTATTTGTGTTTGTTTTCCATTCTCTACACCATCTCATCTTTCTCAGTCCCTTTGCCGTGCTTCATAGCACCTTATCATTATCGGAAATGTTTTCTTCTTTAATTAGCTAATTAATTAAGTCAACAAGTTTGTGTTTGTTTATTAGTTCTCCCTCTTATTTGGATGGAAGTCACATGATTGCAGAGACCTGATGTGTCTTGCTCACCCTTTTATAACTGGCACTTAGTACAGTCTCTGGCACATAGAAGATGTCAACTAATATTGATAAATAATGAGTTCAAAAGCATCGTGAGAAATTATTCGAGATAGAGATGATGCTGGGTATGTACATGGAATTGCCAACTCACAGATCTTACATAAAAATATAATTGCTTAGAATTTTAAATTTGTTTTCTTTTGGTAATAATATATATCTGATAAGTAAAAGAGAACAATGGAAGGAAATGAACATATCTGTCCTTGATTCCACTGCTCAGACCTTCCTTTTGGTTTGGCTTCAAGGGGCTGCTCTCCAGGCACAGAGCCTATGCTCCACCAGAGAGTCCCTTCTGCAAGCAGAGCAGTAGCCCCTGCCCACCCTGGAGGGAATCCTCCTCTAACTGCCAACTTTGGTTGACAGATAAAAGGGAAATTCCTTTGACCTGGCAAGCCACAGGTAAGCACTGTTGTGGCCGTGTGTCCTTTGTGAAATGGAGACTGCAAAACAAAAAATATTTTAGCCAGGTACTTTATAATTGGATGAGGTTATTGTTCAAGGTATTATTTAAGGAGATAATTTAGCATATAACAGTTTGTGAGTATTTAAACTATCAGTTAAAATCATTTTTTGGTATCTGTTACTTTAAAATGGGTGTCAGGCTTAAAATATTACATTGACTCAGTGAAGATGTCTAACTCAAATGTCTTCAGTTGCATCTGGTATTGGTCTATTGTTACTCATAGAAGCAAAAGCTCTCATCATATATTATGTAGTCATACATTAACGCAATTTATTTTTCACCAAAAAACCCCCAGAGGGGTGGCTCTAAACTATTGATAGAAAAGTACATTTTTGGAAGGAATCATCTGACAATACCATGTTTTCCACTTATATTTTGCAAATTAAGTAGACTTGGCGATTATTTCGTCACTGGAGAAAACAAATAAAAGGTGAACTTTTGGTTTAAAAAGGTTAAGGTATAGTTAGTTCAGGGGTAGCCAAGTCAAATTGTCTAAGGGCTTTGGAGGAAATAGAACTGAGAAACTCAAGCCATCTTGGGGCCACAATCCATCTAGATGGTATACCCACTGTTCAGTGGCAGGGCATTATACCACTAAGGAATATAGGCTTAGTGTTGCCAGATCTTCTCATTTTTAAAGAGAAGCTGTAAATTTGTATTTTTACCTAAACCTCTTAATACTTAAACGTTGACAAAATATATAAAATGTAAAAGAAATCACTGTATTACCTGGACATATTATATCTGGACATATTATAGCAATGTATGAACTTAGAGAATGAAAAAGTTTCTATTTTACCAAGAAAGATAAATTTTCTCTCCAGTAGTCAGAAATATGGATATTAAAACAATGATCAAATATAGTTTCCAATCAGATTCACAAAAAAACCCCAAATTGCTCAATTATAGTGTTTGCAAGCACGCAGAAAACTATGTACTATCATTACAGTATTGGTGAGAGTACAAAGGGTTAAAGTCTTTTGGAAGGTCAGTTGAGTGGTAGGTACCAACATTTAAAAAAATTATATGTATTTATGTACATGATTGCATATGTATACATACATGTATCATATATATACTCTTGGACTAAGCAAGTCCATTTCAAGGAATCTGTTTTAAAGAAAGACTCACTTGTGTGTACAGAAGTAATACGTTTAAGGATGTCACTTTCAGAATTGTTTATAATAGCGAAATAAAAGTGAAGATGCCCTATATATTTGTTGAGTAGGTGAGGGATTCAATAAATATGGTGCATTCAATTTATGAAATATTAGACAACAGCTGAAAAAAAGTGGAAGATCCATATCCACTTAGAGGAAAGTATAAGGTAGATAATTTCTAAAAGACAATATTGAAAGAATGAGTATGGTATAATTATGATTACATGAAAATGATATTTCTATGTGTACATATGTATGTGTGTTAGATATTTAAAAGAGTACTAGAAAAATGGGCATAGCATAATTATGTTTTCATGAGATATTTCTATGTGTACGTGTGTTAATTGTTAACAAAAGGACTGGAAGGGCATACAACAGAATTTCAACCGATGTTGTCTTTCAGATGGGAACTTGGAGCTGAGAGGTGGGAGGGGACTTTGGTCTTTTATACCTATTGCTTGAATCTTTTCCAATAAGGATATGCTAATGAATGGTTACATAAATAAAAGGAATAGCAATGACAAAACAAAATGAAGCCAATAAAATGGGATTATCATAATGATGAAAGATAATAATATAAAAAATAAAGCATTGTCTATTGGTTAAAAATATTAATTAAATTGATATGAAAGCTATGCTATTAAATACAGAATTCTATATTGAAATAATTAAAATACAATTTCTCTCATCTGATTGTCTGTGTTCAAACCTAAAAGATAATGGATGTTAAATGCTTAGTATAGTTTCTGATACATTGAGTAAATTCTCTAAAAATATTAGCCATTATTATTGTTCATTGGAGATTAAAGCTATGAAACTAAATCAAAAGGATTTGCTTAACCATCTCTGGATACATTTTTAATGGTATATATATATATTTTTTTTGGTGAGGAAATTTGCTCTAAGCTGACATCTGTTGCTAATCTTCCTCTTTTTTCGCTTGAGGAAGATTATCCCTGAGCCAACATCTGTGCCAATCTTCCTCCACTTTATATGTGGATTGCTGCCCTAGCATGGCTTGGCAAGTGGTGTAGGTCCATGCTGGAGATCTGAACCTGCGAATTTGGGCCGCTGAAGCCAAGCATTCCAGGCTTAACCACTAAGCCACGTGGCTGGCCCCTTTGATGGTATACTTTCAGAAATCCATGTTATTTTTGTAGTCGGTTAACAATGGTGCACTAATATATGGCTATGTGAGACTTATGTATTCAGAAGGATGTGTTTGTGAAATTCCTCCTCTTCCTTTTAGTTGCTGTTTTAGTGTTACATAGTTCTATACGTTATAGGGGAAACATAGCTTACTTCTGAGACTGCTGACTTTGCAACAGAACAGATTTCATCAGTTACTTCCGTGCGTCTTTACAAACATGCAAAGTCATAATAGTACCTCTAATAATGCAGCTCTAGAGAGAAGACACTGTTTGGTCATTGAAACTAATACTCATTATTAGTCAGTTTTTCTGTGTCAGCTTTTTGTGGAAAACAGATGACACCCAACTGCAACATATGCTCTATCACCTGGGTATCCTAGTAAACGTTAGGCAGAAGTGTTCAAGGATGTATTTTGTCAATACAGCATTTCCATCGCTCCTGGAGAAGCAACAGCTGAAAGGCCAGTCTGGCTGAAGATAATCAGAAAACCAAATATAAACCTATTTTTGATCCAGAAAAGAGAAAACCACAAGTAATGACAGACACTGAAAGGAGAGATGATAGGAGCAAACAAAACAGAAGGGACTTCAGAGCAGATCTAGAGCTCTTTTGTTGTACAATAACTTAAAACACTTTTAGTAATTGAAATTTGTGAAAATAAACATTGCTTTTATTTATGCAAAGAATATTTTTCCATTTTAAAGTTATAATCTTTACAAAAGTCATCTCACCGGCAGTTAAAAAAACTGTTTACTATTGCTACTTCTGATTAGAGAAATCATAGTTTTTTTATAATTAAAATCAAGAAATGTGTATATATTAACATTTCATTTCTCCCACTTCAATTTCCCCAGCCATTTTTTTAAAGCCTATTTTTTATTGATAAACGTATAGCCTTTAAATTAATTAATGTTTGGAAGTAGGAAATCATGAGTGACTCCCAGACATTCTAGATTCTGGTCAGGGGAATATAATCTTCAATTTACTTGCTTTTCTTTTTCAGGACATAGAAGGAATTTGAAAATCATGCTTCTGGAAAAGGCACAGATTTGAAATAGAACACGTGCTGAGCTCTTGTTTTCTTCTAATCAGTAGTTTCTGAATGTGAAAATTACACACACACAATATGTGTGTATTATATGTTAAGCATATTGAAGTTAATTTATTTTTACTTATTCATATTGAATTTAGTTACCAGGTTTTTTAGTTGCTTGAAATCCAGGCAAGTTTGTAATCTTGAGATATTTATGTCTTTCTTTATTTTATATTTTACTAAAGCAAAAACTTATTTGGAAAGATATTGCATAATTCCAATGAAAAACTAGTAATTCAATATTATTGTTTTATGTTTGTTACAATTATCCACTTAATAGCAGTATCATTTTATATAATTTGCTGCAATGTGTTTCAGTTTCTAATACAGTATCTTAATCATACTCAACCTTCAATAAATATTTGCTGAACGATAATCATAATGAACTATGGTACACTTGAGCTGTTTTCTGCTGTTCTGTTAATTTCATTTTTCTTATAATTTTTGTAATAAATACCAATTGCTAAAACGTTATTTCCATCAGTTTAAAAAACTCAAAAGACCCTGTGTTTCGCTAGTCCCTGTCTCCTTCTACACAAATAAACTCTATTCGCAGAATCTAAATTAAGGACCCAAATTTTCAAGGAAATTCTGTATTATGCAAAATAAGCTCTGTTCAAGCCAGAAAATGAAATTGGGTGGTAGAGTCCAGAACTTCTAACTTTGAGTTCATCATCGCGTACAAGAACTACCTGGTAAAATGCCTTAACTGCCAGGATAGGGAATGAGGATGTGGTATAACTTACTTAAAAGTCCTAGGCCACAGAGAGCTTTATAAATTAAAATGAACATCTAGAATGACTGTTGGAAGCCTGAGCTGTGCACAGAGCATCCGTATAATGTGCTCTGTGTGGTTGGCATTGCTAAACAGACAAGCTGTCACATTCTGTACTAGCTGAATATTCCAGGGCTCTTCCTCTGTCAACCAAGGTAGAGGACATGGCAGCAGTCAAACCTCAAGGTGACAAAAACCTAAAGTAGTGTGGTGAGACCTGTATTACAGAGGGAAATTTACAAGTGTAGGTGGGGAGAAGCTTCTCTTTCCACAGCACCTATGTCATAATCCAAATGCATCCTTGGACTGAGAACATCACTATTAAAATAAAGGCACATTGTGTAGTAACAGGGACAGTACTCAGTAAAACCAGATCTGAAAAAATAAAAACAAAGTCTCCAGAAAGGGTCATCTTGCATATTTCTAAACAAATGAAAAACAGGTATTTATAATACTGGACTAGTTTAATGGGAGACAAGAATAATGAATTTTGAAATTCAACAAAAAATGTTGTCATGAATTTACTAACGAATAGGCTATATGAATATATTTAATTTATTAAAAAAGAACAATAGTGAATTTTATTTACTTAGAAAAAATTGTGTTGTCTTTATGGCTTATTCTAAACAAAGAACAAATGATTTGTTTTTAATTTTTATAGATATCTTCATAAGCAAATAATGACAATCCTTAAATGGCTCGTGTATGGTTTTAGGATAGTCATTGAATTGTGGCTATTTGGTGCCACCTAGTGGTAGAGGGCTTTTAAAATCAGTTTAAGTTACCTCTGCTTTTAGAAAATTTGTAATGAAAAATAATTTCTAGATGGCTGGATTGTCACCTGTAAGAGAAGAAAATTAAGACAAAATTTATTTGACACTCACAGACATTAACTAGGGTTGTCTCTTACCCTCAACACTGAGGAGACATTCAGCTTGACTGATACAGACTGCTTTATGACTAAAAGAGATTTGGAATTGACAGGTTTTTATTCTAGTCTATTTTTATTTTTTTGTTGATTTATAAAGTCAAGGTCATAGTTAAAGGACTGATATAAACTTAGAGATGATTTATCATCTTGGCGTTAATCACTGTAATCAATATTATAAATGATATAATCATACAATTCTGTGAGCAAAGAGAAAATAATATACATCTTATAGCACATAGAAGGTTTAAAAGTGCCAAGTAACTTTTTTTCAGAATTCAGGAATAATGAGCATTCCAATTTTAGTGGTCACATCAACATACCTCCTGCCAAAGCACCTCTTTTTTTTTTTTTTTTTTAAAGAGAAACTGTTCCACTCACAGCATCCAGAAGGAAAAGATTCAGAAACCAAGTGGCCATCCCTGATGTACAGCTGATTGGACATGAGTGGGGATTGGGAAGAAATCGAAATAATTTGCTTCTCTCTTCTAATCATTCAGGATGCGACACTGAGAGGGTAAGTGAAATGAATGAAGGTAAGGGTTTAATGTGAAAATTCATGATAAGCCAAGGATGATGCTAATATCATGTAATGTCAAAGTCGCTTTCAAGTTATGGAATCCGCAAAGAAACCGAATAAGCCAGTCTTTCGAGAAATCGGAATCATAAAGCCATACATAGGGAAAAACAAAGATGGGGGACCCATAACTTATGATAGAAAAGACTAATCTGGAGTCTTGGCTTTCAGTTCCAATCTTCTTGTGCCCAAGCTTTTAACATGTTTCTTGTCCTTGGTTGTCTTTGATAATACCTTCAAATAACTTCCTTTTTACTTGACCTAGTAGCTTTTGATCCTTTCCACCGAATGATCCCACACTACAAAGTTATGTTTCAAATTTGGTGAAATATATTTCATAGGAAGGAATGATGTCTTTCCCAAAATTGTGAATATCAGATGTCACCAGGAAATTATACAATATTTGACTACAATTTTTACACTGAATTTCTAGATTTTTGTTTGTGGTTGTGATAATATTTTAGGTATGTAATTTTTTCTCCTGTATTTTCCTCTCCTTTCCTCCCATTCAGCAAGTACCTAACTTGTTGCCTCATAGGACAAGTTTTTGCATGTAGGGTGTGTGCGTAAATACTGCTCTTCTGGCTTGGGTTTCCAGAAGCCTTGGGCTGGGTTATGAAGTCAGGATTATATGGCGTAAGCCCATGCCTTGGTGGTCTCAGAGCGGACCCCTCACATTCAGGCACAACACTAGGCTGACTTACTACAGGACACGGATGACAAGTGGTGATAGAACTTAACGTAGTCTTTCAAAGCTTTGCTTCTAACCGCGGGGACTGGTTCTCCTCATGCTTGCATTTGGAATATATACAAGGTTCCCAAGAAAGTCTACTGAATTAAATTGAATACAGGAACTCCCAGGAGCGCTCCCCTCCCTGTGCCTGAGGTAAATAGAAGGTACCAGTAGTTCTGGGACTCCACACCTGGCTTCCAAAACTCATCCAACAGCCTTCACTTGCTTTTGTGTGGCAGTTTAGTTCATGCTCGCATCAGCTTATTGAGAATCCAGCCATTACCTAGACACTGGAGTTACAGAGATGAAAAATCCAGTTTCTGTCTTCAAAGCAAGCGTAACTAAAAACTTCCAGTATAACTTTATACAACCATGCCAGAGCAATACACAAAGTTCTTTGGGTGCATGATGAAAGGCCGCTGAGTCAACTTGATATTTTTGGGAAATTCCTTGCAGAAGATGGCAAACAGGTGAATTTTGGAATTGATCTGGTACAGAATGGGACATAGACCTATGCAAGGCATTTCTAGGAGATGGGCCTATATAAGACAGGGGTTGAAATATGACCCTGCAGGGTATATGTGAGGATCACTCAGGCTAATGCAGGTGACAAATGATGAGGGCTCAATTCACTGCTAATAAAAATAGGGAAGATGGAGCTGAGAAAAATTTAGAAGGTGAAACTGGTAGGATTTAGTAGCCGGTTGGAGATTGGGAGGAGAGAGGGGAATTCTTAGGCTGTCTCATGATTCTGCCTCTAATGATCGGGTAGAAGCTGATCTTATAGAGACAGGGAATATGTGAGGACAAGAGGGAGATTTAAGGAAAAGATAATAAGGGGTATCAGACGAATTGCATTTGAGGAGCCTATGGGACATTCATTTGGCTACAAAAAGCAAGCAATGGGATATGTAGCTCTAAAGTTCCTAATAGACATAAGGGCTTCAGATACACATTTGTGGATTTTAAGCATATAGGTGGTGGTTAAGACACAGGAGAGGATGAGTTCATTCAAAGAGGTTTAGAATGAGAAGAAGAGCGGGCAAAGTGGGAACACCTCAGTTTATGTGAGACTGGCTGCAGGTTGAGAGGGCACACAGCTGCTTGCAAATGTGACTCTTGATTCACTCGGTCGTTGCTTCCTTGGATGACGTGGTCTTGGTCTGCCTGCTTTGCCTGAACTCGCTGGCCCCCAGACATTGGGATTAAGTCCCTCCAGGCATCCTCTTGTGGCTCCTGTTCATTATAGACCACCTAGATTCAGTCTCGGAATCTTCGTTTGGCTCCATAGTGCTTCTAAGTCTTTACTTACCAAACCACTGGCTTTAATCTGTTCACCTCATAGACTTGTGTAGTCTTCTAGGCTTCACTGAGAAGCACAGGGAAAGACACATGTAGGCTGCAGTGGTTGGTATACTTTTTTTTTTTTTTTTAAATCAGTGACATCAATGTTTCAAATGAGCTCCCAAATAGATGAGAGATAAATCAGTGCTGTTCTGATTAAAGCCAGGTATATGTCCCAGAACAACACTCACTCAAATCCTTCTTCTTCCTGTAGCAGCTTCCTAGGCATCTTCTCAGAACCCTGGGGCGTTATGGGACACAGTTAGAAAAATCACTGTTACAGGGTAAACAGTATGCACTTTATGTAAACAACGGTTTGAACCCTGCTTCTGCAGCTTACTGGCTATATGTCTCTGGACAGGTTGCTTAGTGTTTCTGAGCCTCATATTCCTCAGCCGTAAAATATAATTACTTCATGGACTTGTTAGCATCAGATGAGATAATGTGTCAATGCAAAGCTCAAAGGGCATGGGAGCCTCAATAAATGTTAATTTTCTTGCTTTCACCATATCTAGGCCCTGGTGGACAATTTATGGAATCAAAATAAAATCATAGCGTCTCATTGTGGGAAAGAGTTGAGAGCTATCTGCTCCAACCTCCCTGGGGAGCTCCTTTCAAAATGTCCACATCAGATGGTCATTTAGTAACTGCCTGAAGACTGCTTCGAGACTGCAGCTTTTTCTTTCTTTCTTTTCTAGTGATGGATTCTGTTTCACTGATGTACACCTCAGACTGAGTCAAAAATTTGACCCATTATTCTAAACTTCATTCTTCAGAACAATACATGCAATTGTAGTCATTCAAGTTCCACAGCCAGATTACCAAGTATTCTGTAAATTGTGATCCTGTTTTGGTTAAAAGATAAACAGATTCATGTATGTATGTGCATATGTGTACAGACATCTGTAGGATTTATATAAAAATTTAAAAGTAGTTAATTCTGTATTGATATTATAGAAAAATTTCTTCACAATAAAAAATTCTATATTACATGATTTTTTTCCCCTCTAATAAGCATGTGCTTTTACAAATACGATCGTTTTATCTCTTTTTTGTGTTCTTGATCCTTATAAAAAATTTTAAAGATAGATAGGGGAAATGTTATCTTCATTCTGCGCAAGCATGCATACACACATACACACACACACCTGGAAATCAGAGGGTTGAAATAGTATTCTGAGGTTTATTGGGAATACTGGGACAAGAATTAAGTTCAGATTTTCTAATTCCTAGTCTTCCTACCACATTTTATTTGTTTTTTTTTTTTACTCTAAGTGTCCCATTCCCTCAACTCTGTCACCTTTGATGTATCTCTCACATTTCCTACCATCCAGGCCGTTCTTCCCTGAATGCATTCCTGTCTGCTAATTTTTCTAATTGAAATGAAGTATCTGGAAGTATGCAAAATATTGAGGTAATCTGAAAAACACGTAATAGAGTCTAATACCTTCCTTGATTAGGACATTACACATTTATTAAATCAAGATATAATACTTTTATTCAATATACATGAATTTCAGATAATTTTAAAACTTTTCATATTTCCGTTATGAATGCAATATATATTCACTGTAGGATATTTGATAAGTACAGAGAAAGAAGCAAAAAAATCATTTATCTATCACCTATAGTTCTTCTACTCCAAAATAACTGCTCTAAATATTTTGTGTGTTTTCCCACTAGAAAGGAAATTCCTTGGGCACAAGAATTTGATTTATTTTGTTCAATGTTCACTTTGTGCCTAGATTAGTACCTGGTAGATATCAGGAGGCATTTAATTAAAATTTGTAGGGAATGAATGAAATATTCATGTATATACATTTATATTTCTGAGTACATAATAGAGTCTGTACAATTTTGTATCTTGACTTTTTTCAGCTCATATTAAGTTGTTGATAATATTAGCAATTTTATGTAGAAGCATAAATTCTAATTATCATCATAATGATTGTATAACACCCTATTGAGTGAATAGGCTGTCCTGTTTTTGGACACTTATAGAGTTTTTAATATTTTGCTGCAATGACAAATAATGCTATACATGCATTATTATACAATGCAAATAATGCAAACATCTCTGTGTGCATATTTTTATAATTTCTGAGAGATGTTTTTTGCAGATATTTTCAAAGCAAAATTATTAGTTCAAGAGTGTAAACAGTTCAAAATAAACATTCTTCTCCCCTCCCCGCAGTTATACAGAATTTGTGTAGATGTTGAATTTGTGGTCATCTATCCTCATTGAGCTTCCAGCTCTTTTTCAGATCAAAATCTGATATACACTGATCCACAAGGTTTAGGTATGTTGTCCAAGGAGATACGAGTTCTTGTTAGTGTACCATCCTTGTCTAATTTCCTCTCACTTCACAATACCAACCGCTTCTTTCTTTCTGGTCAGAATTAAGTAGCAGTTCCACATTTTGCTTCTACTACTTTCTGAGAGATGAAATTGTCAGCAAGGCAAGTCGAAAATTTGTCTGATGCCCAGCTTTTTAGTATAATGAGATTTCTAGCAGATGTCTTTATAGTGGAAGTGCTCCATTACTGTTCTGTCTTTTCTCTGTGAGAGATTTTTAATCTGTGTTAAGAAAGCAATGCCCACATCTTTTGTCGGGCCAGGCAGTCTGTTCTAGGCTCTTCCACTGTGTTCCTTTAGTTTCTCTTTCTTCATATGGCTCTCATCTTTACCTGCCCGTAGATTTCAATGTAGAAGCTATCCTTGTTAAAAACAAAACATAAAATTTTTCCATATAATACATATGTACTCTAATTTTAGAGATCATTCATATCAATTATAGGAAGCCTAGAAAAGGATGAAAAGCTTAAAGAAGAAATCCAAAATAACCCATAATACAACAATTTTAAAAATAGTGTTTGTTAGCATTTTACCATACTTCTGGATTTTTTCTATGTATAAATACATGCATATGTATTCGTGTGTGTATCCATGTGTGTATGTCTTAGATATAACCTATCTTGAGATTATATTTAAGTTTATAAGTATTTCCTTATGGCTTTAAAAACTTTGGGGGAGAAAAGGTTACTTTAACAACAAAAATTTCATCACGACAACAGGCCTTGGCTAATTTAATCATGTTCCTGAACTTTTCATTTGTTTTAGTTTGTCCCTAATAAAGATAATCCTTCCACAAACATCTTAGTAAGTACATCTTTATATACACCTGTGATGATTTCGCCCAGATAGATTCTAGATGTGGAATTGCCTGGAGAATGTGCCTCACTGCTTTAGGCTGTGTCTGTTTTCCCATATTACTACAGCCTTGCCAACACTAAGCTTTTGTAATCCTTGCTGATTTTACAGGGGAATTGAAGTCTTATAGTTTTAACACTCATTAGATTATTAGTGGGAATAAACTTTCTCATCTTTTAGGACATTTTTATTCTTTCTTAATTTGAAACTTATCTTTGTTGTACTTTTTCTTCCCGTGTAGGAACTTCCTATATTTTTCTATTTATTCATGTCTTTTCTTTCAATGCCTTGATAGTTTTTAACTTTTTATTTTGTCACATTAATTCATGCATAGTTTAAAAAGTCAAATTGTATTATAAGGTTTATCACCAACAACAGCAGTCCTCAGCTCACCCTGCCACCATCAATTCCATTTTTTCAGAGTATCCACTTTCAACTCTCTTAGTTGTATCATCTGCTATTTTCTTCCATACTTCTGAAAAATATGCTACGACAGCTATTTAAAGTTTTTGAAATTCAGACATTACTGACTTACTATTATAAAAATTAGCTATACTGTATACTTCCCACCCCCACCAATACACATTTCTTCTCCACCCCATCTCTCAAATATGGTTATCGTAGGGTTTTCAGTTACAGTGAGTAACTGATGTCTTCACTAGTATAGCTGTGTAAACATTGCTCATGGTTGATTACATTCTTGTACAAGTTATATTGTTCTGTTTTGCTATTTGTTTAGTTTTGACTCTCATCATTAACTTAGACTCAAATCATCTGGAGCGATAAAACCATCAATATGATCAAACACACCAGGTAGGTTTTCTTCTTCCTTCCCTTGGTGGCATCCTTCATGGGAGCCTCTGGCCTCCTGCTCCAGTCTGAACTATCCACTATCTAGTCCTGCTGCACACCTGTCACCCAGAGTGCCCTTTGCCTCTCTCGTGCCTGGAATTCCATGGCTTTTTCTTGAGTTACTCCCTTCAGCAGTTTCCAAAAGAAGAGGGTGCACAGGATGTGAAATGTTTGTGATCTTGCATGTGGTTTAATTTACCCTTACACTTGAGAAATAGCTTGGCTGTTTACATAATGCTATGTTGGAAATGATATCCCTTCAGAATTTTAGAAAATGGCTCCGTTGTTTCTAGTTTCCAGGGTTGCTATTGAGAAGTCTGACATAGTTCTATTCCTACCCTTCATATTTGACCTATATTTTCTCTCTGCAGACAAGCTCTAAAATCTTTATTTGACTCGCAGTATTCTGACATTCCATCCTTTTTTGGTATGGTCCATCAGCCGCCCCCTCAGCTATTCCTGGCATTCTGCATCTTTAATGTCTCCAGAGAGTAAACCTCCTGTATTCTCCTGGATGGGGAAGGAGCCGTCACTGTCACCCAGCTTGAGAAACAAGGGGGAGGGTATGGAGGGGGTGGTTTCTTTTGGATTTTATTCATTCATTTGTTGATTCATTCATTTATTTGTTTATTCCTTTTTGCATTCAACAAACACTTACTAAATACGATAATGTGCAATCATGGCGCTGTCAAGGCGGATACAGGGAAACATATTTTCTCCGCTCAAGGAGTTTATAGTCCCATTCCTTTTACCTTATTAGCATTCTGATTATGATGTTTTTCTATTCTTTCACTCAAGTATTACAACCTAATATATACCTATGTTTCGACACCAGTTTAGACTTTTCTCCAACCACTTGGTGTATCTTTTTTTTTCTTTCCATAATCTGGTTCTACAAACATTTATTGGTAGCACACTCTGTGCACATTCAGTGCTCGGGGTCAGGGATACACAGGTGAGCAAGGATGGAGTCTCTGCCTGGACATTACTCTGCAGCTCTCTCTGCCTCTCCTGTGCCCCAGAGGGTGAGAGAACTCTGTGAGAGATTTACTTTCCTCCAGGGCTCCTGAAAGCTTCTGTTTCCTGAGCAGAAAACAAGTCTCTTTTTCTTTTAGACCCATAATTTTATATGGGATTTTATTCTCTCTCCCCATCTCCAATCCCAGTATTCCACCTGAGGGGGTCCTTTGTCTCTCCTCCTCCCTGATTAAACGTGTATGGGATCTGGCGGTGGTACTCAGAGGATGGAGGGGAGGATAGGTGTTACTGGAAAAAAATCTCCTTAGACAGTGTTTATTAAGTTTAAAAAGACAAAAAAAATGATAACTTCGCTCTCTGTTCCCCCTTGAGATAATGGAGATTGGATTCAACCATGAGAATGAGCAATGTCCCAGGGCAAAAATCAAGTATGGAAAAGCATACCAGTTAATGACATTCCATTTCTTTCTCTCACAATCACTTTCTCCATTTCTTTGGCAGTAGGATTGAAAAATGTCTTGTCAATTACTTTATCAGCTCTGACCTTTGCAATTAAAACAACACTACAACATTTTCCCTGACTCTTGCATTTTCATTCTCTGTTACATGCACATACATTTTGGGGATTCTTGAATTCTACTTGTCTACTAAAGTTTAGAAAGTTTTCTCAAAGAATTTTTTTGTGTACATGTTTCAAAGGGACATTTGAGATAGGATGATTTCATACTACAATTTGTGATCGATTCCAGACCTCAGATCCGGGAGAGAATATATTCACTCTCATCATAAATCATACAGTACACATTTTAAATAATTTATTTATATTTGCCAACATCTTTATTTCTTGTAGCTTGTTTCTTTTTTATAGGACTAACAATTCAGGAAATTTACAAATTCATACTCCTATCTAAGTAAATTATATGATTGATTACATCACATTCAACATCAACACTCACATTTTCAGTACCATTTTCAACTTTATTCTTTCAAAATCCTTTTTCGTCATGGATCTGTGATGGGTTCATTAGAAAATAACAAAAATGCATAAGAGAGCACAAGTAGATTCTAGTTCACAACTGTGAACACTTGTACATACTTTACATGTTAAGCAATTGCTAACTTTTGGTGGTAAAAGCTCTACAGATTTTGTAGGTTTTTTAAACAATGAAATGCCTTTTGAAAATTTGAACTTAAAGACAAGTTTTTATTTTTAAAAATGGGCTCTTATTATATAGTAGTTAAAGAATTATTATAAGGTAAAATTGAATTAGATAAGAAGGATGAGACAATTTCAGTAATTCTTAAATGTAAATATGACTGCAGATTTTTGCTTAATATTTTTAAAGTGCTTAGTTACATAATATATTAGTGATCATCCTATATGTCATAAAGAATTAAATGTCTAAAATGTTAGCATATATGTCATAGTAAAACACCCTTTTATTAGTGCAAATACTGGGAAATGACTTTTATTTTGTTTTCGTATTGCTTAAAACTTCAGCCGGTTAATCTTATCAGCTGCGTTAGGCAATAGTGTTTGCCCAGAGTCTCAAACATCAGTGTTGTCACTGCAACTTAACATGGTCATGTGACTAAGTCTAGAATCTATTTTTAAACAGTATCTTCTGTTATAGTCCTTCTTTTGAGCTCAATACATTCTACCCACACTTACACGTTTTCATTTTGTTTAGAAATTCCTAGCTATTTAATCATTGTTTCTTTGTTGCATTTACTGTTTACTGATTTACTCCAGTCATTTTTAAAAAGTATATATTGTCTAATGGATGAGTCCTAAATGTATATTGATTATTTCATTACACAGTTTCAATTATTATTTCACACTTTCTTCTTTCCCACGATTAATAACAAACATAATTTTAGTAGCTGGAAACATTGATGAATATGGTCTTAAACGTGGCAAATATTCTTTTGAATCAATAATATTGTTTCTCATAGTTTCTTTATTCCATGATGTTAATGATCACCATCTATTACATACATCTATTTCGGTACTATCTTCTCTTGTATATGAATTAACCATGACTTTCAATTGTTTCACCTGTTTTTGCATGCCTTTCCTGTGCCTCAAACTCTCGATGTTTTGCTGATATTTATAAATAATCATACTCTACTGATCATTTTCTGCCTTTATCAACTTTTCTCAAACTGTTTCTTCAGAATGATGGTGATTTTTAAAATTCTGTTTGTTACACGAATGTTTTTGTGCTCCAGTTGGTGTTTCATTAACATATTATAATTTTGAGAGTGTTCTCTAGTTGATTATCTTTCGGAAATACTGTCCTAACTAAATTGTTAGATGGTTACTTTCTAGTATCATAGTATATTAGTTAAGCCTCTTCAGTTTAAAGTAACAGAAAACAACTTGATTCAGTTTAAGCAAAACAAAGCAATTTACTAAGTGGAGACAGGATTGTCTCGTAGACCCCAAGGGTGGGAAGGGGCTGTAACAGACACTGTAATTCTGTTAAGAACTCAGATCTCTTGCCTTTACTTTTCCCTTTTGTGACTCCTTTCTTCTCCTTCTCCTTCTCTTCCTCCTATTCTCCCTTCCTTTCCCCTCTCTCTTTTCCCCTCTCTTCCTTTCCCCTCTCTCCTTTCCCCTCTCTCTTTTCCCCTCTCTCTTTTCCCCTCTCTCTTTTCCCCTCTCTTCCTTTCCCCTCTCTCCTTTCCCCTCTCTCTTTTCCCCTCTCTCTTTTCCCCTCTCTTCCTTTCCCCTCTCTCCTTTCCCCTCTCTCTTTTCCCCTCTCTCTTTTCCCCTCTCTTCCTTTCCCCTCTCTCCTTTCCCCTCTCTCTTTTCCCCTCTCTCTTTTCCCCTCTCTCTTTTCCCCTCTCTCCTTTCCCCTCTCTCTTTCTCTGTTGGCTTCCTCCACTTCTTCATTCACAAGCCACAGTCTCTTGAATTTGTTTGTTCCAATTTCAATCATACACAAGACTGCTCCCTGGTTCTGAATTCTGGCTCCAAATTATCAGGAAAATAATCTGAATTATCCAGCTTGGATCAGATGACACCTTTGATCCAATCACCCATAGCCAGGAGGGTAGGGTCACTGTACAAACGTAGCTGTCAGGGGTTCACCTTGTGAAGTGGTGGCCAATTCCAAGAAAAAGAATGGGACATTATGAGTTGGCAGCCCAAAGGGTTATAACAATATAGCAATTTATAAATCCTCAATTCTATTTTTTTCATCATATCCAAAATGTCAGCAATATTTCAAGTCTCCAGAAAACATTTAGGTTATGGTGGTAGGTCAAAGTAAAATTAACCTCTAGTTTTCATTAATTTGCAGAAAAGTTATTCACTTCTTAATTTGAAATTAAATAATTAATGAGTTAATATATGTCAAGCATTTAGAATAATGCCTGACAGATGGTAAGCCCTATACAAGTACTTGCTTTTATTCTTATACTCATTTATTCACTCTCTGTCTCTTACATGCTAGGAATTATACTAAATGTTGGGGATACAGAATTCCATAAGACTCTATCTTGTCTGCCTTTGAGGAGTTCGGTTTAAAATACATCTAGAAGTACGGCAATTAAGCTTTTCGCAACAAGAGATTTATGTAAAATACACCATACTTTATAATCGATGGTATATTACTTACACCGTAAAATGTGACTAAGCATTGTAAATTAAGCAAAATTTATCTTTGATGTCTCTCACATCATCTTTCTACGCACTGCTTTCTTTTCATATCCGTTTCTTTTCTCAATACTAAGTGTGAGTCTAAATTTGCCACCCATAGGACCTGTCTTCTGCCTAGCCCTTCAGGATTTGAACCTTTTTCAGAAAGATTCTCTCTTTCCTGTAGATCATATGTCTCATTTTCTAATTGCCCGGACAAGTCCTGGCTAAATAGTCAGAAAAAATATTGTGAATCTTAAAATCTTGGACCCCATTGCCCCCCTCCCTCCATATTTTGGATCTAGTGGGATATGGGGAGAAGGAGAGAGAAGATGGAAGAGTGGCCATCTGAGAATAGACAGTGTCGGAGAGTTGGAGCCAGCAGCCCAAGTGGTGAACCTGAGAGGAAAAACTGATACACTTCATAATCACCAGCTGGACCAGTGTGGCAAATTGATCACTGTTACAGAGGAGAGCCCACCAGCTGGAGTTAGATACCCAAAACAATTCAAGCTAAGATGGATACAGAATGAGGTAGGAGAGTATGATGAGCGCAACAGCAAGGACTGAATATATATCTGCACAAGCCTGAAATGAAATCCTGTCAATGCTCTTCCTACTTCCTTTTAGAATTTAAAGGTACTTTGCTAACCAAGTGGCTATGCTACCTGAATCTGAATGCTTTCAAAAGGACACGAAGAAGGCTATACTGCAATCCTTTGGTTAAGAGTGGATGTGACCGTTTACAAGCAGGCCTTGGCTCTGGGACGGTCTAAAGTGTGTTGATAGGGCAGCTAGAGTTAGCTCGCTTCCTAATGCATTCTGAGCTATCTATCTGAAACTTCCAATCCATGATTATTCTCTCTGTGATCCTCTCATGATTTGACTAATCCTTCTCTGCTTTGTCTGTTTTTTTATAAATGCTTGTCTTCAGTCTGTTTCCCTCCTATCTCTGTATGCTTTCTTTTTCTTTTTCTTTTTTGGTGAGGAAGATTGTCCCTGAGCTAATGTCTGTGTCAATCTTCCTCTATTATATATGTGGGATACTGCCACAGGATGGCTTGATGAGCAGTATGTAGGTCCGCACCTGGGATCTGAACCTGCAAACCCCAGGCTGCCAAAGCGGAGCGTGCGAACTTGACCACTATGCCACCGGGTTGGCCCCTCTATTTACTTTCATCAGAAATGTCTCATGATTTACATACCTCCATAAACTGATGCTGCCTGTATACATATGTCCATCACTCAACTATGTTTTGAGTTTCAGAGTCCTGCATTGGTTTGACTGCCTGACATATCTACTTAAAAATTCTACAGGCACTTCATAAATAATATTTATAAAAGTGAATGTGTATACTGCCCTCCAACCATCCCACTTTCAGCTAAATTTCAGTCACCTAACCAACCAAGTATCAAAAGTCTTTCATGATGTATCTTAATCAATGGTAACACTGGCTTTCCGACCCAACATTAATAATTCTGTATTTCTCCTTCCCCCTCACTACTGACATATAATAAATAGCCCAGCCTAGAAATTTCCCCCTTAGATATTTTCTCAAATCTATATCTTATCTCCATTCCTGCTTCTCTGCCGCAGTTTGCTTAGATAAGGCCCCAATAATTTATTACTTTAAAGTTATATAATGTTTAATATATAAGAATATATAATACACATGTAAGTTATTAAGTATAATAATAAATCACAGCCACAAACCTATGCCCAAATAAGAACGAGACAACTACCAAAATTTTTGAAGTTATCTGTGTTTTTTCCCCCGATCCCTTCCATGTGCCTCTCTACCTTCATAGAAAGTAACTATTACCCTGAATTTTGTGTGGATCACGTCCAGTTTTCAGTAGTTTAAAAATAACATATGTGTGTGTCTGTAAACAATATGTTGTTTAGTTTTACTTGTTTGAAGTTTATGGTATTTTGCTCCAAGTATGTAGTCTTCTGCTACTTGGTTTTTCACTCAAAATTATCCTTTTATGATTTATTCATGTGTGTGCAGATCTGGCTTCTTCTTTTTAACTGCTGTGTAATATTTCATTGCAGAATATGTGACAATGCATTTATCATATTCCTGTCTAAGAACATTTGAGTTGTTCCTAGATTTCTGCTACTAGGGACAACAATGCTATGAATATTCTTATAAATTCACTTAGGGCTCATATGTAAAAATTTCTCCAGATTATACAACTAGGAATGAAATGGCTTGGGGATAGGATGTGCAAATATTTAAATGACAGTGCTTGTTATTTTCCAAAATAGCTTTATCAATTTACCACCATACTATTGCCAAACCTCATATTACTAGACTTAATAATTTTTGCCAATCTAGTGGGCTGAATGCTGTATAACTGAGGTTTTAATTTGGACATTACATAATTTGTAATGATGCTGAGTATCTTTTCATATGATGGATTTACACTCTCCTTTTTTGTGAAATACTTTTTTGTTGCCATTTTTCCATTGGGTTGTTTGTCTTTTTCTTACTGATTGTGTGGTTTGTCTTTTCATTTCCTTTATGGTGTCTTTTGATGACCAGTTGTTTTTAATCTTAATCTAGTGGAGTTTAATGATCATTCCTGTTAGGGTCAGCACTGTTTGTGTTTTAGTTAGGAGATGCTTTACTACTTTAGGTTTACAAAGACATTATCCTATATTTTATTTCAAAAGTTGTAAGATTTTGCCTATCACATTTTTTCATCTATCAGGAATTACTTTTTCTTTATAATGTGAGGTAGGGATACAATTTCATCATAATGAGAGCCTTATAACCCAGCAAAATTTAAAAAAATAATACATATTTACCCCAATGATCTGCAATGCTGCCTCTGTCATATATTAAATCTCCTTGTGTGTGTCAATCTATTTTTGGGCTTTCTCTTCTGTTTCATTGGTTAAGTTGTATGTCTTGGTATCTTTTAATTACCATTTCTTAAAATTTAAAAAAATAATACATATTTACCCCAATGATCTGCAATGCTGCCTCTGTCATATATTAAATCTCCTTGTGTGTGTCAATCTATTTTTGGGCTTTCTCTTCTGTTTCATTGGTTAAGTTGTATGTCTTGGTATCTTTTAATTACCATTTCTTAATAATAAGCCCCAATATCTGATATCTTCTTTTTACGCTCTTTAGGTTATTGACTCCTCCTACTCTTTAACATGGTAGAGCTCTCCATTTCATTAAGCCTTCTTTATTCTGTTTCAACAAAGTTTTATAATTTTCTCCATACAAAGCTCACATATATTTTGAACCTCTATAGTTTATTACCTGTTCTATTTTAATAGCCTCCTAAACAGCTTCCTACCTTGATTCCTTAAATCTATCCTTTATGCTGCCTTTATGATATAATTATAAAATCCAAATCTGTTATATTCATAGGCACAGGAGAACATTTGTGTGATATTTTAAGATAAACACTATGTTACCAAAGGGTATATACACAATAACCCCTCTTTGGGAAAATTACATATTTTAATATGTATTTGCAGAAGAAAAAGTCTAGAATGATAAACACAGAAACGAAAATGTGAAGAGTGATGATCTCTGAATATTGTGATTCTGGATGATTGTTTAAAAATTGCTTATCTGTATTCTTTTGTGAGAATATGATACTAATTTAAGCATCACACACATACACATATACATATATATAAATTACATATAATAATACAGTATTGTCTCCATTTTTTTTTGTTATTCCTCTTCAATAAGAAAGATTAAAACCTTCAGTCAAGACAACGTCCCTGTCCTGATCCTGTTCTGATTCTCTTCTGCTCTTCTGTCACTGTGACTGTCAATGTCGAGTGTCACTCTGTGTGGTATTAGACTTGCTGGCTGCTTCTTCTTAGCTTCTGTCTTCAATTGCTTAAACTTTACACATTAATCTTTGAATCTTTTTTTATGTACCATATTCTATTTAACCAGCTCTCTTTCTGCATTTGAAGAAATGAAGTGTGAAAGGATTCAAATATACAGAAAGATAAAATACGTAACATAAAATTGCATGTGTATCTTCCATTAAGCTAAGAAATAAAACATTACAAATATAGTTTTAAGTTTTATGTCCTTTTCTCTTATCATACCTGCTTACTTACTGTGCCATCCATTCTCCCATCTCTCCTTGTTACCAATCTATTGAATTTGATGTTTATTTCCATGTCTTTATTTGTATCATAACCAGATTGTGGGTCCCCGTATCAAAATATAATATTATTTAGGTTTATTGATAAACTGATCTCATATAGTATCTCTTTTCTTGCAACTTGCTTTTCTTCCTCAACATTTTGCTTGTTAGATTTGTGGGGGAGGAAGACATTTCTCTCTACCCTTCTAGGTTCTTCTGGCTAGTCTAAGAATTAAATTGACGCAAGATAGATTAACAGGAGAAAATCAAATTTAATTTTGTACATACAGGAGCTCCACATACATGGAAGAGTCAGAAATCCTACATACATGAGAGGTTCAGAGACAGAAAGGTAAAATGAGGTATTTATGTCATCTTGAGAAGGAATAGGATAGGGTCCTGGGGCTTCAGAAGACAGGAAGATAATTCACAGGGTTGATAAGAAGAGCAGCTGTTCAGTAATTAGAGGTTTGCCCCTCCATACAGATAGGTCATTAAAATTTATTTATGGTAACTCTTATTATGGGCAAGTCCCCCATTTAAATTTCTTAAGGGAGATGTAAAAGTTTCTCTTGAGCCCACAGGGTCTTGATTGCCTTTAGTTCAAAATATTCCATATGCCAAAGTGGCACATTTTGGGCAGGCCTGTTGTTAACACCTTCCGATTCATTCCTGCTGATACTTATAGCTGTAGTTTATTTCACTTTTGTGCAATGGTTAAATATACTACACTTTATTCATTGTTTTCCCCTTGATAGGCTTTTAGGTTGTTTCTAACTTTTTACTTTGATAAATAATGCTATTAGAAACATTCTCATACATGTCTCCTTGTGTTCATTTGTAAGAGTTTCTCTAGAGTACATGCATGGGAATGGAATGTGTATCTTTAACTCTACTAGGTATTGTCAAATTTCTCTCCAAAGTTTTTCTATGTGTTTACATTCTCACTGACAGCATAGAAGAGTTCCCATTGCTCCACATCCTGTCTAGCTCTTATTATTGTCAGATTGTTTACCAATTTAATGAGTATGAAATTTTGTCTCGTTGAGGTTTAATTTTTCATTTTCTTCAGACTGAGCTTCTTTTTAAATATTCATTGACTATTTGGATTTCTGCTTATGTCTATTTTCTTATTTTTATATGATTAACACGTATTACTTCCTTAAAAATAACAGTAAAGAAAAAAATGTAAATATAATAATGTTAACTTTCTCCCCCCCAAACTTTTTCCTCACACCGCTAAATCCACGAGCCTTATCAAAACAGAGCCTGCCTTCCCTGACCTGTCCTTGCCGAACTTTCATTTGGGCCTCTGTTTATGCATTTCCCTCTCCTTTACTGAGCCTCCACAAAGCCCTTCAAAGTGTCTCTTCTTGGTGCTCCTGTAGTACTGCTCTATTAATGTATGAGGCACATTATATTAAAATAACTTATTTTCATGATTATGCCATTCCTGCCTTTCCCACCTTCTGGCAAGTGGACCTTAATCTCTTGGAGATCAGAGGTCAAATATAACCAGACTTGCAGTCCCAGAGCTTATCATAGTGCTGAATATGAGTTGAGCTTGACTCCATGGAGAGTTTACTAAGATCCTAGAAAAAAGTGTGCCAGCCCCACAGTTGCTCCTTGGTGGCCCAATGAGAAATCTGTGAGTAGCGCTATCTAGTGATGCCATCTACAGGGTGATGCTGAATCATTAAAGCTATTCACAGAACTGAGTTTGTTCTACGGCACTGGTTCTCAGCCCTGGCTACACGTTAAAATCACCTAAGGAGCTTTAAAAAAATACTACTATTTGAGATCTACCTCCAGAAATTCACATTTAATTGGTCATAAGTACACTCTTGGAATTGGGATTTTCAAAGGATTCCCAGGTGATTCTAATGTGACCACAGTTAAAAAAAATGCTATTGTTCCAAGGGCACACTATTAGAATTGGCTACAGGAGGACTATTTGTAGCTTTAACACCAAGAAACAGCCTCTGTTGTAGGCGAGGGGAACTCCTCAAAGTGGCTGCAGCTGTGAATTGCTGCCGTTCTCCTGATGACTACCATTAGCAGAAGTAGAGGAATCACTTATGAAATCCACTGCTATCAGAGGGAGCTGCTGCCACTAGGTGGTCAGAAGATGCTATTCACATGGTATCACCTCTGGTTGCTGCTGTAAATATAAGACCGGGGAAACTTCAATGTACCAACGTTTCTTTTCCTCCTTTTCATTCTAGTGAATGACATATAGCAATGAAGGAAGACCAGAAATCACATGCCTTTTCTGGTGACAATTTATCCTGAGACTCAGAGCCTATCTGGAGGGTTATTTGAAACAATAAAAAAGGACTTTAAATCATAGGTCAACCTTTCCAAAGAAAGTGGATGAGTTTGGAGAAAGTGGATGAGTTTGGAGAAAGTGAAGTACATTTAGTGTAGATTAAATTTAAGGTTTAACACAATTCTTCATTAAATTTATCCAATAGTTTACCTATAGTTTATAATAAAATTATTCTCAAAGAAATACTTTGTTTAGGGTCTGGTTTTAAGAACAACAAGAAAACTAAACATGAAATAGCCTGTTCTCCATTACCTAACTCATGTTGTAATTTCCTCATAGACTTTGTTTCCTTATCTAACAGATGGAGCAGGGGAGGGGTGTTTGATAAGATGAGTAAAATGGCAGTCACATTATGTTCTGGTTAAATATTATTGTGTAACAAACCACTCCAAACATTTATTGACTTAAAACAGCGGTTTATTATTATCTCTCATAGTTCCATGGGTTGACTGAGCTCATTTGGGGGGTTCTCATTTGGTGTCTCCTAGGTTTCAGTCTGTTAGAAGCTGGGGCTGGAGTCTCTGAAGGCTCACTTGGGCTGGATGTTCAGATGACTCACTCACATGCTGGCGGTTGCTGCTGCCTGTCAGCAGAATGCTCGGCTGGGGCTGTTGACAGAAACGCCGACAGGACGCACGGCCTCTCCACGTGACTTGGGCCTCTCATAGCATGGCCGCTGAGTTCTGAAAGGAGTGTCCAAGAGGCAGGAAATAGAAGCTGCTAATACTTTTTAGACCTGGGCTTGGAGTTCCCAGAGTGTCACTTTTGCCGCATTCTATTGGTCAAGCAGTTACAAGGGTAACTTCCATCCAGTTTCAAGGGTAGAGAAAACAGACTTCACCCCTTGATGGGGGAATTGTAAGGTCATATTGCAAGCAAGCAAGTGACCATCCTGGGAAACATAATCTATCACACAACAGCTCTAGTTTTTAATGTTTTTCAGTTAATAATTCGACCAGATAAATGTCAGAGTTATTGAGTTCAGTATAAATGGTGAAACTCAATAAGTTATTAAGACAGTATGTAAATTGTGATGCAATGAGTTGCCTTCATCCTGTTATGAAATAAGAAACAATAACTGAGCTTCAGAGATATATCGTGGGATCAGTTTTTACACGTGAACCTCAAATAGATGTTTCATTTATTTAGCAAAATATCTTAGAAGTTAGTTTACCTTTTCAGTAACATGATTAACAGAAGTTATACTTATTATTAGCCTTTAAATGTTCAGTATAATATTTAGCACATTATGATGACTGCATTATCTTTTTATGTGGGAAGTGGGAAATATGCAATGTTTGGTGGGAAATTCAATTTATTGTAAATATGTTATTTTTAAAGATTAACTAGTAATTATAAATGAATTCATTCTCATATCTTTAGAATCTTATAAAGTGAAGTTATGGAATGCCTTCAACTATATCTTTTTTAGATGAAATATATATACACACACATATTATTGGAGGTATGTCTTCTTGGTATGTAAGAACAAATTTGTTGGATTTATTAGAACATAATTGCTCCATGTAGTCAACTGACTAGTGCTGTGGTATTTTAAAACTGATGGGAAGCTACAAGATTCCCACATAACTTTATGTTGTGATAAGGCTGTAGAATGAAATATATAATTGTTCAATGGACATTCATAGTTGCTACATTTTTCTGTCAAAAGAAAAAAATAATGTAACTAAACTCTATGCTGCCTTTTTCCCACATCGTCTCTGTTTTGTTAATCCTTCTGACAAGCTGAGGACATGTTTGTCAGTATATGAAGGGTTGGGACTAGCATTTTTGCTATGAATATGTCAAAATGATTGTGGTTAAAAAACCGGCAGTTTATGGGATAAAGGGTTATTCTCTGAAGTAGTATTTGGAATAGTCTGGGAATTGGGAGTAGAAAGGTCAAGAAGTCTTTTGATGTATTGCAAAGAGAGAGTTGTTTTAAAAAACAAATTGATTTTTAAGGTCTAGATGGGCACTGTGGGAACTGGAGGGCGCAATCATAAAAACGATGAAGTAGGAAATACCTTGGCTCTCACACTCTCTTTTATTCAACTCATTTCTTCTTCCTTTATAAACAAGCTTCAAACTGTAGTGAAGCACTTTCATTGTTATACCATGCATTGGATTGCCCTACACGGGGCATCCTTGGGAATACCTAAAAGCAAGATGCCATGCAGATGCACAAATTCAGAGGTGTCATTACTGTGTCCTGTCTTTGGAAGAAAAGAGAGAAAAACAAACTTATGGGCAACATGGAACAGTTGATAAGAAAAGTTAATCAAATTAAGAGCTTTGATAACAATATTGATGAATTGGTAGAGATGAACATTTCCCAATCAATTTAAATTGGGTTGCATTGGTTAGAAAAGTATTTATCTTTTTTTTAATTTTTAACTTTTTGAGGAGAATATCAAGGTGAATTTTGTATTTTAGTGTACTCAAAAGTGTGTAAATACATTAAAATTTTAAAATTATTATGAGTTTCAATAATAGCTTTATTGACATATAGCTCACGTACCATATAATTCACCTATTTAAAATATACAATTACATGGTTTTTGTATATTCGCAAATTTATGCCACTATCACTACCATCAATTTTAGAACACTTTCATCACCCTTCCTCCCAAACCCACGCCCATTAGCAGTTACTCTCTTCCCCTGCATCCCCACTCCCTACCATAGGCAACCACTGACCTACTTTCTGTCTCTATGGATTTGCCTGTTATGGACATTTCATATAACTCGAGTCAAACAATATTGTCTTTTGTGACTGACTTCTTTCATCTAGCATAAATAACATTTTCAAGGTTCATCTATGTTGAAGGATGTATCAGAACTTCTTCTTTATTACCAAATAATATTCCAATTCCATTGTATAGAAATACTACATTTTAATTATCCATTCATAAGTTAAAGTACATTTGAGTTCTTTCTACTTTTTGGCAAGTATGAATAATACTACCCTAAACATTTATGTACAAAATTCTGTACGGACATATGTTTTCAATTCCCTTAGGTATATACCTAGGAATAGAATTGTTGGGTCATATAATAATTACGTTAAATCCTATGTTATTGTTGTTGTGTTCAGATGTAAGGCAGAGACTTCAAAGTTGGGAAGCTGGGTAAGGCAGGTAGCAAGTAATTATTTCTAGGTGCCAATGATATCTAGAGAGGCACTAATAGTTACACACACAGTGATAAATAGAATAAGAGAGCCCATGATAAATGAAGGAAAATTCTGGAACTGAAATTATTTCTGCTGATTAAATCTTAACCTCATGCATCAGCAGGCAGAGTTTTTTTGGGGGGAAGCATGAGAAAAGTATGAAGCTTCTATGTCCACACAAGTATAGGGCAAATGGCAAGACTCACTTAAGAAAACAATTAAGTTCATTTACTCATTTGTTCATTCACACATTCATTTACTCATCTATATATTCTTGAGCACTTATTACATGGCAAGTTTTTTTTCTAGGCAATTAGATACATCATTGAACAGAACAGACAAGTATTCTTGTCCTCATGAAGCTTACATCCTAGCTAACATGGAGATGTGTGTTATGAACTCATTCCTCCAAAATGATGGGTTGGAAAAAAATAACATGGTTTATATAGATTAAGATAAAGATATTTGTGGTAAAAATGAAACAAAATTTAAAAAGCCTCTAGCCAAATATTCAGTCATGTATTAAAAGTTAAAAGTTTCCCATTCAGACTGGCCTGATGGTGCAGTGGTTAAGTGTGCATGTTCTGCTTTGGCGGCCCGAGGTTCGCAGGTTCAGATCCTGGGTGCAGACATGGCACCGCTTGGCAAGCTGTGCTGTGGTAGGCATCCCACATATAAAGTAGAGGAAGATGGGCACGGATGTTAGCTCAGGGCCAGTCTTCCTCAGCAAAAAGAGGAGGATTGGCAGCAGAGTTTAGCTCAGGGCTAATCTTCCTCAAAAAAAAAAGTGCCCCATTCATGTGACCTTCCCCTGCTAGTCTGCTCCATTCCTCAGTGACATTTGCTTCTATACATTTTATATATCATTATTCCTTGGTTCTGAGAGGTCACCAATTATAAGACGCTCCATTCAAATGATAATATTTTATCAAGAATATATCAATAAAAGAGACACTACCAGTAGTGACCAGACACATCACTGATTGCAAGACGCATTTCAGGGAAAGAATGAGCTTCTTAGATTTTAATAAATGCTGTCTGTGTAACCTGAATAACCTTGTGGTCTTCACCTTCATCCTATGTAGTAGAGGGAAGTCCTGTTCCCTGGCTGGAGTCACTCCAAACTCTTTCTCCATATTTCATTGTTGATCATCTCAAGCCATCTCAGCCTCCTCTCTGTTAGCAACTATGTAGTTAGAGCCTGCTGGCTACTTCCTTCCAGAAGTAATGCCTTCCCAATCGTCTCTTTAGGCTGGCAGCTAGGACTTACCAACTTCCTCCAGAAAGCTCTTTTCCGTCACCTTGGTTTTCTGGGTCTCAGTGCCCCAACTCTTTCTACTTTAATGTAGTGTAAGCCTCTTCTTTGACTCAAGTTTATAATATTCTGGGCCTAGAAAAGTCCAAATGTAGTTAGCTTTTAAAATAGGAGTTTTCCTAATTTCAATGTATTAAGGATTATGTTTATTAAAAAACACAAATGGAATCTTGCTATATATTCTGTTCTAATACACACATATGTATATACACACACACATATATGTGTGTATGTGTGTGTGTTCTGCGAAACAAAATATTATGGGCCTTTACGTTATTCATTTTACTGGATTGTATAGTGTTCTCTTATATGAATAAATGAAACATTAATTATAAATATTTAGGTTGTTTCCATTTTTTTATTGCTACAATAAACATCTTTTACATGCACATATATGTAAAGATGAATATATGTATGTGTGTATGTATCTTTGAGCACTTTGAGTATATTTGTCTGTTAGAAATATAAATAAATTTATTTGTTAAATAAATTCTTAAGGTTGATCTGTTGGGTCAACGAATATAGATATTTAAAATTTGGATATTTTTTGCTAAACTGTCTGCCATATTATCTTGATAGCAATTCCGAAGTCCTATGTGAAAATCATAGAGGAAACTTTTGCAAGATTTATCATGGACACTGAAGAAGATGAAGAAAATATTTTTTGGAATAGTAGCATATTGATTAAATATCATGGTGAGTGGAATAACTTTGGTTTAGTGGCTTGGCACATCAATAAAAGAAAAATGCACTCTATTGGAATAGTTTCCTATATGTCTATGTCTTCTAAGACTAAAGGGATGTCACTGTCATTGGGAAGTATTTGATAGATGCTGATAAAATCTAAATGGTGATTTGGGGCATGCCAGTAACAATCATGAATAGAGATTTAAAGGCTATATTTTAGCCCTATTCTCACTTATTGAACCTATTTTTATTGTATTTGCTGTGATTATAGGTACTTATGCAAAACTTATTCTTAATTCTACTTTTTTTTCTATTTTCAAGTAACTCTCTAAACATGTGGATAATGGCAGAAAATCAGCTTGACACAGATATCTGTGCTTTTGCAGTGCAGCGTACTCATCAAGCTGACTGCTGAATTATTTCATGATAAGATAATTTTCCTTCAAGTCTAATACCACAGAGGTCACGTGGTCTGGAGATATTCATGAAGAAACTGTCACTTTCAGGCTCCTAATATCAGTCACTCTTCTATCTATATTTGGTTTATGGAATCAGGAAAGTGTGATAGTAGTTATTAGCTGCTCTCAGAAAATCCTCTTGCAAGATAGATTTATTTCCTGATTAATGATGGAAATGATCCAGTATTAATTTCAGTTTTTGATATCAACAATTTTATGTTAACATCATTCTTGCTATGTTCACCTTTCAAATTACTATGATCATTCTAATGATTAAAAAGCTATTATTTGATTTAGATTCACTCTGTAATTATCAGCTGTAACATTTTCTGACATTTCTTACTAAATTTGAGTACATGAGGTTGTACTTCAACTAACAAAAGATTTTCCTATAGAAGCTTTTTAACATGCACTCAGGTAAATTTAAAGCATAGAAGACCAGGGAAGTAGTATTAGTCATAAATTCTATCCCATCTGAATCTAATTTTTGGTAGGTGCAGTGGAATTTGTTTTATTGCTTTTTTACACTTGAAATTAGGATATCTTATACAATCATTTGTTTGTATTCATAGTTTTCTCAATATTTATTTTATAACAACAAATTGCATTTTCCATTGCTCTATTTTTTAAGTTGCCTTCTTAGAAAATATCTGACCTTTATATTCCTTCTTAGTCATTATGATTAATGAGAGTTACAGCTTTTAATTGCAGCATAAGAAAAATACTATCAGTGCCCGAAGAATGTAACAATTACCTTAATACTTCTCTTTTTTGGACGTGTTCTTATGAAGCAAATCAGTGAAAGCAGCCAACAATTTAAAAACTAGAAAGTACTATACAAGATTTCATATTCCCTTTTGCTTAGTGAATTCTGTAAGTGTGAAAGGCAAATGTTTGTGAAAAATCTTCAAGTATATACAAATCTTTACTTACTGGGTTTTATATGTTTTATATTATATTGCCGGTCTTTTTTGGTAATGCCATAAAATTTGTCTCCAATAAAGTATCTCTTCTCTTTTGGTCATTTTGTTAGGGTGGATTTAATTAAAAAATGCGTTTCTTTTGTTCCAAAAATCTGAAGACGGCAAATAATATGACTGCTTATTAATATCTTTGGGTCATTTGCACTTTACCAATATTTTAATGTTGGGGCTATTTCTTTTGAATTTTCACATTCTGCCTTTAATGCATTAACTATATCATCTACAGTGAATCTTCCTTACGGGAACATCTGGGTTAACATTGATACTTACTCTGCTTTTATATTGGATAATCATTGAATTGAGAATTTGAAAGTTAATTAATGAAGTTCCTTTGAGGTCAGTCTGTGTCTTGTGATTAGATGTCCTTAAAGAAGCAAGGAACTAGATAAGACATTGCAATGGCATTGAAATTTAGGAGCAGAAAATATATTTTGTGAATTTTTTTCTCTAACGGTATTTCTGCACAGCAGCAAATGAGTGTGCCACCAATAATTGCCCTTGGTTTGACTCAATGGGATCAGTGCCACTAGTTGATAACCCCTGAAATGTCCTCTGAATATTACCATGTGAAATCATTTCTTAAGATGGAAACTGGTCTCCATATGAGATCAAAAAACCTTTATTTAAAAAAAAAAGTGTTACATTAAAGAAAATTTTCCATTCAAGAGCAGGAAAGGTCAAACATACTCTGCTATATTCGAACATACGTTTAATCCCTTTATAGATTTCAAAAGAAAGCGAAAATAGTAATTTGGATCACACCATAGAGGACAATTTTTAAAAAATGCTTATTTAGTAAAAACATCATTCAATATTCAGAATTCTCTTTAGAGTTGATTAATTTCTAAAGTTCAGATCCAGTAGACATTATCCATCCTCTTACATTGCACCCAGTTTATTGACTCAAAAGAATGGAATTGGAAATGATTGCAAAAGGTTCATAAACTTTAATAGATGATAAGCTACTTACTGTTAGAGGCAACCCCGAGAATCAGTTTCCAGATTCTTAGCCAAGTGTTCTATTACAAAATGCTGTTTTGACTCCTTCTAACCTATCCCTCACATAAAACTTTCGTGCTTGTTGAACACAGTCCCTGAATTTTGTTTTTAGTCATTATCATCTATTGTTAGAAAATGCATTTAATGTTAAATTCCTCGTGATGCAACCTATGCTCTTTTTCAAAAAACTTTACAAATATTGACAATTAGCATAAACTTAAATATCTTCTTTTAATCTAAGTGATATTCTAATACTTTATGATGCTAAATTTGGGTCACATTGCTTTTATTTTGTGGAATCTTGAAATTAATATGGAAATGTTATTAAATAATTTTAAGTATAAAATATTTTATTCCTCTTTTTCTGTCTTTGTAAAATATGTGTAATATAGGAAATAAACGGCTCCATATATAATGCTTATGGTAACAAATACGTTACATATATGTCTTTTTATTTAATCTCTAGAGCATACTCTGGTTTATGGATTTTTCTTTTTAATTTTGCTGCTTCCCATTGGCAACAATATGTTACAAGTTTTTATTCATTTCAAATAAATTCATTTCATTCCACCAAAATTTTTTCTTAGTCCACACCTCGTACTTTTTCAGGTTAACACTCTATCTAGAAAGCATTCCCCCCACTTTACATAAATCCAATTTCCTTGCCAATTACCACATTAACCTTTACAGAAAACATACCAATATTGGCTCCTCTGATGATTCTTTCCTGTTCTCAGAATCCACGTGCTCCATTTATACCATGTTAATTTGTGCAGCTAGTAATTTGTTTTTGTTTTTGTTTTTCTGTGAGGAAGACTGGCCCTGAGCTAACACCTGTGCCAATCTTCCTCTGTTTTATGTGGGATGTTTTATCTGGGATCCGAACCTGGCGAACTCTGGGCTTCTGAAGCAGAGCGTGCGAACTCAACCACCACGCCACCAGGCGGGCCCCTAGTAATGTTTTTTACGTGCATTCTTTTCTTCAGATCTGAAAGAGTACCTTATCTGGCTTCCATCTTTTCAACTGGATTGTAAACTTTGAATTGAAGAGTCACATCTTTGTATTAGTTTCTCTATTTCATTTCTCCATATCTGTCCTCCTGTTACTTGTTTGGTACTCAAAATGGTTGACTTTTCGGTCTACTAAGTTGTAACTAGGAATTTCTCATTGTAGATCACTGTTTTCTATTCTGTCAACAGACTGTGAATGACAGTTCCAGATTTGGGATAATAGGCTTAGACTAGAAAGTAAACATAATGACGAACTAAAGTGGATTATGTAAAATATCAATAAATAAATATAAAGAAACTCTATAATATCATTTTATTGATATTCACTAAGATACTACAGATTATTTTTTTAAAAAAATGTATGCTACAAAACCTGTACAAAAGCAGTTTATCATTATACACATTCAGCATCGTTAGTTGTACGACTACAGAAATAAAAGGCAATGTGCTGTGCTGGTTCATCAGAGCGCATGAGACCTCAGTTGGAGCTCTTGGCCTTAGTCTCAGGGGTTCCATCCAGGTGAGCCTGGCCCAGTTTGCAGGTGTGACAGGACCAAGTGCCCCTCTTCTTTAACCGGCTCAGTTTCATCAGCTTCTTACCAACTTCAGAAAAGTTGCCCACTCGTTGAGAAGAAAGTCATAATTATCACCATGCAAGTTTTAAATATTTTATATTTTATATTTACATTGATTTCTCTTAAAGGCAGTAGCAAATATTCTTAGACACTATTAAGTCAATTGTAGTCTATTAAACAGTTTTTGGGTACAATTGGCCCAGGTTTGAGATTAATTTTTACTGACATCACCAACAGAATGGTAAGAAAATAATGAATAGTGATTTTACCTAACTTACAATCTAATGGCATAACCACACTGTTTATCACATATTTTATTTATTAAATAATTTATATTCATTTTATAAACAATTAATAGTACATGTTCTATGTAGGATGATCTGTTTGCTTGTGTATGCTTGGAAAATGTTAATATTTAAAATTTAGTATTACTGTTCCTAGGGCATGCATTAAGATGGACCCTTGTTAATTCCCTAAATAATGGCATAGAAGATATTTAAAATAATTAAAACTAAATATAGAATCAAGAAAACTACCTTTAATTTTTATTTTGTTTTGTTTGACAAATGAAAATATTTACATGGGATAAATCCAGATGGTCATTGATTTTTTTTTTCCAGGAAGATTAGCCCTGAGCTAACATCTGCTGTGAATCCTCCTCTTTTCTCTGAGGAAGAGTGACCCTGAGCTAACATCTGTAACTATCTTCCTCTACTTTATATGTGTGACGCCTACCACAACATGGCTTGCCAAGCAGTGCCATGCCCACACCCAGGATCCAAACAGGCGAACCCGGGCCTCCAAAGCGGAACATGTGAACATAACCACTGCACCACTGGGCCAGCCCTTGGTTATTTATTTTTATATAATTAAGAGGAAATAATTTTAATTAAAATTATTTAAATGTATTAGACTCTACAATTAAATTTTTTTTATCTGCCTCATTTGTAATAGATGATCAAAAGAGGGGTATATAATTGGTATCTTAATCTACATATATTTACACATGGGGAGTATAAGAAAAGGAATAGAAACAAGATAAAATATATAAAAATTGTACTTGCTTAAATGATTAGATTTCCCACAAATTGTGGTAGGAAGGGGTAGGTGTTAGACCGCATAGTTAAGGAAACTTTCAGAGCTACACCTTAAACACTTTTTCTTTATCTTCATAGTTCAGTGCTAATGATGATAATGTTATTTCAGATAAAATAGAGTTGTTATTACAT
Source organism: Equus przewalskii (assembly GCF_037783145.1). Classification (NCBI taxonomy): domain Eukaryota; kingdom Metazoa; phylum Chordata; class Mammalia; order Perissodactyla; family Equidae; genus Equus; species Equus przewalskii. Next base: position 71,581,875 of record NC_091834.1, on the reverse strand, counting down.
TTGAAATGAGTATTTTAAAATATTGTAATAAAATGCACTATGAAGATAATTTATTTTCCACATAGGGTCCAGGAAATAGAAGTGCATTTAGTAAAATAAATTGTAGACTATAGACACAGTAAAATTTCCCTAGGGAACCAAATCAATCTTTTGACGAGATAAGTCATACTTTCGTTCTTGTCCTCATGTTCTTGATTTTCATTTTGTCTAAAATCCCCCAAAAGAAAGTCATTAATGTTGCTGGCTGGACACTCCAGGAGTTCCTCTTCCCATCTTCAGCTCTTCCCGTGTCGATGAAGCATCATTCGGGGGAGGTTGTGTCTCCACTGTTTCTCCATGCTTGGTCCCGGTTCTGGAAGAGGGGAAGTTGTTCTCAATGTATTTCAATCAAAGCTAAATTCCTTTTATTTGCAGGTGAGGTGTGAATGGCCTTTAAAATTAAGGCCAATATAAGATAAAGACGACTTTCTGAAGCAACTTCTTCATTTGTGCTGCTTGAAAGATAATTGCCTTGTAAAAAGTTCCAAAGTGGCAGCAATAGTTGAGACTCTAGAAACCGCTTGAAACTCTTCTTCCTCATGAGCACTGACTGCCTTTTGATCATTTAGAAGTGTGTCTTCAGTCACTAGAATAGACATCAATTATCTCTTTATTCTGGATTTTCCAAGTGTAAAACAAATTTCTCAGACAATTGACTGATTGAATCTGAGATACTGTGGACGTCAACTTGAACACCAGTGATCTGCTTAGATAGGTCATCCTCTTTTTCATACCAGTGTTAAGTCAATGCAGTAAATCATTAAGATAGAACTGCTGATTTTAAAAAAAGTAAACCATAAATTGGAACGAAAAGAATTACAATAGGGTAAGTATGAAGAATAACATTTGTCTGTCAGATTTTTATCATCTTAGAAAAAATACTTCAGAATTCTCCATTAAAATTTCACAATTAATGAAAAAAGAATTGTGGTTAGATAACATTGTGAAAGGATTAAGTCCTTCACAGACATGCAGAACAAATGAAAACCACTGTTTCCATTTCTGTATTCTACACCTAGACAAACACGTATTTAGAAAAACACGTTTGTTTTACATATTTAAGAAAAGCCACAAGAAATGAAATCTTCTAGTAAAGGCTACAATAACTATTGATTAAACCTAAAGGAATAATCAGCTGTTCCCATTTCTTGTGGGTAGTACTATCTTAATTCTTAAAATATGATTTTAAATTTACTTGTAGCATTGAACTACATTTCAAGAATTTCTTGGAGAAATCAAGAAACAACTAACACATACCTTATATATTTAAGTGGTATGTGGTTTTGGAGTTTGTAACACTTTGGGATGAGACATGACCAGGTGAGACGAGAAAACAGGATAAGAACAAATATATGATGTAGGGGGGCAGGGGAGAGAGATCGAGGTGAGAGGTATTGGAGGTTAATTCACTTCATTTTTTAACCCTGCGGAATTAATTCCATCATTTCTCTCCACCTTGTCTGTTTTGACCATTGTTCAGTATGTGACATATATTTTGCTTGCCCCCACATTCCTATCTCCACAATACTTTTGTGTTTTTTTTCTTTTAAATTCTCATATTTCCCTGTCTTCCCAACTCTTTTATTCTACTTAAACTTCCTCACTTCTTCATAAGTCCCACAATCTGCCTCACTAGCCTTTATAGTTGGGAAACTGATTTTTGCTGAGAAAAATCACACAACTCTGAAGATTAACGATTATGAAAATTTATCATGTCCAACTTGCACTGGGGCTTCAATACTACTCAGGAATGTTTCTGACTCAACTTCTACTCCTGTTCCTCTCAGGGTGCTTTGAAACTTTCAGTAAACCCCTAAAGACTCTCACTTTTTAAATATTGTACAAGATGGCTATTTTAGATTTCATATCAGAAGAGTCAGCAAGAGACTTTTGCTTTCCTCCTTCAAACCCATTATTCATATTGTTGCTATAATAATATTTCTAAGATGCAAATCATTTTATTCCTTTGCTTAAAATTTTCAGTGAGCTGCCACTATTCATCAGGATAACTCCTAAATGGCTTACCATGGCTTTTGAGACTTTTGAATGATCTTGGAGTCATTTCACTCAACAAATATTTATTGAGCACCTACTGTGTCTAGTCACTGTTCTTTGTGCTTGAGACACACAGTGAACAAAACGGGCAAAGATCCCTGCCTTCAAGGAGATTATACTGTAGCTGTGGGACATAGATAATAAATGATAAATAGAATATGCAAGTAAATTATCCAGTATAGTGGAAGATGATAGGTGCTATATAAAAAAAATTAGATCGGAAATTCTGGGAGTGATTGAGGCAGGTTGTGATATAATGAAATGGTCAGGGTCAGCCTTATGAGATTTGAGTGTATGTCCCCACCATGTGCACCCTAAATTCCCACCATACCTTGCTATCTTCCTTTTGCCAAACAGCCTTTATTCTGTCACTTGTTAGATCTTCGGTTTTACACAGAATGTCTAATTTCCATGGAAGTCCTTTCTTTACCCAACACATTTCTACTCTTGATTCCACATTCTGCTACGGCATTGTGGCCTCCCCAAATCTTTCCCTGATACCCCTTTACTCCCAGACAGAGTTGGTTGACCCTCTTCTTTATTACAACTATCTCATAATTTTTTTTGCATGTACTTGTTTACTTTTGTATTAATTATTTTTTTTTGCTAGGTTATGCTACAGCAACAAAGAACCCTACATTTCAGTGTTTTTTTCTCATTGTATACTGGCTGCAACAACTGCAGGAAAACTGTGGCTCTGACCCATGTATTTTCTTCATTCCAGGAGTAACCCACATTTGGGATATGTCTTTCTCATGGTAGAAGGAGAAGAGAAATAGTCAAAACATGCAACGGCCCTTAAAACTTCTCAGGTATAGCATGCATCACTCATGCTCACATTTTATTGGACAAAGCAAGTCAAATGGTCAAACCCAAAGTTAATGGGGTGAAAAAGATTCCTGAAGAGAATCTCCACAAGTCACATGACAATGGATGGGAGGTAAAATTGTCTTATAGGGGGAAAGAGCATAATTGTGAGCGATACAATCTACTACACTTGTATATCTCTCACAGCAGACTCTGTGTACCTTGAGAAATTTTATGGCTTTTATCACTTAGCATATTTCCTGGTATATAACAGCAGGTTAATAACATTTTTTAAAAGTTAAATAAGGAAAAAAGGAAGGAACCTAACATTTATTTAGTGGCATTGTATCCAGCACCACCATGCTTTGTTACCTCAATGCGACAAACTAGGCAAACAAGATTCCCAGGTAAATTAACCTGTGCTTAACAACAATTAAGGAGCAGTGGACCCAAGATTTTACCTCCAGCCTGTCTGACTCTAAAGCTGCTTTCTATTTCACCATCCTGTCTTTGTAGAGGTATATAATCTACAAATCTTATGTAGTGATTTCTTAATACTAAAATAAAGAAAAGAGGTAGATGTGGTAGTACTATGAATGGTGATTCTATTTCTGTACCAAATCTTACATTTGACCTATTCTTATCATACCTCCCACCATTTTTCTATTTCAGGCATTTGTCACATCCCATTTAGATTTCCATAATAACCCCTTAATTATTCTCCCCTCTTGCTAGATTCCCTTCTACATTTAAGTAATGTTCCCAAAGCATCTCTTTTATCATGTCATTCTGCTGTACAAAAGTGTTTCAAGGTTTCTAATTATCTACACTACAAACTGTAGTTTATGCTCAACCTACATGGTCTTACTGTTCTTCCTCAAATAGCTCTGCTGAACTATTTGCATCTTTAAGATCTAATCTTCACTTTTCCAAATACATACTTTGTTTTCTCTGCTCAGTCCACCTGGAATAACCCCCCTTTTGCCATCATTTATGGAAACGGTTTTCAACTTGAAGTCAATGCTGCTTATTCAAGAAAGACAGCTCAGGTCCCCACCTGAAAGTGGTCTCTCCCTCCTCTCTTTCCATGGAACTTCGTAGCTGTGAGATGACCAAAGTTACTGAGGATGTTTAGATCATACAGGACTGGATTCGATGTGACAACTATCTTCAGATATTTGAAGGGTAGTCCACTAGAAAAAAGATAGGCTTACTTTCCTTTAAGCTGACGTTCTAAAGGAAAGAACAAGAACCACTGTGGATATGTTATAGGGGAAAAGTTGCAGCAACTTCAGTATCTGCCTCAAGAAATATTTCTTTCCTCTTTTTTTGAGGAAGATTAGCCCTGAGCTAACATCTGCTGCCACCAATCTTCCACTTTTTGCTGAGGAAGATTCGCCGTGAGCTAACATCTGTGCCCATCTTCCTCTACTTTATATGTGGGATGCCTGCTTCAACATGGCTTGATAAGTGGTGTGTAGGTCCATGCTCAGGATCTCAACTGGTAAACCCCCCGCCGCCAAAGCCTAGCACGTGAACTTTACCGCTATGCCACCAGGCCAGCCCCAAGAAAGATTTCTATCTTCAAAGAAAATGTTTAAGCAAAATGTGGAGGCTCCCCAATAGTGGGTATTTATGATTCAAACATCATTATTTATCTTATAGTAATTTGTGTCCCTGGTGTTTTCCCTACTAGACATGAGCTCTTTAAGAATAGGGACTTTTGTTTTGTTTGTGTCTCTCATTGTGTTTCTTCGATTGGCTTGGTTATGCCAGGGGATATGGACACATGCCACTAGTACCACATGGTATAAATATAAAATAGATTTTATTAGGAGAAAAACTTTCAAGCAAAGAAATGGCAGAGTACACATCGTTGTGTAAATTCTCATAATCCCAAATAGAAGAGGGTTTAGATGGTGCCTGGCTTGGCTGACTGCACCAGGGAAAGTGCCCAGCTGAAGGGGCTTCAGGGGTAGGGTACATCTAGTTGAGCGTAACTTCTATGCTAGAGGAACTGGCCTTGTTAGAAAGGAGGAGCCTCTGGATCTCAGCCTCTGATGTCAATCTCTTCTTCACTTGAGCTAAGACCTGCTGAGCTAATTTCTTGCTAAGTTATAAAAAAGGGAGGAAATGAGCCACCAGGACACTCAGATCTGTTTCTTCTTATGCTTGCAATGCCTTTGCATGAAAACAGGTACTCCTTAACGGTGGTACGGAAAGAGAAAGAAGGTAAATAGATCTCTATCATTTTCATATTTTTCTTGACGTAAGAAAAGAGAATAGAAAATGGAAAGAAACTTTTGGACTTTTGTATCCATTTAGAAACTGACAGTTAATGTTCCCAGTAAGGTAGTGTGTCAATTCACTATCAATTGTAAGAAACAGAAATGAAGGACTCTGGCTAGCTGTGGGAAAAGTGAAGTACTGAAAGAAGGGCACTAACAGAATAGCTGGGACGCTGGAGGACTGGGTTTGAGAGGTGCAGAAAACAAGCAGGAGCAGAGGAACAGAAACAGGAAAGCTAGGAAAGCTCTGGGGGCAAGAACAGACTGGTTGGTAACTATAAATGCTACAACAGAGATGGAACTTGAAAACATTATGCGAAGTGAAAGAAGTCATGCACAAAAGGTCATATATTGTATGACTCCATTTATATGAAATATCCATCATATGCAAATTCATAGAGGCTACTAGGCTACTAGGGATTGGTGAGAGGGGGCAATGGGCACGAACTCCTTAAAGGGTACGGGGTTTCCTTTCAGTGTGATGAATATGCCTCGGAATAAGATAGAGATGATAGCTGTACAACGTGTGAATGTGCTAAATGCCCATGAGTTGTATACTTTAAAATGGTTAATGGTTAATTTTATGTTAACCTTATAGTATTTTACCTCGATTACAAAAAAGGACAGACTGGTCTGGACTAGTCTAGGAGGAATGGAATTCCAATTGTTCCTTCCTTTTTTCCGTTTCACTTGCCCAAGATTACAACTTTTCAGTTCAGTCAAATTTAGGCCATGAACCCTCCTTGTTGAATGGGGACAATGACATAAAGTATCCGCCCCCGAGGTTTCTTAGTGGGAAGCAGGCCCCAGGATTTCAGGGACCACCAAGATTACAGAGACCGTGGGGAAGTTTTAATTTCCAAAAAGTAGTAACGATGCTGTTAGGAAGGGATAGTGGATTTTGGGCATACACAAAATGCACCCCAAAATATCCCTGTTAGAGGCAAAAAAAAACACTAATCAGGCATAAAACAATCTTTGTAAGCAAAACTGGTAAGAAGTCGTAAAAAAGGAAACAAGAATCCTTAAACATATTTACCACTATTTTTTGTTTAACTTTTTCTTAAAAATATATGTGGCTGCTTTGTATGTAAAACAAATGCTTTAGAATATACAAACAGTTAAAATGAAATTCTATTCCCTTTAAATAGTTACTAGAATGTATATTGTGTAAAACTCAGAGGATAAATAAAGCTGGCATAGAGCCCCTTTGAAGTCAGTTGGGATGTAATACCTATTTTGAAAACAGTATGGGAAAAGAGACATTACAATTAGTTCTCTGCTTTTCATTAATCATAGTTCTTAGGATTCTTTGTGGGATTATGTTTTGGTGAAAACTTGGGAATTTAGATGAATTTCCTTGAGGTATTTGACAAGTCCGAAGAGGGATTACTGAGAAAAAACAATGATAAATTGACATTTGACTTTTAGGACACAGGGAGTATAAAGATTCAGCTGCAGTTCATGTCTTTCTGTTCCTGTATCCAATACAAACAGAGTGTAGTGATGCCTGCTGTCTGTGGTGACTGAAGAAGTTGCACCAGAGAAAGCACTTAAACGTTGTATCAAATTGAATATAATCAAACCAACATGGCTGTTTTACTTATCAAGGAAATAGCTTGGTTAGTCAAGACCTTCTTTTTGACAGTATTTATTGCAATAGGAATTCACCTGAAACACAGATGACCTGTATTGTACTCTTTATACCATAATAACATATCAGGCAAGTATTCATCCAAATAGAGAAGGAATTAATTTCAACTTTCTAATACACAATACAATTATTATTATTATTTTACTGGCACACAGATTAGAAAATGTACAAACTTGGATATAGTTACAACAGAGTAGAAAGATTACTGGGTATGAATTCCAAAGACCTGGGTTTGAGTACTGAATGCTACTATCTTTGTGAACCAAGGTAGATCACCTGAATTCTCTCGTTTAGTTTGCTGCCTTACGGTTGTGTTGTTGAGAATATCATACCAGTGTCATTTGCTATGATATATTTCTGTTTTATGGAATCTTTCTCAAGAAACAACTATATTTTCTCAAAATACTGATTATGGTTTTAATGTTATTTGAGATAAAATGAAGGAAAATAGAAGCTGGTTAATACCACAAGTTACCCATTCTAAGAATAATCTTATTCGGCAAATTGCTGTCTTTTCATTGGTGAAATTGCATATTTCCTTCTATTATAGGGGAATGTAATCCCACTGCTGGTAAATTTTGGCCATGGCTGCCCCTTATGCTGACTTTCGTCTCTCACTATCTCCTCACCGTGTGCTTCACTCACAGTAACTGTATTTAACCCTGGTTCTTAGTTCTAGCCTAGTTATCTTCAGTAACACAATTCCTGATGTTAAAATAAAACAAAACCAGTGTGAAATCTGTAGGCAGCAGGGTACAACACTAGGACAATGCTAATGGAAGTGGTAATGTTAAATAATAACAGATGGAGAGTGGTGAGCATTCACTTATTCTATGGGATGATTGGAAACGGGGTGGAATTGACAGGTGTGCAGTAGAGGGAGGGAAAGAATAATGAGGCAGAATAGAGAGACTGGCGAAAGTGAGGAATGGGAGGACAAACCGTTTCGGTATCTAAGCACAATTGGGTGTACTTAGATTCTATTTTAGATTATGTCAAATAACACTTTTACCCGTGTAGCTATTGGGAACTGACATTTAATTAGTGAATGACAAGCAAGAAATAGCAAGGTGACATGGAACCACTTAGCAATAAAGCGTCATTATTTCCCCTGCAGTTTATACTTGCAAAAGTTTTGTATTGTCCTTCGTTAAACCTTCACAATATCACTGTGAGAAAGATGGAGAAGAAGAACTAGCTGTTCACTCTTCCTTGTGGACTAAACAAAAGGAAATTAGTTTAAATTGCAGTCAAGTAAAAATGGCTTGGCTGAAAAGCCCATGTCTATGCTAAAAAAAAGTATGTCCTAAATACATTGCCCATTTTAGTTAAATGGCTGTTGAATTTAGTAATTTTTATTTTTACAACACATCAACTTTAAGCCAGGGTGATTACACTGGAAGGTCCAGGGCTGATCACAGACATAGAAGGCAAAGGCAGCTTTCTACACTGTATGTTTAACACTCTCTTGCTCTCAAATTTTCTCCCAGAGGACTGTCACATTTCCTGAAATTCTCACATTATTGACTCTTTGGGATGAGTCACTGAGATATCTGAGCACAGAAAATAGTATCTGGATTACACTGTACATTAATTTTAGGCATTTAAATTCACTTAATGTTTTTTGAAATAATTCCCAGTCATCTAGAAAAATTTCAAGAAAATGGAAAATAGGACAGAGGATTTTCAACAGAAAGGGGAAGTGAATCAGGAATCACTTAAGACAAGAGTTACTAGGTGAAATTCCCTGGTGGTGGCTTCTGAGCAGGAAAATCATTAGTAAAAGAGACCAGCCATTTGAGGTTACAAAAGGCACATCCAATAATTGAATTATTCATCCAATAAGTATTTATTGAGCCCATATAGTGCACCAGGCACTGTCCTTGGTGCTGGAGGTAGAGTAGTTAATAAAACAGACAACAATCTCTGTCCCCATGGACCTCAAATTCTAATGGAAACGACAGATAATAGACAATGGTAAATGAACAAAATGTACGTAATACATTAAACATTGACATGCGCTAAGGAGAAAAGGAAACCTGGGAAGGGGGATAAAGAATGTGTGTCGATGTGTGCCTGGCTTCCCAGGGAGGAGGTTGTAATTTTAGATAAGAGGGCTATTTTATGGTGAAGGTTAAAGGAAGTGAGGGAGTGAGCCATCAGATATCTGGGGGGAAGATCCTTCAAGCAAAGGAAACAGCCAAAGGCATTGGATAATCTCATGAGGGTAAAAGGAATGAGAACTTCAAAAAGGAATGAGGAAACACTGAAATCACTTCCTTAATAATTTTGTTTAACGTCAGTCTTGCTTGAACCGCCTCTTCAAATGACCACATGGGACACTGGTGCTTGCATTGTCTCTCCACTCACTTTCCTACTCAAGCCTTGGTGTTTTACTAAAGAGGTGCTGTTTACAGGCACTCTTCTCGAAATCTCACCTCTTCTCAGCCCACACCCTCATCTCCCTCTATTGATCCTTTGACTGTTGATTTCTCCATCTCTTGAAATTGACGGCTCTGTCAACTTTTGTGACTACTACTCTCTCATCAACACCCTTCATTTCCTGGTTTCTTACTTTTTCTGGAAGAATCAGTCTTTAACTTCCAACCTTTGTTCATTCCCATCACCCTTGCCTTAGATGAGGTCTATCGTCTGGATTACAGCAATATATTTCCTTGACCAATTCTCATTTCCATCCTCTCTCAACAGCTCATCCTATCACTCCTTCTGTGTACCACTACTGTGCTCTAGATGCACTCAGTTGCTTTCTGTGCAGGGTTGGGGGCCTGCTCAGGACACCAGAATTGCTTCTTGTTGCCACATGGTGCTGCTCTGACACTTGGTCCTCTTCAGGTTGAGCAACGGTGCAGTACCACTACCAGCTGCTCCAGATCTTTGCTCAGCTTCTTAAATTGAAGACAATCCCATTCCCTTCTTAGAGGTTTGGAACTCGTTATCCTCAGCTTTGCCAGGATTTCCAGTGTCCTAGCTGATTTCAGGAATGCTGAGTTAGAGCTGGTTCCAGAATCTGATCCCTATTCAGAGGTATCAATGGAGGGTAACTTTTCCTTTTAAACACTCAAATAATTTTTCCCTAGATAATGGCTTGCTTGCCTGCTTTCCTAAGGAAGGCTACCTTCAGGGAATCCTTGGTGATCTGTTTTCTAAGACAAATTCTAAGTTGGAGGACCTGTTCAAAGATACAAAGGTCATTCTCTGCAACACTCTCATTGAGAAAATGTGAGAACCATCCTCCCCTTTCCATACTCCAACATATAAATTTCATCTCTCATGGGGTGCCCAGCCTCACAATAGTAAAAAGAAGAATTGTAAGTTTTTAAGGCGTTTACAATCTAGTTGAGAAGACTAAGGTTAACTTACCTTAAGGGAAGGAACACTGTCTTACATCTCTTTGGGATCTCTTCAGCCAAGGATCTCAACTATTTGCTGAGGCTATTGATGCATAAAATAAGTAAGAGAAGATGATGTATTGAGTTTTGAATTTGTGAAATGTATAAAAGGCCATTTGACTGGAGACAGCCAAATAAATAATAGAGTAAAGATAAGTAAGGCATAGGCAAGCTCTTTTGACCTGAAATGCAGATTGGGGTGTCACCTATTTAGTGATGTGAGAAAGAAAGAGTAGACTGTTATCCTAAAGGAAATAGGTTCTAGTCAAAGATTACAGTGCATGATGTTTCAATACGTAATAATGGTAATAATAAAATCTGTTATTTATTAACCTCCCTGAGTAATCTCATTTAAACCTCATTTAAACAATCTTATGGGGTAGATGGTATTATAATGGCTGTTTTACAAATGAGGCTCAGAATATGTAGGTTGGTTTTCCAAGATCATACAGTATATGGTAGAGATTAAATTAGAACCCAAAAATTTGGGCTTCAGAGCTTGTGCATTGAAGAAGACTAATAACTAATGGCTTCTGAAATTTTCTATGCTGCTGTATATTATGAATTTGTGCCCCTTTGTTTTAGGTGTGTATGTATGTATGTATAGATGTATAGATGTTTGTTCAGTTCTGCCTCTCATAAGATAGCTAATCTTGCCCCTAGTCAGAGGAAATTTATAAGATCTTAGGCTCACAGCACAGAGGCGTAATATCGTTGTCCTCTATTCTTGTCTCATTCAGGTCTTGTATCTAATTTTAGGGACTGAGCTCTTGCCTTGTGATCCACTTCCAGGACTTCTTTGTCCCTGTATTTTTCCTTTTTGGTTACATGGGCAGCATTCCAGTTCTGCCTTTTGCATACTTTTCTGCCGTGAAATTAAAGTATTCAAGTTGTGTGAACTTGAATGTTCCAAGTATTCAAGTTCACACAAAGCTCAGTTTGACTTACCCCTCTACCACCTGGGAGAATAAATCCAAGACACTTTTCAGATGGTAACATCTCCAGACCCTGGTGATTGATTGCATCAGTGGTGAGAGAGTACCATCTCCATTGCTACTATCACTTTCTCTGTGACTAGATATATGGGATATTGACATGAACTCACTCCACGTTTCTGGTCTGAATGGTTGGATGGATGCCGAGGCCCCCGTATGGGATACAGAAGGAATTAATCATTGAGGATGAGGCCATGAAAACGATTAAGAATGAATCCAGCCTGCTGACTGGCTGGCTGGTGATGCCATAACTAAAATAGAAAATCTGGAAGGAAAAAATGTTTAGGGAGAGTGTAGCAAATTATGAACATAATTTTGGACATAGTGAGTTTAATATCCTTTTGAGATTGACGATAAATATATAGCTCTTGAATTTAGGAGAGGGTTAGCATTAGAAAGAAAGATATGGTAGTTACTCACATATGATTTTATGTGTCTACATTGACAGTGCCACTGAATGCCTTGGGGGAGGGAGAACATGTTAATTCCAATTAATATTTTTAACTGTATCTTAAATAAAAATAATGGTAGTATTTTTCATGTGAAATTTTTATCCTTTTTTACACTTATGTAAGGGCCAAATACGATTGATATTTTTATTGACTATAGTATACAATCTAAATAAAAGCAGTGTACTTGCTCTGGAAATGTACCTTCAACACAAGACTCCCGGCTTAGCCATATTTTTTCCCTAAAGCCCCACTTATATAAAATTTTGAAGCCATCATTGCATGTGTAATATGTAAATTTCTGTACTCGAGTTTCATTAAGATATTCAAGACTTTGCAGACACAAACTCAGTATATTTTAAGAAGAGGTTCTACTTTTCTTTACTGTTGGACAGTATATATGATAATTCATGAAGACAATAAATTATTTCTCCCTAAAATTACCGAGTCAATAGGAGCAGAGCAGAAGTAAAGCAGTATGTGTTTCTGAAACTCAAACCTGTACCTACTATTTGCAGGAATGGTAGAACTGATAAAATGTCCTCAATTTAAAAATACTTATAGATGATAATTTTAATATTTTATTGACAGATTAATCAAAGACAATGTTTGTATTTAGTCATAACACTATTGCTATATGTTAGTTTTTCTACTTCACAATTCCATTTATATCATATTACTTTGCATTCGATAAAATGAATTTTACATAAAAATTAGTATTATGGATTAAGAGAAAGAAAGGAGATTCCTTACTCTATGAATGGAGAATGATTCTTTATTTTCTTGTTATATTTTCAGAATTGTATTTTGTGAACTTTTCTTAGAGTGCTATGAAATCAAAGAATAATGAGTATGTAAATTCTTTCATATAAACTTAAAAATACCATTTGGACAGGGAATTAAAAGTCTTAGTGATCATTGTAAACATAATTTCAGTAATAAATGTGCAAAAATATATCCTATTCTACCTACAATTTTTCAATAAGCTTTCTTTTTGTTTTTCTTTTTTGAGGAAGATCAGCCCTGAGCTAACTACTGCCAATCTTCCTCTTTTTGCTGAGGAAGACTGGCCTTGAGCTAACATCCATGCCCATCCGCCTCTATTTTATATGTGGGACGCCTACCACAGCATGGCTTTTGCCAAGCAGTGCCGTGTCCACACTCGGGATCCGAACCGGGGAACCTCGGGCTGCTGAGAAGCAGCATGTGCGAACTTCATTGCTGTGCCACCAGGCCCGCCCCTCAATAAAGCTTCTTATATATCCTTGGCCATAATCTTTTAGCATCTTTCTCCTCATGAAATACAAGAAAGATGCTACTACTATGACTCTCTGAACAGCTGGATAGATGAAACACTAATATAAGGATTAGTCTAGATTTTATTATGCAATATTTGACTCAATATTTGGAAAATTATTTTTAACTCAGTGAATACAACTCTTCTTGTCTTCTAAAATGTGTGTGTCCACTACAGGCTAAACATTATCAATAGTATGCTTGTGTGCTGCTTGATAGTGGGGAGTGTCTTTTTCATTTTTAGTAGCAATTAGCACAATTTCTAGCATGTAATAGATGGTTTATAGTGTCTTTGAACTAATGGAAGAATTTCGTTTTTTTCTTACTTGTTGGGAATGATCCATGATTCTGAAGTTTTCTTATTGCTGTTGCCATGTATTCTCTGGTGATATAAAAATGTGGAACTTTAGAAAAGAACCACTGGCTGTCCATTTTTAAACTGAGCCACTCCTAAAAATATTTTAACAAATATTCCTTCCTTCCTTCTGGATTCAGCTCAAATGATATCTCTTATAGGAAACATTTTTAAGTCAGAATCAATCATTCACCTCTAGCTACTCAGCAGAAGTGTAATAGGAGCTATATGTTGAACATTATTAACCTGGCTTACTCTTTTGCCCTTCTGAGCTGTATTCCATTGAAGAGAGCCTTCTGCTTCGATGTAGATCAAGATTTCTTCCAAAAGGAATGAAAAGCAAAAGACTGAGGTAATAATTAGTATTCAAGAACAGAATTTCCAGCAAGGCAATAGTTTGGATTTCAGTGATTGAGAATTGGACTTTCCAAATTCCATTATGTTTATTATTAGCATAGACCCGGAAGCCTAGTCCACAGATTTTTATATAAGTACTCTAGACAGGAAGAGGACAGAGCAAAAGCCTATTTCTAGTCCTGGAGAAATGTGGCACAAAGAGTGAGGTGGGAGACTATAATGAACAGTATCCTTTCTATGAGTAAAGATATCACAGCGAGCCCCTTTCCCCATTTGGGACTCTGAGTGGAGGCCCCCTCATACTTTTCCTTGTACCATCCTGGTTGGGGTTCAGTTGTAACAGAGTAATTTTAAAGGCATAGCCTGAATTTTAATTTTTCAATTCACTCTCACCCTTTCCTGTGTATTATAGGCCCCTGGGTAGCTAAGACTTTGACTGGCGACTCGCCAAGACTTGGAATGTGTTGTACCTCTGTGATGACCACCTAGGCTGGTATTGAATGGGACTCTCAGCTTAGTGCTTATAGCAGCAATATGAGTGAGAGTGAGGCTGAACCTGCTAGGGCAGCAATCTGCACTCCAGGACCACGGAGCATCCAGAAACTAGGAAATCAAGAAACATGACCAGCAGGCTGGAGGAGCCAGGCTAGCCAACCAAAGAGACCTCCTACCCCTGCCACCCTTACCCCATACCCAGATGCCATGTTGGAAAGGAACCTGGGAGGCAGCAGAGAGTAAGAAATCTGAGAGACTAAAAACAGTTTCCTGGAGTTACTGAATATTACCCAAATATGTTATTTCAATTGTCACATTGGACCAAGTTTTTTTGTTTTGTTTTTTCCTGCTTTTTTCTGCCCAAATCCCCTCAATGCTGCTTCAACATGGCCTAATGAGCAGTGCCATGTCTGCGTCCAGGATCTGAACCCTGGGCCGCTGAAACAGAGCGCGCCAACTTAAGCACTCGGCCATGAGGCTGGCCCCTGGACCAAATTTTAAACTGAATTTGACAATTAGTTAATCCTTCTCCCAGTAAACCAGACATGGGGCCTCTTGAAAAGAGCAGATCGGCTATAGACAAAAATAAGGAAAAATAAGGAAAGTCCCTAGGAATTAAATTTTGTAACCCAACTTCACATTTTCAATAAGGAAATTAAAATTTATTCTTTCCAAACATTTAATTTTTATGTCTATTAGTTTATATATATATATATATATATATATATATATATATTATAGAAAACGATATATGTATCTGTCTCTGTATTAGTCTTCTAGGGCTACCCTAAAGAATGCTACAGACTGCGTGGCTTAAACAACAGAAATTTATTTTCACAGAATTCTGGAGGCTGGGAGTCCAAGATCAAGGTGTCAGCAGAGTTGATTTCTGGTGAGACCTTTCTCCTTGGCTTTTCGATGGTTGGTTCTAACTGTATCCTCACATGACCTTTTCTCCATGCCTGGGTGCTCCTGGTGTCTTTCTCTTTTTGTAAGAACACTAGTCTTAGAAGGACATTCCACCCTGAACCTTAATTCCCTCGTTAAAGACGCTACTACAAGTACAGTCACATTGGGGCATAGAGCTTCAACATATGGATTTTGGTGGGACATACTTCAGTCCATAGCAGTCTTCATCATTATATTAGTTGTCTCAAGACAGGGACCTTGTCATTATATCCCTAATCCCTAGCATGGTGACTGACACATAGTGGGTGCTTAATAAATGATGAATGGACACAAAGGACAGTAATATATGGACAATACAGTATAACGTGGTGATTAAAGACACAGACATTTGAGGCTTGTGTTCAAGTTCCAGCAATACCTCTTATCCGGACCCAGTTTTTAAATGTTAAGTAGGCATAATAATAATGCCTCTCCTTTTTAATTGTTAGGAGATTAAATGAGTGTCTGGTAAATTAGAAGTGCTCAATAAGTGTTAGTTGGGATTGTTATCATTTAACTGTGCTTCATTTGAGCAGCCTACTTTCATTTGCACATCAGCTAAAGCTGCACCTCTTTTGTCTGATAAGCAGGATCAGAGCGCCCTAGGTTGTAATCAAGGGCTGCAGACGTGGGAGTGGAGTGAGTGTGTCACGGAGCCGTCATCCTGGGCAGTTGTTCTCCAGGGATTGTTCCTGTCTGCTTGGGGGCGATATTTTGGCCCTCGTGATGGGTAATATTCTTAGTGTTTTCAGGCAAAGTTAGGCTGAATTAATTTTAGAACTGACCCACTTACATATTTTTAAACTTTAGACTACGGCAGCTAAACAGCTAAGTTGGACAATTTACAAACTGTATTATGGCTTATATGGGGCAGGCCACTCTCGAAATAGGACCAAGAGGCCCGAGAGTCCAAGTGACTGGTTCTTGACAGATTCAGAATATCAATTAAAT
This sequence comes from Equus przewalskii, assembly GCF_037783145.1. Taxonomy (NCBI): domain Eukaryota; kingdom Metazoa; phylum Chordata; class Mammalia; order Perissodactyla; family Equidae; genus Equus; species Equus przewalskii. The sequence continues at coordinate 71,565,776 of NC_091834.1, read as the reverse complement.
CCTTAACCCTTGGTCATCTGCTGGAAGTCTAGCAGTTTTGAGGGGAAGACAAGAAAACATGCTATAATCTGGTTGGGGAATTAAAAAACAAAAGAAGAAAAATCAGATCTAGAATGTCATAGAAAAGTTATCAAATAAATAGAATAATTTGCCCCTTGGCACATTATTAGAATAATTTGCACGTGGGCACACATGTAACCAAGTATACATGGCAAATATCATAGAATAGCTATCGAATAAATAGAAATTTGGGCAAATTTCAATTACACTGAACTATATTGACTTGCTAAATTTAGATTTTAAAATTTCAATTAATTTGTCAATTTGCAGGCTTTTCCTGTGTTCAGGGAATGGTATAGTATTTGCCTCTTCTTCCTCCCTCACCCAGCTGCCTTCCTTGAAGTCAAGAGGGGTACCTGACTTGTCTTTGTGTCTCTTGCAGTGATGTTCACGGAGTCATTCACATAGTAGGTGCTGAATAAATATTAATGGAATCCAGTGTAGGCAGCATTATGCAGAGCTCACTCCCTGCTTCTTGCTGTCATTCAAGAGTCCACCATAACATTTTTCCTACTGAGTGGGACTTGAACTTACAATTTTTCTCACCCTAGTGCTCCAGGAAGCCACAATGCATCATTTACGCTTGGTATGAGAATCCAAGTTCTTAGGTATTCTGGCTCTTGGGTTTCCAGCCAGAGATTTTACCTTGAATTGTAATCATTCGTCCAAGCCCTTGTTAAGAATAAATGAAATGAAGTGTTTTCAAATCAGGTCAAAGCTATCATTGGTCCCTAAAAATTACTCATATATTCTATTGTGTTGATAACAGGTCACAAACACTATTTTAATATAGGGAAGACAACCAAATCCTTTTAATAGTTGCTACTAAATGAAAGCGTAAGAGTAAAATAAATACTGCTAAGTGTTCTGAGTTACATTATGTTAAATCAATTGCTTAGATAATTAGATACAGAGATAGCCTTGCTGTTGATAGTTTTTATTCAGTTTAGTGTGAAATAATTCCAAGATGTTGCCCTATCATTCCCACTGGAGAAGTTAGTTTACTGACCACTATTTTAAAGTTTATGGAACTCTCCTTTATTCTTCATTTAGTTTAAATTATGTAAAAGTATTTGATACTATTATAATGTTTCTAAAAGTAGTTACAGACCTTGCTTCAAAGTAAATGATTTCACTCTTTTAAAATTTTGGACAATATTAATCTTGCTATTTACTACCATATGAATGAAAGTCTGTTTCTCTTATCTCCACCTCAGGGAAAATGTTGTGACCATGTGAGCATGGCAAAGGGAGCTATGGCCACACTCAAGGAGATACTGGGGAGGAAGCTCTTCTTGCAGTAGACACTGTGCTCCTTTTTGATCAACGTTAAGAAGACTTCAATCAAAAAGCATATGAACATTATTCTAGAGTGAGAGTCACTTTGGGGTTAAGCGGAGAACTCTGTAGTAATGATCAGTTACTTTCCCCATTATATGTCTTTACACATGTAGACTCTAACCCTATTACCATATCCGCTGGTAGCATTGATGCAGGAAAGAAATGATGTGAAAGATTACCTGATCAAGAAAGAGTAATGAGGGGCCGGCCCGGTGGTGCAGTGGTAAAGTTCCCACGTTCTGCTTTGGCGGCCTGGGGTTCACCTGTTTGGATCCCCAGTGTGGATCCCCGGCATGGAAGCGGACATGGCACCACTCATCGGGCAACGCTGTGGTAGGTGTCCCACGTATAAAGTAGAGGAAGATGGGCACGGATGTTAGATCAGACCAGTTTTCCTCAGCAAAAAGAGGAGAATTGGCAGCAGATGTTAGCTCAGGGCTAATCTTCCTCAAAATAAATAAATAAATAAAAGAGTAACGAAACCAGAGTAAATAAATACTCATAATCAAATCTGAAAATAGTACTGTTTCTTCAAACACTGAGACCCGTATGAAAGTCACAACCATTTTTCTTAGAAGATACCTTATAAAACACATAACTATATAAACTTTAAATGTCTAATATTACAATAAACTACTATATTTAGAAGGAAATTTAAAGATATTAGAATTTTGTCTCATGAACCAAACTAAAGAATACATTTACTTCATATACTAGGACTTATTTATTGGCAAATAGTTTCTTCCAGTCAAAATTCTATTAGGATCTGATTTTCTAAGCCTATTAAAAGTAATAGGCAAATCAATAATGATTTAGTGAAAAACTTCTTTCCACTTCAACCTCCTTCACACAAAATGAATGAGAACATTCCATTTGACCACTTATTGAAAGAGAAATAAAGTCATAATCTAGTGACGTAGGATCAGTGTCTCTTGTTTTGCCTTGGCCTTACTACTTTGAAGCAAGGAGACAATATCTTGTGAAAAGATTTTGGTTTAAGTACTTGTATTTTTAAATTAATTGGTTAGTCTTTCTATTCAACTAAAGGTAAGCGATAAAAGAAATACTTTAAGGCTACCAACATTTTGCTAGTAGTGAATACTGTGGTCAAAAAGCCTGAAGTCATACAAATGTTCCTCGGTGTTTATTAATTGGATAATATCAGTTTATGGAGCAGATTTTTTTAGTATGTTACTAGTGTGATAGTATGTTACATGGTTCTTCTAATATAGGGAAAGAAAAAATTACTCAAAGAATAGGTTCACAATTATTGTAATGCATTGACTATTTATTCTTTATAATGTGTGAGAAACATTTTCAAAATGCTTATCAATGTAGACTGAAACCTTTAATCACTAATGGGTTGATGGAGCAAATTGCATAAAACCACTTTTCAACGACAAAACAAAAATTAATTAAAAAATTATTAAAAAATGGAAGCATACATGCCATTCAAAATTAAAATTACTGAAAACTTTACAAAACCTTCTGCAAGGAGAGGCTGTTTTTATTCTTAATGGAGAAATCATAGGGTAATAATTCTCTTCTTCATTAAAATATCAGTATCCCACATCTTTTATCTCTCTTAGAAAAATGGCTTTGAACACTAAAATCACATCAGTTGTCAGCTTTGTGTTTCTATAACTGTTAAAAAAAAAAGAAAACCATTACATTACTTGAAAGCTGAAGAAACATTTTGAGAGTTTTAATTTATACTAGTTGTAAAGTTCTATTTGCTTATTGTGTATGATGGTTTTATATATTTTTTAGGTACATGAATTAAATGTGTAAAAGGCAGAAGGATACCAAAGGACTCTAGAACACCAGCATTCAAATCCCCTCTGCCTTGAGCCCTGCCTCGCTTTTTGTTCTAATTCTATTTTCAGTTCTGTCTTTGTTCTTGCGGGACATATTTTGAACTCCATATGAAGACCTTACAGGCAGTCCATGCATGGAGCATGCCTGCCACATGCTGGGCAAATAGAACCCACTGTAATTATCTCTATTTTATAAGGAATGAAACTGAGATGCAGAAAGGTTAAGCCATTTGTGAGAAACCACATATAAGTAAGCATTCTTTGAGATGGAGATAGAAACCTTTAATCAAGAAGAGGTTAAAATGTCACGAGTCCAAATCTGAAATAGATGGTCTGAAATGGCAGATTCTTAAGAGAGAATAATTAAAGGAGTTGATGCCTCATTGTCTTTAACGATATTCCTTGCTATTCTATCAAACCATTGAATAGATAAGAGGTGAGCAATAAGTTTCCAGCTGATCTTTTGTGTAGCCAGATAATTTAGACAAAAGCTCCTAGGGATGGTGTGGAAAGTAAATTCACCTACCTAGCCTCCAAACTCCTCAACTTTCAGGAGAGGGTGAATGAGTGACATCTGGACACATGGACCAGAATAAAATGACTCTGTATATTCTGGTTTCTTTTTTGAAATTCAAAGTGTTGGGCCACAGACCACATACGCTATGATAATTGTAGTAATTTGACCCTTGGAAATAGAGATTGCTCTGCACTTCTGAACTTTAGACTGGGTAAATGCGCTTTATTCATATTCTATTTCCACTTCACCTATGCTTGGAAGACTTAACATATAATTATTAAATTTAAAATAGTTAATCCTTATTCTTTACTGCAGTGATTATGATTTCCAGTGTTTAATGGGTGGAAGAAAATATCACCTTCCAAACATGCTAGGACATATTTTTTTGACCCTTCTTTCCATATCTGGGAAAATTCTGGATCAGAAACCTTGTGAGCGACCTTCCTTCCCCCAAATTAAATTCTGATTAGTCTCCTAGGGAAAGGAAATAGGCCGTTCCTAAATTTAAAATCTTTACGACCAGGTGGACGTAGTGACAGTAGGTATTTATCACATCTCCTCTAATGATGCTAATTCCCTGATATCAGTTTTCAGTGGATCATGTCCCTCGCATCTTTATATTTTATATGAAACTATACTTGAAAATAATCCAATGTTAGTCTACCTGTTCATGGATTCATAACTGTTTTCTTTTGTACCCATTGTTCTTCAAAGTTGTTATTTTGGTTTTTTTGAGAAGTCTATATAAAACAGGATGCAAATTTATCCCATAGAGATTCTTAAGTAAATGAGTATGGTAAATAGTTTCATATATATGAGACATTCTATGGTGACTGCTTAATACACTAAAACCTGTTTAGTTGTTTTTTTAAAGGGGTTCTTTGGAAAAATAAAAAGCACTCTCCTTTAGACTCCAAAGTAGGCAGTGAAGAAATCACCTCCAAGTAGAGATAAGCAGAGAAATGACGACGTATCAGTGTTGTAAGAATCCTTTGTCAACTGAGGAACGATCGTTAGACTTTCTCATTGTCCTGGAGTGTGATAATGATCCCAGTGTGGTTTGCTAGGATTAAGAGGATAGATACCACATTCCCCTGGTGGGGAACTTGATTAGTTCTCAGAGTCGAATCTTATGGACCATCCCAGTCTTAAGTATGGATACAATAAAAATATCTAGAAAAGAAGCGTTCAGCTGCTAATGGTCAAGGGGACACCTTCAGGAGACGCACAGAGACACATTATAAGCAATTCTCTTAATTATTCAACAAGATCTACTTATTGTGGTTGAGAGGAAAGACTATTGAATTGTGAGCCAGCTGACCATGTGCCGGCTATGCCTATGTTGCTTAGTGCACTAATATGAGGAGGTAAAAAAAAATTCCCTTCTTCCCTAAAGACTTACTTCTCTTTACAATAAAATGAAGCAAAGTAGAGGATCCAAATACTCTCTAAAATCCCTTCTAGCATAAATATATTCTAGTATACAAACATCTTCTGGTAAGGCTATGTACTTGGAGCTGTGGAAGACACAATATTATATTAATGCTTTTCCAGTCTTTCAATAGCTGGCTCTCACTTACTTCATGATATCTGAAAATAATAGAGAAAATTAAACCAAAATTTTGAGCCAATCCTACAACACTATGCAAGTAATGGAAGGACCCCGTAATGCTGTCTTATCTGAACATGGTGATAACTATGATGCTATCTTCATAGTCTGCTTCTTGGGTGTGTAGTTTGCATGATAAGAAGGAGACACCATTCCCCATGGCAACCCAATGTGGTTCAACCTGATGCAGGCAAATTACCTCAAGAGCGGGGGAAAGCTATCAACTAAAATTTTAAAAATTAAAAGAAAGTTACAAGCTGATAAGCTTTTAAGGAAGTAAAAGGATGAACTGTAATTGTTGTACCTAAAAATATTTGTCCAATTGATAATGGAGAAGATATTTAAGTTACATATTCTGTGTTGGCTGAGGTCCCCTTGAAAGCAAGGGCACTCTCTTGTTCACCCTGGCACAAAGGAAGAGTATCAATAAATATTTACTGAAAGGAATCTTCTAAAATGGAATTTTGAGGAGTCAATCAATAGTGCCTGTTCCAACATAACACATACATGTACACACACTCTGAACAAATAGGCGCAATTCAGTATACAAGTTTAAGTGCGTTGCCATAAACTCCACGGGGTGCAGAGTCAGAATTATAAAATTGAAAAGGGCCTCGGGGATTGTCTAATTGTTTTCTGATAGTGAAATTTTGTTTTAATGAGAGAACATGACTGGAAATCACATTCTGATTCTATGGGAGCTGGGAATGAGAAAGAATTTATATTTAACCTTTCTGAGGGAATTATCAAATTAAAATAAGTTTAAACTCCAGGAGTGTATAAAGGACAGCATCAGATCCTTACCATCTCCACCTCTTTACCCGTTAGGCTTCTAGAAACTTCTTGTGTTCCGTTGGTGGTTTGGGAGTACAGGTGAGAGTTTTTCAGATGGGCTATGGGATTTAGGACTGAGAGATAGGAAGATTGGGAGTTGAGATATTCAGGGGAATGAGAAACAATAATTGCAATTCTTCTTTCTCTTCTTTGGTTGTTCAAGTGCAAATTGACACTAAGAGTTCCTGTCTTTAAAGGAACGTTACACAAACAGAACCAGAAAAACCCATTTGTTATAAAAGCAGTAATATCTAATGAATATTGTGCTCTGAAAAATGTAATATTTTAACACAACTTTAAGGCAATAAATTACCTTATTTTTAATTGCAGTGTATGTTATTGCTAACCGAACACCCGCTATATGCTAAGCACTGTGCTTGACCTTTAGAAAAGAGGTCATCTCATTTAATATTCATAACAGTACTCTTATCATCTTAAATGACAATGAAAATGAAGATCCTTTAGAAAAGTCAAATACTTACCCAAGATCACATGACTGGTAATGTGTGAAGCATAGTGGGAATAGAATTTTCTTGACGAGAATGGTCTTTTCATAAAAGGCTGCTCTCTCCGCAGTGGATTTTAGTTGAATTGAATTTATTGTAAAGTGGTGAGTAGTGGCCCTGGGACTAATGCTATCTTTTACTAACCAGCTTGTGAAGAGGTCAAGGTACTTCATCTCCACTCTTTAATATCTACGTCTGTAAAACAAAGAGGTTTTTAGCTAAAGTTCCTTATTACTCTAAAAATATGTTCTATTTTACTTTTTTGAAAGACTTTTTTTTACTGTAGGACCATCTAAAAGATATGGAAATAGCTTTTAATGTTTTTCTTTTTATCAGAAGAATCTCATAAATTATTACATAGGTTACTGGAAGTTTGTACATGCATGAGTGAGGGAATTTTAAGTATATCATCTAAGGGTCTATAAAATAGTTAGATTTTAGAAAATTATATTCTACCTAGAAATACCTGTTGTAACAAAGCTGAGTGCTATAACTAATATGAGAGCTGGACGCTATAGCAGATGAAAGAAGTTGACAAGAATAGTGTTATCTTACCCTTAGCTTCATAAAATTAATTACACAAATATAAAATTGAGGCAGAATTGGCATATTTGAAAGATAGAGAAATTGGCTTCTCTTTCTGTTATGATGCCATAGCTGTGGCAGATTAATTATCCTGCCAAGTACAACAAGCAAGGCATAAAATGCTTATCAGACATGGATTTTAAAATCAGTGTGATTAGCAGTTTCAAGAAAATAGTACAAGATGAAGAATTTTATCAGAGAATTGAATTTTTAAAAACTGAGATATAATTCACATCCCTTAAAATTGACTCTTTTAAAGTGTACAGTCAGTGTTTTTTTTTTTTTAGTATATTCACAGATATGTGCAACATCACCACTATCTAATTCCCACACATTTTCATCACGGCAGAAAGAAACTCAGTACCCATTAGCAGTCACTTCCCATTCTCCTTTTCCTCAGCCTCTGACAACCGCTGATCTACTTTCTCTCTCAATGGATTTGCCTATTCTGGACATTTCATATAAACGGAATCATGCTGTATGTGGCCTTTTCTGTCTGGCTTCTTTTACTTAGCATAACGATTTCAAGGTTCATCCATGTTGTAACATATATCAGTTCTTCATTCCTTCCTATTACTGAATGACATTTCATTTTATGCGTGTACCAGATTTTGTTTATCCACTCATCTGCTGATGGACATTTGGATTCTTTCCACTGTTGGCATGTCATGAATATGCTACTGTAAATATTCAAATATTTGCGTGTGAGTTTTGTTGTGGATATATGTTTTCATTTCTCTTGGGTATATACCTAGGAGTGAAATTGCTGGATCTTTTGATAACTCATGTTTCATCATCTGAGGAACTGCCACACTGTTTTCCAAAGCAGCTGTAACATTTCACATTCCCACCAGCAATGTCTGAGAGTTTCTATTTCTCCAAAGCTTCAGCAACACTTGTTACTACCTTCTTTTTAACTATAGACATCCTAGTGGGTATGAAGTGGTATCTCATAGTGGTTTTAATTCATATTTCCTTAATTACTAATGAGGTTGAGCGTATTTTCATGTGCTTATTCACCATTCATAAATCTTTGGAGAAATGTCTGCAAATTCTTTGACCATTTTTGAATTGGATTATTTGTTTTGTACTGTTGAGTTGTAAGGGCTCTTTATGTATTCTACATATGAGTTCTTTATCATATATATTATTTGGGAATATTTTCTATCATTTTGTAGCTAGTCTTTGTATTTTCTTGATAGTGTCTTTCAGAGCATAAAATTTTTAATTTTGATGAAGTCCAATTTATTTTTTCTTTTGTCACTTGTGTTTTTGGTGCCATATCTAAGAATCTATTGTCTAATCCAGGATCATGAAGATTTATGCTTATGTTTTTGTATAAGAGTTTTGTAGTCCGAGCTCTTAAAAATTGTATTTGATTTCATTTTGAATCAATTTTTGTATATAATGGGAGGTGGGGTCTGACTTAATTCTTTCGCATGTGCATATCCAGTTTGACCAAGATTAAACGTCAAACTTAATGGTGAAATATTGAGAGTTGTGCCCCATAGGATGAGGATTTAGACAAAATCTTAGTTACAGTCACTATCATTGAACGTTGTACTAGACATTTTTTTTACCAGTGCAATAAATAGAGAAAATAAAACAACTGATATAAAGATGAGAAACTAAGAAATAAACTACCACTATTCACAGGTGACATGGTATTGTACATATAAAACACAAAATAAACTGTAAATAAACTACTACAAAAATGAATGAATCTAGTAAAATCATTAGATGCAAGGTCGGTATACAAGAATCAATTCTTTTTCTATATGCCAACAAAAGGAAAGACAGAAAATGAAATGTTTAAAATGAACTACTCACACTAGCACAACAAGTCAAATACCAAGAAATGAGTCTAATGATATATGTGGAAGGGCTCCTCACTGCAAACTATAAAATATTATGGAGAGATATTTAAAAAGAGCTGAAAAATGGAGGCTATACAATGTTTACAGATTGGAAAGCTCAATATTGTAAAAATGTCAGTTCTCTTCAAATTCTTTTCAAATAATCTACAGACTCAATGCATTCCAAATAAAATGCTAGCAGAATTTTTTGTAAACATTAGCAAGCTGATTTAAATGAAGTCATAAAGGGCCGAGAAAATTTTGAAGAAGAGCAAGTTGAGAGTTACTTTAGAGGATATGAAGACTTATTATATAGCTACAATAATTAAAGTGTGATATTAGCACAAAAATAGTAAAATAGAATAATTATCCAGAATAGAGAGTATAAAAACAGACCCTCACACATATGGTCACTAATTTTATTGCAAAGGTGACACCACAGTGCAGGTGAATACACTGGGTATTCTATGCCACAAAAATAAATCTTGCTTCTCCTACCTCATATCATATCCATAAATCAGTTCCAGATGGACGAAGATCTAAATGCGAAAGGTTGATCATAAAAGATTTACCTAAAATACTGGCAAATGAATTCTACTTAAATTCTATTCATCAATAGACACGATTAAGAGTAAAAAGGCAAGTTGTGTAGTGGGAGAAATAATACTCATGTAGACATGTACAGATGTATTTAAGACAAAAGGCTCATATTTATATCTATCTACCTATCTATCTATCTATCATCTATCTATCTGACTTGAACAGTCACTTCACAAAAGCAGACATCCAAATGGCAAAAAAATGAAAAGATGCCTAACTTTATAAAACATCAGGAAAACTCAGATGAGAACCACAGTAAGATACCATTGTACAACTACCAAAGTGACAAGTAAAACTACTGAAAATACTAAGTGCTTGCAAGGATGTAGAGCAACTTGAACTCTCATATATTGCTGTTTGGGAGTGCATATTTGTCCCACTGCTTTGGAAAACTCTTGGGTAGTTTCTATTAAAGCTGAATGTACTCATACCTTATGATCCAGCAAATAAACTCTTGGGCATATACCTAACAGAAATGTATAAACCTGTGCACCAAACGACATATACAAACATGTTCATAGCAGAACTGTCTTTAGCCGTTCAAATCTAGAAACAAATCAAACATCTATCAACAGTAGAAGGAATGCTATGATCTATTCATGAAATAGAATATTATACAGCAAAAAGAATAGATGAATCTCACAAATTATACTAAGCAAAAGAAGCCAAATGCCAATTTGGTTCTATTTAAATTAAGTTCAAAAACCAGCAGAACTTATCAGTGGTGATAGAAGTCAAGATTAGGAATGGGTAGGAGATGGATTTCTGGCTGGAGGACTGGTAATCATCTACTTTCAAACGACCTGGTTGTTAAACAGCTAAGTTCACTTTGGCAAAAATTCAATGCACTGTTCACTTATAATTTGGGAACTTTTCTGTTTGAGTGTAATACTTCAAAATTTTTACTTCAATTAATACAGATTTTTATGAGACTTAACCTTAACACGATGAGTTCTTATGAGGATATCAAATGCTGCTTCTGAAACAAAAATAAAAATAAAACAAAAACTAACGTAAATTAGATTGTGGCACAAAATAACGAAGAGCTTCGTATTAATTTTTTTCAAAAGTGGAATGTGCTGCCTTATGAAGCAGTGAGTTGGCTATCACTGAATGCATCCATGGCAAAGATAAAAGCATTCCTATTAGTAAATATTAAAAGGAAGTCTTTAAAGTGTGGGAGCTGGACAAAATGACTTCTAAGGAGATTCCAACTCTAAGACTATAATTTTAACCTTATAAGGAACAAACACAAACTCCTAAATGGGTTATACCAAACAATTTGCCAAACACTGTTCATCAGTTAGCAAATCATTTAAGCTTTCAGGCTGATTCCACTTGAAAGAACATAGATTTCTCACTTTATACTGTTGACAACTTTTTGTTATACGATTTAAAAAAATATATGACTAATCTACAGGGTTAAGCAAGAGATTATGCCTAGATTTTTGTTTTGCTATTCTTAAGAAAATTCTAAAATAATCCAAAGACAGTTGACTGCTCCATTGGTAAAAGATGATTTGTCATGGGAAAATTTAGAATGATGCTCAATATATCTATTCAATGCACCAGGAAGTGGCTTATGAAATTTAAGCAAGTTCTATTTATTTCTTACCTAAACAGTCATATTAGATATGTATAATGTGTGTATGTGTTCTTACAAGCATCTTCATGTATTTTTCACGTTACATAGCAAACAGATTTTTATAACAGATAGACTGATTCAGTTTGGGCTAAGCAGTAACTTTAGGTGCATGAAAGGGACAAACTGGCACATATTCTACTTTTAATTCACAGGACCAACTCCTCCTGATTGTCAAATAATCATTTATAGGCATCAATAATTCTTATATTTTTGGTCCAGGGAGCCAGGATGAAAATTTTGTATACTCTACATAGTAAAAAGTAGACACGCACAAATTTGATATATAATTTTAGAGAAATTTCAGACCCTTTGTTTTCTATCCACATACCTTGTAAGGTCCATATATCCCAGGTTACAAGCTCCTGGCCTGCTAAACTAATATAATGAACAGTTTAGACAATACCAACAATGTTGTGGCTTTGTTATAATATTAAACACTATTAGGCATTCTACCCTGCATGGGAAATTTAGTTTAAGATTCTTTAAATTATTGCAGAGGCATTGATATTTATTATCATCCAAAACTGTGCCAAGCATTGCATAAAGCATTTACATGTCTTTGAAAGTTTGGGAGAAATCCACAGTTAATGCTGAATTTTTGCCCATATTAAGCAACCCAAGCGACAGAAGACGCATAAGAAAGTAAGTCACGTATCTACAATACTATCCTCTAAATAGGTTGGAAAAAAATATAGTTGCCTACATGCTTATTTATATAGGATTCCATAATAAAACCCCAGAAACTTAATTTCCCAAAATCAAATTTTGTTTCCTTCCATGACCTATGTTGTTTCATCCAATCTTAAACCATTTATTGAAGTCTATGACAACAAGGAAGGACTAGCATGGGGTGGAGAAGAAGGCAAAAGTCTTCTGGTGATTTAAACTTATGGTAACTCGGTGCAAAGAAAATGTGTGCCTCTAAAATAACGTAGTATAAAACGAATCCAAAACAACTAGTGCAATTCTTCTGCTGTAATCAGGTTGAGCACATAATAAAGGCTCACCAACAGCATGCATTGGTATTTCTGCTCTGTTTACTAAGGACAATATCCGGCCTGAGCAAAGAATAGAGTGTACCACTTAACAAAATATTTTGGCAGGTGGAGAATTGCCACATATAAAGCACATAGATAATCATTTTGTAACAACTGAGAAGATACTTCAGGATCTTATATTATGAACATTGATTTTTACTATATTGCAGAAGTACAGAAATAGTAATAGAAGGTATAGTCAATAGAATACTAGGAAGATGATGGCTTATGTTAAATTCATTCATTCTGCCTACCACCCACCCACTCATCCATTATCCATCCATCCATCCATTCACTCATTTTACATACTATGGGATGTATAGGAATACAATGGTACACACAATGGATATTTTGTGTCATGGAACTTTCACAAAGAAATGTAAGAAAAATACACAATGACTATACTAGATGATAGGATTTAAAAAAATTTTTATTGAGGAATAATTGACATTTAAACATTGTATAAGTTTAAAGTGCACAAGGTGTTTGATTTGATACATTTATATACTGCAATATGATTACCACTATAGAATTAGGTAACACCTCTATCGTGTTACATATCTTGCATGATAGGACTTCAAGTGATCTTCTTCCTTGTAAATTGTTAACCATCATACTATTGGAAATTATGATTTCAAATATTAGGTTAATATTAAAAATCATCTTTTGATAATTCATATTAATCTAATTAGAAAAAACCCTTGAATTTTGCCTTTTTCTTAATTGTGTAAGGCAATGATTCTAGGCCAGGGCTAGCTATACCATACCAAGGGATATTGCTCTCTGTCATGGACTCCCAGGTACCTAGCCGATGCCATCACCTACAGTGAAAACGTGGAGGGAAAAACGAGCAGAGCATTTTTGGTTGGCGTTCTAACACTAGAGTCCCTGTAATTGAACAGTCAAAAATATCAACAAAGTAAATAGCAGCCACAAGAATCAGTATTTTGTAGGACTTGGAGTCTGAGCTTCTTTGAAAAAGGGGTGGATGGGCCCTAGCTGCAGATAAAAGAATTTACAGATCTGTCTATGAAACAAGAGTCCAATTCTTCCACAATATTGTTTTAACACAAAAGAGGAGAATATGGGCAAGACCTCTGAAGCCTAGCTTACAAGGATTATTCCCAGCATTTCCCAATCAATGAGTAAGGCTGTTTGTTAGGGCAAGAAAGTGAATTGTATCATGATGGAGAGTTTCTATTGTTGCACACCTCTCCACTAGAAGCTAGGCTATTGAGAACTGATTCTATATTTTATATTTGACTTTGTAGCCTTAAGATCTAGCACAGTGCCTGGCGCAGAAAAAGAAGTCAATATTTGTTTGCTTCACAGATTAATAGCAATTTTCATAATGAAAGGCTCAAGTGTTTGCAGATTCCCCAATTTTCAGGAGATCTTAAGTAACAAATATCCAGACATGTATACAAAGCATGTAAATGATTTCTAAGGTCATATAGTTTCTTAATTATAAACACGGCTCCAGAATTCAAGCCTATTCACACCTGATGCAGTGTGCTTAGCAATAATGTTTAATATCAAATGCACATAATATGATCATGCATTTTATAGGTCAATTAACTATTTACTAAGATATTATCAGACGATATCTGTCTTTAAGACATCTATAATGTATTTTCCTCCTACGGCCAATGTTGGAATCACCCGCAACCTGAGGTAAGAATTCAGTTGGCCACTTAGATTTCAATTTTCTTGTAGGTAAAATGAAGGGGTTTGCCTTGATGCTTGCTTGCTGAGCACTGTTAGAGCTCTAATTTCTATAACTCTACTCTATATTAAGTATGTGCCTTTATTTTGGTCAAAGGAGTTTAAAGCACATTATACAATCTATATAAAATAAGCACTTGATGCTTGAGAACTATACTAGTATTTCCTTTGTAAATTAAGCTAAAGAATCTGGGTGCTGCCTTTGGTGACAAACTTTTCTGCTATAACACGATCAATTACCCAACTGAATCATTCATTTCTCCGTGGAATAAATGAGAAATCCCTTTAAAAATTTGCCTTCATCTGGCAAAGTTTGCATTCTCCACTGACTTCTCTGTGTATGCTCTATTGGTAGATGTGAACATTTTCAGAGGTTTTTTTCTGATAATTCGTGTCTGATGAACAAATCTGTGTCTCAAACTATGTTTGAACTGGTGTCCTTCAACTAATAGTCTTTTAAATACGAAGTATCGATGCTAGTTCTAAAGAAATCACATTATTCATTTTTCTAATGTAGACCAGTAATTCCCAAATAGGAGTATAGCGGAGTCTCTGAGGGAGAGAAAGGACAGTGTAAAATATTATATTTACCAAAGGGGGCATAGGTTAAAAAGGTTGGGAGACTCTGTCACAAAGAAAATTATCTGGACACCTCTGGAGATCTTTCATCAAATGGAAAAAAGAGAGTTCACAAAAGTTAATTGATTAAAAAACTAAACTAAATCTAGAACAAATGAATTTTAATGACTATTTTCAAAGAATGATTAATTTTTTCATTATGAATTCTAAAGCTAAAAGTTAACGTATATATATTGTATAACATGGAGAATACAGGACTGAAAGCAAGACAGATCTGAGTTCAAGTCCCAGCTCTGTTGCTAAATCATGGGGGCCTTCATGTTCTGAATTTCAGTTTTCTCATGTGAAAATGAAAGAACTAACCTAGATGATTGCTAAGTGCCTGAAAGTTCTGCCATTCTATAACTCTATTAAATTTTTATGTCATGTTTTTGTGAAAGTATTTTGTAGCCTCCATATCAAAAAGGAATGATAACTATAATTCTTTCTAACTAGAACATAAGCCCCTGATTCTATGGCCAGTAGACTGGTAGATCATGCATCCTAACCAATCTTTGTACCAGAATCATTGGGAGAGCATCATCATCCTGGAAGCTTGTATTCAATGGATCTGATAGTACAACCAAGCCTGTGTAGTTTGAACTTGTCTCCTGGTGATTTTGACATGTATCCCCAGTTAAGAATCACTGTTCCAGGTTCTCTTTTGACAAAATATTTCTTGAGTTTGGGTTTCAGACAAAGACCTATGCTAACAAGGGAAACAAACACAAAGTTATAATTTATCTCAAGAGAGATTGTTTCTTTCTTAGCTATCTGTGGATAAACTCAATATTTCTTATGTGTGACTTCTACTAGATCGGACTTACAGATCTTAGATATTTGAACTTTTATTGCTGTGACAATAAAAGACCAGGTAATAAAAACTCAGTCAGCATTGAGATGGAATATGTATGAAGAAAGAGGAACACATACATATTTTAAATAATATATCCTTAAATATAGTGCATAAGAACACAAATATAAGCAAATACTAAACTTTTAATCTCTGATATCTTTTGTTTGTTCCTCCAAATCCACTTGCCACTGTTTGCACCCTTCTCCACCCTTGATCTCTGCTCCAGGAGACTGGCCTGAATGAACTGTAATAGTCCCCATAGCCTCTGGACAATGGGTAGCCCTGGTAGGACATCATAGAAAAGAAGAGCGGATTCAGTGTATTTTTGCGACCAGATCACTCCTGGCAAGGTCATCTTCAGTTGGCTGTGTCCCTTGACCAAAGATCACTGATCATCTCCAACCAGTAAACACTTTATGACACTCTTTGCTTTCAGTTCTGGTGATCACACTCTTCCTTCATCCCTTGAGGAATGATAACAGCTCTGATGCAACTGGCCCCCAGTTTACTGCACTGGCCCTTGTGGCTTTTCTGAATTTCCACTTTATAAATAGACTCTTGTACATAAGATCTCCTGGCATTATCTTATTTTGAGTATGCCATCTATTTCCTATTTACTAGAATTCTAAGTGATACAATCTTTATGTTAACAGTATCTTTGAGAACCTTTGATTAATACAAAAATGTGGAATGTAGTTTGAAAACTTGAACTGCAGTTTGTAAAAAAGCTCTAACTCTGCTAAAAACAGTATACCTAAGCAGCAGAGGAAGAGTGTGTTAAAAGTCACATGAAAATTGAGGCAGTAGTGGATCTGAGAACATGGGATGTTGATCTCATCTATGATGTGGAGAAGAAGCAAAGCAATGTGAATCTTAACTGCATACAAACACAAAGTCACAAGGCTAAAACTGATAGGGCTTCTTTACATGCTCCAGAGACACTTGATCTGTGGTATTGCATTCATCCTTGGGCAGCTTATTAACAGAGTAATATAGGCAAGCCGGGGAGAGTTCATAGAAGTGTAACAAAGTGATAATAAGCGCCAGAGGATTGACATGTGAGAAGAGATTAAAAAGATGAAATTACTCTTCTTTAACTAAGTGGTGACTAAGGGGGAATATGTCAACTGTCTACAATTATGCAAAGGTTATAAACTCCAAAAGACAGGCAGTGGTTACTGCAAATCAAAGGAGTAGGGCTCTGTTGTAAAAAGACAAATTATGGAAAAAGTTTAGCTCAAATAACAGCACCATTTTCTAATATAGAGCTATTTTATGTCTTGTAAAGCTGTCACATATTGTAGTCTTTGAAAAAAACAAAAATCATTACTTAATATTATATATGTGGATTCTGTATAGTATGTCTGTCTATCATCTATCTACCTGTCTTTCCATCTGTCTATCCATCCATCATCCATCCATCTATCCGTCTGTCTATGTATGTATCTAAGCTGTCCAGCTATCTATCTATCTATCTATCTGTCTATTGATGTCTCTTAGAAATCAGCCTTTCATAAACATATATAGAAATAAAAATAATGATTGCTACTATTGCCATAGGTTTTGTGCTAGAAATTTAACAAGCATCTCATTTAATTCTTAACATTGCATTTTAACGATTAAGGAAACTGAGGTTTAGAAAATTTGAGCAACATTCTGAAAACCACCAAACTAACAGAGGCAGAATACAGACCCAGGAGTCTTTATCTCCATGCCTTTCCTTGTAACCCCTGGCCAGTTAATTTAGTACATTATTATATCTGTAAATGTTCATTATTCTATGAATTACATGACTATATGGATTATTTACTAATTCTATGAAGTACTTTTCTACTAATTTCCTTGAATACCTAATGACATATTTTAGGTACCTTAGAATATGACTACTTATGGCTCATGATCATCAAGTTTGCAAGGAATAGCCATTCCCACAGCCATTTCCCATTCTTGAACAATCCATGTGGTCACCACATATTCTAGCTATGTGGATGAGTTAAAGCCTAAATAATTTCATCTCCTTATCCCAGACACTACTCATTTCTAATTTTGTTCAATAATTTTTCAACTCACTATCTTATGCAATTCAAGTTATCCAATATAACATATTTATGAACCTGTCATTTTAAAGAAATTGTGCGATTGGGTTGTCTAACAAAATATTAATCGCCTCTCACTTAATTTAATTTAATTTGAGTTGAAGATATATTAAAAGAAAACCTTGCTCATGGTTATTTCAAACAGTACAGAAGACTATAAAGTGAGATGAATGAGTCCCTTTTCCCCCTACAGCCCTCAACCTCTGTGGTTAGAGATAATCACTGCTAACAGTTTCTTTTGTGTCTTTCTGGGAATTTTCTGTGCACATAACTGTGCATACTTGGTTTTTTTCACTTAGCAACTTATCTTGGTTATCTTTCCATATCGACCCATAAAGTACTACTTTGTCCTTCTTAATGACTGCAAAACATTATATTATATGGCTGTAACATTATTTATACAGTTTCCTGTTGGTGGATATTTAGATAGTTTTTAGAATTTTTAAAATAAGAAGTTCTGTTACGAACATATGTCTACATTTATCATTACATACTTATCCCACACCAATAGGGAAAATTTCTAGCTGGAGCATTTCTGAGTTAAAGCACAGGAAAGTTTGAAATTTTTATAGATTTTAATCTAATTGCCATCCTCAAAGTGGGTTAACACTAACACAAAAAATACATGAGAGTCTAAACAGGCTGCTCACATTTTAAAATTCACATTGAACCCCAAGATGTCATAGTCTTAACTTCTGCCTTGTGGCATAAAATGGCAATTTGCCAAAGATGGACATTTTATTCTGCATAAATATCCTATTCCAGGCCTAGGCTTACCTTTGCCCACTTATATTTTCAAGTCAATAACACATTACTTGCGTGTGTTTTCCCAGTGCTTAATTAAAAGAAACTTGCTAATATTTAAAATTACAGATTTGCCTAATCATTTGTTCTAGGCTTTAGCTCAGGCTATTTCTTCCACCTGGAAAATCCACCTCATTCCAACCCTGCATGTCTATGTCTTATCTACCCTTCACGGTTTATTTCAAATGATACCTTCTCCATCTAAATCGTGTTCCTGCCTCAGAACTCCCAGCACAATATAACCCTATTATAGTTGACATTTTACCTTATAAGTCCCCGATAAGTGGTAGCTATCATTATCATGAGACACTGGATCTTTCTAGCTCTATAAATGTTCTTATCCTCTCCTGTCTGCCCTTGCCTGCTCCAATGGATTGATTTAGCTAAAACTATATATTTAGTATTATGATACTACTTTTATTTTCTTTCAAAATAAATGTTCCAAGTTTTTATTTTTAATATCAACTGGTTAAAATATTTTTATTTTAAAGCTTCATATTTTCTAACATGGCAAAAAAAGTCAAAGATTTAAAATGTCTCTGGAACTCAGTTCATAAACATATGCAACTTTAAAAGCTGAGAGTTAAATCTGAAACATACTGGGGAGAGTAACATGGATGCTATCATATTAAAGGCCTTTGGAAGCAGCCTAGCATAGTTTACACGCCATCGAACCTATTTATAGAGCTGACTCGTTTTTGCAATGTCAACTGTAACATTATACTTATTTTAAGCTTCAGCATCTCAAATATCAGCCTCTACTAGTTGTACAGTTCTCCCTTATTTGATATCAGAGAGCCCAATGGAGCCTTCTGAAGAACCTAGTCAGATTAGCAAAGATAACTTTTTAGAAGTTCCTAATTTATCTGATTCTCTTTCTGAAGATGAAGAAGTTAAAGCTACCTTCAAACCTGGTTTCTCCCCTCAACCTAGTAGACGAGGTTCTGAATCTTCTGAAGATATGTACCTGGACTCTCCACCTCCAGGTGCGAGAAGAGTTTCATTTGCTGACACCTTTGGATTCAATCTTGTGTCTGTCAAAGAATTCGATTGCTGGGATTTACCGAGTGTTTCAACCAATTTTGACTTAAGGAAGGACATTTTCCACACAGAAGAATATGTTTTATCTCCAAAATTTGAATTGCCTTCTTCAAAAGAAGATCTCATGCAACAGCTTCAAGTACAGAAAGCGATACTGGAGTCAACTGAGTATCCCCCTGGGTCTACAAGTGTGAAGGGCGTTATTCGAGTTTTGAATATTTCTTTTGAGAAGTTGGTATATGTGAGAATGTCCTTGGATGACTGGCAGACATATTATGACATTTTAGCAGAATATATCCCGAATTCATGTGACGGTGAAACTGACCAGTTCTCCTTTAAGATTTCATTGGTTCCTCCTTATCAAAAAGATGGCAGTAAAGTTGAGTTTTGTATACGTTATGAAACTTCTGTTGGTACATTTTGGTCAAATAATAATGGCACAAATTATATATTGGTTTGTCAAAAGAAAGAACAAGAGCCAGAGCCTGTAAAACAACGGGAAGAAGTTTCTAATAAACAAATAAAAGGCTGCTTAAAGGTAAAATCAAGGTGAGCATATATCTTACATTCTTTACTCTTCATAACCTTAAGGTTTTTTTATGTCATTCTTTATTTCACATGTTGTAAGAAATAATAGCCATTCTGTTGAAAAATATATTGCTTGTTATATATTAAACAATGGAGCTAGGCTTTAACAAGGTCAATGCTATTCAGGTAATAGCAGTGTGTGATCAGCCCTCCAAATGTGAGGAAAAATATGGGTATAATTTAGTAGATGGAGGGGGGAGTGCAATGTGTATATTGCTTGCCTAATGAGTTATCAATTGCTTAAGTTCAAACCACGGAATCTATATTGTTCACATGTAAAACTATTTATTTTGTCATTTAAAGTATATTTATTTTCAGTGTTTTTTAAATGTGTATACTGTATTTCAAAACATTTCTGATTACCATCAAACTGTGTTTCAATATGTACCCAGTGTTCAGAAATTTATACACTTCCCCCAAAAGCTGCAAGAAACTTCTTAGTGACTGATTGAGTGAGTCATACAGGGATGTTTGGAGTGATACATGTTAAGCTAAATCATAAGAGCTGTGACTCTAATTATAAAGTAAGAGAAAGAAAGACGTATGTATATAAGTGATGTATGAATTACACATAAAACTTTATAATTATAACCAAATGTAACATTATGGAACACAAAGTAGGATAATTTAGTAAAAGTAAATGGAGCAGAATGAAAAAAAATGACCCAAATAAAAATAAGGATATTCAGCTTTATAGATTAGAGATTTGGGATGTGAACCCTCATTAGTAACCTTGCTCTCTGGTTAATATGAAAAACAAAGAAAACTGGTATTCAGCTCTCTCTATTGCAGAGATGGCTAATTTCCATGACACTAGCTTAGTAGATAAAACATCCAGGAGGAGAGAGACGCCTCCTGCTTCTCAGAGTGTCCCAATGGGAAAGTCCACGTTGCTCCACGAGCCATAGGTAAATGTTTTGTTATCTTCTGGGAGGTCCATTCTAACTGCAGCTAGACTCAAAGATTCTAGTTACTGCACTAGAAATAGTGTATTAGGATTCAACACATCCAGATTCTAAGTTGAAATAAATGAAAATATAAAGAGTGACACTGGGAAATTTTTAAACTCCTTATGCTTTAATACCTTGACCTATTGTATGGCAATAAATAACTACTAAATGTGTTATTCTAATGCATTAACAAAATATTACATAAGTGGAAGCAATTCAATTGTATGAAATATTTCTGTTTTCATCATCCTTTAAAGTCATGTGAAAGATTGACTTGCTCAACTTTGTGAATTACACCAACTTTCTTAGTCTAAATAAAACTTTCTCAGATTTTAACTCATGCTATTAAGAGAGATAATATCATAATCTCTACATGTGCTAAAATAATTTAGATATTTACGAAATTACTTAGCAACATATTAGCTATACAGAAAATAAGTTCAATTCTACTTAACCATCTAATTTATATACATAAACATATACATATTAAATACTTTACAAATAAGATCATCATCAGTGAATATCTAATAAACATGCAGCAAATTGCTCTCTATGTTAGAGAAAAGCAAAATTTAGAAAAGGCACAAACTTACTGTCTGAGTTAATAAAAGAAGCAGTGTTTAACTCAGAGAATTTTTTGTGAGTTAAAGATGCAGTGTTAAAATGACAAGCAATACATGCTGAACTATGGTATAGATAGGGCATTCCTTAGATAGACCAAACTTGACACCAAGAACAAAAATGGGCAACTGATAGGCCCAATCTTCTACCCCAGTCATGATATTATTCGAACTCGTCCTAGTCTAAGATATGTATAACCACATGTATCCAAACACACATTTGTATTCAGAACAGTCATCATTGGACTCATAGCGGACACCATTCAAGTTTTAATATTGCTTTGGGGAAAAACCTGAGAAGAACTAAACCACAAAATGGTCTAAAGGCCTGTAAAGTTTCCTAATGAGTTATAAAAATGGAAAAAAATCTCTCTCCTTCAAAACCACAAATACATTTTCTGTACTTCTATAACTTAAAAATGACCAACATAATTCAAACCACATTTTGAAAAAACCGGTCGCCTCTGGAGGAGGCCTTTTGTGCTTAGTTTCAGTCCAACATGAATTTTTACATCTGATTTATATAGCACTCAAAATGGAGTGTATAAAGGAAATCCTGACAGATCCTTAGAACAGCATGTGCCATAATAGAATATTTATACAGCTTTTCCATGATAGAATTTATATGCAATGGGGTTTCAAATATTCCTAAAACTCACACAAGAGAGCATTATCAAATTTCTAAATGAATATTGCAGTTGGATTTCATTGTGAAGAATTTGGGTAGGGAAAAATAGCACACCTTATTAGTGTTATTTTACCAAACGTGTACTTGGCTAAAATAAAAATGAATTAATACTTATTTGATCAAAAAACTTATACCTTCTAAAATATCCTCCTTCCTCCAAAGAGTTATAGAATCTAAATGGGTCTTTTCTGAGCATTTCCACCCTTCCTATGTAGCCTAATTTGGAAGTCATCTCTTTCAGAAGATAAATACAGAACAGAAATGTTTGTGAATTTTTGCTCCAAGCATGCATGTGGATTAATAAGAGTGTGTAATATGTCAGAGTTAAAATGAAAAGAAGTCTGTCCTAATGTAGACAATATCATCTAACTTGAATTCTTCTTAATACCAAAGTTAATTTACCATCAGAGTCCTGGAGAGTGTATCTTCTGAAAGTGTCGATAATCCCCTCTAATAAATACAGAGAGATCTGTGGGAACACATTTAGTGAGGTAGGATTTCTGTGATGTCAGTCACCCTGGGCACGATATTTTCTCTATGGAGATTTTTTTCAGGTCAGGGTTTGCAAATCTCCACATTGATGTGGTTGTCCATTTCATTTTTGATGCTTGTTAATCTACCCACTTTGGATAGAAAGAGATATCTAGAGGGAGAGGAAAGCAGAGTTTATAACTCATAAGCATGTGACTGAGAGTGACCCAAAGGTATTTAATTGCACTGAAAGGCATGCATCATGAGATACTTGATAAGTGTCACCACATATGTGTTACTGGTGCATGTACTAGCTTACTAAGCAGATTTCTGATCTACGTTCCACAGGCTTTATTTCAAAATAACTGACCAAAAGAAATATATGCATTGATATAAATTACATTAAATGGACATAGTTAAATAAGCTAAAGTTGCCTGCAGAAGCAGTATAACCTCAAAGTTAAAATTACGGGCTTCAGAGTTAAACATATCTGAGTTTGAGTCCAAGCTCCACCACATATTAGCTGTGTGACCTTGGGCAAGTTAAACTTGGTTTCCTCCTCTGTTAATTGGGAATAACAATAGTACTATCTCCTAAGGGTTATTTGAGAATTCCATAGATAATACATATAAACTTTTGGCGCAGTGTCGGACACATAGTAAGTTATCAATAAATGATACCTGATATAAAAAGACGAGACTAACTTTACCTTTAGGTGGATCTGAAAAACCCCAGAAAGGTTCAACCTGCACAAAAGTCCCCCTCCTCTTTCCTTTTACAGTTCCCAAATTTTCAGCTTTGGAGAGCGATTTCTTTGTCTCTTATAGTATTTTAATCAATAAGCAAAACTAATTGAGTTGTAAATTATCTTGAGATGTGTGTCACCTCCTATCTGGAACATCTTAAAGCTGGAAGAGCTCTTAGTAACTGTTCAAATTTCCACATTTCATAGATTAAAAAATGGAGGACCCGATCAGAAGGAGTAAAAAAGGCATTAATTTTGTCATTGAACAGTCATGTGTATTAATCCCAGTATAAAATATAGACTTAATAGCTATGTGGCTGTGGATATACTACTTTACTTCTCAAAGCCTCAGTTTATTCATCTATAAAATAGGAGTAATTATGCCTGATGTTGTGATGATTAAATTAAAGTAAAATGAGATTATATTTTTAAAAGTTCTGGTAAAGTATAGGGCATATATAAAGTAGTCATCAAAAGCCAACTACAATTGCCATCATCATTATCAAATCTTGCTCAGCTGACTAATTTCCTGATTCTTGGACTTGCATTACCTCTCCAGACATCTTAGGTGTTCTTGTTCAGGTTCCAAAACTCATTCAAGTGTTTACCAAGGGCCTGTGTGTCAGGGACTGTGTTGTTAGGACCAGTATCCAATGGAGAAACATGGCTGGAAACATGACTCTTGGAAAATGAGGAGAGGCCACAAGGGAAAATGCCTCACAGGGGCTGAGAGCAGAGAGGGGGAGAAAGGAAACACCAAAACCAAGCTCAGATTCCTTGAGTACAAAATGGAAGCCGTGGATAAAAAATGAAAGGAGAATTATTTATATTACATTTCAGCTTTTCTCCAACATGTGATCTATAACTGATCTTGTGTGCTGGCCAGGAGAGTGAGCCTCTCAGCATCTCCCCTCACCCCCAGCTGCTAAAATGTATGTTCTCAACTGTTGGGTACCCAGACTGACTTCATCTCATTTTTCATTTTATTAAGTGAAACCAATTTATTATTTTAAGCAAAGAAATGGCATGATATAGGTGTTGGATGGTATTTATAACTTGGCCAGGTGAATGCAAATAAATTCCTGAAAGATTTTTAATGCCAAAGGAGAAGACTGATCAGTCTTCAGTTTTTGTACAAGGAATAGAACCAGCCATATTCAAAAATGGGAAAGAGAGAAATACCTTCTAAAGCATGATTTTAAGATTACAGAGAGTTTATCTTTCAGGGTGGTAAAATTGTTAAAATGGGGCCAAGAAAAGCATTGGAAAATGGGGCATAAGATATGGTCATGTTGCGTGTTCCCGTCAGAGCCATTGGATTGTGAAACTTTCTTCATTTACATTTACAGTATAATCTGGGATCCTGGAAATAGTCCAAGAGGTGTAAATAGCCCCATGAGGCCTTTAAGACTTAATGCATTCTATAACTAACTTGTTTTGAGTCTGTACTAATTGTGGAAGCTGGGTCTGTTTAAGGGAGGGACCTCTGGCAAGGCCGTGTGGAAACATAAAACACAGCTGCACTGGACTTGTCAAGGAGACTGTTTGGAAGCTGCCAGCTAGTTGGCAGCAAGGAGCCAACTAGCTTAGAGTTTCCCTGGAATTCTACCAGGGCTTCTTGGCTTCCTGGTTTTGTGAAAATCCATGCTCCTCTAAGCCTAGACTTGCCCTAGAGTAGTTTTGAACCTTTTCTGAGAGAAGAGGAACAGGAGGGTCTCATCAGTCAGGGTTTCTCTCAAGGTCTACGTTAAGGGAATCACTGTGGATGCCATGCCTCATGTGGATCTTCTGGGATCTTTAGGAGCCTAACTTCCACACCTGAAGCTATAGAAAGGGAGCCGGGCCCAAGAACTCTGAGCCGATAAAGCTTTGGGCAATAAAAGTATTGTGAATCGAGACACTTAGTTTTTCATCTTTTTTAAATTCTGCTGACTGTGACTCTTGTCCCTCTTTGAAGTTTTTACCTCGAGACCCTAACAGGAATAATGTAAGGGAAGTGACCTCAGGGGCAGATTTCTGAGATGGGCTTCATTGCCCAGTGCCCTGTCGAACTTCAAAGATCCTCTGTACCCTGACACTTCACTTTGAAACTGTGCCTGAAATTTATTTATATATGTATGCACGTACATATAATACATATAAATACATTTTTATATATAGCAGGTATATAATATACATATGTATAAAATACAAAGTATATATATGTGTAACTTCTTCTTAAATGCAGACACCTTAGGATGGCATGGGTTATCTCTATCTTACACCTGACTAAGATCAGTTGTACAATGGAGCTTTGACTTTGTGCTGAGACAACAGAAATGGATACTTTTAGGGCTGAGAGCACTATGGTGTACAAGGCAGATTTGAGTACAGAGTTGTGTTAAGGGCTCCTTAGAAGCATGAGGACTCGAGGTCTGGAGTGTGTTTGTGCGTATTTAGGGGGGAGTGGGGAAGTGGATTCCAGAAACAACAAGGCTCAATGGAAATAGCATCAGCTCTAAAGTAGGGCAGATTTGTGCTTTCCTCCTAACTAATCACTAACTGTGTGAACTTCAGTTATAATCTGTATCCATTTTATTCAAGTGTGAAATAGGGATAATACTTTCCCCTTGACAGAGTTGCTATGAGAAACATGTGAGCTAACATATAGAAGCATCTATCCCAGTTGTTGACACTTTCTAGATACTCCCCATGGCATTGGTGATAAATTCCACATTTTAAAATCTTGTATATGGCTAGTGCTATGCCAAAGATTAACGGAGGAATGCTTTTTTCCCTCATTATCATTCCTGCTACCAGGACCCAGCCTAATACAAATAGTTTCAAAATTAATTATGTGACGGGTTCAATAACCTTTTGGGCATTAACCAGGGAAACTAATATTCATGGCATTGCTTCTATGGGAAAAAACAGTTTCCAAATTCCAGCAACTTCTGGGTTACAAGCAATTTTGGAATATCACCTGTTCATAAGTTGGACGCTATGTTTTGGTATTTTTTTTTTAATGAACTGCAGCCTATTTTTTCTGAAGGTAGTTCTTAAGATGGTTCTTTTGGACTAAATAAGTTGGCTGCACACAATTTCACCTTATCATCCCTGTATTCCTATGAATAGAACATGAAATTGAATTTTATATAATTCTTTTCCTCTAAGAAAATATATTGTACACCACTGCATTTTGGTCATTCCTTTGTTTTAAAGCATTCTCTGGACTCTACCACTATACAAAAAAGAAAAAGTTCCTCAGGACATATCTCTCAAATCTTTTAAGATTTTTATTCTGCTCCCCTAATAACTTTCTTCGGGTAATTGGCATGGTAGAGTTATTATCTATTATATAAATAATAACTGGTTTTGAAGCCTTACTCTTACCATCCTGCTGTTTAAAGATATGACAAATAGAAATAAATTGTTAAATTGGACTGTCATACAGCATTGTTTAGTGACAGAGACCAATTGTACATTAAACAACCTGACTTAGGAAATTTTACTATTTCCTCCCCCTTGTGTTACTCTGGAAATTGTCTGTCTATGTTGTACATCAGTGCTGTTCAAGTCACAATTAGAAATAGAATTCTAACATCATAAGATAATGATTGTCCTATGCATATATGTGGATTTGAATTTTATTTTCCTCTTTTAAAATTTGCAGTAGTAAAAAAGATCAAAGTATCCCTAAATTTATATTTATAAAGCATGCCAAATAATACCTACTTTTTCTAATTAAGTGAAACAGATTTTATCATCCATTTAACACTGGTGGTATTCTGGCTTGTTTTACAGAATTAAGCCATGATACAACCCTAACCTTTTGACTCTAAATCTATAAGAGAAATCCCAGGGTGATCTTCATTCTTAAAAATTACTGTGGATGTCTTCACACAATTACAGTTCCCACTGAATTGCTCAGGTAAATTTCAGCTTCATAAGCCGTATATGGAATGAAACCAGGCAAAATTCTCACATTTTGTTAATATCTCCTTTGGAGGACTAATGTTTATATAAATAATTTTATAATATATTGTTACAACTTAAATCTTTTGAGTATTTGCCAATAGAAAAATTGCACAGATTTTTCACAGCCAGGTGAGGCAGAAAAAAAAAATCTTCACATATAATCTTAGGTAGATGTATGAGACTATCATGTTTAGTGTAAATAAAACTATATTTGTTTCCAAGGTTAATATAGCTTTGATTTCCGAACAATTTTCATTGAGTTGTATTGTGGAAGAGACCTTTTAACTCTATCCTTTGCTTTCTGATAGAATTAGTCTGAAAACTGCCCAAGCCATGTGATTGTATATTCTCTTCTTGATCATCTCTTGGGATTTTGTGTCCTTAGGTAATATATTCCATCAGGAAATTCTGTCTTTACGTGGCCATTCACATTGTTCTGTCTTTAATCTTGTCATTAGTTTGTTCTGATTCTCAGTTGAATTCAATGTGGGAGTCTCTATTCTAATGATTAAGCAGAATTATATTGTTTCTGTGACTGATTTCTGTTTTCCATGTCAAATAACCTCTGTAACTTTAGACTTTTCCCCTGAGGTCCAAACTAGTAAACTAATAAACTAGTCTGTAGTATTTTAATGCAAAAGTCAGAGAAGAAACTCATCACCAACTGGATTTTCTTAAGGAGTGAGTGGTATCGCAGTTGTGAGAACCATGTGTTGCCAGGACTGATGTATCAGGGGCAGCCCAATAGGCTAATAGCAGACTAGCTAAGGAGCTCTCCCAATCCTGCTGTCTTTAGCTTTGAACACTGGAGGTATTATTATTATTACTGTACTTCTCATGGGAGTCAGAGCAAGGAAGGAAACTTTATTTTACAAAATTACAAAGTTTAAAGCATTTCAGAAGATCACTCAGTTTATTTCTCAATCCTACATAAAAAGGTAGCTGTATTAGAATTTTTGAAACCCTCTTACACAAATAATGAATAATTAAGAATAATAGTTACACTGTTTTCTAGATATCTAATTTTTTAATAAAATGTAACTCAAGAATGTAATTGCATAATATATTGAAAAGGAATTTTGAATAGATTTGTAAAAATCAAACGTAATATAGACCAGCTGAAATTTAAATTGATTGTAACTGTATCCTTTTGTAGAAAGGTTGATACAATGCCTACAAGAATTCATTTGAATATATGTTACATTTATTTTGTATTTTATCCTCCGTGTGTGTGTACAATTTTAATTAAAAGTTATTTGCTATAATCAATGAATATGTGCAGAGGACAGGTACAGTCAATCTAGTTGATAATTTATTTAGTAAATTGAACATAGGGAGCAGTATAAGTAATACTGTCCATCTACATTCAAATTATCCTTGATGCATTACTTTTTTTGTGGAAAAAATACACACACACATATGTATATGTGAGCTTTTCACTTAAACCTTGTTTCTTTCGTGTGTGTGTAATATATATAGTAAAGATACTCTTCAGGTAGTTCATATGTTTTCTAGTATTTCATATTTTCTATATTAGTAATATCTCATTCCAAGCTAACTTTGCCAAATAAGTTAAGTTTTAGACAATGCTAGTTATATGAGCATTCAAGACATTTGTTTACAAATCTCGTAAAACTCATGTAGTCCCACAGGAACTATTGTTGACTTATCCATATTACGGGACTTGCTTTTGCCCTTTCATTGTTTGTTATGCTTCCTTTAAATTACCAGTATTTCTGGCAGCATTTTCCCCTGGAGTAGCTATTCCTAGGGTACAAAATAAAACAACTTTCCTCAAATGAAAGAGATGCTGTTTGCTGTGTTTGCATCTGATGCAATTTATTTATAGGCAAGGAAATTAACATTTAGCAAAAGACTTACTGTTTATGAGATATTTTTATGGTTGGAAGGAAGAGTAATTTGCCATATGGCCCTCTATATCTGCTTGGGCGGGATGTTTACAATGGTGACCTTTTCCTGCAGTTAAAAAAAACTCTGTGGGCCACCTTCACAACTGGACTGCAAGTTCCTTGAGGTCAGGAACAGTGTATTCGTATAAGCATATTCTCCATGGCGACTAACACAGGGCTTTGCATATAAAAAGCTCTGAAAAAAATACTTATTAAAGGCAAATGGTTTTCTCATTGATAACCCTTAGGCTTGGTAAAATCTAAAAGTACCTTCTGAATAATTAAAGAATGAATTATGCTTATTATAGTTTTAATGAAGAATGCTTTTATTGTTTTCACAATCTTTAAAAATCAGATGCCTTCTGGTCATCTCCATCTGGATATCCAGGTGGCAAATTAATTCCCTTATGTCCCAAACCAAAGTTACCTTTTCCCTCCCATGGTAATTTCTCTGCCTTTAGTCTCTATTTTGTTTAAAGTCATAGTCATCATTCCTATCGTGCAAATAAGAAACTTCCACATAATGACTGATTTCTCTTTTGCCAACTCCTATTAATTCTACACCCTGATTATAGTCTATGGCCATAGAGGTAATGATTGCTCATTTGAAGAAAAATAAAAATTATTTTCAAAATTAAGAATAGAATAGAATATTCAAAGCTGTATTTACATATTATAAAAACAGCCGATAAAAGAGAAGTTTATCTCTGTGATAAGAGATATATTTGTTATCTAAATTGACTCAAAATTAAATATGGAATTGAACACATTAACCCTTATAACATTTATGGACAGTCTAAATTCAGATGATTACTTTCAGTTACCAAGGTATCAATGAAAGATCAAATTGAGAAATAAATTAATATAGTCTACTAAAGATATTCTCATTATTGTCTTTTCTTCTTTCCTATGTTTTCTAAAGAGCTAATCCATTGAGTCAACACAATGTTAATTTTCAGTAATGTCAAATAATCTTAGCATCTCAAATAAAAGAAATAGTCATTGAGTAGCCTTTGACTGCCTTCGTACCACGATCCAGACCAGTGGTACTAGAGTCAGAAAAATTCAACAGGCTGAAAGCCAAAAGAAGAAAGGCAGATATTGTATGTCCACTGATCAGAAATGAGTCATTCATTCTTTCTTCTTGCCAGGGCCAGTACTCCTGTTAGTGCTGCTGCTGCTCCTGTGGCGCTCACTGATTCCGATACCTGTGGATTCTGAGCGTGGCTGTTGTCCTGTCTGCTGTGTACCTATACCTGTGTAGATTCCTCCTGTGTACCTAAACCTGAACACTATTATATACCACTGTCATCTGTCTTGAGATTGTGGAGTCTTGGTCTTCCCCTACATGAAACCACAAAAATAAAGACAATTAAAGAGGAATAATGCAATGCATCTAAATGTTTAAGCTTAAAACCTACAAAAAGGTAGTGTGATGAATCAGCTATGCTCTATTGAGTACTATTTTTAAAAATATTTCAGATTTAAAGAAAAGTTACAGGAAGAATATGAAGACTTCTTATACTCCTGCATACAAATGTTTTAAAACTGTATAACAGACGAGTCGAGTTGCATTGATCCTTATAGGCGAAAGCTTTTCCCTTTGAAAAATTTAAGCAGTGGTAATTTTCTAGTTTGTAGCTAATTGCCGATTTTGCAGAATATAAAATATATGTAAAATGTTTTGTGAAAATATTAACAAACTCAAATGGAAATAGTACTGTTATCATCAGGCATATTATAGTGCTTTTAAAACTTTAAAAATAACATTATTTTCTTTTTATGACATAAGATGAAACAAATATATATTTTTAGGAAATTAGCGTAAATAATTATATTTTTATATGGCAAAAATAATAGTATACCCTATCTATAATGATATATCAATTAACTCTTACATCATCACCCTCAACTAATGTCTCATAGTTTTCATTAGGAGTTTTAGTATAATTTTCCTAATATCCTAAAGAACACTATTGTACAAAACCTAAAGTCTCCACCCAAAATACAAATATATTATTGAGGTAGTTCATGCATGGCATTTGTAAATAGTTATTTTTCACTTTCTCAGAAGTATTTCAATGAAATTAGCTGAAAATTAAAGTTTTATCATTTACATTTGTTGTTTTCCCTTTAACTTTCAATATACCGATGTGCCTAGTTTCCCACTGAAAATGTTACTTAGGAGACAATTGAACATTTTCTGGGGAGGGCTTAGCCATGGACTGAGTAATCTGGAGGGATATTTTTTAGTGTGATAGAATATACTTGTCTATGATGATTGTAACCTCTAAGGAAATTAATTTTTTGGAAACCTTTTTCAAAATTGTGTTGGTGTGATTATAAGGGTCAATTGTGTGTGTGTGTGCGTGTGTGTGTATTTCTCCAATTCCTGGAAAATTTCTTGACCACTTATGGTAATCTTGGACCAATTCCCTTTCATTCTTCTAATTTTGTGTCTCAGGATCTGCAACATTTGTTAGAACTTGGCTATAAAACCAGGCGGGACTCTCATCTCATGGATGGACTATAGCCTATCGACAACTCTAATTCTGATATTTTACTACTTTAATAAATTAGCTTGTATAAACTTAAAGAATGTATGTTTTAAATCTATTATTATTTCTTAAGTTATAGAAAATTATCTCCCATTATATCACCTTTATAAGCAAGGCCAGTCCCATTTCACAAAGGAGAAATTTAGGCAAAAAGGGCTTATTTGATCAAGTCCAGGAAATATAGAAGATTTTTGTGATATAAGGTTTGTGATATAAGGTCTCTAATTCCCTATGGCTCTGAACCGTAGTACCTCTTTATTCATAAAGAAATTGTGGAGTTCTTATTTTAGGTGGAATTCTCCTAGGTAGCTTCTATCTTCAAGCGTTCATTTGGTTAGGGGATAATATTTATATACAGCAGAAGTTAGTTATCAACATAGCGTGTGCCAAATGGAATGCCACATACTCAGAGGAGATCACAGGAGATACAGAGCAACAGGCATTAGAGAAATGATTGTACTGCAGGATGCTCTGATTAGGAACAGCATTACAGAGGAATTGAACTTGACTTTGAAATAGAGAAGGGGCAGAAGAGCATTTACATAGAGTAAAAAATATTTGTGGAAATGGCAGTGAAAAAGACAAATTGGAGGTTTTATTAGTCAATCAGACTGCCTGGAATGAAAAGATTTGTGGGAGTCAAGCTTGGAAACCAGAGCTGAAAAATAATTGTACACTCTTGCCAGTAACTTTAGTCTCTATGCTCATGGACAAAGTAGTATTTTAGTTATATTAATCCAGAAAGAGCATGCAGGGTAAATTAAAGTGGAGAGCAAAGTATGAACCAGGTGGCTAACTGCAAGGATATTGATGTAATTGTAAATGTTGAGTACAATTTCCCAGTGTTTTTATCACAAGATGCTTTCCATTAATGATGTTATATGAAAGATTCTTCATTGCCCTGAAAAACTGCTCATGGCGTTTATGAACATCATTATACTTAGGATTGTGTTTGAGATGCGTTGTGGATTAAATGTTCATAACCACTTTTTACTTTCTGTCTCTATATGTTGGGATGTTTAAAACAGGTTTTATCCTTTTTTCATGATCAATAACAATTATTTAATTTTGCTGTAGGTCATCTTTAACATAAATAAGCAGATATGTATTAAGGCACAGATATTTAGATATTTCTATACTTATTTCACAGTGATTCATTTTACAGCTCTGATCATGCTTAGGGAAAAATTCTTTTTTTAATTAGTTTAATCAAATTCTTCCTTCAAAATCTAAGGTTTTGTTTTAACTTACTGAAAAAGATTAGTCCAGGCATCTCAATCTTTATCTCCTTGGGTGGATACACTGGATGGATACATACAGTAGTATGGTTTCTTCTATAATACCAATTACCTCAAGATTGAGAGGGTATGGGTCTTGGTTGACATGAAAGAAAAAAATCATTAAAATATCAGTAGCAGAGCTCTTACTAGGCCCTTCAGCTTGTGAACTGACAGGGAGTTAAAAAAAATCAGTGACTGGAAGAAATCAATAAAGGACCTTCATGCATTGAACAAATATTTATTGAACATGTACTATGTGCCAGGTATTGTTTTAAGCACTGGGGATACAACAGCAAAAAACTGACAATCCCTGTCCTCGTGTAGCTTGCATTTGAATGGAGGGAAAACTAATAAGTAATAAACATAAAGAATAAGTAAGTTATTTAGAAGATGATAAATGCAATTGAGAATATAAAATGCAGAGCAGCATAAGAAGAACAAGGAGTCAAGGTTGCACTTCATTTAGAAGGTGACAATTGGTGAGACACTTGAAGAGAGTCGGTCATGAAGAAATCTAGAGGAAGAGAATTCCATGCTGAATGAAGCTACCAGTACAAATATTCTAAGTAAGTTCAAGTGAAGGCCCTTCCCCTTCTCTTTGCATTGAGCTCTCATGCTCAGATCTCCTATAGCCTCTTGGACTTATTTCCCAGAAGACCAGTCACTACCCACAAGGTCTCTGAGAGAAAGGAGGAGTGCAGAAAAAGCACAGATGAGAGAGTGTAATCAGCAGTTTGTCCTTGACACCAAACTCTTTTAGGGTCCCTGTCTCCTTTCTCTGGCTGCTTTCTGGCTACCCAGATCCCCATATCCTATCTTTTAGGTCTACCTTTTGCACTGAAGGACACATGTACAATTTTGTTTTAGTGAAGGTGTAGCCGGGCTATAGTTAATCTAATCAAAGAAGAAACTCTGCATTTGAGTTATCTTAAAAAGCATGACACAATTGTATCTATCATTTTTATTTGCAAAATGTTTTGATTACCTTGAATGTAGAATATTAGTGTTGTACTATTGGATAAGTCTAATTGGTACTTGTAAGAATAAAACATTTTTCATAAAATCAACATTATATACATATAAATTAAGCAAACCATTGGAAAATGATGATTCTGAAAGACAGCAAATGTAATCTTGCAAGTGCCTTCACTTATTATCAAATCAGGAAAAAAGAAGACCAGAATACATGTGGTTACGGTATTTTTATATGAAACATTCTCTTCCATAGGATAAACTCCAAACACATTAAACTATCAGCATTATTCACAAACTTATGTTTAAACCAGTAAATTGCACATTCTGCCTTTTTCAATAACTGTCACCTCATCTCCATTATGTTCACCTCAGGACTCTATTTCTTTTATGGGATCTAACCTACTAGTGTCCTTGACAACACACTTTATGGTGCTTGCATTTACAATAATTGTTGGGCAATTTGCCACATAGTACAACTGGAAAATATTTTACTAGCCCAGGTCTAAATCTTCACAAACACCATCAATTTTATAATGAGCAATACAGTTGTTAACTTAGAAATGATGAATGTCTCTTATCCTAAATGGCATCTAGGTTGCCTTTTGGTTAAAAAAAATTTTAATTCACTGAAGTATGGATAGGTAATACCCTTGATGAATGAAAATTAATTGCTGTATAGAACGAACAAAGCAGAAGTACAATCCACATAAAAGTTATATTAAAACTAGGCTGTTTGATAAGGTATACCCTCTCCTCCTCTCCCTCAAGGAAAATCTTAATAGAGTGTTTTTATTGAAGGACCTAGTTTCACACTAACCATACCTTCATGCAGGAAAAGCTAGTGTAGAACAGTACTGTAACCAGGGTTTCTCAAAGTGGGCTGCACATAGGAAAGGGAAAAATAAGACACCTATATCCAGATCCCAATACAAAGACTCCAATTTAATCACTCTGGGCTGGGCTCCAGGCTTAGGTATTTTTTAAAAAGCTCCCCAGGTGATTCTGATGTGTACAAGGGCTGAGAAGGACCGGCATAAACATAGGTGTTCTGAGCTATAATTTTTTTAAATTGAAAATCATTTAGTTTCAGTATCTACAAAAGAATAATACTATTTAAACAGAGGAAAATTATTAAATCTAAATGAAATAACACTTTTACAAATACAGGATGAGAGATTTTTAGCAACAGTAGCAACATTAAGGACTGTGTGGACAGTGAGATACAAAAGATGAGCTTTATGAATAAGGCATTTTTTTAAAGATCTTTTGCCCCTGTGATGACTTGGGGAAGAGGAAATGAGCACAACTAAACAGCATGGTAAAGTTAATTTCCATTTAGAATGGAGTAAACTTTTTAGAAAGTATTTATTTTTCCCTTTAAAAAATATTTATTTTATGATTCAGAAGATCAAACTTTTCAATACAATCTTTAAATCTTATTGCAGGATCTGACCTTCCTCTAGTCTGATCTCTCTTTACAAGCTCATGTGTATATGCTGTTGCTATTGCCTTCCCTGGCCACCTTCCTTCCCTGAGTTTGGGCTAGCTTTCTTATTTTCTTCTGTAGGACTCCATGCTTCCCCAATCATGAAAGTACAACTGTGATTTTAAACTTCTGGTTTGCATTTATCCTTCTTTAGACTGTAAACCTTATGAAGGCAGAGTTTGTTTAATCTTGGCTTGTGCTCATGGTTTAACTTCTAGCATGATGCCTAGCACATATTAAATATTTGTTGAATAAATATACATTGAATTTTGTCCAACATTGTTCTGAATTAGCATGGTGTCCAGTAGAAGGACTGAGTTCTTTTAAGCCCACTTGATAGCAGTGTTCTTCAGAGTGTTGACTGTAGTCTTGTGTTGCCTTGTTAAAAGTGTGGCAGAGGTCCCCCTCTGTAAGAATGCAACTGCATCTCAGCAGAATTCGGCTCTTGTCCCTGACTAGTCTGTGGTCCAACTTTAGTCACCTGCTCCTTGCCTTTGGTTTCCATCTGGTTCTCAACTTATCCTTCCCCAGTACTGTTTGCTCTTGTACTAATCTCCAACCAAAGTCTATTTTAGTGAGCTCTTCTCACTTCACCTTATTAGGATTTCCTGGTAATGAACTTTGTTCTATTTAATCAGGGATCCAAAAGCCTTCAACCGGGAAAGCCATCTTGGCACCGATGAGCTCTTCCCTGCCTACTCCATCGCTTTCAGTGGTAGGCTCCAGAGAAAATAAGATGGTGCTTGTACTATAACCTTCTAGAATCAGTTCGACTTCTTTTCTTGAATCTATATGTTCATTTGCATCATCTCTGAATCCACTTACATCTGCTCCAGTCTAGAACCTGGGTTAGGACCAATAACTGGTGGATGTTTTCTATCATTTAGTATTGAAATTAACATGAGCATGAATGTGAAGTGTAATTAGCTGTGTGTGATAATTATGTTAATAAAGATTATTTATGCTAATAATAATATTGCCTCCTATTTAAAGAATTTTAATCAAATAAATCTTTGTAGATCTATTTAAGGTAGCAAAGACCTTAAAGCTAACTTAAAAATTTTATTACTTAGACATCATCCAAATTAAAAACTTTTGCACTTCAAAAGACACAATCAAGAAATTGAAAAGACAACCAACAGAATAGCAGAAAATATTTACAAATCATATATCTGATAAGTGACATATCCAGAAGAACTCTTACAACTCAATAATAAAACGACAAATATCCCAATTTAAAAATGGGAAAAAGATTTGAGTAGACATTTCTCCAAAGAAGATGGATTAATGACCAATAAACACATAAAAAAGTATTCAACATCATTAGTCACTAGAAAAATACAAATCAAAACTACAGAGAAGTGTCATTTCACACCCACTAAAATGACCATAATCAATAAGACAGATAATAACAGGTGTTGACGAGGATGTGGAGAAATTGAAATTATAGAATTACCATAAACCCAGCAATTTCACTTCTAGGTATCTGTCCAAGGGAAAAAAAACATACATCCACACGAATACTCGCATGTAAATATTAATGGCAGCACTATCCACAAGACCCAAAAGGTGGAAACAACTCAAAGGTGCATCAACTGGTGAACGGATAAACAAAGTGTGGTGTGTCTATACAATGGAATACTATTCAACAATAAAAAGGAAGTACTGATACATGGTACAACATTGATTAACCTGAAAAACATTACGCTCGGTGAAAGAAGCCAGACGCAAAAGAGCACATATTGCATGATTCCCTGTACAGGTATATGAAATGTCCAGAAGAGGCAAATAAATAGAGACAGAAAGATTAGCAGGTGTCTAGGACTCGGGGTGGGAATAAGTTGCGACTCTAATGGGCATGAGATTTCTTTTTGGGGTGCTGGAAGTGTTCTAAAATCAGATTTTGGTGATGGTTGCACAACTCTATCAATACACTAAATATACTAAAAGTCATTGAATTGAATACTTAAAACAAACGGATTTTGTTTATGTAAATTACACTTTAATAAAGCTGTTAACTTAGAAAATTATAATACTGAGTTTGCATGGGGACATAGGTATTTTATGATAAGTAGATAAACACTTTGGTATACCCATACAGAGTTTAGAGTTATGGAGTTTATAAGTTTAGAACTAAGGGTCTGTTTTTCCTGAAATTTAGTATAAAAATACTTGTGAAAGATTGTATTGTATTTTAGATGAGACTAGAGTAATAAAGTGGCAAGAAAATGAATAAAGGTAGCAGGTAAAGTCCCAGATGAAAAGTTATATTATAACCTATTTCCCATACATGGTATGTGGAAAAAGCTTCAAGAGATACTAGAGTACCTTTCCATGAATTCTGTAGCTGATTCTGCTGCAGGAATAAGGAATATAAGTTTGATCCCCTTCTTCTTAGTATGTTAATTCAAACATTGAAGCACTTTCACTCTATAACGTCTTCATATTGTTTCAATAGGGAATGTGGGTATTAACTTCATCTTTTTGTATAAGTGCAAAATGCTGACATAATAATATTAGCGAATAGTTATTGATTACTTGCTGTATGCCAGACACTGAGTCATTTAAATCCATTTCCTCATTTAACGTGTTACGTTGATACGAATACTTGCTCTTCTTAGTTGGTTTAACTGCACTATTTTTCTTCCAATGTTCTCTCTCTTGGGTCTTTCTCTGCTCTCCTTTTCTTTTCTCTGCTCCACTACTCTTTCCCACCCACCTTCAGTCCAAATTATTCAACTGCTGGTTATACTATTCATGTTTCAGAGTTTTAATTTTAAAAACAAGTACTTTGTTCATGTTGCTCTGCCTTTGGCTAATTTGACATTGGAGGAAAATATCAAATCAGATTTTTGTGCTGAATTTTGAGTGATTTAGTCAAAGTGTTCAAGTTGTTTGCATATGTAAACGTACCTTAAATCAAAGAAACACAGGCTGAAGGGGAGGCGGTCTTCAAATGTAAAGTGGTAGATTCCACACGAATATAGAATCTTTTGTGAAGAAATCTGCAACAGAAGATGGAAGAAAGAAAATAGTTCACAAAGATGTGGGTGAAGGGTTGGCAAAGAAAATATGTAACACAAAATGTGGACATTTGTGAGGTATGCCTCAGTGCATTGCATTAATGATTTGCATATTAAGAAGTCACGAGTCTTCACATTAATGAATCCCTAACTAGTGTCTGACACAATAGACTGAAACGTCCCTGGAGGAGTCATTATGGCCTATCATGTCAATGATCCGCATATTAATGACTCTCTTACATGCTCATCAACAGGTAGCCTAATAGGTTTCCATTGAGTTCTTTTTCATTTGCTTTTTAAAATGCATCCCTCTCCTCTCTTCCTTTTGTAATACTATTGTGAAGAATTGACAAAAAGGTGCATTAAGATGATTTTAATGTGTGACGTAAGTTCACAAAAGCATTAAATTAAGAAATAATGCTTTAAGACTTACTGAGCCTGCCTAGAAAACTTTTCAAATGCAGTTAAATACAAACCCAGTTTGATAATTAGGGTTCTTATTTGGATTTTAACACAAACCATCCAACCCAATTTACCATATTTCTCTTTTCCCTGATATACCAATTTATGCTGTGATTAGCATAAGTAGAAGAGCTAGTTTGAAAATATGTTTGTGAAACTGAATTGCTTGAAAATGGAAATTAATTCTAACAGATTTCATATCATAGAGGTTACTAAACACTTAATAAAACTAAAAAGCAGTGGCTGATAGTATAAAAAAATAAAAAATACAGAGGAAATGTTAGACATATATTAATTGCACGGCAATAAAGAAATAGTCCCAGGATCCGAAAAAATGACTCTATAACTTTTAAATTTAACATTTACTTAAAAGTAGTCACAGGAAGACACTGAGTATCTTAACATTTCTAACTTGCATTGGCATGTCTTGACTTTCGTTGGTCCCAATTATAATATTTAAGATATCTAGTGATTTTTTACAAACATAAAACCTGCGACCTCCTAAACGAAATACTGATGAATTGCTCTTCCAGTATTTTTATTGAATTATAAACCATTTCATCTGTTGTACTCTCCAAATGAAAGGAAGAGTATTGATATAGGCTTGAAATTCTTTGTCAAGAGACAGGAATGGGACAAAAGCTGAGTAAAAAGTTGAAGCTTGGCACTTTGTTCCCCTTAAGAAATTACAAAATGAACCACATGCAAACATCAGTGTCTTGAGGAGCAATAGAGGACACGGCTGCTCAGGGGAGTGGCTGCAGGTTGGTGCTCTGGCCTCACACCTGCCACCCTCAGTTGGGCAACAGATAATTCTTCTGAGAGGTGTCGCTTGTGAACGATTTGATTTCAAAGTCTGGAAGTCTCATATCCCTTTTTATTTGCTCCCTCTCCTAACCCTTTCAAACATAACCCTTCTAAACACATACTGGGAATATCAATTTACATTTTATTTATTTAATTTTTTTGTGTGAGGAAGATTGGCCCTGAGCCAACATCTGCTGCCAGTCTTCCTCTTTTTGGTTGAGGAAGATTGCCACTGTGCTAACATCTGTACCACTCTTCCTCAATGTTTTTGTATGTAGGATGCTACTACAGCGTGGCTTGATGAACAGTGAGTAAGTCTGTGCCAGGGATCTGAATCCACGAACTCCAGACCGCTGAAGTGGAGCCCATGAATTTACCTAACCACTATGCCACTGGGGTGGCCCCTGATTTTACATTTTAAATTACTTTTCAAGGAGAGTTTTCAAAACGATCTGTAACAAAAATGCTGTAGAACTTGGATGTCAAAGCTTAGTATTTAACAAACCAAATCACTTAGGTGACACTTACATGTAGATTCCAGAGAGAAAACATGTTTCATCAAGATTTCTTTAACTTCAGTAAGCTGGCTCAGTAGTCATGACTCTGTGATAATGAAATTTTACACAACCACAGACAAATCAATATTATTATGAAGAAAGTAATGCCTGAAAGCTACTATCCTTAGAAAAAAATAGACATAACAATACTCTGATAATGTTTGAAAGATGGAGGCAATATAAGGCTCTTAGCAATCCCTTTACAGAGGAATTGTGAAGAATGAGAATGAATGTCAGACTTTTGAGGTAGCAAGACTCTCAGCTGGACAATCGCTACTTTCTTCTCACCCACCTGCCCCACAGGTGACAATTACTTCCTTTAAGAACTCACGTAAAATAAGGACTTCAGGTCGATAAGTTGAAGAAATCTTTTCCTGATATCTCTCTGATATATATTCTTTAGTTTTTCCAGTATCCGTAACTTAAAAACATTTACATTTCTCTCTTGATAGAATGTAATTGGCAGGCTGTGGCAGAGAATTCTCTTGGGCCAGGTTTACCTATAAGTCTTCTACTTAGAGTTCATGGATTCTGCTTGTAATTATGTCTCCCAAAGTAACCTACAATTTCTTTTTGGTTTACACTTGGGTCTCCAAGATTCTACTTAATCATGCACTAGATCCTCACAATTTAGTGCCCCTTTAGAAAGTACACATCTCTATAAAATTGCACACGGCGCCCAGATTCAATCACAGAATTAAACCTAAATAGTCTTTTCCTCCCTGATTCCTGTGGGATGGGATGAGCGAAAAAAAATAGTGCCACCACTTTGACATGACCAAGTAGATGTGAATGAGCAATCCTTGGTAGGAAATAAAGAGTTAGGAAATGAAAAAACTTTGGAAAAGTAACTTACCAAAGGATTCTTCAACAAGGCTGTGTTTTTCAGTTGCTTCCTTCTCTGCTACTGAAATTTCCTGCCTCAAGAAGGCACAGAAGCATTGTTTTCAGTACATTTTCAAGATCAAGCACTGAGGCAACGGGCAACACTCTAATTTAGAAATAGAAATAGAGAAAATTTTTCAGAACGTAGTAATTCAGTTGTATGGAAAACAGGAAAATGACTCAATAAAACCATCTATTGCTAAGGTCGTGGTATGTTCTTAGTTACCCGAATGCTTGAGACTTTTGCTTGAGTTTATTCAAAGGGCTTGTGGTTTGCCATGGTTTATGATTACATTTTAAAAGCAATGAATTAGCTTGTATAGTATGTCTTATCCGATACATTCGTTTATCCTAGTTAGTTGTAGATATTGGTAATGTTCCACTATTTGAAAAGTATTACCTGGACATAAGTAAAATAATGTGGAAATACATCCTTCTGTAATCTATATTACAAATAATGTAAGACTAGCTTACAAAATATGCAAGTAGGATTTCTCTCAATTTGAACTAATAATGCTGACTGTAAGATTGAATTAAGAATTTATCTTTCACTGTATTGAAATGTTAAGTTCTTATTTCTGTTGATCCTACTAGCATTTACATTTCTTTTGCAAAAAAAATTAAGGAATTTCCAAATTAAACATTTCAAAATTGTATTCATAGACTATTCCTATCAGTTATATAAATAAGGAAGTCTAAAACTGAGAAGAGAAAATTGGTTCCATTTTGAGCAATAAAGGAGTTAACAGGTAGTGGCTGCCTGGCTATGTAGAGAAGTGCCACCAGGCTCAATCTGGTCTCAGCAAGGAACTCTCTTGATCTGTCATCAGTGCTTCCGTGGGTGCCAGAGAGGAAGGCCAGGACAAGGGTACTGTGTTAGCTATCCCTAATCTAATCCAGAGCTTCCACTTCGAAGATAAGGAATGTGATGCCCACAAAAACCATGTTCCTTACAATGTTAGTTATTAGTCTCCAGAGTCAGAATTTAAGGGAAATATAAAGCCATTTAAAAATGTTTGATTTTTCCTTCTGAGATTATTTCTTGCTTCTTGCAATCCCTGTTAATAATGCAGAACTGTCTTCATTTTGTTTTCCTTTCTGCCATGATTATCAAGGAACTGAATTTAATTCATCTATCCGTCCTAAATTCCTTCTGCAGCATGTCTTAAAATTTTGTTCTTTAGACATTTCTGTTCGTAATTAGACATTCTCTCTCTAATTGTCTATCTTTTGATTAAATATGTCTCTTCTATCTTCGGTTCTATTTCGGATCCTTAGACTACCAGTGTTGTAACACCAAAGGAAAAGATAGGACGTCCTAGTAGTGGGTTAGTGTGTTACGAACTTCACCTCTCCTTAAGTACAAGTTTCTGCTTTCCTCCTTCTTCCAATTTATAAATGACTATAAAATGTCAGAATACTAGAAAGTAGTTTTTTAGAGAAACATCACCATAAAATTTATGAAAATAAATAGTACACAATATGTAATTATTTACCTTAGGAAAATTTTTTCAGTATTTCGGTAAATAACCACTTATCAGTGCTGGTGCTAATATACTCTTCCTAAGTGTCTTTTAAAAAAATTCTCAAATGAAGTGCAAGTTATTCCTAATTTAAAAGCTCTCCATTCATTTATTTTCCTTTCTTTCTTTAGAGGAGGAGGTGGAGGAAATAGAATGAGACCACAAGCTTTGAACAAAGAGGACAGGCCCGAACTTCTTGAGGAGTTCAACATTTACTCTTTAGCTGTTTATCGTAGGGGGAGAGGTGATGGCCAAGAATTCCACGTCTGGTTCTCTTTAGGCAGTGCTGAGTACTTTCACACAGAGTGTTAAGGAGACACAAATACAACATTCATGACTCACTTTGGAAAGGATCCTTTTTTATGCCAGCATTTTGATTCCACTTGGAATGGAGTTACACTTTTGCTGTCTCCAGCCTAATCCTGACATTTACCCTGACTGGTTGGGTAATTCCATCACATCAGACTTAGATTGTGGGGAACAGGTCTCTGAGAGGTTTCCCTCATATTATAAGAGACATATGGGCTTTTAGCACAATGGCATTATAGGACCTTAGGAAAAACTATATTATTACTTGCACTAGAACTACTGCATTTTGACAGTGTTAAAATTAGCCGTAATTCCAAAAGCAGAAGTGCCGCATACCCAGAAACTGCAGTAATATTAGCATGGTGCCTATGTCCTGACACTGAATAAATCAATTGGGTAATAACAGAAAGTGTGAATTAGCATTCTCGTGCACGCTGTATTTGGAGTGCACACTTTTAAATAAAAGGTTACTTTCACTGAAGATCTAGTGATTTTTCTTTGGAGGGTGATATTAAAAAAGGGCACATTAAAAAAGACTAAGGAAGTATCTTATCATGCGTTGCAAATTTTACTCTTAAAACTAACTTGTGAATTAAAGATATGAGACAATGGATTAAACTTTAAAAAATGTAGATAATTTCAAGTAGAAAGAGAAGTGTGGGAATCGGGTCCTGTGGTAGTGTAGAACTAATGATCAGTGTGGTATTTACCACGTCACTAAT
Organism: Equus przewalskii; assembly: GCF_037783145.1. Lineage (NCBI taxonomy): Eukaryota > Metazoa > Chordata > Mammalia > Perissodactyla > Equidae > Equus > Equus przewalskii. The sequence continues at coordinate 71,521,712 of NC_091834.1, read as the reverse complement.
AATAATGATAAAAGCAGTAGTGATAATAATAATATTTATTAAATGCTTCCATGTATTAAGAACTGTGCTAAATAATTGCCCTGTGTAAGAAGTAGGCATATTTTGGAAAAAATGAGATATAGAGAAGTTAAGTATCTTGTCTGAGGTCACGTGGCTTAGTACTTGGTAAATAACAGAAAAGACTAAGATTTGCATCCAAGTCTTTCTGCTCTTTTCTGCTACGGCTTGACTCCCTACGTAACGACACTGACATGGTGACCAAGAGGCTTGAATCTAGTTCTAGCTTGGCTACTAGTTAGCTTGTGTGACTTCTGCCACGTCGTTTAACTAGGCTTTAGTTTCTCTCTCTATAATATGGGGGGATGGGACTATCCACATATGAGGTCCCTTACAGATCTGAGATCCTATGAATGAGAGAAATTTGACATAAAAAGTAAAATAAACTTTCCTTAATTTATGTGAGGCTCAGAGGTAGAGACTAGGTAGGACTCAACTTTTGAGTGGTTACCAGCTGACTCAGAAACACAAGTTATTGTTTGCTAATTAATTTATTAGATATGTTACAAACGCCTTTCACTTCCTGCCTCATCAATGTTTCATCATTTTATTCTCTAAGGCACATAGACTGGTCTAGTCTTCAACGTATTTCTTCTTTTTTTAGGTATATATGTGACACATAAACAATTATTTTCTTTTGTGCATAGAGCTGCAGGTCTCCTTACACAGTAGGCTCTGACTTGCTAAAAAGTCTGAGGCATAAAGAGGCACTTTCTACACCATTTTCCTGGAATCCTAGAGACTGGAGTCTCCCTGTTTCCCTTTTATATGTATAGTTAGACCAGAGTGTTTCAAACACTAGTGCACATAGATATCTCTGAGGTTCTGGTCAAAAATGCAGATAGCCACTCCCCATTCCAGAGACGCTGATTCAGTGGATCGGGTTCTGGGCTCCTGAAGCAGCATTTGTAACAAGTACCAGATGGTTTTCACATAGCAGGGCTGCGAACCACATTTTGAAAGACACTGTTAACGAATGTCACTTCTTGTTAGGTTTCAACTTAGAAGTCATGTCCTCCTGGAAGCCTTTCCAACCCACCCTGCACGTCACTGAACACACATTTATTATACTGTAGGGTGTTGCTTTACTTAACCGTCTGCCTTCCCCACTGGCTTGTGATACTTTGAGAGTGTGGGGATTCTGTCTTGTTTATTGTCGTGATCTAATACAATATTTAGAAATTTGTGGACACAATAAATATTTGTTAAATGATGATTGATTGAATGAATGAATACTGATTGCTATGTATTTAAAATTACTATTAATTTCATGAGGATCACTATCAGCTGGAAACCATTCACTTCTTCCTATATGCAACATATATTTATTTAATATCTACTCCAGGTCATCATATAAAATTTCAATGTTATGTCCTATTTCTTTGAATTGGGGGTAAATTCATATACTCAAATTGTAAAGATGGTGGAAGACTTTGTGCAATGATATCACAAGAGATAAAAGAAACACATCAAACTCTGGACATTTTTCATTCAACAAGCACTAATTTTCACTTCTCATTTGGTCAAAAGCCCATATCCCAGGGACCTTCCAATCCTAATACATTTCCTTCAATGGAACTCACCCTCCTTCCTGCACCCTTGTTTCTCCTCCTGAATTCTCCATCTCAAATGATGGCGGTTCCATCCTTTTAAATTCTCAAACTAGAAATATCTGCGTCATCCTTTATTTCTCTCTACTGGTAAGTTTTGGCTAGATAGTAGTAAAACATGCTACACACTTATATAAAGATAGTAAGAAGTAGGAAAACTGGGTTCTGGCCCAGGAGGTCCAACTAAAGCTAAGGAATGACTCTCCCAACTGCCTAGGGAAGGGGCAGCCTGGATAGCTAAATCCAATGGGCTTATGCTCTGAGATGCATTGTTATCTACATCAGAAGTCTGCAAATCTGGCCTCACGTCAAAATCATCTTAGGAGATTTCCAGTACCATCCTTCTCCATTCCCTCTCCCCACCTCCATGTGCAGTTCTATTAATTTAGAACACACAGAAACAGGGCCTGGTGTTTCTGATATGAAAAACAATTTTGGGAACTGTTGTTATGTTTGAGAGCTATGGTATTCATGGGAGAAGGGAGGGGCAAGGTTAGCAGGGCTTCTGAACAACTGAGATGCTTAAAGTTCCTTTATCAGCTTGATTTCTAGTTTGTTAGAAATTCTTCTAGGTAGAATGCCCAAATCTAGCAAGACAGATTGGCTACTGTTCATAGGTTAGCTAAGCACTACTTATAAAGTTATAGACCCAAGTGAACAGAGGATGGATGGAAAGTATCTTACTTTTCCTCACTGAAGGACTAGAATAAAAGCCAGGAGCCTAGGCATACCTTGCTGGTCCACTGTGCAGGCAAGTGTACCAGAGACTAGAGAAGAAGCCTGAAAGCAGTGTCTACATGGACACCTCAGAAGCACATCAGCCAGCCCAGAAGACATGAGAAACCAGCCTGAAGACTAATTCAGGACCTTACTGACTTGTCATGCAGAAGTCCCAGTTAACCACCATACTTAACTCTCCCTTGCTTAGATCTTGGAAGGGGCAATAATAGATTTCCAAATCTCATGAAGGCAACCAAGCTCAGGCAGAGAAGTCATTTTAAAAATCTATGTACAGGGACTTGATCAACAAATCATGTTGATGCTACCTCAAAAATTATGACTCACATTTGATTCCTCTTCTCTTTTCTCATTGCCGTCACCTTTAACACTCATCATTTTGTGCCTGAATTATTGCAGGAGCCTCAGGACTGGTCTTCCTGCCATTGTAGCTCATCCCATCCAGGCTTTCCTAAGAGTGGTTCCTAATTGTATGTCCACATATTGGTCCCTAAATGTAAATCTGACCACGTCTCTCTCCCATTTAACTGTCCCATCCGTCAACCACGTTAGTTAAAAAGTGTATAAAGAATTCAGCCCTGCTTTGTCCGGCCTGCTAAGCCCTTTAAATCTGGCTCAAACCAACCCCAGTTCTCTTCCTTGGCATTCTTTCCCCAAAACACAGTCCATGGTCTCTGAGCACCTCACTGTTTCAGGATGTCTCTTTCTTCTGTGCTTTCTTAACCTTAAAACTTTGTTCACTTATCATTCTCTCAACTTGAAATGACCTTACCATTCTTCTCTAATTGGGAAATGTCTACTTTCCGTAAAACCTAACTCACAATGTTACTTCCTTTGTGAAAAATTCCCTGATTCTCCTAATGGAGTGCTCTCCTCATTTCTGTCCTCTCATTTTTCTCTAAGAGAATATCTATCATATCCCATTATTTACTATAATATGTATCAATTGTTATAATAATTGCCTGTTGATATGTCTATTTCCATCATTACATTATAGCTTCCTTGAGGTAAGAAGCTATAGATTATTCAACGTGGATGTCCCAGGGCTTATTATAATTTGTGGCACATAGTGGGTGTTCAAAATATCTATTAGAAGAGTAAATGACCCTTCTTATGATTAAATAATACAAATGACTATATTATATAATTTAAAGTGCACTGGAAATGATCAAAATAAGTACCTTTCTTTTTAATTTTTAAATTTATATTAGAAGATTTTTAAACTTTATTTAATTATTAGAATCCGTAATCAAAAGCATTCCTGAACTTTGGAAGGGGTGATACTTTAAGCATTATAAGACATAGAAAACTATGCTTGTTTTAATTTATTAGAACCTTTTCTGAAATTAAATTTTTGTGAGGAAAGAAGAGAAGAACAATGTTATGCTAATGTTGACAAGAGGTTGCGAGAAAGGAAGAGCAGAAAGGATGCTGCACATGTGCTCAGCAGCATTTACGATGTCACTGCTGTGTGTCAGGCACTGTCAGCCACTGGGAATACAGATAAATAAGACACTCCTCTACTTAAAAAGGACTCAGGAAACATAAAGGAGAGACTAGAAGCATTCCATAATACATTTCATTTATATACATCATCAACTATCGTTTTTAGTCTTTTTTCCTCAGATTTTCTAAAGCGGTTATAATTATTCACTTTTTATGTAATTGATCATATGACAAAAACTTTGAACTCCAGAGTGGGATTTTATCTATAGACATCCTCTAATCTAGGCCAGAGAGCTACCCATTTGTCTTAATAAATTATCTGAAACTAAAATTCAACTACTTAGATATTTTCAATAATGTAATAAACACCTGCAAAACTACCACTGAAAACAGTAACAAACTTCTATTTCCTGCCCCATTCTGTTCCTCTAACTTGCACCACTTGATGTAACTATAATCTTGAAAATCAAGCTTTCTTTCTCATATAACTTTTTATTTTATTCTCTCTGTTCCATCACATATATATTTAAATTATTCTGGTAGTTTTTAGCCTCATAAAAAAGAACATCTTCTGATGTAAGGTTTTGGGACTATTCATTTAATATTACGTTGCTAAGATTTATCCATATTGTTGTATATCTCTGTGGTTTATTAATTTTGAGTGCTATGTAATATTCCTTGTTGTGATATGCCATAGCTATCTATCTACTCTCCTGTTGGTGGGCATTTGGGTCGGCTCAAGTTTATGCAGTCAATAGCAATGTTTATCAATTAATTAGGTATAAAATAGTATCTCCTTGTGGTTTTGATTTGCATTTCTCTGTTCTCAAATAGTGCTGCCATCCCTTTATGTGTTTATCAGCTACACGTATTTTCTCTTCTGTGAAATATCTGCCCTTCTCCCCCAATTCTATTAATACGTTTGTGCTTTCTTATTGATTTGTAGGAGTTTTGTAATATATTCTTGATACTTATTTGTGTTGATTTTTTGTAATGCAAACGTCTTCTCTTAGTTTGTAACTTATATTTTTACATTATAAAGATGTCTTTTAATGAAAAAAAGTTTTAATTTTTTTTAATAGTCACTAGATTTTTTCTTATTTAGGAAAATATTTCCTATTCTTAGGTATGAAAGATGTTCACATGTTTTCTGCTAAGATTTTGAAGGTTTTTGACATTTAATATCTTAATCCATCTAAAGGTGACTTTTGACTATACGTTGTGCCAATTTCGTCTTTCCCCATAAAGGTATTAGCCATTTTCCTTATCTCCACTTGCTGAAAAGTCTCTTATTTCCCTGCTGTCTGATATGCTACATTTGTCATGTACCTAAGTTCTAAATATGTGTGGATCTGTTACTGAGCTCTCAATCCTTTTTCATCAGCCAGTTTGTCTGTCTTTATACCAATATAACAGTATTAATAACTCAATCTTCATAAGAACTCTTGAAATCAGATGGAGCAGTTTCTCCCTTCTCTGCCATTTCTCAGAAATATTCCAGCTTTCTCAGAAATATTCCAGCTATCTTTAGCCCTTTATTCTTCTCTTTAGAGTCATACTTTCAAATTTTGCGAAAAACTTCTTTGGAATTTTGATTAGAATTGAATTACATCTATAGATCAATTTGAGAGAGAATTGACATTTTCATAATACCTTCTTCCTATCTATGAACATGGTATATTTCTCAATTTTTCTAGGCCTTTATTATTTTTTGATACAATTTTATTATTCTTTTCCTTCTAGGTGTCTCACACATCTTCTATTAGTTTTTTCATAGATATTTAATATAATATTTAAATTTTTCTCTGTTTCAACTTCTCTTTCTTGTATTTATCCCTGAATCTGAGATTTCCCACCACCATATTTGTGTATTTGCATATTTTTGTAAGACACTAATATAGTAATACACAGTTTGACACCTCATTATTTGTCCCCAAAATGAGTTAAAAGCAAGTTCCTTTCCTTTTGATGTGATCATTTTTTAAAAATTGAACTATTTTAGACAATTGAGTTAGAAAAATGACTGCTAGCATTTTAGTTAGGTAAAAAGCAAAAGCCTTTAAATAGCTATTATTTTCCCTCTACAAATGAAGTTTTCAGTATTGTTATGAGAATGAAGAGGAAGCAGGGACAATTAAATTCTGTTCAATGGTTTATATCTGTTTAAGCACATAGACATTATGTACATGGAGAAGGTAAGATGTGTCAGCTTGCAGTCGGATCCCACAAAAGTAAATCTTCACATAGCTATTGGCTTCGTTAAACAATATAGATTCATAGATTAAGTCAGTATCAATTATGTAAACACTATATTTTTCTAATGAAATTATATTTATGTAGAAACATTGTTTTCGTTTATGGACCTCCTGGAAGTTACCAAATAGTTTTGGTAAAGTTAAAATTAAGCATTATAAATATATACAAAATTGAATTACCTTCTTACACAGGATGGAAGAATTCACAATTTTCTCATGATTTGTTAAAATAAGATTAGCCTTTTTGGGATTTGGATCAACATTATCCATGCAATGATAAATGTATCAACCATTGCCAACTCTCTAGATTTATTTTATTGAAGAAAAAGTCATTGAGAAAAGTCACTAGCAGCAAATTCAGCTCAGACAATAAAAGAAAATGTGGACACTGGGCCAGTCATTTCTAATAGATTGACTTATGACATAACTATACACAAAGTAGACTTTTGTCACCACCATTTTTCCTGCTAAGTGTCCTGGACAAAGCTAAATTTTAATGATTCCACAAATATATCTACAAACAGATTACATTTGAAAGAAAAAGCTATTTATCTTTTTCAGTCAGTATGCAGAACACAGTAGAAAAGGGAGTATAACCCAAATCATTTTAAGTAAAGAAAATATATGCTTCCATATAAGTGATCTGAAGTCTTGGTTATAAAATTGGCCTGTGGCTATAATACACAAATAAAGTCTTTTAACTGAATATAAATTTTCCTGCTTTTCAGTTTTTAGTAACTTTGTTTTCTTTTCTCCTTTTCTGGAAACAGAGAGTTAATATTATGTCAGTCCAACTGAAAGAATTTTGAATAAAATGGAACACAAAAAAATTAATAATTGGAACGTTAGAAAGCAATTTCCATGACCACAAATGGACTGTCAGTTCATAAAATTTTATCATATAAGCCAAGAGAAGAATGTTCTCACTTGGAAAGATTAAATTCATGAATGATGGAATAATCTGCATTTACATATATTTTCACTTTGGTTGTATAAGTTTTAATATGAGTAACACAATCATATTTAGAAATATGAGGTGGTGTGAATTATTTCAAAATTTTTCTACAACTAATATTTACTATTGCTTTACTATTGCTCATTCTAAGAGATCAATTTTATTTAAAAAATATACAAAGTAATACAAAAAATATGAAAGGTTATATTTATTTGGCTTGTTATTGGTTTTAATTTTCCCCTGTATAAAAACTATTAGAAGATGTAGTGCCAGAAAAATGTATAACATTTTGTTTTAAATTTAACAGTAAAGAAGAATCATCAGGAACATCCGATGAGAATAATTCTGAGGATTCAAAAATTACAGGTAATATTTCTTATTTAACTTTTAAACAAAATCTGTCTCTTTTGTTAAAGCCTACCATTATAACAATCTTACATGGGTACAATTATATTAACTTTTCAGATACCTATATCCCAAGCATTGTTTCTTCTCATGAGGACAAGGAAGACTTGGAAACCAGTAATCAGAATGTAAAAGATGTAAACAGGGAACACGATGAACATAATGGAAAAGAATTAGAGTTGATGGTAAGTGTTCTGGTTGCCACGGTATTAGAGAAGATGAATCTGTTTATGCTTCAAAGATGCTGCAATGCCTGCCTTTCAATAGCTTCAACTAATATAATTTGCAAATGTGAAAGCACAGCCTATTCTGTCTCTAGCTTGATCAACAAGGCACTTTGATTTCAGTATGTTGCTTCTGGTCTCTGCATTAGTAAATTAATGACATTCATTTCTTATCTCTTTACCAGGGGCTCTGAGTAATAGTTTGTAGGAATTACAGAAGAGGTAGCACTATCCCGATGTGCATTTCTAATCTTTGTGACAAGTGTACACTTAGCATAAACTCATCTGTAAAATGAGAGGGCTGGACTAGATGATTGTTAAGGTTCTGTCCGGCTCTACAAGTCTGATTCTTGCATTGAGCAGCATTTTTTTTTTTACTTCCGTCTTTGTGAGAATCTCAAAGCTCTATATCATTGGAAAGGATTAAATTACCAAATGAGGAGAAAATAGCCTGTGCCATAATTTTTAAACAGGAAACAAATTCAGTACTGTAAAACTTAGTATTAAATTTGTTATCATAAATTTCACACTGGTGAACATTCAATCTATTTGGAATTTTGTGGGGGATGGTTTAGATAGCATTTTTATCACAAAGGAAGAAATAGGAGTAAATGAGTCACATAATGCAATTTATCCTTTACTGTATTTGGTTGGAGCTCATATCATTAGGATACATGGATTCATAATCATCTAAGATTAAAATGACATTTGCCTCTTCAAGTGTCAGTGCTGAAACAGAAAAGAAATAGAGCTCATCTCTTTCCCCACACATTCCATCTTTTCTATAGTGATATGGAAGCTGCATCACTAAAGTATGCAATTTACTTTGCTCCAACTTTAAGAAACTACAAAGTTGTCACCCATTGTGAGAATTCTCACCAGCTGAAAGTTAACATCGCAATTTTTTTTTTTCAAACTACAGAATTTAATGAAAGGGTCCTGAAAAATCACATACTTCACCAACACACCTCATTACAATGAGCAGGCTCAAATATAAAAGTTTGTTTAGAAGTTACTGAGATTGTATGTCCAATAAATGAACAGGGAGCTGTAATTTAGATGCTAATTTGCTCCATGCTGACGTTAATGCATAAAACAATGAAGCTCTATAATAGATGGAAATACAACCAAATCTGTGGAACCCACAGGCATTGGCTTACAAGACAGCTGTGCAGTTGACAAGTAACATGAGCCTTATGTGAGAAGAAGGGGAAAACGTAAGATTTGCATATAATTATTGAGATCATGCAAATGTCAGTTATGAGGAGAAAAAAAAAACACAGGCATCTCACTGTTAAATCCTGACAGTTGGCATCACTGAAGAGCTCAAATACATTTGAGTACCAGTTGGCAGAGGGTCATTAAAACAGAATTTGCAGAGACATTAACTCCCTCACTTTTCTTTGAGTGACGTTTTGCTATTAATAGTTTGCAGAAGCTTTGCAGAAAACATATTAATAAGAGAAACTGTAATAGGGGCACCTACAGCAAGAGTAAATGCAGCAAGGGGCACCCAGGAAGCTGCTCTCTAATTGATTAGCATGGAGCTATCAATGTGTATATCCTAAGTGAGGAGAAAGTGCAATGACAAGCAAGAATAGTTGAATAATACAATGTGATATTTGGAAGCTGGGAAGGAGAGTGATTAATTTTGGCCCCTTTTCTTATTAATCTCATTCCCAAGTCACAGCCTACAAGGATCCCCCCAAAACATCCGGCTTCCAGAATTTGCGCAAAATTCACAAATGAAATGAGTCAAGGAAATTTACCCGATAATTACTAGCCAAGTTAATGAGACCTATCTAATTTATTGTATATATTTAAAAGCCTTTGGTAATTATTTTTGTTTGTTTGTTTTTATCCCTTAAGATAAATCAACGCTTAATAAGAAGTACTGCTTCCAGAGACGAAAAGAATACGTTTTCAACAGATCCAGTCGATTTTCCAAATAAAGCTGAGGGGTTAGAGAAGACACAAATCCATGGTGAAGTATACACTGACTTGTTTAAAAGGCCTTTGTCTCCAAGTTCATCAGCAGAAAGCTCCTTAAAGGGAGATTTTTACCACAATCAAAAGTGTTCCTCGGGAAATGAGTGTAGTCATCAACCTTCAGAGGAAATTACGTCCGATATGGGAGAAATCAAGCCATCACTGGGAGACACTAGGAGTGATGAATTAGTGCAATTACATATTGGCAGCAAAGAAGTACTGGATGATAATGCTAATCCAGCCCAAGGGAGAAGCAGAGTGCAGGTATCTTGTCCCTCCTCAGACCAATTAATGGCAGACAATAAACAACATGAAGGAGGAGCTAAGAAAATTGAAATAAAAGATTGGGAACATTTAAGAAGAGATTTCCATTCAGATTTCCATTTGGAAGAATCGATAGGAAAAGGATCTTCCAAGAAAGATTATGACAATGCTAAGAATGACAAGGAGGAGCAAAGAATACATTTAGATGTTAATGAAAAACAAAGTGAAAATTTTCAGTCAATCTTACATGACCAAGAAAGGAAGATCGGCCACCCTGAATTAAACGTGGAAGGGATTGGAGCTAGTAACAGAGACCTGACTGTTCTGCCGAGTAAAGATACCACAGTTCCCACCCAGGCAATAAGAGCAGATACTTTTCATTCACGAAGGACAAACCTAAATTGGGAAGAAGCTGTGTTAACCCCTGAGCATGATCTCTTGACTAGCGGAGGCACAACTTTAGGAGGGATACCTGGTGAAGGTGGTTCCTCAAGAAATGGAAATGTTTTGAGGACTGCTTATCTTTTCCAAGGTGAAGAGGAAAAATTGGATTGGATTAATCCTGAAGATCAGAATAAGAACACACAGCATAAACAAAGTTGGAATGTTCTGGAAAGTCAGGCTAAAGCAAGAGAAAGTGAGAGAAATAGAACAGAGCAGATCAAAGAACAAGCAGATTGTGAAGACATGTGGGAAAAAAGAGATAAAACAAGGAGTTTGAAAGCTACTCCTACCGAAGAATTGTTTACCTGCCAAGAAACAGTGAGCTGTGAACTGTCTTCTCTAGCTGATCATGGTATTACTGGGAAAGCAGAAGCAGGTACAGCTTATATAATTAAGACAACATCAGAAAGTACTCTAGAAAGCTTGTCTGCTAGAGAAAAAGCAATAATTGCTAAGCTACCTCAAGAGACAGCACGAAGTGACAGGCCCATGGAGGTAAAGGAAACAGCCTTTGATCCACATGAAGGAAGAAATGATGATTCACATTATACCCTTTGTCAACGAGATACAGTAGGCGTAATCTATGACAATGATTTTGAAAAGGAATCACGTTTAGGTATTTGTAATGTACATGTAGATAAAATGGAGAAGGAAGAAACCATATCTATGTACAATCCTGGGAAGACACATGACAGGAAGAGACGTGGCATTGGAAATAGAACAAGTGTAGAGGAATCCTTACACACCATTACAGGCAATGAAAAAGCAGCCTCAAAACCGGATTTACATTTGGGAATGCTACCAACAGAAAAAAAAATATTTCTGGAAAATAGAGATCACGGGCAGGTCCAAGAATTATCAAAGAAAACAGATGTAGATGCCGTTATTCATTCTGATTTAAGTTCAGACACTAATAGGGCTTCTCAAAATGGCTCTCACATTTCCAATCACCATGCTAAAACTTCAGTGCCATCTTATGAACAGGCAAATGCTGTAGAGAATACAGTTACTACCATGACTCTCCAATCTATTTCTGCTAAATCAGAATATGATTGGAACCCAACAAGTGAAACCCAGGGTACTGAAAAGCACCCTCATCCTGGGTCTATACCTGAAGAAGTTTCCAGAAGTTCAGAAACAGTGACGTCAGGTAGTAGGAGAGAAAGATGCATAGGCCAGATTTTCCAACAAGGAGAATGTAGTGTGGAAAAATCTCTAGGGCCAAGGATTTTAATCAGTGAAGATTTTGAGAGCATGGAAGAGGCAAGGCATGAAAACGAAGGATTAATAAACTCTCGACAATCACTGTACACTTCAGGTGACAAGGAACCTGAGGGCTCTGCTTCTGCTTGTCTCCCTGCCCAGGAGAGTCAAGCTCAAAGCAGTGAATCTCTGCTTTCAAGATACACCAACTCTAAAATACCTTATTTCCTTTTGTTTGTGATATTTCTTATAACCACTTACCAGTATGACTTAATGATCGGCTTGGCGTTCTACCTTCTGTCATTGTACTGGCTATCATGGGAAGGAGGAAGACAAAAAGAGTCCGTCAAGAAGAAGTAACCTCAGCGCTATTATTATTCTCTCTTAAAAGATAAGCTACTTAGCCCCAAACCTTTGGATTGGTGAAAAAGACTATTCATTGTTCAAAGAGCCAGTGCAGTTTTTCTCTTGAAGGATCATTTAAAAAAGAATGCGTATGAAGTTTGCTCCTTCATATAAGTAATTATTCTATATAGGACCATTATGTTTGGATCATTAAATACCTATATGAATATGAGATCTGAAGCACGTCAAGTTGAAATTAAGTACAGCTGTTGCTCCTTAGCAGGCTATGAAGTTGCAATGCTTCACGTCTCTTCACTACTTAAAGTGCCATTTCTTGCATTCATTTCTTTTGCAGTAAAGCTTCATTTTTTTTTCCCTGAGAGTATTTTTCCCCCTACGGTTTTTAAAAACAGATAAAACATGGACAATGGCAGAGGACTTTTTTTGGTCTTTTAGTATTAACCATGAAATTTGCATTTACCACTGTATCATTTCTCAGCACATTTTAATAGATCAAATCTTTCAACTTCGATTTCATACTTTTAAGAATGACGCCTGTGCATACTGAAATGCATAAACGGAAATTCAAGAAGCCCATTGTTTGCTTGAATAATACTTTATAAACACACATACCTTTTACCTCCTTTATACCTACAAAGTCAGGAAATTCATAAGCCAAGTCTGACAAAGACTGAAGCAATTGGGAGATGATCTTTCAATTCTGCAAAATTTTGTGGGTGGCCTCTCTGTAAGTGATGTTTTTCTCTTATAAAAGGAGAGTGTATAACACAGCTGAACAATTTCAATGTCACCTATTATTCAGAATTGAAAATTAAAGTTCCACAAGCATTGATTCAGAATGAATTTGTACCTATAAAGCACAAAGCATTAAAAGATACTAATAATTAAAAAGAGATTTCCAAATGAACTATTCTACTTGGTAGTACTTTTTGTCCTCAAATCTTTAATCTTTTCTCATTATAAGACAGTAAATTGTTCTCCAACCTGCATTTAGAGAACAAACAACTAATCATTTGTGATATTTAGTTTGTAATTAACAGATTTTTAGATGATAACTCAAAACTTTAATTGGGCAAATAGGTAGATATGGAAATCAACTGATAGAGAAACGAGTATACAGTAGAGCAGTGACTTTGGCTGCTGTTATGATCTATGGCTAAGTATGTGAAATAACGGAACTAATCATTTTAGTCACAGAGGGGTAATGCAAAGATTCTTATACAATGGTTTTCAACCACCATTTATTGAATGACTACTATATGCAAAACCCTGTGCTCTGTTCTATGGCAGAGCACTTCCTTTACTATCCTGAATTTCTAGTCCTCAGGGAGGAGGAATAGGGATGTAGTTTGATACTTTTGACTTGGCCGGGAATATGGAAGAGAGTCACATCAAGGGAACCCATTTGGGTGATTCCTTTTTCATAGGAACTTCTTTCATAGAGCATGTAGCATGTATCTTCAGAGAGAAAAAGTAATCTGTTTATTTACCTAAAAAGGTGAATTTACTGTGTAAAACTTGCATATATCATCCCACACTTCTAAGAAATATGCATTTATGGGAAGACGAAATGAGAAGGAAGCATTTAAACCGACTTTCATGTGGTAGTAAATGATTTCCTGAGTTTTCATCAGGTATACAACTATTTCCAAACCCCCTAATTGCCTGCTTGTCTCAAGTCCCATTGAAACTGAATGCTTGACTTGAACTTTTTAGTTGAACAAATACAAATATCCTGAAGTAGTACTAAGGGCAAATATTTGATTGTTTGAGAAAGCACATTTTCATTAAATACAAGTGGAATACTGTCGGCTGTACCTAGAATATTATCTTTAAAATTGCTGTCGATAATTTTGTTGACAGGTCTAAATTACAACAGAGTTAAGGTTAGCATTTCTTCAGTTCTTAATGGTTTGGTTTTGCATTCTACCTTTAAGAGTTTCGGTCAATATGCCATATCTTATTAATGCAAAGAACACTACATTACTATATGAACACAGGTGCCCGAACTATAATTATTCTCTTATACATAAAAGAATGTAACTTCTTTTATCTCTTTTATTTGACTTTTGGTAACATTAACTTACTAAACCTTCTCATGCATATTTGTAATATGACAATAGAAGTTTCAAAGGATTTGAAATACTCAATTGTGTATTTCTCTGCATGCAATGAAGAAATAATTGGCAATCTAACCGATTTTCCAAACATTACTTACGAAGAATTTGAAATAAAGTCATGAAACTATGGCTTATGAAACTATGGCCAGGTGGAGAGGTGGCTTTTTGCGATCCATTTTGGTCACATCACTATGTTGAACAAAAAAGTGGGTCTCAGGAAGAACCAGCAGCCCCTGGTTTATAAAGATTCGACTATGAATTCTCATGGCAAGGGTAATCTTTAAAAACCTTCACCACGTCTTCCTGAGTATTGGATAAGGTCCAAAAGAGGCTGTGACATGAGAAGAAGCAAAGAGAAGTGCATTGCACACCTGTTTCTATAGCGGGTAAGAAATGTGATTTAATAGCCACCACCTATATTGTTGGGCTTCTGATTATTAGAAACAAAATTCTAAAAATTAATTGGCAAGTCAAGAAAATGTAGGTACCAAAATCAACTATCTTAAAAAAATCACATCTGTATACACCATCAATATCTCAACAGATTTTTCAATGTTAGAGGAAATGAGTCAATGAGATGACATTCACCCATCAACATTCAAGAACACTGGGTTAGTGCAATTGTGTTCCCCTGCTGAGCTCCAATATTTTGGTAGTGAAATATTTCAAAATATATATATATATATGTGTGTCTCCATTTTGTGAGAGAAATAGGATCATCTTTTATTTGTCATCTTAAACCAATCTGCTAGTTAAATGGAAAACTTAAAAATGTCCAGACCAGGGGGCCTGCACTGTGGCTGAGTGGTTAAAGCTCTGTGTGCTCCACTTCAGTGGCCCAGGTTCGGATCCCGGGTGCAGACCTACTTCACTCCTCAGCCATGCTGTGGAGGCATCCCACATACAAAAAAATAGAGGAAGATTGGCACAGATGTTATCTCAGAGCTAATCTTCCTCAAGCCAAAAAAAAAAAAAATGTAAAAGAGGAATATTAGCAATGGATGTCAGGGTGAATCTTCTTCACCAAAAAAAAAAAAAAAAAGAAAAAAGAAAAAAAGATCCAGACCAAATTTGGGGAAATAAATAAAATACTTCATTTTTCCTTAATAGCATTTGTGGTACTTTTTTTTAACACTTTCTTCAGCCATGAGTATTATTTTGTATCACCAGGACTATTGTCTTGTTTATTAGGCTCACATTTTACATAAAAATAAATCAAAAAAGCAAACAAAGCAAAACAATAAGAAACTAGCAGGAGAACTAGTAAAGATGCAGGCAGGAAGACTGTCATCTCCAGGGCCAGTTTACCTACTGATTTCTATTATCATGATCTGTGACCTTTCTTTCAAATTTTCTCCAAGTGAATATAAAAATCGAACTAAGCAATAAGGATCGTCTTTTATTATTTGAATCTTGTCTTAGCCAGTTCTTGTGGAACTGAAGAACAGGATTGATTTTGATTGTTCAGCAAAGTATGAAAGAGGTACGACAGGCCATGCTCTTCCAGTGTCTCCACAGTGGTACACCTATATGAAGAGAATAGCTAAAAAAGTTACTTTTATACCTGACTAAATTAGTTTGCTTAATTTTTGTCTATTTTCAGAAATAATTCATAATAAAAATCATGACAACATAATTTACTTTTCATCTTTCAAAAATAGATTTGGTCATTAATCCAATATGTTTCCATAACTTTACCCAAACTTTATTAAACAGCTAATTAAATTTTCACTAGATTTTCAGCCTAGCTTTGAATGATCACATTTTATAAGAAATGTCACTATTGTAGTGCATTAAAACCTTATTAAACAAACAACTCTTAAAAAATGTTCAGAATTTTTTTGTGTCATTTCTATATTTGTTAAACACATACGTATTACCTTCATTTTTCAAATATGAAACAATATAATATGTGAAAATATAAGAAAAAATCCCCTAAGTCTTTTCCTAATATATCCAATTCTTTATATTCATGATAATAAAGCAAAGAGGGGCTTGGGTAAATCAAGAGTGGATTACAAAGAAATCATTTTTATTTGGCTGAGATGCCTCTAAGGTCTGATTTTGCAGCATATTTCAATGCCTAATTAAGTAACTGATCTTGGTTAGTATTAGTGCATCAGCCTTCTTATCACCCCACCTCAACCATGCAGCCTTATTTCCCATGGCTCCGTGTCTCAAGATCGCCGTCAGTCAAGCAAGTCACATTGTCCCTAGAACAAGCCATGCTCACCTGTTCCTCTGTGACTGCTCACGAGCATCCCTCTGTCACTTTCAGTTATCTTTACTCCTCTCTTCCTATCCAACTCCGCACATTTTTCTATGTACAACTCAAGTCCCCACTCTTTTGAAGTTTCCTACTATTTCAGTTGATGGGAGCTCTCCATTTTCAGATCTCTTATGACACTAATCTTCTTGCATGCACTAAGCATTTCACTAATTATCCTGACTGGACCGCCTGCTTGTTCAGGGCAGGGACAGTGGTCTTCCCTCACAAGGTGCAGTCTGTAGGAATCCTCAGTCAGTACCTGTGGATAGAATTGAATTGCAGTGATGTCTCCTTCCTCTCCTGTTCCTATAGTTGGACAGGATACTCTGAGGTCTGATTTTAAAATAAATAAACTTCATCAAAACAAAGCTAGGATGTTTTAGGAAACTGCCAAAGACAATGTAGAAAGAGGCAAAAAAATGTGGAGACAAGACAGAATAGTGCAGTGGATTTGGAACGTGGGCAAGAAGAGAAATAATCCTTCCTCTCCATTCTTCTTAACAATTAATTTGATTTTCTGTATTTATTAATTTTTCCTAGCACAGCAAACATACTCTTCATTCTATTTCATGGGAAATAACATATAGATGATGTATTAAGAGACTAATAATGCATACCTAATTAACTGGCTAATGTGAAAATTGATAGAACACGACATGCTTTCAGATAAAGTAGCTCAGTAGCTTAAACACCAACAAACATCACAAGGTATAAAGTGTAAGAAACTCAATCTTCCCAACGGCTGCCATGCCCTTTGGAAACGGCTGATCTCTCCATTTCACACCTGTTCTGCGTGTCAGCTTTTAGTGTGAGCAAATAGAACAGCTAGTAAAAATAGTCGGAGGATTTTTTAAAAAAGAAAACATGCCTGATTAACATATAAGAGAGTATGTGTATATATTCACAAACATATGCACACGTGGTATTCCAACATCTGATAAATGACAGTAATGGCAGTGAGCATAAATAATAAGATGTGTAGTGATGTATATAATTTATAAAAGTTTTATCCTTTCCTTGAAAGACTCATTCTATCATATTTAGATATGAAATTGATAGCAAAAATATATGCCTATTTTTGAGGCAGAGTCTGAAGAAAAGTAGTATATGGCCGGGAAATGTAGTAGCACAACATATAACAGCTTAAGACCATCAGCAATTAGTCTCTTAAGACTTAAAGAAAAGCCAGATACGTGTCTACTATATTGTAGAATTCATCAATATCATGTATTGGTTGACTTGGCTTTGAGTGGAAACAGATTTAAAATTTCCTAAAGACACACTCCATAAAATATAATGTCAAACATTAGAGAGATGGTGCTGAAAAAATCACTTTAAGAGGTTAGAAATTCTCTTTGTAAACACTGAAATAACCCATAATCTGCTTTTAATAATTTTATGTAGGAGGATTTTAATGTGCAGTTTGTAAAATACTTTTTAGCATGGAGAATTTATGAAAACATCACACATTTAAATCATTTTCTACATACACCCTAAAAATGATATTGACATTTTGTTTCTACATGTTAAGTGACTCTTTTCAATTAATCCGTAAATCTTTGGGAAATTCAGTTGTTATTTTTCATTATGTACATAAATTTTCCACATGTTTAAATGAAACAATTCTAAGTCCTACCTAAGGAAGGAAATAAAGGTTAAAGAAAAGATAATTTATTTCCTACCTTCACAGATATAAGTGGAAATATTTTAAATACCTTTCTACTCTTTGAAAGTTGGAAAGGAAAATAGGATGTAAAGATAAGAGAGTATAAACGTCTTGCATATTTATTTTGCAGTCTTTAATATTTGGGATCAGGCCTACAGATTTCAATTAACGTCAGTACTTTTCTCCCATGTGAATTCTTTGGCCTACCTGGTCTTATTTCCATCCTTAAATTACTATTTAATTTAGGTGCAAAGTATTGATTCTTCATTACATGAATAAGAAAGGTACCCAGTCTAAATCTTTGAGTATAATATCTACAGCTGTATTGCTATTGACCTGTGTATGTGAGGTTCAATCTTTAATAATAATAGTAGTAGTAGTAATTATTATTGTTATTATAATGAAACAATAGCCAACTCTTGAGTGTTTACAATAATTTGGAACTATTTTAAGCTCTTCATGTGAAACAACTCATTTATGTTTTACAACTCTGTGGAAGAAGTACATTTACTTTCCATTTTATAGATAGAAAAAGATGTAGAGAGGCTGGTTTTTCCAAAGTCACACAGCTAGTAAGTGGCAAAGTCTAGATTCAGACTCCAGCAGTCTTCCTCCAGAGTTGATCCTCGTAAACATTGTACCATGTTGCTCCTTTGATCCAGATATAACAAGTTATCTTATAAATTGCACAGTTACATATTAGCATGCTGCATCATGCCATATTAGTATATAAGCACATTACATGTAACATACCATTTCTCTTGCACAAGTAATTCTATCTTTGTTAATGCTCCTTAAAAAAGAAAGTTCCTAAAAACATTCTATTCTTTTCGATTTATTCAGATCATCTCAATTATAAAAATACACATTGATTTCCTTCCAGGTCACAAGCAATGCTCTAGTCCCAGGTCTTACCCAGCTGAGTGCAGCAAAGGAGATGGAGACGTAAACCAATAATTGCAATATCTTGTGACCAGTTCAATAAGAGAGGTGAGATTTAGGAACAGAGTGGCCCAGAGGAAGGACTGTTAGGTCCTGTAAGCATTTTGCTTCTTTCATTTCAGAGATGTGCCATCTTTTTAACACTATAATTTTAGGTATCAAGGAAATCATGATAAAACCCACCAAGTGCCTCAATACAATTTAGTTTTACAAACATAATAACTACAATGAGGATACATCTTGATGTGATTGGTATGTGCTTATTTATGCCTGATGTCCCAGTGCAATTATTAATAGCACTCCTTTCACTTTCAAAAGTAACATGATTTGGATGAAAATAACAAGGTTAGCCTAAAAATCCAAGAAAATATCCTAGCCAGTAGGTGTAAATAATTCTGAGACACATTAATAAAAGGGGCACCTTCCAATATGAAGGCCATGTATAATCTATAGACAGAACTTTTGTCCTTAGGGTTGTAGGATATATAATTCAGATATAGTAGCCCCTGGTCATCCCAGGTAAAGAACAGCAACATTTGTGCAGATTCAGCAATGCAGAGGGCATTGATTAAAAAAAAATAGGGATATTTTGTAAAGAATGTGTTGGTCAAAATCCATAAGAAAGAAGTCACTTACTTTACTGACACCAGATAATGATAACACTGTGGAACGAGATACTCTAGCTTATAGCCTGTTCAGAGGGCTCAGGACATGATAATTCCATCCAGGATAGCCAAAGTGGAACAAGATGGAAGAAACTTTTGCAAAAGTTGTAGAGGCCACAGTCTGTTACTCAAAGTTACAATGGTGTAATGCTGTTGGAAGCTGTATTATGAGTACACGTTCTATTAATCAGCCATAAGAGGAACAAAAATTTTTTGGAAAGAAGCTAGATAATATTACTGGCATTTAACAATCATGAAGTTACAATAGCAAAAATAAATTAAAATATAAACAAATGACCCAAGATATTCAGTAAGAGATACAAACATTTGAAGGCAGAAATAATGTCACTTCCTCTAGTTTTGACCCTTACAATAACTGTCATTTTTGGCCTCACTTCATATAGGTGTGCTGTGCTGAGACTGTGAATGACAGCGGGTCAGCATTTCCTTCACTTCTGCTTGAGGCATATGTGTATTGGAACCTTATTCAAAGAACTGCTATCATAATTTAAGACCCCAAAATATGTTCATGCTGAATAAGTGGCAAGGAGCTAGCATAGTTGCCCTAAAACCCTTTAGTTGTGCCTCTACTGACTTCAACCCAACCTTACCCCACAAGACATAGAGGAACAATGTTTGAATACCAGTTTTCCTATATATACTCTTTGCTCACTTAAAAAATATCACTTGGGAGCCAGCGCTGATGGCCTGGTGGTTAAAGTTTGGCATGCTCACCTCTCCAGCGGCCCAGGTTTGCTTCCCAGTCGCGAAACCCCACCACCTGTCTGTCAGTTGCCATGCTGTGGCAGAAACTCACATAGAACCAGAAGGACTTACAACTAGGATATATAACCATGCACTGGAATTCTGGGGAGGAAAAAAGAGGAGGATTGGCAACAGCTGTGAGATCAGGGCAAATCTTTCCCTGCAAAAAACCAAAAAACAAACAAACAAAAATCCCACTGGGGTCAATTTTATGTATCTATAAAGCTGTTCTATCATAGAAGGTATAGAGCCCTTGATATTTGTAAAGTTGGGCATCAATATTTTTAATTGTGAAGGCCAAGGGAAATTTGATTATAGTCAATCTGCATCACTCAAAGCTCTTTGGTTGGAAATAACCAAAACTCCTCAAAGTAGTTAAAGCAAAAATACAAAAAGAAAATAAAAAGGAAATAAGACCACTATTCAAGGTCTAGAAGTGAAAATAGGCATCACTAGGGACAGAAGCCAAGACATGAAAAGCCATCAGAAATGGAATCTCTCCTGGATTTCATGTTTTGCCACCTTTTTTTCCTTTTTCTGTGTCCATTTCACTTTTCTGTTTTTGTCAGTGGATTTTCTCTTTTGGTCTACTCTTCAAGATACATGGTCTCTAAAATAGAATTCTCCAGGGATAGTCTTATATTCTGATTATATATGTCCAAAAGTTAACTGGTTAGAGTTTTCTGGATCTCAGTTTTTAAAGTCCTAGGAAAGAGAAGTTCATTGGCTCAGTCTGGATCAGATGTTCACTCCAAATGTGATCCACTGTATCTCAGTACCTGGAGGCAGAGGGGTGTAGAGCGAATGCGCTAGAGGACACACTGGAAAGGAAATGTTTTCAGGTTCTTGAAGGGTAGGTTGTCATGTGTCTATGTAACGTGCCAATTCTCATATCTTTATGAATGTTCCTGCCTCTCTTTTTCCCTTTGTAGATCTCCATGGCCCTAATTTCTATAGATTTAGAGTAGATTTTGATATCCAGTGGGGCAAGTTCCTATACCTTTTTCTGTAAAACTCTATAAGGCCTTTCGCTCTTTCATATGAAGTGTAGGATCAGCTTATCAAGTTTCATGAAAAACTTGATTTTTTAGTGAGATTTTACTAAATGGGTACATTAATTTGAGGAGAATTCATATTTTTAAAATATTGTCTTTCCATTAATGAAAATAGTATATTTCTTATTCATTTTTGTTCCTTCAATTATGATTTATAACAATCTTCATGAATATATCACACACATTAGATTTATTCCTAGCTACTTTATGGCTATCTTATACCCTGAGATGATCTCAGATACTTTAAAATAAAAAAATAGAAATAAATGTATAGTATCTCCTGAGATTTCAGGACTGGATCAAGGCAGATTGGTATTTGCTATGATCCCATTAAAGTATGATCCCACTAAAATATGAAATAATACCTAATATTTCAAAGATTATTCTCACTATATAACAAGAGAAAAGGGATGAAAAATCATTTCAGTGCTAAAAATCACATTAGCCAATGATTGACTTAGGCTACTGTCACATTTCAGTTTCAAAAGGCATGACCAAAATACAGCAACATCAAAATACCTCACTGCAACCTCTCCTCTGGTTATTTATGTCACTCTTCTGAACCACATCATGGAGTATGGCTGACCTAAGAAGCTATCAACTCCTGACAATTGTAAAATCCCTTTCATCTTATTCAGGGAAGATGTCTGGTACGTATTTACTTTTCATCATAGGAAAATACATCTTTGTGGATTACCTCATCAAAAGCATCCTTTAATATAACCTAGAAAATTGAGTGTGGCTTCTCAGATACCAAAACAATTCCTGCATGGGAAAAGATTGAATTAAATTGGGATTTTGCTAGCATATTGAGTAAACACTTCATCTTTGATATGTTAAAGCTACCTGGGGACCTTCAGAGATTTTTTTTCTCCCAATTTATAAATTAGAATTCTGCTGTGGTTGTGACTAAGTATAGAATTTTTGCTTTGAATATTCCCACTGAGGTCTTTCAAAGTATCCTGCCCACCACCAGAATGGTTTTCCCATGTTTTGGCAAGACAGTGCAAAGGTTGTATTCAAAACACAAAAGGTTAGACAATCATTTTTTTGTTATCATGAGAGAAGTTGATAACTCTATAGCTATTTCTCACATTATTGCTAACTATAGCTGACCATAACTATTTCCTGGAGCTAACAGATGTTATAGTTAGCTGCTGTGTAGGTTTAGAAGAGTACAGTTCTGGGAAAAAACAATCCTGGTAGCATTGGGAATGATTTCACAGAGGAGTTGGCTCACAGGCAGGTTCTTAAAGCTAGAATAGGATTTTGATAGAGGATGAGAGAGTAAGAAGTGTTTTACCCAAGAAGGCTGAATTAATTTAACTCAACAAATACTCAGAACAAACTATAATAAATAGAGTTAACTCCTAGTCAGCCCTGTTACGTGCTAGACACTACTCTAAATATTTAACATGAATTATCTAACAATCTATCTAAAAACCTATGAGTTAGACACTATTAATATTTTCATTTTATAGATGAAGCCCTGATGCACAGAGAGATCACTCTGCTATTAAGTGGTAGAATTAGGATTTAATCCAGAGCCGCTGACTGCAGAGCGCCCACTGCTAAAAACAAGGATCCTGGAGTCGACTGCCTACCTTCAAATTCTGACTCCATCTGCAGCACATAGGTTGGTGCCTGCCACTGGGTAAGCGCCTAACAAATGTTAACTATTTTAATTAGGTTTATTGTTATTACAAATAAACTGCTGTGTCATTGCTACTTCTCTGTGGCTGTGTGTAAGTTATTCAGTGTATCGCAGATGATACAAAAACAGAAGAGCTCAGTCCTCGATGAACTTTTAGTCTTTTAGGAGCAATAGATACATACCCCAGAGGTATAATGGGCTAAGTACGGAAGAGGTTAATTCCAACTGGAAGAGAAGATTTAAGGAAGACCCCAAATGTGGTTTTTGAGCAGAACATTGGATGGAGAAACTTGCAACTGAAGAGATAAGAGGGAAGGCATTGCAGGGTGAAAAGATACGGAGCATAAAGCCACAATGTTCTAAAAATGCTCAGAATGTGTTTGGAGAAGAGCTTCATTTACACAGGGGGAGGAAAGGGTAGTGAGAGGAAAGGTAGGAAAGCTGCCTTAAGTTCAGATCTCATGGAGCCTCAAAGAGGTCGTTAAACAAGTCAATGACAGATCAAAGGCATTTTTGGAAAATCGTTCTGGTAACAGGGTATGGAATGGAGGACAGGAGGGCGCGAGTACTACTATAGACACGAAAGCCTCTTCAGGCTCGCTGCCCTAGTTCAGTTCCACCCTCATAATTCTAACAGCACAGCACACTATCATTGTTTTTGTGTGTGCCACTGGACAAGTCACCTACTATTTTGATCCTCTGTTTCTTCATTTACAGAATAAGGGAGCTGCATCGATGAGTATATGATCATCAGCTTGTAGAAGTCATGGACTCTCTGTGCTTGACTTTGTGCTGAAAACTTTCACAAATAATTTTTGAAATAATAGTAGTTGGCAATATCTTCCATCTTTTAGTAAATTCTTATTTTTTATTTAACATTTACATCCATTTGGCACATAATACTATATTATTGATCACTATTTTTATCTTATTTGCATTTCTTCTCAACAAAGCTAATTCAGAGAAAGACCACATTTTATGCTTTTATATCTAAACAGAGATTAGTATATCACATAAGCTCAAATAATACTTAATTGGTTAATGGCAATATGAAATTCTATGCTTTGATTATGGTCTTTTTCCAGTGAGCTGAAAAATTTACCATATTCAACTTGTAGAATAACTTTGATATATAAAATTAAAATGATTTGTTTTACTATGACTGCTTATGTAAACCAAAAAAATGATATTAATTTTTATTTTGTCTATTTTTATATCTTAACTCCAAAACCAGAACACATACCACAAAAAAGAGAGGGAGAGGATATGTTTTCTTCCTCAAAATAAATATATAAATCCATAGAGTAAGAGATAATTATACAAAGACTATTTTTAAGATTATGAAAAGGCTAAATATATTAGATATCCAGGTAAGGAGAGCTGCTTTCAAGTTAAATGGCTTCTATTTGGAAACTTTTGTAGTGATTTTCACACCATATATTCACGTTGCTCCTTGGACTAGTGTAAAACATATATCTCTTGATATTTGAAACCTGAATGTCCCCTAGATACTTTAAGATGCTACAGCAAACACAGTCCTGTTGGTCTGAGAAGCCACTAGAAGTAAATCTTAAAACTAATTATGGTTCTCTTGCTGAGAGTTTCTTTAAGAGCCACTTTCCAATTTCTGTCAAACATTTGCAGTTCTAGTACAAATACATTTATTTTTTTTTTCAGAATTAATTCACTTGCATTTCAACTTCAAGATAGTGTTTGCTTTTCATTGTGAAACAGAGAAAGGTTATGAAGAAATTTCCAAGGAATTAAAAAATTAACTCTTAAAACCCTATTTTTAATTTTGCAGAAACCTAATGGGTCCAGTCCTAACCGTCACAGAGTTACACAATTATCTTATAGGTTTAGGATGGTCTCATTGCCAATTTGGGCTTCAAAGAAAAAAAATCATGCTCTTAAAAGTAAACTCTCTGATCAGGGGTGAGCAAAAGGGATAAATGGGCACATATTCACAGTGATGGATAAAAATTAGACTACTAGGGGTGAGCACGATGAAGTGTATTCAGAAAGTGATAAACAATAATGTATACCTGAAATTACACAATGTTAGAAAACCATTATGATCTCAATAAAATTACTTGGGAAATAAATAAATAAATAAATAAACTCTCTGAATTGATTGTATTGCCAATCTAAACTTGAGTGGAATATTACCAAACGTCCTTTTGTCTCTTGGTCACATTTATTATTTTATTCCCCGCAAAACAAACACAGCAGCAATGAATTCTCTGTATTGTTCTCTGACCAACACGGCCAAGGTGTAATTGCCTGTGGATGATACATTTTCTCCAGTCAAGAGTTGCATGGAGACTTTCTCTATTTAAGGTGTCTCCCTGGCTGACTTCAGTTTTGTTCTACAAAAGGAAGTGGATTGAATTTAGTCCAATTTGTCTCTAACCTCCATATCCACTTGTTCAAAGAGAAGAATCAGAGTCAACAATAAGTCTAATCGAGCCATTTTCACCAATTAGAAAGCTTGTTATTTAAAAATCAACATTTGATACTTAGGTAAATGCCATATGTATAAGAACTAATTATGTGAATACAAAAATTGACTTTGTGTTAGATTGTAAAATGTTAAGGTTTACTGTCACCATCTTAACTAAATAATTCAGGGAAAGCATTTCTTGTAGCCTCTATTATATCAACAACTTGAATGGGAATGAAGGCTACTACTTAGAATTTACTAACATATCTAATAAAATGTGTAAAGTTAGTTCCCTTAACTAGGTTTACATAATTCATTTTTCTTATGACAATCATACTTCTTATGATATTCAAAGCTATATCCATTTAATACATTTTAAATGAATGACTCACTTTTCTTTTTTGGTTCATTGTCTTTTGACTGAACCCCATAGTTATATCCAATAAGAAGTAAGTTAAAAATGAAGTTTCTGTCAATTGTTTTCCACTAGCAAACATAGTGACTCAGCTTCCAAACACAAGCATATCAACATGAAATTTTCCCAAGGGTATATGCTAGGTCATCATCTTTATGTTAATGACTTCCTTACTGAATAGTAAATCGTAAGAATATATTACCTTATTCCTATAATACATCACCTGTCAGCAGGTAATTACCCATCAAAACCTAAACAGGGAGGAAGATTGCCCTGTGACACCAGTGACCCCTACAGGTAAAATTAAAGAAAAAGTACACTGTAATTGGACAAAAGATTCCATTGTAAGATAGAATGTAGCAAGATAATGCCAAAGCATACCATTTATCAGTAACTCCCAATAAGACTTGTTATTATTATTTTCCAATTGCCATTGGAGATTTTGTAATCTGTAGAATAAATCAAGCATATGCTTTGGGATTTTATCAGCTATTATTGAACACATTTACCTTTTGCATGTCACCTACAGTTTCTAGAGAGCCCTGTACAGATAGGGCCTTTAAAAAGCTGTTTGGAGTTATTTGAATAAGGAGCAAGAAAAGATAACAAATGCCCACCTGGTTTATGGGCCTAAATGATAAATAGTTTTAATAACCAGCTAACTAAGTGCTTACGATGTACGAAGTATTGCATGTGCAGTCTTAGGAACTCCCAATGAGATAAGTAATATTATCCACACATTATAGAAAAAAGATGGTTAAGTGGTGATAAGTGGTAAAGCTGGGACACATGCCCCCCAAACCCCTGCCCCTGAGTGTTATACTACAGGGTGAAGGTTGCGTTTAGGAAAGGTCACAAAATGGATACGTTTACTTCAATTCTCAACTTAATGGCATATATTTAATGATCACTGATTTGTTTAATATGTATGGAGTGCTTATTTAATATATCATTATGGGCTGTGTCCTGAAGAGGTATGAAAATAACCAACACTTAGCATGGGGGATTTTTTAAAAGAACAATGTTTCATATTAATGGTTTAAATAAATGCAGTTTTGATACTCTAACTGATGGTGATAAAGAGACTAATTCAACCGTTTCATATATATAATTGAGTCATTATTTGCAGTACTTATATCAACATTAAAATTCCCCAGCACCCTATGAGAGGTACGAATAATTTTTATAGCTACACATTTTTTCATGTTTTCTTACATTATTTTTCAGAAGAAATACAGAGTTACCTTTTTAAAATTTGTGCTTTAGAGTTCAATATTAGGTTTGTTCTTGGCTTTTATGTTCCCAATTAATCCACGTAAAGTGTGAGTCACAAAGAGGAGAATGATGATTTTTGTTACTCTTAGAATATAGTGATGGAGGTGTATTGTGGTCAAATATCTTCTGTAAAAGAGCTGTAAATTAACTAAAAAGCTCCTCAAGTATAAAACAGTAACAAGTCAGTCTGTACATAATGCCAAAACAACCAGTCAAGTCAGTGAGGAAAAATTAGTCAAGCGAGTTATTTGGCCCAAGGGAGAATTCAAAAGGCTGGGTTTTCTCCATTTAACACTTTATAAGAAGTTGTGGCCTTATGCGACTACGATTGCTTTGGTCTCTTATATGTGAAATGGATAAGATAATGCCAACATAATAGAACTTTATGGAGAATTGTATGAAAAGCTTCTTGCCCAGAGCCTGGCACATACCAGGCATTTGCTTTATAACCAGAGTTGCAAGTCCTAAAGAGAATCTGAATCACAGATAGAATTAGGGGTTTAAGGAAGTTATGCTGATTCATTAACAGTTAGCTGGTAAACAAGAATAATTAATTTTGGGTTATTTAAAAAATTCAATCAGACAAATCATAAACTAGGGAACTGTTCTTACAACATTCTACAATTTTTTAAATATAACAAAGTGAGCAGAATGCCGTGATTAGATTGAGAAGGTAAGAGTCAGCGAGCGATATTCAAAGATAGCTTTAAGCACCCTTACAATTTGTTCTTTGCTGGGATGTACTTCTCGCCCTCTTACAAGTAAATATATCATCCAAAGCATATTAGGTTAAGGGAAAAAACAACTGAGAATTGGATGTGTTGAACTGTGTCCTTGAAAAAGGTATGTTGAAGTTCTAACCCCTAGTACCTCAGCACGTGACCTTCTTTGGAAATATGGTCTTTGCAGATGTAATTAGTTAAGATAAGGTCATACTGGAGTAGGATGGGTCCTTAATACAGTATGACTCGTGTCCTTATAAGAAGAGGAAAACACAGAGACACTGAAGCTCAGGGAAAAGATGGCCATATGACAACAGAGGCAGAGACTGGAGTGATGTGTCCACAAACCAAAGGATGTCAAGGATAGCTGGCAAACTCCAGCAGCTAAAAGAGGCAAGGAAGGGTTCTCCCTTAGAGATTTTAGAGGAAGGATGGCCCTGCCAACACCCTGATTTCAGACTTCTACCCTCCAGAACTGTAAGACAATAAATTTCTGTTACTTTAATCCACCCAGTTTGTGATACTTTGATACAGCTGCCCTAGGAAACTAATACCAGAGTCTAGGCAGATGGAGATGAACCTGACGGCACTCTTCAAGCTACAGTTTTTCGCCCCATCAAAACAAGAGAAGCTAAAGACCACACGGAATGAGAGGCTACCAAAGGCATCTCATTCTTAATCTTAATTTTGGTCTGTCCAACAGCACGCCTTCGCAAAAACAAAACAAAAGCAAACAAAAAAAGCAAACAGACAAATAAATGAACACCTCCACTCGCACATTAATTATATCTTCTCTTCTGAGTCATTTATGCCTCATTTAATTGACAGACAAGTGTTTATCAATACAGGACCTCCAGAGCCTCCGCAGCTGCAGAGAAATAAGATCTATCCTTTTGACTTCATGCATCTTTAACAAAGATGCCATTGTGGTCGAACACCAGAAATCTACTTTGTTGGTAATGATGTATGAGACTAAAAAAATAGAATCTGATTTTTTTTTTCAGACCTAAGTACATGAAATTGAGCTTACAGTGCTGCAAGTTAGGAAGACCTTGTTTTTAAGGTTGTAAACTGCATTTAACTTTGTGAATGTATTCATATGCATGATATTAAAATAGCTTCTGTGTGCCTAAAATCCTAGATTATAAAAATAGCATCCAGCTAAAAACTGGATTTTTTTAGTCAATGCTCTCTCTTTCTGTGACCATTATAGTTTTCTGTGTCCTGTCTTTCCTGCACAGTCTTATTTGCCATCAGTCTTAATCCATTTTCACAAACAAATTAAGGCAGAGAGCCAGATGAGGTATGCAACTGTACTCTCTATCATTCACTTCCCTATGCCTCTGTCAGAATCAATAAACACTCATTCAAAGAAGGGGGGCTAAGCAACTCATTACTCCTCCCGCTCACTGCTTCCAAAATATGGGTGGCTTGTTAGGTGTCCTCTGAAATCCGCAGTGCAAAGTCTAGCTCTTGAGCACTGTTAGAGACCCAGCAATACAGGCATGGAGCCTGAGGACAGGGACTTACCAGTGATAATTACACTGGTGTGTGTGCGTGTGTTCTGTGATTCATCTACTCACTGCACTTTCCAAATAATATTTTTTCCTCATATAGGACACAAGTTGTCTTTGTTTCCAGAGACTCTTCCAAACCCGATGTCTCTTCATTGTTTAAATCTGTCCTTGAACATAAACAACACCCTGGAAATTTCCAATTTTATCCAGCACTTTCAAAGCACATAAAAAGAGAGTTCTTCAAACTCAAGAGTGAATAGTGATTGCTGACTTGTTTAGAGTGAATGCTGAAGGAGACGTGCTGTGTAGAAACTCCTTCAGCAATTCAAGTTAGGAATGTGGATATCTGCACCATAGAAATTCACATGTAATATTGGGGTTTAAAGGAACTCAGACAAATATAGACTTTGAGTAGATCTACATGTTTAGGTTTCTCACTTTCCTTGATCTCAGATTTAGAAGTGTGATATCTTGGGCTTATCCTTCTAATTCTTTTGTTGCCTCCAGTTTCGGGGATTTTATTATATTCCTCATGGATTTTCTAACTCTAAGAAGGTGATGTGAAAAATATCATCAGCTTGAACTCGGTAACCTCTACATTATTTTATTTTTTTTAGTTTGAATTGGCTAAGAGCCATTATACTGCTGTTTATTATTTCAAAACACCATTAATACTTACTATGTGATTCATTTCCATGTAAATTTTTCTTTTAGAGAGTTTGATTTAGAGCAATGTATGCATTAGGAGAAAAAACATCATGCAATTATTTACTCAAAAAACAAGAGAGAGGAGAGTTGAAGAGAGCATATCCCATGAGATTTAAGACTGACAGATTAGCAGCAGAAAACCTTTTGTCTGGAAAGTAAGAAAATGATCCTGAGAACTAAGTACAATATACCTCTCATCTTGTCAAAACCAAAGAAGGTGCTTTATATGTGCAAAATGTCCAATTCTCTATTCTCATAAACAACAAACTTGGAAATTTATCTGACTTGGAAGTAACCAAATTGAAAATAAAATCTGTAATCATAAACACAACATTTTTATAGATAAAAAAACAAAACCATTGGATTTCTCAGAAGTAGGATTTTTCTGCTTCATACGTTCAAATATTTATTCTAGTATGTTAACTTATTGATAAAGTATAACAAGGTCATGCTTTATCTGTTAGAGAGCACAGTGTCAACATTTTAGGCATAATGAAAATAATAGCTACCACCTTCTAAGCACTTTCAATATTCCAAGCATGATGCTAAGCCTTTTATTTAAAATTTTCCCTCTAATCCCCACAATAAATCCACGAATTCAACAGTATTGTTCCATTTAATAGGTGAGGTATCTGAGAATCATAGAGGTTAACTAAATTGCCCGAGATCACATAACTGACAAGAGGCAGAGTTGGGGATCACACGCAGGTTTGTCTACCCAAAGCGCAAGCAGCTGCACTGATCAGATGTTACAAACGATGCTTTACCAACTCCCTGGACTTCCCAAACTCAAAATGATTCCCCTCTTCTAATCTCTTTCCCTTTCTTCTTTCCTCCCGTCCTTCCTCCCTCTTCTCTTTCTCTCTCTTCCTGCCTTCCTTCTTTCGTCCTTCCCTCCCTTCCCCTCTCACTCTCTCTCTCTTTCTTTCCATTTTACTCCACAAATATTTGAAAGGACTTGTAATGAAATATATGTTTAATGGGGCCACTAAAATCTCCCCAAAGGGTTATATGTCCACAAGTTGGCATGATTTCAAAGATTAAGAAGTTTTTAATTCTGTTTTGAAGCACAATATTAGCAAACAGTTCCAACACTTTATTCATTAATTTAGTGTTTACTCATTCAACAATATATGTTGAGCTGTTTCTATATTCTAAGGATTGTGATGAGTCCTGGGAAGGCAAAGATGAATATATCTCAGGCCTTTCCTTCATGGCATATACTGTATTATACACAGTACACAGAGAATAATGTACAAAAGAGGTGAGAATGGAGGACCTAAGTAAATGTGTTCGGGAGAATTGGCAAGCTTCCACAGGAGAGTGAGCATTTCAAGGGGTCATAAAGAATAAGGAAAGATTTTCCAGGAGAGAGAGGAGAAAAAGCTATTCCTGGGAAAGGATGGGTGAAGGTTTGACCAGCTCTGTAACTACACCATGTAGTTATTGCCAGGAAAGTGGTAAGATACAAGGCAAGATAACAAAATTGCAAGGTTTGTGGATACAACGCTAAGCAACTGGAATGTGTAATATGCCTTGTGTAATTATTGAAAATATAATTTGAAAGAATCTCCCATTTAAAAAAAAGCACAAGCACAGAATTTAAAAAACTTTTTTTTTCTGAACCACTTAAAGAGTACATTGTTGACCTGATGCCCCCTCACCCCTGACTTCTTAACTGTGTCTCCTGCAAACAAGGATATTCTCCTCCATAATCATAATACAATCTCAAAATCATAAAATCAACATCAATACATTACTGCCATGTAATTTTCAGACTCCATTCAAGTTTTCTCATGGTCTTCATAATGCTCTTTACAGCAAACGCATCCAGTTCAGAAACATGTGTTGCAGTTTGTCTTTTTGGTCCTCTTCAGTCTGGAACGGTTCTTCAGTCTTTCCTTGACTTTAATGACTTTGACAACATTAAAGATTATGGGCCAGTTATTCTGTAGCTTTTCCTCAACTTGAGCATCTGACGCCTCCTCAGGATTTGATTCAAGTTATGCGTCTTTTGCAGGAATATCACAGAAGAGGTGCTGCACTTTTCTCCTTGAATCCTATCAAGGGGCATATAAGTTTGATTTGTCCCATTAATGATGATGTTCACTTTGATCACTGATTAAGATGGTGTCTGCCAGGATTCCCCACTGTGAAATTCCTTTACTATGTTTGTAAATAATAAATACGTGCACAGGAAGGTAATTTGAAACTACATACATATTCCATTCCTCACTAAACATTTTATTTGTTTATTTAATTCAATGGGTTGAAATCAGTTACTCTCATTATTTATCTTGATGTTTGAATGGTTCTAGAGTTGGCCAATGGAGCTCCTTTAAGCTGACCCTTGTGTCCTTTTGGCATTCCTCATCATTCTTTGATTTCTGTTGCAAAAAGTGGGTCTAAGCTCATCTTGTTCTTTCTCTAGCTCTTGAATCATTATTTCCCCAAGGAGCCTTGTTCCTTATAACGAAGAGTGATATGTGGAAGTCAAGATCTGGGCACTAGGTGTGCTCATTGCTATTGCAATAGGACACAGTTGATGCTCTTGGGTCCTCGCACTGAACAGTGTTAGGAAATATGCACACACACACACGTGTGTATATGTATATGTGTACATGCATGCATGCATACATGGTATAGCATATTGTATTTTCCAAGACGGCCATAACAAGATCTCCCATCCCATATGATCCATGTGATCTTTTTCGAAGACAATGTTAATGTTCCTCCCATCAAGCAGCGAGATCTATGCCTATCTCTTACCTTCTTCAATTGGTGGGTGCTATGGACTGAATTGTGTCCCCCCCAAATTCATATGTTGAAGCACTACTTCCACAGTGTTATGGTATTTGGAAAGGAGCATTTGGGATTTTGTTAAGCTTAAATGAGATCATGAGGGGAGGCCTTCATGATGGAATTAGTGTCCTTATATGAAGAGACACAGAGAGCTTGCTTTCCGTCATTCTCTTTTGTGTGAGGACACAGTAAGAAAGCAGCCATCTCACCAGAACTCTGCCATGCTGACAGCCTGATCTGAGTCTTCCCACCTCCAAAGCTGTGAGAAAATAAATTTCTGTTGTTTAAGCTACCCAGTCTTTGGTATTTTGTTATGGCAGCCCCAGCTAACTAATATTTGTGATTATGGCAGAAATCAGACTATGGGACTTCCCCTGTCTAGGTCTTAAAAGATTGTACAGCTTCTTTCTGGTCCTCTTGGGATGCTTGCTCTTGGGACCCAGTCATCATCCTGTAAAAAAGCAGAGAGTCACAAGGAAAGGACACCTATATGTGTTCCAGCCAATAGTCCCAGTGAAGACTCCAGTTAACAGCTGGCATCAAACTCTAGACATGTGAGTAATCCCTTGGATGATTCTAGCTCCTAGCTGCTAAGTCAACCCCAGCTTTCAAGTCTTCCCACCTGAGCCCCAAGAGAGAAACTGTCCGAATGTGCTCTTTTCAAGTTCCCGATGCACAAAAACCTTGAGAAATAACAAAATGATTGTTGTGTTTTAAACCACTGCATATAGGGGTGATTTGTAATGCATCAATGGATAAACAAAACATGTACCTCCACATACAGTGCAACACCACAGGGTTCATTCAAGTTATCTCCCTTTCCATATTTGTAATCCCCTCTCAAACATTGGGAAACCTGACTCCCATTTTGCTTAGTATCTTTACGTTTTGATCAATCCTCTTGTATGTAACCAATCTTTTATAACTTATGTTGCCCCCTCTTCTATGTAGATGCTCTCCTAACTGTACTTGGACCTTGCTACCCTGAGATGGATCTTCTTTCCTCCTCATCCTCCTCAGACTCTGACATTACATACCAGACTGCCCTCACCTCTATGTGGATGCATTATTCACCCTGGACTCTGACTCTCCGCTCTGGGCAATCCCTATGCACAGATGGCTGCCTTACTCTGCCTCACCCTATGGGTTTATCACTGACAAGTTTAGGAAAGGAAGGGAAGGAAAGAGAAGGGAAGGAAAGGGAAAAGAAAAGAAAGTAAGAAATGGAAGAGGAACCACTTGATTTCATCCTGTGGGCAAAGTGGAAATTTTGGAAATTTTTAAACAGATGACTGATATGATCCAAATTGCATTTTAGAAATATCAGCAAGACTGTTTTCTAAGAGTTTACTCTGCTAATACCTTCTTCCTTATGAACAGTATTCTAATAATTGAATAGAGTAGCTGATGGAAATAGATAAAGATTGCCATAAAACAAATAACTAAAATTGTGGTCCCTAGGCCACAAAGTTTCTAATAATGCTTCATAGGAGAGAAGTAAGAAATGAAAGATTTATATTTGTTTGTCTCTGCTTCTTTTGGTTTGCTTATTTTATTATAAGATACATGCGTAGGGGCAAGTTCAAAATCAAAAGAAAACCTTTGAACCTGCCCTCTACACACCACATGTACATTTCTGGTTATTTTCTTCTGCATCTCTCTACAAGTAACTCAAAATGAACTAAAGAAATACAAGCAATCTCTCAGTATTAAGTTTACTGCTTCATAGTTTTAGTACCTATCATAGTACCTAGCATATAGCAGGTATTCAATACATTTCTTGAATGAATGAGACAATATGGTAAGAAGACTGGAGCCCAGCCATTCTGTAAAGTTGCGCAAATGGGACTGACATCAGAAATGCCATAAGGATAGATTACAGTTCAGACTTAAGTCATGGACATCACAAGAAAGAGTGAGCGATGTGAGTCCAGTGACAATAACCAGAATTGGGATCATTTTTAACTCTCTTAACAGTTTTTAACAGTGAAGACAGTGTACTTCCTCTCTATTAATACACAGACCATTTCTTGATTTATCTATTTCAGATATGCATTCAATTCCTGAGAAGATGGATGAGAGATTTAGCTGATATATGACCCAAACAGCTTTCCTCACTCATTCTCCTATATAGTTACATAGCTGTTTATAGTTAAATGAATGAAGAATATTTTCATAATTGAGCCTGCAAATATTGTACACTGTGAAGCCAAGTCTTTTACTTTGATTTCTTGTCATTTATCATTTTACTTTTTGTTTTTCATTGTATTACTTCTTGCATTTCTTTTTTCTTACACTATTTGCCTTTATAGTATATTTCTTTCAAATTTTCCGTCATTAGAGAAATTCTATCAAATGACCTTTTCCCCCAAAATTTCTTTCCATTCTTCCTGCTTCAGTGGAGACTGGCTGCTTTCCAAGTCTAGTGCGCAGCTGTTCTCCCGGGATTTCCTTTCACTGTTCTTTGGGGCTGGATCCACTTCTCTTGGGTCCTATGTTTCTCTCCTTCTTGATTTCCTATGTCATTTGAAGCTACTTCCAAATCTTCCTAAAGAGAAGTAAAATTTCTGAGATCTTACATGGATGAACATTTCTAAAGGATAATATTTACATAAAATCTAAAGTAATTACTAGGCCAATGCATTCAAATACATGTGTAATAAAATAATTGCTTTCCCTAGCTCCTTTCCCTTACCAGTTTGACTGAGTTATGGGCAAAATACTAGAGAAATGATTATAACTACTTTTCAAGACTATAGAAATGACTTGGAATATTTTTTATTAGCAATCTTTGGATTCACATTTTAATTAATATTGAAGCTTTTTATTATATATTAGAAATCTTTCTCTCTAGAAATGGTTTTTATACCTACTATGCATAAATATATACCTGTGTGTATACACCTACAATACAAATACTTTACTTAAAACTAATTTTCACTTAAAAATAGTTGCCTCTGACTCATCCTCTTCCCACTGGTTCCCTTCTCCTCAATACCACAGCTGAACGAATGGTGTAGGAAAAATTTTAGAGCTTTTAAAGAACTATTCAGAAGGTAAGAAAATCAGGGAACTTTGAAAAGCAGAATTAATCTAGAAGGGCTAACCTTGGGGACACCTGTATATGTGGTGATTCCCAAGTCACCTTATCATAATTTGTCACTTCATTAGAGTTATGACATTGTACATATTAAAAATTTATTTGGGTCAACATGAATTCTCCTTTAAAACTGAATATTTCTTATAGAATTTAGTAAGTAGTATCAGTTTGCCAGTTTGCCACACTTTAAAGAGAATTATCTCCCACCTTCACGCCCTTGATGTTTCTCTAACGTCTAGCTAAGATTATCGGCATTGGGGTGGAGAAAATAAAGATAATTTTAGTAAATGGTAGAGCAGACGCAGGGCAGGGCCAAGGCATCCAAAATGTGTATCAGGCTGATGGGGCTCTGGCATCAGTACCAGGAGATGAAATTTGTCAGGTAAACTCAAAGGAAATAGAAGAGATTCTAATAGGTGATTGATAGGTGGGGCAGCTGCTCCATCACAACAGGATAACAGACGGTGGTTAGAGCTAAACATGAGCTAAATTGGTTGTGATAAGACTGGGACATTTGCATAGACTCCAGTTGCCTCCCACAGCACTTAAAATAAAACCAACCTCTTTACCAGAACCTATAGGGAACTATAAGATCAGACATTTGCCGCTTTCTTCGACCCCATCTCATACTACCACTTTCTTCTTCACAAAATTTCAGCCACACTGGCATTCTAGCTATTCCCTCAACAGACTAAATTTGTTCCTGCCTTAGGCCTTTGCACTTGGTGTTCTCTCTGATGGGAACATCCAGACCCAGATCATCTGGTGTCTTTTTCATATCATTCAAGGTCCAGTTCAGATGTCACCTCCTTAGAAAGGTCTTCCAATTTAAAATAGATGCTCTCTATTTCCACCAGCTCCCCTTCCTGCATTCTCTATCTCTTCACTCTGTTTATCTTCTGAGCACTTATCACTTTCTGAAATTATCTTGTTTATTTATGTCTCGTTGCCTGACTTTGCCCTGAGTCTATAAATGCTTGAGAGTAGGGACTTTGCCTTCTTAATTTTGTGTCCTCAGTTCCTAAAATCATTCCTCGCCTTTAGCATGGATTCAATAACTCAATAAATAAGCTGCAGAGATGATGGAGTAGGCATTAGACAGATCCTCAGTCTGCTGGTCTGAGAGGGTAGAAGGAGTCGGGTAGGTAACAAAGCTATGATGTAGTAGACGGTTGTATTCAGGATGGACTAAAAGCTCAAATTTGCCATTCTGGGACATGGGAAAGTTACTTACCCTTGCTGAATGTCAGTTTCCTCAGCTGTGAAATGAAGATAACTGTAGTATATGTCCAATTTAAAGATTCAGTTAGGTGAAATAATGAATATATAAATGTGTACATAAAGAGTAAGGCACAGAGAAGGTGCTCAATAAATAGCCATTGTTGCCATCAATATTGGCCAAATGAATTTTTGCATGCTTAGTGTGCTGACATTGAGGATAACAAAGCTTAAGAACTCCCTATTCGATTTACTTATTTTTCTAAAATATGTGTTTTTATACAATTTATTGTATGTTTATAAAGGTAACAGTAACTTTAGTGTATTTTGTGTATGAAATAAAACATACATATAGACTTGGTTTTCAGATGCAGCCAAATAATAAATTGGACCATAAAGTATGAATACTGTACCTAGCGATAAAATAGTTGTATACATGAATAGAAGAGACATAATGGTTGGTCATAAAATATGATTAACCTAGTTGAAACAAAAGGCCTTAGTACCTCACAAGTGGTGAACTCATTAGTGGGTTATAGGAGTTCCACATGAGTGAAGAAATCATGTATAATGGTTGCTCATTACATACCCTATTTATTCTTAGGGGGCCTTTTTTGAAGCTTGTTTTTTCAATTAAGTGTAAGCAAGAAGAGAGAAAAGCACGATATAAGAATTTACCAACTATATTTAAAAACAGTATTATTATAGAAAATTTGTCTAGATTAGTCAAAAGAAACTTAATCCTCAATGATAAAGTGAGTTTGGTCTGTATTCCATGTATGACAGAACCATTTAACATTGCTTTCAAATCAAGACTTTTATGAAGCAGAACCTTTTGATGGGCTATTTCTGTTTCCTCTCTCGTTTTTATTAGTACTAATACTGCTTCTGTAGCCCTAGTTTCACCACCACTTCTGTGACTTTGGGTAGTCTAATTAATCATGCTGGGCCTCAGTTTCCACACTTGTAATATGATAAGAAGGCCATCAATGTTGCCTACCTTGTAACTCAAAACAAAACAAGATTTGTGAATGCTGGAAGCACTTTAAAGTACCATATGCACGCAATGTGCTATTCCAGAGCACTTAGTGTATTAGCTTTTGTATAATGAGTGTTCAATAAATATCAACTGAATGAATGGAATTATCACGATAACCGGCCCAGGTTTTTTACACAGAGATGGTGGGGTAGGAATCTGACTTACCTCTTTTACATGTATCTATATCTGTAAGTGCCAGGTGATAAAGACGAGGAATCTACAAATGCTTACCTTATAGTTTCTTCCATTAGTAGTTGAGGGTTAAAATTTGGCTGTATTTCACAAATGCTAAAGTGTTTTTTTTGTACACAGTAGCAAATTTTTTCAATATTTATTCATTTGAAAATTTTGTATGCTTTAAACTGGTTTTCAATGGAAATGAGTAATTTAGTAGATTTTAAAATATATTGTAATATTTTATTACACTGCAATATCTACTGTTCATATTTGAATAAAATTTTATGCTTTCACTGTTAAACAACATAATGGTGCTATCAGAATGCTATACACTCAGATTTTCAAGTTCAATTTTTGGACCCTGTTAAAATAATCACAGGAATCACCTCTGGTAGTTTATGACTCAAAGGCACAAGTAATAGACTAAGATAATTAAATTAATAATTTTGTTTTTTATCCAATGAAAGAGATAAATATGGGCTACCCTATTCAGCCCAAAATATTTTCTTGTTTCTCAAGAGCAAAATTTCAATCTGAAACATTCAGTTACCCTAACCCTTCCTTTAATTTGTCAATTTGTTCCATTGCTCACTCTTTCATTTATCTTTTCAACATTTTTTTTGAGTGCATGACAGGCAATACATCAAGTTCAGGAGAGTAGAAATAGTGAAGAGTGGTCCTTAGGCTGGAAGAGGTCATAGCCTCATAGGCAGAGCTAAGTGGAAAAAAGGAGAGATCATATTACCTAATGAAGCCAAAAAGAATTTGAAGATTAATTTTCAAAGTAACTAACCAAACAAAATATTTTCTTTGAGTTGGGCTGCTAGCTTAACTCTCTACTCTGATATTTTAAGTGGCTTGGTTTTATATAGCCATTTAGTAAAGGCAATACAGGGTCAGGTTTGAGAGCATGGACCCTGGAGCAGACATAAGAGTTTGAATCCTAGGTCTAATATTTATGAATTGTGTGACTTCGATCTCATTACTTAACCTCTTTGGGTCTCAGTTTCCACATCTGCAAGATGTAACTCACCTCACGGTTGCAAGTTTGAACAGCAAAGCACTTAGAACAGTGCCTACAGAGTCTAAGTTATAGAAGTGTTAACTATTACCGACAGAAATAAAATATTCATTTAAATGAACCATGACAATTGTACTTAAAATGTGATACATGGTATTGTATATCTTATATAGATGTCTATATATCTACATATACATACGGGTGACAAATGAGGGAATGTCATGATACTACTAAACTTCTGGAAGTTATGTCTTAGATGAGTAATATACTGCTTATGTTGAGATGGAAGCAAAAATAAGATTTCCTCCTTTGTCTTCCCACCAAAAATTTAAACTGTATCTTTTTATAACAGATATGAGTTGAAGCGAAGTTGTGTTGACTTGGACTGGCATAGCTCAGCAATAGATGTTTTACTCCTTAAACAATAAGGATACAAGAAGGAAAGATGTACATTGAATAGAATAACTCCTAGCCGTAACAAGTATATTTTTAATAGCTCGATTCCATAGAATTTGTCATCTAGTACTACAACCTTTAGGTCTATTTACAGAGCTTAAAAAATAAGTTCTACAGCTCTGGATCTAATTTAGAGCCCATGAAAATTCTCAATGTTTTACCAAACCTCCAAGAAATAGAGCAGCTTGCATTGTTGAAACAAAAATACTAAATTTCCCATGATTAGAGTCAGGTAACATTTTAATTTTAATGGAATTGGCCTTTGTCTTTGAATGAGACAAAATAAACAGATTGGCTAGTTCCTAAACCCTGCTACATACAGAAATATTTTTTAATACGTGGTTAGGGCTCAGAAAAGGCAAAGTAGGCACCCCGGCAGCTAGTGGTGGTGGTACCTGAGCAACTCTTAAGTAGGAGGCCATAAAGCCCAAAGGAGAAACTCCAAAGTACCCAGGTCTCTTCTCACTGAAGGATCTTGTTCCTAGTTCATAATTGCTGAAACCTTATCAAGTATTGTATTCTGTTTTAGCAAGAAAGACTGTCCTTAGTAAACTTTTATTTATTTTTACCTACAGAGAATTCATAAAAGTATTGCTTATTACATTTGCATAACTTCTTGCAGTTTTTCAAAATTAGGTAATAATACATATTCTCTACTTCTATACTCAGCTACAACTTTTCCTGCTACATAATAGTCTTTGAGAAAATTTATCATGATTTAGTTATTATTCTGTGGGTGGGAATTTGAGTTGTTCCTAATTTTATTTTGTATTCTTATTTTTTTGCTTTTTATTTATTTATTTTATTTATTTATTTTTTTGAGGAAGAATAGCCCTGAGCTAACTGCTGCCAACCCCTCTCTTTTTGCTGAGGAAGACTGGTCCTGAGCTAACATCCGTGCCCATCTTCCTGTACTTTATATGTGGGACACCTACCACAGCATGGCTCGCCAAGCGGTGCCACGTCCGCACCCGGGATCCGAACCAGCGAACTCCGGGCCTCTGAAGCGGAATGTGCACACTTAACGGCTGTGCCACTGGGCCGGCCCCTGTTTTTCTGCTTTTATACACAACTCTTCTACAGTCATGGGTTGCTTAACGACAGGGATACATTCTGAGAAAAGTGTCATTAGGAGATTTTGTCATTGAGCAAACATCAAAGAGTGCACTGAAGGAGAACAAAATTTACCACCCCAAAATGTGTCCTTTTAAAATGAGGATTATTTTAGGTGGAATATTTTTAAGAAACAAAAGACTCAGAAAATTTTTCTTGTTACTTCCCCCTTGACTGCCTAAAAGAATTCAGATAAAAACAATCCGTCTCAGGAAGCGAGCTACCACCTAGCATAGCATGGACTAAGTGGCAGACAGGGAAGAACCTAGAAAAGCCTGTTGGGCGTCTGCCCCTCTGTGTCCTTCTATTTCTGTTTTCCAAACATCTGTTCCTTTTCTCCTAACTGTGAATTGCTTTGCTTCCCTTTGAAGTCCCTGAGTGTCCCCACTGCCAGTATCTTCTTTTGTCTTTAGTTAAGGATGATGTTTAAGATGAGGGCTTCAGCCATTTTGGTGAGTGACTCTGTTTTCCTTCGTTTCTCCTGTGTACACATCTTATTTAACTTTTATTTTTCTCCAGTTAATGTCTCATGTCAATTTAATTCTTCGAGCAGAAGAACCTAGAAGGATAGAGGGAAATTTCTTCCTCCCCTACAGTGCTTATGCAAATCTGGATGGAATGGCCTACTACACACCCAGGCTAGACGGTATTAATCTTATGGGACCATCATCGTATATGCGGTCCAATGTTGATCAAAATGTCATGTGGCAAACCATAATGAAAACGTAATACTGAGAGAATAAAAGCAAGGTGCACAAGAATATATAATACCACTTTAATAAGGCTCAAAAACAAGAAAAACTTTGCTATATCTTGTCTGGGGATACAAGCATATATAAATAAAACTACCTTTTTAAGTAAGGAAATATTAAACAAAATTCATGATAGTGATTATTGCTGAGAATGAGATGGAGACAAGCACACTGATTCAACAGTATTTGTAATATCCTTTAATTTAATTTAATTTAATTAATCAATTAATTTTTAAAGATTGACCCTGAGCTACCATCTGTTGTCAATCTTCTTTTTCTTTGGTTTTCTTTTATTTTTTTTCTCTTCTTCTTTTCCCAAAATCCTCCCAGTAAATACTTGTATGTTCTAGCTGTAGGTCTTTCTAGTTGTGCTGTGTGGGACGCTGCCTCGACATGGCTTGATGAGTGGTGCTAGGTCCGTGCCCAGGATCCAGACTGGTGAAATCCTGGGCAACCAAAGTGGAGGGCACGAACTTAACCACTCACCCATGGGGCTGGGACCTATAATATCCTTTTAAAAATATATTTATGGTGGTTTTAAAAAGGCCCATTTTTAAAATTATGCCTTATAACTTATGTAATATTTTATGTATAAATTGTTAAATATTTTCAAAATTAGAAAATATATTGTTATATTTGACTTCAAACCAACTCTGTGGAACAGGTTGAATAGATTCAATAGCCCTTATTTAATAGATGAGAGAAATGAGATGTAATTTACCCAAGGCCTAATTGATGATAAATTTTGGAGATGGACTAGAAACTTCTTTTCATTAATCAATCAATCAGTTGGTTAATTCAATAAACATTTTCTCCATTACTACTCCTTTCTGGGAGAGTCACTATCGTCCACTAGCAGTGCAGCTACAAACCTGAGAGTCATTCATAATGCTTTCCTTCTTTATCTCTTTACTTCTACAACTAATTAGCTACCAATTCCTACTAATATTATCTCCTTAATAGACTTAAGTCAATTCCTTTCTCATTATTCCCATGGGCATGA
Organism: Equus przewalskii; assembly: GCF_037783145.1. NCBI lineage: Eukaryota > Metazoa > Chordata > Mammalia > Perissodactyla > Equidae > Equus > Equus przewalskii. Next base: position 71,478,859 of record NC_091834.1, on the reverse strand, counting down.
CCTTATAGTTCAGTCCATCTTCATTTCACCCTCAGATTGAGAAAACCACCTCCTATCTTGTCTTCAGTCAATTACTACAGTCTTATCTTAATCAACTCCATGATCAAAATGAAAACCAGAGTTCCCCTTTTAACATGTGACTCGGACATCCATTCCTAATACTTTTTAATGGCTCCATATTCCCTCCAGGGTGAATTTGATGCTTCTCATCATGGCATTCCAAAGCCCTCCGAAACCTGGCTCCTGCTGACATCTCCAGATTCATTTCTCACTATTTCACCTGTTCATGCCATACCCTCTAACTACATGCTGGTTTCCAGAACACAAACTCTTTTCTTTTTTTAAAGATTTTTTTTTTTTCCTTTTTCTCCCCAAAGCCCCCCGGTACACAGTTGTATATTCTTCGTTGTGGGTCCTTCTAGTTGTGGCATGTGGGATGCTACCTCAGCGTGGTTTGATGAGCAGTGCCATGTCTGCGCCCAGGATTCGAACCAACGAAACACGGGGCCGCCTGCAGCGGAGCGTGCGAACTTAACCACTAGGCCACGGGGCCGGCCCCCACAAACTCTTTTAAAGACTCTCACAAGCCTTGGGAATAATTCTTTTTCGAGATCTAAATCTTATCACACATATTATAGTAAACCTACATGCCACGTGAAAAATTATTTACAAGTAACTATATAAAATTTGAGCAGAGTTGTAGTTGATTGGTTGACACAATGCCACATTTTGTAAACTGGATTAAGTTCTTTCATGTGTTTAATACTTATTAGATGGCTACTACAGGGCAGTCCCTATTTTAGGTACTAAAATTCCTCAGTGAACAAAACAGATCAGTTCCTACTTTTGTGGAGTCTACATTCTATTTTTAACCACAATTGAATATAATCAATTATTAATTGATTTGGCTTTAAAATTTTCCCTTTTTATCTTTAGGTCTCAAACATTTTTACCAGCCTTTGAAAGCTCATGGCCCTTGGCACAGTGCCTCTGGTACAGTCGACTGGGTAAAACAGCCCAGTCAAGACACCCTCATCACTCCTGTCCCCAGACTTTACACACACCGCTCCCTCTGCCCGCCACGCATTTCTACCCTGTTCCCCACTCCCTGAAACCCAGCTGAACTTATTCACCCTGGCTAACTCTTATGTGTCTTTCCAGAGGAAACTCAGACTCCTCCATCTCCAGAAATCTTCCCCAATCTAACCCACCAGCCCCAACCAAGTCTGGAGAAAATGCAATAAAATTGTGTCCTATTGTTTCGTTGCTCAGAACTTCCCATAGGCATCCCATCCCACTCAGAACAAAATCCAGGGTCCTTACTATGATTTGTACAAGATTTTACATAATCTAGCTATTGGCTGACTCTCCTAGTTCATTTCCTTCCAGTCTTCTTATTCCTCCCTCTGTCCCAGTCACATTGCCTTCTTGACATTTTGACACATGCCAAATATGCTCCTGTACCAGGACCTTTGCACTTGCTGTTGTTGCAGCTTGAAATGCTCTTCTGCGTATACCGGCATGACTTGCTTCCTTACTTCGTTCTAATATCTGCTCAAAACTTTCCTCTTTGAAAAGCCTTCCCCAAAAGACCCTATCTAACAAAGAACTTTCCTGTTACTCTCTTTCTTCTTTCCAGGCTTTCTAATATCTTCATTGCACTTACCATTATCCTGACATCATATTACATACTTGGTTATTTATTTTCCCTCCCACTTAATATAATGTAAACTCTATGAAAACTTGTCTGTTTTGTTCACTGCTAGTCTGACACACAGTAGGTGCTCAATAAATATATTTTGAATGAATGAATGGCACTTACCACAATAAACTATAGTCTCTGCAGGTATTACAATCAGGGAGACAAGCTCCTCCATGCCCTCTCACGCCTCATTAATGACAATCTCTATTTATTTGCCTCTGTTCTTCTCTATACTGTCAACTGCTAAAGGACAGAAATCGTGTCTTATTCATCTCAATGCTTAAGGTACAGCAGAGGGGCCGGCCCAGTGGCGCAGCAGTTAAGTGTGCATGTTCCAATTCGGCAGCCAGGGGTTCCCGGGTTCGGATACTGGGTGCAGATGTGGCACCGCTTGGCATGCCATGCTGTGGTAGGCATCCCACACATAAAGTAGAGGAAGATGGGCACAGATGTTAGCTCAGGGCCAGTCTTCCTCAGCAAACAGAGGAGGATTGGCAGCAGTTAGCTCAGGGCTAATCTTCCTCAAAAAAAAAAAAAGGCAGAGTGGAACTAGAGAAGGCTCAATTCGTATTTGCCAATAGACAATGTATTGAATGGTCTTCACTGGGCAAGATCCTGGGCTAGGTGTTCAGAATTAAATCTTTTATCAGTCTAGAACTCTTCATGGAAACTGAGAGAAGATCTTGTAACCCTCCTGTGGCTAAGTCTCCATCACAAGAGTTTGCGTTCTTTATGCCTGGGGTTATCATAATCACGTGGAATAGACCCGTACTTTGCACATTTCAAAATGTGTATTTCCCCACTCAGCCATTGCCCACACTTGCTACCACTCTTAAAACAAGATTTATGGAAGTTTAATGAATTAAGGATAAAAACAAAAATTAATTCTAGTTTTCTAGAGACCCTAGGAAGCCAGTTTGAGAAACTATGCTAGAACCTTGACCAATTCTCTACCCAGTGAGGGAGCTATTATTATGCAAAATATGTGGTAATAGCGCACCTTAAATTTTATTTTAACTTTATGTTTTAAAGGAACAGTGCTTTTAAGAGGCAAATAAGTTGACAGAGAGAATCACTGACCCACAAGGAGAACTTTCTACTAAAGAATTCTGACTTTTAACATGTAAAGCTAGGATTCGGAGTTTCCTTTTTTTAATCTACTTTCTGGTGTGCGTGTTTAATGTCCTATAATTTTGCCCTCTAAGTGTGTGAACTTGGCCACTGATGCAAAGTGTCAGTCAGCCTCTCTGCTCTCCTTTTAGAAAGGACTATCGATGTCAAACGGCCTTGACGTGTAGCCACTGGCAGACGACAGGCTGGTATTACTGCGTACTGCTTAAACAAATGATATGCCCGTACAGCAGTGACCCAGGGACTCCTGGTTTTAAGGCGGGCACATTTATTCGAACACCAGGTAGAAAACTACGAATAAGTTGCTTTGTTTATGATGAGTTGAAAAAAAATCTGCTTTTTCAAAGAAAAGAGTAATATGTGTCTTAATTAACATTGACTTTTAGCAATACAGGCACTTTTTTTTTTTTTGGCTTATCTGTGTATTATATATTAATAATGTATTTGAAAATTTACTAGGATGAACTGTATAACATATCCTAGGAATACATAAAACAAATGATTGAAATCAAATTTCTTATAGCCTTTCCCTCCCCCAGATTCATGTTCATTCCTTTACAAAATAAGTTACTCAGAAAGACCCGAACAAACCAATAGAGGTAGCTGTTTAATATTGGCCAGCTAGTGCTTAATAATTTATAATTTAAAAAACGAAAGTATAGCTCATACACTGTTGACAGAAATCTGGACATAGGAGGAAAAAAAACCATGCAGAAGTGTACCCAGCACCCAGGACTCTTTGTCAAAGAAGCAGCAGAAGCTTGGAGAGGCATGCAGGTGCGATGGGAGAACCTGACCACAGGAAAGCAAAGGCAACTGAAATAGACATTCTGTTCTGGGTTGTAAAAGCCAAGAATGCACAGCTGAAGGAATTCCTGAGATACCAACTCTTGAAAGATTTGTGGATTTCAGATTGTCGATATTAAATCTAAATATGCTGGGATGAAATAGTTGGTGGATTTTTTTCCCTTTATGCAGTTTGGTCACACGTTCCTGATTCATGCATATAGTATGTGATCCATAAATGTGGATTAACTGAAATACAAGAATCTTCTGTCTCTAATTCTCTTGGAAGGTACACATGTGTTAGCTTTTCTACTCTAAAGAGGAAGGTAAAATCAGCGTCGTTTAAGGCAGCGGCGGCTTTAATGAGGGTGAGTCATAGCACTCAGGGAGGCAAACCTATTTATTTTTATTACACAACACGTTTAACTGGGACCATTTTAAAAAGGCCAAATGACAGACAGGGGCCAAGATTAGATGCATCCTCAGTAGAGAGCTGGCATGCCGTGCCAGAACAAGGATTTAGATGAGAGTAGCTGGTAAGAAATAGCCAACAATTGGGGGAAGGGGAAGGTAGAGAAGAATAAACTCCCTGAAGAAAGTAAAAAAACAGGTCACAGTAATTTCCCTCAGGACTAAAATGTGTGACATGAGCTTTTGCATTAAATCAGAAATTTCAGAGTAAGAGGAACTAGGAAAGAATCTAAACCATAGGGAATAATGTCGCTATTGTATTTGAGAGGGCTCAAATAAAAAGTTACTGAGTCCTTTCCAAACCAACTAGCTAAATGGTGTGCTATTTCTCAAAAAGAACTTGCTTCTAGGAAAAAGGAATTAGTTTTGTTTTCCTATTTCACATTCAATTACAGTACTGAATTTGATAACTAATCAACTAAGGGGAATATGGTTAAAAGATCTTCCTTGTACTGCAGTAAAAATGGGTTCCCAGACTTATCAGGGGACCTTATATTGCACACATGACATCACTGAAGCAAATTCTTTATTGACCATCCCCAAAAGTTATGATGCTGTTTCTGGCTTCTTCTAAAAATGACTGAGCTGTCTATAGTTAGCCTTTCCAAGGATGTCATTCCCCTGCATTTAAACTAAGCAATAATTTGGTGCGTAAGTTTGCATTTGGGTTTGGGGATCTTTCCTTGAACACATTTTACTTTTCTTCCAAAATCAACATAAAAACTTTTGTTCAAGCCTAGCATAAATTAACAGCTCCCCAGAAGTAAATGGTGTACTTCTCTGAGATATGGCAATTCCAGAAGAGTTAGGGTTTTATGCACCAAATAAACATAGAGAAGAATCAATGTCGTCTTCTTGATCTGAACTATGGAAGCTGCAGGGGAAACGGGAGTTGCATTTTATAGCTGTGCACCCTCGGAAAGAAATGGGACTCTGCCAGAGGTCCTTAGGGACATGGGTGAAAGAAGTGATACCTCAGAATTGTCAGGAACTAATGCATTGTTTGGAACTCAATAAACATTTGTTGAAACTGATGAATGACTTTCGATATGGCAGTTATGAATAATTCTTCACAGTACCAAAAAGTTACCACAGATCATTAAAGTTAACTATAAAGTCACACAAAAATTTTAGTAGATTGAAAATTGTATCGTTATAATGACTCAATAAGGACTTTTGGGAAAACTGAGGAAAAGAAATGGTGGAAACAGTTTAAAGTGATTTTTTTTAAAGGGCCCTGCCCTGTGGCCAAGTGGTTAAGTTCACGTGCTCTGCTTCGGCAGCCCAGGGTCTCCATGGTTTGGATCCTGGGTGTGGACATGGCACCGCTCATCAAGCCATGCTAAGGTGGCGTCCCACATGCCACAACTAGAAGGACCCACAACTAAAATACACAACTATGTGTGTGGGGGCTTTGGGGAGAAGAAAGAGAAATAAAAAATAAAAAAAAATAATTTTAAAAAATTAAAGCATGAAAGAAGGGTTGGTGGGGCCCAGAGTAAAGTAAACAGAGAGTAAGGAAGGAAAAGAGTGAAGAAGAGGACGAGAAGAAAGGACCTAGGGAGAGTGTCTTAGTGATGGGAAATGGCTGGGGGATGTGAAAGAATAAGGGTGTCTGTTCTTGAGTTAGAAATTGTTTATTATGCAATTCTGAAAAAATTAACCTTGTCTTTGTGTTCAGACTTTCAGAGTTTGGTACAGACATGGCCTTTTTTTAATCACAATTAAAAATATTTTGATTTTCACTATAGTAAAGTGATCTTTAGACAGACAATTATATTTAACATATATTGCTTTGACACTTTTAAAAATCTTTTTTGTGTGTGTTTTTTGATGTGGAAGATTGGCCCTAAGCTAACATCTGTTGCCATTAAATCTTCCTCTTTTTTTTTTTTTTTGAGGAAGATCAGCCCTGAGCTAACATCTGCTGACAATCCTCATCTTTTTTCTGAGGAAGACTGGCCCTGAGCTAACATCCATGCCCATCTTCCTCTACTTTAAATGTGGGACTCCTGCCACAGCATGGTTTGACAAGTGATGTGTAGGTCCACACCCAGGATCCAAACCAGCAAAGCCCTGGCCATGGAAGTGGAACATGCGAACTTCAATGCTGCACCACGGGGCCAGCCCCTCTGTTTTTTTTTTTTTCCCACTCTCCAAAGCCCCAGTACAGAGTTGTATGTCATACTTGTAGGTCATTCTATTTCTTCTATGTGGGATGCTGACACAACACGGCTTGATGAGCGGCATGTGGATCCACACCCAGCATCTGAACCAGCAAACCCCGGGCCACCGAAGTGGAGCACACAAACTTAACCACTAGGCAGCGCTTGGGCCCCTTAGAAACTTTTTATTATGGAAAATTTCAACAACATAAAAAGGTAGAGATTAATCTAATTAAGTTATCACCTAACTTAAACAATGATCAACTTATAGTCAATTTTGTTTTATAAATACCACCTCATCCTCTGCTGCTTGCCTGCCCTAGATTGTTTTGAAGCAAAAGCCAAATATCATATCATTTTATCCATGAATATTTCAATGTCTTTCTTTAAAATATAACGACAATAAAAACACCCACAATACCATCATCACACATAAATTTTACCAATTTCTTTTCATAGTCATTCTAGTCAGTGTTCAGATTTTCCTGATTGTCTCATAAATGTTTTTAACTGTTTTTCAAATTGAGATCCAAATAAGGTCCAAATTTTGCAATTGATTGACGTACAACTTAAATTTTTGCTTACTCCAAAGCTTTCCTTTCCATCACGCACTCTTTCTTTTTTCTTGTAAATTTATATGTTTATGAAAATGGATTATGTGTCCTTTATATCAGTAGCAGGCTAGATTTTACATCACTAGCAGACAACATAATTTTGAAATTTGTCAATCTATTAGATGAGAAACTGTATCTCAATGGATTTTAATTTATCTTATTATGCGTGATATTGAGTATCTTTTTGTATATTCGAATCACATGCATTTCTTTCTTTTTCTGTGATTTTGCTATTCATATCTCTTTTCCATTTTCCTATTGTGTTATTGATTATTTTCTTCTCTATTTTTAGAAGCCCTTTATATTTAAAGATTAATTCTTGGCGACATAAATTGCTAAGATATTTGTCCTAGCTTTTCATTTGTCTTTTTATTTGGCTGTGTTGTTTGTGTGTGTCTTGCTGTACCAAATAAAAATTTATTTTTATGTAGTCAAATTTATCAGTCTTTTTCCTTTTTTGCTTCTAGAGCTTGAGTCACTGTTAGAAATATTTTAACTTCTCCCAGGTTATAGAAGAATTTATCCAGGTCACAACCTTTTGCTGGTAGGACTCCGGGAAGTAAGTAATTACTTTGATGAAATATGAAATAAAATAGGAATGTCATGCACAAAACGTGGGACATAGAGCAGAGATAGAGAACTTCAGGAAGCTGAAAATTAAAAAGTAACGTGGAGAAACATTTAATCCCATGAAGAATCTCCATATCTATAGGGACATCGAAGTTTCTTCTCTAGGAAGGGGGATAAAACCATTTTTATTTAAGGGCCACACCAAAGAGTATTTCCAGAATGCTGGAGGCCTGAGGCTTGGGGATGCCCAAGGAGTGGACAACTAGGTTACTTGTGGCCATGTGCAATATAACAGTTCACAACACTGCTCCCTGGATTAACCATGTCACTGCAGAGGTGAAGTGACAAACAGACTATTAATTTAACCTGTACCTGAATATTAGCATATTACAAAAGGAGAAGTATTTCATAAGCGAAAAGTCTTTTTTCTTTCTTTTAATAATGAAAGCCTCACTTTGTAACTTGAGATGTAAATTAGACTATTTTTAGAACAAGATCAAGCAAGGTAACTCTGTGGTATTAATCCCATGATTACTGACTTGACTTTCTTTTGGTTCCAATCTAATTTAGTGCTAGATCTGTGGTTATGAAACTACGTTGCCTGAGTGGTCTTAAGTGTCCTAAGTGGTTATATTAATAATATAGTCAAAATGTTTTTTAGAGTTTTCCCTAGATTGACACCTACACAAGCACACATAATATAGTTAGCATCAGGCACACCTGTAACCGTACTGTTTATGATGAAGAGAATACAAAATAATCTGAGATTCAAATTTTCATTTAAAAATAGTGTAATTAATCATCGATGCACACGAGCTACATCAAATCTCATCCACATGAAATACATCAAATTATGGTGATCCACAATGGGACCTACTAGAAAATTTACTTTGAAAACATGTAAAGGGATAGCTATTATCTCAACTAATCTTGTATAACTTCCTCTCTCCTCTTTTGGTCTGTTAACTAAAGGGCGTGTTAACTCTTCAAGACAGAAGGTTTTGAAAGACTGCAGCCATAACTAGTTGATGCCGGGTATGCTGGAGGCTGCACAGCGTAAACAGCCTGGCTCAGATGTCTCTTCTAGAGCCAAGTTGATTTTTCTCTCTGTTTTCCTTTCGTTCGTTTTTTTAATTTCAGCTTTATTGAGCTTTAATTAGCAAAGAAAATTGTAAGATACTTAAAGTGATTCGATATATATATGTACATGCGGAAGGATCTCCCCGATCCCATTAATTAACACATCCATCACCTCACATATTTACCTCTTTTTTTGGCGAGAACATGTAAATTCCATTCTCTTGGCAAATTTCAACTATACAGTACAGTGTTATCAGCTATATTTTCTTTATTTGTTGAATGAATGTGATAAATCGACACTATCTATCTTGTAGGTTCTTAATGAGTATGATATAAGCCTACTTGTGTAAAGCGCCTATCACTTGCTGGCTATAAAACAGCTGTTCAATAAACACTAGCTGTCTCTCCCCAACATCTTTTTCTGTACTGTATGTACACAGTCTAATGCTATGGAATGAATCATGCTTTTGCCTCGAGATTCTAGGAAAGAATAGCTTTTCCTTGGGTAAGGTCAGTGTATGTCAAATACTGTCCCAGAAACCTGAGCTGCATCTCTTAACCTTTACCAGTTTATAAAAAATCTCCTTGGATTGCCAAAATGAACTGGGATATTTACCGGCTCACATGAAGCATGAGTTATCAGGTTAATTTAAGAGCTTAAGCTTCAGAGGACATTTCTTGGTTGGATTAGAAACATCTCTACCAACCACCAGAAGTTCTTATAGCATTACCTGGCTCTATAATTAGACACTCCTAGGCGTAGTGTGGGGGGTGGGGGAGGGGAATTAACAAGGTAACAATAAAATTAACAGTAAAGATTGCTCTTCTGATGGATGCAAAAGTTGATATTCCTTTCAAGGCTGCAGGAAGCTCTGGTTGATTCTGAATGACAATGTCTGCTTGTAAGAAGATGTAATGTAAATGCCCACCATCCACTGTGTGCTCAAAAGCCATTCGTTAGTTATGAAAATTGGATCCTGGTTGATCTGGGGATTTCCTGAACAATATCCATAAAGAAAAAACAACTTTTTGATTAAGTAAATTAAGAAGTGAGACATATATTTAATTTCAGAGAATATTTATTTAGAGACACTTAGCACACATTTAAAAATGATGGAGCTAATTACAAATCAATCCCTTCTCATTAAATTAGGTTTTGAAGGACCTTTACTTGAAATCCTCTTGTTAACAGTTAGACAGTAGTCTTCCTTTTAGCCATTTCATTGATCACCATGGAATTAACCCCTCAAATTAGTCTGGATCAGTGTGGATTTAGATTATTCCACAAAAGTTGGTCTACAGGCATGATAGACATGGCAAAAGAAATTAACACTTCAAAACACTACCAATTTAGTGACCTACTTTGAGGGAAGATTAACCTATAGTGAGGATGTGAAACTAAATTAAATTCCAGTTAAATACAAATATTTTTCTTCACACACTGAGTCATCCGATTCAGACCCTGCAGGGTGCAGTGTTACCTTGCTTGGTGAACTGCATAATTATTTATAGATTTTCTCAATATTAAGCTTACCCCTTATCTAACTTTACACAGGCAGTCTAGTTAGGGACTCTTACAGAGATACCCTGCTGCATAATGTGGTCCCACATGGTAGGTCAGGGCCCAGCTGCCCCTTTTTCCATTCTTTGTTGGTGGTTTGAAAATATCAGGACAATAACTGCATGGCACATTGGCTTTATAATTTCTAATCTAATGTCTCTACAGGGGGCTCTAATTCCACATAACACATATAAAACAAAGAGATAAATGTTACTTATTATTGAGAATGGAGATTCAAGGACCTATTGTGAAGCTTTGTACTTATAGATGAAATTCTAAAACTAGGCTATAAAAAGAAGTCATTTCTTGATGAAGTATTAATGATAATTAAGAAGACTTCAGGAGCCTAAAATACTTAACACTCAGTCATTTCCATTTGAAGCATTTCAAGAATATGAACTAATGGAATGCAAATTGTATTTCTCATAGGGTACAATATTGGTTTTACAATGAAAGTGATTCAGTGTTAATTGAGTAAAATCTTTAAGTTTTTAAAAGCAACAATTTGTGTGTATGTGTGTCAACGGAATAATGTTTGACTTAGATGATGCATATGGTTGACTTTAGGCCAATTAGACTTGTTTCTCTTGCTTAAGAATAGAGGGAGAGAAAAACTGCATAGAAACACACTAGTGAAAACTTCTTTCTTACTGTTCAATGTACAAATAAATAGGAAAAGAGAAGGAAGTGATAATGGTGTCATGTAAGAGAAGGCCTCCTGGAGCCAGACAGAGCCAGACAGAGCCAGATAAAGTACAGATTAGGTTGCCTGTCTCTTTGAAGGCCATAATGCTACCCTAAAGATAACCCGAAGGAAATTCCTTTGGATAACTAGCAGGCATAAAAGACTGACGGACAGATGCCAGAATGTCAATGTATCAGTTTGCAATTAGAACTAGGGCAATCACATGGGACTAGAATACTCTACTGGCTTGATTAGCATATTCTCTCTATATAGTCAAGCTACATGGGGAACTAAATTATAATCAGGAAGATGCTATTTGAGAGTAGAATCTGAACAAAAGGAGGTAAATGAAATAAATATGGAATGGCCTCACTCTAAAGAGGCTTATCACACCCCTCTCATGAAGTGAAAGGTTTGCCAGTGGTGCCAGAAATCAATAAAGTCCATCAGCTATCATCACCTCCATCCATCTCCATAGGAGGGATAGCCGTGCCATATAGATTGGAAATACCTGATGGCTGAAGGCTGTCTTTCTCTGCCTTGCAGAGGTTTGATACTGCTAACAGCTGCCTCTATGACTCTTTCTTTTTATTTCTATGCTGACTAACTGCCTTTCTCATGGACACAGTCCTTTTGAATGTATGCGTGTGTGTTCATGTATATATGTTTGCATGCGTGTATGTGTGTGTGCATGCACACGTGTGTATAACTGAATTAGAGTGAAACCCGACTGTATGGCCTATGAGCCATCCTGTCGCTTTCTAGTGACTGCTTATCTTTTTTCTGATCCATTACTTGTTGCTGTTACAATTTACTTTTCCACGGAGAAGTCCATTTTACTTATTTCCAAGTTCCTTGAGAGACATCTCTGTATAACCTTCTTATACTTACTAGGAAACGTTATTACACACTTTCCTCTCACCAAAAACATAGATCAATGGCCTTGGCATAACAATTCTCACAACTAACGAAATTGTTCTCCCTCTTCAAGTACTGAAGTCTTTTTAGTAGTGCTAAGCAAATTCCCATTTGATGGTGCAATGATTTAGTAGAATGAATGATTTGAATTATCTGTGGTTGTAACTATCTGTTGAATGGTTTATGGTGTCTGAGCACCACCCATATAAATCCTATATGAGTCATCATATGAGCTGACACAGAGCATCAGGGAAGGCAAATTTGAGATTTCTTCCCAAACTTAGGCTCCATATTCTCTCCACTTAGTCTTTGTCTTGATTTGTTTTAGATATTATGATGTAAGCATTATAACATTATTGTGAAAGTAAAAAAAAATGCGTCTATCGTCTTATTGCACATAAAAGAAAAATGGAGAGTTTTAACCAGTGAAAACAAATTATCCCATCTAATTTTTGTCACAAACTGTGCTCCTGGGATTTAAAAGCATCCGCTGGACAATGCTAAGGAACACTGCATGAGTGAGGGCTCGGCGCAGTGCTTTCAATTACCTCATGAAGTTTGCTTTAAGAGGAGTAACTCTGCTTTCTAAATTCTATTAAAAAATCAATTTGGTTTCTAAAACAGTACTCTAATTTAAAAATTTCTCAAGACATTAGTCAACCCCTTTGCTAATAACTGATTCCTTATGGGCAATATCAGCACATTAGAGGCTACCTTATTGAAACCACAAGGCTGGCTGGCAGCAGAGTGCTTTCTAGCATTACCTCTGGTTTAGCAGACAGAGTCCTGGACCAGGAGTCAAGAGATCTAGGTTTTAATCCTGACTAACTGTGTGATTTCAAATCATTTAAGCCTTAGCTATTGGCTTCTATTATGGGTTGAATTATGTCCCCTCAAAATTCATATGTTGTAGTCCTAAGCCACAGTACCTCAGAATATGACCTTATTGGAGATATGGCCTGTACCGAGGTAATCAAGTTAAAAACGAGGTCATTAGGGGTGGGTCTTAGTCTAATATGACTGGTATCCTTCTAAGAAGGGGAAATTTGGATACAGACATGTATACAGGGAAAATACTATGCGAATATAAAAATAGTCATCTACAAGCCAAGAACAGAGGCGTGGATCAGATCTTTCCTTCAAAGCCCTCAGAAGGGACTGGTCCTGCCAACAACTTGATTTCTCACCTCCAGAATTTTGAAGGAATACGTTTCTGAGGTTTACGCCACTCAGTTTGTAGTACTTTGTTAAAGCAGCCCTAGCAAATTAATACAGCCTTTTACGCCAAAGGGGATAATAAAATCCTTCCATAACAGCTCTCCAGACCCTTATTATTTCTCTTCCTCATTAATGAAATTATTCTTCTATCTGTGCTGTTGCAATGATATTTCTGAAATACAGATTTGATCTTGTCAATGTCCTGCTTAAAGACCTTCCATGAACCACCTACAGAGTAAATAGGATTCACACCCCCATATATAGCACATGGGGCCTTTCAGGGTCTGCTGCAAAGCTCCCTTTTCAGCTAGCCTCTCGATCCCTAAATGTCATTGTTGTCCACTTCCTCCCTGGACAGTCCTGCCCTTTCCTTTAGTTCGGGAGATCAAGACCCAGTGCAAGGGAATTGTGGGAACAGACCTCTGGACAGTTTTGGAGAAGAAGAAAAGGGAGAAAAGATGGGAAATGAGAAGAAGAAAGAAAAAATGGTAAATCACATAGTTTCTGTGTAAAAATTTGCTGTTTAATGTTTTAGTCCAAACAATATGAATTTGAAGGTTTGTATATTCAGACTTTTTGTTTTGTCTGGTATTGCCAAAATTTTTCCAAACTTCCAGTGGCATAGGTGGCTGTCTTTTAAAATATTTCTTGGAGTTAAAATTGCAGGATTTCCTATACGAAGGCAGATACCTTAACGAAGCCTTTCTGTATTCCCAGGTGAGACTAGTCAGCTTTGCTCAGCATTGACATAGTGCACTGTCAAATCTTCTTTTCTGTCATGCATTACATGAGGCAAACATAGTTGTATACCTCACAAGACTGCGAGCTATTTGAGGTCAAGGGCTGCGTCTTAATTATTTCTTCCAGTTTACCATACCTAGCACAGTACTTGACACTTGGTAGATAACAAACAAAACAAAACAAACAAATGAGGTGTCTTGAGTGACTTTGAGTTTGGTTTAGGTCTTGATTTTTTTCTCTTAAATTTGCATTGTTTCTCCTCCAGAAATATTTTGGTCAAAGTGTGAGACAATGTAAAGCTATCAATTTATACCTTTTTAGAAAGAGAGTATACATGATTTTTAAAAAAAAATTAAAGTTACAATATGCTATTGTCATATACCAGCTTGACACTCCAAAACTGCTTGGAGGAATCAAAAGCTACCTTTAAATATAGTAGTCCCTGCTACTGCTCACCTATGGGGATGTTCACAAGAGAAGCGGCCCAACTGCATGTCAACCCCTGCCTTTTGGGGACTCATATTTGAAACCACTTTTGTTTTCTTTTTTCAAGCAGCTCTGAAGGTTTCACGTTCAGTTGCCACCTGTGGATGACTGCCCACTCTTTGAGATGCCCTTTATCACCACCATAAGCCAGGGTACTACATAGTGAATTTTGTTTACACCATCCCAAACACCTTCCAAATCCATGCAGCCATTCTTCTGTGATTCAATAAGCAACATAGATAGAAACTTGATTTTAATAGATGAAGATGATAACCAGAAAGTACTTAGGAAGAGAAATAGCTTTTTTCACAGTCTTGCAAGTCCTTTATATTTAGCATTTTGTGACAATGCATTTGGACTTTAGGAGACCCAATTAATACGTAATTAAATCAAAACTGAAAAGACTATCAGCAGCAAAAAGGACTTGGGGAACAGGCCAGAGGATAAGGTTGGAGGAGATAAAAGGGTGGAGGCAGTAAATGGAAAAGAGAAAGACAAAAATGGCCAGGCTTGTAATTCACTCAAGTCCCGTGTACACATTTCTTGACTGTTCAAATGAAAATTGAATTATGGGGAGTTTTTATATTGAAGTAAAACCCCTCCAAACCTTAGCAGCTTAATTGGTAGCTTTAAAAAAATTGTAAAGGTTTTAAAATTACAATTCCAAATTCTATGAAACAGAGCTATTTTAGTGCTTCTAGACCCTATTATTTTAAGTTTTAACATTTTTTCCTGAACTAAGTGTGGAAGATGAAGGGAAAATAATTTGGCTCCTGGGTCAGCCTTGGCATTCTTCACCTTGCCCAGATGTATATGATTACATTTTCTATTATGCGAGCCATGGGGACATATGGTATTTTCATCAAAAAGTGATGAAAGAAAACATCTTTAGGAAAGTTCAAAATATTGCCTAACTTAGGAAACAAGCTTTTTTTCTGCTTGGCTACCTGGCAGTGTAAGTGTAGTATGTGTGTATAGAGTGTTGAGGGACGGGGTACGGTTGGAGAAAAAGCATGCAAACAAATAAACCAGAAATATGTAACATAAAATATGGTCAAATTCTAGATTGTTCATGATTTATACAAAAAATAGGAAAAAAAGAAATGAGTGATATGTGTAGAAACTGATAAATTTTATTTCTGAAAAACTCTGGCAAATGGTCAAGATACTTGCTAAAAAGTAAGACTACACGCTCATTTTCCAGTGTTTCCGGACTTAACTCTTGATTAACTGGAAAGTAGCCTGAAGACTACACAGCTGTTCTCCCATCTGCTCTTTGGGCAAAAGTTGGGCTTCAATTTCCTCCTCTACCTAATGAGTTAGGAATATAAAATGGAAGCAACTAGGAGGTCCCACAGTGAAGTTTGAGTTCAGTCTTGACTACCCATAGTACTGTCTGAGTTGAGCACCCAGGATGTAAATTTTGGTCAGATGAAGGATCACTAAGTTCTCATAAAATGTTTGTTCTCTTTTCAGGGTTTTAGTGTATGCCGGAATCAACATCCATACTCATATTCTAAGAACTACAAAGCATGGGATTTTGTTAATCAAAACATCTAAATAATTAAGTGAGAAGAGGACAGTATTAAGAATATTTTAACCACACATTTTTTTGTTTTATTTGGTCTCTCTACAACCAGGAGTATTTTTTTTCCCGAAAGTGAAATGCAACTAAAAGTTGTATCAATGTAGTATCCATTTAACAAAGTTGTCTGAGACCAAAGAAGTGATGATCTCATTTTCTAGGAAATAGTCTTATTTGAGAACACATTTTAAAGGATGATGCTAAAGCTGTTTCTCAAGGAAGAGTTAGTGTCAAGGCATTAAATAGGAAATTTATCTTGATATGAAAGTATTCAAGAAATCCAGAATATTTGCTTTGAAATCAAATGTTTTCCTACAAAGGAGACAGTCATTAAGTACAAGAATGTGGCTGAAGAAATATTTATCTTGGCAATTATAATTATGCTCTTATGTTAGCTATGAACACCAGGCACGCTATCGTTTGCATTTATTTATTATAATCATCTAATTTAAAAATCTATTTCCAGTACTTTGATATGCAGGAGCCATTTCTAAATAGAGTGTTGGGTCTTTCAAATGGAAATACATTTCTCATGTGCAAACCACTCTGTTCCATTGCTCGTGAAATGACAAAGTAATTAGAAATCCAGCCCAACACAAATATTAGAATGTGCATCAAAGTACTTACTTCAGATGAACGTGTTCTCAGGAATATTTTCCATCTTTGCTTTTAAATAGTTTTTCTTTCTTAAGAAGCAAAATGCTAAAAAATAAATAACTTTGGGTAGAAATAGATAAACAATGTCCCCAGAAATGTAGAAAGGGTTGAAAACTTTTTGGGAAAAAAATGCAGATTTAAAGATAATAACCAAAAAATAAAACTCATCATCATAATAGAGAAAAATAATTTTCAAGAGTAAACACAAGAGGCATAAGTGAATTCAATAGTAATAAAATTGCACTGAAAAAACAATAGCATATTCTGTGTTCATCATATATTTATCTTTAATGTATTGAATTCTAGCAATAGTCCCTTCTTTAGTACTTTTGCAAGATGCTATGCTCTTGCACTCTGAACCTATATGTTTGAGTTAATTTCTTGCTGATAACAAGTAATGCTCATATGCATATATAGGTCCCTTGCACTGGTCTTATTAATTAATGCATAGAAATGTTGCATCTGTTTTGATATAATCATAATTTTGAAACCACGGGCTCCTGATTATGGCTCACTTTTCTATTCAAGCACCCTTTTTAAATTAGTGATAAAATTCTCAGTGCCATTCCTTTTGCATATCTCTGTTCAAGGCACAAAATATGAAACAGTTCAAAATATGGAAGTTTAGTAAGAGCCACTCTTTATATGAAACATTCTGCAAACCATATGAAAGGCAAAACGTCAGTGAACATATATATTTATTTGAATACATATTTATATATAAATACATATTTATATATTGAATATATATCATAATTAAATATTTATTAATTACATTGACATAAAATTAAATATACATTAAATTAAGTTTTAATATGTTAAATTGTATATATTAAATTTCTAAAGCAATTAGATCATTAATAAATCAAAAAGCCCTTTTTTGTGTGTGTGAGGAAGAGTGGCCCTGACCTAACATCTGTTGCCAATCTTCCTCTATTTTATTGGGATGCCACCACAGCATGGCTTGATGAGCAGTGCTAGGTCTGCACCTGGGATCCAAACCTGTGAATCCTGGGCCACCAAGGCGGAGCACACCAACTTAACCACTACACCACCGGGCCAGCCCCTAAAAACCATCTTTTAATGCTTACTGTTCTCACTTCTTTATAGTGTTTGCTTTAATTTACCAGCTCCTCCTACGTGAAGCGCTGGCTTCTGTGACATTAGAACCCTTCTGTCTTCTTGTCACCATTCATTGCTCCCTCTTTCGTGAGGCACAGCATGCGCAGTTCAGCTCTTCTTTTCTCTGACAGCTCTGCTCAGTCTGTCTCCATTACCTTGGTAGCTTCTTTTCCTCTCCTTCTCTGACCTGTTCATGTCCTAACGGTCCAAGCCTTGCTCTCTTTACTTTCACACAACTCTCTCTTCCTTCATAATCTCAAGACTGCTATTACCAGCTCTAAACTGGTAACTATCAACTCATTTTTTAACTATAGTAGAGCACAGCAAACTTTTTCTGTAAAGAGCCAGATAGTAGAGAATTGAGCTTTTGCAAGCCACTTGCTCTCTTTCACAACTATTCAACGCTGCTGTTGTAGCACAAATGTAAACATAGACAACATACGAACAGATGAGCATGGCTGTGTTGCAATAAACACTGGAATTTGAATTTCGTGCAACTTTCACACGTGATAATACAGGTTATGGCTAAATTCATATGTTGAAGTCCTAACTCCTAGTACTTCAGAATGTGACTGTATTTGGAAATAGATTCTTGAAACAGGTAATTAAATTAAAATGAGATCATTATTGTGCGTCCTAATCCACTATCACTGGTGCCCTTATGTCTTAAATTTGTTTTGTGTTTGTTTGTTTGATTTAGAAGAGGAAATGTGGACAGACAGAGATAAAAGGAAGACCGTGCGGAGACACCAGGAGAAGACAGCCGTCTACCAGCCAGGGAGAGAGGCCTGGGAGGGAACCACCCCTGCTGACACCTTGCAGACACCTTGGACTTCCAGCCTCCAGAACTGTGAGAAAATAAATTTCTGCTGTTTAAGCCCCCCAGTCTGTGGTCCTTCTTTATGGCAGTCCTAGAAAACTCATACAACACATGATTGTTGTTTTGATTTTTTTCAACCACTTAAATATGACAAAACTATTCTTAGCTCACAGGATGTACAAAAACAAGCGATGGGCCAGACTGGACCTGATCTGGAGTACCTTTCAAGCTTCATTTTATAAAACTGACTACTACATCCTTAATTCCTAGCTTCCTCAAACTCAACCTGTCCCAAGTAATTTGATCATAACTTGGCTCATACCTTCTCTTCCTTTGTGTTTCCTGCCTTGTCAAGTAGAACCACCACCTATTTAGTCACCCAAACCTTAAACCTGATAGTTATCCAAGAGTCTTCCTTTTCCTTCATTTCTCACATCTAATAAGGGACCAATTTTCACTCATTTTACTTCTTAATATTTCCTTGTCTATGTGACATCTTCTATCACTTAATCTATTATAATACTGTGCAAATTTGTCCTCATCTATAATCTTACTGTCCATGTTGCTACCAGAGAGATTGTCTAAAATCTAAATCTAATGATATTGCTCCTCTGCTTTAAACCTTTTAAAGCTTCTCTGATACCTAAAACCTAAGCTTCTGAATAGGACACACATTATTTTCCATGAGGTCTTACTTCATCAAATTCATTCCTTCATGTACTCCTCTTTCAACAATTCAAGTGAAATACTTGCCATTTCCAAGAAGGTGGATGAAGTTACCTACCTCCCTACCTTTATTTATGCTTTTTTCTTTGCAACACTTCCCTTCTCCCTCTTTACCTGAAGGATATTTGTTCCTTGATGATGGGAACTATTTTTCATCTTTAGCTCTTACACAAGGCTTAACAAAAGGTAGGTTATTCATAAATACATTAATTAATGAACTGTGATCAAACAGCTGTGTGAGTGGTGATAACATATATATATTCACACACACATATATGTGTGACACTAATGGGTGTGTATATGTGTGTGTGTTTATGTATATAAATTTATGCACACAAAATCTCTGCTTTCTGGCCCAGCCAGCAATGACATAGCAGGCGTGACAATTTTTGGAGCTGGGTTGAAAGACAACTGGACTCCAAAGAGTTTGGATCCAGAACCCTATCAATTCAGGAAGCATCTGGAGGAGCTGCTGTCCCTGTCCATTTCCTGCTGTCTCCCTCCTCTGTAGCTTTGCTTAGGCCATCTGCCTGTACCAGGCATGCACTGCCTTCTGTTTCCAATTGTCTAAGCCCTACATATCTTTCAAGGCTCCGTTCAGATCTGCCTTCCTTCAGGGATCCCGCAGTCTTTTGCCCCTATTTCAGGATTTACTGACTATTCCCTTCTCTCTTCTAACATATACTATTCCACTGTTTAGTACTAACTTTTAAAATTCCCTTCTGATTCTGAGACCTGTCTTCTTTTTCCCTGTAAAAGATTTGTTAATGGCCATCTCAGCACATAACCCAGTCCCAAGCACCACGTAGGCGATGGAAGGACCAGGGGCAGAAAGACTCCTTTGTTTGGATCTCTTGTACAGCTCTGAGACGCTACCTGTATTGCACACATGAATTTTAATACTTTGGGGGTCTCTGAACTGTTTGAGAAACCAGAAGACAGTTCCCCTTGCCTCAGAAAAGAACATAAATATAGACACACACATACCACCTACCCCCACAATTTTGCGTGTAGTTTTAATGATTCATCAACCCCAGTTTATCAGACTGTAAGTTCCTTTGCCTGCAGAAAATGTGGTTTATTTCTCAACAGTTAACACAGTACCTAGCTGCTCAACAAATCTTGTCTGAATCAAACAGAACCAAACTCCAGCCTTCACTAGACTGTATTTCCTGTATTTGTATTCCACGTGGTACTTAACACAGTGTCTTGGCCATAATAGTAATTTAATAAATATTTGTTGAATCGAATTGAATTCTGCTTTCTTTGTATCTCAGAGAAACACCAATTACAGTGGTATCAGTAGATGGGGCTAAATAAATATTTAGAATGACTCTTTCAACACTTAATCTTATTGTTTTAACATTCTACAGACTCGAATCCACTAAATTAAGTATATTAGTCTTAATAGATACACTCAATCTTTTTTCATGAAGTGTTTAAATTTTAAAGCATTTTAGGTGTAAAGAAACAAAGTAGAATTCTTTCCTCCTTTTATAAATGTCACTACATTCTATTTTGAGAATAATGTGAATAAGGACCAGGTCTGAGAATTCTAAAATAAATCATTTCTACCAGGGAAGGAAAAGTAGGAAGTACCTTTTTCTTCCACAATCAACCCAAATGTCTTAACACTTAAAACAGATTCTCTTCTGCTTGGGTAGCAATCCTGTTCTTAGCAGTTTTTGGAATAACGAACAACCCTCTTCATAATGACAGAAGTTTGAGCCTTAAAAATAAAATAAATAATTAAAAAGGAGAAGGGAGAGCTGACTGATTGGAACGACACCAAATTTTTATTTTCTATGGCATTTGTAGCTGCGAGAAGTGACACAATTTGTGTCAGTCTAGGAACTCGAGGTAACCAAACATAAATTGTAATTGACCAAATTAAAGTCAGAAGAATTGTAATTAGTTCATTAAATAAATGATGTGGAGAATTTCCCAACTTAGCGGTGAGGTACAAAACAAAAGACCATCTATTCAATAGAAAACAAGATGAAAAAGGATAAAATGAAAATAAAAACCTCACTTCCTCTTCAAAGAAAGCAAAGACAAGACAATGGAAAGCAACATTAAAAAAGGAAGATTCAATTAGCAAGGAAGAGGAAAAGGAGAGAAATCCAAGTGGGATTCTCTGGGAGGGAAAAGAACGTGATGAGAGTTTAGACCATAATCTATAAATAGCCTTTTATTTTATAAGTCCTTCTTGTGATGCATAGATTACACCGTGAGCCTCCCTTGTCCTTAATATGTACGGTCTCACGGCACGCACCTTTTAAGTCAATCTGCAATAGTAAGCACAAAGAACTAGGTCTGGAAAATGACTGGGGCTTTTCCCTTTCAAAAACCAAGAAGAAAATTGATGAGGAGAGAATCTGGGAACATTGCACAAATTGTCAGGAGGGCACAGAAGGGATCAGTCTTCGTAGACTATGAAATAATTCGGAGAAATAGTATGCCCTGCTTCCTCTACCTTACCGTGTGAGGAATAATTTAATTACCCTCCTATAATGAGCCTTCCTCCACATAACACAGGCGACCACGTTCCCTGTCATTCTCCACAAACGTGTCAGGTCTCATGCTCCGTTTGTCCCTTCTCCCGCTTTGTTCTGATTTCCAACTCTATAAAATGCTGGTGGTGGTGGAAGGGGGCTGAGGATGAAAAAGCAGACTGTGTGAGGGGACAGGTTTTATCATTAATTCTTTGATGTTTTGTTGTATTTTCAAAGACTCCTTTCCATAACATTTCCAAACACTTGAATTGAAGAAACAGTCTTTGAAATCCTATACCAAACACAACACTCTCTTTCAGTTTTTTAGCAGGACAAAAAATGGGCATCATCACAGTTGGCACTTCTCTAGAATATTCTTTGTTACTGGCCATTACGATTTTTTTTTCTTTTTTAGACAAGAACTGTTATTTTTAAAGATGAATTAAAACAGATCTTGAGATGCCTGGGATGGGGATGGGTTGCACACATCTGCATTCTTAGCCCTCTCTTCCCATCTGGCCGGGAGAAGTGGGGTGGCTGAGGAAAAAGCACTCATCCGTGGCTTGATGGGCATGGTCAATGGATTTCCCCTCCTGTCAGACAAGTTTCAAGACATTTAAGAATCTATGCCATCTTTTTTTAGGAAGATTAAATATATCACGTCTCCCTTCAGTCACTTATGTTGAGAATCACTGTCACCTGTACATTTATTCTAGTCAGAAAGATCTTATAGAGTTTTGTTTTTAGTATTTTTATTAGAAAAGAAATGTGCTGTATTTTAAAAATTAAAAAATACATAATCTACAATCCCCATTGACATTTTTTTTACTGTATATCGTTTTGTGGTCTCACTGAGCTTTTTAAAACGTCCATGGAAACAATGATTTAACATAAAGTAATGTGTGCCAATAAGAGACATTGCATTTCTCTAAGGAATGTCTTCCCTGTTCTTCAGAATAAAATACATTCATTCTAAGAGTCGTTTTCTAGATTCAATACCCCTGCTTTCATTATCTAAACTTCTTTCACTGACCATAAAAAAATGTTGTTTTCTACATTTCTGTCTTTGGCATTTTTGTCATATTTCATATACTCTCTCTGGGGAATCTCATTCTGTACCATAATTTAAAATCTTTTCTTTGTATCAACAGCTCCCAAATCTATACCTCCAGCACAGAACTCACTCTTCAGCTCTAAAACTATAGGACATATCCACCTGCTTGTTCAGCATGTTCTTAAAGAAGGTCATTATTTCCTGGTGACCTAATCTAGACCAGCTCATTCTCCCAGATTTCATCTCTCAATTAAGGTATCACAATTGACCTGGGTGTCATTTTTAACACTTTCCTCTCTTGTGCAATTTCCTTTCCTCTCTGCCTCACACAGTGATATCCAAAGATTCATCGAATCCTGTTAATTTTCCTTCTGATATGTCTCTCAAAGTCATGCCATCATTGCCATTCCCGCTGCTAGGTTCTATTAGAGTGTCTTGCCATCTCTTGCCCAGACTATTGTAAGCACATTCCAAATATTTTCTGTGCTCAATATAATCTGTACATGTTTCTAAAATTTTCATTCTAAAATGAAGATATGATCGTCTCATTCCTTTCAATACAGTTTTTGGATATATCCTTTTAAGTTCCTTTTAGATCTGACCTCTGCCTACCAATTCAGACTCATCTCTTACCACTTATTGCCTCACTTAATTCTACTGGAAATAGTTCCACATCAAATAAAATACCTGTGTATTTTAACAGCTCATATCAAAGTTACCTTGTTTTCATTGTGTATATGAACCACAATGTATTTTAGTAGTCCTCATGATAAATATCTTTAATTTTTACTATTGTAAACAACACTGCAAAGACCATCCTTTTACATATACCCCTACACATTTTCATACTATGTGATTATCTCCTTAAGATAAATTCTAAGCCCCAGGCCCACAGGGTGGATGCAAAGTGGGTCAGATGACAACTGCACATATAGAGAGTTGCACTGGAGGAAAGGAACCCCGATGTTACTGAACCTGGATCTTTCAAAATGTATGAGAAACAGCCCGCTCTTTGCCCTGGAGGGAGACGTTATCTTTATTATACTGGACAGCAATCAAGCTCTCCGTTTGTTGGAGAGAGACATTATCTTCCAAGATTGTAAGCAAGCTTACTCTTTGCTCTGGATGGAAACACTATCTCTATCCTTCAAAGCTGTTTGCTAGACAAACATCTTTGAGAAGGTAGTCTGGAACGAAGGATAGTCAATGCCTCACTTTTCAAGACAAGCAGAATGTGAGAGACCCATGGATAGTTGTCTCCCAACAATACACAGTCCTTGTTTCTGAACCATCTTGGCTTCTGGCAAATTTTACCATGAGTATGTGACTCCATGAGCCCCTCTGATTGATCTGACCAACAGAGGGCGAGATCAAATCCTTTCAATTTGTCTCATACAGAATTTAATTAAGGTTGATATCAATAGGACTTCAAGCAGCAGGATGAGGCTAACCTCCAGGGCTGACCTCAGCCGTTGTCCCTAGCTTCCCATGCCCAACCAGCTGAACACATCCCATAAAACAATGGCCCACCTTAGAAAGCCAGGTGGCTTTCTTCTTAAGTCTCTGTTTTGACTTTTCCACTAGACCTGAGGCGTCAATCCAGGTATCTGGCTGCATGGAAGAAATCTAGGGCAAAATCTGTCATCCATAACAACCCTGACCAGAAGTGTCACTAATCACTTCAGCTGATGTCAGGGACAAATTTCATGCCATTTTTTTTTTCCAATTAGATGATTCCCATCATAGAGGCCTCCAAGGTACACATAATAATGAAATTCCAGTAACTTCCCCAAGTAACCAAGGATGACCTCATGACCTCACTTTGGAGAGATCTCCATAGTTGTCTGAGGACAAAATGATCTACCGGTAGTGTTTCCCTGAACACTCAAAGTTCTTCTTACGACCACCCTTCAGGTGCAAGTCAGTGTATTTTTGGAAGGGAGGCAAGGTAATGACTGACCTCAACATAGAGTATAGTCCTATGGGTGCACATGGTGTCTGCAGAAAGAACCTACTGTTTCCAATTGTTGGTCCCCATCAGTAACACCTCCATCAACTGGGAGCACAGTTTAACAATAATCAAATATGGCCTGCCACTGGCTGGCAGCCCTTAGGATTCCAAGTTCTGTTTGAATTATTGAATCTTGTTCTCAGGCAGTTCCTCCAACCTGTCAAGTTTGTCCACAGCACCAGCCAGATGGCACTCATCTGCCCCATGGAATGACTGATAAGTACAGCAATGAAGAAAGGCACGATATCCCAAAGTGTTGACAGATGTTTTGTGTGCTTGGTAGATGAGCCACAACCATAATTGTCAATTAGGTTCCAGAAAAGAGCAATCGAATTATGGTCAGGCTCATCTGACAGGGTATGGCAGATCTAGCAATCACATTATATTCAAGCTGTTTGCAAT
The DNA here is from genome assembly GCF_037783145.1 of Equus przewalskii. Classification (NCBI taxonomy): domain Eukaryota; kingdom Metazoa; phylum Chordata; class Mammalia; order Perissodactyla; family Equidae; genus Equus; species Equus przewalskii. The sequence continues at coordinate 71,453,859 of NC_091834.1, read as the reverse complement.
GGCTTGAGAAAGCCACACAGGGCATTTTCTTTCATGAATAAAGCTGCAGGACTGATTCTGAAAAACAGAAATCATTAACGCCTTCTCTGTCTTATACCTTCTAGGGTCTGAGGTGTTCCTTCCCCAGGGGACAGGGATGTTTCCCCTCTACCACCACAAAAATCTGTGTATAGCTATAACTTCACCTTTTCTCCAGTCATTCCCTACTCATATCCAGAACTTTCATACAAAAGGGTCATGTGAAAGAGGAACATGGCTATTTTTATTACACTTACTGAAACCCATTATGTCCCCTAATGTGACACACATTGGCCATTGTAGGGAGCTTCTCCAAGCAATGCACTCAACTTAGTGGTTAACATCCTTATGTTCTAGGATCATGTCAATCCAACAAGATAAGCCAGGTGGCTGACCAGAATTAAGCTAAAATTCATTAGGTCCCATTTTGGCTGGGTTGCCACAAGGAAGGTGTACCAACCAGGCCATCCTGGGGTTGCTTTTAGGCACAAGAAAAATGCCCAGTAATCATCGTGCCCAGGAATGTCCCAGAATTCCAAATTTTCAAAATAGGTCTACATACTGCTCTCCTCATTTTTCCTGGTCATTATTATCATTATCCAGGAAGTGACCAAGGGAGGCAGATCCGTTTCCGTAGAAAGCCATAACAGTGACCAAACTGTTTGGACCAGGATGAGGTGAGGGAATTAGAGTCAGAGCTTCTGAAGTCAGAGTTTATGAGGCTGTTCCAATACTCAGTAATACCAGATAATTGTGAATGGTAGAGTACATGGAAGATCACCAAAGTCTTGACTATCAACCTCTTGTTCACTGGCTGTTGTGATTAAAGGTGCGTGATTGTCAAACTGCAAATGGACTGGAAAGCTAAGAACCTGACACCTATTAGTGGCCAGAGTTGGCTCATTGGACTGGAACAGTAACACCATAGTCTGAAAAAGTATCAATGGTGGTGAGGCACCATCAATAACCATGAGAGGGTGTTAAAGGCCAGATGTAGCCACTCCGCCAGGAAGAGGCCTACAATTTGCCAGACTATAGTTTTCCAAGTGACAAACCAAACATCGAGGCATTGGTAACAGCCCATGAATCCATAAAACTATAACTAGGTTCATCAAGGGCAGTAATGGCTAGAGCTATGAGAACTGTCTTGAGCTTTGCCCACTGACAGGAGCAACCACAGTCGTTTTGGTTCTGTATAGCTGGCACTGAGGTTGAAGAGCCACGGCAATGCAGTGAACACTGCCATATTTTTGCTCCGCTGAATCATTCGATGAAATAGGCCCAGATATTTAGGAGAACATCTGTGAATTCAGGGCCCCATTTAGTCAACAGCTTTGCTTCAAGCTGTAGAGATGACAGAAAGAGATGGGTTAGGAAGTATCTTGTGTGTCCAACTAGCTCTTCTCCAGATGTGGCTTTTCCTGATCAAAAAATCCTCTTGGACATTATGAACATTCACAATACCACCATTTGAAATATCAATATTTATTATATGTTCAGCAAGGAAAACTAGGACAACAATATATTGAATTAACCCAAAGGGTCTCACCTACAAAGTTACTTTAACTTTCTTTCCGCACTGCAAACTTTGCCCAAACCCCATCAGTTGAATTGGGTGTCCCTTTCCCCCCATGGGATAATATACAATGGCTGTACCTAACAAAGCTGTAAAAGTTTGAGTCCTTACCTTCTCCAAAGTTCCCCAGATTACTAGGATGGGTATGTATGGACTTCAATCCCCCTTGGGGACAAGGAAACTTTAGCCTTTCCCCCCAATTATCTTTCTTTTTTCAAGCAGGTGAGTTCAGGCTAGAGATGGAGAGAGGGAACAGGAGATGTGGAAGGTGAGAGGAGAGCTATGCTATTAATTAAGGCACATTTACTTTAAGTCTCCAGCAACATGGTAGCTGTTCATGGCTCAACCAAACAAAATTCCAATGTTATTGATCCATCAAAGGCCCATATCAGTAACACAGTCATCATCACTTACGTGAATATTTCAGTTTTGAGGGCACTTTGATTCAGCAGCCATAGATGCATTGTTTTGAGATAGTTGCTCTTGGGTTTGCACCCTTTGATTGACTTGGGCTTGACTCCAACAGCAGTGATCTTTGCTAAAGGTATCAACCTCAATCTACATCATTTGCTACCCCATTATCAAAATAGTATATCTTAAGTTCATACCCAGTTTCAACATGAAGTCTAGGGGAGTTTTCCATGGTGTCAGGCTTAACTACATAATTTATTTAAATTTCTTTGGGTCAGTTTATCATTCGCCAGTAGGTGAACTCCATCGGTATTGTTAACTCAATCAAGGCAGTAAGAGTCCAAAGTCTAGTCAATGCCTCTCCTGTGGTTTCTCAAGGGAGTTCGTCTGTCTCAGGGAATAGCAGCCATGTTTTACTGCGAAAAGAAAAGAAAAAAAGTCTTTATGGGCTTTTATTGTCATCTCTGCATGGATCTAAATTAGGAATGCTAGACTGTAGGAGAGGTTGAGCTATGAGACTATCCAACTGTTGCCATGCTTTCTTAACAAAGCGATAAGTTCCCTGCTGCTCATCCTCTCATGGTGCAAGTAAATCAGCCAACGTTTTAAAATTTGCCTGGGTCCTGCCCATGCTATTCTTGAATTTTCCTTCTTTCAGCCCAGTGTAGTGTACATTCTTTAGTTATCATCTGAAATGGGTTGGAAACTTCTGTCTACTCGGGATGACTCTTAGTATTAATTGTCAGTTGTTAGATTGGGGTAGACCTGAGACTGACTGCCAAATTGTCAAGAAATCCTCTCTTTCTACCTTAGGAGAAGAGTTAGCAACAACCAGGGCACCATTTATGCATCTGTCTGTGAACCTACTTCCTGCTACTTGACCTACAACCACCTCCCTAATGCTTCCTCATTAATAGGAAGTAAGACGGAGGACCATTTACTGCCAGGTTGGCCATACAATTTGGTCGATTTGTTTACTACTGATTCCTATGGACTTCCCTCAAATACTCTTAATTGCCTACGATCCCTCATTTTTTCTCTTCCAGAAAGCATGTCTTTGTCAGAATCCCATATTCCCCACCAAACTGTCAAGAACTGTGAAGGGTCTGAGATTTTACTCTACTTGGGAGCTAACAAGTTAACCTGCCACAGTTTTATGGATGCTCACAGTAGACACTAGACTCCTTTGTCACAGTCAAAGAATGTCATTACTCATGGCACGGCAACAACCATGAAAGTCAGGATATATTGTGTTGAGTCTTTGAGCCTGAGTTCTCACAGCGCTAACCAAAGTGGGCCAGATGATAACTGCACGTGCAGTGGGTTGTGCTCCAGGAGACGAACGCTGAACTTGGGAACCCAAATCTTTTATAATGAGCAGTAAGCATGCCTGATTATGCCCTGGAGGAAGACATTGTCTTTATTATCCTGGACAGTAAGCACATCTGTCTCTTCCTCTGGAAGGAGATACCATCTCTGTCTTCCAAGGCTGTTTTCTATACAAACATCCTTAAAAGGATAATCTGGACCAAAGGGCTCTGCTCCTAAAATATGCAGAAACATGAAACCTCCATGGAGATCTTCGCTTATCACTTTCCTTTCTACACCTTCCACCACAGCCCAGGAACCAAATGCCCAGTTACAGGATTCAGAATGTTTAGATCGATCTCCTCTCACCATAGCTAACATAATACTTAGATCATAAACATTTCCTCTAAGAATTCCTGTGATGTTGGAACAAGTGCTAGTTTAAAAATAAAGACATTCAAAGCAAAGTTATGTTGCACAACATGAACCCTTATTCACTTTTCTAATTTTCTTACTTCCTCTTTTCACTCCTCCTCTTACCCTTTCCATGGAAAATGTTTCTCACGTGATAGATTATATTCCTAAAATTTAAGTACTGTTTTAATAAGTGAAACAGATTTTAATTTATTTTATTAAATATTACACTCCATATGTTTACAATACAACTAAGGAATAATCTACTTTATTCTGGACAGTAATTTAAAAACCTAGAAAAATGTAGGTTGTGGTCAAATAAAGATGGAGCCAATATTGTTATGGTTATGAGCAAATGAAGATTTACACTCTGCACAAGATTTAGTATTTGCTATTTCCCCTCAAATCTGAGAATTACATTATAGAATGAAGTTGAGGAGCGAGGATCTGCCTCATATTTCATTTAGGTGAGTGTGTTTTTTACAGAGGAGATAGAATTTCAATTCAAATAACTCTAAGACACATTGTTTCAGCCCCTTACCTAACAGCTTCAGTCAGTTTCTATATAAGGTGTTTATACAAAGAGATGATGGAAAACTAGGGTTTGGGTGTAAGATCAGAGTAAATTTTAGGGTATCTATAGCACGACATACTAATGGTTCGAATTAATTTGTTCCAATGTGATACACTTAAACCAATCTAGCTCCATCACAGGAAAACATGAGAAGTCTGGAACAGCTACATGTACCCAGCAATGCCTGATCATAGAAAATATTCTTTATAAAATCAAGAACTGAGGGCAAGTTTACCCTCATCATCCTAAACGTATATTGTATTGAAATTTAGAAGTTTCAAAAAAAATCCTAATTAGTCAATATCGATTACTTGTCTTTTGTCAAACTACCCATGAGTGGATTGCCCATTTATAGAGGAAAAAGGCTCTAGAATAATCCTTGTTACAGTTTTCCTTTTAATGAAGTGTTACCATTTCTGAGATGCACATATGACTTTGGAAATACTTAACGTTTCTTTAACGATGAGAAATCTCAGCGTTTACTGACAGTGAGATGGAAGCAATTACATTTTACACCATAAAAGTTGCTTTCTTTTCCAGAATGCAGGTAATAATGAAAGGTGAGGCCTAAGACGTGTCCTTTAAAGATACAAGGCCAGAAAGGCATGCCATTTGCTTCTAATTTTAATTGTTCTAGTGAGCAATAATTTTCCAGCTCCCTGTCCAAGAAGGGAAAAATGGTAAATTGAGTTCTTATGGACAAATCCATTGCAAGCCCAGGATTCTCCCACCTTCATTTAGAAACCACTGGATCAGCACAGGGTTTCGTTGAGTCCTTTGGATAAAACTATTCAGACTCATGTCTGGATTGCACAGGTGATCCCATGTATCAGTCTTCTGATATCCTTTCTGCTCTCTCTGGCCTTAATTGTTCTCTATTTTCAGGGAGTCTTCTGGCAAGAGACAAGTAGCCCAGGCAAGCCAGGAACCACAGTGTTGTCAACTTGTTTGTGACGCTTTCTCACCTGGCTTTCTGAAAAGCTCTAATAACAAGATAGGTGGGATTGGCCTGTGAATAATTAATAGCACCTAGTGCAAATGAAGCACTTCTGTCATAGGGCTTCACTGGTAAGGTCACGCTACAATAGGGGCTGCAGGTCCTGTAAGCATGAGAGGTATTTGCATATGTCAGAACAGACTGTGCATGCTAACAGCACAAACACCTCACATCTGCTTCTGTTTACTCCCATGCTAACACCCCAAAGTACCCAAGTCCTGTGTTAATTGCTCAGTTACATACTGACTGTCGATGTGCTCTCCAAAGAGCTTTTCATAAGTGCACTGTTGCAAATCAACTGCTAATGACTTTGCTTATTCCAGCCACCCTTTTAAGGAAATCTGCAACATGCATGCCGATTAATGATTCCTCTATTTAGCAGTGTGTCTTGTGACTAGGTTTGCATAGAGGCAGTATCAATTAAGTAGCAATTATCTGCAAAGTGGAAAAAAGGAGGGAAGATATAAATAAGTAATGAGTGTGATGCTAAAATCTCTGAGAACAACTAGGATTGAACTCTGAGGCAAGGGCACCGACTAGTGAACATTTTTTTCCCCATCTTTTCTTATACCTTAAACCCATAGAGCCCCCATGAAAACCAGGAAACGAGCGGACACTTAAGTTCTTAAGTGCTTTTTTTATGTTTGATCTTCAAGGTGATCACTAGTTTGAAAAAGCAAAGAAACAAGGAAAAACAGACCTGAACCTTAACACCATTAACAAGATAGTTTCCCCCCAAAATGATCGGCCCTATAAATGTCTATTTTATGAAAGGACCCTACTAAAACATATCAAACTTTCTATATGTCTTAGTCAGAGTCAGCACAGAGTCCTGATTTGTCCCTCTATTCTTGTCAAGCAATGTCCTATATCAGTATCTTACAAGACTTATCTGGAAAACTCTGCATTATCTAGCTATAAAGGAAAAGACTAGGTGGGGTTCTGAGGATATGTAAAGTGTCCAGATTGGGAGGACTGTAACAAACTTTATAAGATCTTTTTTTTTTTTTACCAATCTTGGCTTGCAACAGCCAGTAGGTTCTTTCAGCTCAGGCTCCCCTCCTGGGATACTCAATGAGGTAGAGAACATGGCGTCCATGCAGGACAAAGGACTGGGGCCATTTGGCTCTACTCCCTGTCAACCAAGACAGCTTTGACTTCACGGTCTTCCCTCAGCAACAATGGACTGGACAGACTGTGAATTAGAACAGATAGCCAAATGTTTCAAGGTTTCTCCGGAGGATCTAGAGCCCAGCAATTCCTTTGATATCTTTTTTTCCTTGGGGCTGAATGACTATGATAGGTTAAAAACTTGTTTTTTTAAACTATAGTGATGGTATTCTGCAAATTCTAGATGAAGACATGGCTTGACAAATATATGTGGCAAAAGATAATTCAAAATGTTAACTGCATTGGCTAGAATATGATTAGACGGCTGTGACAAAGATACCCAATAACACAAGTCTACAGAACAAGGAAATATATTTTGCTGTAATATTCCAATCTTAAGTGACGCTCCCAGGTACTGGGCTGCTTTGCTCCATGTGGTAAGTCAGGGACTGTGGGGGCCGTGGAGGTGCATCACCCAGATAGTCTTAAAGTAAACCTGCCATAAGACTAGCTGCTCTACCTTTAGATCTGCCAACACATTCACGTTGAGGCCGTACCAGCCCCCAGGTTACTCCCAGCCAATGACTAAGCAGGGCAGGGCCTGGCTAAGGCCGTTTCCGCCTAATGCAAGCCTCCTCTTATAGGAATTTTTGTTCAGGGACTCCACATTGGCTTGGTTGAGACTCTCAGAGATGCTCTGCAGTCTGGAGCTCCCCCTCCTCCACCCTCCTTCCCTCCTGCGCTTTCACAGGTGTCAGAACTGCACTGCAACCCAAAGGCTCTTGCCACTTCTTTTTCTCCCTCTTCCCTTTACCTTTCACAAATATTCCCCCTAATATTTGCTATAGGTTCAGGCTCATTTAGGTGAATTATTTTCTTGCAACTGAAAAATCTTTAAACAACTGCAGGTACCTGTTTCCTTATCTGAAACCCTTTGGGTTAAAAGTGTTTCTGAATTCAGAATATGGTGTATCTATCTTATATTATATACTAACCCATTTGGGGTATTGCACAGTGACTATGGAGTGAAACCCAAACATGCACACAAAGTAGGATAAATACAGGCTATACATGATCTCCCATAAATATAGGTCACTTTTTTGCCAACAGATAAGTCTAGATCAGGTTGGGAATTGTCTCTAAATATATTACCAAAAAAAAAAAAGAGTTTTGGTTTTCAGAGGTTTATGGATTTCAGAAATTGTGAGCCTATGTTTTGCACTATTGGAAAGAGCTTGCTTTACTCTCAGATTCACAATTTCCCTCTCCTTACAGTTCTGATCTATCAGATCCTAATCCAGTGGTTCTCAATCTTCAGCATCAATAAGGATCTTGTAGGGGTAATTTTCAACCCTCAAATTTTTATTCAGTAGGTCTAGCGTAAAGCCTTGGAATCTGCATTTCCAACAAGCTGGGCCATGCCCACCTCCACCTGTGATTCTGATGCAGTTTTGGGATTCACGCTTTGAAAATACTGTTCGAGACTTCGAGTTCATTTTTCATTCTGGTAAACTACTAATATCACTAGTTTCAGCTTTAATGTCCTGGATTTTGAGGGATTTTCTCTTTTTAAACACAGAACCAGCTAACTAGCTTATTCTCTTGTTCTTCCTCTCTGACTCTGGCTCCTTTTGCAGCCAGGTCATAGAGCCATTCACTTCTCAGTGTGATATTAATTTCACCGGCAGCTCTGCAGGGCTGTTTATCTTGGAATGGCAGGAGTTAGCTTTTTGAAATGGAGCTGAATACTTTCCACTTATCTTTGAGTATCTGTCTCACCAGAGTATCAGCTTTGAGCTTATAGAATTGTTCAAGGAGTCCCTCGTTCCCATTATAGTTGGAAATTATAGGTAGAAAAACTATAGATAAACTCTGATGGGTAAACGAATCCACAACAGAAATAGCAGACAACTGGCATGAAATGAATTTGTAAGTGTACACTCAACTCTGTACCACTTTTAGCTTGGTTCTCTTGCAGGACCAATTTTCTTTTGAACGAGTACAAAAGTTATATTTCTAAAGTTTCCTCTCCCTTTCCAAAGATATTTCTTATTTCTATTTTAAGCTGAGTGCTTCTTGAAACTGGAGACTAATCAGGGACTGTAATTGGATATGTTAAGAGGAGAGGTTAAAGAAAAATCAATGTCTCTAAAAGAGTCTATGTATTTATTTGGGAAATATGTTTGCTCCCGTCTGAATAGGAATTTAAAGTCCTCTCTTAAAAACAGCTTGAATGGTCATCAATATTAATATTAATAAGGGTAACACAAGAAAAACTAAGTTCAAAAGCATCCTTTAGAATTACAAGAATACCATTATTTTTACAGGTTTATGATGATCAAACTGAGAAATATGACATTTTGCCAGGATTTAACTGGAATTAGAGGCTAAATGTGGTGTGTATCCCTGGAGAGCCAATTTTAAGAAAATGTTAGAAAAAACTAATAATTTTTATGCTAGGATAAACAGGGCATTATGGTACAGAATACAAAGTTTGTGTGCTTTAATTAGTAAAATACACCCTGTTAAGAAATATCACAAACAAAAATGCCTCTTTAAACTAAGACCTCATATCCTACAGAGGTCTGTCTTCTTTCTCAGTGATTCAGGGTAAGTAGCTGGGAAAGTTTAGAAAACACTGCCGTTGATTGTGACATGTGTGGTTAGGTATTTCCTGTAAAGAGGGTAAATGTGCCTACTTTGTTTTTCTAGTGCCTGCCCTTGAATTCTCCATCTCAATTTGCAATATGTGGAGTTGAAAGCTGTATGAAAATCGTGTGTTTTAGTTGTACCAAGGATATGCAACAGGATGTTAAAATTGAACTATTTCTGACTCTGTTTTGGCTAAAGCCCCAAGACAATATTTGCCAACTGTTCCACATTCTAAAGCCAGACCACCTATGTAGGACTTGCAAAGAAAGAGAGGAAATAGAGGAGGAGCCCACAGGCTTTTTCCCCCTTCAGGTAACAACCTACAGCAGCCCAGCTGGGGCTGAGGAGAAGCCCTAACTTCCTAGGAAGTTTGATCTTACATGAACTGGACATTTTAATTGCTGAAATGAGACTTTCTTTTTGTGACTAGATGTGATCAGAGGACTTTTTACTTTCCATGAGTGACCCAAATGTCATAGGATTTCCTCTGAGTAGCAGAGAAAAAACCCTACAAAGTGGGTTTGGATGGGCACTGGGGGGTCCGGGGGTTGGGAGGAACAAAGGTTTTTTTTTTTTTTTTTTTAGTATATACCTGTGACTGGGGCATGAATCAGGAAGAAAGAATTCATAGAAGGAAACATTTAGAGATTTCTACTAATTCTTTTATTTTTTTGTTTGTTTGTTTTAAGGGGCTACAATGCTTATGTTTATGAACCCTCAGCTCCCACCAAAACAGGACTTTTTCTTTCCATTTTATAACATATTCTCTGCTTACCTCTGCTACATGTCTTGAACTCTTTCCCCATTCAATGCTGTTCTTGGTTTTTATTTTATCCATATTTCACTTGCTTTAAAATGTTGGAATGATACTGTGTATCATTTTTTATAGGGTCTATATTCTCCCGTTTGATGATGTTCTGATTTCATGGCAAGTGTCTCCCAATTTCCAGAAACACTTAAGGCTGAAAACAGAAGAGAAAATTACTTTGTAAAAAACAGACAAATAAATAAATAGTGGTTGTAACTTCCCGAAAAAGTGTTTAGCACTTGGCCTACAAATTCCTGAGCTGCTTGCCAGTTTATTTAACCAGGAGGAATAGACTAGGATCCAGCATATATAAATCAATCCAATTCTATTATGAGAACTCTAACTTTCAGATCACAGGACATTTATCTAAAGTGAGCAAAGAAAGAATTTATTTTACTATCAGGGAAAATATTTTTTTAAGGAAGTCTTTTTAATTATATGAGAATTGTTTTACTCTCTAAAACTGGAGACATAGAGTCACACTGAGATACTTGCTAGAGGTTAAATTTCAAATACTGAGAGATGTTAAAAAATGGATCTTGAAAACACACTAATAATAGATGCAGATATCAACAGATATTTATCAAGAACCTATTACGTGTTAGGCACTGTGCTTGTTCCGGCCGTGCACTGGTAAATAATGGATGGTTCTTGATCTCGAGATGCTCACAAGGATAGAAAAGAAAACATACATAAGTAAATTAATATTTAGCATTAAACATACAATAAGAGGATAAGTAAAAGGTAAAATGAGAGATGACGACAGGAGAGAGGGTTATCTCTGTTAGGAAGTCAGGGGGCCTTTCTGGTCCAAGGTCAAGTCAGCACTGGCTTTTGAAGAATAGCCCAGGAGATGATGGGAACTTCAAATAGAAAAGAAGGAAGTGCAGATGCCCACATGCAAAGCATGAGAGAGGGTCGAGTAGATCAGCGTTTTAGAAGAATTCATCTGGTGTGAAATGAGCCATGAAGTAGGGGAGCCTACAAATAGAAAGAAACCAGATTCCTAGAGGCAGAGGAAGCTGAAAGGAGAGGAACATCACGAGAGACATTTCAGAGGTAGAGGACTCAGAAAGAGAGAGGGTGGGCGGGAAGGAAGGAAAGAGAGAGAAAAGAGAAGACAGAGAGAGGAGCAAACAAGAAGAGAGATGGGAAATCATAATGCAATTAAAGAAATAATTTCCTTGAAATTTTAGAATCTAGGTATATTAGGGAGAATAACGCCTCCTTCTCCTGCCCCAGGAGGTTCCATCCGCATCCCTGGAACCTGTAAATATGTTACATTTCTTGGCAAAAGGGATTGTGTTGATGTAATTAAATTAAGGATTTTAAAATGAGGAGATTATCCTGGATTATCCAGGTGGGCCCACTGTAATCACAGTTTAGTCATTTGAAGGATTTTCTCTGATGGTTCCAGCATCTGGGTCTGGGTCAGCAGACGGTTTCTCCTAGGATCAGTGCAGGATGGCTGGGTCAGGTGTTCTATCTTCTTTACACTCAGTGGCTGCTGATATTTTCCTGGAATAGGAAACCAAGAGATTTTCCTGCCCCTGTCCAGCAGCAGACCACTGGGTTTTTAAGTGGTATATACCACTTCTACCTACATTTTATTGGCCTGAAGCCAGTTGGTTTGTCCCACCCAGCTCTAAAGGGGAGACCTGGGAATGTAGTTTCCTGTGTACACAGGAGGAAAATGAAGCAGTGTGATAAACACATCTGTATTTTCTCTGTGATAATGGGAAAGGGACCACACTGAGGACTCCCCATAGTTTTCAATCTCCTTAGCTTTGTAACCATGACTCTTGGTAATCTGGCATCCATCTATGCCTCCAGCTTTATTTTCTCCCACATCCCACGCATATCCTGTGGTGCCACATAACCATTTACACTAAACTAAAATGCCGTGCTCTCTCTTAAGCTCTCTCTTTGCACATGCTCTTCCTGCTTTCTTCACTGAGTTCCCCTTTTTACACCATAACTCCAGGGCATCTTCTCCAGTCTTTCTTCTGTAACTATCAAAACTCTACATTTTTCTATTCCAGCAGTCATCAAGCTGGATTATAATTGATTATAAGTTCTTTGAAGAGAGGACAGTGCAGAGACACGAGGGTGGGGAGCAGAATTCATTTTCATTCTGCATGCTATGGTTGTTCCGGTGGTCTGCCAGCCTTCTTGATACCCACCACAGACTACAGTGTTTACTCAACTCCTTTGTTTCTGCTGTGCTCTCATTCTGCTTATTTTGCATACACTGCTACTCATTAAGTGATTTTTCATACAACTCATATTCTTTAAAAAGAAATATTTTTTTCCTGCTTTTTCTCCCCAAATCCCCCCAGGACATAGTTGTATTTTTAGTTGTGGGTCCTTCTAGTTGTGGCATGTGGGATGCCGCCTCAGCATGGCCTGATGAGCTGTGCCATGTCCTCGCCCAGGATCCGAACCTGCGAAACCGTGGGCCGCAGGAGTGGAGCACATGAACTTTACCACTCGGCCACGGGGCCAGCCCCTAAAAAGAAATATTTTAATGGTATATAATAGCTAACACATTGGTAATTTTTATTCTAAGAATTTTACATATATCAATTCATTAAATACTCATAACAACCTTATAAATGCGGTATCATTATTATCCCTATTTAATAAATGGAGGAAAGAAGCACAGAGAGCTTAAGTAACTCGCTCAATTTCACACAGCTAGTAAGAGTTAGCCTTGGGAGGCAATCTGACTTTATGGCCTAAGCTCTTTGGGACTAGTGTCCATCCTCTGTTCAATTAGCTGTGGAAATAATGGTGACATAACTTGGTATCAAGAATGTGGCTATATCAGTCAGGAAAACAGAATATTTAGTATAGTTCATTTAACATAGAAATTTTAACATAGAGTGTTGGTTAAACAATATTGGAGGACAGAAAGGCAGAAGGGAAACATGGATGTTACACAGATAGTAATTACTGGAAGTAGCTTCTATGTCCAGGACCATGAGACAAAAATGGAAGAGATTCAGTTTATAGGATCTAAACACTTAGGGAAGGGGCCCTCAAAAGGTGGGACTCAAAATACTGAGGAGATATTGACCGGCTGGGCTGGTACCTCAGGAGTTCAGAGAAAGAACTTTGCAGAGCTGGGAGCCAGACTTCTGAGAAGGGCGAGATACTCGGTTGGTGATAGCATCTTAGCAACATGGAGAACAGACCCTGGAGAGGTGAGTTTCAGACCTCTGCAGAGTGAGTTGTCTAGCTGGTGCTGGTATCTTAAGATCGTAAAGGAGTTTGGCCAAGGAACTGGGATTCAGACTTCTGAGGAAGGGTACCTGCCAACTGATACTAGTATTTCTTCAGAGGGTTTCCAAGAGTCTGTTTCCAGGGAGTATGGGGAAAACAAGAACCAACTGCCCCTGCCAGGGTGAACTGTTGTTGTGGAGATGCTGATGGAAACAAGCAAACAGGAATAAGGAATTTCCTTCTCTTGTCCTCTTGGCTTCCAGTTTCTCTGTGGTGTCCTCTGCTGGAAGAGCCTAACAGGAAGCCAGCTGGCAAAGAAGGAGTGTGGTTTGCAGACAAACAAAAAGAGATTGGGTTTACTGATGTAAAAACTTAGAGGAAGGATCTTGTAGAGTTAGGACTCAAAATATTGAGAAAAAAGTATTACCCAGCTAGTGTTTATACCAACCCCGGCATCACAAAGCAGAGTATAGAAGGCTGCATTTGGAGCTGAGAAATAACAGTTTACTAACCAACACATTGACTTATGTGTGCAGAGTCTATCAGAAGGTGTCCCTGCATCTGGGACTGGTCCTATGAACATTCTCAGAAGGAGCTGGTATGATCAGCAATAGACATCCGCATTATTGGTCTGAAATGCATCTGAGCAATTTAACATCTTAATTTTTCTCCTTAAAACAACTAATGGGTTTTAATTTACTCATTTATCAAACATTTTCTGGATGTGTTCTCTGACTCCCATACTGTACCTGCTTCTGCTTGTTCAACCATAGATGGGACAAACTCCACAAATGAAACATGGTGCAGGTGTAAAGCATGTTCACTGGTGAAATTTACAGGCAGAGGGTCAGCAAAACACGTGTAGTCTCCCTAAGTTTCATTGTCTAATGGAGAGTTGTCCTTGGGCTTGGTGTGACTGGATGCACAGTGGGGGGTGCTCCCAAACAGGCTATGCCCTCTGCCACTCCTCCCCTACCTTATACACATTCAGCTCTACATTTTAGGGAAAACTTTGGAGGGTGCAAGAAGGATCATCATAGAGGAAGATGGGCATAAATGTTAGCTCAGGGCCAGTCTTCCTCAGCAAAAAGAGGAGGATTGGCAGCAGACATTGGCTCAGGGCTAATCTTCCTCAAAAAAAAAAAAAAAAAGGATCACCAGACTGATAGCCTAATAATGATATATCCGTCAGAGTCCTGTCAGGCAATAGAAACTATGCCAGTTATTTGAGCTGAGGAATTTAATATAAAGAATTGCTAACTCGGTATACACTTGTTAACTAGGTAATCTATAAGGTAAAAGAGAGCTCTAAGGTGTCACTGAGCTATCAATTGCAGGATGAATTGCTAAAGGGGGAAAAAGGAAGTGGTTGAAATTGTCAAAACTTAGAAGAGGGGTTCCATAGAGTCAAAATTCAGACTACAAGGAGGGTCCCTATGAGCCTGAGATCCAAACCTTTGGGGAGGAGGTGTCATACTGCTGGAATTGTTGTCTCATGGTGGGGAAGGGAGGTCATGGTGAATCTGTTTTGCAAGTGTTCAAAAATCTACAAACCAGATTCAGCTGCTTCTACAGGAAGGAATCACCACTGCCAGGGTGAAAAGTCATTGCTAGGATGATGCTCAGAGGAACAGGAAGCAGACAGGGAGCAAAACAGGAGGGAGAAAAGCTCTTCTTCCTTCTTTATCCTAACAGAATCTCTCTAGTATCTCCTATTGGCAGAATGCAGCAGCCTTCACCAAGGAGGTGAAACGCTGAAATGTGCTTTGCAGAGTCAAGCATTAGCATCATAAAACCAAGTATAGAATAGTGGGTTTGGAGCTAAGAGACAATAGCTTGATAAGCAGCACAAATGGAAATTGGAAGGTCGTGGGCTCTATGTTTGAAGGGAGGAGCTTGCTACAAAGATGAAACTTCTAATTTCAGTTCCAAGTCAGTGACTTGAGGAGTGTGCCCACAAGCTAAGTTTCAATTGGAAGCTGAGCAGGCTCTCCTGATGAGCCGGCTGGTCTGGACAATGGCTGAGGGGCATCATTCAGCAGATGGTGGAGTCCATCTCCTTAACGCTTTTATAAATTTCAAAAATAAGGTAAGGGTGGGATGGTAAGAAATGCACTGTCTCAAATGCCAAGAGGGTTCCTAGCAGAGACAAAGCTCATTCTGAGATGCACAGATTAGAAGAGCTGGGCAACTCTTTGGCACACAGTGGTCTCAGTGGGCGGGATGATTGTGCATCTGAATTGTCTTTGATCCTGGTCTCGGAAGATGTTCTCCCAGTTCTTCAAGAAAATGGGACTTTAAGAAACAAAGTAGACTCAGAATTTTTTTTCTAAAGTAAGCAGTTGATATGATTAATGTAGTCCATTGGGAAGATTAATCTAGCAGTGACTTGTTAGGTGAAAAAGAAGAGCGAGACCCTGGAGACAGGAAAGCCGATTAGACAACTAAGCGTATGATCTGACCTATGGCTGTGACCAGGGGGGAACTGGAAAGACAAAAACATAAACATCATGCAAGAGAGAAAGGAAAAGCAAGTAAAATTATAGCAAATGAAACTTATCACATTGTTTTATAGCCTGTTGTTAATAAGTCCGTCTCCTTTGCTAGATTCTGAGCAATGTGCTTACAAAGACATTTTCTCATTTATCATTGTTATAGCAGGAGGAGGGAGACAGACTCTGACAGAAGGGCAGCAACATTGTTAAAACACCAAGAGAGCAAGACTTCTCTGAGAGCAGCTTAGTGAGAAGAGTACCACTGGTGGAGACTTGTGGGGGTGGGGTGCAAAATAAATGTAAGCAGTGTTGGCAGCTTCGGGACAGTAACCCGAGTGACACTGGCAGGCTCTGCCTACAGCGACTGGCAAAGTCATGAGGTCAAGTGTCATCAGCATCTGTCATGCAATAATAGCTGAGTCCGTAAGGCTATCAGGTGGACAGAGAGAGGTACAGATTTCTGCAGAGTTCTTGTAATGGCTGCCAAGGAGAAGGTATCTGAAAGCTCCACAATCTTGTTACTGGAGGGGACACCTTGGGGATAAGGTAATTACAGTGATGATGGTGGTGATAAAGTAGCATCTAAACTTTGCTAAGTTCCTTCTATAAACCAGGAGCTAAATGTTACACATACATTATCTTACTTAATCCTTATAGACTAATCATAAAGTGGGTACTATTTTCATTATACCCACTCTACAAATTGTGGAACCTGGGCTTAGCAAATTAAAGTGAGCTGGTCAAGATCACATGGATATAAATGGAAGACTGAGGCTTGCTGTCTCAAAAGACGATGACATGAAGAAACTCAGGACCAGGAATGCCTTTCATTACAATTACTCCTACCTTTGCTCATTGTTTCCTTCCAGGCTCAGACAGGCTGGAAACTGAGGGTGCTCTCCAATGGCTTGTGGTGATGGACAGGCTCGATTAAACCATAATTCCTAAATACATTTGGAATTGTAGTGAAAAAGAATGTTTATAATTTGTCAGAAAAGCTATAATAAGTATTTTAGAACCCAATAAATTATTAGACAAATGAAAATAAGTTATCATTGTTTGGTTTTACATGCAGATATGTGTTAACACACAGGTTAGGAAGTGCAAATACTTGAAAAGAACGACGCTTGTATCTCACAGAGAAAAGAGTTGGGCATAAGTTAGAAAATAGCTTTGGCCTCTTTATTTGGACCTTATAATCACTTGTGACCCTGGGGTGGCACTAAGCCTTCAAATATAAACTGATTTTCTCTGGTGTCTGATGGTAAGCTGTTGGCCTTCATTATGAGTATGGCATTGAATATATCATTTCTTATCATCATCTGTCAAGGAGAAAAAGCAAAGTAAGGATTAAGGAAGTCCTTAAGGGATAAGCTTAACACTGATGATACTTTTACTGCCTCAGATTTTCTGTGCGCAACATTATACGCACTGCAAAGGTGTTGCCATAAGACCCCGAAGAGTAGAGGTGAGAGAACTGGGAAAAATTCTGAACAGTGATAGTGAACTTATCATTCAATGCAATGTAAGTTACACTTAAAGCTGGGAATCAACAAATCACTTTAGCCATCACCTAACAAAGATCAAAATGCCTGTCTAAATTGGAAATCACCTTCTTTCCCCCAAGTGGACCTCAGCCTACTTGAGAATTATAGAAATTATTCCCCTGTAGTTTTAGAAATGGTCTGGGATGGTAGAGAGAAGACTGTGATAGATTGCTGTTCCCTACTACCTTCTCTTTATTTCTTCCCTTTATATCATCTTTCCAGCACTCGTGCCTCCAAGAGATTGTGTAATCTTGGACAAATTATTCACTCTTAGTTTTAATTTTCTCCACACTAAAGCTGAGGCAGTTGTATTTGTGCTTTTTTCCTGTGACTTCTTCTACCATCTGATGATTTCCCCTCTTCATTTCCCAATTTACAAAGCTGAGATTGATTAAAAAAAAAAAAGCAGTAGAGGAGTAAAAGAGAAAACAGAGTACACATTGTAGCTCTTCAGTTCAGGAAAATATTTGTTGTTATTTATTAAGCAATATTTGCTTAAAATATAAAATATTTTATATAAAATATAAATACAAAGATATTTTCTTCTAATTTCTTTCTTAAAATATTTAGCAACTTCTCTTGTTTGTTCCTTTTTTATATTGTCTTACCCTCTTTGAGAATATTAATTTTACTTATTTTAAAGTCTCCTTCTGATTATTCTATTAGTTCTATTTCTTGAAGTGTAAATTCAGATTGTTGGTTTTATTGCCCCATCCTTTGTGGTGTTGGTGCTTCTCAAATATTTGTGATTTGTGATTTGTGATTGTGAGCTCAAGTTTGCAACTGATATTTCCCAGTAGATTGTCCACCACCAACTTAAATTTGCTATAGATTTTTGGTAGATGTGCTTTTTCTGGTTAAGAAGCTCTTATCTGTTGTTAGACTGCTAGAAATTTTGTCACGACTTGGCTTAATCCACCTATTGTGTTTTTAATATCACTGACAGTATTTTTGTTTTTAGAAGATCTTTGGTTCTTTATCATTTTTTTCCTTCTTTCTAGCCTTTATTATCCTCCTATTACCTTATTATAATTTCTATTTCTTCAATAATTTTAAAATTCAGCATTCAGCAAGATACTTTGCAACTTTCTCTGGCTGTTGAGACTGTGCTTTCAAGGCCCATTTATGTGAATGAGGCCACCTTCGAGGCTGTGCCGTGTTTGCAGGACACTCGGTCTCAACTACTCTCCCTGTGCTGGTTTAAGGGTACTCTCCTGTTCCCACTGAGTGTTAGTAATTCATTCTGCAGTGCCCTGGGGCTGTGTCACGTCTGATATCATGTCATGGTATCAGTTACAATGGTATAGCTTTGAGGACACTCTTCAGTTTTGGCACTAGGAAATTTCCTTTTCTTTTATTCTGTCCTTTTCTTTTTCTTTGTTTAAGTTTGGCTGTGATTTCCATGTTTCTGTTTTATTTTGTCTAGTACCTCTATATATTTCCATGTTGCTGGAAAGCATTATAAGATATAAATGCTATAATAAACATTTCTGTATATGTTCTTTACATACTAGTTTAATTTGTTTTTTTATAGAATAAATTCATACATATGAATCTTCTGGTACAAAAAGAAATGCAATTTGGATTTTTGATGCATTTTTCAAACTGTCATCGAGCACGTGTACCAGTTTACACTGATACCAGTAGTGTCTGAGAATACCTGTTTCTCCAGAGACATGCTGTTTCTTGAAGGTTAAATAAAAGTTTACCAAGTTAAAGAGGGGAGAAATTCTTTCCAAACAGAAGGAATGGTAGGCGAAAGTGCAAAGAAATATTCAAAATATGTCTCCGGGGAGTTATAAGAGGTTCACTAGAACATAATAGTAAGATCATGGATTCATGAATCATAAAGGATTAAAAATTTTTGATGTGTTAATTTCTTACCCACATCCGGGGAAGGTGGCTAAGTTAATTAACCTCCTGGACCTGATTTCTTTGTCTCTTGTGAAATAACAGTCACATAATTTTTAGGTTTCCAGTGAGTATTAAATAAAATTATACTAGTAGTGTACCTAGCAGGTTATCATTCAATAGTAAGTTGTATCTCATATAGCCATGCTTAGAACAATAGGTCCATAATAACAAAGAGCTGAGGGGGAGGAGGGAAAATAATTCTGACTCCATAGTCTGAAGGTCTCTTTAGGTCAGAAAAAGAAACGCTTTAGATTTATTTTCTGGGCTTTGTAGGATAAGAGAAGCCTTTTACTTTTGCAATGTTAAACCAGCCATGCATTTCTGGGATAAATCTCAGTTGGTAATGACGTATTATCATTTTTATATATTTCTGGATTTAATTTGCTAATATTTTGTTGAGAAGTAGGACTCTATTTCCACAAGGGATAATAGCTGTGATTTTACTCTTCTTATAAAGTCTTTTCTCGATTTTAGAATTTGAGACATGCCAAACCCATAGAATACACTGGGAAGTCTTCCATTCTCTTCAATTTTCTGGAAGCTTTATTTAGAGTTAGCAACATGTTTTTCTCCCAAAATTTGTTAGATTTCACCAGCAAAATCCTTTGGACCTGTAAAGGTTTTTAACTACAAATTAAGTTTCTTTAATAGCTATAGGGCTATTTAGGTTATATACTTCCTTTCAAATGAGTTTTGGTAGTTTGTGTCTTTTAAGGAATTGGTTCGTTTTGATGAAGTTGTCTAATGTATTGGCCTAAAGATATTCATAATAATTTATCTTTACCATTTAACTATCTATAGATTCTGTAGTGATGTCACCTCTCTCATTCCCGATGTCAGTAATCTGTGATTTTTCTGTTGTATCACTGATCAGCTTGGATGGAAGTTTAGCAATTTTATTGGTCTTCTTGGAGGAATAACTTTTGTTTGCATTGATTTTCTCTATTGTTTTTCTGTTTTACATTCCATTGATTTCTGCTATGATATTTATCATTTCTTTTCTTTTGCTTCCTTTGGTTTTAATTTCCTTTTCTTTTGTAGTTTATTAAGCTGGAAGCTGAGGTTATTGATTTGAGATCTCTCTTCTTTTCTAACCCTTGTGTTTAGTGCTATAAATACTTTAGTGCTGTAAATTACTGCTTTAGCAGCATCTCATAAATTTTGGCATGTTGTGTTTACATTTTTGTTCAGTTCAAAATACTTTCTAATTAAAATTTTTTTTTTTGTCTAACAGTTAATTTAGAAGTGTATCATTTCTAAATAACATATCTAGCTTCCATATCTTTGGCGACATTAAAGAGATCTTTCTGCTAATGATTGTTCTCTGACCATTGTGATCAGATAACATGCTGTGCATGACTTGAGAACATTTAAATTTATTAAAATTTGTCTTATGATCCATATTATGGTCTATCTGGGTAAACCTTCATGCACACTTGAAAAGAATGTGTCTTCTAGTGTTGTTGGGTGGAATATTCTGCAAATATCAAACAGGTCAAATTGCTTGATGGAATTGTTCAAGTCGTCTACATCCAGACTGATTTTCTGTCTACTTGTTCTATCAATTATTGAGAGTGTGGTATTTAATTGTGAGTTTGTTTATGTCTCCTTGGGTTTTTTCCCCCATGAATTTTGGAGTTCTGTATTAGATACATAAATATTTAGGATTGTTTTGTGCTTTTGATGAATTGCCATTTTATCATGAGGAAATAACTTTCTTTTTCCTCATTACCATTCTTTGCTCTAAAGTCTACTTTGTCTGATATTAACATAGTTATTCTATCTTTTTAAACTAATGTTGAATGGTGTAACATTTCTCATACTTTCATTTTTAATCTATTTATGTTTGTATATTTAAAGCACATTTCCTGTAGGCAGCATATTGTTGAGTCTCGCTTTTTTATCCAATCCAACAGCTTCTATCTCTGAATTGGGATAGGTGGGTTATTTTCATTTCATCTGGATGTTGATATGGTCAGATTAAAGTCTGTTATCTTACTATTTGCTTTCTTTTTCTCATCTGTTATTTGTTCCTCTTTTCTTCTTTTTCTGCCTTCTTTTGGATTACAGAGTATTTTTCATGACTGCATGTTATCTCCTTTGATAGTCTTTGTTTTGTTACTTTGGTTACTGCATTAGAATTTGCAGTAAACATCTTTAACTAATCAGAGATTAACTTTAAGTGATGTTATGCCATTTTAGATATAGTATAGGAAGCTCATAACTATATACTTCCATTTCTCTTGTGCTTTTGTTGCCATTTTTTTTATATATGTTATATACTTCACACAATATTGCTGTTATTTTTTAAGCAGTCAGTTATCTTTTAAAGAGACTTAAATAATAAGAGAACAGTTCACTTTTAAACTTTTTAGCCTTAGATTTCCATTTGGGAGTCTGCTAAAACCTATGGACTATTTCCCCAGAAAAAGTACACATAGGCACAAAATATACCCTAAGTATTGCTTATAATTACAGGGGACTTTCTGAACCCTGAAGCCCTTCAGAGACCCCTGTTTTACAAAGCAGAAATGTCCTGTAAGCAGTGGGGGTTCAAAAACACTGGAACTGCAGCTGTTAGTCTTAATATGATTTCATTTGCAACAATATTTGTGAAGTCTGTGGAAATTCTCATTGTAATATATTCATACAATGTCATAGTAAGCAGCCATAACATAATAATTTTAAGGAGATGTACCCACATAAGAAAATGACAATGAAATATTGTTATGCGACAAGAATAAGATACAAAATTGTATACACACAGTGATCATAACTGTATGTCTCTTATGAAGTTTTTGGCTGCAAGTTACAGAATACCTGAATAAAAGTGGTGTAAACTATAAATGCTTCTTATTTCTCAAATCAGTAAGTATATACCTCCACAATGTCAGTTTCTCTTGACCACCATTTCATGATCGTAAAATGGCTGAACATTTCTCACCTCAAATCCTCTTCACACATCTCTATTTTAACAGGAAATAAAATATTTCCCAGAAGAAATAACTACCTTTCTTTAATTGACTACCCCTCAGCCCTCATTGGCCAGGACTGGGTCACATACCCTTGCTGCCAAGGAGTCTGGGAACACAAACATTTGGTATTTTCAGCCTCTCTTGTGGAAAGTGGTTTCCTCTAGCAAGAAAGAAACGTTGGGAGACTACTCTGGCACAATAAGCATATGAAAATATTCTGGAGACAAATTCAACAAGACAATAATACACAGTAGGTTGTGAACATTTATTTTACGTTTTCCAAATTTTCAGAACTATGATCACAATACTTTCATGAATAATTTATTTAATTGGAGAACGATTACCTTAGAGTTAGACATAATAATCTCAAACAACTCACATTCTTCTTTTTTCTTTCTTAAGATAGTGATGTCATCCTGGTCGTCTCCTTTTCAGTTAGCTAACACTTCTGAATTGACTAGAGCATTGATTTCTTACATTAGAACATTTAAAGAAGCTGGCTGGTAACTACCCATAACTTCTTTTCCCTTTCTTAGTTTCATTATTGATGGCAATAGCATCTGCTTTATGATGGGAGCATGACATTATTAGTGTAAATAAATGTTTTCCTTCAAGTGGAATTATTCTTTTACTTCTACTTCTCAAACATTTTTATGAGCACTCAATACATACTAATTTATTAATTTTTAACTTCTTGCTTTAGTGCTAATAAATTAAAATAAACAAATAAATGTTATGGTATCATTTATTATTTTTAACTAACAAAGGCACATATAATCTTGTGTAATTTAAACAATGAATCCTTGTTAAAAATTTATCTGATGAAAAAGTTGAATGAAAAGTTCTCATTTTTGGAACATTTATGAATTTGCTTCCCATTCGTATGTCTTAAAGTCATTTCGGTGAATCTTAATGAGGGAGGCAAGTGATACAGGTGCTTTCCTTTAGCGTATTCACTTTGAGTGATAAGAACATTAGTATCTTTGATAGGCTACTTAGATAAGACAAGAAAATAAGGGGTTCTGTGTACATGACATCAATAAATGGATTATTTTTCTTGTCTTCCCCATGATCCTGTTGTGTTTTGTTTTTCTTTACGACTTCTATGGTCAATCAAATATATAATTTTAATTTTAGCTTAATTTTAGAATTGAGAAGACATTGTTTTAGTTTACTATGTTGCCTAGAGCAGTTATGGGTTGGACATATATATATATGCTATGTATATTGCAATTCAAGTTTTAATTTTTCCTACTTACCAATGAAGACTCTGTAAGAGAAGAAGGAAACGCAATACAAATGGCAGCATCAGTGGAAAAGTATCACTCCAAGCTCACATGGTGGAGTTAATGCCAATGACTTTTCTACATCTGGTTCTTGAGTCATTTTTTGCAGTTCCACTTCATTATTTTTACTGTGTAGTCTTTTAGTGCCATCAATATATTTGAAAATAAAAGTTCATTCAGGTAGTTTTAAAAATACATAAGTAAAATGATAAGAAAATACATTATTAAAATAAAAATTTCCAGTTTTTAATAAACAGTCATGCAACTGTATTTAATATTTCTGGAAAAAAGAGGAGGGTGTTAAATAGCCTCCACATTTGAAAATCTTAGCACGTTTGGTTTAAAGCAATACCAATACCTTCCATCCAAATTTCTTAGAAATGTATCAGTTTTTTACACCCTTGTAAGCTAGATATTGATATATAATGAAGACTTACATAACATCACCCATTTTTACATACCCTGCAAAAGTAGAATTTGGTATGACGCTGCTTTAACTTATGCTACGTTCAAGTGAATTCATTAGTGTCAGGATACAAAAGAGAATTTCAGAGCTGTGATTCTTTTTTAATACCAGTCCTGAGATTATAGCATGATAGCAAGACCATGTTATATTATAATCTCCAACTGAATAGTGCAAATAGGTAATGAAACAGTGGTTGTATATTAATCCTAAACTATGCATTCTGTCTCATAGAAAAATATAGTTTTTTCCCATTTCTTCATCTATTGAGATTAGAGAATTCATTCTGTCCTGATACTGATATCCTGACAAGCTGACTGAAATAATCAAGTTAAGGGAATTTGACATGCCACCAAACCTTTCTTAATTCATTTAAGATCCCAGTCTGTATCAGGCATTGTGCCAGGCATTTGCTATTGGAAGTTAAGTGAGATGCAGTTCCTAATCTCAAAGATCTTAGTGGGTAAAAGAAGGATAGACATGCAAATAATACATGCCCAACATATATTTGTAGCACCTTGTTCAGAATCTGGGATACAGGAGGCACTGTAATGTGTTACTGGTAGTAGTGCTATTACTACTAGTATTATTACTACTCATACTATTACAACTAATGCCTGACGTTTATTGAATGCTTATTATATACCAGGCACTTTTCTAAGCACTTTATTCATTTTATTACTCTTAAAAATGCAATGATGTAAATGCCTTATTTGCCCATTTTATTGATGACACAACCAAAGCACATACCCATTGTGTTAAGGTATTGACTTGGTACCGTGGCCAGCTCTACCTGGTGCTATCGGGGAAAGCGTCATAGATGTGCTAAACTCTGAAAAGAGAGCACATGTTCATGAGGCAAAGAACCAAAACCGTGGACAGGCAAAGGAAAGTCGGTGTAAAGAGGCAGGAAAGATAAAAAGGAGAAGAACTGTGAGTATTTCAGTCACTCTCAAGTTTAAGGTCAAGTAGAGAACCAAGATGAGGTTTGAGGAGTGGAGAGATGGCCTAACCAAGGAAGGGAAAGTGTCATTGCCATACTGAGTTTAAATGGGATACAGAGAAGGGATTAGATGTAGGAGATATTTAAAAGATAAAGATCACAAAACTTAGCGATATAAGAGGTAAGAGAAAAATGCTAGCTTTCCGGCTTGGGTGAGTGAGTGGATCATTGAAAAGGATGGCTGGGTTCTACGGTGAGACGGAAACTTCCGTTTTAGCTATGGTGATTTTGAGTTTCCTGTCAAATATCTAGGTGGTATGCTCAGTAAGTCCATATTCCAATCTGGAGCTCAGTGGAGAAAGCCACCCCGGAAGAACATAGAAATATTGCTAGTGTGTATGCTGTTAGCCAAAGCCGTGGAAAGAGATGACAGCACCCTGGGGGGATGTGTAGAGAGAGGAGAGAAGGGAATGTGTTGAGTGAGAAGAGGACGGCAAAGAAAATGAAGCAGCAAAATGGAATGAGAGGGAAAGACAGGAAATATAGAAGAAAGAAAAATGAAGAGGCAAAAGAAAGCGGTGTTTCCGAAGACAAGAGGACATCTCTCTTCCCCCGCCCATACCACAACTAAAGTGTCCCTCAGTATGAAAATAAACACAACCACATGAAGATAAACATCTCGCTTATAACAGTTAACACTTTTTAAAAACTGTGTTCTTGTTTTACCCTAAAAATCATTTCTCTTCCCCTAAATCTTATTATTCTGAATTCATTGATTGTGGGAAAGCTACAATCGTTTGAATGTTGCCATTCTCTTAGATAATTTATTAGGCATTAGATATACATTGAAATAGTTTATTCTTATTTTTCTTTCTTATTTTATAGTGAAGTCTTCTAGAAAGATAAACAGTAGTACACCCAGATACCTCTATCACAGCACAGGGTTTTGTCATAGATATGGTTCAAAAATGTTTGTTGAAGAATTAATAAATCAATAAAACAGGGGTCTATTACTCTAAATCCTTTAAGAGTAGTGTTGGTTACAACTGGCTCTTTTAATTTAAGAATATCTATTTTAAATAATACCTTAATTTGGCCTTGGCAGAATAAAATTTATACTTAAAGAATGAAGCGTACTGAGAGCAAAATGGTCCCAATCTCTACTTTAGAATGATGCAAATCAACTACCTTGTTTAAGAAAAATTTAACTCTCACAATTCTTTCAGAAGTTAGAAAACCTGGGAACAATAAAAAGATACTACATATTTTCTTGTGTGACCATAAAATCACATGCATTTTAAATTTAGTTATGTGACGAGGAAGTGTTATATGTCTGTGGCAGGATTAATTTTTGCTCTGTCGTAACTGACCTGGCGCTATAGTTATTTTAAACCCTACAAATAAAGAAGGTTTATGGTTGCCAAATACTAGGCGCCATCTAGCGGCCATTGGGAGTTAAGACAAATGGTCAGAAGAATTCCAAACGACTCTGTAATATTCATTTTTTTTTCCCCATGGTGAGTTATATTTATCGCTTTCTGAATGATATAATCTAGTTTTAAGAAGGTTTCAAATCCCTCAAATTTATAATCCTACAAGTGAATATAAATCCTTCAGGGCTATTGGTGTCTAGTTAGAATCTTGATTAGTTTAAAGTTTCAAATTTGTGTCAAGAGATTTTCTTACTTGATTTTAGTAAAAGGGATATTACCATCTAGTACATTCTAATTAAAATGAATGTTAGAAATTGTACTGTTTTCCAAAGTTCTAAAATTTATATTTTCCTTTTCTTCCCTAAAATAGAGTTGACTATAAATTGGGCATGCCCTACGAAGCTAGATTAAGCGTCAAATAAAAGTACTTGAGTGGTATTAATAATTCTCATAGTCACTTTGAATGCAGAAAATCAATCAGCTTTGGATTTACACAGAAGATAGATATAAAGTTTCATGAAAATTCTTAACATTTTAGAATCCCCAAATTTAAAACTAGAGAGAAATGTGGACAAAATCCAGTTCTAGTGACTGTTAAGAATTCTGTTTTTAAAAATTTGTTGGAAATAAAAGATTAATAAGTCATCTTTGTTGTGTCCTTGATAAGCATAGTAATATGATGATGCATTACTTGATATTGATATTCTTTCTGATGGTAAGCATAATCTCTAAAGAAATAGTACATGAGATTAGAGCTCATTTTACCAGATCAAAGTGAAAATTGAGAAAAATGAACATTATCATCATCTGGACATCTGGCATTTATAAGCATTCTTATACAGTTTTGATATAACACGTTCATTTTATTGCGGCAATAGTTCATCACACATTTCTTTTGAGTAGACTTTTCCAACTTGGGACATTCTACACTAATCCCATGATAAAGCAAAGGTTTATTAATCTTCTCTAATCTGGCCTGGAAGGATGTCATTTCTGTGTAACAGTCCTGGTGAACTAATGGGAAATGAAACACTTAGAATTTATGAAATATCACTTGTTTAGTAGAACTTATATATAAAATGCATGGGCAAAGTTTACATGCAGTCAATCAACAAATATTTATTGAATATCTACTATAAGCAAAGAGCTGGGACTATATCTGTGAACAAGAAAGACAACGTTGTCACCTTTAAGGGGATAGTATTTTAAGAGTAATATTTAGAAGAGACTTTTGATAGATAAGTAAAAAATAAATAACTAAAAAAATTTCAGATGGTAAAAAATAAACTCATGGTGGAACGGAGAATAGGTGGATTGGAGACTATTTAGATGCAAAATAGAAAATTAATTAAGGAGGTCTTTAACAACTTATTTGATGATTTGAAAAGATTGGAAACTACTTATCAAGGCATTTTTATAGGCACTTAGAGATTTATATTCAGAAGTAGTTTGGTGCAATATCATTTCCTATCATAACTTGTGCCATTGTGATAAGTTAACATACATCTCCGAGTTTTAAAAGTCAAATACTAATGAAAACAGTAACCAATCACTACAGTGTGCCTCATTATCTACAGCTTTGAAGAGGTTTGTGTAACCAGGATATTGAAATGTTTAACTCAGTAGGACATAACATGAAATTATTTTATTTTTTTCACCAATCACTGCCCCAACCAGGACTATGTTAAATCTTATTTCCTGATGGGTAGCAGATCTCCTAAGAATATCTGAGCAGATTTCCATAGCTTTCCGGTCATTTGAAGTTATTAAAATCTCATTCACTCTTAGTCCAGTTTTTCTCCTGCTAGCTAGAACCTGATAGAACCTGAGTGAGGGAAAGGGAGGAAAATTGGTTTGCTACTTCACCCTTTATCCTGCCTCTGATTCTAGCTTCTTAAATTTGGGACTGGGGAGAAGGATTATGGAGAAAGGGCTAAAATCTTGTTCCTAACTGGGCAAATGGTCGGAGGGCTCTGCTGGGTGGTGCTGCTTTCTGGGGTATCGTTGGTTGATTAACACTGTATGGTGGGAAGTGACTGATGCTGGTCCTCGTGGAAGCAATGAGCCTTAGCCTTGCAGCTGCTCCATCAGCCTTGTCCAACTCCTTTCTACTTGCAGAATAAAACTCTAGCTCCAGAAACCTATCCTCAGCTTCTTGTCACTGGGGTCCCAACAAGATGATTCAAGTTCAAGTATCTTCAATTGTGGCCATTTAATCGGTAGGAAACTGACTCATCCTTGCCACACCAAATAGTGAAAGTGGCTGTTTTGATAGTTTGGAGGATGTGGGCGCAACAAATTGCTAAATTTAGAAAGTGCACAGGGTCTGACTCGAATACTAATAACTGCAAAATTAAGGGGAGAATAGTGGTAGTTAGGTAGTGTGCTGGAGTTTAGTAAGGCATATGAAACCATTGCCTAATTTATGATCAAGGAGACCTTTGACTTCCCAATATTCTTAGGCCTTTTTAATGCCCAACATAACCCGGGGAACACAATAGGGAGTAAACGGTGTCATTTTAATTTTTTGAGTTGAAGACCCACCTGTTGTCTTCCAGGTTCAAGATACAAGAAATCTAAGGTGATTAGAGGTGGGAAAAGGTTGAGTGGAAAAGGGAGATTGTTGAATTCAGTCAAACAACTGGTTAAAGCATGTCACTAACGCTAGTAGCTGGTTATTTAAAAACACAACTGGTTATATAAATGTCAGTTTAGATGACACTCCATAACTTTTAAAATCATTTCTACAATACTTAGTATTTTTGTTGCAAAAATATAATTTCTTTATTAAAGAGGTGATTAATAAAGAAAATCACTCTTTGAAACTACATATTTTCTTTTTTCCTCATTCGTCTTATTGTAAATGTGAAACATGCATATTGACACTACGTCTAGAAAGTTCTTTGAGTCGCTTAGAGAAAAGCATTCAATAAATACAAGGGTTTATTATTATTATATGGTGAGTTTTGGGCAATAAAAAGCCCACATGATTCAGTTGTATTTTGTATTTTAGCTATTTACTTTTGGGCTCAAATGTCTTTGTAATAACATAAGGTGCCAGCGTGGGAATAATGTTCTGTTGAATCGGAACCCACAAAACTCCATGTGAGTAATGTGCTTAATACTCTAGATCACACCTGATTGATGCCAGTACAAATGTAAATACAGTTTTATTGCTGTAAGATACATTAGCTCTACTTATTGATCTTTATGTTTGTTTGTTTTTTATGATGGGAGCAAAGGAAGAGGAGCATGAGACTGATTAAGGAGATTTCACTGGTAAAATATTTAAATATCTTTTCTCATCATTGCTATACCACCTGGTCAAGTGAGGAACAACATTGGTCCTTTATTCTGAGACATCAGAATTCGGGAATAGAGAAATGAAGAGCTTACTTAAATATTTATGAATGTGAAATAAACTATCACTCATTTTGTCTCTTGGATATAAATCTGTTAAAGTGTATTATACACATTCTAATAATCTCTGTTGTTAGTGCCATCAAGTTGATTCTGATTCCTAGTGACCCTGTGGACAGCAGCGTGGAACCCTGCCCAGTCTTTTAGCGCCATCCTCTCTCCTACTGGCACTGTATCAGACAATGTTCCACTGCTGGTCACAGGGTTTCATGGCCAATTTTTTTGGAAGTGGGTGGCCAGATCCCTCTTCCTAGTCTGTCTTAGTCTGAAACCTCCTCAAAACCTGTCTACCGTGGGTGATCCTGCTGGTATTTGAAATACCAGTGGTTTAGCTTTCAGCATCACAGCAACAGGCAGCTGCCATAGTATAACAACCGACAGACAGACGATGGTGTGGTTCCCTGACTGGGAAGGGAACCCAGACCATGGTGGTGAGAGCGCTGAATTTTAACCACTAGATCACCATCCAATATTCTTAAAATTAAATAAATACAATAACATTTGCTTGAGACAAAAGCAATATAAAGTAAAATTACTAGAGGTAGTTATGGGAAGGGAAAAATATATGCCAGGAAGTAACAAAAGAGATACAATAAAATGGGTTAAAACAAAAGCAATATAAATGAAATTGAGTGGAAATAGCTGCTAGGACAGGAAAGGTGTACACAGGAAGTACAGGAATAGTGGGAAAGAAAGGCAGTAGGTACCAAAGAGAGACTCTTCTTTTAAAAGTTTCTATACTATCCCCCTTTACTCCCCCCCCCTCTTTATTTAGGGACTAGATAGAAAGTATCTTAAGGCTACCGTCAGGGAGTTTTAAGTTCATTGGTTCTTGTCTTTTAAAATTAAATTGGGACATCAGCTTAAATATGATAGACTGACTTCTTATGTTTATCTCCTCTGCATACACAAACCTCAATAAAATTACAGTAAAGAGATAAGTAAAGTGTTAGACAAAAAGAAAAAATAAAGTTGGAGGAAGAGGTGAAAAATTAATGAAAATTTTCAACACATTTTCTAAAAGTAGAAATCAGAAGGAGGATTGGTAACTAACTTAAGGTGGAATTGAGGGAGTTATAAGATAAATGCCTAAGGGGGAGAGAGAAAGCAAAAAAGCAAGAGAATTTGCCTGAAGAACTCCTGAAAAACACAGTGATTTGAAGCATCAGCTATGACAGAAGATGGAGGATGAGACTGAAGGTCTTATTCATAGTGATTAGGTCCTTGGGGCTCCTCATTCTTCCTTGCTATGATCCCCCTCAACCCTAAAGAGCACATTTCTAATACAGTGAATAAAAACAAATCCAGGACAAGGCAAAACAAATAAAAAACAGAAAGAAAATCAGAGCACCAAGAACACCATAAAGATGTTCTGAATAAAAGAATAAAGAGAAGATCCAAAAAGTGACAGACACAAGACAGGTCGAAACAATAACTGGAAACCAGAATGTAGTTTGAATTCTCTCAAAAATAACACTGGAAATCAGAAGGCAATGGAGCAATATTTTCAAATATCTGAGGACAGTTTTCTACTTGATAGAAATACCCAGCCAAACTATCAATACCCAGCAAAACTAATCAATCAAGTATGAAAGTAGAATAAAGATACCTTCTAATGTGTGTGGACAGAAAGACATATTTCCAAAACGTCTTTTCTTAGGAACCTAATAAAGGGTGAGTATCAGCAAAACATGGGAATCAACTAAGAATAGGGAAAACCTAGAATTTAGGAAATGGGTGATCCAATGCAGAAAACTGAAGAAGGAAAGTCCTAGGATGGCAGTTCTATTCCAGGGCTAGAGAGAATCAGTCCAACTTGACAGGGAAAGGACTGTATAAAGGGAAAGGCTTCCCAGAAAATAAATGGACCTAAGATGAGTTTGAACATTTGCAAAAATATTGGTTAAGTATGATAGATCTATCGAAAGAGTGACCAAAAACCTTAGTGATAGCTACATCACCTGTCACTAAAATTAATTAGTACCTAGACAACTAAGCAAACAAAGAAACTAAAAGGTCTTTCTGAAAAAGAAATTCTAGTTCATTACTTGGGTCAGCTCAGCGCTGAAAAGAGTTGCATGGTCCTAACAAGGTACACATGGCCTATTGTTTAACCAAACATACTGAGAGCAAGGAGGGAGCAGAAGTGAATGAGGGGAGGTGCATAGTACTTTAAAAGAGTTAACTAATTAACTAATCATAAATTAGAAAGTTGAATTGATATTGTATAATATTGTTAAATTGAGCGTATCTAGCATAAATACATTATTTAGGAATATTTAAGTCAATACCAGAAGAAACAGCTAAGGAAACTGAAAGATCTTGCCTTTAGGAGAAGGACTGGTGGTGGTGGTATAAGGGTTGGGTAGAAAACTGATGTTTTTTGTAAATATGAGGAATTTAATCATTGGTGAACTGTTAACTCTGTGTATGTATCACTTTGATCAAAATAAAATTTACTTTATATAATTACAATTACTGATTTGAGCATCTCCATCTGGGAGTTATTCCAACCACAATCTCAATGGAATATTATTTGTATATGTCAAAGCTTTCTTTCTAACTTAGGCGGTATATCCACATAAAGCAAATGAACAAATACCCAGAAAGGCAAAGTTTTAGGCAGTATGTTTAATAATTCCAGGTTATTGCAATTCCTTTCCTATACTTGCGAAAGTTCCACAAAGTAGTTAGTCTATTTTTGGATATGATAACTTTGCCTGAAAATGCAATCACTTTAGAAGACTTCTTGATTGCCTTCTGGGATTTTTGTCTATGCCTATTATTACAGGAGAAAACAAAGAAGCTACTGTGAAAGAAAGAAACTAATGTTTAAAGATATCTTACTCATCAGACTTCCAAAAATTCCTCAAAGTCTGCATTCTTGAAGCTCTTGAATGCCTCTGATCTCATTAAGAATTTTCTGAGCGTATAGGGAGAAAGCCCTACGCTAGGAGCTAGGCTTAACATATAACCCTTCCCTCAGTGACGTTTAAGTTATTCAGTTACTTTGTGGTCAAGAAATACATTCCAGATATCACACTATCTTGAAGAAAATCTCATTTAAAAATATTAAGGCATTATGAGTAATGTTTTAAATGATAGAATAAAGATGTTTCTTTTGTTCCAGAGAGACTAATAAGCTAATTCTGCTAAATTAATTAAACAAGGAGACCATTAGACTGAGGTGGCTCTAATGCCTTGGTGACCTATGTAAGCAAACCAAACTCTAAGCATGTAAATGTCTCAAGATTATGAAATGGAAACCTAAGGACAACCAACCATAGACAGCCAACTAGCCAATTAATAGCTTTTTTGCTTTGCTTCCACCTTTTCTCTATAAAAATCCCTCCCCAAGCTCCTGTTGTGGGGGTGCTTCTCAGCACCTCTGGCTTGGCACTGCCAGGTTAGAATCAATTTTTGCTCAGATAAATTCTTAAAATGTTTAATATGCTTCAGTTTATCTTTTAACATTTCCAATAAATTTCAGTTTGGCCAATTTTAATTTGCAAATTAAATAGTTTGAAAAATACTTCTCTTAAAGCTTTGAAAAATAGTTATACTAGATACATCAATCTATACAAAAAGGAAGACTGCCTCAAAAATTGTATTCAATAGCTAACATCACTGTCGTATTACGATTCCGAAGAAGGCTTGATGTCATATTCTTGCCTCACTATTCCAGTAACAGACCCACTTGCTCCTAAAAATATTTATGGGTTTCCTTGCTCCCTAAAATAATGTTTTTTCTTCTTGCAGATAAGAAAAACAGCCAACTCACTGAAAAATAATCCAGAATTTTTTGTGAAGAGTAGTAAGATAAGGCACAAGTTGATTCAGAAGGATTATTCCCAGAGCAATCTTGGAAGAAATTGATTGAACTGCCTAATTGAGTGGATGTGTTATTTTGAGGCAGCAAAACAGGAGTAAATAATCCATGAATAAACAAAAAATGTGATTGGGCTTAAAATTTTTGTCATTTTGACAATTGGGTCAAAACACTCTCCTTAGAAATGTGTTTTACCTGGTTATTTAGTAGCTTCTCTGAAGTATGTTAAAATGTTTGGTTTTTAACTTAGTGTTATTTCTTTTTAAATAAGAGCCCACACAGAGTAAATATGAATTGTAACTTTCTCAGGCATTACGTTAACTTCGTAATTACATAGTGGGGTGTGACTGTATTTCAAAAAATGTCAGATTAATTTATCTTTTGTATTTCTGGTCATTTAGAATTTTTGTTGCCATATGAAAGACCCTAACAGCTATAGCCAACTTGGCCGTACCTTCTGTTTTACTCATTAGAAAAGCAATAAATTCTACCAGTTTGTTGTACCTCAAACACTGAAATATGTTTGTCCTAGTGAGTAGAATCTCATATTGGAAGAGAGTGCACTAGTGGTTCTAACATGCCTGTTTTATTTAAACCAATGTATCCTTGAACACAATCTAAATCTCTCTAAGAATCTCATTGGTGAAGGGGCTTTGGAAAGCCCTTTCTATCCAAGACTGAAGTCTCAAAGAGTCCACAGAAGAGAAGTGGGACAGCTCACCTGCCACAGAATGCCCCTTATAGGAAGGGATATTTGTTCATCCATTCCTCAGTTCCTTTATTCACTCATCCATTCATTTAAATATTCAGTCTTCTGTTGTCCAAGTCTAATATCTCTTTGGAATTTTCAATTTAAGAGAGTAATTAAAAATAATCATTATCTCATAGGTGGTCCTGTTCACAGACCGTCTTAGATGATGGGATTATGGTATGTATATTTTAAGGGAAAACACAAATTGAAAATAAGAGGTTTAATTTTTCCCATTAAAAATAAGGGAAGATACTACAAAGCTACAGTGATCAAAACAGCATGGTACTGGTACAAAAACAGGTCCACAGATCAATGGAACAGAATTGAAAGCCCAGAGATAAAACCACACATCTATGGACAGCTAATCTTCGACAAAGGAGCTGAGGGCCTACAATGGAGAAAAGAAAGTCTCTTCAACAAATGGTGTTGAGAAAATTGGACAGCCACATGTAAAAGAATGAAAATCGATCATTCTTTTTCACCATTCACAAAAATAAACTCAAAATGGATCAAAGACCTAAATATTAGGCCTGAAACAATAAGTCTTCTAGAAGAGAATATAGGCAGTACACTCTTTGACATCAGTTTCAAAAGAATCTTTTCGGACACTATAACTCCTCAGATGAGGGAAACAATAGAAAGAATAAACAAATGGGACTTCATTAGACTAAAGAGTTTCTTCAAAGCAAGGGAAAACAAGATTGAAACAAAAAAACAGCCCACTAATTGGGAAAAAATATTTACAAGCTACTTATCTGACAAAGGATTAATATCCATAATATACAAAGAACTCACACAGCTTAACAACAAAAAAACAAACAACCCGATCGAAAAATGGGCAGACGACATGAACAGACATTTCTCCAAAGAAGATATAAGTATGGCCAAGAGACACATGAAAAGATGTTCATCATCACTAATCATCAGGGAAATGCAAATCAGAACTACACTAAGATATCACCTTACACCCTTTAGATTGGCAAAAATATCCAAAACCAAAAGTGACAAATGTTGGAGAGGTTGTGGAGAAAAAGGAACCCCCATACACTGTTGGTGGGAATGCAAACTAGTGCAGCCACTATGGAAAACAGTATGGAGATTTCTCAAAAAGTTAAAAATAGAAATACCCTATGACCCAGCTATCCCACTACTGGGTATCTATCCTAAGAACCTGAAATCAGCAATCCCAAGAATCCCATGCACCCCTATGTTCATCGCAGCATTATTTGCAATAGCCAAGACGTGGAACAAACCTAAATGCCCAGAAACTGACCACTGGATAAAGAAGATATGGTATATATACACAATGGAATACTACTCAGCCATAAAAAAGGACCAAATTGTTCCATTCACATCAACATGGATGGACCTTGAGGGTATTATGTTAAGTAAAATAAGCCAGACAGAGAAAGACGAACTCTATATGACCCCACTTATAGGTGGAAGTTAACATATAGAACTGATCGGTGGTTACCAGGGAAAAGGGGGGGTTGGGGGAGGGCACAAAGGGTGAAGTGGTGTACCCACAACATTATTAACAATAATGTATAATTGAAATCTCACAAGGTTGTAATCTATCATAATCTTAATTAAAATAAAAAAAAAAATAAGGGATGATATATCCCCTGCCCATTTCTTAGAGCATTTTCCTTTGTAAACTTGTAATTGTAAATTCTTTCTTTGCCCCTTTGAGATGTATGTAAATCTTTTTTAAAGTCTCCTTCCAGTTTTATAACCCAGGAATGTCTTTCTCAAGGGCCCAGAAACCATCCCTCTGGAATGTAAACGTCAAGGGAGACAGTGCCCCTATCTCCCAGTTTCTGTGGGAGGTGAGAGCCTAGTTCCAAACTGCAAAACTGCCTCCCATCATAAAGATAGAAGAAATTTGTTTTTCTTTTGTATAAACCCAATTACCAGGTGAGTTTAGGGTAAATTGTATGTGACAGATGGTGCTGTCAAGTTCACTTACTTGGGGAGTTGTTCTTGTTTATGGTGAAAACATGTATGTAATGGGTTGTATCTGCTTGGCTCCATAAAATGGTGATTTTCTTCCTGTCTTTGCAATCTCTTAATGGATTGCCTGTGATGCGCATCACATTCTGGTTTAATGCTTATTCAACAATAAAATTGTTTTCTTTCTCTTCTACCTTTGTGGATTGGGAAGATTTTGCTTTTAATTATATTTCCCCAACAATATTCAAATGTTTTCCAGGTAGAGCTGTTAATATGAGTCACTGGAGGGACTTAAAAACAAATTCCTTCCACAGATCTGCTGTGTTAGAATTTCTCAGGTCCAAGAATTGTGTTTAAAAATAAATGCTTCCCTGGTGATTCTGATGGTTGAGCATTGGCATCCTGGACTAATTTGACTGTTTGTATTGACTTATGTAAACATCTACTAAGTTCAGGCGTGAGACATTTTGCGTCCAACAAAAAGATAAATTCCTCAAGAGCAGGGACTCTACCTTATTTGAATTTTGACTCCTATATACAATCAGGCAGTAATGGCACTTGGTATAATGGTGACTCAATAAATCCTGCTTTGTTTGTTTCCAGGTCAAGAGGAAAAATACTTCTGTCTCAGAAATTCATTCTAATTTCTCTCTCCTTTATCCATCCTTAGCTACTTCTCCTAGATTCCTAATAGTCCTCTAAAAGTCCCATCATTCTTTGTTAGCATACTACTGTAGGAGAGCAAGATTTACCACCCCCAAGTGTGTCTCTTTGATATGAAAATTAATTTAGGCTGATTATTTTTCAGAAACAGAAGACTCAGGACGTTTTTCTTGTTACTTTCCCCTTAATTGCCTAAAAGAATTTAAATAAAAGGGCTGTTCCTGGAGTAGAGCTATCACCAGAGATATCTACAAAGAATATGGGTAAGGTGTGGTGGGGAAGACTCCGCAGGGCCTAGAGATCAGAGTCTACTCTGTGTCTCATTGTCTCTGCACGGCCCAGAAAACATTCGTTTACCAAACATCTGCTTTTCCAGCTCCATGTGAATTGCCTTCCTCGCTTTGAAGTCCCAAACCACTACCCACCTCTCCTTAGCTCAAGACGGCATATAAGCCTCAACTGCCCGATTTGTCCTTGGGCCCCCCATGTTCTTGTGGAATCCACATATGTACGAAATTAAATTTGATTTTCTCCTGTTAATCTGTGACATATCAATTTAATGCTTAGACCAGCCAGAAGAATCTAGAAGGGTAGGGGGAAACTTCTTCCACTCCAACTCTACATTATAAACTCATGAAGCTTTCAAAACTTAATCTCTACCTTGAACGATTATTATTTAGGTCCGTCTAATTTGTTCATATGTAGTTACCATAAGAAAGCAAAGAAAAGCAAAACAAAACATTTGAATCATTTTTCTTAATTTTCTGGTAGTTGTGAAAGTGATAGTGCTATAAAATATTTTCAGTTATATATCATCTTTTATTAAAAAATTCAGTCATTTGTCATGTAATACCATAATTTATGATATTCATAGATTCTATACTCATTCTATGGGTGGGTACATTTATTTTGCATAGTAACTTGTGTCAAGGATATAAATAAAAATGAAGTAATTTTTTCTTTAAATATTTAAACTAATTAAAAAATTTGAACTGCCAAATAACTATGTCAATATTCAAGTTTATTTCCAAGTTTTTCTCTCACTCTAATACAAGCCTTATTATGACAAAGTTTTCCAAACTATATTTATATGTATACATATGTATACATGTATATATGTATATTTATGCCTGGATTTATTATTAATAATATGTGTTTATTATTCTGTCCCAATTCTTTTTAAAAAAACTATTGACAACTGAGTTTACAAGGAGAATTGAAGTGTCACAACCATTTATTGATTGGAAATAAACTACGCTATATAATTTTCGGAGGTTTCTCCCAAAGATTTCCTGGGTCCAGCTCATCAGAATTACTCGTTGTTAAAGTAGTGCCTCGGGGTTCAGTTCTTGGACTCTTATTTTTTTACACACACACACATATATGTAGTTATTTAAAGCTTGAGTTCGTTTGCAGGAAATAATAATTATCCAAGTTTTTGCTGATATGTATGTGAATGTATATATGTATGTTTTATAAACTGTGCTTGCTTATGCAACTTCCGAAAGAAGCTTCAAACACAATCTTACCGAGTTGAATATTATCTAATTAACCAACAAGTCCTGACAGATCCAGGGTTATCAGGAGACAATCACAGCCCTCAGGTGCTGTGGGGCACTGGGTGCGGCTAAGTGCCTCTAATTCCCCAAGGGTGTGATTAGCTCATGATAACAATGCTCCCTTGAGTTGTTTTATTGCTTTTAAAACAAGCCTTTATTGTGCAGAAAAATGTTTATTTTTATGCAGGAGGAGGATGGAGTTGACAGTTTAGACTGTTGAGTGAATAGCAGTTACTTCTGACTTGTGGTACATGCCCTGACAAATCTGCTCATTTAGAATGCTTCCCAGCCAATCCTGGTGTTGTGACTACCTCGGTCCTTCTGCAATAAAGCTCAACGTCCATATGGGACAGTTGTAAAATTGTGTCTTCAAGTTAATGGTGGGAGTTCTCTAAAATTAGAGAGTGATCCATTTTGTAGAATATCTGCGTGTGAAAAATTGACCCATGATTCAGTGCAGGAAAATATTTGGGGTACTCAAATGAATGGGCTCAAACCCCATGATTAAAGAGATCAGCTAATTTGGGAACTACAGATGCACACGGGTGAAGTTGTGAGACCCACATCAGAAAACTTTACTTCCCTTGGATGCCTCTCTGTTTTCTCTCCACAACACCAACCCCAGTGGCTTTCGAGGCCAAGCAGAATAAAATCCAAACTTTTCATTATGATGTGGAAGGCCTCACATGTGCTAGTCCTGATGACTTCTCGGACACCCATCTCTTAGCTCCCTCATGATATTCCAGCTTGGCCAGTCTGCCTTCTCTCACTTGAAAAGGCCAAGCTCGTCTTAATGACTTTTCACTTGCTATTCTCTCTGAAATGGAACATATTTTTCTCAGGTCTTCACCTGGCTGTGTCTTCTCATCATTCCAGTCTCAGCTAGAATATCACCACCTCAGAGAGGCCGCCTCCCTGAAACAAGTGTTCCGTACACATTCTACCCAATTGCACTGTTTCAGTTTCTTTTTTTTTTTTTTTTTGAGGAAGATTAGCCCTGAGCTAACCTCTGCTGCCAATCCTCCTCTTTTTGCTGAGGAAGACTGGCCCTGAGCTAACGTCCATGCCCATCTTCCTCCACTTTATATGTGGGACGCCTACCACAGTCATGGCTTGCCAAGCAGTGCCATGTCAGCACCTGGGATCCCAACCGGTGAACCCCTGGCCGCCAAAGCAGAACGTAAGAACTTAACTGCTGTGCCACCAGGCGGGCCCCAAGTTTCAGTTTTTTCATTACACATGTTAACTAGTGAAATGATATTAGTAATTTGATTGTCTGTATCCACAAAGTAGAACGAAATTTCATGAGGGCAGAAACTGTCTTTCTTGTTCATGCTTATAACCCCAGCTTCTATAACAGTGCTTTACATGTAATAAACTGTCATGTAAATATATGTTTAATTTAATATGTTTCTAATTTTTTACCATAATATCCATTTTTTATTGCCTATTTATCATCAATCCTCCTTGCTTCTTCCTAACAGAACTCATAGGTTTCACTTTTCATCCTTCCCCTTTCAGCTGATCAGTGTCAGGGAAAGCTAAACCAATGCCAGCTCCAGGCAATGGTTTCACTTGGGCAGTGAGCAAGGAATGGGCATGTGACCCAATTTGAGCCAATGAAACTTGATGAGGGATTTGGCAGAGACTTCTGAAAAAGCTCTTCCTCACTTTCTGCAAGAGCTTCAAGAACAGCCTTCTCTATATTTCTCTGATCGTTGTCAGTGGGAGTCATGGAAATCACAGTGAATGAGTAAGAAGAAATTCCTTTATTTCGTCAAGAGTGCTTATAACATATATCAAATATAATTTCATCCCAGTGAGGATTGGGAAACTGGATTTTCATGGAAGTACAAATTTATTATAGAGTTATTTTGCCAGCCTCTGGGATCCTCTGATTCAGAGAAGTGAGGAGTAATCTTACCTAGAAGGTCATCCTACAAGTGCAAACAAAACCAGGCAAATCAGACCATAAAAAAATGATCACACAGTCACTATTGGTTTATTTATGTAAACAGTGCTTCATATTCCATTCTGCAAACTCTTAATGAGTTTATTTACAGTGTTTTGACTTATCATTTTTATTAGCAGTATAGATTACTAAATAAATTATTAAAAATACTAAATAAACAGTTTTAACTGCTATTATGTACCAGAAATAAATATGAAATTCAACGGAATTTCTAAACCAACTTTTGAATCTGAAAGTCAATATGAATGGGGAAAGTTTAGGTACCAAAAGTGCTGATATCTGAAAACTAAACATGATGTGAATGTTAGTAAAATAAATTAGAACTGAAAGAAGGATGTATTTTGAAAAATAAACATGAACTCAAGGAACTAAGAACTGAAAGAAGGATGTATTTTGAAAAATAAACATGAACTCAAGGAACTAAGCATTTAATTTCAAAATATAGAGAAACATGTATAATAGATGACATAAAATTGGCTAGGCAAACTATGTAAGAGCACTTTTATTTGTATAATTCTTCTTTCCCCTGAAAAAGTTCTATGCCTAATTTATCCACACTAAAATGTGATACACAGATGATTTCCTAATAAAGCCTCGCAGCTTTGAATAATGATGATAGCAGCTAATGTTTACTGCTTACTTACTGTGTGTCTCACATTGTTGTTCTAGGGTTTTATGGGCATTAACTCAACTTAATCTTTATAACCTTAGGAGAAGAGGAAATTATGCAGTAAGGGACAGTGGCTTGGCACCTAGGAGGAGGGACAAGAATTTGAACCCACAAAGTTGGCCCCAAAGTCTACCAGTGTAACCAAATTGTATGCAACTCAAGCCTGATATGTAAACTAAAAGTAACAAAGCCAGAATTTCAGCCAATGAAGAAGAATACAAATGTGTCTTTGGACATAATGCTCACCATCTAGTAGTCTAACTTCAGCAAATATTGAATTAATCATTACCTTTCTCCTGATGCAGAGGCTACCATAGTGAGAATACTCATTGAACTTGGATAGCCTATAAATAGTAGACAGAATACAGTGGTCATTGATGTCATTTATTTTTAATTGAGTTAAAAAAAGCCGCAGATGTCAATTCAGCCCCAGGTAGCCAATAAAAATAGCATAAAATGGCTCTGGTGTTCTTGAAAAGAATTTTCAGAATTTGTTAGACCCTGTTAATATTTTGTTTGATCCACAAAATTGTCATGACCAACTTTTTCAATTACTCTTATCAGGTAAGAAAGGCCAAGCACATGACTGTAGCTTGCATACCCAGAGATTTGCACCACAAAAATAAGTTTCCCCAGGAAACCAAATTAAATTAAATTTAAAAAGGAGGGGTTGATCTCATATGATGCAATGAGAAGGGCACATCACCTCTGTGATACTCTTCCCTCAAATTCAATAACCTCAATCTAATCATGAGAAAACATCAGATAAACTCAAACTGAGGGGCATTCTGCAAAATACTGGACAATTACTCTTCAAAAGTGTCAAGGTCATGAAAGATAAAGAAAGATGGAGAGATTATCATAGATTAGAAGAAGCTAAGGAGATATCATGACTAAATACAATATGGCAACCTGGACTAGGTCTTGCAACAGAAAAAGACCATCAGTGGAAAAATGGGAGAAATCTGAATAAAGTCTGTAGTCAACAATAGGGGAAGCTGGGTGAAGGTTATATGGTACTATCTTTGCAACACTTCTATAAATCTAAAGTTATTTCAAGTTAAAATAAATAGATAAACAAACAAATAAATATATCCATACCATCCCCCTCCCAACAAAGGAGGGGTTCAGACTGTCTCTAAATGAAGACTCAGAGTGACTTCCCTGTTTTGACTCTTTTCATACACAGTAGTAGTTATCAAAATAATGTTAGGATGATCCTTTCCTCATTAAATGAATCAAGTCAGTATTGGTCAATTATATGTTGGAATCAAATTTATTGCCTAGTTTATCGGGGAGAAAGGACAGCCATACTCAGAGTGTAAATTTCACTACGTGGTTCTGAAGCTGGGTACCTGAGGGTTACTATAGATATTCAATAACAACATGATTGCCTTTTGATCTTGTTCTCAACACAGACACAGATGAATCTTGTCAATTTGCTGTTCTCTTGTTTAACTTGAGGGGTGACTCTGGTCTCGAGAGTTTGTCAGTTTGTTTTGCAGAAGAAAGAAAATGCATTCAGGGAGGTTGGGATCTCCAGCAGCCATTGCAGATTACCCAGGGGCTTATTAGGAGTGACCCCATCACTTCTCGGAAGCTCCTCCTGCCAAGCCCCTTAGCTCTGTAAAATGCCCCTCTTTGCTGCTCTTGTTGAGGTGGATTTGAGTGAACCCGTGCTCCCACCTTCTCGCCTTGGCTAACTCAAATGGGGCCTTTCTCCATCTCCAAGCACCCATGCCTCAGTGTTTGGCTTGCTGTGCATGGAGCACATGAACTTGAAACTAAGAGGTTCAGTATCAGTTCTAACAACTGATTTGTTTAGGACCTAAGCACATGTGCAATCATATATGACTCAGTAAATACAGGTTGCTCTGAGAAACGAAGGTAGACAATGCTTTTTATTTGCTCTTCATAGCTTTGCTTCATCTAAATGATTATTTGATTATTTGTTGTTGTTCTTGAAGATCTAATAATAACACTACTCCTGGATGTTCCATAAAGTGGCTGTGAAATCAGATTTATTCATCAATATGACTTACGCATTGGTAATGATGAAATACATGCCTGTCTTTTTTCTTCCTGCAACGATATTGCACCATCTAAACTGCATATTTCTCCTAAATTTACCTTAGCTCCACCCCCATCCCCTCATGTCTGTGTTCTTACTGTAAGAAGTCATTAGGTAAGAGCAAACTAAGAATACACTCTTCATCTTTGATTGTAATTTTATTATTAATTTTGCTTGTACTTATTTTCTTCTTGTAATACTTAAGAATACATAAAAATATCACCTAATCAGTTAAGA
Organism: Equus przewalskii; assembly: GCF_037783145.1. Lineage (NCBI taxonomy): Eukaryota > Metazoa > Chordata > Mammalia > Perissodactyla > Equidae > Equus > Equus przewalskii. The sequence goes on along the minus strand of NC_091834.1, from coordinate 71,410,585 downwards.
GCTAAAAATGATCAAATAAAAATATAATATTAAACATTTATTATCAGTAATAATGGTTCCATTTTCAAATCCCATCAAGTTCTCATTTCTGAAATGCTGTTGCTGAGAGACTCTTTCCTAGATTATTGTTAAGTGACCCTATTTACTTCATGGTTAGTCACAATTTACATCTCTTCTGAAAATGGCATAAAATAATGTGCAAATTCTCTAATGCATTTGCAAGAAAAACATTTTCTTTTAATGACTTCTAATGAACCCCCATTTTACGCAGGGTGTGAAAAGTTGCCAAGATGTGTAAAACAATTAGGATGACAAAAAGCATGAGTTTTAAAAAGCCATTTTGCTTGTGCAATGTGTGTGAAAACCCAGAATATGTCCTAAGGGAAAAATTAATTTTAATAAGCTTTTCATCTTGCTTAAAGTCTGTGTAAATTTAAGGCACAAAAAGCTGTGTTAATGGATCAGGAATAATATGAGAGTTTCATCTTGTAGAATAAATTTATTTCATCATCAACCTGTTACTTTACACTTGAACTATAGGGACATTTGGTTATTTACTAGAGTAAATATATGTTATGTCTCTTAGAAGTGCAATACTAGGTAAAAAGTAAAAAAAGGTGAAATCTTAATTTTTCTTGGTGTGAGTTTATTTATTATTAAAGGAGATTGTTTAAGCTATAAACCCACTGATAATTGAAATCTAATCTTTGGAATTCCTACATTCATAGATTAAGAGATGGTCACATTTTAAAAGAGTTTTGATTTTAAACCTTTAAATATAAATAAAGTATGCCATGAAAACTTAAGAATCTAGTTCTAGGTAAACTTTATTGATAAAAAAAGTTAAAAAGATACAATACACGACTTTCGTATGAAATGGTTATTCCTGAATCCAAACATAATAACTAAGAGGAAGTTTTCATATGATTTTAATAGTTAAACAATTGAGGCAAAGTAGAGGAAAGTGTTTTAATAACATCACAGATATTATTGATATCTTTGGGAGAGTGTGAGAATAGACTTGTGGTTAAGAATTTGCACTTTAGAATCAGACTAATTTGGGTACTAATCCTGACTCTGCCATTTATTAACACTGAGAATTTGGCCAAGTAACTTACTTATCCTCAGTTCCCACAACTCTAAAATGTGGAATAATTATAAATAGTCCCTACTCCATTGGGTCATTTTGTGATTACATAACTACATTGGCACTTAGTTAAAACTAAGTCTTTATACTGGTTATGAAACAGTTAAGTCCCGAGATCTTAAGAGGCTAGGAGATTGGAATTTTAATATTGCTATATAATGAGAAAAACAACACGGCATTCATAAAGTGAGAAAATCTTATCTCACTTGGGATCTCAAATAGAATGTTCTCTTCCTACCAAGAGTCATGGCATATAGCTCTTGCCAGTGTAGCAGAGCTTTAGAATGAATGTAAGATAGTGCTACCTTTGGGGCAGGTAGCCATGAGGAACTACTGGAATTATCCTAACATTCTGCTTCTTGAAGTTGATGATGCTTACTAAGTGTGTTCATATTGTGAAAGTTTAGTGAGCCGTGCATTTATAATTGGTGCACTTTTCTGCATTTCTGCTATACGTCAGTAGAATTTACAGTTTGCATCCTCCAACTATCTATTTTCTTTGCATACTTTGTTTTCTCATTCTTATCACAATTTATTTACCATTTATGTTCCCCACTAACATGTAAATTCTATTGGATTTTTTGGTCTGTGTTGTCTGTTTTGTTCACTGGTGTATTTCCAGCACCGGAAAAAGTCACGGGCACATTGCAGGTACTTAAAACATGTTTGTAAATAAATGTGATGTGATATTAGCTAGTGGGTGAATGATGTTACAGAGAAATGAGAAAGATATAAAGCAGATATTTTGGATAAGAACATCGGTTTAACATTAATTGGTAGAGAATTAAGAGACATATTTACATAGCTACTTAACAATATGTTGGTCAAAATACTTTTTTTAAAAAATCAACTTACCTGAGATAGTAAGAGGATTTTCAGTGATGGACAAATCCGTATCCTAAATATAATTTAATTAAGGGGGAAAAAACCCTCTGTTTCAGAGCAAGTTTTGGTACCTGTGGATAACACACTTGCTTTCTTAAGATTAAATCCTGCAGAACCATTTACTTGCAAACAGTTCCCCAGGTGGGGCATGACATGTTTCTGATCAGTGTCCTTCTCCAGCCAATTAGGTAGCAGGGCAAGACCTAGAGTGAAAAAAACAAGTATTGAGTCAAGAGGTATTTAGTCCTTAATATAGCTGAACCTCTTATTTAATCACTATCACCAAACTTAAAATTTCCAAATTGTTTTTGTGTTCCAATATTGAAAGTTCTTATGAATTTGCCTGCTTAAGCATGGACCTTGGGGGAACAGGATCATACAAGAAAGCCTGAAGAGCTGGGGATTAAACATGGGGTGTGTCAAGATAAGAAGAGCATAATATGATCAAATATAAACAGAGGAAGAAGGACACACCAAAAAATAAGTATCCCCCTACTCAGATGAATTTCTTTACTTGGGCTTGCAATCTTTTTGACAAATTACTTTACTGGAGAGCTTCCTTACTAATGCAGGGGTGGAAAAATGTCCCCTGTTCCTTTCTAGGTTCGTTGGCTGGTCTAATAATTGACATAAGACAGATTAACAGGAGAAAAAAATTAATTTTGTATGTATGAGAGCCCCAAAGATATGAGACTGAAGGGCAGGTAGGGCAATTGAAGCTTATATACCACCCTAAGCTAAGAAATGGGATAGAGGTCTGGAGCTTCAAAGAGGAAAAGGGTAATTCACAGGACAATAAGAAGAGCAGACATTTGGTAATTAGAAGTTTGCCCTGCCATGCAAATAGATCTTTCAGATAAAAACATTATCTCTGGTAATAGCTCTTTTTCTGGTACAGGCCCCCCATCTGAATTCTTTTAGGTAGTTAAGGGAGAGGTAAAAGTTTTTCCTGAGTTGGCTGGGACTTGATTGCCTTCAGCTCAAAATAACCCACATGCCAAAGTGACATATTTTGGGGTGGCATATTCTGCTTCCTTCACCAATTAACATTAATATTGAAATATGATATAATAGTCAAGACAAATTTTTATTGAGAGCATGAATTAAAATTAGAATATTTTACTAATAAATTTGAAAAGATAAAGAACATCACCACCAATGTAATCATTCATGGTATCCTAAAATAGTGATGGGGTGCAGGACAAGCTACCCCAAAATATGGCACCTTAGCATATTGAATATTCTAGGCTGAAGGGTTTTGAGAAAATGGCAGAAGTGGGAAGGTCATTTTGACCTCCTCCTTGTGCTTGCCCTAATTCCTTGAAACAGCTCATAAAACCCTCAAGTGAGGGGTGCCTTTCCTATACCCAGAGGAGAGGATCCTCCTTATCTCTGAAAACAAAGGGATGCCAAGAAGGATCCTAACAAACAGGCCTTGTTAAATTTCCCCAGTTTACTACAATTATCTCATACTCTTTAATCTATCATATTCCTCCACAACTATCCACTCTTCATCAAACCTAGCATAAAAATACACAAGGTTGTTTCTTTGGGTCTTTGTTTCCTTAAGAAGGCTCCTATGTCACATAAAACTCATATTCAATACATTTGTATGTTTTTCTCTCATTAATCCGTCTTTGTCAATTTAGTTTTCAGGCCCAGTCAGAGACCCGAAGAGGGTTGAGGAAAACTTTGTCCTCCCCTCCAACAGCTAAAATCTAGCATTTATCAATGCTAGAATCCAAAAGCTGTGCTACTTGCCAGCATTTATTTACTTTATTTTATTTCAGCCTCCTTGCAATGCTGGAGGATAGATATTATCCCATCTGTCTGAGAGGATGAAGAGGAGATCCATGTGGGACTAGTGACCAGTCAATGGTAGCACAGGAAAGAAATGGCATGATTAATATCCCAATCGTGGGCTGTCTGATTGTTTGTAATCTTAACTTTCCTTACAATACTGTCCTAAAGGAACGATAATGTACATCAATTCAAAACAATGGTCTACACCTTCAGTGTGGCCTGGGATCAAAATTTTTCTTGAACTCAGGAAAACCTAAGAGCACAAATTAAAAGTGAAGAATTTGCAGATGTGTAGAAGATTAAAGAGAAAATATTTGTGTGTCTATCCTTATGCTAATAACTTTGAAAATGTCACTGAAATGGATGAGTTTGGGGAAACCATGTATTCTATAAATATATATTTTTTATATCATATATCCCAGATTTGAAGATGAAGAAGCTGGCAACCTGGAAATGTCAATGGATGCAGACAAAAATAGCCCTAATGAAAGCCTGCTCTAGCCAATGATCAGGGAAGGGGGCAGTCTGGCAAAAGAGCAAACTTTTAAAAAATAGCTGCTGTATCCCAGCTAAACACCATAGAAAAAATGGTGGCTTCATTTCCATCTACACCAGCAAAAGTCATGTGGGGAGCCTAGAATTCTACCCACGCCAGGTTTTAATGTGGTGTCCCAACCTCACCCCACTAAGGTGCTGTGAGAGAAAGCCAAGAAGGGAGCCAGGAGTTTGATTCCTGTCAGGGATGAGGCTCACCCTCTAGAGTCAGTGGAGACCACATGGGGAGCCTGGACTCCCAACTTCACCAGAAGTAACTAGGTGTCCCTCTATTCCTCACTGGGGTGATGACAAAGGAAACCTAGTAGAGAGTCAGGCCATTCACCACTGCCCAGCAGTAACAAGGCCTGTCCTCTCCTCCATGGTGTCAATGGAAGTCCACAAGGAACAGTAATGAGGCACTCCTACCCCAGCCAATGATTCCCACTTATACTTCCCCTCCCAGCGAGGGAAGTATCAGTGAGGCATAGTGGGGAACAGGGTTTCCCACCCTCACCCAACTGTGATGAGGAGAGGCCCATCTCCTCTTGTTAGTCAATGGAAGTCAGGTGGAGAACCTGGACTTCTATGACCACCTGGCAATAATGAAGCAGTGCCCCATCCCCTGCAGGAGCAGTGTCTGAGAAACCAGCCTAAACAACGTTTAAATGAGATTCAGTCTCCTAGCATAATGCCCATGTTTCAGTTGAAAATGAAGAACCAGGAAGATCTCAAATTGCATGAAAAAAGACACTCAGTAAATGCCAACACGAGTATGACGGAGATGTTAGATCTATCTGACAAAGCTTTTAATGCAGCTGTCAGAAAAATTTTTTCAAAAGCAATTAGGAGCACATTTGAAATAAATGGAAAAAAGAAAATCTCAGCAAAGAAATAGTCTCAGCAGAGATAGAGAAAATGTAAAAAAGAAAAAAATGGAAATTTTGGAACTAAAAAATACAATAACTTAAATAAAACACTCAGTGGATGGACTCATAGAATGAAAGAGACAGAAAACAGAATCAGTGAACCAGAAGTTAGAACAATAGCAACAATGTCATTTGAAAAACAGAGAAAATAGACTGGAATTTAAAAAAACCCACAGAGCCTGAAGGACCCACATGACTATAACAAGTGATCTAACATTTGTGTATTGGAGTCCTGAAAGGAAAGATGACAGAAGGAGAAGCTGAAAAAGTACTAAAAGAGATAATGGCTGAAAACTTCCCAAATTTGGCAGGAGACATAAAACTATAGATTAAAGAAGATAGGCAAATCTCAATGAGGATAAACTCAAAGAAATCCACACCAAGACACATTATCATCAAATTCTGAAAAATAAAGACAAAGAAAGATATTGAGAGTAGTGAGAGAGAAATGACTGCTTGCCTATAGAGGGAAAGTAATATGGACAACAGTGGATTTCTCATCAGACACCTTGGAGGCCAGAAGGGAGTGGCACAACACTTTTCAAGTGTTTAAAAAAAATAATTATCAACTCATAATCCTGTACCCAATAAATATGTCCTTCAGGAATGATGGGGATCCCAAGACATTCTCAGATAAAGGAAAACTAAGAGAGTTTGTCACTAGCAGATCTATCCTAAAAGAATGGCAAAAGGAAGTTCTCTAAAGAGAAAGTAAATGATAAAAGAAGGAGTTTTGAAACATCAGGAAGAAAGAAAAAACATAGTAAGCAAAAAATATTGGTAAACACAGTAGACTTTCCTTTTCCTCTTGGGTATCTAAATTATGCTTGATTGTTGAAGCAAAAGTTATAAAATCGTGTTATGTGGTTCTAAATGTATATAGAAAAAATATACAGTGCAATTATATTGTTGAGGAGGGAAAATAATTTTCCCTCTACCTTTCTGGTTCTTGGCTGAGACTCTCCTCCCCCCAATAAAAGACAAATTAACAGGAGGAAAACAAGCAGAAGTTTAACAACATGGATACATGGAAAACACCCAGGAAAATTGAATAACTCCCCAAAATGGCCCAAGTCATCACTATAAATATTGTCTCCAGCTAAAGACAAAAGAAAGATATCAGGAGCAGGAGGCCAGTTGTGGGAGGTTTTCAAGAAAAGCACAGTAAACAAGGGTATGATGGTTATGCAGATTTAAGTCTTTGCAGTCTCCACTGATAAAAGAGTTTCTAGAGATTTGGTCATCCTCCTCTTCCTGGTACAGAGAGGGAGACACCCTTACAAATGGAAATTTCCCCTATAAATGTACATGCTTCTTACAAAAGGGTAACTTCTACTTGGTTTTCAGAGCTTCTACTGTGTCTGCTGTTTAAAAAAAAAATAACCAGGGTCCTGCCTTATGGTGTAGTGGTTAAGTTTGGTGCTCTCTGCTTCAACAGCCCAGATTTGCTGGTTTGGATCCTGGGAGTGGACCTACACCACTCATCAGCCATGCTGTGGTGGCAACCCACCTCTAAAGTGGAGGAAGATTGGCAACAGATGTTAGCTCAGGTCTAATCTTCTTCAGTAAAACAAACAAACAAACAAAAAACCAACACAAAATAATCCTTATGCCAAAGAAGCATATTTTCGGATGGCAAATTCTGCTCCCCTCTGATGAGGATTTTTAGGCTGCTTAATTTTAAAACGGTTTATGATGAGGATTTTTAGGCTGGTTACTTTTAAAACTGCAGATGAGAAGCAGGCTCCGAGGACTGGAATTTTGCTTGCCCGTTTGAGAGACATTTGCGTTTGTGAAGGAAGGGGGGATGACCTTGTACGGACCTGAAATTGGCCACCCCAGGATGTGTCTCTTTGGCATCAGGACTGTTTGGGGCTGATTGCTTTTGATAACAGGGACAGGAAAGGAGGCTCTGGGGAATGGAACTTGCCCATGTTGGGACACATTTACATTCGTAAGGTAAATCTCTATCTGTAAAAGGTGCCTCCCTCTCTGTACCAGGAAGAAGAAGAGAGATGACCTTATCCCTAGAAACTCTTAATGGGGAAGGCAAGAACTTAAGTTGGTTGCTGTCTGGCAATCTCATGTAACTGATTTAGGGTGGTGGCTTCTGACCTTTACTTAATCCGATTTGATTCTTGTCTAAAAGTCATGGGATCACCCAACGACCAGACCCCACCTGCACTGATACCATTTTAACCTTTTTTCATGTTCTTTCCTTTGTCTTCGTAAAGAGATGATTCACATACCTGTGCCTTAAATGTAGCCCTAACCCTCAACTCGGGGCAGCAGCAGGAGCTCTGACTGCCCGTGGGTCGTGTCCCCACGCACCAGCTCTGCCTGCCCATGGTTCCTGTCCCCATGTCAGAGGGGGCAGCAGCAGCGGCTCTGCCTGCCCATGGGTCCTGTCCCCATGCCAGCGGGGCAGCAGAAGCGGCAGCAGAAGCTCTGACTGCCCATGGGTCCTGTCACCGTGCTATTCTATACTATTCTCTAAATAAAAGAGCACTACTGCCAGATCTTAAGAGTCTAAGAAATCTTTCTTTCGACTCCTCAGCTCACTGACCCCACATCACCCTCCACTATTATAAAGGAGGGAGGGGTAACAGGATGTAAATGAAGGTAATATTTCTGCACTTCATTTAACTGATAAAACGATGACACCAGCAGATTGTGATCATATATATATTATTCATAATATATATATATATATTACCTATCTATCTATTGTAATACCTAAGATAACTACTAAAAAAGCTATACAAGAGATACAGTTAAAATACTAACTAAATCAGAATGGAATTTTATAAAAATGTTTAAGTTAAGTAATGCACAGGAAGGCTAGAAAAAGAGAACAGAAGAAAAAAATCCAGAGAACAATAATGTGTACATAAAAAAGGGGAAAACTTTCAAATCACTAATCTCAAATCCCTCCTCAAGAAAATAGAAAACAAGAGCAAAATGAATCCAAACTAAATATATGAAAAAGAAGAATAAAATTAAGAGCAGAAACAAGTGACATTAAAAAGAGCAAAACAATAGGGACTATCAATGAAACAAAGATCTGGTTTTTTGAAAAGATCTGCAAAATTGACAAACTTCTTGCAAGAGGGATGAAGACACAAAGAGAGAAGACACAAGAGTGTAAAATCATATGCAATTTTACCAATGAATATGGAAATAAAGACTTTTAATAAAACAGCAAAGTAGTTTATATACTTTTGGGGGAGCAGAATTTGTCACCCCAAAATGTATCTCTTTGTTTTGATTATTTTTAAGAACAAAAGACTCTGAAAGAAACTTTGAACTTCCGCCTGATTGCCTAATAGAATTTAAGATGGAAGGCTTGTCTTGAGAAGGAGCTATAATCATAGATAATGCTAGATGTGGCAGACTGGGAGTAATCTTGCTAGGCCCATTTTTATCAAAGTTGTCTCTTGAGTCACATTGTCTATAGATAGCCCAGCAAATATTTGTTTACCCACTATGTGCTTTTCCGTCTCCATGTAAATTGCCTTCCTCCCCTTTAACATCCCAAACCGCTACCCCCAACATCCTCCTTTGTCTTTAACCAAAGATAGTATTTAAGGTGGTAGCTTCAGCCATTTTGGCAAGTTACTCAGATTTCCTGGGTTTCTCCCATGTATACATGTTATTAAATTTTGTTTGATTTCTCCTGTTATTCTGTCTCATGTCAATTTAATTCTTAGACCAGCCAGAAGAACCTAGAAGGTAGAATAGTTCTTCCTCCCCTACATATTCTATGTACTTCTATATACATACACACACATACATGCATGTTCAGGTGTGTGTGTGTGTATATACAGATACACATAAGCATCCACAAAGTTGTGTTCGCACAAAGAAGAATTATTTATCATTGAAGTCTAAGCATATAATGTAATATATTAATAAGTTAAATTAAAAATAGATCATCTCACTAGGTGCAAAACATTTTTGATAAAATTCATATTCCTTTTTCAATCTAAAAAGAAATTTAATAAACTAAAAATAAAAGGACACTCTTAACCAGATAAAGATTATCTAGCAAAAATCCATAGCATGATACCTAATGGTGAAATGTAAGATTCATTCCCTTTAAAATTAGAATGAGACAAGATGTCCATTATAACTATTTCTATTCAATACATTTCTAGCTTCCTACAAAAGCAGCTAGAGAAGGAAAAGAAGTGAAATTTGTAGGATTTTGAAAGGAAGGAACAAAATTATACTTATTTAGAAATGATATACTGGGCTAAATATATAGTGTACCTCCATCATATTTACATGGCTGTCCATCTTCTCTTTAATTACCCTCCCCAAAATAGAGACAGAACTCATGTATTCAGCTTTTCTTATAGCTAAGACATCATCATTTGACTTGGATTTTGTCAGCTAGACACATACATGCAAGAATCCTATCTGAAAGTGAATTATGTGAGGAAACGTGTTTTTGGAGAGTGTTAATTTGTGCTTTCATCAGCAGTGGCAGAGGCATCATAAAGATGTCAGTGCCACCAAAATTAACTGAGAGGTTCAATGCAATTTCAGTCAAAATACCCAAAGAGATTTTATGGAATTTGACAAACTAATCCTAAAATCTGTATTTAAGAGCAAAAGTCTAAGAACATTTAAGATAATTTGGAAGATGAATAACAAGGTAAGGGATTTATCCTACTAGCAAGTGTAGGGGAGGAAGACATTTGCTCTACCCACTCTGGGTCCTTCTGGCTGGACAACAAATTAAATTCACATGAGACAGAATAGCAGGAGAAAATCAAACACAGCTTTATAACATATGTACATGGGAGAGACTTAGGAAAACTGAGCAACGTGCCAAAATGGAGGATGTTCTCATCTTAAATACCCTCCTCAGCTAAAGGCAAAGGAGGATGTTGGGGGTTGGGGGAGTCGGTTATGGGAGATTACCAGAAAAGCACAGTAAACAAGAATAAGGTTATTATGCAGATTTAAGTTTCTAGGGATAAGGTCATCCCCCCTTCTTCCTGGTACAGAGAGGGAGACACCTTTACAGATGGAGATTTCCTTTACAAATGTAAATGTCTCTTAACAAAGAGTAACTTCTACTTGTCACAGTTTCTCTCATGTCTGCAGTTTTTAAAAGTAACCAGCCCAAAATAATCCTCATGCCAAAGTGACATATCTTTGGGTAGCCAATTCCAATCCTCCACACAAGCAAGACATATTAAAGTTAGAATGCAGCTATTAAGAGACAGGGGCAGATAAATAGGCCAATGGAATAGAATAGAGAGCTGTGGCATAAACCAATTTGAAACATGAGCAAAGCGATGCAGAAAGGTTGAACTAGTCAATAAATGGTGCTTTAATAGTTGGTTATCTCTGAGGAACAAAACTCTAATTAGTTTTCAATGTCACAACATACAAAAAACCAGGCCAGGTAGAATAAAGATGCAAATAATAATAGCAAATGCTTACTTGATGCTTATTATGCGCCTGGTATAGTTTTAAGCATTTTACATATGCCAATTTACTTAGTCCTCATAGCAACCTGGTGAAGTGGGTATTATTAATATCACTCCCATTTTATAGATGAAGAAACTGAGGCAAAAGAGAATAATTAAATTGTCCCAGGCCACGGAACCACTAAGTAGAAGGGCTGTGATTTGAACTCAGGTCATCTGCCTCTTGAGTCCCTTTTCTAAAACACTATACTGTATTGCCTTCCCTTTCACACAGAAAGTAGGGGAAGATTTCTTGAACAAGAATATTTCTATAATGAAATACTATATAACATTTAAAACGAATCAACAAGAGCAGATTTCAAAAACAGTGAGCAAAAGAAACAGGTTGCAGAAGGATATGTATTGTATTATACTTCATACAAAGGTAAAACATGCAGAATAACCCTATATGTATCTTGTTAAGGGATATGCCACAAGCAGATAGTGATCACCTCTTGGAGCAAAGAAGAGAAATGTGTTTGTTCAGGAAGAAAAGAAGGGAATTTCAAAGCCATTTATGATATTATATTTCTTGCATTGCCTAATTTATTATTTTGAATACATTTTTGTGTAGGTATAAAGTATTTTATGACAACAAAAGCAAAAGAGAAACCTTGCCTTAAAAGTATATGCTTGAAAGGGTAGGCTTTATTGAAATATGATTTCAGTAGAACACCTCCAATCTGAGGATGTCAGCTACCTGCGGGATTCCTGTGCGATCACCAGTCTTCCCAGCTCAAAGGACTTAAAACAAACTCATATTCTCCCATGCTCTTACTTTTACATATGGCTCGGGTAATATAGGAAACTGTGATAGAAGTACAGAATGAATATTATATACTACAGTTAAGGCTATAGATATCATACAGAGTTTAAGTGGTTTTATTGCCACACCATTTTTCTATGTCTGAAAAGGTTTGAATAGAGACTTGGGCCTCCCAAGCATACCTCCTAGAAGACTCGGTCTCTTAGTTTGCTAGTTTCCTTAATTTTCATCATTTGTTTGTTTGTTTGTTTTGGAATTAGCTCGGGGCACATCTCTATCTTCCATTGCATGGTGAGTTTCTTGAGGGAAAGAATTGTACTTCTCGTGTGTCAGAGAGAGATTGCAAGTGTGACAAAGTGTGTTGGTCTTGTTTAGTAGCAAACCTCCTTTCCTTATAGAAAGTAATGCCATTTTTTCTGTAAAGAATCCAAAGGTCAAAGAGCGGCATCTTTTGGTGTTATGGCTTCTGCTATTAGATTAATGCTGTAGATGCTAAGGGCCAAAATGCATTGTATACTTACCTCTATGTAACTTCACTTTCCACACAAGGAATAAGCAGCAGCTCTTGCCTAGATACATGAGCTGTGGCAGTTACATTTTTCATGGACTGGCAATGGGGTAGACCTAGAGATATAAAAATAGTGTTTGAGACTATGCCTGTTTGTCAGGTGTTAGAGACTGAAAGAGGATATTATTTTGGGATCATGGGTTTCTGAGCTCTCCTGCCTCAGCTGCTGCACGAGGGAGCCATATCTTAGGAGACAGTGCTAATACTTGAGAAAAAGACTTAGAAGTCAGGAGTATGTGGCATTTTTTCCTAACAGTGACTTTTACCTGGTTTCTTTGCCTTTCCTAACTACTGAAAACAACCTAATAATATTCCTGGTTCACTGTTAGAAAGACATGGTTTAGGAGATTGCAACCTTAGAACAGTGGTTCTCACTCAGGGGTGACGTGGCCTCCTCAAGAGAAATCTGGAGACAAAAGAGGGGGCAGGCAGTACTGGCATCTACTGGATAGAGGCCAGAGATACTACTAAACATCCTACAATGCACAGAGAAGCCCCCCATGAAAATAATTATCTGCCCAAAATGTAATTAGTGCTGATATTGAGAAGCCCTGCTTAGAGGGAAAAACTACAATATTTTTGAAGCCTCAATGTGTCTATACGATTTTCACACTTATATGTGACACACACTTACACAAGATTTCTCCGAATTTATATCCCTGGTTTTCATGCCTTAGCACACACATATATATCTTGGTCTCTTCTTAATATTTGGCCATTGACACAGAAAAGTTCTTTAAAATGAGTTTTTTGGGGGGGGGTTGTTATTTTTCCTGTTTTTCACATAATAAAGCAACGCTTGGTTTTAGTAGAACTATGAAAGATTCACAAATGTACAAAGAATAGCCTTGGGTGGTGGAGATCCAGATATTTTTGTTTACATTTTCTACCCTTTCCTGAATTTTCCCAATTAGAAATCACACTGTTTATCCAGTTTTTTTAATTTAATATTAACCAGGCATCTTTTTGCCATAATGTTATTCTTTAAACCATGATTTTGATAGCTACCTAATAGTCCATTACAGGAGTCCTGATAGTTTATTTAACAGATATCATATTTTGGACATTTCTATTGTTTTCAACCGCACCCCCCATCAAGGAATAGTGTTGTTTTTATATCTTTATGTTTCTCTCCTGATATATATTTTATTTTTTTGATGAAGATTAGCCTTGGGCTAACACCTGCTGCCAATCCTCCTCTTTTGCTCAGGAAGATTGGCCCTGAGCTAACATCTGTGCCCATCTTCCTCTACTTTATATGTGGGATGCCTACCACAGCATGGCTTGCCAAGGGGTGCCATGTCCACACCCAGGATCCAAACCAGTGAAGCCCCCAGCCGCCAAAGCAGAACGTGCAAACTTAACCACTGTGCCATCGGGCTGGCCTCTCCTGATATTTCTTAAAAACAAATTCCCAGAAGTTACATTTCTGGGTCAAAGATTATGAAAACATTGGAAAGCCTCTTAGTATTTATTACCAATTGATTTTTTATAAAGATTATCCTAATTTAAACTGTCATTGAAGTATATGGAAATGGCAGTTTTCTCTACTACTGGACATTAGTACTGTTGTAAAACACTCCTAAGCTGGTGAAGGAGATCAAAGAATAGAAGATGATAAAGAAGATTAGATAGTAGGATATTGCTTTCATCTCAGGTTGCATTTACTGGAGGTCAGCATTATTTCAAGACAAAGCAGACAGTGCCTAGGCTCAGAGGTCACCAGCTCAAACCTGTCAGGAGTCAGGCAGGCAATTTACATGTCCTGCAGGCCTTGGGCAACATGAGTGTATCTGGCCCGTCAGGAAGGAGGAAAGGCAAAGTCGCGAATGGAAATTTACTGAAGCCGAAGGACCTTTTCTCAATTCTGTTTAGAATTTTCTGAATCACAGAACTTTCTGAGAGGAGGACATTTTAGATAACCTAATCCAACCACTTCACGTTACAAACAAGGGAAGTGAAGTCCAGGAAATTTCAGAGATTACCAGAATTCACAGAGTTAGGTAATGGTAGAGTTAAAATTGCACTCTGAGCTGGCTGGCTCACAGCTCTAAGCATGGCTTACTGGACAATGCCCTGATTTGGCTTTGGCTCAGAATTGTGAAAATATGCAGTCACCCAGCAACCCAGAACAGAAAAGGATTCAGAGAAGCCCTGAAGGAAATCAAGCTGTTTACTTCAATAAGTTATTTCTAGTAGGCTTCATTTCTTCAAAAAACAGACTTACATGAATTTATTCTCTTGGCCTAGTTGAAAAGCCAAGATTGAGAGAGATTGAAGACAATGGGAATAGCCACAATAATGAGAGGTGACCGCACAGGTGGGTTAAAGCCAATGGCCATACAGTTTAAAATAAGGGCAATATATACTTCTAATTGATCAGACACATAGATCCATTACATAAGATCAACTTAAAAGGCATCATTCCTTTGAGCAACATCAACTTTAACCAAGGGACAATTTGTGTGGAAAGAAACTAACGTGTGTACATATATAATATCATATATATTATGTATATAAGCCACGCATACATATATATATTTTTGTTCTTCTCAGAGTTACGAATAATATAAGAAATAAATTTCTGAACAAGATACAGGTAGAGACTAACAGCAAAATAGAGAACTTTTTGGCAAAGTCTTAGCAACACTACTTTACCCTGTGGAAAATCTCGAGAGTGTTGCAGAGACCTCCAAACTTGTAGGTCAAAGGAATTAACAAGGGAAATGTTAAATTGCTTTGCTCTCACCTGCCCTAAATTGCTATTCACCACACCCCACAAGAGAAAACAGCTATTAATAAGATTTTTCCATTATTTTCAAAATAGCTTAAATACGTATTGGACTGTGTTTGTCAAGTTAAATAAAGCTATTTTGGGATGCGTATCAGACACTTGGAAAATGCTTTAACTCTTTCGGTAAAAATGTAGTGATTATACAACGATCACAATTATTTTAGATCATAAAATGTTGTAAGGATGACACCTAAGTGGAAACAGATTAATAATTCAGGAAATAGCTTAATTTAATTTTTGACTGTAGCACTTAGCCTTTTAGTGTTTAAATAATGGAACTAT
The DNA here is from genome assembly GCF_037783145.1 of Equus przewalskii. Lineage (NCBI taxonomy): Eukaryota > Metazoa > Chordata > Mammalia > Perissodactyla > Equidae > Equus > Equus przewalskii. The sequence goes on along the minus strand of NC_091834.1, from coordinate 71,395,394 downwards.
TATAGTTCATTAAATAAATCCTCATTAACATTAGAAAACTCTTATCTATCTTGCAGCTGCATATCAAGTTATTTAGGCATGCATATAGTCACAAATTCAGTTAAGCCGATCGAGGGATATCCAGACTAAACATTAAATGTTAATTAGAGTTGCTAAAATCTTGGTAAATGAAAAATAATCCTTCAGGTAGTATAGATAATTTATGTGGATCTAATTGAGGGATGGCTCCCAATTTGTTATTGTTATAACCCGGGACAGGGCTGTTCAGCCATTGATGATAACCAAAGACAGACAGTTTGGGGATAACAGTGCCTGGAGAGAACACATTTGGTTTCACACATACTCAGCATCAGGTGGTGGGAAGATAAACATCAACAGAGAAGCTAACCTATGGTGAGAGCCAAAGGTTAGAGAAAATTTTAATAGTCACCTAAATCATGAAGGCTTTTAAAAATAATTGTAGATAACTGTTAGACTTGTAGGACTGGGTAGTTAGGGTAAATGGTGAAATTTGCAATCATGGAAGATAATTAGATAATCATGAGTAGACACAGTTGCTATACTGTTCCTGAATAAATTTTGAAAAACAAATTAAAGAAGCTGATCAGTAATATCAAACCACAAAGTACAGAGAGTATACTTGCTAATTAAATTATTAGAGTATACTTGCTAATTAAATTATTAGAGTTTTTCTTTTTCTTTTATGCGAGATGCAAAATAACAATGAAGTGACCATTATTTGGGAAAAATAAAAGGCAAACTGAAAAGACCAAACTATCAACTGAATCTCTGAAAAATAAAAATATGACAAGAGGTGGCAAAAACAGTCATTTATCATGTCAGCTCACTTCTAATAGTCACATCCGTGAGTTAGAATGTTAAGGTCACCATTTGATATAGAAGAAATTGGAAACCCACAGTGAGAGCAAATGTTCAAGAGGTCAGTGCACATTAGATTTAAAGGTCTTTAACAACCGTGTGCAGATGGCACGTAGAAGGTGATGTAATATCATCTCCTGTGAGGTTACATTAATAAAGAGAGTCAACCTCAAGTCGAGAGGCAAAACTTCACAATGATATTTCAGAAACTGTAATGCCAGTTCATCTGGCAGAGATTCACAGTGTGATTAGCTACGTTTTTTTTGCAATTATTTCTGCTGCTTATTTGTGTTAAAGGTTTTTAAGAGGATGTGAGCTCTTTCTTTATGGCTCAGCTAATTTTTTGCATGATATTCAGTCTAACCTTACAGGTTTCCAAAATGGTGCTATTTCAGAAATGAATACATGTTCTGGATAGGTTGTCTGGGGCGGCCAGCCTGTTTCTATTAAACACTGGGTTTCGACTGGAAACCCAAGAAAATTTGAATATATGTCCTGAATATTTTACACAGTCTCAATGGCTTTAATGAGTTTTCACCTTAAAAATGCCAGATTATTTAATGTCCTATGCACTTTTAAGGTCGATCATTCACAAGGGGAGTTTTAATTCAATTCTTTTCCACAAAAGTTGAATGAGTACTTACCAGGGCCAAGGTTCAGAGTAGGAACTTTAGGGATACAAACAGGAACGAGAAAAAAATTGCCTCTCACATCATGCTCACCATCTCCAGAGCGGAGGAAATGAGACATTGCAGAAATACTTACATGCAGGGGAAAATTTTGATGTTTGACTTTCAGGATCGTTTTATTATTTCCTATAATTTTTCGGGGGCTCTTCGTTAAATGCTGTGATCAAAATTACAAAATAAAATGCTTAAGCAAATGTAAATATCTAAGACCTTAAGAATGGTCTTTGTTCTTATATATAAATAGTCTGCTCATACCTGCCTCAGGAATGCATGAAACTGAGCAAGATTTTAAAGCCATATAATACTCAACCCATAAGATGCTGGGTAAGTTGCTCTCGATTTGCTCGCTTGCTCCCTGTTCTATAACAAAGGCAGCAACAATTTTAATACAAATAGTACTGAAAGCTATAGTGTATGATCAACTTTGTGGTTTAAAATATTCTGAGTTGTAAGACATACACTAAAACGATGTTTTAGTTTTAACTGTTTGAATCAAAGCTTGCATGGAGTAGTGATAGAAAGTAAATGCCAGAGAATAGGGTTAATACATTCATAACTAAATTACAATCATATAATCAGGAAAATAAGACTTTAGTAGACCTTGTGCTGTGAACAATCTCCTTGCAAATAAATTAGTCATCCAATCCCAGAAACAATATACTTAACTGCCAGGATTTGGCTAAGCACGTTTTTAAAGATTATGAACACTTTGCTTCGGGTAAAATGACATATAACCTTAATTTAGCATAAACAAAGATATTGTTCAAGGCTTGTGCTAGCAAAATTTACCCATGTTAACCAAAACCTTTTTAGGGTTGTTATACAATAGGCAAACGAACCCGTTTAGAAGGATCTTACTTGTTATTTTTAGACAAAATGATAAATGTCTACTTTAACAAAACAAAAAATCTAACAAAAAAACTTGAATAACAGGCTAATTACTAGAAAATTGTTTCAGCTTTTATTTATTGCTAAAGTGATCTCCTAAGTATAGATGGATTCTATAGTGATTGACTTGATAATTTTGAGCTGGAAGAAGAACTGAGGGTTTCCTTGAGGGAAGTATCCATAAGTATTAGAGATGAAGATCCCAATAAAATAAAAAAGAAATAAGAAAAATGAAGGGGAAATTAAAATAATATATTCTAAATTTTTGTGAGATGGATTTCAAATTTTAATCATACTATTCAGTTGGAGAAGTGGTCAAAAATAAACAGATTGAGATTCAATAGAGAAAATACCAAAAAATCAAAAGAAAACAAGCAAAACACTTTGTAGGAATAAAGATAAAAACTACCTGGTAATGCACAAAGATCTAGAAAACACCAGTCAATCCTATTCAACCACTTGTCAATAATTAACCAGCTCAGATGAAAAGGGAAAATAAAAGATGGAGCAAAGTCACTTAAATGAAACTTTCTGTTTATTCCTTCCAAGTTGATTGGGGGTTCATTCATTCATGCACTGCGTCAGACAAGGCAACTATAACAGTGGATAAGACCAACGTGGCACCTCTACTAGTGGAATTTATAGTCTACGGAGAGAACCAGTCAATATCTGAGTCATCAAATGAATACTTATGTAACTAAAAATGAAGGTAACAAACAAAGTGTTAAGATGGAGAATAACAGGTGGCTACCTGCCTTAAACAGGGTAGTAAGAGAAGACCTCTCTGAGCAGTTTAAACTAAAATCTGAATGGCAAAAAGGAGCGAGAAATTTGAAAGTCTATAAAAAGGAAGCATTCCAGGTAGAGGGAAGAACAAGGGGTAAAGCCCTGAGACAGAAACCAAATTGGTCCCTGGAAGCAGGAACAGTTGCTGGAGCAGGGTACATATGTAAGCAGGGGAAAAGCAAAGCAGATTTTCATGTAAGAAGTAATTTACGGGGAAAGATAGATGAACCTACATATCAACAAGAAGTTATCAATATAGCTAAAACAAATCCTAAAGGCTGTCTAGTCTGGCCTCCTCTTAGTTAATCCAGGTCTCATTTCTCCTATATGGATAGAACAGTCATCTCCTATGTCAAGAAGGAAATTAGACAAAGGAATTCTTGAAAGAGGGTTTTTTTGTATTTGGTTTTCTGTGTCTGGAACATTGAGTGGCCCTGAAATTATCATTTTGGAGGAGGCACTGAAGGACTAGAGGCCTGTTTTACATAGCTTCTTTAGATTGCATAAAATGTCAAAATTATCATTCGTTCTCAAATTCCCAGAGATGACTCATCAGTTTGGGTGGCCGTGTCATACTAGACTTTCAAGGAAGTAGCCTAGGGTCCAGGGATGACATTTTTAATTTTTATGAAAATTTCTACTTGATATAGTTCAGGTTGTCTTATTTTTCTTAGGTACTGTGCCTGCGGGACTTTATTGACTTGCTAGGATGTCCTACTTTGAGTTGATTTCAGAAACAAGTAATTTGCTACATTTTTAGAAATTAGGTGAATCTGCAGAATTGGGCCACAGCAGAGTAAAATAAATGACTTATCAAAGTAAAACCAAAATAAACAGAGAAAGTGTGTGTGTGAGTGTGTGTGTGTGTGTGTGAGAGAGAGAGAAAGAGAGAAAGAGAGAGAGAGAGAGAAAGAGCCCATTAACACACTAAGATTGGTTCTTGTCTCCCTCATTTCCTTTGTCCCCAGAGTCTCTTCTGCAGTAAGAATGTAGTTGCCTTTTTCTTTACTAAAAAAAAAAAGAAAGAAAATGCTTGAAGGCAGGGATTTTAGTATCTATGTGAGATTGAAATATTGGTACCCTGGAGTCTTACTACAGAGATGTCTTGGCGGTTGGTGGTGTAGGACTGCCATCTGGATGAACCCTCCTCCTTTAAACCAGTTCCTTTCAATACATCAGAGAAGAAAGCTCTTTAGAGAGAGCTTCAGACAGACCTGTAGTCTGCTGATTCCTATTCTTTGGCAGAGGTTTCTGTGTGTTCTTAATGAGAGTAAATGCCACCCAAATTTCTGGGCACTATGCTTCAAAGGAAAATCTTCAGAATCCCGGAGAAGGTTTATGAGATGGTTACGGGTAGTTAAAACAGGCAAGTGTCTTGCAAAGCTATTAGGGAGTGTGCTTTGCTCCCCAGCAGCGGGACACAGAGCATGCAGCCATGGCTGCTGACTGCACAGGTTTCAAAGATAAAGTGGGGCATGTGGACATTTAGGCGCTGACTCTAGCTAAATTGGTTAATGACGAGTATCATCTAAATGAGGTAGCAAGCTGAAAGACTCATAATCTCTCCCCGTGTGCAGATTTTAATTAAATAATTATAATGTCCTTGTTGTAATTATTTATCAGTAACTGTGCTCCTGAGTATTGCTCTTTCGCCTTCATCTGTTCTGTCCGCTCAGCTGAACAATGAAACATTCACTTGGCAAAGACGAGGGAAAAATGAATGATTCTTATTCACCACAAAATAATAGTCAAAGAATTGTGCCCATGAGGCAAGATTCTAGGCTTTTCACTTCTAACTTTGTAGTTTTAGGAGAGGAACTCCAATTTCCTGATCTGGGATATGATATGGTTAAGTTTGATACAGACTCAATTTCTTTTCAAAAATATGGCCAGAAGTTATGTTTTCTCAGTATCTGGAACTTAACGTTATCATGTTATAACAATTGTGTCCCTCAAAGAATGGCATTTAAAAAAAAAACAAACACGTTTTTTCCTCTCTTGGGACTGTGGAATCTATAGCCTATAACATAATGTGTGTCTCAAACAGGGAAACTTAGGAATCATGCAGAAAACAAAAATGACTAAGCAACAGCTTCATATTAATAATGCCTATAATGGTTCAGAAGAACAGTGAGTGGAGAGACTCATTAAGTAGTGAAGCTGATTTGTGAGTCAAAAATGGGGCCACAGAGAAAAATAAAGATGGATTTAGACGGTGTAAAAGAAAGCAAGAGCTTCATAACAGACTTCTCCAAAGAAACTTACCTTAGCAAAGCATCACCTTTCGCCATTTCTTCTCAGGGTTCAGAGAGAAGAAAGAGATTTGTTTTTGTTTTTGTTTTTGTTTTGGTGAGAAAGATGGGCCCTGAGCTAACATCTGTTGCCAATCTTCCTCTTTTTGCTTGAGGAAGATTGGCCCTGAGCTAACATCTGTGCCTGTCTTTCTCTTTTTGTACACGGGATGCTGCCACAGCATGGCTTGATGAGCAGCGTGTAGGTCCATGCCCGGGATCTGGGCCCACAAACCCCCAAAGCGGAGTGTGCGAACCTAACCATTACACCACAAGGCTGGTCCCAAGGAAGTGATTTTAACTGTCATATGTGAGACTTAATTTTAGTAAAAGGAAATACACTGTGAGTGTGAACACTTGTAAAGCACTATAATGCACGCTTTTCTTTAAACATGTTTCTGCTCTGCTTAATCTTCCCGTTCTGCACCTCCTCCCATTCCCATTGCATCTTCCCGTTACCTAAGGTCTTAGCGAAATGTAGTTTCAGACCCCGCCCTCTCAAGAGGCTTTGCATTTAATGTGCAAATCTTAAAGATGAAAAGACCTCAGCAACCAAAGAATATTTGGAGATTACGATTTTCAAGAAAACTAAGTAGGTTAATATATTTGTCCAAGGAAGCTCTTTCAGTTTGAATCAGAAAGGTTGTTGCCAATTCTGACCATGTGTAGATATTTAAGACAAGTCTGGCTGAGGATTATGGGCAATCAGGAAGACATAGTGGATGTTATGGAATTTTATTTCCATGCATATGACAGATGTGTGTCTATATAAGGCTGAACACAGGAAAGATGTAGTTCTTTAATTTCTCCTAATATCTTATACTTTTTTTGTGTAGAGTTTTGTTTATCTTATTAGAGTTATTCCTAGGTTTTCTTATTTTTTAAACTATTGTATACGATATCCAAACATTTTCATTTTCTAATTGCTTGTTCCTGGCAAATATAAGAACATTAAAAATTTGTATATAGATCTTGTATATACAATTAATTTTCATTATTCACAGTAGTTAAGTTCCATGAGTTGTGTGAACACTGAATTAGCGAATACTGAACCATGGCTCCTGGGGAAAATACAGAGTTATATTCCTGTCAGCCTTTGGTCACATTTTTGTCAACCAATCAATACATAACCTCGTTTTATATGTGTTTCTGCTTAAAGACATCTTATTTAATATATACTGTTGATTCACTAACGTTGAATTCACAGTAAACAGCATTATAATTCATGCCTGAACCAAGTTTATCTAATACATGTACTTTCTCTGTAAGGCACGTCACAGCCTTCTTGAGCACAGGAGCATAAGACAGCTCTTTAGCTTGGCTCTTGGGAATCATTTAAAACGGAGAAATCACCAACAAAAAGCACAAAAGTGTGTAAAATGTGGCACTAAATAGACTATGAAAAGGACAATTGTTCATTGTCTAAGAAGTGAAACAAGAAGGCAGAATATGGCCTTGTCTGACCTCAGCTGGGAACGTGTGTGTTGAACCACTCAGGTTGTTTGCCCTTTTGCTCATGTTCAGAAATGATTGTGAGGTACTATGAGTATTGATTAAAAAAAAAATTTCTTTTAGGGAGATTATAGCCCTGAGCTAACGTCTGCTGCCAATCCTTCTCTTCTTGCTGAGGAAGACTGGCCCTGAGCTAACATCTGTGCCCATCTTCCTCTATTTACACATGGGATGCCTACCCCAGCATGTCTTGACAAGCGGTGCATAGATCTGCACCCAGGATCCCAACCGGCGAACCTAGGGCCGCCAAAATGGAATCTGCAAACTTAATCGCTGTGCCACTGGGCTGGCCCCTATGAGTATTGATTTTGGTGTCACAAATAAATTTTAACAAGTAGGAGAATTCTAACTTGACTGTCGGTTTAACTGCTTTCATTTATGTTGTTTTCTTTTTATATTTTTTTGAAGGTATTATTAGGTACATACAATTGCTTTGAAATCTACTTTCCCTGATATCAGTATAGCTTTACTAGCCTTCTTAGGTTTGGCGTTTATATAGCACAGCTTTCTCGAATCTGTTACTTTAAACTTTTCTGTATTCTTATGTTTAGAATTCTTATGTGTTCTTCTTGTAAGTAACATACTTTTGAATTTTCATTAAAAATGACAATCTTTGTCTTTTAATTGGGGCACTTATTTCAATTTTTTTAATGTATTAGGCTGAATCGTATGTAATTGCTATCATTATAGGCAAATAGAATATCTGCAATTTTATGTGATTAAATCTAATAATTACCAACGTGTTTGGGTGCAAATCTACCATCTTACTATTTGTTTTCTATTTTTTACAAACTATTTTATTTAATCTCTAGAGTCTTATCTTCTTTGGGGTTAATCAATTTTAATGATTTTATTTTTTCTACCCTGTGAGTATGTTATTTACAGTCTTTTACTCTTCTCTCGGAGGTTAACCCAGAGATCACAAATGCGCCCTTGACTTTTAAATGTCTAATATAAACTAATACTTTTACCACTTTTTAGAGGAGGCAAGGACTTAGAAAACTTTGACTCTGTTTATCCACCTCCTCACCATCTTTTGCACTATTTCCCAGCATTTTACATTTTTTTAAACACTTAATAAACTTTTAGTTTAGAAGTATTGATTGACACAAATGTTGCAAGAATATGAGTTTCCATATATTCAACTCCCCATTTCTCCTTTCGTTACCATTTTATATTATTATTCCACTCTGTCATAACCAGTGAACCAATATGGATACACTATTGTTAAGTCCATACTCTATTCAGATTTTCTTCGCTTTCACCCAGTGTTCTCTCTGTGTTCCAGGATCCTATCCAGGCTCCACATCATATTTGCTTGTTATATTTCTTGAGACTCCTCTAAACTGTGACAGTTTTTCAGACCTTGAGGATTTTGAGTACAGATAAGGCATCCTGTATAATGTCCTTCCATTTGGATTTACCTGATGTCTTTCTCATGGTTAAACAGCCGTTGTGAGTTTTCGGAAGATTGCAGAGCCAAAGTGCCATTCTCATTTATTCTGATTTATCATTGATAATGCTAAACTTGATAACATTGCTAAAATAATGTTTGCTACATTTCTCCAGTTTAAAATTGCTTTGATTTTTTTTTTTTTTTTTTGCTTTTCCATACTGTATTTTTTAGAAGGAAGTCACTATGCAGAGTCCACACTTAAGGAGTAGATAGTCATGCTCCACTTCCTTGAGAGTGGAGTATGTATAATTTATTCATAATTCTTCTGTATGGGAAATTTGTCTATTATTCCCCATTTAATTATTATTTAACCATTTATTTACAAAAGTATGAACTCACTGGTATTTATTTTATACTTTAGGTTATAACCCAATATTGCATTATTTTGTTGCTTACATTGTTCCAGCTTTGGCCATTGGGAACTATTTTGGTGGGTTGGTTCCTGTGTCCCTTTGATATACCCCTGTTGTTCTGTTTTTTGAATAATTACTTACTTTCTGGCACTGCAAGATGATCTAGGATCTTCTTGTATATTCCCTGCTCTAGCCCAGAAACAGGCATTTCTTCAAGAACTCCTAGTTCCTTTTATTGGAAACTGGTATTAGGAATCAAGATATGGATTCTGGGTATGTTTGTTGCTACTGGGGTTATTGTTTCCAGGCCCTTTCAGCAGACAGAGCTAGGAAATATACGTGGTGTACTTACCCGTGTATATATTCACATATCTTTAATCACCTATATATGTAACTATCTGTATCTATATTAAGCTAAACATGAGTTCATATTGATCGTCTGATTCTCATCCAGTACCACATGGTTCATTCTAGCCTTCCACTCTTATTTATGTGTAAAGTTTCACTCCAACAACAAGAAACTTGACTCTCACTATCCAAAATCTATTTGTTTGTTTGCTCAATCCTAAGACACATGTACAACAGTATCAGAAGCGCTAACCTGTACCCCTATGGGAAACAACTTTATCAAGTAGACTACAGCGCTTATGTACAGTGCCTTTAGTCCTCAGTCTTATAATCTCTATTCATTTCCTAAGTTACTTAGGTAAATTTTCCCCCACTCCCTTCAATGAAGTTATGTCATACATTTGTAACACAGTTAGATTCTTTTGTCACAGTCTGCATTCCATTCTGAGCCCACAATAGCCTAATTGATTCTTAAAATTGCATTCATTAAGGCCTTGCTCTTTGTGTTGTAAGGTTCTATGAATTTTGACAAGTGCATGGTCCTCAGTCTTTTAATTATGCATGTATTTAAAATCCCATAGCTATTATTTTGTATGTTGAATATTAATCTTCACTTAATCACATACTTACATTCTCCCTTGTTCTTCATTATTTCCTGAATTTTCTTGTTTCTATTTGCGATGTTTAATTTTCTGCCAAAAAAAAGTCCTTTTGGCATTTCCTTTAGTGGCTGTTTGCAGATGATAATTTCTTATTTTTTTCTCTGGCCATGTATTTATTTCACTTTCATTTTTGAAGGCTACTTTTGATGGTTCTACTAACAGGACAACCGTTCAGGGGTCTCAGCTAAAATCTTGGAGTCAGTACCAGGGCCCTCTTTCTTCCTAGGATCTGTGCTTCAGTTTTTGTCTCTCCACGACTGTGAGTCTCCCGTAAGCTTTGCTCAGCTTCTCAGCTGCTTAGGGATTGGCATACTGCCTCGAAGGAAAAAGAAAATCCAAACGTCAAACTTACCTCTGTGCCTTCCTGTTCCCTAGGAATCTTCCCCTCAAATGCCTTGTTGTTGCCTTGTGAACTTTCCATTGACTTCAAACAGACTTAAAAATTATCTAGTTTTTCTAATTGTCCTCAATAAAAGAGTTAATATTATGACAGCTAGTCTGCCATGCAAAAATCCTGGAATATCAATTTAAATTTCCTCAAGTCGGGAAATTTCTGTCTCATACTCAGGTGGGTTTGAAGTTTTTGGAATTCTACAATATGATCTTACTATTTTCCTGTATGATGTTATCCTCAATTAATTTGACTATAAAATAGTACTTTTCTTATTAATTCAGTTTTTATTGTTCAATAATATTGCATTATGAATATATTTTTATAAGATGAGATATGCTAGGATGTCTGGAGGTTATATCTTTTTTCTAAAGTAGGCATTTATTGAAATTTAGTTAGTGTTTTATTGATCTTCTAGTATATCTAGTTCTGTCTTTTGTTTTTTTGAAGGGAAAGATTTGTCCTGAGCTAACATCTGTTACCAATCTTTCTCTCTTTTTTTTCTCCCCAAAGTCCCAGTGCATGGTTGTATATCCTAGTTGTAAGTCCTTCTAGTTCTTCTATGTGAGCCACCACCACAGCAAGGCAACTGACAGATGGGTGGTGTGGTTCCACAACCAAGAAACAAACCCAGGCCGCCAAAGTGGTGAGTGCGCCAAACTTTAAGCACTGGGCCATCAGGGCTGGCTCTGATTGCTTTTTGATTACACCTGGCTTGAAGATCTTTTCTAAGGGTTGACCCTGACAGCATCAGGCTTGGGAAAGGGAATTCATTGTTTTTATCTTTTTGGTTTCAAGGTTATATAGATCCCAAGTGCTTTGAAGTTCTAAAGCTATTATAGCTATGACATCTGCAGGGAATTCCGGTTAGCAAATGCTGACATACATATATTGTCACCTACTTCCCCCTTGATATGTGGCTACTATTTCTCTATAATTGCAACTTAATTTTCAGAACGTTACCTACAACATAGGCTGGACAGCACAAACACATGATTAAGGTTAATGGCCATAGTACAGATAATACCTTGTTGATATAAAAAAAAGTTTGGCTTTAAAAAAATATGAAAGATTTATTTTTCTATTGTTTTAAATTTTTTTTTAATTTATATTTGTTTTTTAAGAGAAAACGATTACACATAATGGACAGCTTTACTTTTCAGATTATTGAGCACTCTAAACTAGTTTCCTTTGTTCTGAATTAGCACACAAAATTAAATCATTTTATTTTGAATTATATTCAGCTATTAGGAGGATGGCTAAAAAAATTATCTGTATCCCAAGAAACACGGTATTAGAGATTAAAACTTGCTGTTGTGCAGTGGCCTCTTGAGCCTGTCTATGTGTTAAAATATTCTATAAATATAAAAAGCTGATTACTTAAATATAGCCCAAATTCAATAAAAATGGAGACTGAAATCTAGTTGAAGGGCTGAGGAGGTACCATCATTTCGTTTCTAAGAAAATCATGCATATATCATAAGAAGACTCCAAATATCAACATAGATCTAAATATTTCTAATTGCAAGAAAATTTTGTATTCCAACAGATACTTCTAATAGAGTATTACAAATATATGTTGCAGCACCATCTAGCAAACTCTTAGTGTATTTACCCCATCACAAGCATTTTGTTCTTTTTCTAGTCGTGACCATATTTTTCTGAATATCTGCAGTCATGGAAAATTACAGCTTTTATGAAACAGGGAAAAAAAGAAAAACCTCAGAGGTAACTCATAAAAAATATACTCTATAGTTATACTTTAAAATTCTGTTTCTTATAGATATGCCTGTGCATTAGAATAAAATTTACGTGCTTCTCTTTTTAAAAAAAACTGTTTGACTACAATTTTAACATATGCCATTATTTGATAGTCTCAGTTGTTTATTTCATTGCTCTATAGACACAATAAAATGAAAGCCCCATCTTTTATATCTAAGCAATATGATGAAAATGGCAAAGTCCATAAATAAATTTAAAAAGAAAAATCACTGTTCCTGATGACAGTGCAGACAGATTAGTAAATGAAAGAGAGTATTGTAACTGGAAAAACATGAAGTTAGAGACAAATCAACTTACTACTTTCACGGCCCTGGGCAAATTATACAACCTCCCTGGATCTTACTTTCCTGAACTTCAACTTGCCAACGTTGATAACAACGATAATAATGGGGTTATTGAGAAGTGCTTTATACAGAATATAATTCAATAGATTACTTTTCATAATGTATCCTCCAGTAAGTTTGTTTTTGACTGTTTGACAGATTAATCTGTTAAGAAAGTAAACTGAAAAATATCATTTATCAAATACCCAATTTGCCTTGACTGACTTGACTCATTTTGCCTGATCTCAGACGAAAGTTCACATTTCGCATCCCAATAGCCCAACATAATCAATGGCAAAATAATGGGTCATTTCTGTCAGTTCAGAAAATTAGTAGAAAGTTTTCATTTAGATAAAGCAACCTTTTGATGCACTGAATTTTTCTATCTTTTCAACAGATCTGGGTCTAAAATTATATCTAGATGAACAAGTTTTTTGGAAAGAAAAAAAAAAGCTGCATTCCAACAGAACAAATTGAAAATTGCCAGAAGAACTCAATGAACCTGTTTGAGTTGCCTGATCTTTAGAAACGTAACTAGCTTTACTAAGTTAAAACATTTTTCCACTAAGCAAAGGCACAAATGAAACAACCCCCAGGTTTTTATGTATAGAAACTGTTCTTGTCTGGATTGATAGCTGATTTGAAGCTTGGGGCACAGGCTGTGTCACAAGCGTTATAATGTCAGCCCGTCAACTATCACATTTCTCAAACACAGCATCCGGTTACTTTGGACAGGGACTGGGCTGCTGGAACCTGACAGTTCAGTCCCTGCCAGCAGTCTTATAATAGCTGCAGGAAACGGCACACAGTAACCTTTTCATTTAGCACCGACAAAGATTCTGCCCAGAAACCTAAAGCCTGGGAGACACCGAAAGAGGTTTAGCTCAAGTCGAAGTCAAAGTTCTGGTTTTATTTTATTTTATTTTTTTGGTGTTTTTTCTCTTTGAAAAATTAAGAGATGTTTGCAACCAAGTGGATTGTTTATAAACACAAATACTAAGAACCCTTAAGCTCCTGTGTCAACAGCTGCTTTGCCTCCAGCATTAACATGTAACTAATGCCATTTTGATGACATGGGAATGAAAGGGTATCCTTTTATCACTGGACTATATAAAAGTGACAGAAAGAAATTAGCAGTAAAGGCTTTTCAGAGAAGGGTGGCCTCTTGGGTGTAACTAAGCAACCTCTGAGAAACAGACACTGGTGTTTCAACACTTGAGTACCATGCTTTGCTAGGTTATTTCAGACATTACAAGTAATGTATTGTTTAGCTGTACCCATGTACGCCATTAAATGCATCACAGTGTGGCATGGATTCAGCAAGTTTTACTCATAACGTGCCAGCTGGAGAATATTAAGGAGGGAAAAATCCGTTTTCAATTTCTGCTTAATGTTCTGGTGAAAATAATGTAAGTCACTTCTTCTGTGAATGTATTTACCTTCTAAACACTATAACTACTCTTCAATATCCAGGTACCAAAATAGAATTTTCAGTAATGTGACATTTGCTCACTCTCTCTTCCTTACTCAGTTTTTGCACTCCTTTCTTACTCTTCATTGATGCATACAAGTTTCAACATGTTTCTTTGACTTCTAGAGTTAATTAACCTCAACACTAGACTGACATTTGCAAGGTTTACGGAGCAACAAAAGTGTCTTTGTAAGCAAGAATTATACAAACACAATGACTGCATTTTGCAGTTGTTTTCCTGAACATTTTCTGGCTATTAAAGACTCATGGTGGTCTTTCACAATAATTATTGTGGACTATGAAAAAAAATGTGTAATCTTCATTTTTGCCATAAAACAATTTTCATTTGCTTTGCTACCCCAATCATTAAAATCTACCCAGAGGATTCCTCCTTGTCTACTGAGCACGTCTACTAAGTACTGCTCCATATTTAACTCCCTCTTAGATCACACCATGGCCTGAGAATTCTTTTAATCTCTTTTCCATTTATAACTGTACCGCTTGACCTTTTTTCAGCAAGGTGTCTTGTATATAAAATGTCAGAGAGAGGATTACAGACATGGGACAAAGATATAGTTTAATTAAAAAAGGTCCTGTGAGATTGAAAAAGGTTACTGGCCTAGATCACAAATATTTAATGCCAGATGACTATTTATGAGGCTAAAATAAGAAAAGAAAAGACAAAAAAAAAAGAAAAGATTTACTGGTTATTTGTAATTGACCAACCATTAAATTTGCAATAATTAGATTATACCTCTGATTAAAACTTTTGCTTTGCATTTATAATAAATTAATACATTTAAGCTATGAGCTATGCCAGTTATAAAATGAAAATTAATTCAAGTTCCCTATAAGTGAGACAATATAACAGAGGTCTAAAGACCTGGTTATTTTTAATGTCAAGGTTTGAATATTTAAAAACTTCATTCATTGTTCAGAAGCCATCATGTGAAGCTATGTATAGAGTGATTAAACCAAATGCATCCATGCAACAAGTGGTTTTCCCACTCATTTATCCTTCCATCCTATGTTGTGTATACGCACATACATACAAGTCAAAATATTGAACAATCAAGTTATTTAGCCACTGAGAATTCTGACTTCCTGATAATTGTATATGTATATTATTCCCAATAATTATCTCTCTCTCTCTCTATCTGTCTTTAGAGAGAATGAGATTTATTTTAAGGAATTTTCTCATGCAATTGTGGGGGCTGATAAGTCCCAAATCTGCAGGGCAGGCTGGCAGGCTAGAGACCCAGGGAGGAGTTGATGCTGCAGTCCTGAGTCAGAAGGCAGTCTGGAGGCAGAATCCCTTCCTCCTCAGAGGATCTCAGTTTTTTTCTTAAGGCCTTCAACTGATTGGATGAGCTCCGCCCACATTAGGAAGGGTAATTTACTTTACTCAGTTTACCGATTAAATGTCAATTGCATCTAAAATATACCTCACAGCAACATGTAGACTGGTGTTTGACAAAATAACTAAGCGCCTTAGCATAGCCAAGTTGACACATACAATTAACCATCACAATGAATAAATATTAAGAGATGTGCAAGATAAAATGAGAAACCCTCACATCTGTCTGAAAGATGTTCTAGAAGGAGAGACAAAGACTAAGAGTCAATATTCACAGCAATATTACCTGAAAGTTTGTCAAAATTGAAAGAAAAACAAGAGATTTTAGATTGAAGTGGCACACAAATCCAGAGCGAGAAAATATAATAAATCCACCACTAGTTTATAAACAACAAAAAGAAAATATTCAAAGCTTTCAGAAGAAAAGACAGATCACCTAGTAAAGAAAGGTAATCAGAAAGAGAACAGCCTGTTTGTTAGCATCAAGACCTTCACAAGGTAAAGATACCTTCAAAAGACTCAAGAGAAATGAGTGAACTCACTGGCTTTTATACCCAGCTAAATGATTGGTCAAGAGAGAAGGTAAAATAAAAGCATTTTTTAGACAAAGCCTGAGAGCATTTTCAATCTGTATACTTTACTGAAAGAAATATTAAATCATGTATTTCAGTACAAGAAAAAGAAAATATTCTGAAGAAAGAACTAGAATGCAAGAAGCAATTCTCCTCAAAGAAATTTTAAATATTTTTGTAAAACTAAATGACCTTTAATTGCAAAAAACCCCCCACAAAAAACCACCCACTTTATTTTGAGGAGTTTAAAGGAAGTAGTATCTAAAATACTAAAAAACTAACATAAGAGAGGGGAGGGATGTGCTAGAAATTAAACTGGTCTACTCCTTTTGAGAAGACAGAGATATTATTGAATGCTAGACTTTGTAATGTCAAGAAAGGATGTTAAAAATAAAAGGACAACTGCCATAAACAATGAAAATATAACACATTTGTAAACTTGTAGAAGAATAAAAAAAGGAAACTAGAAAAAGAGCAGAAAAATTAAGTGGAAAAAAGCACGTAAAATAGTAAATAAGGTGATGGAAATAAGTCCAAATATAGCACAATAATCACAAAAATGTGACTGGATTAATAAAATGTTAATTTTTAAAATCAGATTGGATTTGTTTAACCTAGCTCATGAGACTATCTAAGCATCAAAACACAGAAAAGCTGAAAGTAAAGAGATGGTGAAAGATATACTGGAAAATACTAAACAAAGAATGCTAGTGTTGCAATGTTAATTTCAAATACAATGAATGTTCTGGCTAGCCCCTGGGATAACCAGCCCCTTGAATAACCCTGAGTAACCATATTTATACTTGCTCGAAAAGAACTACTAACTGAATTTGTGAAGCTGCCAACTTCTGGGCACTCTGAGAGGTTCTCAGGAAACCTTCACGACAGTATCTTAGAAAATGTCTTTCTGTCTTTAAACATTTTAAAATATAGCTAAGTAGGGCATTACTCTGGGACATTATGATACATTTGGATGCCTTCTCAGCCCTTTAAAGCCTCCTTTTATTGGCTTGGAGGACCCAGTGCTTACTCTCTGCTTTGGAAAACCGAGCTGAATTTAAAAATGTATAATTAAAAATAAAAAGCCACATACAGCGTTTTGTATAGAATGTGGGAGATTTCCCATGTGTCAGAGACATTTGGATTAGTTCCGGGTTGATGGGTTTAGTTGTTAACGCTATCAGACTTCTGACTGCAATTCAGGCTACTACCACTAGATGGCATTTTGCTTATTTGCAAAAGAGCAAGCCTTCCAGCCTTATCTAACAAGTAGCCCTAAGAAGGCAAGTTGCTTAACAGATGGAAAAGGGATGATAATAGATAGATTTAGATAGATATAGATAGATGATAGATAGATAGACAAATGTTACTCTACCTGTCAACAGAATAAATGTGAATTAAATATTAATCTACTTAGAGTTAAAATCAACTACAATAATATCAACGTAGTCTAATTAAAAGAGATTGGACTGGAGAATGTAGGCTCTAGGCTCTTCGTAAGACTACGAACGCGATTTTTGAATGAATCATGTGACCACTCTGGACTTCCATGTCCTATGAAATTAAGAACTAGGCGATTTCTAAGATTCCAGTGCTACAATTTCATAATACCATTTGCAACAGTATATGAAAGAAAATAGCGTTAAACTTCTTCAGGCATCTGGTGAAATTTATATTTTCTTTTGAAATTTGTTTTATTTACTATTTTAATTTTTAGAAATTCCAGATATTTGGCAATCACAACCCAGGACAGTCTCATCCATGCTTGGGTTCTAGAAGCTCTTATTTTATCTCCTAATGCCAAAGAACTGTTGCAAGTCTTTCTGGAGATGCACTCTGGCGGGCAGTTTGGCAGCCGTTGCTGTGAGATCAAATCCTACCCCTGTTCCTGTGGGCCCTTAGGATGACACAAGACCACCCCTTCTCCGCAGAGGTGGCAGCTCACTGCTATTTCCCGGGCTAGGATGCTATCCAGCCACCTAGGCTCCACTGACATCTGGCCTTGCCTTTTCCATTTCTAGTGCTTTTACTTCCGCTGCAAATCTTAACCTGGACAAGTCACTGGATTCCACTGAATCTCTGTTCCCTCACCTGTAAATCAGAAATAATAGAACTTGCCTTTCATGGTGATGTGAGAATTCAGAGATAAGACATGTAAAGCACCTAACATAGAGGCATAGGTTGGCATATACTTTACAGAATTAGATTTTTAAATTTTGGGAGAAGAAAGTTTTCAGGAGTAACATGAGATTCTGATGACACAAATCTCAAGTAAGCCTGATGAGGAGTAAAGAAAGGGCATACCTCGCAATGCCACTGGGGCCACTTAGCTCACTCTCAGAGGAGCTCAGAAGTAAAAGGGACGAGGACAATTTGTTGCTGTGATTTTTTAAAATAAAATGAAGTCAGGCTTGAAAAGAAAACTAGGAGTAAAATATCATTCAGCTGAACATATGAAAAAGACAAAATTAATTAGATGAATATCAGTGTTAGTTATCAGTGTGATGAAGCTGACCAATCGGCTGAGGTTACATTAGACCCTTTTAGCAGAAGCAGAGTCTACAACAAGGGAGATGCTAGTGCTGTTCTGTTTGGCTCAGGTCACATCTCAAGTAGAGTATTATATTCGGTTCCAAGGGCAAACACAAGTTTACTGGCTGTCACACCTTGGGGCATAGATTCCCGTGACCCGGATGAATGGGAGGTGGAGGGATCCAAGGAAATAGGCCAATTAGGAGTTTGAGAGAGAAAGTCCACTTTGGTCATCATGGTTCACTATCTGAAGGGTCCATACAAAAATCAATAGTCAAAACTGGGGGTTATGTAAGGTTGCCAGATAAAATACAGGATACCTGTTTCAATTAGAGTTTCTGATAAACGATAAATAATAGTTTAGTTCATGAGACTTACTTATACTAAAAATTATTCGTTATTTATCTGAAGTTCAAATTTAACTGGGAATCCTGTATTTCTTTCTTTCTTTCTTTTTTTTTGGTGAGGAAGATTAGCCATGAGCTAACATCTGTTGCCAATCTGCTGTTTTTCCTTGAGGAATATTGTCACTAAGCTAACATCTGAGCCAGCCTTCCTCTATTTTGTATATGAGGTGCTGCCAGAGCATGACTTGATGAGCAATGTGTAGGTCCACACCTGCAAACCCCAGGCCACCAAAGTGGAGCGTGTGAACTTAACCACTATGTTACCAGACCAGCCTGGGCGTCCTATATTTTTATCTGCTAACTCTGACAAACCTAGCAATGTGGTATAAGGAAAGGGGTGTTCAATGGGCAGAAAACCCAACGACAGTGATGTCAGAGGGGAGATGGTTAAAATCCACATTAGTGAATGCAATACTGTCATAACATAAGAGTCTTTCAGTATTTAATTGATATTAATATCAGTATTTTATTATTGACAATGGGTGGAATTTATAAAATTATAAATCATTGGCTTTTAATACATTTTAAGTACTAAAACTTTTGAACATTAGAAAAAGTTCCTCTGCTGATTCCAGCTTGGCTGTGGTCGTGCACTCTCCAGTTTCCTGCGCCTGGATTCTATTCCAGCTGGGTATCTGCAGAGACAGCTGTTAGGCTCCAGCTCCTTCCCGCCCTCTTATTCTCCCTTGAGTGGAGAGAGCCCCTGGGAACACTGCAGGGACAGCCAGTACTCTCTGGTGCCTACTCAGCTGCCTCGTTGACAGCCTGTACAGCCTGAGACCTCACTCCTTCCCTTCCTTAGAGGAGACTGCAGGGAACTCAGAGGCTTACACTTGGCAGGTGCCAAAATGAGGGGCAAAGAAGGGATGGGTGTTTTCTGTGTAAGGTGCCAGTGTTGGAATGGAGGCAGGGAGACCGGGAAGGAGGATGGGAAAGAGACTGTAGTGGATCACTAAAGGCGAAGGAAACTGCTGACCGAGGTCTGGAATAAGGATTCATGCCAACAACAGCGAGCATTGCACTATTATCAAGTGTACCGAACCCTGGGATATCAGAGGACCAAAACCAGACAGAAATTCAGCATCAGGAAACTCTGAGAGCGCAGTATAAGACATAGCAATAGCAACTGTGAGCTCTAGTGCTGAGAAATTTGGAAACCACTAAAGATAAGTGAGACAAGTACACAGATGATTACACATATCCATTGTAGGTGTATTAGTCAGGGGTTCTCCAGATGAACAGAACAAATCTCTATGTAAAGAGGTTTATTTGAAGGAATTGCTCACATGATTATGGAGGCTGGGAAGCCCAAAATCTGCAATATGGGCTGGCATACTCAAGACCAGGGGAACCGATGGTGCAGTTTCAGGCTGAAGGCTGGCAGCCTGGAGACTCAGAAGAGTCCATGGTGCAGTGGCAGTCCCAAGGCCAGCAGGCAGAGACCCAGCTGAGCTGATAGTGCAGGTGAAGATGGAAGGCAATCTGCTGGAGAATTCCCTCTTGCTCAGAGAAGCCAGTCTTGTTCTGTCAGGCCTTCAACTGATTGAATGAGGCTTATACACATTATGGAGGAGAATTTGTTTACTCAAAGTTCACCCATTTAAATGCTAATCTCATTCAAAAATATCCTCCAAGTTGACACATTAAGTACATACCACATTTTGTTTATCCATTCATCTGTGGATGGACATGTGGGTTGTTTCCATCTTTTGGCTGTTGTGAATACTGCTAGTATGAACATTGGTGTACAAACACCTGTTTGATTCCCTGCTTTCAGTTATTTTGGATGTAAATCCATAAGTGGTTTTGCTGGATCATACAGTAATTCTACATTTAAGTTTTTGAGGAAGTGGCATAGTGTTTTCCTCAGCAGCTGCACCATTTTACATTTCCACCCACAGTGCAGGAGGGTTCCAATTACTCTACATTCTTGCCGATACTCGTTATTTTCTGGATTTTGTTTTCAATATAACCATTCTAATGGGTGCGAAGTGGTATCTTATTGCGGTTTTTCCCCCTTTTTTTCAATTATTTTACTGAGATCATAATGGTTTATAACATTGTATGATTTCAGGTGTGTATTATTATTTATCAGTTTCTGTGTAGACTGCATTGTGCTCACTACCAATAGTCTAATTTTTATCAGTCACCATATATATGTGCCCCTAAATTTATGCCTCTCACCCACCCCTCAACACTTTTCCCCTCTGGTAACCACTAATCTCTTTAACCATGTGTTTGTTCATCTTCCACATATGAGTGAAATCATGTGGTGTTTCTTTTTCTCTGTCTGGCTTATTTTGCTTAACATGACACTCTCAAGGTCCATCCATGTTGTTGAAAATGGGACGATTTTATCTTTTTTGTGGCCGAATAGTATTCCATTGTATACATATACCACATCTTCTTTGTCCAGTCATCAGTCACTGGGCACTTGGGCTGTTGCGCAACTTGGCTGTTGTAAATAATGCTGCACTGAACACAGGGGCGCATAAGTCTCTTTGAGTTGTTAATTTCAAGTTATCTGGATAAATACCCAGTAGCAGGATAGCTGAATCATATAGCAGTTCTATTAACTTTTTGAGAAATCTTCATACTGTTTTCCATAATGGCTGCACCAGTTCGTATTCCCACTTGCAGTATATGAGGGTTCCCTTTTCTCCACATCCTTTCCAATGCTTCTTATTTCTTGTCTTGTTAATTATAGCCATTCTGATGGGTGTGAGTTGATATCTCATTGTAGTTTTGATTTGCATTTCCCTAATAATTAGTGATGTTGAACATCTTTTCGTGTGCCTGCTGGCCATCTGTATATATTCTTTGGAAAAATGTCTGTTCATATCCTCTACCCAGTTTTTGATCAAGTCGTTAGTTTTTATTGTTGCTGACTTGTACGAGTTCTTTAAATATTTTGGAAATTAAACTCTTGTGGGATATATGATTTGCAAATATTTCTCCCAGTTGGTAGGTCATGTATTAGTTTTGTTCGTGGTTTCCTTTGCCTTGCAGAAGCTCCTTAGTCTGATGCAGTCTCATTTGTTTATTTTTTCTTTTGTCTCCTGTGCCTGAGTAGACATGGTATTTGAAAAGATGCTGCTAAGACCAATGTCTAATAGTGTACTACCTATATTTTTTCTAGGAATTTTATGCTTTCAGGTCTTACATTTAAGTCTTTAATCCATTATGAGTTAATCTTTGTGTATGGTGTAAGATAATGGTCTACTTTTGTTCTTTTGTGTATGGCTGTCCAGTTTTTCCAACACCATTTATTGAAGATACTTTCCTTTCTCCATTGTATGTTCTTGGCTCCTTTGTCAAAGATTAGCTGTCCATAGATGTGTGATTTTATTTCTGGGCTTTCAATTATGTTTCATCGATCTGTGGGTCTGTCTTTGTGCCAGGATCACACCATTTTGATTACTATAGCTTTGTAATATATATATATATATATATATATTTGAGGAAGATTAGACCTGAGCTAACTACTGCCAGTCCTCCTCTTTTTGCTGAGGAATCCTGGCCCTGAGCTAATGTCTGTGCCCATCTTCCTCTACTTTATATGTGGGACGCCTACCACAGCATAGTGTGCCACGTGGTGCCATGTCTGCATCCGGGATCTGAACCTGCAAACGCCGGGCTGCCGAGAAGTGGAATGTGCGCACTTAACTGCTGCGCCACTGGGCCAGCCTCTGTAATATATTTTGAAGTCAGAGATTGTGATGCCTCCAGCTTTGTTCTTGTTTCTCAGGCTTGCTTTGACTATTTGGGGTCTTGTTCCATATAAATTTTAGGATTCTTTGTTCTATTTCTGTGAAGAATGTCTTTGGCATTCTGATTGGGATTGCATTGAATCTGCAGATTGCTTTAGGTAGTATGGACATTTTAACTATGTTTATTCTTCTAATCCATGTGCATGGAATATCTTTCCATTTCTTTATGTCACCTTCAATAATGTCTTATAGTTTTCAATGTATAGGTCTTTCACCTCCTTGGTTAAATTTATCCATAGATATTTTATTCTTTTTGTTATGATTGTAAATGGGCTTCTATTCTTGAGTTCTTTTTGGGCTAGTTCATTATTAGAGTATAGAAATGCAACTGACTGTTGTAAGTTGATTTTGTGGCCTGTAATTTTGCTGTAGTTGTTGATTATTTCTAATAGTTTTCTGGTCAATTCTTTAAGGTTTTCTATACATAGGATCATGTCATCTGCAAACAGCAAGAGTTCCATTTCTTCCTTTCTAATTTGGATATCTTTTATTTCTTTTTCTTGCTGAATTGCTCTGGCCAAAACCTCCAGTACTATGTTGAATAGGAGTGGAGAGAGTGGGCACCCTTGTCTTGTTCCTGTTCTCAGAGGGATGGCTTTCAGCTTTTCCCCATTGAGTATGACATTGGCTATGGGTTTGTCATATATGGCCTTTATTGTGTTGAGGTATTTTCCTTATATACATTTTGTTGATAGTTTTTATCATAAGTGTATGTTGGATCTTGCCAAATGCTTTCTTTACATCTATTGAGATGATCATGTGATTTTTATTCCTTATTTTATTAATGTAGTGTATTACATTGATTAATTTGCAGATGTTGAACCATTGCTGCATCCCTGGTATAAATCCCACTTGATCATGGTGTATGATCCTTTTAATGTATTGCTGTATTTGATTTGCCAATATTTTGTTGAGGATTTTTGCATCTATGTTCATCAGTGATATTGGCCTGTAATTTTCCTTCTTTGTGTTGTCCTTGTCTGGTTTTGATATCAGGGTGATGTTGACCTCAGAGAATGAGTTAGGAAGTGTTCCATCTTCTTCAATTTTTTGGAATAGTTTGAGAAGGATAGGTATTAAATCTTCCTTGAATGATTGGTAGAATTCTCCAGAGAAGCCATCTGGTCCTGAACTTTTGTTTTTTGGGAGGTTTTTGATTACCGTTTCAATCTCTTTACCTGTTCTTGGTCTATTCAGATTCTCTATTTCTTCTTGATTCAGTTTTGGGAGGTTGTATGAGTCTAAGAATTTATCCGCTTCTTCTACATTGTCCAATTTGTTGGTATATAGTTTTTCATAGTATTCTCTTATAATCCTTTGTATTTCTGTGGTATCCATTGTAATTTCTCCTCTTTCATTTATAGTTTTATTTATTTGACCCTTCTCTCTTTTTTCTTAGTGAGACGGGCTAAGGGTTTGTCAATTTTGTGTATCTTCTCAGAGAACCAGCTGTTAGTTTCATCAATCCTTTCTATTTTGTTTTTAGTCTCTATTTCATTTATTTCTACTCTAATTTTTATTATTTTCCTCCTTCTGCTGACTTTGGGCTTTGTTTCTTCTTCTTTTTCTAGTTCTGTTAGCTGTAGTTTAGGTTACTTATTTGATATTTTTCTTGTTTGTTGAGGTGGGCCTGTATTGCTATGAATTTCCGTCTTAGAACTGCTTTTGCTTCATCCCATAAGAGTTGGTACGATGTATTTTCATTTTAATTTGTCTCCAGGTATTTTTCGATTTCTCCTTTGATGTCTTCATTGATCCAATGGTTGTTCAGTGACATGTTGTTTAGTCTCCACATACTTCTGACTCTCCCATCTTTTTTCTTGTAGTTTATTTCTAGTTTCATAGCATTGTGGTTGGAAAAGATACTTGATATGATTTCAATCTTCTTAAATTTATTGAGGCTTGCCTTGTTTCCCAACATATGGTCTATCTTTGAGAATGTGCCATGTGCACTTGAGAAGAATGTGTATTGGCATGTTCTGTATATATCTATTAAGTCCATCTGGTCTAGCTTTTCATTTAAGTCCACTATTTCCTTGTTGACTTTCCATCTGGATGATCTATCCATTGATGCAAGTGAGGTGTTGCGATCCCCTACTATTATTATGTTGATGTTAATTTCTCCTTTAGGTGTGTTAGTAGTTGCTTTGTATACTTTGGTGGTCCTGTGTTAGGTGCATATATATTCATAAGTGTTATGTCCTCTTGGTGGAATGTCCCTTTTATCATTATCTAGTGCCCCTCCTTGTCTCTCATTGCTTTTTTTGTCTTGAAGTCTACTCCATCTGATATAAATATGGCAACACCTGCTTTCTTTTGCTTGCCATTTGCTTGGAGTATCATCTTCCATCCCTTCATACTGAGCCTGTATTTGTCTTTGTCATTAGAGCTTAGATGTGTTTCCTCGAGGCAGCATATTATTGAGTCATGTTTTAAATCTATCCAGCCACTCTGTGTCTTTTGATTGGAGAATCCAATCCATTTACATTTAGAGTGGTTATTAATATATGAGGGCTTAATACTGTCATTTTATCTCTTATTTTCCGGTTGTTCTATATTTCCCTTGTGTCTCTTCCCTTGTATTTCTGACTGCCATTTCAGTTTAATGGTTTTCTGTGTTGGTTTTCTCAATTTTATTTTTATTTATGATTGTATCTGTGCTCTGGTTTTCTGTTTAGAGGTTACCATGAGGTTTGTATAAAAGTTCTTATAGATTACATGGTCCGTTTCCTGATAGCCTCTTATCTCCCTTCTTATCTCCCTTAGTGGGTCCCATCCCTCTCCTCTTCCCCATGCAAGCTATTGTTGTCAGAAATTATTCTGTTCTGTGTTGTAAGTTTATGATTAAAATGAGGTGTTTACAGTTATTTTGATGTTTCCCTTCTCTTTATCTTTTGTGTTATAATTAAGTGTTTGCTAACCTATTCTGATAGAGAGCTGCAATTTTCTGATGTCGTCTGTCTGTTTATCTCCTTGCTAGAGGCTTTGTAAACCTTTGCCTTTTTGTTTCAGGTATGAGGGCATTCTTGATCATTTCTTGTAAGGGAGGTCTAGTGTCAATGAACTCCTTCAGCTTCTGTTTATCTGATAAAGTTTTTATTTCCCCATTGTATCTGAAGGATAGTTTCACTGGATAGATTATTCTTGGCTGGAAGTTTTTGTTTTTCAGTATTTTGAATAAATCATTCAAATCTCTCCTACCCTCTAAGGTTTCTGCTGAGAAATCCACTGATAACCTAATAGGGGTTCCTTTGTAGATTATTCTCTTCTGCTTTGCTGCACTTTTTTTTTGTTTTGTCATTGACTTTTGCCAGTTTTACTATTATATGCCTTGGAGAAAGTCTTTTTGCATTGATATAATTAGGATTTCTATTGGCTTCATTTATTTGTAATTCCAGTTTTCCCCAGGTTTGGGAAGTTCTCAACTACTGCTTATTTGAACAAACTCTCTGCCTCTTTCTCTCTCTCTTCTCCCTGTGGTATACCTATAATCCTTATGTTGCATTTCCTAATTGAGTTGGATAGTTCTCAAAGAATTTCTTTATTTTTTTTAAGTCTTAGTTCTCTCTCCACCTCCACCTGAAGCTTTTCTATACTTCTGTCCTCTAAATTACTAATTCTGTCCTCTGTAACATCATCTCTGTTTTTTAAGGTTTCTAGATTGATTTTTATGTCATTCGTTATGTTCTTCATCTCCAGAATTTCTGTTTGGTTTTTTTTTAGAGTTTCAATCTCCTTTGTGAAGAACTCCTTGTGCTCATTAATTTTATTTCTGAGTGCACTGACCCATCTGTCTGAGTTTTCTCCTAACTTGTCAAGTTTCTCTATGACAACTATTTTGAACTCTCTGTCATTTAGATTGTAAACTTCTGTGACTTCAGGATTGATTTCTGGAGACTTGTCAGTTTCCTTCTGCTCTGGAGTGTTAATGTAGTTCTTAATGGTGTTTGATGAAGTGATCTTTTGCTGATGCGTAGTGGTAGTATCAGGTTGCAAATTCCACCTGCCACCAACTGGATGGGGGCAGGAGCTGTGTTTTCTGAACCTGCCATGTCTGCTGGAAGTTGTACCAATAGGGTTCATCTGTGTTCACTCCTGGGCCACAGCTGCTTGGCAGGTCACATATGCATACACAGGGGCTCTGATCTGGATCTGTTGCCCTGGTGGGGACCAGTGGAGCTGGTGTGCTAGGCAGGGTGGGAGAAGCACTTTTTTCAATGTGCATGCAGGCCCAGTCTGCACTCATGGGTGGTTTGCCTGGGCTGCTGCACTTGGTGGTGCACCCACGCTGTGGCTGAGCTACACCACTTGGTGTGGAGTGTTCCTACAGGCCCTTTGGCCACTCCAAAAGTGAAAGCATTTGCGCACAGGCCTGCCTGCTCCCCAATCTCCTCTTACAGTCATGTGCCAACTGCTGCATGAGAACCTGTGACCTGATTGCTGTGACTTGGGAGGGGAAGGGGATTGGCTCACTTCGTTCCACTGCTTCCCAGGGATCCAGTACTCCAATCTTCAGATGTATGGCTGTGTGGATCTCTCAGATATGCTATTGTGCTCTGTAGGGAGTCCTCTGTTAGTTAATGAATGTCTGTTTTATTGTAACCTAGGGGAGGAGAGACTAAGGGGACAGCTCACTCTGCCATAATGCTCACATCACTCTCTTATTGTGGTTTTGATTTCCATTTACGTAACGTTAGTGATGTTGAACATCTTTGCATGTGCTTACTAGACATGTGCATATTTTCTTTGGAGAAATGTCTATGCAATCTTTTAAATCACATCATTTGTGTTTTTGTTGTTGAGTTGTGAGAGTTCTTTATACATTCTGGATATTAATCTCTTATCAGATATATGATTTACAAATATTTTCTCACATTCTGTGGATTGCCATTTTGCTCTCTTGATAGTGTCCTTCCATGCACAAAAGTTTTTATTTTTGATGAAGTCTAAATTTATCTAGTTTTTCTTTTGTTGCCTGTGCTTTGGTATCATATCTAAAATTGTCATGAAGCTTTCTTCCTATGTTTCCTCTTAAGAGTCTTGTAGTTTTCAGCCTTATGCTTAGGTCTTGGATCCCTTTTGAGTTAATTTTTGTATATGGTGTAAGGTAAGGGTCCAACTTCATTCTTTTGCATGTGGAAATCCAATTTTCCCAGCACCGTTTGTTGGAAAGATTGTCCTTCCCCAGGGTTGGATTTTAGAAGTGGAAAAATCAGGGAGAAAATTAACCTGAGGTTAAGTTGGACCAATTTCCAAGTGATAAAAGATCCCACTTCTTAACTATATCAGAAAATTTACTAACTGTAAATTGCTTTCCTCAGTCAAAAACAATCACATATATACTTTAAATTAGTGCCAATTTTATACTGAATATTATACTTCTGTCTTGTTCTAAAATAGCTAAAGGTAATATTCTGCATATATTTTTCTAAATTATTCATGTCTATTCTTAAATGAATGCTCTGCACTGTTCTGTTTTTTCACTTTTCAGAAGGTCACATTTTTAGCGTATTTTTTTCCATTAATCTTTTTTTCTATCAAATCCTTTCTTTTAACCTCTCAAGGTCAATTAGAACAATTTTCTCATTTTAAGTGGCATAACTGAAACTCCTACCTTTAGATCATCTGCAAAAATGTGTTAGTGGGTTTACTCCCTCTCCAGAGCCATTAATGAAGATGCTAAAGATTATTAGCTTAAGAGACGATGGATATACAACAGCGTTCTATGCCGATGATAATAGTGGCAGCAGAAACTTTTTAAAGTCACTGATGAAAAGTTGAAATTTCCCCGAATGTAAGGATTGGAGAAGTATGGATTGCTTAAAATTAATTAAATAAGTTTATTCCTTAGATATTTGTATATCAATCTCATTTTAGGATATGGAGTTCAGCTAGTCTTAATACCAGATTTTTCCACTTGAAGACACTAGAGTGACTGTGTTTGCTCCCAAAACTTTATCCTGGAGGGACAAAATGATTGACCTTATTGTTAACAATGGATTCCCATCGTGATTAAGAAAATAAATGGTATCACAAGCATTGTGCCTTTTGCTATGCTTATTGGTGCTAGTGTGCTTGAAATGAGAGTTTAAAAAACCATGGGGAACTGAAATTGTGTACGTTATTTCAGCTGCCTGGTTTGTAAATACACATCCTATAGGCTCTATGCAGGAATCTTCAAAGTTTGTTTTAGTACAGTCCACTTGTGTTGATGTTTTCAGAGTAACCACACCTCCAACAATTAATAAGGTGTCTGTTGAGCCAAGAAGGTTGAGGGGGGATATATGTGTGACTCTAACCCTGCAGTTGGATGAGACGTTCAGCAGCCAGAAATGGAGCAAAGTTCATCCATTCTGGTTTTTAAAAAATCTATCTACTACAGAGAGCAACTTAAAATTATACCAATGCAATTAGAGTAGAAACTTTTATGTCCAAGTCTCCATGGATGAGGATTGAAATATATTTTGGAGGTAGAGGTGACTATATTTGCAATCTTTACGTTGTAGTGAGAAATCAGCAATTAAGAAATCATATAGGCACATATTTAGAAATCAACATTACTATAGGCCAAGCAAGTGGTTTAGCAACCTCAAAATTTTTCTTTCAAATTTTATTTTAAAAATTGGCACAGAAAGCCAACATCTTCCTCCAAAATTTTAAGCAACATGGAAATTCAATATGCACATAGATAAGACTCTGAAATATGCTGTAACCGTTCTGGGATCATGAAACAGTATCAAATAAATCAGATATATAGCTAGATTAATTCAGGTTATGGTGATTAACAGATAAAGTACATGAATATTAGGTTATAAAATCTTGGGGCACAAACGTTAAAATATTTCAATAGTCAGAGTGGGATAAAAGCTAATTTGCAATTGGTAGTAATGAGTTCAGAATTAGCTTTATCATGAGAAAGCTAAAATGTACTAGAGAAGCAATGTAATGTAATGACAGGGACTCTCTGACTTATAGTAAATGGATTGAAGTCAAATACAATAGGCAGAGTGAATATTTATTATAAGAGGCTTATATTCAGAAGAAAAGAGGTAAATACACTCCAACAGTTTGTTAAATAAATAATAATTTTATAATAGGTAAAAAACAAAACAAACCCTGAATATGAGGTATAATCTTGCAATTGATTCTGGCTTATATAAACGTATTTCCATTGGAATGTTGAAATATTCACACATTTTAATTGGATATTGACAGTTGAAGTGGAGAGAGGGGCAATGAATAGAGATTTAAAGTTGCGTATTTAAAAGCACAGCATTATCTATTTTATTTCCATTTAAACTAATCAAAGGGAAGAGCACCACAACTTGCACATAACAGCACCATAATTTGCACATAGCTGACATTCAATAAACAAATATTCATCAATTGAAAGAACAGACGAGTAAAAATTCTTCTTTTCTAACACAATTTTGTCACTTTCAGGTTGGTAATTTAGAAATTAACAGGTAGTCTTAAGATCTGGCTATCCCAGGAAAATAAGTACAGTTAAAAATGGTGAATCTCTCCCCTTCATTTTTCTGCCTCACTCCCTGTTTTTCTTAAATCTTAACCCATGCATGTAGAGTCATTTGGAAATTGATTCTCATGTTTTAATTAGTTTCTTTCATGGGCATTTCACCTGTACCTCTATTATAGTTGAAAAGCAAATAAAAAGTGACCTGTTTGCTTTTAGACCCTGACACTGTACAATGTGCAGTATCCTTAAGGTGATAGGAGTGGAAAAACAACTATGAGAGACAAGTGACATTTACTATTTAGCTCCATTTATTTGGTCACCCATCCCAATATGGACTGGCAGCTTAGAAATATTAAAGGAGATTTTGCCTTCCTGGGGCTTTAGTTAGCAGTCTGAGATTGGCCTGTAGATGCTTTTGTTTTGGTTGAAAAATCTAGACAAAAATGGTAAAGGAAAAATAGAAGATATCCCAAAGGTTCCCACTTTCTTTATTTCTCCTTTTATCCTTCTTGTGATAACATTGGTCTAGTTCTCAGCCCAAAGGTCATAGCCAACGAAATCTTGGATGTCTAGCTTGAAGAAAGAAAAATGCAAAGGAGTTTCTTTTGTTAGACCAAGTTTATACAGACCAAATAAAGTATAGGCCATAATACAGGATAATCAAGGTGTCAATACTGTCACTACCTCAGTTTTCACAAATTTCGTCTTTGAAGTTCATCCTGAATTTCTTCCTGTGACAGTCATTTATTAGAAATAATGATTTGCAAAGGTCAAGAAAGATCTTCAAGTCATTTAGATCTGCTTAAAAGATATTTTTATGTTTCTTTCCTGGTTTCTTTGATTTTTTTCAACCAGTCAAGTTCAATACATTCATTTTCTACAGAAATATTTTAATAACTTATTTTTGTAATCCAGCCAACCAGTTTTCACGCACATGTACATTGTAAAGGACTAACCTTTGACTATGTATGAAAATCTATGGGAAGTGAATAAAAAGACACCTCTATTCTTTAAACAGGAAATCCCACATATATTTAACATAAAAGGAACAAATTCATTATCAGGAAAGCAAATTTGATGAATCAGAATTTGAACTATTAATATATTAAAATATGGAAAAATTTAGACTTCTTTGAAAAGCCAATCCAGAGAGGTACACAATTATTTAAAAGAATATTGATAAAACATTTTAATCATTTGTTATAGAAATTAATACTTGGAATGAAAAAACAATACTACTCAGTAATGCCAATTGAAATAGTAGCATAAATTATAATTTCTTAAAATTTTGGTGTTATATTCTACTGCTATTGTCATGAATCACACATTCTTAAAGCACAGTTTTTCTTTATGGAGGAGTGTAACGTTTTCCTAAAATTACAATGCACGTGCTATAATAAGTTCTGTCCGCCAGAGGGCAGTGCAGTACAAACTCAGAGAAACTGAACACAAAACCCACAAAGGTTAATTAATTTCATTTTATGCCAGTGGTAAGGACAACATAGCAAAAGTCCTACGATTTGCTATAATGCCAAAACTCCTGGCTGCAAGATAGAAAGTGTTGCCAATCATCCAATTATTTTGACCATGTGTCAATCAGTTCAATTTCCTTAATGGAGATTGTTATAAAAAAAAATTAATTGACTAAATTGATCTTCTGTTGGTTGGACACAATGTCAATAGATTTTCTTTAAGAAGATAGTTGACAAAAATGGTTCTGGGACTCTGCAAGACTTTTCTTCAGGTTGTAAGCTCCTTAAAAAAGAAATATTCCTCTATGTTCTCCCACACAATAAAAGGAACACACTTGATGTTATAAACTTATTTTTTCCTGCTTATGGTTCTCCAAAAACCTTTTCAAAGCTACAAGTTGAGTTTACTTACAGCAAATTATAAAGGCAAATATAATTTGTATACTCTTAAGGATAGTTGTTGCAAAACTCCTAAAACCTTTGCACTGCTGTTGGAAACTGTTTAACAAATGCCAAGAGATACTAAAATTCAAACTCTGGGCAGACAAGGTAAGGACAGTAACCAACCTCTAATATCTCGCTAAAGAATTGCAATACTTGTCATGTGTTTCACACACATTATCTCATTTAATTTTTACAACAGTCCTATGATTGGGTACCACTGCTTCCCTATTTTACAGGTAAGGGAACTGAGTCTTAAAATTAAGCAACATGGTCAGTGTTTCATAGCTATTTGGTGGGAGAACTAGAAAGGAAATCCTGGTCTTTCTAATGCCAAGCTTTTAACCATTATGTTATCTGTTTCTCAGTTTTGGAGTTATTAGTATTAAAGAGTGATTAATATTATGCTCTAACCAGTTTTGGTAAGTCTGTTCACATAAACTTTAATGAGGATATAGCACTGGGAAGGTGAATGAATCACATGTATGGTACAAATTTGCGTTCAGGAAAATCTGTGTTCAACGGTGGTTCTCAGACTGCCATCCCAGATCACAGCATCCTGGGAGCTCATTAGAAAGGCAATTTCCCCTGCTCCGTCTCAGACCTACTGATTCAGAAACTGGAGGCGGAGGCTAACTGGAAATTTGTGTTTTAACAATCCGTCCAAGTGATTCTTACGTATGCAAAGTTTGAGAGCTACTAGTATATATTTATAATAGTGAGGAGTGCCTCCTCAGAGCCAGACTGTGTGGATTTTAACCCTGGTTCCACCACTTTTAGCTATATGACTTTGAGCAAGTATCTCAATATTCTTGCTTCTCAGTTTCCTCCTTTGTAAAATGGGGTTAATAATTGGCAACTCCTATGGTTGTTAAGAATGTTGTATTAAATGGATAATACAAAGAAAGAACTAGTTACACCACACAGAAGAGGCTCCAAAATATTAGTCATGTTTATTATTTAAAATATAGATAGACAGGGGCTGGCCCCGTGGCCGAGTGGTTAAGTTCGCGCGCTCCGCTACAGGCGGCCCAGTGTTTCGTTGGTTTGAATCCTGGGCGCGGACATGGCACTGCTCATCAGACCACGCTGAGGCAGCGTCCCACATGCCACAACTAGAAGAACCCACAACGAAGAATACACAACTATGTACCGGGGGGCTTTGGGGAGAAAAAGGAAAAAATAAAATCTTAAAAAAAAAAAAAATATAGATAGACAGATAAGTAGATATAGATAGTTGATAGATAGGTAGATAGACAGATAAGTGGATAGATGATAGATCTATCTCAAAAAGCAAAACCCCCAAATGTCTTAGTTCCTTCTATTCATTGTATTTTTCATACATCAAGTTAAATAACTAGCTTAGGTTTATAGTAGAGTCTGACTCTATTTTTCATGTTTGATTGTGACACTTTTCAAACCTCACCCCTGTCTCTTGCCCTACTTCTGGGAAAGCCAATTAAAAAGCCTGGATGTGGCAAGTTCAAATCAAAAAGCAAAAATCCTCACCCTGTTGCCACCGCCTACCTACAATAAAAGCAAAGTTAGTGACCCTCCCCACTCTCTCAAGCCATTTTAGGACCTACAGGAAGGCCTGCCCTGCTGACCTCAGAAAGCCCCAGTATGTGCATAATAAATCTCTTCAGACCCTCTTGATAGTGCATAGCGTGCGGCATTATCCATCTCCACAGTCAAACTGAATTTTAGGTGAGCTGGTAACCCCGCTCCCCAAGGAGCAATCACAGGGAAAGTTTGAGATTTGTCTTTCTGATGCATTTCTCCAAATTCACTCGTGCATTCACTACCTGTGAAACAGACAGCTCCCCTGAGGGATGTGAAAATTAATTGTTGTTATTGTTTTAATCTGATTCTCTCCAAAACTATGAAAATCTTATAAACTAAAGAAAATTAAAAATTCTAAGGTAGATCTCCTCTTATTACAAAAATATTTTGAAAAAGCCTCACAGATATCCATTTTCACTTTAAGCTCTTCAGTAACTTCAAATATGCCTTCACAGAAGACTTCCACCATGATTCACCTCCATTTTCAGAGACCCATTTTGTGAAGAAGGACTTCCAGCTGTGATGCAATAACTGGACAGAGGACCGCAATGGGGAATTCTTGGTAAAAGACTTTGAACTTGAATCTAATCTCTGCATCTGACTACAGATTTATAAGAAATATAGGAGCTAGAAGAGGAATTTGTCAAAAAATACAAAAATACAGTTAGCCAAATTCAGAATGGGGAAAGTTTTACAGCACAAATGACCCAGTGTTTTCAACAAACACATGGCATTAAAAGGAGAGAGGGAATTGTTATCAATTAAAATATGGTGTGTGTATACATATATATATATACCACACAGACACACAATGGAATATTACTCAACCTTCAAAAAGAAGGAAATCCTGCCATATGCAACAACATATGTGAATCTTACAGACGTTGTGCTAAGTGAAATGAACCAGTCACAGAAGATCAAATACTGCATGATTCCACAGAAATCAGGTATGAAAGGAAGGGAAGCAGAATATGCCACCCCAAAGTATGCCTCATTGGCATATAGATTATTTGAGCTGATTATCTTGAGAGAGAGCAGACATAGGAGAAACTCTGAAAACAGAGTAGAAGTTATCCTTTTGTAAGGGAAATTTACATTTATAAAGGAAATCTCCATGTAAGGGAGTCTCCTCCCTGCACCAGGAAGAGAGGATGGCTCTAAATCACAAGAAAATCTTATCAATGGGGAAGGCAAGGACTTAAATCTGCATAACAAACTTTACCCTTGTTTACTGCAATTTTCCTGGTAACCTCCAGGTTGCCTGTGACCGGGCTTCCTGTCCCTCCCACAGCCACCCCTTCCCCAGAGTTTCTCTGTTTTGTGTTTAGCTGAAGACAGTATTTACGCTGATAGTTAGGCTACCTCTGAGAGTTCCTCCTTTTTCCCTGGGCATCTCCCATGTGTACATAAGGTAAACGTGTTAATAAACTTCTATTCTTCTCTTGTTAATCTGTCTTTCATTGCAGGGGTCACAGCTATGGACTCAGAAGGGTAAAGGGAAAATTATTTTTCCTCCTCATACACTAAAATAGTCAAGGATATAGAAGCAGAGAGTAGAAGGGTAGTTGCTGGGACCTGGGTGGAAGGGGAGAGAGTTGTTATTCAATGGGTATAACGTTTCAGTTATGCAAGAAGGTTAAATTCCAGAGATCTGGTCTTTGAGCCTATAACAAGTGATACTGTGTTGTACAAGTAAAATTTTGTTAACAGGGTAGATCTCATGTTAAGTGTTCTTACTACAACTTTCAAAATTTTTTTTTTTTTAAAGATTTTATTTTATTTTTTTCCTTTTTCTCCCCAAAGCCCCCCGGTACATAGTTGTATATTCTTCGTTGTGGGTCCTTCTAGTTGTGGCATGTGGGACGCCACCTCAGCGTGGCTTGATGAGCAGTGCCACGTCCGCACCCAGGATTCGAACCAACGAAACACTGGGCCGCCTGCAGCGGAAAGCGGGAACTTAACCACTCGGCCACGGGGCCAGCCCCAACTTTCAAAATTTTTTTAAAAAGAATACAAAAAAATATACATTTTAAGAGCCAAATAAAAAAAAAATCTAGTTTGTACCATGCTTATATTTTGATTCAAACCAGCCAATTATAAAGAGATAATTTTGAGATAACCAGGGAAAATTGAAAAAGGACTGATTTAGATAATAAGAAGAAATTGTTACTGTGATAATGCTATTGTAATTCTATTTTTTTTAAAAATCCTTATCTGTTAGAGATTCATAGTGAGGTGCTTATAGATGAAATAATAGTATGGTGATATTTGTCTTGAAATACTCCAAATAACAAAAAGAAATGAAATAAGGGTGTTGATCATTTTTGAAGTTGAATGATAGGTAAGTGGTTTTCATAATCATCTATTTTTGAATATGTGTGATAATTTCCATAATAAAAGATTAAAACAAATAAATAAACAAAGCCCCCTGTTTGCCAGAACTCTTTGTAAATATTTGTGACTTATTTAAGAATGAACTCTGCAAATGAAATTCATCAACAAAATATTTTTAGTTGATGATAATACATCAGTCCTAATGTCTGATGAATTCGACTTAAAACTTTAAGTAGACTTATCTTTGTTCACAAGACAATGGAAATGAGCAAAGTATATGGAATTGGACTTTTAGTAAAGTAATCGTTTGTTTACAAGCCACATGATTTGAGAATTGTGATGAGAAGCACTGTTGGGTCCAAAGTCAGAAGCCATTACTGCCACAGGCAGTCTGCTTTTTCTCTGAGAAAAAAAAGTAAAAACAGAAAGAAAGTTGGCATTACATAGCCATCTGCTCATATCCCAAGCTGTTTACCTGGCTGTTTGCATTGCTCGTCAGAAAAGCATTTGTGTATTTCCACCATGGCGTGAGGGTCTGGCTACCCACCTGGTGCTAGTGACCCCAGGGTTATTTGTCTTCTGCAGCTAATTTTTTAGCTCATATCAGCTTGATACTTAGAGAATTCGGCTATCCAGCCGAATAGTGTCTCAGCAGCCAGCCCCTCAGGGAGGCAGCCCCTCTTCCACGTCCCAGATACAACTCTGGTGTCCTTGCCAATTCAGAACTGACAGTTCAAAATGTGGGTGTGCATGTTACTCATAAATAACTTAGCCAGGACATGTCATGTGTTTACTGATCTGCATCAGCATTTTTCTTACACCAGCCTGATTTTAAAGGGCTGAAACTGATTCTAGCTATGCAAGATTTCATTGTTGTTGCTGTTGTTATTGTTTCTGTTTGACTGTTTGTGTTTTGGTGGAATGAATGCTAATGGATATTGTCAAGATAACGTGACCTTAAATTTAATCCCATGTTTTACTAAGTCTAATTAAGGTAAATACCCATGGGTTTCTTTCTTTGCCAATTTCAATTCAACGCAACTGCATTGGAGTACCTCCTACATGCCAAACTTGGTACTAGGTGTGTGGGAACACGCAGATCATTATGACATGATCTCTCTCTTGAGAGGCTTACAGTTAATCTTCTGGAGGTAGAATTGATGGTGGGTAACAGCCATGTAAGCAAATAACTGTAGTGGAATATAATAAGTACATCCCAGGAATAGTGCAGATAACATATAACTAAACAAACAACTCTTTAAGTATCAGCGTGCTATAAGGTCCCTATGACCTACAAAGGCAAATGATGTAAAAAGAACAAACGTCCCAAAGCTTCAGAAGACATATGTTATTCTTGTAAATACATCTGAATAAAAAGTTATAGCCGCAATGTATAATATGGTAGCCACTGGACCTGTGTGTCTATTTAAATTTAAATTAATTAAAATGACGTAAAATAAAAAGATCAGGTTCTTCTTGGCACTAGCCAAATTTGAAGTGTTCAATAGCTATATGTGGTTACTGGTTACTGTATTGAATGGTGCAGGGCCTTTCCATCGCTGTAGAAAGTTCTATTGGACAGCACTAATTTACAGTGCCAGGGTCTATAAGAGTCCCTCTCAGACTTTAATGTGCATATGAATTGCCTGGTTATCTTGTTTAAATGTTAATTCTGGTTCAGAAGGTCTAGGGTGGTTGAGATTCTGCATTGCTAACAAGCTCCTGGATGATACTGAGGTTGCTGGTCCACAGATCATACTTTGAGTAGCAAGGGCCTATGTTATCCCACTAACACTAATGGAAAAGTGATGTGTCAAAGGAGCTTTCTCCCCCCTCTCCTTTGTTCTGAAGAAAACTTCTTTTAATCGAGGCACGGGAAAAGTTGGATGGTTACAGTGTTCTTGAAAAAAAGAGTTTTTCCTCTAAAATGTTTGAGGTTGTATTCTACAATTTGGTCACATCCATAATAAGGTCCAGAAGGCCCTACATTTAAAAAAACTTTAGCCCTGAAACAGAAAGTATAACAAAAATATCCGTGCTTTCACTAGGCGCAATCCATATCCCTCCCCTCTGATACTTGACATTCATGAATCTATACAAAAACCAAAGAAGTCTCAAGTCATTTTTAAATTAAATTGAATTGAAATTCGCTTATCCATTTTAAAAGTAATTCTAGTGTATTTAACTACTGCTCTAATAATGCTACATGCAGTTTTCTCTTTTGATTGCTTCATTTCAAAGCTTTGCTTGTCTCAATATTTTTTTCTAGTTATTACAACTATAAAGGCTTTCATAAGAAAAAATAATTTCAACTTAAATGGGGCACTTATTCTTGTTCCAAAAAATAGGGCTGTTTTAAGAGGGAATGAAAAATGAAAATAGCCCGAATTCCTTGATCCTAACAGAATGCATGAAGAATGCATTTCTATTCCTGCTCCCTCCATTTATTGTCTTATTAAATTCTACCAGGACGCACCATTCCAATGTCAGTTCAAAACATCTATTTCCCCAGAACAGATGAGGCATGTCAGTTTTCACTTCGGTATTTCAGTTCTGACACGGCTCTCTGGAAAGCTCTTAATTATTTTGAATGTTACACATTGCTTATCAGTGTGGCCTCTAATCCCATGCAAAAAAACAAAAAACACACCAAAGTAAAACAAAACAAAATGAACAAAAACTGGGCTCTTTTCATTCTTCTTTTATTTTGGAAGGAAGTAGAGATTAACCTTTCCAAAGTCTGTTGGAGACATTCCAGTTTCCTCAAATTGTGCCTTAATGACTTGACAGTATTAATTTAAATAACCCATGTAGAAATGTATGCCCAAGAAAAAATAGTTTTACTAACCATAGAATCCCAAAGAACTTATAAAGTTGTATTATGTGTTTCCCATCTCTACTGAAATTATCCAGATTAAAAAGTTAACGTAAGTGGGAATCTTGTTTCCTACTAAAACAGTGAAAAGATATTCCATTAGTCCATCTTTTCAAATTGCTCACTACTTAGAATCTTTCCAGTCCAGTGATTTACGGATTTGGATAGAATACCATGAAGAGGAAAGAGTGAGTGTTCAGGGCATAGAGACAATTATGGCTAGACTGCGGAAGGGTAGGATTAAGCCCTTAATGAGAGAAGAGATGCTTGAGATGGTACGGACAGCACTGCTGCTATTTGATCTCTTATCCAGCAAAGCTTGAAACCATCCTGCTCTTTGGTTTTCTTTTGGCTATCTAGCTTAGAAGGAGTTTGTGGACTAAACTTCCTATATTATATTTGCCCACCTGAAGCTACGCACAAAGCGTTTCATTTCATTTGTTTTTCACTTTGATCAATGGACACAGGCCATGTTAGTATGAAAATGAGGACAAACAGGAATAAAAGGTAGTGAGGCACAAAGGAAAATAGAGACCAGAGATGGTGGGCAGCAAGCAAGCAAACAAAAACCCTTAATACTTTGTCTTTATAGGAGAAAAAACCCAGAATGAAGGGAAGGGAAGAATGACTTACTAAATTAGTCTTCCTGAGTAGTCTGCTTTTGTTCTTGGGAACGGGTGGAAGAGAAAGGTCTGAGATCAGTAGGATTCCCCTTCTCTAGCTGTGTTTGCTTGCTGTTATTTCAATCTACATTAATCATTTTTTGGGACAGAAATAATTCCTGAAAGAGTATAGTTTTCAAAATGATTGACTGTAATTTGTGATGTAGAGAGAGATACTCCATCAAGTTGACTGACTCAGTAAAGGACATAATGGTTCTCTACAACAAATTGTTATCAGAAATCTGAACGGAAGTCAATGCATGTCTATTTCTTCAAGACCTCTATAAATGCAATAAAATGCTTCCCTCCTCCTTCAATGAATGATCTGGTTTGAAAACCAGATGAAATAGAGCAAGCGTGGATCAGCAAGGAGGATTTCAGTATGATCTGTAATTTTTATAGTAAGGGTACATACTTGTAAGCTACATTAATATCGATGATTCAAGCATTGCAGACGTCCTGACTTTGTCTCAAGAGTGTGCCAGCTAGTGGGATTCATAGCTGGTTCTCCTATGCAAGTGGGTATCTGCACACACACTTGGATTTGAAGGGTTTCTCAAGTTTCTACCGATCCAATAGTAGTTTTTCTATTTATATGTCAAGATGCTACTTCACTTCCCTACTTTAGGAGCTCAATGATAAAGGAACAGATTACTTAGAAGGCAAAAGAGAGAGGCTCTTCATAGATAGGACGAGACAGCAAAGATATTTGGCCAAGATCTTGAAGCCAAAATCCATGTTTGTGACAAAGATAAGAAGAGAGAAGAGTGGGTGAAAATCTTTCTCTTTATTGTTAGCAAAGGTTTTAACCCAAACTCCCACATGTAGGTAGCTGGATTGGATTACTTGAGAGACATCTGGCTTAGACGGATTGATATTTGCTTGTTTTTAATTCATTTATTTTTTTTTAACTAAGAGACCTGGATGGAGATTTCTTTTCCTTAGGGGTGACAAGAAATTTTCACATATTGGGGCCAGCCTAGTGGTGCAGCGGTTAAGTGTGCACTTGGCTTCGGTGGCCCAGGGTTCACTGCTTCGGATCCCAGGTGCGGACATGGCACCACTTGGCAAGTCATGCTGTAGTAGGCGTCCCATATATAAGGTAGAGGAAGATGGGCACGGATGTTGGCTCAGGGCCAGTCTTCCTCAGAAAAAAGAGAAGGATTGGCAGCAGATGTTAGCTCAGGGCTAATCTTCCTCAAAAAAAGAAAAAAGAAAGAAAGAAATTTTCACATATTGAGGTATATGGAGTAGCTGTTCTGGATTAAGTCTGATTAAGTCTGATTCAGCTTGAGCTAAAGAAGCCTGATTTATGGCCTATCAAACATATATTGAACATCTGCTTTAACCACTGAAGAATGCATTAAACATTATCTCAAACTAAAAGAATGCACTCTCTGAAGATAAGGATGCATACTTCCCCTCCCACACCACCAGTATCCGGTAACACCAGTATCAGCGCTCCTGAAGATGTGTCCTTTCCTGGACATCAGGGTCATGTTGACCTGCTCATCTGCAACTGAATACCTCTTTGAAACTTTGATGAGTACGTATCCTGGGCATGTTTGATGTATGTTATTTGTTCTACGAAGGTGTAAAACTGTACTGAAAGCCATGCTTCTTGGGAATGCTTTCTTCCTTCGTAGAGACTGCCTCTCAGATTATAGTCCTCAGCCTGATTCAAGTAAAATTCACCTTATCTCTCCCATCTGTAGAATGGTTATTGGTTATTTGCATCAACAGGTGGTAATCTGAATCCTGCATAGCTTTCTTGAAACAGGAAGCCCCTCCCAAGTGGGAAGTAGCACTAGTCAGATTTTACCTTTCCTTACCCAGAAAGTGTAAAGCAAATCTAATTAATAAAGCTGCTATGAACATTCTTATATAAACATTTTTGTGGACGTATATTTTAACTTACTTAGATAAATATCTAGAAATGGAGTTGCTGGATCATGTGTTAAGTATACATTTAACTTTGTAAGATATTGCCAAACTGTTTTCTAAAGTGGTTGCATCATTTTATTAACCTTACCAGCAATGTAGAGAGTTCCAATTGCTCCATGTCTTCAACAGCACTTCTTATAGTAAGTGATATTTGGTGACAGATGAATGGTTAAATACACTTTGTATATTAATATAATGAATACTACTTAGCAACAAAAAATAATAACCTACTGAAACAAAACAACATGGACATATCTAAAAAAGGTTCTGGGGCCAGCCCAGTGGTGTACTGGTTAAGTTCGTGCGCTCTGCTTTGGTGGCCCAGGGTTTGTGGGTTCAGATCCCAGGTGCAGACCTACACACCACTCATCAAGCCATGCTGTGGCAGCACCCCACACACTAAATAGAGGAAGATTGGCACAGATGTTAGCTTAGGGACAATCTTCCTCACCAAAATTAAAAAGTTTGGCTAAATGAAAGAAGCCAGACACAAAAGGATACATAGTACGTGATTCCATATTTTTGAAGTTTTAGAACAGTCAGAACTAATCTATAGGGACAAAAAGGATACCATTTTTTAATATATTTTGGAAATTAACCCCTTGTCAGATATATGATTTGCAAATATTTTCTCCCAATTGGCAAGTTGTCTTCTCATTTTGTTGATGATTTCCTGTGAAGAAGCTATTTAATCTGATGTAGTCCCATTTGTTTATTTTTTCTTTAGTTTCCCCAGCCTGAGTAGACATGGTATTTGAAAAGATACTGCTAACGCCGATGTCAAAGAGTGTACTGCCTCTATTTTCTTCTAAGAGTTTTACGGTTTCAGGTCTTATATTCAAGTCTTTAATCCATTTTGAGTTACTCATACAACTCAACAACAAAAAAATGAACATCACAGTCAAAAAATGGACAGAGGATATGAACAGACATTTTTCCAAAAAAGATATACAGATGGCCAAGAGGTACATGAAAAGATGTTCAACATCACTAATTATTATGGAAATAAAAATCAAAATTACAATTAGATGTCACCTCACACCCATAAGAATGGCTATAATTAACAAGACAAGAAATAAGAAAGGTTGGAAAGTGTGTGGAGAAAAGGGAACCCTCATACGCTGTTGGTGGGAATGCAAACTGGTGCAGCCACTATGGGAAATAGTAAGGAGATTTCTTAAAAATTAAAAATAGAAATACCATATGACCCAGCTATCCCAGTACAGGATATTTATCCAAAGAACATGAAATCAACAATTCAAAGAGATTTATGAACCCGTATGTTCATTGTAGCATTATTCATGATAGACAGGATTTGAAAGCAACCCAGGTGCCCATCAACAGATGAATGGGTAGACGGATTCCAAGATGGCGCCGTGAGTAGTCCTCTTTGTCTCTCGCCCTTCGAGTCTACAATTATTTGGACACTTATCGCTTGACAAAGGATATCCAGACAGCATCTCAGGACGTCTGAGACACCCACGCGACTATACATCGGAAGGTGGACGGACTTTCCTCCGGGAGGATGTGGAAATAGGTGAAAACTCTCCGACCCCGACGGGCAGCCTAGTACCCGCAAGCGGCTTTCTTCCAACGGACGCCCCCAGAGGATCCACACACATCTAGGGCAGGAGCGAGAACACAACAGAGGAGCGACGGTGGAAACAGGTGACCAGAACCCTACTTAAACCCCCCGCAATTACTCCTAAACGCAGAGGGAAACTTTGGAGTTGCACACCTGAGCCCGCGGGGAGAGTCTCTCCCCGCCATTGGCGGGGAGACCCGGCCTGGTGCTCGGGGCGCCCGGAGGGTCCCAGAGAGAGACACGGTGGGCACGGAGGTCTCCCAGCTGCCGTTGCCCGCCCCGTGGGACTAGGGATTGCCGGAGATCTCGGAGAGGACCGGGGCGGGGGATCTTTCAAAGGCGGGTCCGGCGACCCGGTGGGGAAGTGCCAGAGCTCCGCCAGGCAGCAGACAAAACTCTCTGTCTGCCGGTAGCAGAGGGGCCACGCTGAGCATTCAGAGCTCCCGGCAGAGGCCCGGTCAGAAGCCCAGAGGGCGGGGCGACCCCCAGCTGCCGTTGCCCGCCCCGTGGGACTAGGGATTGCCGGAGATCTCGGAGAGGACCGGGGCGGGGGAATTTTCAAAGGCCGGATCGGCGACCCGGAGGGGAAGTGCCGGAGCTCCCCCAGGCAGCAGACAAAACTCTCTGTCTGCCGGTAGCAGAGGGGCCACGCTGAGCACTCAGGGCTCCCGGCACAAGCCCGGACAGAAGCCCAGAGGGCGGGGCGACCCCCAGCTGCCGTTGCCCGCCCCGTGGGACTAGGGATTGCCGGAGATCTCGGAGAGGACCGGGGCGGGGGAACTTTCAAAGGCGGGTCCGGCGATCCGGTGGAGAAGCGCCGGAGCTCCGCCCGGGCAGCAGACAAAACTCTCTGTCTGCCGGTAGCAGAGGGGCCACGCTGAGCATTCAGAGCTCCCGGCAGAGGCCCGGAGAGAAGCCCAGAGGGCGGGGTGACCCCCAGCTGCCGTTGCCCGCCCCGTGGGACTAGGGATTGCCGGAGATCTCGGAGAGGACCGGGGCGG
This sequence comes from Equus przewalskii, assembly GCF_037783145.1. Taxonomy (NCBI): domain Eukaryota; kingdom Metazoa; phylum Chordata; class Mammalia; order Perissodactyla; family Equidae; genus Equus; species Equus przewalskii. The sequence continues at coordinate 71,351,571 of NC_091834.1, read as the reverse complement.
GGGAATTTTCAAAGGCCGGATCGGCGACCCGGAGGGGAAGTGCCGGAGCTCCCCCAGGCAGCAGACAAAACTCCCTGTCTGCCGGTAGCAGAGGGGCCACGCTGAGCACTCAGGGCTCCCGGCACTGGCCCGGACAGAAGCCCAGAGGGCGGGGCGACCCCCAGCTGCCGTTGCCCGCCCCGTGGGACTAGGGATTGCCGGAGATCTCGGAGAGGACCGGGGCGGGGGAACTTTCAAAGGCGGGTCCGGCGATCCGGTGGAGAAGCGCCGGAGCTCCGCCCGGGCAGCAGACAAAACTCTCTGTCTGCCGGTAGCAGAGGGGCCACGCTGAGCATTCAGAGCTCCCGGCAGAGGCCCGGAGAGAAGCCCAGAGGGCGGGGCGACCCCCAGCTGCCGTTGCCCGCCCCGTGGGACTAGGGATTGCCGGAGATCTCGGAGAGGACTGGGGCTGGAGAGAGTTCCAGAGACCCAGCTTAGTAGCCTAGGGGGAAACCCTACAGGCTCACAGAAGCCTTAGGGAAAGCCTCGGCACAGCACCAGTAGAAGGCACCCAGCCGCCAGCCACAAGGCTGGAAGACCCCAGGGCAAAAGCAGCATAGCTAGGTGTACTAACCACAGACTGTAGAAGATGCCAATAGCTCTCCTGCGACCCATAGAGGACAAGTGAGATTTGGTGGGTGCCGACAGCAACCGAGCGACAAATAAAAGTGATCCCACCCCTGGCCGCTGGAAAAGCCCATAACACCGTTGCAGACCCCAAGGAGAGAGCGCATCTAGGTGGGCAACAACAGTAGGCACCTGCAGTCTGAAGCCCCCCGTGACGGCCCCCACGGCAGAGGAGGGAATCCAAAGGGCCACTGTGGCTACGAAGAGGGGCCCAGGCCCAGTTAGCAACTACGGACAGGGTTCCTGGTTGGTGAAGTATAAACAGCTGCTCCCCCCACCGCAGCAGCTGAAACAAGTGAAAGGAGCAACTAAACTCTATCTCCATGCGGAGGCACAAATCAACATCATCAAGCAATATGAAAAAATACATCAAATCTCCAGAACAGAAAGAAAGTAACAAATACACAGAAAACAATCCCAAAGAAAATGAGATATATAACCTAAATGATGATGACTTCAAAACAGCCATCATTAAAATACTCACTGAGTTAAGAGAGAATTCTGACCGACAACTCAACGAGTTCAGGAGCTATGTCACAAAAGAGTTTGATACGATAAAGAAGAACCAAACAGAAATACTGGAAATGAAGAACACAATAGAGGAGATTAAGAAAAATCTAGATGCTCTGAACAGTAGGGCCGATAATATGGAGGAAAGAATTAGCAATTTGGAAGATGGCAATATAGAATTGTTGCAGGCAGAGGAGGAGAGAGAAGCAAGACTTAAAAGAAATGAAGAAACTCTCCGAGAATTATCAGACACAATTAGGAGATGCAACGTAAGGATTATAGGTATACCAGAGGGAGAAGAGAAGGAGAAAGGGGCAGAAAACCTATTCAAAGAAATAATGGCTGAGAACTTCCCAAATCTGGTGAGGGAGATGGATCTTCAGGTGACAGAAGCCAATAGATCTCCAAACTTTATCAATGCAAGAAGACCAACTCCACGCCATATAGTAGTGAAGCTAGCAAAAGTCAACGACAAGGAGAAAATATTAAGGACAGCCAGGCAAAAGAAACTAACCTACAAAGGAACCCCCATCAGGCTATCAGCAGATTTCTCAGCAGAAACTTTACAGGCTAGAAGAGAGTGGAATGATATATTCAAAAATCTGAAGGACAAAAACCTACAGCCGAGAATTCTCTACCCAGCGAAAATATCCTTCAAATACGATGGAGAAATAAAAACTTTCCCAGATAAACAAAAATTAAGGGAGTTCATTGCCACAAAACCTCCTCTTCAGGAAATCCTCAGGAAAACCCTCATTCCTGAAAAATCCAAAAAAGGAAAGGGACTACAAAACCAAGAGCAGAGGAGATAAGTAGAAGGACAACAACAGAGAGTAGCAGCTCTACATCAGAACAGATTAAACCATGGGACGAGAAACAAAGGAAACTGAAGAAAACCGGAAAACAAGACACAAAATGGTAGTGGTAGGCCACCACGTCTCAATAATCACTCTAAATGTAAACGGATTGAACTCCCCAATCAAAAGACACAGAGTGGCAGGATGGATCAAAGAACAAGATCCAACAATATGCTGCCTCCAGGAAACACACCTCAGCCCCAAAGACAAACACAGACTCAGAGTGAAGGGATGGAGAACAATACTCCAAGCTAATAATGAACAAAAGAAAGCAGGTGTCGCTATACTAATATCAGACAAGGTAGATTTCAAAGCAAAACAGATAAAGAAAGACAAAGAGGGACAGTATATAATGATAAAAGGGACTCTCCACCAAGAAGACATAACACTTATAAATATATACGCACCCAACACAGGAGCACCAAAATTTGTAAAGCAACTCTTAATAGATCTAAAAGAAGACATCAACAACAATACAATAATAGTAGGGGACCTCAACACACCATTAACACCAATGGACAGAACATCCAGACAGAAAATCAACAAGGAAATAATAGAATTAAATGAAAAATTAGACCAGATGGACTTAATAGATATATATAGAACACTTCATCCAAAAACAGCAGGTTACACATTCTTCTCAAGTGCACATGGAACATTCTCAAGGATTGACCATATTTTGGGAACCAAAGCAAACATCAATAAATACAAGAGAGTTGAAATAATATCAAGCATCTTTTCTGATCATAACGCTATTAAACTAGAAATCAACTACAAGAAAAAAGCAGAGAAAGGTGCAAAAATGTGGAGACTAAACAACACGCTTCTCAACAAACAATGGATCATTGAAGAAATTAAAGAAGAAATCAAATATTATCTGGAGACAAATGAAAATGAGAACACGACATACCAAATCATTTGGGATGCAGCAAAAGCAGTCCTAAGAGGGAAATTCATCGCAATACAGGCTCACCTCACTAAACAAGAAAAAGCTCACGTAAGCAACCTCAAACGACACCTAACAGAACTAGAAAAAGAAGAACAAACAAGGCCCAGAGTCAGTAGAAGGAGGGAAATAATAAAAATAAGAGCAGAAATAAACGATATTGAAACAAAAAAGACAATAGAAAGGATCAATGAAACAAAGAGTTGGTTCTTCGAAAGAATTAACAAAATTGACAAACCCCTAGCCAGACTCACCAAGAAAAGAAGAGAGAAATCGCAAATTAATAAAATCAGGAATGACAGAGGAGAAATCACAACAGATACCAATGAAATACAAGAGATCATAAGAGAATACTATGAAAAACTATATGCCAACAAATTGAACAACCTGGAAGAAATGGACAAATTCCTAGACTCCTACAATCTCCCCAAACTGAATCAGGAAGAAATGGAGAATCTGAATAGACCAATCACAAGTAAGGAAATAGAAACGGTAATCAAAAACCTCCCCAAAAACAAGAGTCCAGGACCAGACGGCTTCTCTGGAGAATTCTACCAAACATTCAAAGAAGACTTAATACCTATTCTCCTCAAACTGTTCCAGCAAATTGAGAAAGATGGAGAACTCCCTAACACATTCTATGAAGCCAACATCACTCTGATCCCCAAACCTGACAAGGACAACACAAAGAAGGAGAACTACAGGCCGATATCACTGATGAACATAGATGCAAAAATCCTCAACAAAATTTTGGCAAACCGATTACAGCAATACATCAAAAAGATTATACACCATGATCAAGTGGGATTTATACCAGGGACACAGGGATGGTTCAACATCCGCAAGTCAATCAACGTGATACACTACATTAACAAAATGAAAACCAAAAACCACATGATCATCTCAATAGATGCAGAGAAAGCATTCGACAAGATCCAACACCCATTTATGATAAAAACCCTCAGTAAAATGGGTATAGAAGGAAAGTACCTCAACATAATAAAGGCCATATATGATAGACCCACAGCCAACATCATACTCAATGGACAAAAGCTGAAAGCCATCCCTCTGAGGACAGGAACAAGACAAGGGTGCCCACTTTCACCACTCCTATTCAACATAGTTCTGGAGGTGCTGGCCAGAGCAATTCGGCAGGAAAAAGAAATAAAAGGAATCCAAATAGGTAATGAAGAAGTAAAACTCTCGTTGTTTGCAGACGACATGATCTTATACATAGAAAACCCCAAAGAATCCACAGAAAAACTATTAGAAATAATCAACAACTACAGCAAAGTAGCAGGGTATAAAATTAACGTGCATAAATCAGTAGCATTTCTATACACTAACAATAAACTAACAGAAGAAGAACTCAAGAACTCTATCCCATTCACAATAGCAACGAAAAGAATAAAATACCTTGGGATAAACTTAACCAAGGAAGTGAAGGATCTATACAATGAAAACTACAAGACTCTCTTGAAAGAAATAGGCGATGACATAAAGAGATGGAAAGACATCCCTTGCACATGGATCGGAAGAATAAACATAGTTAAAATGTCCATACTACCTAAAGCAATATACAGATTCAATGCTATCCCAATCAGAATCCCAAGAACATTCTTCACAGAAATTGAACAAACAATCCTAAAATTCATATGGGGCAACAAAAGACCGCGAATTGCTAAAGCAATCCTGAGCAAGAAAAACAAAGCCGGCGGAATCACAATCCCCGATTTCAAAACATACTACAAAGCTACAGTGATCAAAACAGCATGGTACTGGTACAAAAACAGGTCCACAGATCAATGGAACAGAATTGAAAGCCCAGAGATAAAACCACACATCTATGGACAGCTAATCTTCGACAAAGGAGCAGAGGGCCTACAATGGAGAAAAGAAAGTCTCTTCAACAAATGGTGCTGGGAAAACTGGACAGCCACATGCAAAAGATTGAAAATTGACCATTCTTTTTCTCCACACACCAAAATAAACTCAAAATGGATCAAAGACCTAAAGATTAGGCCTGAGACAATAAGTCTTTTGGAAGAGAATATAGGCAGTACACTCTTTGACATCAGTTTCAAAAGAATCTTTTCAGACACTGTAACTCCTCAGTTGAGGGAAACAATAGAAAGAATAAACAAATGGGACTTCATCAGACTAAAGAGCTTCTTCAAGGCAAGGGAAAACAGGATTGAAACAAAAAAACAGCTCACTAATTGGGAAAAAATATTTACAAGCCACTTATCCGACAAAGGGTTAATCTCCATAATATACAAAGAACTCACACTGCTTAACAACAAAAAAACAAACAACCCGATCAAAAAATGGGCAGAGGACATGAACAGACATTTCTCAAAAGAAGATATGAATATGGCCAATAGACACATGAAAAGATGTTCATCATCGCTAATCATCAGGGAAATGCAAATCAAAACTACACTAAGATATCACCTTACCCCCGTTAGATTGGCAAAAACATCCAAAACCAAGAACGACAAATGTTGGAGGGGTTGTGGAGAAAGAGGAACCCTCATACACTGTTGGTGGGAATGCAAACTGGTACAGCCACTATGGAAAACAGTATGGAGATTTCTCAAAAAGTTAAAAATAGAAATACCCTATGACCCAGCCATCCCATTACTGGGTATCTATCCGAAGAACCTGATATCAGATATCTCAAGAGTCCGTTGCACCCCTATGTTCATTGCAGCATTATTTACAATAGCCAAGACGTGGAACCAGCCTACATGCCCAGAAACTAATGATTGGATAAAGAAGATGTGGTATATATACACAATGGAATACTACTCAGCCATAAAAAAAGACGAAATTGGCCCATTCACAACAATGTGGATGGACCTCGAGGGTATTATGTTAAGCGAAATAAGTCAGTCAGAGAAAGACGAACTCTATATGACTCCACTCATAGGTGGAAATTAGTATATTGAGAAGGAGATCTGATTGGTGGTTACCAGGGAAAAGGGGGGGTGGGGGGAGGGTACGGAGGGGGAAGTGGTGTACCCACAACATGACTAACAAAAATGTACAACTGAAATCTCACAAGGTTGTAATCTATCATAACATTAATAAAAAAAAAAAAAAAAAAAAAAAAAAAAAACAGATGAATGGGTAAAGAAGTTGGAGTATATATATATATATATATATATATATATATATATATGTATAGAATGAAACACTACTCAGCCATAAAAAGGACAAAATTGTTCCATTTGGGACAACACGAACCTTGAGGGTATTATGCCAAGTGAAATAAGTAAGATAGAGAAAGACAAACACCAAACACTGTATTTCACTCATATGTGGAATATAAATGAACAGATAGATAAGGAAAACAGATTAGTGGTTACTAGAAGGGAAGGGGGTCAGGGGAGGGTGAAAAGGGTACAGGGACACATGGATACATACGGTGATGGATAAAAACTATATTATTTGTCATGAACACGATGCAGTTTATATAGAAACTGAAATACAATAATATACACCTGAAATTCACACAACTTGAGGTCAATGTCACATCAATAAAATAAAATTTTTCAAAAAGCAAAAAAAAAAAAAAAAGCATATCAGTGATCACCTGAGGCAGAAGGTGTGGGTTGGCAGTGGGAGATGACAGGGAAGGTGGCAAGGCACCCTGTGTTTTAGTTGGTAGAAATATCCTCTATCTTGAATGAGATGATAGTTATGTAGGTGTACACATATGTCAAAACTTATCAAACTGTAATTTAAATAGGGATATTCATTTGATTGTATATACATTATGTCTCAATAGCATTTTGAAAAATCTAAAGAAAATCAATCTAGATTTAAAGGTTAAAGAAGCCGGAGAACGGTGAATCCAAAAAGGTCAGTGTCCAGAAAAAACAAAACTCTGCCTTGTAGCAGAGTGGGCCTCGAGGACTCTTGAACTCTTCCTGCTCCTTGACTGAGGTGTGGAGAGTGAAGTCTAAGCTCTCAATGGAAGCCAAGTCGGTTACTATCAGTTAACAAGATGGGTGTGTTTGGCTGCTAAGGCAGGGGAGGCTCTAAGAGCCGTGGGCAGGAAATCTCCAGACTCAACTTCCTCTAGTTCACACGTTTGCTTTCTCAGAACCTGCTGGTGTTAACCTCTTCCACTGGCTTTGTTTCTTTGTTCTCTTTGGTTTTAGATGTTTGAAAAGTTATGCTGCTGGGTCCACACGCTATTTGCATGCTTTTGACTGATCTCCTTAACCAGTCTCTCTTTTTGGTTCTGGTTTTTGTGTGCAATTTCCCAGTTTTGTCTTTTGGGATATGATCACAGATCCTTGAACATCTTCTTGTCATTGGTATGTTCAAATATCCATTTTCCTTAGGTCACTAATATTGCAAATCTACTAATATCTCTTTTTACTATGATTCAGGACATAAAAATTAGGGGTTAAGTTAGAGGGATTTTATAATTATAGTCTTGGAATTATTTTTATGGTATTAGCTAGAAAATGTTGAGAAATAAATATTTAGTTGTATATTTTTCAGAAATACCCTTTCAGAAATGAATATAGTTCTCCCTCAGTCTCTGTGGGGGATTTATTCCAGGACCCCCATGGATACTGAAATCTGCAGATGCTCGAGTCCTTTATGTAAAATGGGATAATATTTGCATAAAATCTCCGCACATCCTCCCTTATAGTTTAAATCATCTCTAGATTACTTATAAGACGTAATACAACGTAAATACTACACAAATAGTTGTCATACTGTATTGTTTAGGGAATAATGACAAGAAAAAAACATCTGTACGTGTTCAGTACAGACGCAACCATCGTAGGCTTTTCCATCTGCGGTTGGTTGAATCTGCAGATGTGGAACTCGTGGATATGGAGGGCTGACTGCAATCTTTCAGAAATAAATCTTTCTTGAATGAGGTATAAAAATGGCGTTATATTTATATCTATTTTATCAGAACACAATATAAAATATTGACTGTATATTTATATTTTTATCTAAAGAATACTACTTTTCTGTGTCATTTGCAGTCTATTTACTCAAAGCACATGTGTGCATGTGTATAAATATTCTTTTTGCACTTGTATCTTTATACGGACACTTTTTCAATATAACATTATATTTGGATTTGTCATTATTTTCCAATGTGACTGGAAAGTTGCTTAAAGTTAAACACCATTGATCTTTGTTTTTCTACTTCAGATTCTTACTTATTCCTGCATGATACTCAGGCTTCATAAGTGATGAAATGAAAGGAAGAATTATTTTAGTTTCAAACTCACTGTATTCAAAGTGTTTTAAGAATATCTAACTATAAAATTTATAACTTTTCTTTTTTGAGTAAGATCAGCCCTGAGCTAACATCTGCTACCAATCCTCCTTTTTGCTGAGGAAGACTGGCCCTGAGCTAACATCCGTGCCCATCTTCCTCTACTTTATATGTGGGATGCCTGCCACAGCATGGCTTGCTAAGCGGTACCATGTCTGCACCCGGGATCCAAACTGATGAACCCCAGGCTGCCGAAGCGGAACGTGTGAATTTAACTGCTGTGCCACTGGGCCGGCCCCTATAATTTTAATGTCTTTAATGATGCTATGTACAGACAAAATTGTAAGATTTATAAAAAATATTTTTACCAATTCTCAGAGTTTCCTTGAATGACATATAAATACCAAGTGATTATATTTATTTGTCAAGTATTTGCTAAATAAAATGATATTGCTTTTCTTCTTTATTTTTTTAAAATTTCAAACGAGTGAGAGTAACACCTAGTTTAAATCATAAGTTAATGTTTTAGAACTTATAAAATAAAGTTTTCTTCTTAGTCATAAATTTTATTTTAGTCCTATTCTACCAATAAGGCATCTGTTATGACACATGCAGCCTATTTGACAGAAATACAATTTCTTTCCATGCTTTTCTACGTTATTTGTGCTCCTCTAAGTAGCCTGAAAAGAGCAGTGTAATTTTGATTGTTCCTCTTTTTCTTAGAAAAGTGCTGAATCAACTTCATAGTCATTCCGGAGAAAGGTACCATACACGATGTCAGCGTCAACCTGCACAAAGGGAAAAAAGAACTCTGAATGTTGACATATTAATTAGCAAATATAGAACTGTTTAAAAATGATAGACGTAGGAAAACAGTCTATTTTTGTCACATCAGTCCAATGCAGCATCACCAGAGAACCAATGACAGGGCCACAAAATCCTTCTCCATATAAATCTCAGGTGTTGTAATCAAAGCACATTGATATTGCTGATATTGTACTTGAATATCGGCATGTAAAAGATTCTTAAATATAATAATAATAGTATTTTAAAAGTTGTAATCTGAGTTACCCCCAACTGCCCTTCATCATTTCTCCCTCTGAATTGTGCCATATCTCTTTGATCTCTACAAGGTGTACCATGTGTTTCTTTCAGAGCTGGTTTTGACACATTGTCCTATGAAGATGTTTGTGGATCTGGGGCTGGTGCTGGTGGAGCTCAAAGGGTGCTGTACTCTGTGGATAGATACAGACAGGATCAACTTTATCTAAAAATGTGAAGAAGGTGTATATAAGAATTAAAACTGGAAGGAAAATTACAATCATGCAATCAAAGCCCTTATTTAAGCAAAAATAGGTCAAGAAGCTGGTGCAGGTCACCGGAGCAAATCCGTGGCAGAACTGGGATTGGAGTTGGGGCTCACGAAGGTCTCTTGCTCTGAAGAGAAATTTCCGTGTTTAGCCCTTAACATCTCCCATGCTGAGGCACTGACTGTCCTATGCTCTGTCCAACACCCATTTCTCATTGACCTGCTCCAAATTATCTGTTAGAGGACATCATTTGACTATGGTAATTCACAGAATCCTCAGTAGGTCAGAGGGCTTCTTAAACACTCCTCAGGAATAAGGAGTTCACCATCTTAAAGTGCAACTGGATACATTCTGAGACAATATAACAAAGATCTTTTAGTGAGCCTTGAATCCACATTATTATGATTTTCACCTGTCCACCGCTCTTCTCGATGTCTCCTAGAGTAAGACTGCTCAATAGCCCTTCCGATATTCTCAAACTGGGACCATGTTTTTCTCTGCTCAGATTTCATCTCTCCTGATCTATTAAAAGTTATTCACACAGTAGTGTCCATATATCCTTCATCATCCTCATTGTATTCCCCTGGATGTGCTTAAGTGCTAACGTTGAACCTCTCACAATTAATTTTAAGGTAATAATAGTAACGATAATTTCAAAGACAGACTTTGATGGAAATTGCTTATGAAAGTTTGTATGAGAATAAATATCCCATTTAATCTAAATGAGATGATTCTGGGCAGAAATTTTCATGATCATTTATTTCTAGTTCTGTCAATTTGTTCTGATGAGGTCACTTGCGTATAAGACGTAAAATAAAAAAAGAAAGGATAAATGGCGCATTTTTTTCTCCTCTACACAAATACAACCCAATCCTGGTGGCTGCTTTATATTGAACTAGTTTTGTGTACGTATTGTTTAATAGTTTGAGCTTTGTGGAGACGTTGAAGGAGGAGAAAGAGGAAGGAGAATATAAAGACAACGTGCGACCAAAAATGAAGAAAACTGAATCAACCTTCTTGTAGGAGATGAAAGAACAAGAACCATACCACCTCGACATCTCATTCAGCTATCTTGACCACAGGAAGTAAGAATGTAAGAGTTGAGTCAGTGCCTTGAAAGTCAGAATTCCTGAAGTTACATTTTTTTGGTTCCCAATTACCTTAAGAAAATTTATCCAGATTGTTTATGTTAGACTATAACAAGTCAACCAGGCAACAGTTTTGATGTAGCTGTCATTGTCACCACGTGTGTGATGTTAGTGGCATTCCAGGTGGCAAAACTGGACAAATGTAATAATCTTAATGTTTTGGACAACAAATCATGTAAGGTACTTGTTAGAGAAGCGTGTGAGCTCAGTGTTAGATTGGACCGTAAAGCACATCATCGTGGTCTCTCCATTTATGAAGTACATTCCAATTTCTGATTTTAAATGGAAGAAAATAACGTATCACAATATGGTTTTTGCATATGCTTCAGTATTTAACATGATTTAAAAATTAAACGGTAAAATAGCTTAAGTTTCTTTTGAGTTTTCTGCCTCCATTTAACCCATACAGTTTAAGCATAGAGTAATTTTAATCAGTCTTTGCATATTTTTTAATTAGCTCATCCTTCTCTAATTAGCTGAAGTTCTCATTAGAGTCTTCCTGCTCCTTATCTCTGAAGGACAGTGCCATAATGAAGGTGAAGGACACTTAGAGGACTAAGGAGACAGCATATAATTTATAATTTATAATTTAATGTGACAAGTTGACGTTTCATTTATTATGATGAAACCATTTTGGGGAGGAAGGACAACTCACATTTTAGAAATACGTGTATTAGTAAGTGTGATTGTAAAAATAGCAAATGAATACAGTTATAACTTATCTATCCCCAAATTCTTCAGCTTTGGGGGAGGGACGCTCTTCCTCTAGTAGTCAACTAAAACCCCCAAGTCTCCATCCTGTGTGATTGCCAGAAGTCCAATGCTCTCTCTAAACGCTGTATTTTACCAAGTATTTGTTCACATTTTAACATCATTGAAGTAGGACGTGTCCTACAGTTGATGTAATCTTGCAATCACTGTCAGCCAGGCAGCAGTTGTGAAACAGTGATCATTGTCATCACACGTGTGACCGGTAGATATTCCTGATGGCACAACTGGCCAGTTATGAACATTCAGATGTAAAGACAATTTGAGGAAGGAATATGAGCTCTGTTTGTTATACAAAATCCTTTTCACAAGTCCCACAGCAGGATTAGGAAAGCACCAGCTTCAAAACTAGTATCACTGGCTTGGAAGAAAATCCCAGAATCACCGTCAGAGTACTCTTTGAAGACATGCTGCATCACCAAGATAGCGTGGGAAAACCAAGATATCAACCACCCTGAGTCAAAAAGTGACTCAGAGAGCCAGACTTATAAAGAGGAGTCAGATATAAGAAGCTTTAGAACTGTCTTACCCAATTTATTTTCTTACATTTTTATGTATGTGCAAGAGTGATATGTAATAAAAATCTATGTACAAGTAAATCTAAAAGGGCTTTTTACTTAAGTATGAAATAAAAATCTAAGTTGTAAAAAAACATTGTATGACGGGCTGGCCCCGTGGCCGAGTGGCTAAGTTCGCGCGCTCCGCTGCAGGCGGCCCAGTGTTTCATTGGTTTGAATCCTGGGCGCGGACATGGCACTGCTCATCAAACCACGCTAAGGCAGCGTCCCACATGCCACAACTAGAAGGACCCACAACGAAGAATATACAACTATGTACCGGGGGGCTTTGGGGAGAAAAAGGAAAAAAAATAAAATCTTTAAAAAAAAAACTGTTAAAAAAAACATTGTATGATAGTTTAATTGGCAATAGTTTTTCTCTCTTTGTGGCACATAGAACAGTGGTGTACCTTAAAATAATGGCATCTTAGATTCAAAGAAATATTATATTTCTAGGAATTTCCAGGGAGTCATTACATGCTTTACCGATTAGTACTGACTGTTGCTCGTCATCTTTCTGATGATGCTAGGCTTCATGTACATCATAGGGCCACTTCTCAAGATCTGTGCCATAAGGGAAATTTTAACCTGGAACATTTTATAGCATTTTGTTTAGTGTCCTCTGCTCTGCTCCTCCACAGAGAAGTCCTTTCTAGATCTCTCCTTGGTCTTGCTTCTATCTATTGCAAAAAACAGCTTGCCTTGCTAAAAAAGGCTGAGGACATTCCTTTTTTAGAAAATGCTATAAAGACTGTATCTCAAGTAAGAAAAAAAAATCCAATAACGTGTTACCATAATGCCACAAGCAAATGGTTTGCCTATTTGCCTGGATATCTGGATACATAGTCCAACAATTAGCGGATTTATGGCAAAAATAATTTAAAATACTTTTAGGTATCTAAAAGTGCGTAAATGATTGTGCAAATTATTCCTTAGTATTTAATGATCTTCAGAGAGAAAAATCTTAGTAAGATAATGTAATTACATTACTTAGAAAAATGTCACGTATTTAAAATATGTATAGACAGGACATCACAGCCTCGGTTATGAAAAGGTGTGTACTGTTATAAAAAGGTGTAAAGGATTTTGTATAACATTTTATTCACTAATATAATAAATAAAGTCCATAATTATTTAACTCTGTCAACTATAAGAGTAAATACATTTTATTCAAAATTATGTTGAAAAATTGATTTTCTCAGTTCAACCTCAAGAGCAGGTTTCCATATGTACTCATCAGGCACCAGTTGTACTCTTTCTATGTGCAGGACATTATGTTAGAATCTACAACAGATAAAATGTCCTTGCTTATAATATAGTAGAAAAAAGAATTTCAGTAAGGAGAACAAATATTATGCTTGGCTGCTATAGTTTCTTTTCCTTATTTCCTCGCAAACAAGAAGTATAATTTTTAGAACATGAATTTGGAATTAGGCGTCAATTTACCTCTCAGACTCCCCATTCCTTTATATGTAAGATTGGAAAAATATTACCTACCTCACAAGGTTGTTATGAGGATAAATGAGATAATGCTTGTAGCTCATAGTAGGTGCGCAGTGTTGATTATTATTTAGTAGCCATAGGATATTCAGTGTTTTGAAGTTAAATGCCAGGATATCATGACTGCAGTCATCTCTGGAAGAAACATGTTCAGTGCCCTGGAAAATTATTCTCAGATTTCAAGAGGGTCAGCATGAAGTGAATTAATGAGTTGAGACATAAACAGACTTATGAAATACAGTCTTTAAAAGGGAAGTCTTAACATGTGCATTGAATTGTGTCATGGTGAAAAATGACACAGCATCAAAATAAATTCATTGGCCCTGGGTTCACTGGTATAGATTAGCATTAACCAAATCTGGGGAGTTAATTTCTCTATGCTGAGGCATTGTATTAAACTTCTAACCAATTTGCATTTTATAATATGGAGTCAAATAAATTACTCGGTTTCTGACTGACGGATATAGTATGCCCCGATTGAAATGCACAAAGTAATGTCGAAATAAATGAGTGCTAGTTTTGTTTGATAATAGATCACCTTTACATTGCAGGGGAAATCAGGTGGACTCTAAATGACAGCTTCTTCCTCATTTCCTGAGATAGAGAACTGAAAGATAACTAAGTCAATACCAATGTTTTGGGAGAAAACTTTTGGCAACTGCCGTATATAATCATTTCAGCCCCCACATTAGTGTCCTATTAAGAACAACCCAGGTATTTGTTGTTTCCCAAATGTAACAGTGCTTTGTAGATCTCTATTCCTGCAGCATTTTTTTTGAAGCACGTTAGGTATAAAAGTAGTAGAAAAATTCAAAAGTTAGAGATCTCGAAAACCTTGCTCATGATGGTTCTCTTCTTTGTCAGTTGTTAACAAAGAAATATGCTTTAATTTTAAAAATTTATCATCAAAATCTAAAAGTGTGGGCTACTAAGACATTTTTGCCAACTATTTTTGGCCTCCTGCAACATCTAACATTCTGTGTGTGTTGTAAATATTTACTCCATATTTGTATGTTTACAGTATTGAAGAACGAATCTAATTCTTTCTCTCTCTTTCTCCTTTTGCTGTTTTTGTTGTTTTATATTTTTAAAAAATTTAATTTGGCCTGCTTCTTAGCCAAATCCTTTACATTTTCTGGGACTGCAACAATATCATTTTTTAAACAAAAGTACTGGTTAAGTAAATGCTTAAATTACTTAATAGAAAAGTATTTTGTCCTGGAAACAGCAAATCAGTTAAAGATCAGTTTCTAAATAAATAACTCTCAGGTGCTTTGGAAGACCTGAAGAAACAGCCCTATCTACCTCCTAGGGGTGATATTTGATCTCCGTTATAGAAGACACCCAAAGTTTTCCAAGAAGTCTAAGCTTGAGATCAGTCCCTGACAAAGTTAACCCCTGACAGCAGCTCTCAGCTCTATGGTTATTGCTGGGGTAAAAGCAAAAGTTTACAGGAAAGCAAATTGAGGGCAACAACAAAGAAAAGAGGCTCTTGATCTTGAGTAACGCTATCTTCAAGGTTAAAAAAGCTTAAGCAATGTGATTTTTGAGATTTTTTTTCCTTCAAGGATTCTCAAGATGAGAACTTTCAAGCTGACTTTCTTGCAGCAAGTAACACTGATGTTACAGTTTTTGAATTCTTGATTTAATCAGATAAAAAAATGGAAATTAAAAAAAGACTGTTCAACTCTACATCTGCTAAATTTTATTTTCAGATTAAAACTACAATAATACATTTTAACATAATTTTTAAAACGTATGTGTAGCTAAATTAATTAAATATTTTAGGTAAACTTTTGACTTTTATCTACAGTACCAAATGTTTATATATTCACGCCCCCCAAAATGGACCCTTTTTAATCTTTTCATTAGGAATATGGGAGATGGCCATATATCAATGGATGTTTATTTTTGGGCTGTTTAACAGGCCCTGATTCCTGCATGAGTCCAAAAGCAAGTAAGAGTTTAGTATAAAAATGCCTGATTGGTTTCTTGTGATAATAACAGTGCAATTGACAGAAATAGGGAAACCAGCAAGAGAACTGATGGTGAGGAGAAGATGGCAAGGGGATTAAATGTAATAATTGGGAGGTGATTGGATTTAGCAGTGAAGTTTAAGGAGCAGGAATGACTGGAGATTAGGACAAATTGCATTAAACAAGATGTCAAGAGTTTAGCTAAGCTGTAACCCAACTTAATAGGTAAGTCTCTTGGCAAGTGTAGAGCTGAAAAGCACAATCAAGGCTGAAATGGATGAAGAAAAAAGGTTTAGTGCTTGCACGAGCAATAGAGAACACCGGGGAAAGCTCCCAAAGCAGTGTCCTGCTCTCACCAGCACTCCCCCTCCCACCCTGCTTAGTGCAGGTGTAGACTTTATACACCAGAGTGCAAAGGATATGTTGCAACTGTGGAACAACTGGGCCTGATCAGGGCGCATGTGCAAACCATTACATAACAGGTTCAATGCAACATGCCATTTAGAGCTGGAGCAATTTGCAGGGGTCGTGCTGCAACTGTGTAAGTTTCACTGTAAGATGGCAACATCTGCAGAAACAAGGACATCGTCTTCTGAAAAACAGCACATTTAGTTTCCTCCTTGTCTGGAAAACATTTGATAGACAATGTTTAGTTATGGATCAGATTTTCATTAACCCTTTCCTTGCCTGGTTTCTGGTCACAAAGCTACTCCATGGTATGGCTGTCTTGGCATGCATTCTGTTTGGCCAAGCAGCCTGCAGGGGCCTTAAACGGACACCACAAGCTCCCTCATGCAAACGCATACTCTAAATAAGCCAGAGTCATGAGCAAATGTAAGTTTCTGATACGACAGCCTCCCCTGCATCCCAGGGCCTTCCACTTGTGCTCCCCCTAGGTAAGCCCCTACCCCCACCCCCACCATGGAGCTTACCCAAACCCTGCTCTTTTGATTTGAATTGACCAATTCGCCCTTAGGCTGGGACCCCAAAGCACTTCACCTATGGACCCTAACAAAGGCATGTGCCCCAGGTGCTACTCTCTGTCTGCACTCTACCTTGACCTCCCCATGTGGCCCTTCAAGGCCATGGTGTATACTTCCTTCAGGACTTGTGAGTAATAAACTTCTCTACTTCAGTTTCTCTTATGGTCTGTTGTTGAACATTGACGCCCCCATCCGGCATCCGGTCCTCCACTTAACAGTGTTAATTTAACAGAGTCATAACACAAGGTAAGGGTTTTACCAGTTAAAAAATCTTCCAGAATATATTCTGGAATAAGTATAAATTTACCTTTATCTACTCCACTTCATGTATTTATATTATCCTCATTAAATTTCACTACTCCGAATTTTAATAAATTTTTCTTAAGGTATGACTTGAAGGCTGTGGTCTCTGATACCAGCAAATTATATAATCAGCACTTGTACTAAACGGAAGTATAATGCTCTTGGCAATTAACATTTTATCTTTTCCCCAAAGTTTTATTTTAATAATATTCTTGCTTTGAATCAGAATTAAAACAAAGGTGGACTGCATGATCTCTTAAATTTCTTCCAACCTAACGATTCACAATTATTAAAGAAATTTACAACTCTTATGGTGCAGTGGAATGTAAATAACTCTATCCTTACAACACAAATAAATAAACAAAAGACTTCCCCTCTTTATATTTAGGTCCAATTCTTCACTGCTCCACTGCTTCCAAACTCCTTGGGATTGTTCCAAGGTTGTAAGCGGAGACTTGCTGATGGGCGCACAATATAATTACACTATAGCCAAGCACTGCCCTCCCACTGCCTGAAAAGCAGAGAAGGAGGAGCACCAAGAATATGCATAAGAGAATTCAGCTCATCATTATTCATGCACCTAGAAATATAAAGTTCCATATATATATAGCATGTTGGCGCTCATGTAAATTGCTAACTCTAACAAGGCTACCAAAAAAAAAAAAAAAAGCGCAGGAATTCATGTTGTTTCTAAAGCGGGATCTGATTTTTCATCCTCACCTCCAGCCCCCTCAACCCCCACTGCTCAGTCGTAAACCTTGATGTTGCTGATTTGATGGACATAGTAGAGAGAACGTTGAAAGAACACTCGAGCTGGAAGTGCTTTACATTGGAAAAGGCACGGAGATATGGCGGAGGAAGACAAGGGAGTGAGAGAGGCAGAGGACCGCCATCAAAGAGTGGGTGGAGTAGAGAGTACATTTGACTCCAAGCGTGAGAGGGAGAGAGCAAAAAACAAGGAACTTTTGAGCTGCCCACAGGAATGGGATTTGGGTGGAGAGAAATGGGTGAAGCATATTTTATGAAGTTTTTGGCTGTATTTTTGTATTATACTCCCTCTTGTTTCTTGTTAAGAAATTTCAGTGAAGACTTATTATTCAAAACAGAAATTGTTTCCAAGATTTTGTAATTTGGTTTGTGTATGTGTGTGGGTTTTAAAAAAATTTTTTTTTGAGGGGGAAAGATTATCCCTGAACTAACATCCACCACCAATCCTCCTCTTTTTGCTGAGGAAGATGGGCCGTGAGCTAACATGTGGGATGCCTGCCACAGCATGGCTCAATAAGCCGTGCATAGGTGCATAGGTCCATGCCCAGGATCCGAACCAGCAAACTCTGGGCCACCAAAGCACAGCGGACAAACTTAACTGCTATGCCACATGGCCAGCCTGTGTGTGTGTGTGTGTGTGTGTGCGCGTGTGTGTGTTTAATGCAATAAACAGGGCCCTAAAGCAAGACCATAAGACTCAGATATTTTCAGGCTATGTCAGAAACAAGTATTATTTAAGTAAAATTTCAGATAATCCAAAAGCCAAGTCAGGAACTTGGTTTTCCATCAGAAGAGCAAATTTAATGAAATAGGATCATTAGGGAGAGGGATCCGCTGCCTGTGTGGATTCTGGGTTCTGGGTAATCAATGCTTCTGACACTCCAAACCTAATAATTACTTGGAGATGAACTTCAGAAAAGAGGAAAGAATGAGAGGAAGAGGGGTATGCGTGTGTGTGGGTGTGCGGGCATGGTTTGGGGTGGGGGAGTGTTTCTGTGAAGTGTGATGTGTTTGTGGAGGGATGTGTTTGTGTGTGGGGTGGTATGTGTGTGGTGTGTGTGTGTGCACAAGTATGTGTGCCTAAAAAGACTTCCTCTCTGGCTAGTCAAGTCTGATAGTTCAGACTGCCGGTAGGTCTCTTCAAAGTGCCCAGAGTTATTGCTTTGAGTCTCTGGACTCTTGAGGTAGACTGACATGTAATGGATACATGTACACTGATACAAAGCGTGCTCTGGTTGTATAGGTCGTTAAGAGGATGTAAGGTTCATTTCAGAGTTTCCCCCACAAGGTAGTACTCTATTTATCAAACTTCATTTCCTTAACACCCCAATCAAAACAAGGAGAAACACACAAAACTGAACAGATTAACATGCAGCATTTGCTAAATTTTCTTTAAATATTTCTCATAACACAAGTAACACATATTTGTTGTGGAAAATAAAAAATTCTGGATAAAGAAAAAATCAACTAAAATCTTCAGAGTGGCTCTTCACATTTTGATTTATATATCTAAAACATATAAGCATTAATATTTTGTTTCTTTAAAATGTGATAATATTCTATATATTTAATAACCTGATTTTACATGTGGACTATCTTTTCACATCAGGAAAGATAAATTTGTATCATTATTTTAGTTACATGACTGGATCATAATTTATTACGTATGTGGGATATTTAGGTTGTTTCCATATTCCACATGTTATTATAGAATTCTGTCTTCTTTTGGATTTCTCTAGAAGGAAACTCTGGGCAAAGATTTGAGGGCAATTGATTTACTTGGGAGGTGCAGAGAAATGGGAATTTATTCAGGAAGTAAGAGCCACTAATAAATGGTGTGTTATCAAACTAAGTACCACTATAGTCGACTGGAGTTAATTCCGCTCCACTGCACTCTGGGAGCTAGTGAGAACACAGGCCTGAGAGTGAGGGACATCAAGTACTGTGACTATTCACTTTGCCTTATAAGCTATGTATTGTCCGGCCCACCAAGTCACAAGGTCAATTGGGAACATTCAGTGGAAAGGGAACAATTATGATTGAGCCTGAGCAGGTCCCAAAGGCATAAGTCATATAACTAGGAGGCCCTATCTCCCACGTTCTTTCTCTGTTTCACTAACACTTCTTCCAACTCCCTCTCAGTCCCATGATCAGGCTTTCTGTCTATACTGAGGTCCAATAGCATGGCAGGAGCTGCTTGCCAAATGTAAATACTTTGTTGCAGTTAGCAGGGTCTTACTTCTGAGCCCTAGGAGTCTATCCTGTGTCTATCTTATTGTAGCTGGTGAAAGACACCGCATTGCTTACCACGGATACCTCTGGCAACATAGGATCTGCCAAGTTACCTGGCCCAAATAGCAGGCTGAACTTGCTACAAAATCCCCTCTGTCACTGGACTCCATTCAAAGCTGGTATATTTCCAAGTCACCTAATAGGCCTGAGTGGTATTTCAAAGTGGGGTATGTGTTTTCTCAAAAAATGACGGGGCCTACCAAGCCCTGTGTTACTTTCTTTCAGGCAAAAGGTGAAAGATGGAGGTACTTGTGCTTTATTTGGGATACAGTGTGCAATCGATTGTTTTTTATCTTGGAGATTATGTCTTGGTATGTTATAGTCTGCCGGATCCTTCAGTCTTTGCTAGTCTGGTAGATCCATAATCCATGAGTTTGTTTTTACTTTTTAAATAGCTTTATTCAAGTATAGTTCACATACCATGAAATTCACCCATTTAAAGTGTATAGGGGTTTTTAGTATATTAATAGAGTTGTGCAACCATTCATCACCCTAACAAGCAACCCCATATTCATTACCAGTTATTCCTTATTCTCACCCACTCCCCAGCCACAAGCAACCATTAATTTACTTTCCATCTCTGTAGATTGTCGAAATCTGGACATTTAAAAAAATATGGTTCTAGGGGCCAGCCCAGTGGCGCAGCAGTTAAGTTTGCATGTTCTGCTTTGGTGGCCCAGGGTTCGCAGATTCGCATCCCGGGTGCAGACCTATGCACTGCTTGTCAAGCCAGGCTGTGGCAGGTGTCCCACATATAAAGTAGAGGAAGATGGGCACGGATGTTAGCTCAGTGCCAGTCTTCCTCAGAAAAAAGAGGAGGATTGGCAGCAGATGTTAGCTCAGGGCTAATCTTCCTCAAAAAAAAAAAAAAAAAAACTGGCTCTAATTCTTGCTCTGACGCTTAATAGCCATGATACTCTCGTTGAGTCATTTAGCTAGGCAGAACCTCAGATTTTTCATTGCTAAAATTGGACATTATGTTAGTTCCTTACAGTTTTCTTGAAGTTTAATTGTTCTATCGTGGGAAAGTTCTTTGTAGTGTGATTTCTTACATGGTAGGCACTCATTAGTATTAACCTAATTTGGATTGGAAGGTGAATCCCAATCAAAACACTACTAAACCTTGTAACAATGTCATAATAGAGGTGAATTCTACATATAAATCCTGAAAATTGGAGAGTTTTTAATAATATCTTCAATTAATTTAAACTAAGAAGTTAATATTAAAATATTCCATTTTCTCTAGTTGCTATAACTTTCTATATTAAAAATGCATATATTTTACAGTAATTTTTTAAAATAAAAATAAGGCCCACTTTATCTTTATTTCTTTGGTTAACAACCTATTTAAAAAATAATTGAAAAAGTTTCATTTACTTTTAAATTTCAACTGCATTTCTAACCATCAACCACAAGTTGAAAATATTAACAAACATATTTTCCAAAGAAAACTTGCTTTTCGAAATGTTTATGTTCATTTTAATCAAATTTTTCTCTTTTACTGTATTGATTTGCAATTGAGAATCAGCGGCTCCCAGTGCTATGGAGGACTATATAAATTATTTCCTGGCAGGCCTTGGTGGCGCATATGCTTCTTCTAAGAATAACTAAGAAGCAATCTGCTGATGAATATACTTTATATCCTTAAATCCAAGTCCTTCAGGAACATTCGATATCTGTGTCACCTAAATAGAACAAATACTCTGACTCCAAGCTATTCATTCTTGTTTCTCCCATATGCCATTCAAAATCTATAGGGCACAGGTATATTTAAAATCAAAATGAAGTAATCATTCCTGTTTTACACTATACTATAATTTAAAACAAGAATATAAGTCGTTTTCAACTATCCACAGAGAAATTAACTTAACCTTAATAATAAAACCTAATGATAAAGCTACTAAATTTTTCTGTTCATGTAAATTAAACAAAAATGAATGAAAATATTCACTCCATAAAGCTGAAAGAAAAATCAGCTATCATAACTTCGCCTTGAATATCATCTTAATTTATTTTCATCATAACAATTGAAATCATAAAATTAAGGAGAAAGTGTTTTATGAATCTCTTAAAACCATTTGATGAACAAATGTCAATATTTATTCAGGTGAATGAAGGTTAGTTTATTAAAAATACTCAACCATGTATCACTAAATGGCATTTTCAAAATTATAAGAGGTAGTAGCATCTTATTTATGAGGGTCCCAGTTTGCCTTAGGATAAAAATTGAGATACTATAATATTTTTACGCAGAAGTGCTATGTCTATGATACATTTTCTTTCATTTCTAAAGATTTTAGAACTTCAGAAAATGAAACAATCTAGAACTTCAGGCAATAAAACATTTTCTCAGCATACCTTGTAGATTCTCCATGTAGTATTGGTAAAATTGGGTTGTCCCTGACTTCTCCAAACAAGGGTACAAATATTACTAGCTCACATGTTCAGTGCTTCCAGTTGCTTGGTCAGTCCTATACAAAGTGTCATTCCTTCCTAACCATTGCCAGGCCATGCTTACACAAGTCTAAGAATCAGTCCTGGCTGTTGCTCATTTCCTGGGACACCAATCTGGATCATATCCCAGAGTTCATCAAAGGCACTGCTCAGAAGCTCCACCTCTGGGACTTCCATCATTTCTGCCACCACCTTGGGAGTAGAAATCTGCTGCCCCTATGTCAGAGCGTACCTTGAGTCGTTCATAAGTACCCTGGAAAGTGAGAGAACACTCCTATTTTGATATGACCAACTAAGGATCTCACAACAAATTTGAGTGCAGTATGTTAAAGCGGTTGAGAAACAGCTCTTTCCTCTGCTCTGACATGCAAATCTAAGATCTGACAGCTTCAAGTCTCAAAAATTTCACCTGGTCACTTTCATCTGAATCGCTTCCATTAAGAGGTAAGATGAACAAGTGTAACCTTTCTTTTTTTTTTGCAGCTGGAGTTATACAAATTGAAATTTAAGGTCATCTCAAAGCTTATCTAAACTCCCTAGTAGTTTTGAATTTGAAGACTGATTTGAAATTTTCCTTGATGTTCAGTATCTGGCACATTCATTCTGAGGTCTAGTGTGAACTGCTGAGAGAGGAGCTTCTCTAATTACGATTGCTGTCTCCTCTCCAATCTTAGCCTACACCAAGGAGAATGATATATTAAAATAAAATGACAAAGGCACTGGAATGAAAAAAGAATATTTAGAAGTTCCCCCAAAGCTTAACTCAATTTAGAACTGAAAATAACCACTGACACAAGGATAAAATTGTTTTCTTTTGTCTGGCCTTGTCTGAAAATAGTAACTAGTGAACCATATTATGATCAATACCATTAAAGCTAACTTCAAAGAAATCCTCTTTATTAGCCCTCTCCCACATGCAATCCATCTGTACCTCTTATAGCTTCTATTCCTTTATTTCTACAATATAATCTCAAATCCACCCATGTCTTTCCATCTCCACCAACAGCAAATTAGCCCAAGCCTCTGGTATCCTGCAGAGAGATTATTGCAATTGCTTCTCCAATTACAATAAATATATATTTTTAAGTGTAATGTTAATTCATTCCCAAAAATGTTAGAAAAATTGTAACAAAATGAATACACAAGAGGAATAATCACAACTCGAGTCAAGAATTAGAATGTTATTAGCTTCTTAGAAGACCCTTCAAAAATGTTTTCTCCATGCTACTTTTGACAGTCATTTGGACTGTCCTCAGTTTAGAAGTATAATGAATAATGCTGCTTTAGACATTCTGCACAAGTCTTTTGTGCATATACACTTCTCTGGTGTGTATGTACACCTAGGAATTGGATCAGGTGGAAGGGATGTGTTCACTTTGCTGCCAGTTTTCCAAAGTGGTAGCATCAATTTACACTTCCATCCATGGTGTCTGAGAATTCTAGTTGCTCTTCTTCCGTGCCAACACTCGGCGTTGTAGACGTTTTGAATTTTAGCCTTTCTGTAAGTATGTAGGACCATTTTTTACCAAATGACTAATGATACTGAGCAACATTTAATATGCTTATCTGCCATTTATATATGTCATATATCAATTATGAAGTACCTGTTCAAGTCACTTACCTATTTTTTGGGGGTGGAGGGGAGATTGTAATTTTTTTTTATTTTTATGTGGCATTCTTTATATATTCTGGATTTGAGCCCTTTGTGAATATCTTGTTCTACAACTATCTTGTTGCATTCAGTGGTGTGCCTTTTCCTTCCCTTATTGATATCCTTTCAGGACCTTTCATTCTTTAATGTCATTTAATTCTTTAATTTCAATTAGATGTCCTTTGGGGACGTGTCATTCTTTAATTTTAATGTTCAGTTTGTCAATCTATCATTTCCTTTATGAATGATGCTTTTTGAGTCCAATTTAAGAAAAATTTGCCTGTACTACAGTGATTAAGATATTCTCCTAGGGGCTGGCCCCGTGGCCAAATGGTTAAGTTTGTGCACTCTGCTTTGGTGGCCCAGGGTTTCGCCGGTTCAGATCCTGAACACGGACATGGCACCGCTCATCAGGCCATGCTGAAGCGGTGTCCCACATAGCACAACCAGAGGCACTCACAGCTAGAATATTCAACTATGTACTGGGGGGTTTAGGGGAGAAGAAGAAGAAGAAGAAGAAAGAAGATTGGCAACAGATGTTAGCTCAGGTGCCAATCTTTAAAAAAAAGAAAGACATTCTCCTATGTTATTTTCTTGAAGATTTGTTGTTTTGCCTTTCATTTTCCGATCCACAATTAACTAAGAATTGACTTCTGTGAATGATGTGAGGTAGGGGGTCAAGTATTTTCCCCTCATTCCAATAGTCGATTAATGCAGTACTATTAATTGCAAAGACTCTGCCCTTCCCTCGAGTGCCAACATTTGTTTTAGTCAAATGTCCTTATATGGGTAGTATATTTCTGAGGTCGCTATTCAATTTCAGTAATAATGTTTCTATCCTTGCACCAACAGTACATCAATAGTTTTTATTTTGTAGCTTTTTAATAGGTGTTGATATCTGATAGAGTATGCCTTCCTCAGGTTAACCTGGTTGTTCTTGTTCCATTGTATTGCCTTAGAGATTATACAATAAGCCTAGCAATTTACACATAAACACATAATATAGTGGGCATTTTATTGTGATTGCATAAAATCTAAAGATGTCTTTGGATGGAATTGAGATTTTTACAATGTTTAGACTTCCAAGCCATGAATATGGTGCATCTATGTGTTTATTTACATTTTCTTTTTCAGCAATACATTTTGTTTAATTTTCCTGGTAGAAATCTTATACACATTATTAGGCTTATTCCTACGTATTTGTTGCCTTTTGATGTGATAAAGGGAACCAAATTTTAAATTTCTTTTCTTCTTTTCTTTGTTGATATAGAAAAATACAATTGATGAAGGCATATTGATCTTGTATCCAGAAATCTTAGGACATTTACTCATTAGTTCAAATAATTAATCTGTAGCCTATTTGGATTTCCTATGAATGCAATGATGACTGCAAATAATGATAATTTATCTGTCTCTATATAAACCTGGTATACCTTACATCTTTCTATTGCTTTATTGCACTGGCCTGAACCTCCAGGGTAATGTTAAACAGATGGGATGATAGTAGAAATGCATGTCTTATTTTTGCTTTCAGGGGAGAAAACATTTATCTTTTCATCATTAGGTATTATGCCTTTTGAATTATTTCCTGTAGATATTCTTTAGTTTGCTAAGAGTTTATACCATGGGTGGATGATGAATTTTCTCCTTTATTGGGGAATTACATTAATCTCCTAATGTTAAACCAACATTTCATTTCTGGAATAAACACAACGTGCTCATGATATATTACCTTTCTTATTATCTTTGTCATATTTTGAAGTTTTGGTATAGGATTATGATAACCTCAGAAATGAATTGGGGAATATTTTCACGATTATCTGAAAATATTTGGTTAAGATTGGTGTTATTTTGTCCATAAATGTTTAGAAATTTCACTGCTAAAGTCATGTGTGTGCATATAATATATTCCATTTCTTCTTGTATATATATACATATATATATACACACACACACACACACACATATTTTATTTCTTCTCATGTCAGCTTTAGTATGATTTTTATACATTTCATTTAAAACTTCAAATTTAGTTTTATGACAATGACGCCCTCTTTTTTATTCAGAATATTGAGAATTTGTGCCAGTTTCTTCTTGTATTTTTTTCTTCACCATCTCTGCCAGGCATTTATAAATCTTATCAGTCTTTCCAAGGAACGAAATTTTGGCTTCGTTAACTTTTCTATTACTTATTTGTTTTCTACTTTATTTTTTATTACAACTGTGATGGGATACAATTAAAGTACACTAAACTGCACATATTTAAGATGCATAATTTGATCAGTTTTGGTATGCATATACGCCTGAGAAACAATCGCCGCATTCAGGATAACCAACATTTCCTTCAGGTCCACAAATTTCCTCGAGGTCCTTTGTAATCCATCCCTTCCTCCAGCCCCATTACATGTAACCGGTGATCTAATATCTGTCAATATAGATTCATCTGCATTTTCTAGAATTTTATATAAATTGATAATAAGGTATATACTTTTTTTTTTAACCTGGCTTCTTTCACGCAGAATAATTATTTTGAGATTCATCCATATTGTTGTATGTATCAATAGTTTATTTCTTTTTTTGCTGAATAATATTCCATTGTATGAGTGTATCACAGTTTATTCCTTCAATCTTTCTATGTTCTTATATTTAAGATTGTCGCATAACCAATACATAGTTTGGTTTCTTTTAACCCAATATTACAATCTTGTTATTATTACCATTGCTTTTTTTTTTTTAATTTACCATTTTACTATTTGTTTTCTAACTAACACACGTTGTTTTCTTTCTCTCTCTCTCTCTTTTTGGTCACTTTTGGATAGATTAAGCACTTTTTATTACTCCATGTTTCCCTTCTATTGGTTTGCTACTTTTACATTTAAAAAATCTTAATAGTAGGCTCTTGGGGTCAGCCAGGTGGCACAGTGGTTAAGTGCGCACATTCTGCTTCGGCAGCCCGAGTTCACCAGTTCAGATCCCGGGTGCAGACATGGCACCGCTTAGCAAGCCATGCTGTGGCAGGTGTCTCACATACAAAGTAGAGGAAGATGGGCACGGATGTTAGCTCAGGGCCAGTCTTCCTCAGCAAAAAGAGGAGGTTTGGCAGCAGATGTTAGCTCAGGGCTAATCTTCCAAACAACAACAACAAAAAAGAACAGAAAAAAAATCTTAGTAGGCTCTCTAGAGATTATCCTATGTATGCCTGATATATTGAAGTGATATAATTAATATTTTTTCAACTACCTAGATATTCGCCCTTTCTTACTTACGTGTGTACCTACTTCACTCCTTCCTACATCTCTGAGCTGCTTTCTGGTGTCCTTTTCCTTCTTGTCATTTGTTACAGCCTTTCGTGTGGGTCTGCTGGTAACAAATACTCTAAGTTTTCATTTTTGAAAGTATCTTAATTTCTCCCTCATTTGGACAGCTATTTTCACTGATTATTGAATTTTAGGTTTGCAGTTATTTTCTTTGAACCTCTAAAGATAACTTTCTACTGTTATTGGCCTCATTTGGGTTCTTCTTTTGAGAGATCAGTTGTCAGTCTTATTGTTGCATCTTTACAGGTACGTGATCCATTATTGCGAGATTTGGCAGCTTTATAGATTTTTTCTTTCTCTTTTATTTTCAGCGGATTCATGATGGTGTGCCTAGGTGTGATATTCTTTATATTCACAGGGCTTTGATGCTTTTGTGTCTGTGATTTGATGTCCTTAATTGGTTTTGGAAAATTCTTTTCCATCATCTTTTCAAATATGGCTTCTTCTGTAGGACTTTTCCTCCCTCTTCCTTTAGACTACACACGTCTCACGTGTATCACATGCCCCTTTCTCTATTTTCATCCTTTCGTCTCTTTGCTTCCACCTGGATATTTTTCCTGACCTAAACTTTGTTCACTAATTCCTTTTTCAGCTTGTCAGATCTGCTGGTGAGCATATCTATTGGTCCTTATTTTAATTCCTATACTTTTGAGTTCTAGAATCTCCTTTAGGTTGTTTTTTATAGTTTCCAGTTTCCTGTGAAAACTTCCACTTTGCCGTTTAATACTGTGAATGGATACATTAACTATGGTTATTTTAAAGAATATCTCTCTGCAAACTTACTTGCTTAAACCCCTTCATTCTTTTCCTATTACACTTAAAAAAAATCCCAGCATCCTTCCCCTGGCTTAGATGGCCATATGTCGTGTGACTCCTGCTTGACTCTTCAACTCCATCTATTATGACACTCTCCACCCCCTACTCTTTAAGCTGTAGTTGACCCTGCAGCTGCAGTAAGCTTTTCTTCAAGTCAGAGTCTTTCTCTTCCTTGGGTTCCTTACATCATTCAAATACCGTCTTCTTAGTGACTCTTCTCAGTATTTGCCTTTTCCCATTCCCAGCCCCTTCCTCACCTATGACGGCAATGACTATTTTTTTTTTCTATTGTAAATCCCAGTCCTAGCACATTACTTGGCACATGGTAGGCATCAAATATTTGTGAATGAATTATTCAGAGTATGAAAGCTAAATTTCTCCTATTTATCAGTTCCTTTAACAATAAAAAAGAGGAAAAATATCTCATTCATCTTTTTATCTCTCAGAGCACCTAGAGTATATTAGATGATTGTTTAATACACTTAACAAATTGAGCTGAGTTTTAAAATGCTCATGGATGTGAAATTCATAGACAGTATGAGTATATATATAATATAGGAATGTCTACAATGTATATTCCTCCATATCTATATCATATATCTATGGATGATATGACCATACCTACTGAGGCAACAATACCTATTACTAACATTCTTAAACACTTATATGATGTTAGTGAAGTTGGGAATTTGACCTTTCACAGTTTTTCACCAGTAATTTTTCCTACGACTTTGAATATCTGTAGTTATAGTAAAAACATAGTTTGATCATGATTCAAATATACAAGCAGAGAGGAGAATTTGATTTGTAGGAATTACTTTAAAATATGTTTTCAGATCAGTTTATTTTTAATATGTCAATTATTTTTTTAAAAACCCATGCAAAATTACTTGAATAATTAATAATTTCCCTTTATTGTCTAAGAAGGTGTCAAATTGGCATTCTCTGACAGTGGCTTTTCCAACACTTCCTGTGAACTTGTAGAAAACAACAAAACTAGACTGGCACCAAAAACTAAGACTTGGCAGACAACTTGGTGCTAAAATCCAGAAGGAACTTCTATTTAGCAAAAAATACCAAGGAGTTAATTGAAAAGCACAAATTTGGCTTGCACATTCCCTGAAACATAGCAGCCTGCTAGCCCTAAGAAGTAGGTAGAAGGAAATTATAGCTCTTCTTTTTTCTCTAGATTTCACCTCAGAATAGATATATTTGGCAGATTTATACCAAAGAGATGATTGGCTCATGTACTTCAACATGCATGACTGCTGCTTCCGGAGGTGAATGGTTTACCCTTGTACTCAGCTACCCCTCATTACTACTTATCTTTTTATATCTATTCAGCTACTGTGTTTGCCAATAAATGGTAAGGGAGTTTGCTAGAAATGGCACACTGAACTTCTGATGAGTAGCCTCCTTAGGTGAAAGAAGAGACAAACTCAGCAGCAGCAAGGCATGATGATAATGGTAAATTTTCACCTACTGTACTGGTTTGAAGTACCCATGTACCCTGTCATGTGCACAGCACAGGATTCCACCTGGTGAGTCAGGGTATAGCAGTGAATGCCACTAGACACTGGGAAATTTGGATACTATCTAACAATAACAACCATTTCCCATTCCATCCCAGGAGTGGGGATCTGGGAGAATGATGCTAATAGCAACCAAATGGAAACTCAACAGGAGTAGGACTATTACTGACATAATACTGTTACTAGGTTTGTTGGGAAACAACAGAGCTGAGATGCAAAAGCCAAGATGAATAAGAAATTTGTTGAAATAAGACAAAGTTTCAAGAATACAAGAACATAATCTCAAATTAAAACCTACTTTGGAGGTAATAAATGGAAATAATAACAGGAGAAAAAACTCAAGTGATGTGGAATATGAATATGAGAATCTCAACCAGAAGATGAAGAGAAGAAGACAATGAGTTAAAACAGTAATAAAGAATTTTGTCCATAAGAAAGCAACAGATCCGGCATCAAGATAGCAGTGTAGGAGGACTCCAAACTCACCTCCTCCTATGGACACAACAAATTTACAGCCAATCTTGGAACAATTACCCCTGAGAGAAAACTGAAAACCCTCCACAATAAGGGACAGTGTTGACTGAGGTGGAATAGGCAGAAATTCCTTTCTGGAGAGGAAAAAGTCATATCTTAGTGACAGAGCTTCATGGCTAGAAGTAATCTAAGGTACAAAGCTTTCCCTGGAAGAGTGAGGGATCTGAGCAGGAGAGCTTTGCCACGATAAGCAACTTTTGGACTCAGCACAACCAATACAAGTGTCATAATATCTGGCTTTGCTGGCTATTAACAACAATGGGCAATGCCCCCAGAAAAGCTATTGGACATAAGAGAAAGAAAAGCATGCTCTTAAAAGGCCAACACACAAATTCACCCATTTCAGAAAGCAACATAAAATCACCAGAAAGAAAGCTGCACGGTCCTTTGCTGGAAAGAGACTCACTTGATAGGCTCTAGGTGCATCTCAGCAAGAGGTGAGACCTCCTCAGGCTGGGACCACCTCCCCAGGGACTGAGACATAGGCAGCAGCCATTATTGTGACCTAGAATAGGCATGCTGACATAGACACTGGCAGATGTCATTGGAGTTCTTCCCCTGGCCTGTTAGCACAGGGGTCTGCCCCACCAACAAGAGCACCAATTTAATCCAATTCATCCAGGGAAGGCATCCCTCCCTAGGGATGACCCCACCCAACAGCAAGCTCTCAGTCAACTTGTTGGGCCAACATAGGCAGGGCATGTGAGACATCTGCAGCAGGGTGAGTGGGCCCACCTCTGCAGGGTAGAGTGTGTGCAGTGGGCAGAGTGTGTGCAAGAAGTGGGCCTGAATTGGTAGAATGTGTGGGGACTCTGCAGTGAGGTGAGTGGGGCTGCTTCAGTGGGTTGGGGTATGTGCATGGGGCAGGACTGTGTTGGCAGGGTGGGGCTTGTCAGCTGCAGCAGACTTGCACTTCTCAAACGGCCACATAGGGAATTGGCCCCACCTTCCAATGCCTGAAACAATTATGTGCTGCTACGCCTGAGGCAGGCCCCACCCAGCTGCACTCCTGAGAGGGCTGAAAACAGTGTTGCAAGCCAGAGGTCCACAGCAATTGTAAGCCCCTGAGCCTAGGAACCAGCCATGCTGGGGTCCTACTCACATAACAGAAAAATTGCAGCAGGAGTGTGCTATTAGACCTTGCAGCCAACTGTGCTGTGGCTCCCCATACCCAGTAAAGTGACTGAAGGGGCCATAGCAGCCACAGGCAGCACAGCATTACAACCAGCCAGCTAGGGAGACAGCCTCACCACCTCAGGCATATGCAGCAAAAGTAACCCTGCAACAACAAAAGGACACACATAGCCCACACAGGGGACACTCCTGGAAGATTTGGAACTTATGACAAAAGGGAAGCACAGTGCTGGGCCTCATAAGGCATCTCTTACATAAGACAACTTCTCTAAGATTGGGAGACGTAGCCCCTCTACCTAAAACACAGATGTAAGCAAAGAGAATGAGGCAAACTGAGCAGACAAAGGAATATGTTCCAAATAAGAGAAAAGGACAAGTCATCAGAAAAAGAACTAAATGAAACAGAGATAAACAATCTACTTGATAAAGAGTACAAACTAATAGTCATAAGGATGCTTACTGATCTTGGGAGAAGAATGAATGAACTCAGCGAGAACTACAACAAAGAATTGGAAAATATAAAAAAGAACCAATCAGAAATGGAGAATACAATAATGGAAATGAAAAATTTACTAGAGGGACTGAATAGCAGAGTAGATGATAGAGAAGAACGGCTCAGTGAGCTGGATGGAACACTAGAGGAAATCAACCAAGCTGAACAGATAAAAGAAAAAAAATTAAAAAGAATGACAGTCTAAGAGACCTCTGGGACAATATCAAGCATGCTACCATCTGTATTATGTGTGTACCAGAAGGAGAAGAGAGAGACAAAGAGGCAGAGAATCTATTTGAAGAAATAATAGCTGAAAACTTTCATAACTTAAGGAAGGAAACAGACATCCAGTTACAGGAAACACAGAGAGCAGCAAACAAGATAAACCCAAAAAGGCCCACACCAAGACACATTATAATTAAAATGTCAAGAATTAAAGATAAAGAAAGAACCCTAAAAAGCCACAAAAGAAAGGCAACAAGTTACAGACAAAGGAAACCCCATCAGGCTATCAGCTGACTTCTCAGCAGAAACTTTACAGTCTAGAAGGGAATTTCATGATATATTTAAAGTGATGAAAGGAAAAAAACCTACAGCCAAGAATACTCTACCCAGCAAGTTTACCCTTCAGAATAGAAGGAGATATAAAGATTTTTCCAGACAAGCAAAAACTAAAGGAATTTATCACCAAGAAACTAGCCTTATAAGAAATTCTAAATGGACTTATTTAAATGGAAAAGAAAAGACCACAAATAGGAATAAGAAAATTACCAAAATAATCCAATAAAATCTCTGATAAAGGCAAATATTTAGTAAAGGTAGCAGATCAACCACCTATGAAGCTAATATGAAGGCCAAAAGACAAAGGTAGCAAAATTATCTATTTCCGTGATAAGAGAGTAATGGATACACACACAGAAAAAAGAGTTTGCATATGATATCAAAAACATAAATCATGCCAGGAGAGTAAGAGAGGAGATTTTAGCAAGAAGTCAAAGTTAAGAGACCATCAACTTAATATAGATTGCTATGTACATAGGCTATTATATGTGAACCTTTTGGTAATCAGAAACCAGAAACCTATAATAAATATACAATAAATGAAGAGAAAGGAACCCAAATATAATACTAAAGAAAGACATCAAACCACAAGGGAAGAGAACAAGAGAAGAAAGGAATAGAGAATAACTACTAAAACAACCAGAAAAAAAGTAGCAAAATGATATTATCACAAATTCTTATCAATAGCTACTTTAAATGTCAAGGAACAAAATCTTCCAATCAAAAGGCATAGGGTGACCAGTTGTATATCAAAAAAGACCATATAAATGCTGCATACAAGAGACACACTTCAGATCTAAACTCACTCACAAACTGAAAGTGAAGGGATGGAAAAATATACTCCATGCAAATGGCAATGAAAAGAAAGTTGGGGTAGCAATACTTATATCAGACAAAATAGACTTTAAAACAAAAACCGTAACAAGAGACAAAGACGGGCACTACATATGATAAAGGGAACAATCCAACAAGAAAATATAATTTGTAAATATCTATGCACCCAACATAGAAGCACCTAAATATAGAAAGCAATTATGAACAGACATAAAGGAGAAATAGACAGTAATACAATAATAGTAGGGGTCTTTAACATTCCACTTACAACAATGGATAGATCATCCAAACAGAAGACCAATAAGGAAACACTAGCCTTAAAGGACACATTAGACCAGATGGACTTAGTAGATATACACAGAACATTCCATCCCAAAACCACAGAATACACATTCTTTTCAAATGCTCATGGAACATTCTCCAGGATTGATCACATATTAGGCCACAAAACAAGTCTCAATAAATTTAAGAAGATTGAAATAATACCATGCATCTTTTCTGACCACAAAGAAATGAAACTAGAAATCAACTACAGGAAGAAAACCAGAAAAGCCACAAAATTGTGGAGATTAAACAAAAGGCTACTGAACAATGATTGGGTCAATAAAGAAATCAAAGGAGGAATCAAAAAATTCCTGGAGACAAATGAAAATGAAAATACGACATGCCAAAATCTGTG
This sequence comes from Equus przewalskii, assembly GCF_037783145.1. Lineage (NCBI taxonomy): Eukaryota > Metazoa > Chordata > Mammalia > Perissodactyla > Equidae > Equus > Equus przewalskii. The sequence goes on along the minus strand of NC_091834.1, from coordinate 71,317,725 downwards.
GGATACAGCAAAAGCGTATCTAAGAGAGAAGTTCATAGCAATTCAGGCCTACCTCAACAAAGAAGAAAAATCCCAAATAGACAATCTAAAAGCGCATCTAAAGGTACTGGAAGAAGAACAACAAACAAAGCCCAGAAGGGAGGAAATAATAAAAATCAGAGCAGAAATAAACAATATAGAGACTAAAAAACAATAGAAAAAATTAATGTAACCAAGAGCTGGTTCTTTGAAAAGATAAACAAAATTGACAGAACCATAGCTAGGTTCACCAAGAAAAAAAGAGAGAAGCTCAAATAAATAAAATCAGAAATGAAAGAGGAGAAATTACAGTGGACACCTCAGAAATATAAAAAATAGTAAGAGAATACTATGAAAAGCTATATGCCAACAAATTGCATAATCTAGAAGAAATGGATAAATTCTTAGAAACATACAACTTTCCAAAACTGGACCAAGAAGAAGTAGAAACTTTGAATAAACCTATCACGAGTAAGGAGATTGAAACAGCAATCAAAAACCTCCCAAAAAATAAAAGTCCAGGACAAGATGGCTTCACTGGTGAATTCTACCAAACATTCAAAGAAGACTTAATACCTATCCTTCTCAAACTCTTCCAAAAAATGAAGAGGAGAGGAGGCTTCTTAACTCATTCTATGAAGCAAACATAATCCTGATACAAAAACCAGACAAAGCAACACGAAAAAGGAAAATTACAGGCCAATATCACTGATGAACATCAATGCAAAAATCCTCAACAAAATACTAGCAAATCGAATACAGCAATACATTAAAAAGATCATACATCATGATCAAATGGGTTTCATTCCAGGGATGCAGGGATGGTTGAACATCCACAAATCTATCAACGTGATACACCACATTAACAAAACGAAGAAGAAAAATCATATGATCATCTCAATAGATGCAGAGAAAGCATTTGACAAGATACAGCATCCGTTTATGATAAAAACTCTAAATAAAATGGGTATAGAAGGAAAATACCTCAACATAATAAAGACCATATATGACAATCTCACAGCAAATATCATTCTCAATGGAGAAAAACTGAAAGCTATCCCTTTAAGAACAGGAACCAGACAAGAATGCCCACTGTCACCACTCTTATTTAACATAGTATTGGAAGTCCTAGCCAGAGCAATCAGGCAAGAAAAAGAAATAAAAGGGATCCACATTGGAAAAGAAGTGAAACTGTCACTCTTTGCAGATGACATAATTTTATATCTAGAAAACCCTAAAGAATCCACTAAAAAACTTTTAGGAACAATAAAGGAATACAGCCAAGTGGCAGGATACAAAATCAATGTACAAAAATCGGTTGCATTTCTATACACTAACAACGAAGTGGCAGAAAGAGAAATTAAGAATACAATACCATTTACAATTGCAACAAAAAGAATAAAATACCTAGGAATAAACTTAACCAATGAGGTGAAAGTTCTGCACACTGAAAAATACAAAACAATGTTGAAAGAAATCGAAGAAGACACAAAGAAATGGAAAGATATTCCATGCTCTTGGATTGGAAGAATTAACAACGTCAAAATGTCCATACTTCCTAAAGCAATCTATAGATTCAATGCAATCCCTATCAAAGTTCCAACAACATTTTTCACAGAAATAGAACACAGAATCCTAAAATTTATATGGAACAACAAAAGACCCCAAATAGCCAAAGGATTCCTGAGAAAAAAGAACAAAGCTGGAGGTATCACACCCCCTGATTTCAAAATATACTACAAAGCCATAGTAACCAAAAGAGCATGGTACTGGCACAAAAACAGATATACAGATCAATGGAAGAGAATGAAGAGCCCAGAAATAAACCCACACTTTTATGGACAGCTAATAGTCGATAAGGGAGCCAAGAGCATACGATGGAGAAAGGAGAGTCTCTTCAATAAATGGTGTTGGGAAAACTGAACAGCCACATGCAAAAGAATGAAAGTAGACCATTCCCTTACACCATGGCCAAAAAATCCACTCAAAATGGATTAAAGACTTGAATGTAAGACCAGAAACTGTGAGACTTCTAGAACAAAATATAGGGAGTAGATGCTCTTTGACATCAGTCTTATTTTCAAGTGCCACATCTGACAGGGCAAGGGAAACAAAAGTAAAAATGAACAAATGGGACTACATCAGACTAAAACCTTCTGCACAACAAAGGAAACTACCAACAAAATGAAAAGACAACCTAACAATTGGGAGAAGATATTTGCAAACTATATATCAGATAAGGGGTTAATATCCAAATTATACAAAGAACTCATACAGCTCAACAACAAAAAAACCAGCAACCCAATTAAAAAATGGGCAAAAGATCTGAACAGAGATTTCTCCAAAGAAGATATACAGATCGCCAACAGGCATATCAAAAACATGTTCCACATCATTAGCTATCAGGGAAAAGCAAATCAAAACTACAATGAGGTATCTCCTCACTCCAGTCAGAATGGCTATAACTAAATGACAGGAAACAACAAATGGTGGAGAGGATGTGGAGAGATGGGAACACTTGTACACTGCTGGTGGGAGTGCAAACTGGTGCAGCCACTATGGAAAGCAGTATGGAATATCCTCAGAAAATTAAGGATAGATCTACCACATGATCCAGCTATCCCACTTCTGGGTATTTATCCAAAGAACTTGAAAATGCAAAGGCATAAAGATACTTGCACCCCTATGTTCATTGCAGCATTATACACAATAGCCAAGACTTGGAAGCAACCTAGGTGCCCATCAAGGGACAAATGGATAAAGAAGATGTGGTATTTATACACGATGGAATACTACTCAGCCATAAGAAATGATGAAATCTGGCCATTTGTGACAACATGGATGGAGCTTGAGGGTATTATGCTGAGTGAAATAAATCAGAGGGAGAAAGTCAAATACCGTATGATCTCACTGGTAAGTAGAAGATAAAAACAACAACAAACAAACACATAGCAACAGAGAATGGGTTGGTGGTTACCAGGGGGGAAGGGGGAGGGTAAAAGGGGTGATCACGCTCACATGTGAGGGGATGGATTATAATTAGTTTTTGGGTGGTGAACATGATGTAATCTACACAGAATTCGAAATATATTATGATGTACATCAAAAGCTATATAATGTTATAACCCAATGTTATTGAAATAAAAAATAAATAAATAAAATTTAAAAGAATAAATAAAAAATAAAAGTAAAAAACATAAAGTAATGCTACAAAAAGCTGTATGCCAACAAATTGGATAATCTAGAAGAAATGGAAAAATTCTTAGACTCATACAACCTTCCAAAACTGAATCAAGAGGAAATAAAGAATTTGACTAGACAAATCACCAGTAAGGAGATTGAAACAATAATCAAAAACATCCCCAAAGATAAAAGTCCAGGATGTCTGTGTCGCAATCCAATGTACACATCAGGATAAATGCAGAGAGGGCTGATGGCCACTCTGAGTTTATCATAACCAGCGTTTCAATATATACATAGCTTACATCTGTTAAACATACACAGGTGTTCTGGACAATGTAATTAGCGAATGCCAAGAATTCTTAGTGATTTCTCAAGGAGCCCTCCCTCAGCCTCTGTTTCGATATTATCATGTTATTGCTGTGCTCGTATATTTTTATCTCAGAGCGTGCAAGTCCTCCTAGGCAATGGCACCTCCTGCTCCCCATATCGTGTCTCCATCTGTGCCCCCAGGCGACCATGCCTGGCTTAGGTTGCCCCGCCCTGGAGGTCTTACCCATCATTGGCTAACTGGCCTTCTCACCTCTGGGTCACAGTTTGTTGGCAAGCCTTTTCCAGTGATTATTAACCCTTCCTGCATCAGGGTGGCTACACAGGAAACAATAGAAAAAATAAACAAATGGAGCTACAGCAACCTAAAAAGTTTCTGCAGAGCAAAGGAAATTATCAACAAAACGAAAAGACAACCTAAGAATTGGGAGAATATATTTACAAACCATATATCTGATAAGCGGTTAATATCCAAAATACATAAAGAACTCATACATCTCAACAACAGAAAAACCCTAACAACCCAATTAAAAAATTGGCAAAAGAGCTGAACAGACATTTTTCCGAAGAAGATATACAGATGGTCAACAAGCACATGAAAAGACGTTGAACATCATTATCAGGGAAATGCAAATCAAAACTACGATGAGATAGCACCTCCTCTCCTGTCAGAAAGGCTATTACTAACAAGAAATAAAAAGTATTGGAGAGGATGTGGAGAGAAGGGAACTGTCATACACTGCTTGTGGGAGTGCAAACTGGTGCAACTACTACGGAGAACAATATGGAGATTCCTCAGAAAATTAAGAACAGAACTACTATACCATGCAGCTATTCCACTTCTGGGTATTTAGCCAAAGAACATGAAAACACAAATGTATAAAGCTGTAGCACCCCTATTTTCATTGCAGCATTATTCACAATAGCCAAGACTTAGAAGCAACCTAGGTGCCCATCAAGGCACGAATGGATAAAGAAGATGTGAAATACCAACACAATGGAATACTACTTAGCCATAAAAACAATTAAATCTTGCCATTTGCGACAACATGGATAGAACTTGAGGGTATTATGCTGAATGAAATAATTCAGAGGGAGAAAGTCAAATACTGTATGATCTCACTCATAAATAGAAGATAAAGACAACAACAAACACACATAGCAACAGAGATTGGATTGGTGGTTACCAGAGAGGAAGGGTGGAATAGGGAGGGCTCAAGGGGTGATTAGGCACATGTGTATGCTGATGGATGGTAATTAGTCTTTGGTGAACAGGACATAATCTACACAGAAATCGAAATATAATGATTAACACCTGAAATTTATATAATGTTATAAACCAATGTTACCTCAATAAAAATAAATAAATAAATAAGGTAGAAGGCCTATTTCAGGAAGGAGCTAGTACCATAGATAACCATAGTATAATATGAACTAAGTGTAGTAGACAGGGAGGAACCTAGCAAGGCCCATTTGATCAAAATCCTCTCTATGTCTCATTGTCTCTGCATGGCATGGTAAACATTTGTTTACTAAACATTTGTTTTTCCATCTCCATGTGGATTGCCTTCCTCCCCTTTGAAGTCCCAAAGCACTACCCACAATATCCTCTTTTGTCTTGAGCTGAAGATGGTATTTAAATTAGTGGCTTCAGTCATTTTGGTGAGTCACTCAGTTTTCCTGTGTTTCTCCCATGTATACATTTTATTAAATTTGTTTGATTCTCTACTGTTAAAAAAAAGAAGGCAACAGAATGGAAATCTAACCTAAAATTAATTATTTCTGTTCTTAAGGAAGAAGCCAAAACACTGAAATAGAATAAATATTTAAAACGTAATTGAAAAAACATCCTAGAGATGAAACACACTAAATTGCACATATCAAAAAGTTTCATTATAGTGTAGGCAAATTTAATTATGAAAGAAACTAGTGACAATCCTGGAAAAAAATTTTGAATTACAAAATAAGAGAAAACTGCAAGTTTTCAGACAGAAAAGAGATTTTGACTAAGAAACAAAATTCAGACTGGCTTAATACTTCTCTGTAACGCTAAATGTTAGTAAACAATGGTCAACATGTACACATTTCGAAAAGAAAGCATCTTAACCCGTGAATGATATATCTAGCTAAGTTGCTATTCATGTAAAACAGAGACAGAAAGATACCCTCATAAACGCAAGGGCTTAGAAAATATACCAACCATGAATTCTTTCAAAAAATAAAATCATCAAAAACTCACTAGCCATTCATGAATTACATCAAAATTAAGAATTGACTTGTGGTGCAAAATTGTTAGTGCCTTTCACCAAAACTATTTAAACAGTTATGGAACTGATTGCAAATATTAAAAAATAGTTTTGAAAGGAAACCTCAAGCTGTAAAACATCATTCAACGAGAATAACTGCAATCTAAAATTCAGGACTTAAAACAAAGACTAAAGTTGAAAATGAAGGAGGATAGATACTGGAAAAAAAAAAAAAAGGACACTAATGTCATCTGATTGTATAGGGAGATGTTAGAAGACAGTTTTATTTTTGATTTGGATAATTGAAATTTTCATATTGAAACATTTTTAAAACAGTGAAATACCTCAAACATTCAGAAAAGCATAGAGAGTAATAAAACACCCATGTACCTACCACCCAGATTAAACAGATTTTGTTATATTTGTTTCAGATCTCTTCTTCTTGCCCCTCATTTTATTTTCTTTAAATAAAACATTATAGAAGCAGCTTAAAGCATTTTGTATCTCTCTCCCATCTATTCCCTCACCTCCCTTTCCGGTTTCCACTACAATCCTGAAGTGTATCGTGCCTGTTTTGTTTCCATGGTTACCAAACATGTTTTCATCCTTCGCCAAAGTATAAAACTGATTTATGTGTTTTAAAATTCTACAAAATGCATCATGATTTACGTATCATTTTAAAACAATATTGAGTGAAAAATGCAAACTTCAGAATTATGGAAATCCTACAGCAGTTAAAATGAATGAACTTGATTTATATGCACTAACATAAATGAATCTTAAAAACATATTATACTGTATAGAAGCTGGTTTTTGTAATAATCTAGTGTTGATACATATAAATCAAATTTAGTAACTCTTGCAAGCTGTGTGGTTTTCTGCCATACAAATACACCACAATTTATTTATCCATCTTTTGATTAAAGAATATTTAGCTTGTTTCCAGCTATTTGCTGGTAACAGCTATTCCAGGTAGATAATGGACATCTTTGTACATGTCTCTTTGTGTGATTACATGAAAGATTCTTTAGAGTAAATACCTAGTAGAAGAAATGTTGGAACATTAATTATGTACATTTTCAACTTTTATAGGTTATTTTCAAATCATGCTCCAAAGGTATTGTACTGGTTTACACCACTTGTATCTGAGAAATCCTATATATGACTTTACTCATACTGTCAAAACACTCTATATTGTCAGACTTCTAAAAATATGCATTTCCTTTACTGTTAGTGAAGTTAATCATCTTTTCTTGTATCTCATTGACATATTCCTGTTTATTCTTCTGTAATTTATATATGTATATCATTTCCCAATTTAAATTGGTATGTTTGGTTGTTGTATTTTTGAAATATAGGTTGCAGGAGTTTTCATATGACCTAGATACCCCAAATTTATCTGTTACATATTTTGAAAATATCTTTTTGCTGTCTGTGTTATATTTTCACCATACTTCTTGTATCTGTTTTATTTTTTTCAGTAATTCTCTTTATAATTTGTGCTCTCTTGTCTTGTTTGATAAATTTGTCTGTACTCCAAAGTCATAGATATTTTTCTACATTTTCTTCTAGAATTTTTAATTTGCACTTTGCATTTCGGTCTTTAATTAGGGAGACTATGTGTCTCATTCTACCAAACAAGGTCCAAAGAGTTTTAGAATTTATCCCAGATATTTCAATGCATAATGAAGTCTTATGACTAATACTTGCATTAAAGTAACCCATTATTTCTTTGGCAACCTCTCCTTTAGATTTCCAGCTTCTGCCAATGTCTTGCCTGATAAGTCTCTTCTGGTATAGTGACAGAGTTCAAAATTTAAGCCATGATTAAATCTGAGAGATGGCCAATGATAGCCCTTCTTTCTTCTCCCAACTCTCTCCAGGTACAATGTTACCAACTTCTCCTTTTCAAGGACAGCATGACAATGAAGTTCTCTCTGACACGAGGAACAGGAATAATTCACTCCTTCTGGCGTTTTGCATTTCTGAAAGTATCATACTCTATTGTCCTTGCCAGTCAATTGGTGCACCAGCCAGTTCTGCCATGGCCTGTGAGATGCAGTGTCTTCAGGCTGTCAATCAGTGTCTTCAGTGGAGATTATATGATGTGAGTTTATAAATATATGTGTGGGAGATAGAGGCTGGGCAATCCTGCTCTAGTGTGTATAAAGAGTAGTCTAAACTGTTTTGCTTGAGTGGCTTTGTAATTTATCACATGGTGTAAATCTGTAACTATTTGTATACTGTTTGGCCATGCTTTTTAATTTTGCAATAAGCCCTCCTTGCATCAGTGAGCTCAAGAAAATGAGTTCATATTTAATAAAAAATTAAGTGTTACATTTCTATTTCTCAATAAAGTTGATGAAGAAACATGTGATTTGCAGCTTGTGTGTTAACATTTGCCATCCATTATAGAGGCCCTAGTAATAACACTGACCATAGAAAATCAGAAGATATAAATCTGCTGAAGAAGTATCAATATCGAATTCAAAACTGAGTGGTTAATCAGAGAAGACTAAAAATGACAATTTAAGATGTGTAATGCAGAAGGTGGATTATGTATTACTTTGAATACTGACTTTTCATTTAGATCAAATGACTATTCTTCTAAATTAATTTCACTCATTTTCAAGCCAAGTCTTTTCATCTATGTGTGAAAAGTGCATCAACAGCTGTTAATGTGTTGCTTTAATTGGCAGAAGTAAAATTTTGCAGAGTTAAATGATGGGAAATTTTTCTTTCCAGTGTTATCAAATGCTTCAAGTAGAAAATCAGTTAATTTAATTTGAATCACATCTTAATTTTTCTTCTTGTTAATGAAATCAAAGTGAAGTTTTTGGAGACTCGTTCTGTCTGAGGCAAAGCATCAGATCTTATTTATGTTGCCACTATAAATTCGGTCAAAATAATCAACAGTGGGGGTTGGGCCACTGGCATAGTGGTAAAATTTACATGGTCTGCTCTGGTGGCCCAGGGTTGCAGGTTCAGATCCCTGGGGCAGACCTACACACCACTCATTGAGCCATGCTGTGGTGGTGTCCCACATATAAAATAGAGCAAGATTGGCACAGATGTTAGCTCAGGGCCACTCTTCCTCACACACACACACAAATCAGAAGTGAATATATATTTCTCATTTTTGTGATAATAATGTGAATACAAAGTTTTGTGGGACACAGAACAATGTAAAATAATGTTCTTACTAAATTAGGCACACTGTTGGTGGGATTATAAAATGGTGTACCCTCTATAGAAAACATTATGGAGTTTCCTCAAAAAATTAACAATAAAACTACCATACAATCCAGCAATTCCATGTCTGAGTATTCATCTGAAGGAAGTGAAAACACTAACTCGAAAAGATGTCTGCACCCCTATCTTCACTGCAGCATCATTCACAATAGCCAAGATATGGAAACAACCAAAATGTCCATTGACAGACGAATGGATGAAGAAAGTGTAGCATATACATACAATGAATATTATCCAGCCTTGAAAAGGAAGGAAATCTTGCCATATGCAACAACATGGGTGAACCTGGAGCACATTTTGCTAAGTGAAATAAGACAGTCACAGAAGGACAAATACTGCATGATTCCACTTACATGAATATCTAAAATAGTCAGACTCACGGCAACAGTAGGATGGTGGTGGCCAGGAATCGAAGGGAGAGAGGAATGGGGAGTTGCCTTCAACTGGTGTAAAGTTTCAGTTATACAAGATGGGTAAGTTCTAGAGATCTGCTGTGCAACACAGTGCCTATAGTTAACAATACTGTATTTTACACTAAAAAGTTTGTTAAAGGGATAGATACCATATTAAGTGCTCTTGCCATAATAAAAAAAGAAACATAAGAAATATATAAAAAATACATTTACAATTAAAAGTTGTAGTGCAAAAGTAACTGAAGCACAAAATGTGATGACGGTGATATTGAACAAAACAATACTTCAGACTGTGAATACATGATTATTCTCTTTGTTAACCATCATCAAATGGATCTTAGAAGCATTAAAGCATTTGAATATCTACTTTTCAATCAAGCTAGATGTTCTAAAAAGATATTCAACTTTAATATAAATTTGTCTTTTAAAGTTTGGTTATATTTTATTCAAAATCCTTTGGAATTCTTTAATCAAAGCAGCCCACAGAGGGAATGCTAAGCAACTTTAGGTTTTGAGGATTTTGGCAAATTGAGATTAGTAAAAGTAGAGCTTGAAAACAAGTTCATCTTTATAAAATCTATGGAGGATCAGAATAAATGAGACTTCAGATGACATACAAGATTACTTTTGAACTATCTTTAACTATTTTGATTTATGGGAAGAATATTTTGATGAAGCTCCTTTTAAAAATTAGGTGTATTTATATCCTCTGGGAATGGAATAAAATTGATGAGATCTACAGTTTTGTGACATCTTAATTTTGCTGAAAATTTCATAATATTCATAAGTTGAAACAACTCAGTTCATAATTTGAAAAAGTTTGGCACACAATATACTCCAAATGGAGGTTAAAAAGATAGCATCCAAGAAAATATCAGGCTAAAATTTTTCTGTGTTGTAGCAAAAAAAAAAAAAAAAAGGAAAGAAAGAATTGAGTAAATTTAGTTCTTTTGTTGATTCATGGAGCTAAAGTGTCAAACACAAAAACTAGGTTTATCAAACATGCCGATCAAGAGACATCATTTTGACAGAGTTTAGGATACTTACAGGATTTCAGGAACTGGAGTTAGTCGTGGGTGGTTTTATGGCAGAAGTTAGTAAGCATGATCTGGACGGTGACTTGTCAGATTTATAAACTAGATGACTTGCTGGAATATTCCGTGGTCTTTGGAACGTGTGGATCTGTGTTGTGTTACTGCTGCTGTTATCTTAGCTTGACACATAAGTCCTAAAAATGTGTTACAATGTTTTATTTGCACTTAGACTGTTTGTGTTGCAGGTTATAGTTTGATATCATTTATCTATTTGCAAATCACAGATCTTTTTCTTTTAGGTTGTCATTTTCTGCTTCAAGTGGCATTTCCATATCAATGAATATACATCCACAAAAAAATTTTAATGACAAAATAATATTCCAAATGTTTGAATGAACCATAACTTATTTATCCACCCCACAATTGTTGGGCATGTAAATGATTTTCATTTTGTTAATATTAGATATTGCTTATCCTTGTACATATATCAGTGAGCACTTGCCCAGTTATTTCCTTAAGATAAATTCCTAGAATTGAGATTGGTAGGTTGAAGAAAAGGAATTTTTAAAGAAGGTTTCTGACAAAAATGATCAAAATACTCTCCAGAGATTCTGCATCAGCTGAGCATGGGCTTTTTGTTTCCTCTCCACAGGTCAAACTAATTCATTCATTTATTCATATGTCAGGTACTGAGTCATACCAGTGTACATGATTTACACAGTCCCAGTCTTTATGAATCGTGGTGGTAGGGAAGTTGGAGGAGCTTAACATGTGCCCTTTGAGTGTAGTGGCTCCATCTCCCTCGAAGTGTAGGGGAGAAAACCTAGCTGGAGCTGCCTATTGAGGCAGGATGAGGAAAGAAACACACAGGGAGCAACTCGCACTTCTAATACTGGCTAGGACAGTGTTTGATGTTTCCTATGAGCCACATAGAAAATGGAGAAGGCCCAGAGCTGTCTTGAGGGTCGCCTGCAGAGCTGAAGGGATCCTAACAAGAAATGACTGGAGGCAAACCACTGGAGGTAGGAGCAAAGCTGGGATGAAGTGGGAATTGTATGAAGTCAGTAGGAGAGTAACTCAGGTGTTTCAGAGAATGAAGTAGTACAGTGTGAAAGTCTGCAAAGGGAATCTCAGAAGAACCTGCAAAAACATCCCCTGAGGCCAACACTGTGGCCTATTGGTTAAGTTTGGCACACTATGCTTCAGTGGCCTGGGTTCAGTGCTCAGGCACAGACCTACACTACTCGTCAGCAGCCATGCTGTGATGGTGACCCACATACAAAATAGGGGAAGATTGGCACAGATGTTAGCTCAGGGCAAATCTTCCTCAAGCAAAAAGAGGAAGATTGGCACAGATGTTAGCTCAGGGCAAACCTTCCTTAAGCAAAAAAAAAAAAAAACACTACTTGAGAGAGAGTTGCCATGTGGATGCTGGGCACAACAGAGGGTACCATCAGCCAAGTTGCGACAGCATCATAAGTCTCTATCTTTTCTCTTTCAACCCTTCTCTCTCTAAGCCTGGAAGAGCAATAGGAGGAGAAAAGAAAAGCAGACCATGCTCCCATTCCTCACTGCAGGCCCCTTAATCTGAAAGTGGCCTGAACCAAGGGAATTAGATAAAAGCTTGAAACTTTAATTTAGTTTGGGCTAGAATTTTTATTACCTGAAGTTGAGGTGATTCCTACAGCTGGGAATGAAGGCAATGTTACAGGATCTGCCTGAGCTATAGCCAAGGGGCAGTGACAGAGATCTAGCAGAGGGCATCTGAAGGCAGTAAATAGGGAGAAATAAAGGTATTTTATAATTGTACTTTAACATGTTTGCTCTGTGCAATTAACTGGTTAAATAGGCAATTACAATAAGATCAACAACTGCTACTGAGGTGAAGTCAGCTCTGTCAGTTATATACAATCAGCTATACAGGAAGCGTACTAACCTAGACTTCAAAGCCCACGAAGGCTTCCTGTGAAAAGTAATTTTGCAATTTAGTTGAAAATGCAATAGAAGGAACCTTGACTGCAGAAATCGACCACTTTTATAGTAGGTAGTGAGCAAGACTCTTCTTTTTTTAGGGGGCAACCAGCAATGCAGGGCTAAGAAATGCCTTCTTCAATGCATTATCTCACTTCCAAGAATTTCCAGATGCATAAACAATCCTGAGAAGTGCCCCAGGTGAAAGGATGGTCAAAACTTTCTGACTTTGGCATATTCAGCAAGAAGTGTAGGAGCACAAGAGGCCCATATCGTACTGCCTCCCGGCACCCAAAGGTCCAGTTAACAAGAATAGATTAGACCGCTCACCTTCTTTGTTACCCTGACCGAGTTCCTACAGTAAAAAGAGTACCAGCTTCATAGGCCACCCGCTTCTTTACCTCCATCTTCCTAGTGTGGGAAATAGAATATGAGCAAGGTTACCAAAATATGGCTGAGAAGTGAAGAGCAAACAGATGTTGAAGGGCATTGTAACCCATATTTAAAGAATGTAGATTCTATCTTAAGGGCAAGAGGAGCCATTAAAAGATTTCAAGCCTGGGGCGCTGGCCCCCTGGCCCAGAGGTTAAGTTTTCGCTCTCAGCTTTGGCGGCCCAGGGTTTCGCCAGTTTGGATCCTGGGTGTGGATGTGGCATCGCTCATCAGGCCATGCTGAGGTGGTGTCCCATGTAGCACAACCAAAAGGACCCACAACTAGAATATACAACTATGTACTGGGGGGCATCAGGGAGAAGAAAAACAAAAAACGATTGGCAACAGATGTTAGCTCAGAGCCAATCTTTAAAAAAACAAAAAAAGATTTCAAGCATGGGAGTTGCTCTGATTGCAGTGAGAAAATTGAATTGGAGAAAATATCAAAGGTAGAATGAGCACTTAAGAGGTTGTAGCAATAATTTGGCTGAGAAATTAAGAGAACCTGATCTAAGGTAGTAACAGTAGGGACATAACCAACTGGACGTATAACTGGAAGTGGAATAGCCAGAGCTTAAGTGGCAAGATGTATATGGAAGAAGTAAGAGAATGCTTGGCAGCAGGGCACTAAGGGGGCCCTGATACACCTTATTAATCCCATGGCATTTAGTCAAAGAAAGTCATAAGGAGGAGGCCATACACAAATTTGTTAGGTAGTGACTTCTTCCACTTGCAAATACGGCCATATGGTGCCTTAGAATTTGGCACGACAGAATAGTACCCCTCTTCTGTTAGGAGGATTAAGAAGGAGGAACAGGGAAAGTTTCTGAGAGAGAGGGTGTTGTCGGGAAAGCGGTATAATTGAGAGGGAAGTGTTGTTTGGGGAGCGTGATTTTCCCTGCGATTCTCTGTTAGTCCTTTAGATCACCCGCTGAAAGTATATCAAGCTGAAACCAGTAGCTTGGTCTTGGAGTCGCATTATGGCCAAGTTTGCATTAATTTCTTGACTAGAATTTCTTCAACACCATAAGATGGCTCTGGGAAAGGAGGCAGGCAGGGCTCTACACAATAGGTGTGGTATGGTCATGTAGCCAGAGGAGACCTCGGAGTAGAGGTCTCAGTAGTCCAAGACGTTGACATCTACCAGCAGTGGGCTGTGATGCTCTGAAAGCCTGTGATATGGGAGGATGGAAGATGGTAGAAGGCATCCGTAAAGGAGTTTGTATTCTGACCAAAACACTAGCACTAGGATGAGTTTTATAAAAGTTTTAACTCTAATACAAATAGCTATTTTATTAATATCTCTCTAGAGACTCCATGAATTAAGCAAAGACGGGGGGTGGCTAGTTCAGGGTCCCTGGAAGCCCAGTGCTCTCACTGGTGGAAAGCAGAATCTGGCTCTGTCACCTCAGCTTCAGATGCTTTAGCTCACTTTAGGTCCAAGGGCTAAGTCCAGGTTGAAGATGGTTATGTTATTTTCTTAGTTTGTGGAGAGACTGTAAGGTTCATTTAATGAAATTGCATGCATTAGTTGCAGAGGTTTCTACGGGTGCTTGAGAGTACTAACAGAGGGTTGACATTGGTCCTGGGATAAGAAAATGCTTTTACTTTTTAATCAAATTGTTAATTGGCTTTGTGTTTTTAATTTGTTCTTTTGATTTTCAGGGCCAATAAAAAAAAGAGTCACAACATGTTTACAGCTCATTTTCAATGAATGAGAGCAATGGACTTAAGTATTTTTCTCCCTGCTTTTCAATTATATATATATATATATATAATTTGTGTGTGTGTGAAGAAGATTGGCCCTGAGCTAACATCTGTTGCCTATCTTCCTATTTCTGCCTGAGGAAGATTGTTGCTGAGCTAACATCTGTGCCAATCTTTCTCTATTTTATGTGGGATGCCACCACAGCATGGCTTGATGAGCAGCGCTAAGTCTACACCCAAGATCCAAACCTGCAAACTCTGGGCAACCGAAGCAGAGCACGTGAACTTAACCACTAAACCACCAGGCTGGCAAATTGTATTTTAAAAGTATAAATTTACACAAACATAGATACATTTTTCTACTGTGAATTTTAAATTAGATAAAAGAGGGAATCAAAATCTTTCTATTTTGCAAAGATAATTATAGGAGCTTGAGATTGAATTTAGAATTTTCTATTTGCAAGGAAGCAGCTCATGTTGAAGCTCCTATTCATCTTATGTCTTTGCCAACTAAAAGTAAACAGGTTCTGGAGTGATTTTTAGGTGCATTTTGCACATCCTGAAAAACACAATGACTAGGCAAAAACATGCATGAACAAGCAAACAATAACAACAACAAATGAGCATGAAGTAAGATATTAATACACCAGAAGTAAATTATCTTAGAGGTCTTGGTTTATGACTTTTCTAATCAGCACCTAAGTCAATAAAATCTTTGAGTCATCATAGTTACATTACAGCTATATATCTTCAAATAGGAATGCTTTTAACGTCTGAACTCTGTCCTTCACACTGTACATATTCTATTCTTTGGGGCATCACATTATTTACTTCAAGAAAGAGTCATTTTGAACTTCATCATGAGGTGCACTGAAATGATCTGCGATTCATGACTCATGATTCAAAATTCTAGCATCCCCCGACTGCATTGTGTAAAATCTTAAAACACCCAAATATGACATTATATGCTGCTAGTTGATTGAGGAGCACCCTTGTGATATTTACACTCTGCTTCTCCAGTCTCTCTCCACTGCCTTTTGCAACGCTTAAATTGATTATTAGAAATGTTCATGGACACCTACCAATAACAGAAAAATATGTAGAATTTTGAAAAGATGGTATTGTAAGTGCTAGATATCTTTTATGTTTGATCACATAATTCCTATCTGTAAATTTTATTGTAAGCTTATTATATTCTCAATCATTCACTAGGTAATATGTATGTGCACAAGAAAACGAAGACATGGCAATGATCCTTCAGTTGTTTAATATTCTATTTGGAAAATAAACTATTACATAAGGACAGCTGTGTACAATGCCAGATATTATACCTATATATCAGTATTCAGGTTGAAAATTGTGCATTATAGATGTAGGCATTGAAAAAAGAGTGATAAATGAGGGCAAGAGAAATGAAAGGATTCTCCATTAAGAAAGTAAGGCTAATATAAAATTGATTTTTGAAGAATGGATAGAATTAATGCAAGCAGAGCAACAATGGTTTGTCAAGCAAGGAATCAAACAGATACAAGATGTGCTTGTGGACAGATGAAGAAACCAGTCTAACCATATTTAGGGGATTCCAGTTTCAGTTGTAGGCACAGTGGGAAATAAGATGAAAGAGGTAGAATGAAGTCATAGTGTTGCTGGCTCTGAAAAACAGGATCTATATATTTCTTCCATCATTCAATTTGATAGATACTATGTACCTATGTGGCAGGGCAACATATGAGGCAAAGAGAATAGCTGAGAGACAATGTGGGGAAAATGGTAAGTAGTTTGTTTGACAGAATCCAAACGGTGTGTATAACAGTTATTCTAGCATTGCTCCACAGAAATTGGTGTTTAGTAAGAAATAGTCACATAGAGCAAGTTTCTAGAAGTAACAAAACGTTTATGGTCCCAAATAATGCCCTGTACTAATTAAGATGACTTGTCATTTTTAGACCATTTTCAGGTTTTCCAACAATTTATTCTCAGTTCTGAATTATCACTGCTGCTCTCAGACTGCTCGAGGTGCTGATTCGTGTAGTGTGGGTTATGCTCACAAATATATATTAGTTTTCTTCTAGAAAAGGCTCCCTGGCCAATTATTTCTTCATCTTTGATTGTTCAGTTGCCATATCCTCTCATTCTCTAATTTACATTTTCTCCAAAAAATAGAGGAGCACTCTCTTTTTATCACTGAGCTAGCTGTAAGTTTCTATTATGTTCAGGAATGTTTCTTTCTTTTATAATATGACAAAGCTTTTCAAAACTAAATCTAATGTAAGCAAGTGTATTTTTCACAGTTGGTGAGTGTAAGGACGAGGGGAGAGTGGAAGGTACTAGAGAATATATTTATGCAGCTAAAGCAGAAGTGCTTGAGATGCTTAAAAGCGAAAGTAACAATTCAATTCTTCTTCAGTTATACTTGTTAAGATCTTTTCCTTTTCCTATGAATAAAACTAGGAATGGAACTATAAATTACAGCAGAAATAGAGCTATGCAGTAGCCCATGTTTTGGCTGAGAGTAGTTTAAAGTATCATTTCAGAAGGAATTTGCTCTCACATTCTTCAACAATGCAAATATACTCTGTACCAGGAATCAGGATTTCTTGATGTTCTAGTGACCAACTGGGCATTTATGGGTTTATTATAAGAAAATAATTTTTAAGTGACAGCATAATAGCTACTAAGATACAACCTTAGAGGTTAGCAGGTGATAGGTTAATTCCTCACAGGAAAGAACTGCTTCCCGTTTTCATTCACCTGGAGAGATGGGTGAGAGTAATTGGACAAATCTGAAGTCCCTGGGTTTTGCAAGGGACATAGGTGAAAATATAACTTGTGAAAATTGGGGGCTAATTATCTTTCAGCTCTGAAATAGTGACCAGATGTTTCCTTCTTCATAAAGTTAGAACTTGGGGACAACTCAATGGAGTTGATAGTAAAGAACACATTTTTTGAGAGACTATAAAATCCCTAGATTATGCTGCTTTGGGTTATAATTTCTGATTTAACTGGGAGTTGTTCTTATAAAATAGAAAACCAGTAATTGAAATGTCTGAAAACAACATACTTGCTTTAAAAAGAGTCTTCAGCTTTTGGTAATTTAGTAATCTATGCATGAATAAACTATGTAAATTGGTACCACTTTCATAGGCTAAATTATAGATTACTCACTACACTGGATACTGTAAAAAGAAAATAATTTTTGTTACCACTCTTTAGGGTATTCTATATGCAAGAAGCAGAAGATGGAACATCATTTTCATTTAACGTTTGACCAAAAGGACCACTTAACATGGCACTATTATAGATTTTTTAAGAAACTGGGTAAGGAACTTTATAGCTCAGTGCAATGAGGAAACTTAAAGTAGCTTGGAAATTCCTTTTTTAGTCATGTTGATCATCTTAAATGTGCAGAGAACTAATGAAGGCTTTTAAGAATAAGAATTCCATTTAGAATGACAGAGAGAGAAGAAAAAGTTGACACATAAAATAACCCAAAATTAATCTAAGTTTTACAATTACATTTCTTTTATGATGAGAAAAATAGCTAAATGTACTTTGAGATAATTTGGCTTGGAAGTGACCAATTTGGATGTAGTTATTAACTTTGTCCTATACCCATCACAGTGGTGACATATCATTTGAAAAATCATAATCAGTTCTTGGAAACATAAAGGCCACCAAGTCTATTTTCAGTTGCTTCCCAAGTTGAAATCATCTTCTCTGTTCATTTCTCTGTGGTATTAATTGAACTTTTCTGACATTCACATAATTAAAATATTACCCATATAGGTAAATATTATTTTTTAAATCGTGTTCTCATTAGTACAAAACAAAGTTTGAGGTCTGAAATGATTGATTAGCAGAGAGAGTAAGCAATTGAAAAAAATAGAAGCAGTGTTAGGGTCATGCTATCACATTTACATAATCAAATGGCAAGTATTGATAATGCTTCCTGTTATTAGTGCCATGGAGTCAATTCTGATTCCTAGCCACCCTGTGTATAGCAGAGCAGAAACCTGCCTGGTCTTTTTGCACCATCCTCTCACCTTCCAGTGCTGTATCAGACTTATGTTCTGCTGCTATTCATAGAGTTTTCATGGCCACTTTTTTGGAAGTGAGTGGCCAAGTGCTTTTTCCTAGTCTGTCTTAGTATGTCAGCTCCGCTGAAACCTGTGCACCATGGTGACCCTGCTGGTATTTGAAAAACCAGTGGCATAGCTTTCAGCATCACACCAACACATAGCCACCACAGTATGACAACCCACAGATGGGTGGTGTGGTTCCCTGACCCGGAAAGGAACCAGGGCTGCAGCGGTGAGAGCAACGAATTTAATCGCTAGACCAACCCAACAATGCTTCTAAGGTTAGTTATATAAGTGAGACTCTGCCATGAAGGTTGATATGACAAAGTTGTCAAAAAATAGTCAACTCCAAGATTCTCAGTCTAAATGCTTACTTTGCTTATATAAACAAGTCACATGATTGTGCCACCTCTTCATTTGGTTTTCTAATGGGCAGAATCTATATAAATGCTATTATCACTATTCTTTACCTATCTGATTGGATGTGATGTGATTAATTTAAGGAGGATTCAGCTTAATCATCAGTTCCCTGGCCCTGGTGACCTGCCAGTCCACATCTGCCTCAGTCTCTGACCTCTAAGTAGGGAAGATTTAGAGATCTCTGGTTTTATAACTCAGCATTAAATCATAACTCTGCTACCAGTTTTGTTCTGACTTTCTTCCTCAGTTGTAATAATAGATTCTCTATCTTAGTCCTTGTAGCTCTACTCGGGACTTTGAATTCTTAAACTACTTTGCATAATTCTAATTTTACATTGTATATCCAATGTTACTTTATATATTGAATTTTTTAAAAGCCCATACAATGCTGCTGTAAATTCCAATCATTATCATAGCTGCCCTTTTATACTGACTCTCATTTTATGCTATTTTCACAATATCTCTGTCTCATCTAGGAAAGAGGACAGTTGTGAAATAAATGTGCAAAATCCACAGCTTTCCTAAAAGCACCCCAATAGCTAATTAAAATATTGATGAAAATGGTTAGAATATTTCCATTATATAAAATAAGAGCTTATTATCATGAGTGTATAAAAAGCACACTAATAATTTGAAAAAAGCCCAATTGAAAATAGACAAAGAATAATAACAGTAATTAACAACAGGAAAATACAAAGCCACTAAAGATACATTCAACTGTGAACTCTTAGTTGGTGAGTGTTTTTTAAATGGGCCATCTAATGCATTGCTTATGGAAATGTAAATTCAGACAAATATTTTCAAAGGTGATTTGCAAATTGCAACAAAAAACCTTGAAAAGATGCATAAAACTTGATGAAATAATTCAATTCATGGATATTTTTGCTAAAGAAAACCATGAATGTATACAAAGACTTCTGTACAAAGAAAGTAGAAAAATATTAAAGTCTAAATACCCAACAAAAGAGTGCAGATGAATAAATAATATTGTAATAGAGACTAGTGGGAAAGAGAAAAGGGTACTACAATCAGAATGCTTGATCAAATCAGAGCTTCTCACTTATGAATGTGCAACTTTGAGTATTAATTTAATCTGTCTTTACCTTGGTTTTCTCCTCTGTGAAATGTGGGTAATAATAGTACCTATTTCAAAATATTAAGAGGATTAGTGAGATAATACTATAAGCATTTGGAACAGTGTCTAGCATGTGGAAACATTCAGTAAAATTTATCTATTGTAGTTTGATGAAATATTATGAAACCATAAAACCATTTTGTTAAATATTAATAATATGGAAATTACAAACATCATGTTAAGTGAATAAGTATGTATCATACAATATTTCAATATGATGCGGTCAATACTTTTGAACAACCTCCTAATAATTTTCCTTTCTCAGTAGTCCAGCTTCTTTCCCTGCAGCCCTTCCATGCTTATAGCCTCAGGAAATGGGATAACAAATGCCTTCCAAGGAAATGTAAGCACAGGCAAGTTGTGATATGGAACAGGAATTCCAGCTACCACAGTTTAGTTAAATAATACCAGCCCCCCACCAACATGGCTTAAGTTTCAATGATCATAGTATATTAACTGTAAGTGCATGAAATACAAACTTCACCACTAGTTCTCCAGTCCACAGATGTACATCATGACCAGTGACCAGCCACATCACTTCTTTCAAAGTTCTCTGGTGATTAGTCACTGTGCAGCTGTTAGTTCCTGCAGAGACAGCAAGGCATGTAATTGTGTAGCCTTTTTGTCTCCCAGTGATAAACCCACCTGATGTAGCTTGCATAAGTTCACTCCTGACCTCAAAAGCCACCTTGGGATGGAGGGAGGGAAAACATCTCAAAAGGGACTGATAGGGATTTTAAATTTTGAATACATTGAGTACTTACTAGAGATACTTTTAAACCAGGACTGGATGGAAGTTTTGCTTGTTTTTTGTGCACATTTTTTTGCATATTACATATGTGTAAAATTTGATCTCTCTATGATTATATAAAAAGACCCAGAAGAACCAAAGTGATCTTGAGAAAACAGAAAAAGCCGGACATACTACACTTCCTTATTTCAAAATATATTGCAAAGCTATAGTAAGTAAAACTGTTTGGTACTGGCATAAAGACAGTAATATAGGGCAATGGAAAAAAAATAGAGAGCCTAGAAATAAATCCACATATATGCAAATCAAGTGAACTTTGATAAGGGTGCCAAAACTACACAATGGAAAAAAGAATAGTCTCTTCAACAAATAGCACTGGGAAAATTAGATATCTACATGCAAAAGAACAAAATTAGACCCCTATATTACACCATACATGAAAATCAATTCAAAATGGATTAAAGACTTAAACATTAAGACTTGAAACTGTAAAACTCCTAGAAAAACACATAGGAGAAAAGCTTCACAGCACATTAATTTTGGCAATGATTTCATGAATATGACACCAAAAACATATGCAACTAGAGCAAAAATAAACAGAACAACATCAAATTAAAAACCTTCTGCACAGAAAAGGAAATAGTGAACAGAGTCAAAAAGCAACCAATGAAACAGAAGAAAATATTCGCAAATCATATCCCTGATAATGAGTTGATTTCCAATGTAAGAAACTCCTACAACTCCATAGCAAAAAAACAAATGAGACAATTTAAAAATGGGCAAAGGACTTGAGCAGACATTTTTCCAAAGAAGATGTACAAATGGCCACAGGTCATTTTAAAAAGTCCTCAACATCACTAATCATCAGGGAAATGCAAATAAAAACCACAGTGGGGTATCACCTCACACCTGTTAGAATGGCTGTTATTAAAAAAAAGCAGTGAAGAACTCAACAGATAACAAGTGTTGGCCAGGTTGTGGACAAATTGGAACCCTTGCAAAGAACTCTTAAAACTCAACAATAAGAAAACAACACGACTAAAAAAATGGGACAAAAATATCAACAGACACCTCACCAAAGGAGATATACAGATGGCAAATAAACATACAAAAACATGTTCTACCTTATATGTCATCAGGAAAATGAAAATTAAAACAATGAGATACCACTACACACCTACTAGAACAGCCGTTATATGGAACACTGTCAACACCAAATGTTGGTGAGCACGTGGAGAAACAGGAGCTCTCATTCATTGCTAGTGGGTATGCAATATGGTGTAGCCCCTTCCGAAGACAGACTGGCAGTTTCTTACAATACCAAACATACTTTCACCATATGATCCTGTGATCTCTGTCCTTGGTATTTACCCAAACCAGTTGAAAACTTAAGTCCACGCAGAAACTTGCATACAGTTATTTATAGTAGATTCATTCATAATTGCGAAAACTTGGAAACAATCAAGTGAATGGATAAATAAGCTGTGGCACATCCAGACAATGGAATATTATTCAGTGCTAAAGAGAAATGAGCTATCAAGCCGTGAAAAGACATAGTGGAAACTTAAATGTATATTACTAAGTAAAAGAAACCAATCAGGAAAAGCTACATACTATATTTTTACAACTACATAACATTCTGGAAAAGGCAAAATTATGGACATAATAGAAAGACCAGTGGTTGATGGGGGTGGAGGTGGGGTGGGGTAAAAAGGCAGATCACAGAGGATTTTTAGGACATTAATCATGCTCTACATAATGTTATAATGATGGATATATGCCATCATACATTTGTCTAAGCCCGTAGAATGTACAACACAAAGAGTGAAACCTAATGTAAACTATAGATTTTGGGCGATTATGATGTGTCAATGTAGGTTCGCTCTGGTAAAAAATGTACCATTCTGGTGAGTGATGTTGATAATGAGGGAGGCTATGCATGGTGGCAGCAGGGACTATATGGGAAATGTCTGTACCTTCCTCTCAATTTTGTTGTAAACTTAAAACTGCTCTAAAAAAATCTGAAGTCTTTAATGATTTTATTTTTAAATAAGGGAATAGATTTCCCTCCCCTACCTTATCTTAGAACATTTACTTTAGAAAACTTGTAATTGTAAGTACTTTCTCTTCTCTTTGAAATGTATGTAAATCCTTTTGAAAACCAGTTAGGACTTTTGTCAGTTTTATGACTAGGAATGTCTTTCTTAAGTACCTACGCGCCATTCTAAGAAATGGAGGCATCAAGGGAGACAGTACTCCTATCTCCTGATTTCTGTAGGAATGTTGGTGTCTAACTTATATGGGCACTTGTTCCAAGTTACAAAACTACCTCCTGTCATAAAGATATGAGAAGTTTGTTTATCCTCTGGATAAAGCCAATTAGCTAGCCTCAATTACCAGGTAAATCGAAGATGAACCATGTGTGAGAAATGGAGCTGTCAAGGCCTCTCACTTGAGAACTAGTTATCGTTTATCTTGAAAACATGTAAGCAATGAGTTGTATCTGCTTGGTTATGTAAAAAGGTGAGAATTCTTCCTGTCTTTGCAATCTCAGCACATTGCCTGTGATGTGCGTCACATTCTGCTTTAATGCTTATTCAATAATAAAAGTGTTTTCTTTCTCTGCTATCTTTGGGGAGTGGTTTTCTGGGTTGGAAGAAGATTTGGTTTTAACTAGGTTTCTCCAACACTACAAAATATTCCCTCACAAAGAGCTATAACATAATGATTTTTTGTTGTTTTGTTCATTTATTTATTTTTATTGCGGTAACATTGGTTTACAACCTTCCAAAACTGAATCAAGAAGAAATCGAGAATTTGAATAGACCGATCACCAGTAAGGAGATCGAAAAAGTAATCAGAAACCTCCCAAAAAACAAAAGTCCAGGACCAGATGGCTTCCCTGTTGAATTCAACAAACATTCAAAGAAGATTTAATACCTATCCTTCTCAAACTCTTCCAAAAAATTGAAGAGGAGGGGAGGCTTCCTAACTCATTCTATGAAGCCAATATCATCCAGAAGCCAAAACCAGACAAGGACAACACAAAAAAAGAAAATGGTTTTGTTTTATTTGTAATTTGGATTACTTTCAAAATTTCACTATTAATAACATTGTGATGTAGTGTAACATTAATATTCGTCTGAATTTCTAGTTTCTTCAAACAGCTTCCTAGAAAAAAATTGAGTCAAAGATTAAACTTTATTTAGCTCTTTATATATGTATAATAGTCTCATTTACTACAATATGTTCCTGAAAATATATACAGAAGTGAAACACATAAAAATCAAGCCATAGATTTACATGTTATAATGGGAATTCTGTTCTGAGATAATTAGAAAAAGATGATATTCCTATTTTTGTAAGTCCTTCCTTTTTTATTCGTAAGAATTAGGATATACATACATAGTTCTAAAAACATTGAGTAGATTAAGTGTTAAATCTAAACAGATTCATTTTCTGAAATAATTTCTTCCTTTACATTCTAGCTGTTTTAGCTTGCCTGAAGTGACCCTTAACAGAGAATGTTTTTTAAATGCACACGTGAAGGGCAGGCCGATGGTAATTTTTGCAAAGGATAAATAGGAGATTAGAATGCTGGGTCTAATGCTTTCTTATCAATTTTCCTAAAACTTTTCAAGTAAAGATTTAATGAAATTTTTGGTCTTCTCTTGCTAAAAGTCCTGTCATAACCAGTATTTACATAAAAGTTCTAAGAAACTATGCACTTTCATCTACATTTAGATCACCGAGTGTTATTAATTTTTACCATTTAATTACGGAAAAGTCAATCTTATTCCAGAGTAGAGACAACAACTTAATGGACTCTCATGTACTCAGCTTCAGCAATTATCAACTACACCTCACCTATTAGCCACCCCAACACCAGTTTATTCACGCATAAATATTTCAGCATATATGTCCAAAATATTGCTAAAAGAAAAGTACATTTAAAAATGTAATCATATTGTCATTTTACATATTACTATTTTCACATCCCATTATATTAAAAATAATCTCTTTATATCACATACATTTTCCTAGTTGTCTGTTAACTTTTTGCAATTTGTTCACGTTGGAATCCATATAAAGCCTATATATTTTAGGTTGGTATATCTTTTAAGTCACTTTTTATCTGTAGTTTCTCCCCTCACTTTTTGTTTCCTTAAAATTTATTTGTTGAAAAATCTAATTTATTTTTCTGTACAGCTTGGATTTTGCTGATTGCATCCCTGTGATATCATTCAACATGTTACTTTGCTCCTTGATTATACTGTAGAATGGTAGTTAGATCTAGAGGATTGTTCAGACTCAAGTTTAACATTTTAGGGGACGTTATACTTCTATCAGGAGACATACAATGTCTGATTTGTGTGTGTGTGTGAGTGAGCATGAGTGTGTGTGTACGTGCAAGTGTGATGTCAGCCGCCATTGGTGATAATTACATGAATCATTTAATTCACCAGAGGTTAAAAAATTATGATAGTCTAATTCTGTAATTTCTACTTTCATATCTTCTCTAGAAGATTTCCATAAAGAGAAACTTTCATCAGTTATTTGAATAAACTAACATACAGTTCATATAGGGCAATTAAGCATTAATTCTGCGTAATTACTCGATCCTCTATCATGTTCCAAAGGTGATCAGTGAACTTTTAGTTTTTATTTTGTCTTTTGGTATCATTTTAAACTTATAGATTTAATTACATTAGAGGTTTCAATACATTACAATCAATATTCTTACTGATGTTCAAAGAAAACTGTCATTGGCCAATGGAGCCTCTTGAAGTTGGTTCCTGAGTCCGTTGACACAAATTTAGTAATCTGATAACTTTTTTGCTTTTTAGCATATTAAGTTGTTTCAGGTTCAGTTTGCACATTTCTTGCCCTCAATCTAGAGCTCTGGTTCCTTTTATGAGAAAAATATATTGGATGAACACGATCTGGATACCATGGATACTCATTGCAATTGGAGTTGTATCATTTAACTATCTTGATACTGACTTTCACTCCTTAATTACATCTTGCCTTTTAGTCAAAATCTTTGAAAATATTTTCAGTGTTTGATATACTTTCTGTAATTGTCTTGTTTCTCTACAAGTAAATATGTTATTCAGGCTGAAATCTAGCAGGACTCTAATTTTTCTGTATTAACATTCAATTTTAGAAAATAGAAAACAAAATATAATAAAGTATTACAGTAAATAGCACAAATTCCTTAAGTAATTCAAATCGTGAATTTTTTTTGCAATAAGGCACACACCTAGGTAGCTGAGGGCACCATTTTTAGTACTTTTGATGTGCCAGGCACAGTCTAATTGCTCTTTAATATACTACTTGATTTAGTTACCATTACAATCCTATTATGAGGTACTATGATTTTCCTTGTGTTCCAGTCGTTGAACCTAACCTGAGGGTTAAGTAATTTGTCCAACATCGTTCTCTAAGAATTCTCTTCTTTTATTTGTTATACTCTTTAGAGATAAATACTACCAGAGGACAGTGTAATTTCTTGTTATTAGTCCAAATTTGATATAAAAAAAGCATTTTGGGGTAATGATGGGATAAGAGGGTGGATTCTTAAAATACATTCTGTGAATTGAAGTGTAATTGGCCATATCTACATCTGCTATATTGAAACCTGTATCCTGATAATGCAGTAAGAAATGGAAGGTAGAAGCAGGCAAATATGATGCAACAACACTTTCCTTATATGATAATAGACTAACAGAATTGATGCTTGAGTACTGAAGTGACTTCTCCTCTAACCTCAATTTGAAAAATAAACACAAAAACAAGCAAATAAACTAACCAAGAGACTGACTGTCTGAGTGGCCTCTGACCTGGTGGATCCTAGCTCCCCCAGGCTACTTCAGGCCGACTTCAAGGGAAAAAAGCCGGTGGAGATACCAAGGAGACTTATTCAGGTGTATTTTGAATCCTGATCTATGTTTTTGAAGACCTGTTTACCGGGTTGATGATAAATCAAGTGAGAATGCCATAAGCTGATTTGCAGTTATCTTTCTCCCAATACCAGACCATGGACAGTCTTTGTGGGCTGAGCTCAGAATGGACAGTGTGGCTCTTGATTTTGCCGGACACCTCCAGCATCATATGTGAATGCCTATTTCACCAAATTCTCCAAACCTACTGTTCTAATGTTTAATTCTTTGTCTTTTTAAAAAAATAATCACAAGGATTATGATAATAAGGGAAAATGCTTATATGTAGAAAAAAAACAGATTGCTATATCAAGACTAATCATTGATATGTAAAATAAGCCTAAGTGTAGAAAACCACTGATTCACAGTGACCAAATTGTCTGCAGTTTTTTTCTTATTATGAAAATAAATAGTTGATATATTCTTGTTGGAAACTTTAAGAATCAATTATCTGGGGGAGTGGTTGTCAAAGTGTGGTCTCTGGGCTAGCAACATAAACATCACCTGGTAATTTATTAGAAATGAAATTCTCAGGCCTCAGCTCAGGGGGAGGGAGACCCAGCAATCTGTATTGAACAAACTTCATCAAGTGATACTGGTGTGTGCTAAATTTTGAGAATCACTGAAATAGATAGGAAATCCTATGAGAATGTGTAAATCAACTAGCTCATTAATTACCAACACACACAAAATCTCAAATTATTGGCGACAATATTGTGATCTCTGTATCTATTAAGAACACATGCTTTACACATGTATGGTATATGTGCAAGGTTTCAAACAAGATTTTCCCATTTGTTTTCATCACATTTCCACACTTGGAAGAAAAATATGGTACTTGTAGTTAAAATGGAAATATCTTTTCCCTGCTATCATGTAAATACGAGACAAATTTTTTGTTTTTTAAAGCTAATTTCTAAGAAAAGAAGTAAAAAAAAGGAGCAATTAAGCATATTTCATTTTACAATTTTCCACAATGATTTTTAAAAAGAATATATAATTCACTTATGAAAAGAAGCAGTTTATTCATTCTCCCCCTGGAGTCAGCTAGGAAAAACTTTTTAAACATTAGCATTAACATTCGGTTTTGTGACTTTCAGCACTCTGCTGTATTTGTAGCTTGCCTCCCTGGTCTATAAGGCAATGGTGAATGTTCTGAAACAGCATAATTGTCCTGAGTTGAGCACAAGGCCTTCCTGCTGAGAGAAGCTGAAGTGAGGTACTATCATGAAATTTCCCTTTACTGTTATAAACATATTTTTAACATCTATGTTCCTTTCTTACGTGTGATGTGGGAATATGGAGCCCATTGTTTACTGCACCAGCAAGATCTCTCCAAGATGACCAGCAACTATAGAAATGTTGGCAACCACTATATTGGTACATTGGAAAGTCAATGTACTAATTCCAAGGAAACTGGGCCATATTGGATTCACTTTGCTTTGTTGTGAAATACCAAGACAATCAGACTCGAAAGTCACAGTGAAATTAATGTATTTCTTTTTCTTCCCGTTCTTATATCGAACATCTATTTCCATCTTTCCTTTTTATATTTTTTCAGGTTAACTCACTTTACCTGTTTGGCCCATTTCCATCTTCTATACCTCTTACCTTTGATTCTTTGGGACTGATCTTAGTTGCCATTGATGGTTTGAAGTACTAAGAAGACAGCTCCTCTATCCCATAATCCTGTCTCTACATGACATATCTCTTCTCTTCCAGCTTTGGCCACTTAAACAACCCCACCAACAACTTGATTTCAGACTTCTAGCCTCTAGAACTGTAAGAGAAAAAACTTCTGTTGTCTTAAGCCACCCGGTTTGTTGTACTTTGTTATGGCAGCTCCAGAAAACTCATGCAACGTCCAAAACAGAATTCTTTAATTCTATCTCCCATTCCAAGTAAGCCAGTTGCTCTCCAGTGTGTGTTACCACCATCCACTCAATTATCCTTACCAAATACAGTGAGGACCACTTTTGATGTTGCTTTCTCTCATTTCCTATATTCATATTTTAACTAAGATCTTTCAGGTCTTCTCATTCACACAACGAATATTTATTAAGCAGGTGAATGTACTAGACACTATTCTAGGCATGAGGGATACAGCTGGAAATAAGACAAGCTGGTCCTGTCAGTTATACTTGTATAAACAAAGAAAACAGAAACAAATCAAGTACAGTAATCAAGAACAAAAACAAACAAGAAAATATCAAATGGCAAAAAGTTATAGCATTTAAAACATAGTGATGTGAAAAGACAGTATGGGATAGGATGTGGCATTGAACTATGATAGGATAAAAATGACAACTGTGTGATGAGTTAGGATGAGAGTGTCACAGTAAGTGCAAAGATCCTGAGGTTGAAATAATCTTGCTTTTTAGAGAAAGGGAAATATTGGTGGGACTAGAATAGGACAAGCAAGTGTAGGAGAGTGGCCAACTACTAATAAGGGGTCAAATTGTGCCCTTATTTTCCACAGGAAACTATTTTCTTCTAAGTGCATTGGGTTATACCCCTAATCTCTATCTTCTTTTCTTATTGTTCCTATCATCTAGTCTAAATCTCCATCATCCTCTCTTTGCTGACCACCTTAATAACCACCTGACTGGCTCCCTGTTTCTTCTCTTTTATCCTTTCCAAACTTTGGACAGCAACTGCAGTGATACTAATTATGTAGATCGGATTGAGCCCCTCCTCTACTTAGAATCCCTCAGGGACTCCTTACAGTGCTTAGAATAAATTCTAACACCGTACTTTGACTGGGGTAAAGGTCAACTGAGTTAGCAGATGTTAATCACTAAGAGCAGTGCTTGGCACATATACAGAACTCAGGGAATGTGAATTAAATGTCTTCCTATATAAATATAGCATAGCATTTTTCCATGTCTTTCTTTTCTAGAGGGTTCTACTGAAAACAAAAATAACCTGGCTATGAAAGACAACTGTGACACCTGGCTCACAAACTCATATATTCACAGAGCCCAGAATGGCAATGAAAAGTGAATTGGGCTAGGTTGTAAGGAAAAATAAGGGATGGTGGAGAGTGGAAAGTTGGGAGTTACATAGAGTATCAAAGGTTGCTGCTATGTAGTTTCAACTGAGTGTTCCTATGAGAGTTGCTGTCCCATGATTGAGAGATCTTTTGATTTTTTTCCAAGGGAAATCAGAAATCATAATTTTATAAGGAATATTTTAATTTGTAAATACTGGCATTTAATCAATTTTTTAAAAAACTGTAAAGGCACGAAAGAAGTCATTTACACCCCAGAACCAGCAGTTGGCTGCTAGTTTGAGGCTTTTTAATATCCAGAATCGGGGGGGGAAGCCTCTGAGGAAATGGTACACAAAACCAATAAGTTTTGATGAGGGCATAAGAAAGAAAGAGATTTGCATCATCTAATTTTGTTTAAGGAGAGCAGATCCAAGACCTTGAGCTATATATCAAATAATTGTTTGGTTTTTCTCAAGTAATAAAAATCACACATTCTCAATACATATATGACCAGTCTCTGGTCTAAAGTGTTACACGTACTTACTTAAAACAACCCTGAGAGATAGACACTATTTTATCTCTTTTCGCTGATGAAGGAACTGAAAACCAGATAAGCTAAGCCTGTGCCCAGGATCCTACTCCTAGAAAGGGATGGAAAAAGATGGCAGGGGAGTGTCCATGAGGAAGAAGAGCTGTATAGGAGGGAGGGGATGACACTGACGAGGCACTGTGCAGTCTTGCCTAGGATCTGCCTTTCACAGCATCCGCTGATGATTACTAGTCCCAGCGGGCCATTTCTAGGAATTTCAAAACATTACATAATGGGCCTGTCCTAGCTTTAACAGTAAATAGGACAGCTTGTACACTGTTTAGTTCTGCAAATGCTCATATATACTGTCATCTTTCTTCTCTCATCTTCATGCTGTCCACACTAGCCCATCTGTTCCATCAACCCCCTGTAAGAGGGTGTTACTCCATCCCCAGGGAGTGCAGCCACCAACACTGAAGCAGAAGATTGCAATGACATAATGGTGATTGTTTTTAAAAAATCAAATTTACACAGAAAATGCATTGCCAGCAAGAGCTCCGTCAGGTCACAGCTGTTTCACAGTGAGTCATCCATCACTCTGAGGACTATCCCACATGGACCAAAGCAGTGAAATCCCACGCACCAGGGAATAAATAAAGTTATGCTAACTCAAGGATCCCTCCCATAAAATATTTGCAGGAAACTTTTACATTGGTGAGGTGAAGAGTATGCAGCATTGCTGTATCAACACACTATGAGGTTTTTGTTTTGTTTTTTGTTTTTTTTTTCCTTGAGGAAGATTAGCCCTGAGCTAACTGCCACCAATCCTCCTCTTTTTGCTGGGGAGACCTGGCCCTGAGCTAACATCCGTGCCCATCTTCCTCTACTTTATATGTGGGACGCCTACCACAGGCATGGCTTGCCAAGCGGTGCCATGTCTGCACCCAGGATCTGAACCAGCGAACCCCTGGCCGCCTAAGCAGAATGTGCGAACTTAACCGCTGTGCCACTGGGCCGGCCCCCACTATGAGGTTTTTTTTAAAGGAACTCTGGACATATGAGAATTTTGAAAATGAATGATTACCTCTGTATAAAGAGTATTGCATTCTACCAGAGCTGTGGAAAATTATACACTTTCCTTTGTCAAACAGGAAAAAAGACTCAATAAGTCAAATTGCTTTTCATAGGACCCACCAACAGACCCTTAATAGGCCCAGTAGGAGAAATAGAGAGCTGTCAGGTAGTAAAATTCAAATCTCACGTTCCCAGAATATATCTTCCAATCGCCTGTCATAGAACCTCAAATTTCTATTCCATAGCTAAGACATCATGCCCAACAAATAGTAATAAATGGTCCATGAAATATTTTAACACAGATTGACTTACTCTCTTGCAAGAAGGAAGTCTTAGGTTGGGGCTCCAAATGGAGACCTTGGGGAACCCTAGGCATTGGAGGTACTGCTAAAAGGTGAAAGGATATCACCGAGAGAAAGAAGATGCCAAATAAAACTTCTCCATTCTGATAAATTTTCCCAGGGCTGGTCATGCTGCGCTACTATTTTTTTGGAAAATAAAATAAGAAAAGCAAAGAAAGAGAAAAGAAAAAAGAAAAGGCAATGATCGAAAAACAAAACAAAATACAAAACCCAAGCAAACAAACAAGAAAGCAAAAGAAAACTCGAAACATCCAGGACCAGCATGTATTTTAACTGCTTGACTTGGAATGCACATGCTACCAGTTTCTCCTGTAAGATACCTGTGTAGATAGGTTTTGTCCCTGACTTTGAAACTGAGAAATTTATTGGAAAGCTTTCAGGAGATAAGTACTTATTTCTCCATCACCTCCCTGTATTTTCTTTATCAACGACTCAGGCTCTCCCAATTCAGGCTCTTCTTGAACTCATCCCAGAATGGAGATCCACCGTCTTCTTGGGCACCCTTTATGTTGTTAGATGATTCTCTTATAAAGGTATTCCTAATCCCATAGCTTCTTCTTGTTAATTCTGAAGCCACAGGGAGTTGTAAATGGAAAGCTTGAGCTAATGCTCTTTGCCTCACCAGACAGAAAGATGATTCACAGCAGTGGCAACCTATGGACCTTCCTATTCATCTGGCACAAAGTTTATGTTTAACATCCTTAGAGCAGTGCTGTATAGTATAAACATAACGTGAACCACATCTGTAATCTAGAATTTTCTTGTAGCCACGTTAAAAAGTAAAATATATTTATTATTAATATTTAAAATTTTATTTTACATAAAATAAATATTTTATAACTAAATTAAATATTTTAACTATTTATTGTTATGTGTTTTATTTAAGCCACTTTATCCAAACCATTATCATTGCAACAGATAGTTAATATAAAAATTTATGAACTTGATATTTTGCTTTCTTTTTGCATATGACGTCTTCAAATCCAGTGTATGTTTTACGCTTATGGTTCATCTCAATTGAATGCTAACCATTTTCAATGGTTAAAGTGAACTGTAGCCTGAAGAAAGCAACAAAGCTGTGTTTAATGGACAAGTATTTTTAAATAATTCCGTTTTAAAATTTTAATTAATTACAATTAAATAAAATGGAAAATTCAGTTCCTCAGTGACACCAAGCACATTACAAGTGTTCAATAGCCACTTGTTGGTCACCATGATGGATAGTGCAGACATTAAGGACTGAGTCATGTTGAAGTGTATTACATGCTGAAGTCATATTTACATGAGGTAAATACATTAGCATTTCCCAGTAACCTTCCTAAAGAGAAACACTGAAGGAAGAATTCTAAGCCAAATCAAAACCATAACCAAAATGAAGTACTTCTGTGGGAGAAAATACGTGTCAGGACAAAGATGGTTTTGTATGCCCAAGCTTGCATATAGAAATGAAGACTTACAAACTTTTGATTTAGACGGCATGAGGATGTGAGTCCCTCCATGTTTGGTCTGGAGCATCAGTATCTGCAGTAGAAAAGGCTTGCTCTTGAAAATCAAACTAAACCTACGTGCTCATTTATACATTAGATTCCATCTTCTGTCATCTATTCTCCAGCAATTTCCCCGTTTTTTTAATCATCAATTTTCCTCTGTAAGTAAGTAATTAAGTTTCACTGACCTGTATACTACAGCATCTCCTATCATAAAAGAAAAGCCCTCTCTTGACACAAACACCCCTCCAGCTGTTTCCCTATTTCACTGCTCTCCCTTATCAAAAACTTCCTCAAAAAAAGTTCTCTAACCTCACTGTCTGCAAGTCCTCTCCTTCTAGTCTCTTCTACTCTCTTGAACCCACCTGTAGGAATTTCACCCTATAGTTTCCCTGAAATGGGTCTTTCTTGTCAGTGACCTCCATATTGATAAATCCAATGATCAGTTCTTGGTTAATATCTTACTCACTTATATTATTTCTCTCTTTCCTGAAACATTTTATTCTTTTAGGAAACCACAATCTCCGGTTTTTATTCTGTCTCACAAATTCCTTTACTGATTCCTTGACTTTTCCCCACACGCTGAACATTAGGACACATTAGGATTGAACTAATTGAATCCTGATTGAACATTAGGATCAGTCCTTAGAACCATTTTATGTATACAATCACTTGCCATGATGATTTCATCTAGTTTCCAGGCTTTGAATATTATCTCGTTGCAGGCAACAGTTGCCTATAATTTATAGCTCCAGCCTAGAACTTTTTCCTAGCTCTAGGCTCATACATCCAACTAACAGGTTGGCTTCTCTGCTTGGGTGTCTTATAGGTATTGCTTGGATGTCCCCATGTCATCAAGGACCAATTGTGCTTCACGTTGCTTAGGTCAAGAACCTCAGAGTATCCCTTACTCCCCTTTCTCTCCTGCCCCACATCCAAGTTGCTGCTTTATTTTGCATTTATTTGATTACTAAAGAGTTGAATATGTTTCCAAATGTATATTTAGTCTTTTTATTTTATCTATTAAATGGTTGTTCACATCTTTGATTCATTTTCCTTTTGCTGTTTTAGTTATTCTTCATTGCTATGTAGTTCTTTTTGTCCAGAATGTAAATTGCTTTATTTTTTCTGGGTTTATAAATAGTACTGTATCATTGTTTAAAAAAAAAAAATACATAAATATAGAGCAAAGTAAATATGACCTAATATCTTACCCCTGTGAGAAAAACACCATTAACATTTCAGTGATCATCTTTTTTTATATCTCTTGATTAACATAAATATAATTTTACTAATAGGACCATAGCACACATGCTGTGTTTTTGCTTTGCTTTATTTTAATCATGTATTTCCAATGGCCACTTTCATTTAAAGCAATTTCTTTCTTTTCTTACTTTCCCTTTTCCTACTCTCTTCCTCATCATCTCCTCCTGAAAGGCTCACCCCATCTCCCACCACAATCCAGTGTGAACAGCTCCTGAGTATTCTTATGTAACGCTCTATGCTAATGCAATCAAGCCTCACTATGATTATATAATCTCTCTCTGTCTCTCTGTCTCCATATCTGTCTTTGTCTCTGTCTCTCTCTCACACACAGGCACACATAGGTTTTTACTAATGGTTGATTTTGTCAAATATGCAAAAAAAGGTATATTCAGAGCAGTTTTCTGTCTCCTCCTCCCTCTTCCCCCGAACCCACTATAGGCAAACATTTTTTTTCACTTTTTGGCTCATCCCCCTCCCTCTTTTTAATTATAAACAAATTTGTTAATATACTCTTCTTTCCTTCCCTCTTTTCTTAGATGAATGCTAGTATAGTATACATACTTTTCTCCAAATTGCATTTTTTCGCCTAAAAATCTTTCCTGGATACCACTATGTAGTACATATTGTGTAGAGATCTACTTTCTTTCTTTTTAAAGGAGGATAATACCATTATGTGGATGTATTCTAATTTACTCAATCATTTCTTGGTTCATAGACATTTGGCACTTATGCTCCTTGCTCATATGTCTTTTAATATTTTTACAGTGTTTCATTGAGATAGAGTCCTAGAAATGGGGTCAGTGGGTCAATAAGTAAACTTATGTATAATTTTGCTAGATATGCATATCACATTTCTATCAAACATACTAGAATACTTATTTTCCCACATCCTTGGCAAGAATCATTTTGTAAAGTATATCAAATATCTTAATGCTGTTTCAAGTTCTCTTATGAGTGCAAGTGAACACATTTTAATATGTTCAAGGGCCATTCGTATTTTTCCCTATGAGCTGTCTGTTGCCTATTTTTCTATGAAGATGCTGTCTTTATTTTCTTGCCCTCTGCTTCCTCTTACATAGTTATAAATATCACTGGCTTCTTGCTACTCTCAGTGATTGGACTCCATCTACTTATATTTTACAGTTTTGGAGATTTCTTGTCACCTAGCTTGTTTGCTTGTAAATTTTTTATTTTGGTATAATTTCAAATTGATGGAAAAGTTGCCAAAGTGGCACAAGGAATTCCCATACACCTATATACCCATATACTTTTATCTAGATCATCAGTTGGTATATTTTGCCCTGTTTACTTTCTCTCTTTCTCTCCCTCCACACACACACGCACACACACACACATACACACACACACTCATATAATTATACACATGTATAATTATACACAAGCCCACATACATACTACTTCTGTATATATTTCTTAAGAACAAGAACATTCTTTTGTATAACCACAGTAAAATTATCAAAAATCAGAAAATGTGGCATTGATATAATGCTATTATTTAATCCATCGTGT
Organism: Equus przewalskii; assembly: GCF_037783145.1. Taxonomy (NCBI): domain Eukaryota; kingdom Metazoa; phylum Chordata; class Mammalia; order Perissodactyla; family Equidae; genus Equus; species Equus przewalskii. Next base: position 71,281,575 of record NC_091834.1, on the reverse strand, counting down.
ATATTCAAATGTTGTCAATGGTCCTAATATCTACTTCTGTTTCCCAATACAGAATCCAATCCAGGATCATGCATTGCAGCTAGGTGTCATATCTCTTTAGACTCATTTAATCTTGTACAGCTTTGCATTCTTTCTTTGTTTTTCTTGATCTTAGCATTTTTTGAAGAGTACAGGCTAGTTATTTTGTCGAATATCCCTCTGTTTAATGTGTCTGACATTTCCTTGTTAGATTCAACTTCTGCATTTTGGGCAGGAATACCACAGAAAATATGTCTCCTTTTCAGCATCAGGAGAAACGTGAGGCTGGTTTGGCCTAATATTGGTGGTGTTACTTTCTATCACTTACTTAAGGAAGTATCCACTACGTTTCTTCACTTTAAGGTAATTTTCTCCTATGTAATTCATGTTATTTTGGGAGAAATACCTCGTAATATATAAATACCCTGTTTCTCATGAAGCTTTCACCCACTAGTTTTAGTATCCACTCATGATTTTCTAATTGCATCATTACTTCTATATTGATTAGTTGCCACTTACTGAAGGAAGAGTTTTCCTTTATCTCCTATTTACTTATTTGTATTCTTATTTATATACATGAACAAATGGATTCTATTTGATAATCTAGTCCTATCATTATTTCAATTTATCTTCAAATTATCCCATGTTAGTCCAAAGGGAGACATTTAGGCTAGCTCCTTTGCCTTTTGATTATATCCTCATCATTCTTTGAACATTTTATTACTTTCTAACACAACAAAATGTTCCAGATTCATCTTGTATCCTCCATGATGCAGACTGGCAATCAATTATTTTTGTCCAAAGTGCCTTTTGGTGATCAAAGAGATGTACCTACTTAGGCCAGAACTCCAGAGAAATTCTAGAGCACCTGTGAAAGAACTGGGGATGTTTTGCAAAGATGCTCTGTGACCTTTACCCTTCTGAGGGCTCCCATGGGAGAGCAAGGGGGAGAAGGGAAGACAGATGTCTTGGGAAAGAAAACAGGTTTCCCTGCAAACCTGGGAGACAAGGCTGGCTCTCTGGGCTTTTTAGAAATTCCAAGAAATCTGCTGGTTTTTTATTTTTATTTTATAATTATTTTTATCTTAATTATTTTTATATTTGCATCTCTCAGTTTGTGATTTGCTTTTAGATTTTTAAAAACATAATTCCTTTTTTCTACTTTTTCTATAAATTTCTTATTCAATTTTTCACTTTTTTATTTTGGTCATTTTTCTGGACTAGGTTATTATTAAGCCAACCTTCCCACAAGAATGACTGTTAAATCTGTTTGAAATGTTTAAAAAATCTGTTTGAAGGCATTAGATAAATTAAGAAATCAGCGAGGACCAGAGAAGTCAATGTTCCAGAGAAGACGAACATGTAGATAAGTGAATCCAATATTCTGCTCCTTGAGGCATTTTCCAACCCATAAAGCACAACTGAGAGACTGAGAAGCTGAGCAGAAAATAGTAGCCAGGAGGCTGAAAAGCTGAACAGAGCTTTCAGAAGTCTTATGAGGCTGGAAGAACAAAAATTAGAGATTAGAAATGACAAGGAGGAGGGACATTGGTAAACAGCCCAGGATCCCACTGGGACCATTGAAGATTAACATCTTGGAGGGAGAAGGGCAAACCAGAAATAAAATACCCTTCACAAATATTGAAATACGTGTTTGAATTTGGTCAATAACTTATTGATTTAAGATTATCAACTCCTTTATTAACTTTCTGCCAGCACAAAGGAAATCCTACATGGAGAATTATAACATCATCAGAACCTCAAATTATCTTTACAAGAATTCATGATCATGTTCTTTTTCATTCAAGCAAAAAATTTTGGCATGCTAGAAGACAAGACCGACTCACCAAAACAAAAAGTAAAGCACAGCATAGAGATAGATCCATGTGATCCATACACTGGATTTAATTACAATCAACTCTAAAATAAATGGCATATTGAAATAATCTGTTTGATACACTGAAGAACAAGATGAAGAATTTCAGCTGAAAGCTAGAATCTCTGAAATAGACTCAAATGGAAAATCTAGAAATAAAAAATAAGGTAACTAAAATTAAGTCTCAATAAATGTGCTTGACAGAAGATGATCCAAAGTAAAGATAGTGAACTGGATTAGTGATCAGAAGGAAATAAATATTCACGTTGAAATACAGAGAGACAAAAAAATGGAACATATAGAAAAGAACACAAGACAATGGGAGGAGAGACGAGGTGGTGTTACCAGAGCCTAGAATTCCAGAATGTCCCATGGGAGGTAGAACTACAGTGAGGACAACCTGTTGAGAGCTGGGACATAAATAGTAGCGAAGGAGGGTCCAAGCAGGAGCAGGAGTCATGGGTGATCCCCAGCCACTACAAAGATGCCGTACTGAGGAGACCTGCCCCGGCTTCTATTCATCTTTCACCCTCCAATGTTTCACATATTCAACATGGACGCCAACGTTCAGGGGAGCGTGGGAAATATAGCTCCCTGTGTTATAAAGGGTGTATGCGAGAGTGGATGGATATGAAAGCAAATCATCAGTTAACCTGCACAGATGTTAACTTTTCAAGTTTCAAGGGATGAAGTCAATTCCCATCTTGTCCTGCTCCCATTTTCTTACCTACTTTTGACACTCTAATAAGGTACTGAGAAAAATAGAGTTTGATGCCTGTGCTCAGGATGACATTTTATCTAGATTTCCCAGATAGAGTTTATTTTGAAAAAGTACATTGAGATTAGTCCAAAACCTACCAATGAATCAAACATTTTAACCGAGCTGATGAATTAGAGCACTCTTTTGACTATTTTGGGACAAGTGAGTGACTTTTTTTTTTTCAGCAAAAATATGCAAACTAGTTTGTGTTTCCAGATACAGCATAAGTTCAGGCACACCTATCCTCACCAAAAGAAGTTACACTTCTCTCAGCTTTTGGTGTTTACTTCTCGAATAGGTTGGCTATGAAAACCTAGCTTCTCATAGGACAAGGGTTCATTGTATTCTAAAAGAATGTCTTCAGATGTTTACTTTGTAAATTATATATCATCCTCTGTAGTACCAAATATTGAATTTTAGGTACAAACTAAAATGCTACTCAGAAGTATTTGACTTGAAACAATTTGGAGAAAATTATTTTAAGTGAAATTCCTTTTCGGACAATAAAAGAAATATTGGAAAAACTTTGGGAATGGACTAAATATATTATTTTTCTCATGTAATGAGCTATCTAAAATGAACTGGTCATCAAAAATCACGCTATTCCTGCTTTCTGCATAACTGTGGTGAGTTATTAGCCAGTAATGAGTTTGAGGATGTTCTCTTTGAACTAGGACCAGAACTGTAAGCTATAACATTGAGTAAACGGTAATTAGGTTTGTAAATTTTGAAATTTATTCAATTATGAGCACTTACCATGTACCAATCATGGTACTAAGTATGAAACTTACATAGATGATAAGACAGTTTCTACTCTTAAATTGAAGACAATCTAGCGGATTAGGGTAGATTATTAAAATATATTAATCTATGAGGTAGATTATTAAAAGATATTAATCTATGAGGTATAATTAGTACAGTTTAATGAAAAATTTGTAAATAACATTATGAAATGTTTTTGAAATGTTCATTGTGTAATGTTAAATAAAAAGAACAGGAATTAAAATTATGTTCATAGTGTATTTCTAATTTGTTTAGATAGATAGACAAATAGAAATTCCATAGAGAAAATCATCAACTGTTGAAAGTAGTTACTCATGCATTATGTGATTACGAATAATTGTATATTTCTTTAAACATTTCTGTATTTTTCAAATTATTTTGTTTCCTTCTGCAGTGAGAATGAATTAAATTTTAACTAGAAAAAAATAGAAACTGTTTGAAGATGAATCTATCATTCACTAAAAGTGGCATACTTTAGTCTAAGGCAGGGGTTGGCAAATGAAGACTGGCAGACCAAACCCAGCCTACAGTCCATTCTTGTTTCATGGCCCTTTATGGATAACATTTGCTAAAACTTGCCCTAAAGAATAGAACCAATGACTATGTATTTCCCCAAGACCCTTTACTTTTCTCTATGTATGGAGACGAGCCAGGGAGAAATCATCAAGATACACTATAAATTATTTAGAGTTCAGAAACAGCCTCAAGGTCATTTATTCGGGCTAGAGCTAACCTTTCTGAACGGCACTTTATGCCACGCAGTTTACGTAGATGGTTGGATTTAATTCTCAAAACAATGTTATGCAGCAAAATATTTTTTATTCTACTTCTAGTGAAGATCAAACCAAGGCACGGAGAGATCGCAGCCATAGCAAGAAGCAAAGCCAAAATTCAAATCCAAGCAAAGCATCCCAGGGCCACAATACAGCCCTCCTCGGGAGAGGGAATCAGAAATGTCACATATCTCCTAAATGGAATGGAAGTCGGCCTTGACAGCATCCCTTACAAGGTGGTTGTCTAAGGAGCCATTACCAAATCAACTTCTATCTCTAATAGGAAATAATAAAATGCAGCTACAGTCACCTCTACAGATCAAACCTTTCATATATAGGTTGGCTGCATTCTCCTGGTAGAGGGACTTGGGAAAGTGCTCTGAGTTGACAGAACACACATAAAGATGAGATATGTTTTCCCCCCGGAGATTTTCAATTTGAAGAAGTTAATAAATTACAAAGGCTTGCAAATAAATATCATTAGAAGTATTCTTTCATTAAGAATTCATGTCAGATTAATAATGATAAAGAAAAGAAATTAGTATGATACATATGTGGCTACTCCATGCCTTTCCATGGAGATTTTATCACCTTTCTTATAATCGAATGTAATAATAATGTAACTTTAAAATCCTTTGCTTGCTATTTCTATGCTCCACTTCTAAATTAAAAACATAGTAGACAAACAAAATCCACTGGGAGTTCTCACATTTCTTTGACAAAATTTTTTTCCTTCAGATTCCACTCAGATATGAGATGACTAAAATTATGCCACAAACATTAAAAAAAAAAAAAGACAAAAAAGACAGAATGAAACCATAGTATGTTACCATGTCATGAACTCTCAGCCATCTGTCTCAATAAAAATAGAAAACAGTTTTAATTTTGCTTATATAACTTGAACTTTTCCCATTTTATAACCCAACAATGCTAATTATAAAGTAACCAAGAGGCTTCCACTTGAGTTACAGAAATTTGTTTTTATGAAATGTATATATGGTACCAGGCAAAGTATTTGATGGACTTTTTTTTCACATTTTATCTGGCTATACTGATGTCATAGATACAAACTACATCCTGGTTATTCCTCAAATATGCCAGATGATTCTTTTATGGGTGAGAGATAGAGCTTGGTGTTAAAGTGCAAAGTCATGGAAAAGAATTATCTGTCCCAGGGTTTAAGAAATTTTAAAGCATTGTTAATATAACATTTGTAACGTATAACTTGTCTTCAAAAGTATCTAAACTACAAAATTACCAAGACATATACTTTTCTCCCTTACAGTAATTTACACTCTTTTGTTATCTTCATCCTGTTTTAGTCATTTGAATGATGTAAAAGCCAGTAAGACAATATATCAAATTTCTGTGAATACCAAAATAGGTTGCATTAAATTAAGAAATGTTCTTTTACATATCTGGTTCTAGAAAGTTATAAATCTTTGTTCAAGGGCTTTCTTTGGGGATTATATCCACCATCAGTTCTGTTCTTATAATCTAAAAATCTTTAGGGATAAGAAAATCATTCAAAGATCTATATTCTTCTAAAATAACTCTTTGGGCCTCAAGTCATTTTTCATGGGTTATAAGTGACCTCACATGAACAACATGCAAGAGCTCACTATTTGCTTGCTTACGTATATAAGAAAAATGATAATTCTAACACCCAACTAATGACATTTTCAAATGGTTAAAGATTTATTATTCTGGAATGCGAATGATTGGAGCAGAGGCTGAGATTTCAAATGTGCTTTACTTGGTTCTTAAAATCCTTTTCACATCCTAATAATCATAGTCCATCTTACATTCTTACTAAATTTTTATTGTTAACTTAAGTTACAAATACCCCCCTTACACACAGACACACACATATCAGGGTGGCTATTATTTTCCATTATATGCTCATTGAAATATTTGACTTTTTAAAGTATACTTTGATAACACAACATAAAATTCAAATTAAAGAAAAACTAGCAGTCTTAGACTATGGTGATAAAAATCCAGATTGCAGGAAAAATAAGACTAAGGAATACCAGTTGTTATTTTGTTTAAGGTTTTATTTATTCTACAAGGGACACTTATTTTGTTACCAGAGATTGCTACATTCCTAAAAACACGAGTTTTATAAAATATAAAATTTTCTTTTAATTCTTTAAATGTTCAGGGAGCATCTTCTGTATATGCTGAAGCTATTTCTTACTTCCTTGAATATTTTGATAAATTTTCATTGAATGTCTCCTTTGTGTAAAACACTCTGGAGAATGCAAAGATGAACAGAAGATAGCTCATATCCTTAAGATGCTTAGAGGGTAGCAGGTGAGATGGATTCATAATAGCTAAGCTACAGGAGAGAGTGATATATGATATGCTGTAGATGAGGGGTCAGCAAACTGAAATGTCTACAGATGCCTAATGAAAACATAAATGTGTGACTTGAGCAGGAGAAAGGTAACGGGAGAATGTAGCCTGTGGATGGACTGGGGACTCTATGCACTACTTAAAGCCCTTCAAAGACGTTTTTGTAAACACTGTACCAGCCAAACAAAACATAACTAAAAATTGCTATATTAAGATACAAAGCCACAATGTTTCAGGAAGAGCATGGGTGATTGTACTCTTATAGTTATATAGGTATCACATACCTGTGTGTGAAATGCAATAAAAAGCATTCTGCTTTACGGCATAAATAACTCCCATTTGAGTTCATATTTATGGTACTCAGAAAAAGTGGCACATTATATGTGAATCATTAAATATTTTTATGATAGAACAGAAAATATAAATTCAACTCAAGCATGACATGATATTTTTCTCTTTTACCAGAATAGTTATTTTTATGGGAATGATTTATAACATTGCTAGGATAAAAACTAAAGGCTTATTTATGGATTGGTAAATAAAGAGTGGGATAATTGGTGATAGTGCTTTTACTTAAAGTGTTTAAATTAAACTCTTGGGGTATCCTTCACAAGTTCCACACATGAATGCACAGCAGTCCAAACCGTTGGCAAGATTTATAATGTAACTGACATCTGCAGTTTCCACTACTCAAGATATTTTAGGGGTTTTATTGATATATAAAATGCTATCCCACATTTAAATACGTACAACATTTGCTGTCATCGCAACTGAAATACAACAAAATAAAATTGAAAATATTTTCTTCATTTTAATTACTTGCTTAATATTAAAATTGAAGCTTCTTGAATATTTTATCAAAACAAATGCACCAACAGTAACATATTTTTTAAAATTTTCAAGTAGCTTGTTTTAGACACTAAGTTGAGTACACCATCAAAATTTTAAGAACAATATAAAAATATTAAAAACAAAATAATTCTTCTAAGAAGAAATTGGTAGTATTTTCTAATACAATAATAATAATTATTGTTTTTTTAAATGTGAATCTTCTCTTTTTTTTTTTTTTTTAAAGATTGGCACCTGAGCTAACATCAGTTGCCAATCTTTTTTTGCTTTCTTTTTTTCTTTCTTCTTCTTCTCCCTGTAAGGGAGGAAGACATTTCCTCTTCCCAAATGTGAGTTCGCCTGTCTGGAGAACGAATTAAATTCACGTGACACAGAATAGCAAGAGAAAATTAAACAAGCTTTATGAGGAACCATGGCCCGGGGCCTCTCTTCCCAAAGGAAGAAAGGGCACTGAAGAAGTGGGGTGCATAGAGTGGTTATATACCCCCAAACAGGGTGTTTCACATATGATTGAAATGTCCCTTTTACAATAGTCATGAGGCTGCTCTGTCAGCACAGCTCTTGATGGAAACGGCAGATAGGTCTGTTGTCTCAGTGAACGCAGCGGGGTGGCAGGTGTGTTGCCTCGGGCTGGGGGGGTCACATATGAGCACTGCAATCGGTTCCCAGCCTAAAGAAAGATGCTTAATCTTTAAGGAGATGCCAACGTTGGGAGGGGGAGGGAAGTCAGTTACAGGAGGTTACCAGAGAAGCACAATAAAATGCAGATTTAAGTCCTTGCCTTTGGTATTGATTAAGAGTTTCTAGAGAGAAGGTCATCTCCTTTCTTCTTCCTGGTACAGAGAGGGAGGCACGTTTTACAGATAGAGATTTACCTTACGAATGTAAACGTGTCCTAACAAAGGGCAAGTTCCATTCCTCAGAGCCTCCTTCCCTGTCCCAGTTTATCAAAAGCAATCAGCCTCAAATAATCCTGATGCCAAAGAGACATATCTTGGGGTGGCCAATTCCAGGTCCCCACATCCCCAAAGCCCCCCAGTATGTGGCTGTATATTCTAGCTGTAGATCCTTCTGGTTGTGCTATGTGGGATACCGCCTCAGGATGGCTTGATGAGTGGTGCTATGTCTGCGCCCAGGATCCAAACCAGCAAAACTCTGGGCTGCTGAAGTGGAGCCCGAGAACTTAACCACTCAGCCCCAGGGCCAGGCCCTGCAATCATTATTTTTAAAGTCTAACAAATACTCTAATATGGTTGTCTTTAGGCAAATGCAAAGAAATAACCATTATGTCAAAATCCTATTAACTTGCTCTTTTCTTAGAACCATTCATTCATTGTCAATGTATTTCTGTCAAGGTGTGAAATAATAGAAAATGTATATATTGCTGTCTGCCACCAGTTCCTGGCAGAGAGTTTCTAAAACCTTTATAATTCCCGAAGTGATAAGAGCACTAGGAGCATATTTTGTTCTCATATTTGGTCTTTGACCCCAGTCGTTTACACAGAGTTTCTAAATCCCTCGGAATTTCCTGGATGAGAGCAGTGTCTTTTGTTCTAATGAGGTGATTCTTGGTGGGTTCCCAGATGGGGGTTGGTCAACAGAAAGATCAAGCTATAATTAGAATCTTGGAATTTTCAGCCCCAATCCCCATTCTCCAGAGAGGGGAGAGGGGTTAGAAATGAAGTTAACGATCAATCATGCCTACGTGAGGAAACCTCCATAAAAATCCCAGAAGTATGAGGTTCAGAGAGCTTCCAGGTTGGTGAACACATCCATGTACGGAAAGGGTGATGTATCCCAATTCCATAGGGACAGAAGCTCCTGTGCTTGGGACCCTCCCAGACCTTCCCTATGTATCTCTTTATCTGAATGTTCATCTGTATCCTTCATCATATCTTATATTATATAATAAACTGGTAAATATAGTTCCCTGAGTTCTCTGAGCTATTCTAGCAAATTATCAAATCCAATGGGGAGGAGGTCATGAGAACCTCTGATATGTAGCCATCTGACAGAAATTGTGGGTAACCTAGGGATCTACTACTTGCAATTGGCATCTGAAGTGTGGGAGGCAGTCTGGTGGGACTGAGTCCTTAACCTGTGGGATCTGAGGCTATCTCCAGGTAGATAGTGTCAGAATTGAGTTAAATTGTAGGACACCCTGCTGATGTCGCAGGAAATTGCTTAGTGTGGGAAAACTCTGCCCATATCTGGTGTCAGAAGTGTTGTGAGTGTAGTGGTAGTAGGGTGAGAGTAAAGGAAAAACACATAGGAGGAGGACTGAGTTTTTTCTACTCACAATGCGTATACACTTGAAATTTCCCCCGTTAATGCCCCTAAAAGAGTAAAATCAATTGCTGTGAAGAAAGACAATGAGTTACTAAAAATTTTAGGCAAAAAAATGTATAACAGTAATTTTTGGTTGACCTTGACACCTGAGTGTATAGATATAGAAAGATGCACAAAAAAATGGTAAGGTCGAATTTCTTATATAGCATTGCTTTAATGTTACCAAACCATCTTAGATGCCGGCCCTTGCCAGTAGAAAAAGTCAACCGTGCTCCTCTTAAAATATGGCTCCTGTAGTGATGGATTATTCTATCATCAACTTGGTGAAGCTGGTAACTACATTTTCCAGAATCTCCTTTCCTATATGGGTATGGATTTTGGGTTGGGCAAAAGAGAAATCTGCATGATGTATGGAGGCAGAAGTGAAGCAGCAGCCACTACTCTCTGAATGTCGTTATGATTAGATGTGGTGACAGATAGATGCAAATGTGCCAGTGAGGTTCAAGCTGTTCTCTTATCTCCTCTACTCTGTGGCCAGATCTTCTTCCTGACTAATGGTCCTGTTGTTCAATAGTGGCCCCACTGGCCCCGTGGCTGGGTGGTCAAGTCTGTGAGCTCTGCTTCAGTGGCCCAGGGTTTTGCTGGTTCGGGTCCTGGGCGCTGACATGGCACCGCTCATCAAGCCATGCTGAGGCGGCATCCCACATGCCACGACTAGAAGGATCCACAACTAAAAATATACAACGATATACTGGGGGTGCTTTGGGGAGAAAAAGAAAAATAAAATCTTTAAAAAAAAAAAGTCTAGGTGATATAAAAACAGGAAAAACAAAAACAGTGTCGCCAGGCTCCTCACCACATCTTTAGCTGTACACACACAAATGCACCAACTTCCCATTGACTCCTCTATCATGGTCCCTCTTTGGTGGTTAAACATGCTTGGCTTAGCTTGATTGGTAATAAGTCCTCTGATACTTCAATTCCCCAGTGAAATTCTGCCGATCAACCTCTAATCTTTAATTCATGATGGTTCTGCTTCCTTGATTGAACCCTGACTGCTACAGCTCCCATATAAACATTCTATCTCGGTAGTCTCTGACCACACCTTTGTTACTGTCTAGATCATCACTCAGGAATGTCTAATCCTTCCTGGTCATCAACTCAATGACTAGACTGGATATGGACAGATCCACACAGTTTTGGTCATTTTTCCTTCAAAGTGCTTTTCACCTTTGTGATTTGGTAATTCTTTGTGTAGACTTCCTCTACTGAAGAATAAGCTGTTGTATTAGTTTTCTATTGCTGCTGTAACAATTACCACAAATGTGGTGGCTTAAAGAAATGCAAATTTATTATCTTATAGTTCTATATGTCAGAAGTCCAGCAGGGGTTTCACTGGGCAAGATCAAGTTGTTGGCAGGGCTGCATTCCTACCAACCTGAATTGCCTATGTATCTGCCTACCACAACTGCATTGCTGAAAACAGTAATTTGTATTCTAAGTGTACAATAATATTTAGTAAAGAAGTAAATTTGATATAATTAATGTGTTGCTAAGGACCCATTAAGAAACATATATTCTTTAGAGCAAGCAAATGATCACAAATGATTTCTTCTAGTTTCACTCTAATATCCTTTTTATCACAAGCTTCCTAAATGGAACACACAATTCCAGTATATCTGGTGACATGAATTCAGTTAGTAAGATTATCTCCTCCCTTGTCATAGTTACTACGTTTCTATGAATGTGGTCTTTAAAGATATTAGTGCTGCTGTAAGATACTTAATGTTAACTTAATTTGGGTGTATTATTAACCATACTATCTAGGGTTTAAAAGTTAAATGATATTTTAAATGTTAAGTAATATTTCCTGCATTAAGTTTTGGCCCTCTATTCAGGACCTTACAATTACCCTTTTTAGCTTGGTTTGCTTAATTTGCTTATAACTATAGGATTTTGTTTCCTAAATTATGGTTTACTATATCCAAAAACTAAAGACATTTTCATTAACTTGAGAATAGGTAACCGATTATCTATATTCACTTTAAATTTCTCACAGCTTTGAGAAAGCAGTCTGTAATTTCTTACATAGGTGGAGAATACCTGGATTTTTATACAAATAATTGGTAAAAATGTTAAACTGCATGGAACTAGGACAGATTCCCGTGCTATGTCTCAAGCAAACTCCATAATGGCATCATCTTTTGAGCATGAACTTGACATACCTGAGCCACTCTGGAAGATGTATAACATGTAGTGTTTCCTATTTCGAGAAATACAAAATGTGGGAGTCGGGTCTATGGTGATGTGAGGGCAGAAAAGTAAAACGTAACAGATGATGTAATTTCAAGGATTCTATCCCCTTCTATAGCCTTGCCTTAACAATCTTAAAATATGGATAATGTTACATAAAATGTTTAATTTTAAAACTGATAATATTGATTCTTTGACTTGTTCCAGGCTATGAGAGTACTGTCCATATTTATTTGAGCATGGGAGCATTTTATTCCCTGTTTGACAGGAATCACTGGACAGTTCTTGTACAGAACAGGATTGCATTTCAATAGAACTAAGCTGCACACAAGATGGATGCTTTTCTTTCTATATTATGGTCCCTGAAAGATACCAATTCAATTAATGTTTTTTTATCCTTAACTTCAAACAGGGAAATTTGAACTTACTACAGTGAAGATAGTGACCAATAAAATTCTGCTCCTCACCTTAAGAATCTTATATTCTAGTAAGGTGAGTGACAATAAATAAATATATATTTTTAGGCCAGTGAAACTATTCTGTATGGTACTACAATGGTGGATACATGCCATTTTACATTTGTCAAAACCATTAGAGCACACCACACCAAGAGTAAACCCTAATGTAAACCATGGACTGTGGATGATAAAGCGTCAGTGAGGGTTTATCAACTGTAGCAAATGTACGACCCCTGTGGGAGATGTTGATAGTAGAAGAGGCTGTGAATGTGTAGGGGCAAGGGCTATACGGGAACTCTGCACTTTCTGCACAATTTTTCTGTGAACCTAAAACAGCTCTAAAAATAAAGTCAATTAAAAAACCCACATGTAATAAAATGATATGTAAATGCCACCAGCGAAATTCTATAAGGGCTTAGTCACTTTATGGGAGGAAGTGTTGAGAAGAGTTTGTGATGGATGGATAGGACTGACAGGCGTTTCAGTTAGAGGACGTAGGATGAGCAAAGTTAGAGAAATTTGAAGGGATTTAGGTAGGAAGAAGGGTTCTTGATGCTTCTCACCCTCCATCCTTCTGAGGTAATGACCTGTGGAATGTATAGACAAGGATTTATAGCCAAATGAGAACTGAAGCATACTTTATTAGTCTGAGCATTTATCCTAACGACCCAGAAATGCAGGCCTCCACTGAACTGTGTTGGATAAAATGAGGACAGAGTGGATCTTGTTATTCCTCCCACACTTCGTCCCCGGGTTGATTATCAACCCATTTGGAGGTGGAAAATATGGAGCAGGGGGCTAATGCAAATAACTGTTTTTCTTTAATTAGATGACCCTGCCCTCAAGGGGCAAGTGATCTTCTGAATGCCAGGCTCTTCCCAATGTCCCCGCAACACTGTGTCAGGGGGTGGGGTGGACTCGTGCTGATCCTCTGCCCTCCCCATGGATTCAGGCGGAAACATGAGGCGAAATGAAGACTAGATCTTCCCAAGGTCAGATTCCCTCCCACCTTGCTTCCAATAATTCAATATTTTATTTTGTGGTAAATCTTGCAGCAAAAAATAATAAATTTGCTTTTTGTGCTCATTAATCTATTTCCAATACTGATACATGCTTGCCTGAACTCCTGATTTATGTTAGTTTTTAGATTTCATCTTAATGGAAATCTCCATGTAATATACTAAGATAAACATCCAATTTATCCTTTTGCCTTATGATCAATGCAGTAACTGAATTACTATCTCTTCTTAAGTGGCAAAACAACAATAGCAACAATGACAGTGGTTTTTTTGATCTGGTTATTCTAGATTCACAGACATAAGCATTCTTAGAGGATCATATAAAAAATAATGCACCTTGATAAAGATGCTTTTTTAGGGTTGGACCAAAATGAAAATAATTGTAAGGGTCAAATGTTATGGCATAGCAAAGCAGCCAGGTGGGACAGAGACATAGGGACTAGCACAGGGTTTTGTTTCAAAGAAAAAGTCTGTAAAGAGAGGGCACACAAAATTGAATTAGGACAAGGGTGGTTCTGAAATGAGGTTTTAACGTGGAAGAAATGTTATTGCCTGGCTTTGGAAGAGCTGAATGGATCTGGCTAACTGAGAACATTCAAGAGCTATTTTAATAAGTTATCACCCACAAGCACACTAATAAAAATGCCATTGAAAATTTGTTTTACTATATGGATTTGAAAGCCAGAAACTAGGACACAGGGTTTGTCATGCCCCAAGCTCCTTTGCCCTATTCCCTCACATTTGTCCATTCAAGCACCCAGGCTTCGAAGCAACCTGCAGAAAATTGAGAAAATTACCCTTCATTTTTCTGTATAGACATTATGAATACTTTAAATAGAATAAATTCAATTGTTAAGCAGGCAAATGTGTTCATTAAAAATTGATAAGCATTTTAACCATACAAATAATTTATCACGTAAAATATTAGACCAAAATGCTGTTTAAAAATTCACAAGCACATACAGATTAAACAAGCTGGCACTACTTCAAGTGTTTACCAAAACACAGTGCAGATATAGAGATCACTGAAGGAGTTTTAACTAAATCCTGTAAACATACAATTCCTTGATCAAGTAATTTGGCTAGCCTCAAGTGTCCTTTGGAGATAGAATGTATGGAATGGAGGAATGATATAAAAGAGACACAGAGAGACGGGAGCTGTCCAATGGGTGAAAGTCAAGAGAAATCACTACCAGATAAAGATTCTAGGAGAATATCCTATGGAGAGAATAAAGGCTGTCTTCACTAATAATTCCTAGAAGGTTTTAAAGGAGCCCCTTCTTAATAGTACTTAATTCCTTTACCTTACAAAGATCAGATAAAGAACAAGCCTGATTGGTGAGATAGAGAAACATTACCCAGAGGCATCTGGTTTGCTGCAATTTCTGTAGCTGAGCTTGGTATATTGATAAATATTTTCAAATACACACACACACACACACACACACACACACACACACACATCCCTCCATTACAGCTATTGACACTCTTCCCACACTCACCCACTCACATGACATGTTTGCCCTTTGCACAAGGAATCAAGAATAGGGGAGTCAAGAAAGCAAATGTGGGATCATGCAACACAAATTAAGATGAGATGAAAGGATTCATTCAGAGTGGGTGTGAAAAAAGAGGTCAGTTTTGAAAAGAACTTTATAATAATTGAGCTGGATGTGGAATTTGGTTTGGTGGAGGAACAGTTTCCATCAAGGAAACATCGTGTCCATGAAGTTCACCTTCAGGAGTTACTGCTCTGCATTTGCTTCATCTGGGAACCACTAGGACCTGATGTCCCTCATTCTCCAGAACCTTCCATCTGGATCTCTTTCTCTTCCTACTCTTCCTTCATCTCCTCATCTTCCTTCTATTTATTTTCTTCTGATCTGGAAAGGCCTTTCATCCTCCTTTGCATCAGTCTGTGTATTTGACCATCTTGAAACTTTCATTTGAATGAGTACAGGGGTCAGCAGTTCAGCAATTCATTCTATTCTCCACCGGCACCAATGGTGTCTTTATTTTCTCTCCAAGTTATTTTCCCCTTAGTGTAAAAGTAACATGTTTATAATTTTTTTTAAAAAGTCATGCATGTAATGTTTTATATTTTGTAATTTTTTCCAATAATTTTTAGTGGCTGTCTGGCGTTTCATTATATTCATGTATTATAATTCAGATCATAATGCTTTGAAATTTTACTGTTGTGATATTATAAAAACATCTCCAAGTTTGGAGTGTAACACTTACTGACTTACATCTCTCACACTAGAAAATACTCACATATAATTTTCTTGTTTTTCCAGAGAAAGGAGCTTTGCCATCCAAGGATAGCCATAATATTATGAGAGTGTATTGGGATACTATTAAATCCTACACAATGTTAGAAGGCATTCTTTGGGGTCAGGGTGAGATCATGAGGTGCACCAACAAAGCCTTGGCTTCCTAAGTGTTATAAGAGAACAGCAGTGGGATGGCTGGTAAATATTTTTAATATTTCCAAAAGCTACACAGAAATATACATTTGCCTACATACAGGCAATATGAGCTAAGTAAAGCACTATGTTTTTTCCTTTTCTAATGCTACTTAACTTATGCTCTTAGAATTTCTTATTGGCATTTATATATGAGTAATTAATTAAATATTTCTTAAAAGAATTGCTTAATTAGTTTGAGGTAGACAAAAGTCTTTCAAGTATCACAAAGCGCATGCTGACTAAGTAACAAAAAGGTTCTTGATAATGAAAAGAAATGATTAAGAGTCACTAATTTAGGAAGAATTCTAAAACAAATACTCCTAGGTTTTGGCTCAGCCTTTAAATATGTTCCTCTGTGAAAACTTGATTTAGACATTCTCCTGGGCCTCTTGCAGCAGGAGTGAAAATGCACTGAGCCACCTGGAGCAGGAGAGATAGCATGTGGACTGGTCCTCAAGAAAATGGATGTGGAAAGGAAGAGCCCGAAAAATTTGCTTGGAATAAAACCAAAGTATTAGTCGAGTCCTGGTGGACATGTTCATATGGTGTTTGAAACTCAAGTGATTTCAAGGCGGAGAATGTTATGCCCTTGAAAAAGCAGAAGTAATCAATAAAATAAAAATAATAAAGTATGAATGCTGTTGTGGAAAGAGCATTTGGTTGGGTTGTATTCTGGGCCCTGAAATTAGGGTGACCAGGATTTTAATTCAAGATCCATCGCAGCCCCCCAGAGAGTCCTGCTGAATTTTGAAGTGTGCGCTTGCGTATGTTCGGTGCTGCAAAAAATAGTTGTTATTGACATTATTATTTTCTGGCTGACGTCGGGAAGTCACTGAACTTTTCTCATTTTCTAAAGGTAAACCAAGGGACTTTGACGGGATGACCTGCCTGTAACTCCTTAGACGTGATGACTGAGATAGTTTGGTGATGCTGATGGTTTTCAGATATTTAATAAATGAGAACATACTAAAATTTAAGTCCAACAGGGACTTTTCAGGGACTCTGACAAGACCGGGAACCTCATTTCTCAGTGTCCTGAGATTTGCCTTTTCCTCAGAAGGGCTGTGGTTTTGTGCTTTGAATCCCATAATTACCAAGGTTTTTATAGGTGAATCATTTGTATCATTTTCCTGATTTTAAAATATCAGTCTTGGACAGTCAAACCTCCCCACCCGGTCCATCCAAAGTGGCCATGTGTATATATACATAAGTATATAAAAGCAGACTGTTTCACTTTTAAAAATTGAAAACTTGAAACCCTGGGTATAAGAGAGTCGTCAAACAAAGGCTGGTAATTGCCGGGTCAAACTCACCTAGCTCCTAGGCGGAGACTGTGATAAACAGCTCAGTTGGTCAATGCTAGCACAGTCAGAAAGGAGACTGATCCCTCTGCTTTAGATGAAATAGAAAGCAATTCAATAGTGAGTCAGTGGTGTTCTCTCTGTTTAAAATGACCAGCATATATTTTCCTGTTTAGGTCTATGACTTAAAGGTGTTTTTATGGCATTCAGCCAGGAGACACTGTAACAAGCCATGGACTCATACACAGGGTGGTCATCAATCCTTATTTTGCTATCTGAATGTTAGGTTCTCAAACCTCTCTAGCAGAATAAAAGGTGAAATAAATTGCCAGATTTAAATTTAATACCTAGCTCCCATGCTGAATAATTATGGCTGTGCTGGAAATCTTGATAGAGTGGTAATAAGTGGCCCAATCTATAATGTGTAATGTATCAACTAAAATTTTATATTGGATTCTTTCAGCAGACTTGGCTCCTATGTGGCTGTGAAGTATGAAAGGCGTTAGGCTCCAAAACCTGATTCCTAAAGCTTCAGCACGCTTCTCCCAAGAATACACACAGACACACACACACGCATAATTTTTTAAAAATAGAACAACATTATGATTTTGTTGAGAAAATATAAACAAACTTAAATACGTAAAACAATTCAAATAAATTATTAGACAAAGAGAGTTTGTACACAGGCTTTCAGCGTAAAAGGGAAGAGAAGCAATAAATAAATAAATAGTATTTGGAAATCTGCTGTATACCATACTCTGAAGCCAGTCTTATCTTGACACCCCACTGCTTATAACCCGTCAGTGGCTCTCCAGCACCACCAGAATGTTTAGTTCCTTTAATGAGCCATGATTTCTCATCTTGTAAGTATAAGTGTCTGTGACGCTTATGATGTACCATGTAATGTGCTAAGAGCTGGGGCCGCAAAGGTGAACAGATACACAACCTATTTTCTTAGTTTTTAATCTACTGAGAGTGATAAACATTAATCAAATAGTGACACAAAGAAATGTGAAAGGACATTTGTAGTCAGTTCTTTGAAAGAGAGATACATGGTGCATTTAACATGGAGCGTTTAACATAGTTTAGAGTTTTCAGGCAGAAGAAAAAGCAAAGACAGAGCCGTGTAGCAGGAAGGAACACAATACATTTGAAGAATTGCAAGGGGATACAGGAATAAAGAGAGGAGGGAGGTAATGGAAGAGATGGAGGTACATGATAAGAGAGATAGACAGGGGCCAGATCTTGAGAAGCCTATGGGTTATGCTTTGGTATTTAACCTAAGAGTATTGTGTAATCATTAAAGTGTTTTAAGCATGGGGTTCTTTGGGTCAGTTTGGTATCCTAAAACAAGAGTTGGTAAACATGTCCCTCTGGGCCAATCTGACTACTGCCTGTTTTGTAAATAAGGTTTTATGGTAACTCAGCCATATCCATTTGTTTACATATTCTCTATGGATGCTTTTGAGCTATAATGACAGAGCTGACGTCGCAACCAAGACTACAAGTTCCACAAAGCTAAAAATATTCACCATCTGCCCCTTTACAGAAAGACTTTGCCGACCCTTGTTCTAAAATATTACTGTGGCTTCTGGGTAGAAGATGACCTTGAAGGGGCAAGAGTGGCTATGGAAAGATCAGTTTAAAGAATGTGGTTTTTAGTAGCACAGGCCAGACAAGGTGGCTTGAATTAAGTGGGGCTGATGTCGGAGATGCAGAGCTATTGATGGATTTGAGAGATTTACGAAGTAAACCGGGCAGAAATTAATGATTTATTGGATATTGTGCATGAAGAGGGAAGTTTTAAGGATAAATTTTATGTTTATGTCTTGTACTGGTAGATGGATGGCAGTGTCACTTACTGGAAGTGTGCCAGATTTAGGAGGAAGACTATAAGTTTAATTTTGGACATGTTGGGTTTGAGCTGTCTTTGAAATATCCAAGAAAAGATATAAAATTCTCAGTTGTGGTTGGAGCTCAGGTAATAAATTCACGGTAAAGATAGAAATTCGTGATCATATGTGGATAGGAGCCAAGGATGTGGATGAGATTACCTAGAAAAAAATCATTACCTAGAAACAGAAATTTAAGGCAAGCCTTGAGGAGCTCCAGTGTTTCTAAGCTAGGTAGAATGAGATGCCCTGCAAAGGGAAGCAGGAAGGGAACATGTTAGGCTAGAAAGGAAAAGTTTGTTTTCAGAGAAGACTAGGGAAAAGAATGTGTTGAGAAGGGCAGAGTGGTCAACAGTGGATGAGAACAGAGCAAAAAGTGCATTGGATGCATAACAACAGAAATCACTGGTGGCCTAAGGGACACTTGCTAAATGCAGTGATGGAAGCTGAAGCCAGACTTAGGTAAGATCAGGAGTAAAAATTGAAGATATATAGGCAGGTTGTATAGGCAATTCTTTTAAACAGTTTGTCTCTGAAGAGGGAGAGACATTATTTGATATCTCGATCCACCAAGGCTAACGGGCAAGCTTGGACATCTCTTCTGCAAAGATTTCTCTGACACTCCAGGTTCACCCTCAAGACTGTATTAGAGCTTCTTACATATGTTCCCACATTACTAACTCTTACTGTAGCACATATTACACTCTTGCCACTGGCAGTCTCCTCTTATTAAATTGTAACCCATTTGAGTGGTAGGGTTGTCTTTTCACAATTGTACCCTCTGCACTTAACTTTCAACAAGCATCTGTTGATTTTAGAAGCATAACAACAAATAATGTAACAGATTTCCCAGAATTAGTTATGTATATATAAAAAACGTGTGTATATATGTGTAGGTGTGTATACAGAAATCATACACACATTGATTTTGAATTAAACCAAAAAGAAACTGCTGTGTTACAGTGACATAGTTAACCTTAAAATTTTTTTTGTCTTAATCTAAAGTTTATTAAAGAAATTGTCTTTTTATTGCTGCTATGCTATAACTTAAAAATCCTAAAATTAACTGAAATTTAACTACTTAAAATTTAAAATACTTAATAACTTTCTAACAGATGGTGACTACATTTGATTAATCCTATTTAAAGTATTATATTTCCCAGTTATTAGAAACAGAACTACCCATAAATAGGCTTTAATAAAGATGATACATTTTTCCCAAATATGAAAATTAAAATAATATATGAAAATACATTCTTCATATCTTTTGAGCTGAGGTCAAGGATATTAAATGTTAGTATAAAAATGTATTTCATGAAAATCTAGAAGTAACAATACAGAAAGCAGTATCTTTTAGTGAAACAAAAACTGCCAACCAAATAATAGTGCACATGCTGCTATTCTGATGTAATTTCTGAAGGCAAACTGTTTTAGACCAGAGAATAACACGTTGTTTTTGACTGTAGGAAATACACTTCCTCACATATTAGAAGAATAGAAATCATCCACCCATCAGCTGTCACTTCAGATCTGAGGCAGCAGAGTGGGCTCCCAGGCAACTGCTGGAAATATCTCAGAAATATCTTTCCAGAAGGATGTGGTCTGATGCGTAGATAACGCAGAGCTGTGGCTGCTGACTCAGTTCAGGAGTCAATCTGTACTTTTTCCACCACAGAACAGCAGAGGAAAGCTAGAGAAGCACCTACAACTTCCCTTGCCACTGCTGAATATCCACCATTGCCTTGAGGTTTTTTTTTTTTTCCAGCTGTTAAAGCAGTATTTCTATTAAAGATTTTTTTTTTTTTTTTTTTTTTTTTTTTAGAGCAGCTTTAGGTTTACAACAAAGCTGAGAGGATTTCCTCACTATTTTACATAGATTGTGAGTTTTGGGCAGGAATATCTGCTATCTGGTTTTGTGTTCTTCCAAGTGCAACTTACCAGGAGGCACATGATACTGATTTATCTCACTATTGTGGATTTAGCTTTAATCAGATGCAGTCCACTAAGTATACGTACTGTAAAGTTACTATATTTTGCTTTGTAGTTAATAATTTGTCTGTGGGAAATATCTTTTTTTTTCTTTTTCTTTCCTTTTTTTTTTTCTCTTTTTAGGAAGATTAGCCCTGAACTAACATCTGCCACCAATCCTCCTCTTTTTGCTGAGGAAGACTGGCCCTGAGCTAACATCCGTGCCCATCTTCCTCCACTTCATATGTGGGATGCCTACCAGAACATGCTTAACAAGCGGTGCTTAGGGCCTCACTCGGGATCTGACCTGGTGAACCCTGGGCCCCCGAAGCAGAACGTGCAAACTTAATCACTGCGCCACCAGGCCAGCCCCTGTGGGAAATATCTTGACATAATTATATCATCTCAGGATATAATTACCCTGTTCTTCGTCGTACGTTCTTCCACTATTGATACATATTGATGATTTTCTGTCTCCGTCATTCCTTTGTCATTCAGTACTACGCTCTCTAAGTAGGAGATTTGTCTTCTTCTTGTTTACTTGTATCAGTATACATTTATGGGTTTCTATTTCATTCACTAAATTACAGTCGATTAGTCTCATTATTTATGTAAATACTTAAATGTCCCATAATTTAAATACACAAATTTCCTAGATTTGAGAAGCCAAATCCCTTTCAAACTGTGTCCAGTGTTCTTTTGACATATCCCATCATTCTTTGAGTATTTCCTCATCTTTCCAGCATAATTAAGAATTTCTAGGTTCATTTTGAAATTTCTTTGTTCCTAACCTTGGAATGGACTATTTCTCCAAGGAGTCCAGATTCCTTTTAGTGAAGAATAATATTTAGAATTCAAGGTCTGGGCACTTAGTGTGGTCCTTTTGATTTGTTCTTTAAGTGTGCTCATAACTAATTCTAGGCCCTCTTAAGTAGGAAATACACACAAATACATTGTTACATATACTCAAACAGGCACTCACACATATATAATCTCTCTTTCTTGGTATATGTTTCTACTGATACCTGCATTTCCAATCCAGCACCATAGCATATGATCTATTCCTCCACATTTTCTTATGTGTAACTCAGTGGTTTTACCATTTTACATTCCCATCAGAATGTTCCAGTTGTTCTACATTCTTGCCAATATTTGATGTTGTCATTCTTTTTTTATTTTAGCCATTCCAGTGGTTAAATAGTGGTATCTTATGTAGCTTAATTGGCATTTCTCAATGACTAATAATGTTGAGAACTTTTCATATCCTTGTTGGCTGTTTATGTATCTTCCTTTATGAAACATCTATTCATATTTTTCTCCATTTTACACAGTTGTTTGTCTTTTTATCATTGTGTGATATGAGTCCATTATATATTCTATATTCTGTATAGAGCTCTTTATCAGACACACTATGAATATTTTCTTACCATGTTTGGCTGACTCTCTCAAGTTCTTAGCAGTGTCTTTTGATGAGTAGAAGTTTTTTAAAAAAATTTGATGAAGTTAATTTATCATCTTTTGTCTTAATCTTGAAAGTTATTGTTTTTTGTGTCCCGTTCAAGAAATTTTTGCCTCCCTTTCCTATACCTTGTTTAAACAGATATTTACCTTTTTTTCAGTTTTTATGTTTTTTCATATATGTCAAATTCCCATACCATTTATTGAAAAGACTTTCTTTTCTCCATTGAATTGCTATGGATCTTTGTTTAAAATCAATTGCATATATATATGTATATCTATATGGATCTTTTTCTGAACTCTGTCCTTCCTTGTGCAAAGACTATACTGTCTTGACTACTTTATTTTATTTTATTGTTTTAAAGATTGGCAGCTGAGCTAACAACTGTTGCCAATCTTTTTTTTATTTCTGCTTTATCTTCCCAAATCCCCCTGGTGCATAGTTGTATATCTTAGTCGCAGGTCCCTCTAGTTGTGGCATATGGGATGCTGCCTCAACGTGGCCTGACGAGGAGTGCCACATCCACGCCCAGGATCCAAACCAGCAAAACCCTGGGCCGCTGCAGCGGAGCATGTGAACTTAACCACTTGGCCACGGGGCCGGCCCCTTGACTACTTTATTTTTATTATAAAAGTTAAAGGCAGCTTAGTTAATTCCTTCAGTTTTGTTCTTCTTTTTCAAGATTATTTGGCTATTCCATGTCCATCACATCCATAGGAATTTAGAATCATCTGATTAATTTATATTTGAAAAAAGAGATCTTGCTGTACTTCACACTACCTTTCTTTTTCTAACAAGAAGAGCCATGAGAAAAAGCAAAATAAGGACAAATTCAACTTGGATGTAAAGTTAAGAAAAAATTTTCTCCAAGGAGTCCTGAGGCCAAGTCTTCTCTAAGCTAGTCAAGTTTATACACTGATAGGGATACAGGTTGGTTGGAAAATTTGAAGGTAACACAGAATTTCTAAATTTCATTAACAGCCTTTTGTAACTTATGGTTCCTCAATATAATTTCAATAGGTGGAATACTTTCTCTCATGATTACTTCAAAATTTCAGTGCAAATTTAGAGACAATGTGTTTGAAAAGTCTTTATAAAATAGTTTTTATAAAATAATTTTTGATAGAATTAATATCGAACTGGCATATCAAGAATTCATTCTCTGGAATTTCTTAAGAATCTAATCCAATAAATAAAACAGAAAAGTAGCTAAGAAACGTAGCTTTTTTTTTTTTTTTTTTTGAGGAAGATCAGCCCTGAGCTAACTACCTCCAGTCCTCCTCTTTTTTGCTGAGGAAGCCTGGGCCTGAGCTAACATCTGTGCCCATCTTCCTCTACTTTCTATGTGGGGCGCCTACCACAGCATGGTGTGCCAAACAGTGCCATGTGCGCACCTGGGATCCGAACCGGTGAACCCCGGGCCACTAAGAAGCGGAACGTGCGAACCTAACTGCTGCACCACTGGGCTGGCCCTGAAATGTAGCTTTTCATATAAATCGCCTTCCAATCTCAGTACTCCTCTTGGTTAATATCTAATTCTCAAACCATATGAAAAGCAAAACAAACGAAAAATTAACACCCAGTGCTTATTATTTCTTAGGGAAAGCTTATGAAAGAACTACCTATGGTGTGTTTTACTTGGCATGATTTTTTGCCAAAACTGTCTCTGTTCCCAATACTGCTAGGGGAAATGTCTCTTTAAACGAGGGCCTGAAAACTCAGGTCAACACTTCCAAGAGATAGGGATGCTATCAGCACAACTGCTCATGGCAGCTTTCAAGCCTAATCATACTAGCCATATCTTGTCTTCTCTTCAATCTTGTTACCGTACTGATAGTTCCAAGATCTTGACATCACAGGGATGGGAAAATGAGGACTTAAAAGTCCTTTAGCTTGTAATTCCGAATGCTGTCTTCAATGACCTCTCCATGATAAACTTTGTTGGAGCCATGGAGAAAGTGAGAAAAATTAGAACAAGGTGGTAATTGTTTCATAAAATTAAATTTTTCATCTTTTTATTCTGCACTGTTCTTGCTTTTACATTAAATCACCTTCTACTTTATGAAATTATAATGAAAATTTACGCACACACAAATTTGTTAAAATAAAAAATTGGTTGTAGTTCACTAAATTTAGAAAAAGAAAGCACTAGAACTGATTTTAACACAATCTTTCTCTGTCTTTGGTGAATGCTAGACTATCCATTATAATATCCATGACAATTGTGATTGTGTTAGGTAGGTTACAATCTGAAAAACTTAGGGTTTATCTTATATACTGTTATGTTATGAAGCAAGCTGATGTGAATACTGGGATAACTTCACCAGAGTTCACCTGATTGTCCAGAGTCCATCTTATGCTGTGTTTCATGAGCCAGATAGTCTCTAGGGAGGACACCCCAAGGGTGTGCCATAGACTACAATTACTAATACAGGGAATGTAGCTTTTTAAGACACTAACTGATGCACCACAACTTCTCAGAGTGGGACAGTAAGAAGCCAACTTCAATCACTCTAAGAAACAACTCAGCCTAAGGTCAGTATTCTAAGATAAAAGTGGTTCTGAAACTAGAAAGAGAAATAAGCTGGAATCTGGGTGATGATCAAGTAAAGGCAATAATCTAGACATGGGAGTGGTGGGGAGAAAGAGAGAGAGACTATAGCTAATTTCAGTTGTTCAAAAGCCTCTTCAGAGCCTACTGACTAAGCCAGAAGATCAGGAGGATTATCATGCGGTTGATCCATCAGAGATTTGGTTCGCTCTGCAAAAGCCAGAATCCTCTGTCTACAATGTTGTATTAGTCTAAAAAATTATCTAATTAATTTCATAGTAGGTATTTCATTTGCAAAATGGGTAGATTCCCAGACTGTAACACTCTGTGGCCTACAGTTGACAATGGATGCCCTAAATATTTGACCTCAAATAAACAACATTACAATTTGTCTATTGAGGACTTACGCATCTGTGAAACAAAAAATTTTAACAAAGCCAAAGTATTAGTTTTGTGTTGTTCTTTAGTTTCAAAGGCTACTAGCAAATTATCCCCTTTTTGAATAATTATTTATCCCTCAGATGGTACAAATTTCTCTAAGTTTTCCTAAAAATTGACTAGAGAAAATAGTAGGGGAGTCTTGCAACCCTTGGGAAATTCTTTACTGTAAATATTAGGCTCCTTCAGGAGTAAAATCAACCCAAAATTCAGACTGGTCCACTATAGGGACAGAAAAATAGTAGAACATAGATGGATCACAGGGAAAGACTTTGCAAACAATAGAACTAAAGTCAGAATAGTCA
Organism: Equus przewalskii; assembly: GCF_037783145.1. Taxonomy (NCBI): domain Eukaryota; kingdom Metazoa; phylum Chordata; class Mammalia; order Perissodactyla; family Equidae; genus Equus; species Equus przewalskii. The sequence continues at coordinate 71,255,757 of NC_091834.1, read as the reverse complement.
CAAAGGTAGGAACTGCACGGCTTAATGAGACAACAAATTTATTTCTCTAAGATCTTGTGCAAATCTATATAGTGGTCAACCATATGTGTCAAAATTACCTTCTTTTTTATTGGAAATATGGGAATACAACAGGGTGAACACCGCTTTTTAAAATTACATGTTGTTTTTCTAAAGTTTTATTCTTTCTAATTGAGTTCTTGACAAAGGATTTGTTTACATATGGTCATGGCATATGTTTTCAGCAAACTATCTTTATTCTTTCTATATCACAAATTAAACCAGTATCATCATTCCCTAGGACCCAAAGTGATTCATAAATTTGTTTCAGTGTGGGGTGCTTTTCCAGCATGGTGTGAGCCTGCCACTCTATGCCATACCCTTTTTCTTCCAAAAGGCACAGAGTAACCACTTCAGGTGCCTTTTTCCCAAAAGAGCTCCACAAACACTCCATCTGGAGTAGAGAGTATCATAAATAGCCTTTAATTTGCACAGCAAGTCTCTCTTCAATAGGTTTACAGGAGATTCAGCAGAAAGAAAGAATGCCTATTACTCAGCCAGAGCACCTATCTGTATGGGAATCGTGGAGGGAAAGGAATAAGTAAAGGATGACCAAAAATAGCAACAACCTGATCTGTCACCAGAAAGAACGCTAGAAATTTCCAAGGTAATTGCAGAGTAAGTCGCACCAGTAGCTACTAGAAAAGGCAAGGCTAGATTAGCCTGAGGAAAAGTTATTGACACATAAGTTTCATCAGTTCTCAACTCTGAGATTCCCTCAATGTGTCCACTTTGAGCCTTTTGTCAAGTACTTCCTAGCTGAGTGTTGTCCTTCTAGGCTCTTTCGATTCTCTTATCCTTACAATTCCTGCATCCTTCGGAGTCTTTTTCAGCAATCCCTCTTCCAATGTCCTTGCTTCTTGCAATAATGATTTACTATCTCTTTTCTTGCTTTCTTCCCTTTGTAGCTTGGCCAGAGTAGAGACTATTCTCTTTAGTAGAGTTCTAACAGGGCAGTCAACACAGTCATCTAATCACTTCTTTGTCTTTCTCTAGATTATCCTCACATTGAATAGCTACTGCTAAAATATGAGTAATACTCTGTCCTTGCCATCCCACATTTTCCTTAACTTGGATCTCGATAATTGGCAAGAAGGCCAAGACAAAGGTGGTTAGGGCCAGAGGGCAATTTTGATCTGTCTTGGATCTATGCTAATAAATTCTGAGAAAGTCTCAACAAACCAACAATGGAAATCAGTGGGGACCTCATCCCTCTTCTGAGTACACCAACGGAACTTCTCCCAGATCACCTTCAACAGAAAGTTTCAAGTATGGCTGTTAGCAACCCCTCTTGACAGATCTCTAGAATAATCGGCTCTCTCATAGTTGGAGGTAGGGGGCAGACCTTGGCAGATTGTTGACTTCCCTTGGTCACCATCATACCCTGGTGATTGTCCAGACCCTGACATTTGCTCTATCAAAGGAGAAAAGTCTACTGATTGCAGAATTTCAGGTAGTAGTGAGTACACATCTTCCGTGAGTGGGGCTGTAAACTGAAAACATGCTGCTGAGTACTTCTGCAAACTTCTGGGGCACAGTGAAAAGAAGCCTCTAAATGAGTTTTATGAACTGGTGAGAAAGGCATGTGAATTACCCAGAAGTCTTGGGTAGTTTCTAAATGGCATTAGTTTTGCTAGCTATCCAAATAGAAAAGGCTAGGTTTCCTCTCATTGGGACAAGAAAAATGTAAATTACATGGCACTTTGGTCTCCTTTCCTGTGTTGACATTCACCAGCTTAACACCTTATTTGTTTGCCTTTTCCCAGGTGACTAGTGTAGCTACTCTCCATCCTGTTGCCTTCATAAGGGGACACAGTCTTGTGACCAAGTTCATAATCATTCCATGATTCTGTCTCTTTATCATGTCTGTGATTTGCTACTATACCTTCTTGCCACCTGGTGTGTGGATGCTAAGGGACTCCTGGAGGTGGAATCTGGTTTAGAATGTGAAGTGAACCCAGACCTAGGCCCCAAGGTACACAATCCTGTGTCCTCAAGCAGAGCAGGTAATTCTTTACCAGCTAAAAAAGTGTTTTCATCTGTCTTTACAGGGAAATCCACTAATGACAGGAAGCACCCATCTAAAAGATCATCCCCTTTCCTTTCCCAAGAGTCATTTTAAGGTAGAGGGAGCAGAGGGAGCACGGACAGCAGAGAAAGGGGGAGAAGGTTTCTGTGAAAGAGAAAGTACCTTTAATCCTCGCATTTTCTCTTTTATTTTTTCCCCAATCTTTCCTTCTGCCTATGCCAATCATTTTCACTTTGCTCGTAGAATGATATTCATCCTATAAATACCAATAACTCATTTGTTTGGGATGAGGCCCTTCCAAGAACCTCTGCAAATGTGTTAACTTATTCAAATTAAAAGAATGGTCCTCAGACCACCTCGGGATTGAATCTCATACGTACACCCATTCCAAATGTGACAGAGAGGGATTAACCATTTAGTAGGGACACCTGCAGACGACTTTCCTGTCTTCCCATATTGTCCAGACTAATGGGGATCCTGATGGGATTTTAGAGCCCATATAACCTATGCTTATTCAAAAGTAAAATCTTGAATTTGGAGAGTGTCGTTCATCTGCCGAGTGTTTCTAAAGAGAGGAGAACTAGAGGGAAGACTTTATAATCTAAGGTCCCTTATCTCACTGTCGTGTGGCCACAGACCTTCTATTGTTCCATCAGTTCTGAAACTGCCAGACTCATTTTGCCCCTGTCTCCAAAATTCTGGGGAAATATAATTAACAGTAAAATCTATCCCACCCCAGAAATCCTCTCCACATAGGTAACACACACACAAAAAAACCCATGTATATTATAGAATAAACATTCAGCCAGATGTGATTTCATCTCAGGCAATCTGCTAAGAGGTTGCAAAGTCAGAAAGGAATCTCATCCTTATACATCCAAACAGATACAACCATCACACACACGTTTCCAAGATAAATAATAACTAGTCCTCAAGTCAGAGGGCTTGACAGCACCGTTTGTCACACACAGTCCATCCTAACTCCATCTGGAAGTTGGAGTATTTAGCTGGAGGAAGACAAACTTTTCATGCCTTTATGATATGAGGTAGTTTGGCAGATTGGAGCAAGGCACCCACTGAAGTTAGGCTCCTGCCCTTCCACAGAAACTAGCAGACAGAGGTGCAACCTCCTAGTTTGTTCACATTTGAAAGACATAGTTCTCAGGTTCTTGTGAAAAACACAGCTAAGTCATAAAGCTGACAAAAGGCCTATCTAGTTTAAAAAAGGGTTTATATACATTTCAAGGAAAGGAGAAAGCACTTACAAATATCAGTTTTCTCAAGTAAATGCTGTAAGAAAAAAGATGGAGGGGGGGTTCTTCCCTTATTTTCAACAGAGAGAATTAGGCTTCTTATTTTTAATTTTTATTTGCCCTTACTCTATACATGATTATTATTTTTTATCATAAAATATAATTTTCCCATAATAAGTAAGTAAATAGAAAAATTCAGAAAGAACACCTGAACTTTGAAATTATTTATTATTAAATTATGCTGTGTAACTCCTTTTCTCATCTTTGGAAAAGCAAAAATCACAAACATGCTTGTATGTGTTAACAACTTTACTTCCCCGTGCAAAGATAGAACTGATAATCAACAGACTTCATAGAAATGGCCTCCAAGGTCTATAGTTATGGTCCCCAGTTATTAAATTCATATTCTAAACAGCTGATAACCAATGGCAGGGTTGGTCACAGCTCCCTTTCCCCCACGCTGCTCGTTATTCGCATCAGCACTGCGTGGACTGTAACATGTACACAAGCTTTACACACTGGACAGTCCCGATCCACCGCCATCCAACTAATTAATTCTTTTCTATCTCAACATTTCTCATACATCAAGATATTTCACTGACCATAGTGGGTTACCTCAGCCAATGATCCAGTTGAAGCTGCTAAGCGTATGTTTAATTTTTGTAAAGAGATCCTCCATCCAGCATGCTAGCAATATCAGAAGTCCTTATAACTATACAATATTCTCTAGTGCTTTTTAACTTTGGAAAGTTTTCCTGGACTTCACAGCACACTAAGAAGAATGAGTATGACATAAGAAAAAATTACCACAAGTTTCAATGTTTTGCAAGATGTAATGACGTATTTTATGGCAATGCTGAGATTATTGTACTCACTAAAGGGAAGTTATAATACAGTCACACATTTTTTGATGGATTGAAATAAATTGTATTAGATAACGCATAAAAATTGTGTGCTTTTCTTTTCCTTTTTTTGTAAAAGAATTGACTTAATTCTGATGTTTCTTTCAGACTTCTCTCTCATTCCTAAAAATTAAGTTTAGTATTTATTTTTTAAATGACACAGGCACCTAATACCAATATATCTGGCCAGGACAGTCAATAGGCTAATCTTTTAGCTATGTATTCATTCATTCTGACTTGATTGACTTTCTAATTATACATTTGGTGATTCATAAACACATGGCCTCTACTGAAACCCATAGGTGTGAGGAGTGTCCTCTGTAGTGCTGAGTGGTGGTAAAAGTCCTGACTCTCCACTAGGCTTTCTCTGACACAGCTCTAGTGAGCCGTGGAAAGGGTGCCTCCTTACTCATAGGTGAAGGTAGAAGTCCAGACTCCTGACATGGTCTCCATTGCCCCAGGATGGGGGTTTTATATCACTTGGTGAGGTTGGAAGTCCTGGTCCTGAACTCACTTTCTTTTATACCACCCCAGCAGAAAAGTTGGGTCCCCACTTGTCCTTGCTGCCATGGATGGCGGTAGGGCCACAGCCTTTCCTGTGGTGTTTTGCCTGATTAGAGTGATTATTATCTACAGGTTTTTTTTTTTCTTTCTAGTTTCTCTCTTTCCTGGTCTTTTGATTATAGAGAGCAGGCTTTGTTGTGGTTTTTTTTTGGCTATGTCTATTGGCATTTCCAAATCGCCAGCTTTTTCAGTTCCGATCATGGGATGTACGAGAGAAAAAGCAAAACCATGGGACTCGCTACCACATTGGTCAAAAGACTTGTTTGGTCAAAAAACATTAAATTTGGGATGATTTTGAGGGAATATCTTCTTTAAAATATTGAATCTCTCCATTCAAGAAAAAGATATACAGGCATGCCTCATTTTTATATATGCTTCACTTTATTGTGCTTTGCAGACATCATGCTTTTTACAAATTGAAGGTTTGTGGCAACCCTGAGATGAATGAGTCTACTGGCACCATTTTTCTAACAGCACTTGCTCACTTCGTCTCTCTGTGTCACATTTTGGTAATCTCACAATATTTCAAGATTTTCATTATTATTATATTTGTTCTGGTGATCTGTGATCAGTGATCTTTGATGTTACTATTGTAATCGTTTTGGGGCCTCACGAACTGAGCCCATATAAGACAGCAAACTTAATCGATAAATGTTGTGTGTGTTTTGACTGCTCCACTGACTGACCTTCCCCTCTCTCTCTCCCTCTCCTGGGGCCTCCCTATACCCTTAGGCACAACAATATTGAAATTAAGTCAATTAGTAACCCTACAGTGACCTCTAAGTGTTCAAATGAAAGGAAGAGTCGCATGTCTCTCACTTTATATCAAAAGCTAGAAATGATCAAGCTTCCTGAGGAAGACACGTTGAAAGCTGAGATAGACTGAAAGTTAGGTCTCTTGCACCAAACAATCAGCCAAGTTGTGACTACAAAAGAGAAGTTCTTGAAGGAAATTAAAAGTGCTTCTCCAGTGAACTCATGAATGATAAGAAAGCGAAACAGCCTTATTGCTGATGTGGAGAAAGTTTCAGTGGTCTGGATAGAAGATCAAACCAGCCACAATATTCCCTTAAATCAAAGCTTAATCCAGAGCAAGGCCCTAACTCCCTTGAATTCTATGAAGGCTGAGAGAGATGAGGAGGCTGCAGAAGAAAAGTGCTAAGCCAGCAGAGGTTGGTTCATGTGGTTTAAGGAAAGAAGCTGTCTCCATAATACATAATACAAGAGGAAGCAGCAAGTGCTGATGTAGAAGCTGCCACAAGTTATCTAGAAGATCTAGCTAAGACAATTAATGAAGGCAGCTACACTAAACAGCAGATTTTCAATGTAGATGAAACAGCCTTACATTGGAAGAAGATGTCGTCTTGGACTTTCATAGCTAGAGAGGAGAATTTAATGCCTGGCTTCAAAGCTTCAAAGGACAGGCTGACTCTTTTGTTAGGGGTAGGGTAGCTGATGACTTTAAGTTGAAGCCAATACTCATTAACCATTCTGAAAATCCTAGGGCCCTTTAGAATTATGCTAAATCTACTCTTCCTGTGCTCTATCTATAAATGGAACAACAAAGCCTGGATGACAGCATGTCTGTTTACAACATGGTTTACTTAATATTTTATGCCCACTATTGAGAGATATTGCTCAAAAAAAAAAAGATTCCTTTCAAATATTACTGCTCTTTGACAATGTACCTTGTCACTCAAGAATGCTGATGGAGATGCACAACAAGATTGATGTTGTTTTCACACTTGCTAACATAACATCCATTCTGCAGCCCATGGATCAAAGAGTATTTTTGACTTTCAAGACTCCTTATTTAAGAAATATATTTTGTAAGGCTTTTGCTGCCTTAGATAATGATTCCTCTGATGGAGCTGAGCTAAGTAAATTGAAAACCTTACGGAAAGGATTCACCATTCTAGACGCCATTAAGAACATTCGTGATTCATGGGGACAAGTCAAAATATCAACATTAACAGGAGTTTGGAAGAAGCTGATTCCAACTCTAAGGGTTGACTTTGAAGGCCTCAAGATTTCAGTGGAGGAAGTAACTGAAGATGTGGTGGAAATAGCAAAAGAAGTAGAATTAGAAGTAGAGTCTGAAGATGTGACTGAATTGCTGCAGTCAGATACTAAAACTTTAATGGATGAGGAGTTACTTCTTATGGATGAGCAAAGAAAGTGGTTTCTTGAGATGGGATCAGAGAAAGAATAACTCTGAGCTAATATCTGTTGCCAATCTTCCTCTTTTTGTTTTTTCCTCCCAAAAGCCCCAGTGCAAAGTTGTATATCCTAGCTGTAAGTCCTTCTAGTTCTTTTATGTGAACCGCTGCCACAGAATGACAACTGACAGATGGGTGGTGTGGTTCCATGACTGGGAAGCGAACCCGGGCTGCTGAAGCTGTGAGCATCAAACTTTAACCACCAGGCCATGAGGAATGGCTCAATATTTCTCAACATTTAATGCTCACAAGAACAGTTTTATCTGTTCTAAAACCTTTAAACTATAACATGGATAATAGTGGGATATTGGATCAACCTTATATAATGCTACAACTCAAGAAGGGAATATGAACAGACATTTCCGCCAGGTGAGAGACCCTCTACCTAACACTCTTAGATGACTTCTCCAAGAAACCAAGTGATATTATTAAGCTTCTTAATACACTTTCAAATGATGGCAAAAGTGGAGTAGACAGTCACTATTTCTAGTGCACGTAAGGTGACTTGGCCTAGACTTATGCTTGTGTTTGATATTCTTGACTAGGTGGAAAACTGTCATTATCTGTCATCTCTTTTTAAGGAGCAGGAAAGAAAACATGCTGATGACATGATTTTATTGTCAAATTTAGAAGTAGTTTCATTAAAAACTGCTCTGCTAGCTAATCATTGTCAGAAAGAATAATTTTAAAACTCAAATGATCATTTTTGGCAGCTCTCCTCTAACGTCTAATTGGCATATATTTATGAATCCTAGAGAGTGGGGAAAATCATTTAGATGCTTGGAGATATATTTTGAAAACTGCTTTTCTTGGATTGTTTCCTTACTTGAAATTTTGCAATCTATGGGTTGCAAAATATTAAGAATTTTTAATGATATCATTCGGTGTTTGAAATGATTTTGACATTTCCAGGCTCCAATATTCATGGAGTACTATATAGCTCAAATTTTGAGGTTTTGACTGCCACAAAGTCCAATGTTTCAGTGCTTCAGAGTTTCATTTTGAGGAAATATTGGCCCTGCTTATAGACAGAGCCTTATATTATCCTGTAACATATATGAGATGGCCCTCTACTCAGGCGTGTATCCTAATTAAGGCATCTTATTTTCAGTAAGTCAAATTTTTACCAAAGCAAATGCATGTGACCTGAATTGTCAGTTTAGATGATCTGCAATTATTTTTCATGGAAAATTGCCTAAAGGACAAGCAGTCCATTAGTTCTAGGCATTTTAACTTTTATCCTTGAATCAAATTGTGCCATCAACAAACTACGATCCTGAGCTATGCAATTTTGATGGTTTGTAGGATTTTTTATTTGAATTTTAGTTGATGGTGTTTTAACATCCATTGAGATATATATCTTATGTATAATCCAAGTGTCACCAGTTCCTACAAAAGATTTCATAAATTAACATAAATTTCGCATTTTCCTAACTAGCTTTGTAGGCTTGACCAGCACAGCAACAGGCTCTCCAGCCCCCTGCAGGTATCATGTCCCCATTCTACCCCTTACCACCAGGTATATCTCAGAGTCCAGAGGAGGTGACCTATCTACGTTCTACTCCACCAGTAGCATGCTGCTGCACCAGGAGCTATCAATTTATCAGAACTGGCCTTAAGGATGTCATAGTCTCTCTGTTTGTTCCACCAAGAACAGTATTTCTTTGTTTGTGGCTTGTGCCATCAGGTCCTCTATCTTACCCCTTCTCCTGTTCCACATAAGGATGCTAAACCTGATGGGTAGTCTACAATAGTGCTAGAGAAAATGAGCTCCCTTTTATGCCTGACATTATATTAGAGGAATTTCAAAGCAGTATTACTTGAATCACAACAAATATCATATATAGCTTTTTCAGTTTTACTTACAAGCTTCTATATTCTTAAGACCTAAACACATGTTAATGTGAACAGGAACATTATTATTAATGTTCTTCTGCTTCAGTCACCTTGACAGTAGTCTGTGTTGGCTGGCCACTTTCAGACTCATGTCTGGCTTCTGTAGCAGTTTCCTGCACAACCAATGGACACACTATTCTTCCTTCTCCCCTGGATACTACACTCATAGCAGCAGAGCTTCCCTGCAGCGTCATATGCAATGTGGGGAGGGAGAGCAGTGGATGACTCTCTCAAGTACTTATGCTTTGAAACCTGGAAATACTAATGCTTGTTCCCATAGTCGAATGGAGTCATTTACGAACACAGCTCATATAAACACAGCTCATGTTTATGGTGGTATCTCTTCTCCCTACCAAGCCACCAAAACCAGCTCAAGAATGAGACAGTGGCTGTAACTGCCTGTTCATTCTCTCTGTTGGTCTTATTGTCTGGTGTTTGTGTAACACAACAAATCTCTTTCTAATCCCACAAAAACAAAAGAACCCAAGCAGAACACCACACGTAAATCAACACTGGCAAGGGTACATACACAAGCTCCAGAAACAGTAATTCATTTTGGGCTCAGAAGTCTAGTCCCTGGCAAGAACACATAAGTTGAACAGGTAATGAATAAAGAAACCAGAATCTGATGTCTGCAGCTCTGCCTCCCCAGCTTCTCTCTATATCAGCTGGGCTTGTCTTTCTGACCTCCTATTTGTTGTAGTCCCATGCTTATTTGTGGAACTGACTGCTTTAATTTCTTCTTTCTGGTTTAACATTTTCTCAGACAATGCTTGGACTCTGAATTGACTTAAAGGCCCTTTCTCCTAAACTCTCCTAGAGGTGACAGGTTGGCATTGTTGTGTCTGGAAGTTTGGTGACCAAACCTATACTGGCAGGCACAATAGCAGGCACATAGTAGGTGCCTGATGAATATCTGCTGATGATTCTAAATTCGATATCAATAAAAAATTACTTTATTTTATTACAGAATCACACTGTTCTGCAGCTGTTTCTCATCCATTTCTGTCACACTATATCATTGAACAACATTCCGCAAGCTTTGTCTGAGCTACAACCTGATTGTAAATTAGACATATCTGGAAAATGTGGTAAACTTCTTCATGATAATAGTCTTTGAAGTGGTGAAGAAAGGGGTAAGAGTTTGTGGGTGGCTGGTATTGTGTGAAAATGAATACAGCTTTGCTAATATAAATCCAAATTAGATAGCTCAAAATGCCATACTCAGTGAGTAGTAAGGGCTGAGCCATCACTGCACATAGCCAAAGGCCTTCCTAGATCTAGCTAAGTACGTTGACCAAAAAGCAGCCTACTTGGAAGAAATGTACAAATGTGAATTAAATCTATTCTAGTTATGATCAAACACAGAAAATAAACCCATTTATATCTTCAAATATAAATGGCATTTTTATGTACTGCTTCTTAGAAGAAATATCAATTATCTCAGAGTTATCAAAATTTACTTTTCAAAGAATACTTCTTATATTTTGCATCCCAGTTGTAGACCTAAGTAAGCAACAGAATAGCTCTCAGGAGTATCTACATCACTTGCAGACCTGAAAAATGTCTACATTCATGCCATGGTATTAATAAGTTTTTCTACTTACAGAACAGTGGCAACTCATCATTTTCCCTATTTAGGCTTAGACATTGCACACTGGTTGGAAATCTGCTCTCCCCAATCTAAAATACACCTAAAGCACTTAAGAATGTTATGCGATGTCAGCACGTGCTACATCTCTATGTAATTGTAAATTCCTCCAGAGCAAAGACTTTATTTCCTAACCCTCTGTTGTGTTCACTGTGGCATCTACAACAGGATTATTCATTCAGCAGCCTCTTTAAAAACACTGGTGATTGTACTCCTCCTGAAACATAACACTTTCCCAGCCTAGATATCCTTCAGTTGATTTTTCAAACTCCATAAATCAGGGATTCTTAACCTGAGGTTCATGCATAAAATTCAGGGAAGTATGTGTTCTAGTATGGGAAAAAGACTAACATTTTTATTTCATAAACCTCTACTGAAATTTATCATTTCCTTCCATTGTGAAGGTAGGTAACAACACATAGCAGTATTTATGATATCTATGACTTTGTAATCAATAGAAATCAGAGGTGATTTTAAATCATATTACAGTAGTCTCTGACCTTTAAGTTTCCTTTATACTCATAACTATTTGATATGACATCAGCGATTGGACCAGTCACTAAATCACACAGGTTAGAGTTGCCCATTTACAGATGTTAGTGTAACCTAACTGCCGACTCATGGGCAACTCTGTGCCTGGTGATCATTCAAGCACCCAACAATAAAGTTGCATGTGTTTACATCAGTTATTAATATATCTACATAACTTCCCAGTATTCTACGCCTACAGTTGTTTATTGATTAACATGTGGAATGAAGTTGGTCAAAGATCACCTTAGAGTTTAATGTTCTTACCTAAGTTAAGCAACATTAGTCTGTACAGTGATGCTTTTAAAAAATTAAGTTTAACTCTTTTTTTTTTTTTTTAAAGATTGGCACCTGGGCTAACAACTGTTGCCAATCTTCCTTTTTTTTTTTTCTGCTTTATCTCCCCAACCCCCACCCTGTACACAGTTGTATATCCTAGTTGCAGGTCCTCCTAGCTGTGGGATGTGGGATGCCACCTCAACGTGACCTGACGAGCAGTGCCATGTCCCCGCCCAGGATCCGAACCCTGGGCTGCTGCAGCGGAGCGCACGAACGTAACTACTCAGCCACGGAGGCGGCCCCCTAAATTTAACTTTTAACTTGTTTGTTAATGCATTATAAATAAGTATATATTTTGGTACATCATAAAAATCTTTATACATTTTCTTAATCCTTTGTATGGCACAAAGCTTTCATTGAATATATGCCAGAAGAGACAAAAAATAATGGATGTGAAAGCAAGTTCAGATCTCTCATGTTGGTGATCATGCAGGATCACTGATTAACAAATAAATTTTATTTTATTTTATAGAAATGCCCAGTTTAGAGAAATAGCATCATCTTCTGCCTAACTCTCTGGAATACGATGTAAAAATTATCAGTAAAACATAGACAGGGTTTAAAATGAAGTCTTACAAGCTTTATTTCTAACTTTATTTCTAATTTTATTTTTTATTTTTCGAATTTATCTTTCTGTCTTATAATTGGTCAGTTTGTCTACAATGGAGTAAAACTTTGTAGTCCTGTGTTAGTATAGTGCAGAGAATTCCATGAAGTCTGCAGTGTGTAGCTACTGTAAAGATTTCAACTTTGAGAAGGGAGAATACATCCCTTTACACCTATTAACCTTTTGAAAAGAGGATAGAGCAGTAAATGGTGAAAATAGAAAATTACAGTTAAAACAAATATTTGGTTTGTAGACAAAAGAAACATTTTCTCAAAGAACTGAGTGCAGTGAAATCAATTTTGGGGTATAGATGGAGTTTTTATGATCATTTTTATTGAATACACATTTAAGAGTCCATTATTCAGGGATTCATTTCCAAGGTCTCTGTACAACAATAATATCTAGACTTTTCTCAGTATAAGTTATCATTTATTCAAGCTGAGTCTTTGAAATGAATTGAATCCAGTGCTCTAGGAAACAAAGTCACACTTAGTAAAAGTCAATTGCTGAGCAATCAACTGAAACAGAAACTTTGTGTATGAGACGAGTGATTATTCACTATCAGGCTGGATAGAAAAGACTCTACCATGAGTGGAAGATTTGGTCACACCATATTGACACGATGGTTCTGTATAGTTGTTATCTTGACAATAGACTTTGCCATAAATAAACAGAAAGATGATTTATCTGAGGCATTAAGATTCATCCCAGTAGAACACTGCAATTATGCAGTTTTTCTGTGACAGAATTGTTTTCATGAACTCAGAAATCTGTTATGCACCGTTTCCTATAATATTGCTTTCCCATAATTTTCCTTAGCAGGTAAGACTTCAGCGATACACTTAATGTAAACTATGATGACAGAATCTAGGTTACTAAGAAGTTCCAATAAGTCTTTGAAGATTGTAGGAAGTAAATAGAACTTCCAACAATATTTTCACTTCTGAATTTTGTTTCTGCTTTACCAACTGACTAGAAATAACGATTGGACTACAGGCTGATAGATATTGGAAAAATACTCACAATGAGAACAAATTTCATTTTACTATTTCCTGTGTTTAGTTTTATTTGCCATAACTCTATGGTTTAAATTGAATCAATTTCACTTGCTTGGCTTAATTTCACACTTAAGAGACAATGAAAATTTGGAAATTACACTTACATGTGGTACAGGCCTGGAGTTTAAATTTCATGCTAGTGTTTTATTTGTTTTCTTTCCAAAGACCCTGGCGTTTATCAAGCTATGGAGTTTAAAGATAGAGGTCACTGAATTGCCTAATAGAATGTATGTGGTATGTAGAAGAAAGTATGGAATCCAGTATGAATTCACATTTTGGGTCTGAGACCCTGTCTAGAAGTGCTACTACAAAGGGGAGCAGAGAAAAGAGAAGCCTGTGGGGAGAAGATAAAGGTTCAGGGTATGCACTTCATACAGTTGTTTTAAAATGAGAGATTCTAATATGTTTGCATTGTGATGGAAATGATCCAGTACAGTGAGAAAAACTGATGATTTAATGACTAGGAAGACAATTGAAGGATAAAAGTCTTAAGCAGATGATGAGGGATAGAATCCAGTGCACAAATAAGGTGGCTTTGGATGGGGGCTGGGTGAGGAGAGTACCTTTGTTGTAATATAAGAAAAGGCAGGATGTACAGGTATACATATAGGCCACCTGCATAAAAGATGTAGAGGTTCTTTTATGATTATTTCAATTACTTTGTTATAAGCCAGGTCATGATCTGAGAGTGACGATGCAGGAGGGATAAAAGATTTAAACAGAGTAGATAAGATACGAAATAGTATCCCTGGAGAATGGGGATGCAAACTGATTATGAAAATGTCATGAAAATATTGGCAGCTTTGAGGGTTCACTTGAATTTTGTGATTTAGAATCTGAAGTAAGACTAGCCAGCTTCGTTGTATTTTCTCCAGTTATGTGGGTCTGATGTACACCTGGAGTAGGCAGAGAGTTTGATTTAACCAGCTTTGGAGTTTTGCCAAGAGGAAGGGAGAAAGAAAAAAAAGAATTATGAATATACACTAAAGAGTAGTTATAATAGTGAATCATGGAATATAATTCTGTGTAAGAAAAGAAAAGATTACATAATGTGGAAGACAGTAAAAAGCTAATAGGATGAATATATTTTAGTTCTGAATCGAGTCAAAGAGTAGTTGGAATTGGAGTGCTACAACAAGTAAGATGGAAAGATGGAGTTGATTGTCAAAGACATGAGTACTTGAAATTAAGATGTTAGATGGGTTGTAATTAGTGCATACAACAAGACCTGGAATACATTAGAACATATATCTGAGGTAAGTGGAGGGAAAAAATCCCTAGATGTGAGCAGGTTGAGAAATTAACAAGTCAGAGTATTGGATTTTATTATATAGATGATACACATGGAATTGAAATTACCAAGGTTGAGAATGAAAATAATGGTGAAGAAAGAGATCTTGAACCAGATGTTATTATCATTAACAAATGGGAGGAGGTGACCATTAGGAATGAAGACAACTGGAACATTGAGGCTTGATAACATGAGAATGAAAGCTGGGCTTATTATGGAGGGTGAAGGGACAGTATCTGGAAAGAGCAATGACAAAAGGTGGACTTACACACACTTCTAGTAATTTGTGAGATTCCACCACCTGAAAAGCCTGCAGAGAAGGCTGGCTTCCAATTACAGCAAAATAAGGGTCCATTTATGGAATATGCAGAGCCATGTGGAAAAGAGATTCTGGGTAATGAGAGATGCCCATGAGCCTTGGACTTCTTAAGTCTGTTAACTGATGTAAAGAGAAATGGAGGACAAGATGGAGTTATTCTCTTAGGGAGAAGTTCCTATTTTAGTTTTCATCTTGAGACAGTTTTCAGGCAGTTTGTAGTGGTAAATCAGTGAGTTAAACAATGGTGATGAAAGTTGATCCCACCAAGAACATGGAGTACTCTATGCCCCTCCAATTCTGTAGACAGGGACTGTTGAGGGTAGGGGGACAGCCTTGCTAGGAATATAAAAACTCAAAGGTTATAAAATATAGCATTTACGTCTCAGAACTCATCAGATCCCATAGGGTTTTGCAATGACATTTAATGTATTAGCAGAAAATGGTGAAGATCTGTTATGGAATTTTCCAAGAGAATTCTGAGTTGCTAAATCAAAGGTTGCTCTTTTATGGAAGATAGCAGACCTGCAGAAGGAGGTTAAAAAAACTTCTGTTATCAAATTCACACCTTTTCTTTACTGTGCTCTGAAGTATAACTACATGTTTAGTGGAGGTATTGGAAGGAAATAGGTGAACCTGGAGGGCAGTGGAAAGGCAATGAGGAACTCATTATTCTACGGAAAAAAATGATTTGTAAGCATACAAATCAGTTTCTGCAAAAAACAATTCAAGACTAAAATAAAAGTAATTTCATTATTTCAAAACCTTATAATATGTGACTTAAAAAAATGTTACCAAGAATAATTTTTGACAGCTCTCTACAGTCGACCTGTCTTTGAATTGAATGACAAACTACAAGTCTAAAAACATGTCCCATGTTCTATACCAATCTGCAGAAAGATTTTCTAACATTGGATACATTACGGATGAGATGTGACTATCAATCAACTGGATTTGTTGTTCCTAAAAAAAATCTGAACCTATTATTCAAGAGGTAAGATTTCCATTTTGATTACTCTCTTCAGCTTACAGGTTTGTGTTGCTCAGAATACAAGATGTGCATTAGAGAGAAATGTCCAGTTTAGAAAAATAGCATCATCTTCTGTCTAACTCTCTAGGAATATGATAACAAAGTTATCAGTAAAACATAGACAGGGTTTAAAATGAAGTCTTACAAACTTTATTTCTATCATCCATATGAAGAAATCCTATAACTATTTTACTAAATAGTTTTCCTAAATGTAATTATCTATTCGTTCATTCACTTGTTTGTAATTATTTTATTAGCGTCCACTCTGTGCCACACATTGTTCTAGGCACTGTGAATATAACAATGAACAACGTAGACACAATTCATTCAGAGAAATGGCTACAACAAACAGACACAATAAACAAATAAATAGAAATCACAATTAATACACTGACAAATACCAGGTCCTCCCAAAGATTACAATATTGTGGAGACATGGTTTAGATTGTGAAATCAAGAAAGTAAAATTTAAGCTTATATCTCCAAAAATCACTTGTTATTCACAAATGGAAACAAAAATGTACCTTTACAGTGGAGAAATCTGGTAGGTCCCACTTAAGAATCAGCAAAGTTATCACCAATAAATGTGGGACAATTGATGTGATGCACTGAGAACACACAACATCACTTCCGCGGTATTCCTGTCGAAAAGGAATAACCTAAATCCAACCATCAGGCAATCATTGAGAAAACCAAAGAGTTATCTTGGACTTCCCCAAAACATCAAAGTATTGTTGACAAAGAAAGGTTGAGGGACTGTGCCAGATTAAAGGAGACTAGAGAAATATGGCAATTAAGTGTAATGCAAAATTCTGGATTGGATCCTGGATGACAAAATAAAGTTGCTATAAAGAACATGGGGCCAACTGGCAAGTTTTACCCATGGGGTATATATTAAATGATAGTATTTTGTTGATATTAATTTTCCTTAATTTGATAACGTACTGTAGTTATCTAAGAGAACGACCTTATTCTTAAGTGATACAGGCTGAGTTATTTAGCGGTGACGGATCACAGTGACTGTAGCTTATCTTGAAATAGTTTAACCGAAATAGATATATAGAGGGATGGATAGACAGATAAGGACAGGGGAAGAGACAGAAAGACAGAAAGAGAAACAGAGAATGACAACATACACAAATTATGAAATATTTAGAAACAGTGAATCTAGGTGGAAGTCGAATACGTATTCTTTGTACTATTCTTACAACTTTTCTATTTCAAAATTTTCCAAATAAAATTAAAAACAATGTAAGCTTACACCTGATGAACAGAAGAATAGATATTACCTATATGGAGACTATTACAGGCAAAGAGAAGAGAATGTGCCAAGGTGCTGAGGCCAGAAAAAGAAAAGAAAATGTTATTCAGCTAGCTGAACTAAAGAGGGCTTAGGCCTTCCCTGAGTTCAGAGAGATTCTTCTACTGGGCTTGAAGAAGCAAGTCAGCATAAATTCTACAGCTGCAAGAAAATGCCTCCTGATAACTCTGAGATTAGAGGAGGACTCCAAGCCTAGGATTAGAATGAGCCCAAACTGATGCCTTGCTTGCAGCCTTGTGAGAGCCTGAGAGAGCACTCAGATAAGCCACGCCGGGACTTCCACCTCACAGAAACTGTGAGTTAATAAATGGTGTTGTTTTAAGTTGCTAAGTGTGTGGTAATTGGTCACACAGCAATAGAAAACTAATATACTAAGCAAAGGACTTTGAAAAATCTTGGAAAAGAACGATCAGGACTCTACCTGACTTCAAGACTTATTATAAAGCTTCGGTAATCAAGACAGTGTGATTTCGGTGTAAATATAGACAAATAGATCAATAAAACAAAATAAGGAATCTAGAAATAATAACCAAAATAGTCAACTGATTTTTGACAGAGTCACCTAGGCAATTCAATAAGGAAAGAAAAGTATTTTCAAGAAATAATACCAGAACAACTGAATTAAGAAATGGGAAAAAAGTTCAGGCTCAAATCTTATCTCACATCTTATCTTATTGCACAAAAATTAATTCAAGATGGATTACAGTCCTAATATTAGAGCTAACTCTATAAAGCTTCTAGAAGAAAACATAACAGAGTATCTTCATGATCTTAAGACAGGAAAAGATTTCTTAAATAAGATGTAAAATGCACTGAAGATAAAGTTTAAAAATGGAGCTTATCACATGAAGATTTCTGCTTATTAAAACACTCCATTAATGAAATAAAAAAGGTAAATTATAGCATGAGAGAAAGTATCTCAATATATATATCTAACCAATATATAAATAATCACAAAGAAATAATAAAAAGATGAACAACCCAATTTATAAATTGGACAAATAGACATACACTTCCCCAGAAAAGGTATGTGAATGGCCAATAAGCTTATGAAAGGGTGTTAAACATCATTAGTCATCAAAGAAATGCAATCACACGAATTAGAAAGGCTAAAATTATGAAGACTGATAACACTAAAAAGGTTGGCAAGGAAGGATCTAGAATAATATACACTTTTCAGTAAGCATTCACTATAGAATTATTTTAAGTAGTGAGTTAACTTTAAATATTTATGTGTGCTTTATTTCTAAAAAATAGTTTCAGGAGTCCATCTCCTATAAAATGAGGTGCATATAAATATGTGCACAGCTGGAATCCTTTAGGTTTGATCCCAAAAGAATGTTGATCACTTTTCTGCACAGTTCCAGGTTAATGTGCAACACCAGAAACTTTCTCTACAAGATTTGGAAAACAGAAATAAGACAGCAGCCATATTCCTTTTACACTCAGAAGGTTGATGCTAGACAGCAGCTCACACATGATGCCATTTATCTGCTGGCTCAACCTGGTGGTTTGGTGTAGCCACCAAGTCAATAACACCTCCAGCTGATGTTGTCCAATAGATCGCATCCTTATCTGACTCTTGAGCCAGTTTGGCTTTTTGCTGAAAGGCAGCAGATTCTCTGGTAGGTCACCCTCAGCGTTGAAGTTGGAGGCTTGGATTCCAATTCATTCATGGGTTACTGCTAATACTTGCAGATTCCTGTTTGTTCTTGATCATCCCACCTCCGGGCGGCCCATTTCTCATTCATCTTCCCTTCGCAACTTACTGCCCTGCTTCAGGACTCAGAACCAGAGTTTGATACAGTTAAAATGTACACTGGGAGAGGTATCAGACTAGAGTAAGTGTAGCTTGAAAGTTAGGTAGAGGCAGGTTATAAAGGGAAGTTTATACTATGCTAATAAATTTTAATTTTATTCTTTCATCAATAAATTATTATCAGTGGCTTTTAAGTAGAACAAAATATTGAAGGAAATTACTTTGCATTTTAGAAAGGGAAGCCTGGTAGTGTTCAGTTGAGTTGGGTTATTGTGGATAGATAAATAGGGAGACCAGTTAGGAGATGAGTATAGTAATCCAGCATGAGGTAATAATAATCTGGACAGGGTCAATGACTGTAAAAAAGAGGGACACATATTAGAGATGTTTCAGATATGCAACAATCATGAGTTAGTTATCAACTGAATTTGAGGGTGAGAAGAGTCAAATGGCTTCATTGAACATGGGTTGAGCAACTAGATTCTGTCATTAACTAGATGTAGGTGGAAAAGGAGGTAAATTTTAAGGGATGGAAATTAGTTCAGCATTAGATATAGTAATTTCAAAGGGCCTATAAAAGAGTTCCAAGTGGAGCTATTCAATCGGTAATTAAAATGGCCCTTTGTTGGATATAAAGCAGAGTAGAGCTACAGATTCATTTGTATAAATTTTCCTATGCTAATCTTTAAAAAGAGGAGAAAGTAAATAATGTAAGTAACCCAGGGTTGCAATTGGCACTAGCTTTGGCATAAAGTATGGAGGTTTAGAGTTCTGGGAAGAGAAATAT
The DNA here is from genome assembly GCF_037783145.1 of Equus przewalskii. NCBI lineage: Eukaryota > Metazoa > Chordata > Mammalia > Perissodactyla > Equidae > Equus > Equus przewalskii. The sequence goes on along the minus strand of NC_091834.1, from coordinate 71,236,150 downwards.
TGAAATAGATGACCAATGGGTGCTGAATATGGTAGGAGTCCAGAATATCCAGGCCAAAAAAAAAAAGGCCTGCATGAAATGAAAGGATTAAGCGATTAGAAATTTCAGTAGAGTCAAGGAGACGATCTCTAAAGGGGGAATAAAAGAGTACTTGCCTGAAGTTTAGAGATACAGTAGAATAAGTCACTCAATCAAGTTATATTGTAAGATCATATTGCAAGATCAAGTTGATGTCACAGTTTATGACTAATGACAAGCTTGCAATGCAAGCAAAAAGGCAATAAACACACAGATTGGTACAGCCTGTAGTAGGACTACATTTTGGGTGTTATGTGAGCATGTAAGAAGTCTGTCCAACCTAGTCTTTTACAAGTAAGTTTTATCAGAGAAACAGGCTGTTAAACTAAGCCCACAAAAAAGCAGCTAATGTAAAAGTTAGAAGATAAAATCAATTCCCCTTCCCACCTCCTATAAATGTGTCTATAAAATAGTGGCAACAAAGTCAGTTCCAAATTTTCACAGTCCAGGACTTCATGTAAAATTCAAAAATTTTGGCTACAAAAACCCTATTTATTAAGCTAATTAAAAACACACTTTATCTTTAATACTTAGCTAAAATGTCCTTTGATTTATGATCCTTTCTTGTTAATGGATTAATGACCAGGGTATGAGCATCCAATTTACTGAATTAGACTATAAATATATATCTCATGAACATTAAAATGCAGCTTCTCTGTGCATTTTCTATTAATTTAGAAGTTAACTTTCTAGCATAAAACAAAAAATCTTCTAGAGTGTGGCCTGATTAAGTGATTGATTTTAGTTTTCAGGATATTTTTTAAAGAGAAATGTCCTCTCTCTATTTTCTCCTCACCCTTACTAGAGCTTAAGTGAATACTGAAGATTCTACTAGTCAAATCAAGAGTACACAAATCAACTGACAGGCTATGGGCACAACCATACTGCACTACGCTTGAGATTAAATTGAAGGTGTAATGGGCAGAGGTGAAATGGATTTATTCTCACGCAATTATTGCCAGTTTTGGTTGCAGTTTTGCTTGAATGATTAAGTAATTTTTAAAAAACTGTCAAATACTAGTTTTAATATTGACTTCAACCATTTGTTTGGCATTTGTGATATTGGGATTTATAATAAGAAATATATATTTAGTCTGCATTCCCATTTCTGACACAGATCTCCTAAAATCCTTGGAAGTTCCTAAATGATAAGAGTGATAAAGTTGTCTTGCTATTCATAACAAAAACCCCTTTCAACCACACTTGAGTTTATGTTAATGAGGTGACGTTTGGAGAGCACCTAAGGATGGATGCCAGGGGAAGCAACCATGTGATTGGAGCATTGAAACTTTTAGTCCCACCCCCCAAACTCTAGGGAAGGGAGAGGGGCTGGAGGTTGAAGCGATCACCAATGGCCAATAATTTACTCAATCGTGACTATGTAATGAAGCTTCCATAAATCTCAAAAGGATGGGATTTGAAGGCTTCTGGGTTGGTGAACATGTACCTGAAGGTAGTGGGAAAGTGGTGTACTTGAAGAGAGCATGGAAACTCTGTGCCCTTTGCCCATTCCTTGCCCTGTGTATGCATCTCTTCCGTCTGGCTCTTCCTGAGTTATATCCTTTTATAATAAACTGGTAATCTAGTAAGTAAAATGTTTCTCTGAGTTCTGTGAGCCACTCTAGCAAGTTAATCAAACCCAAAGACGAGATTGTTGGAATCGCCAATCTCTAGCGAGGTGGTCAGAAGCATAGGTAACAACCTGGGCTCGTGACTGGTGTCTAAAGTGGCGGAGGGGGGTGAGCGGGGATCATGATCTTGTAGGACTAAGCCCTTAACCTGTGGGATCTGATGCTATCTTCAGGTAGGTAGTGTCAGAATTGAGTTGAATTGTAGAACACCCAGTTAGTATCAGAGAATTTATTGGGAGCAGAATTACATCCAGGTTTTTATGTACCTGGACTTACACACCATATTGGTTTTCTCAATATTTTTTAATGATAAAATTTATTTATGCATAAGACCATAACCTTCACCAGAGAAGAGTCTGTTTACTTTACTCAGGAATGATTCTTGGTACTTGGTAGAATGAATGGCACATAGTAAACCCTCAGTACGTACTTTTTGAACTAATAATTAATAGTTAATAATAACAATAATATGAATAATAATAGTTAATAATAATAATAAACGAATAATAATAATTAATAATTAATAATAATTAGAAGAAATGGAAACATAGGATTACCAACAATAATTATTGAAAAAATCCCAGGCTGGTATATTGAATTGTTTCCCAAATGTGCTGGTCTATCAATATAGAGAAAATGCAGGACAAACCATTAGGCATATAGCAGTTATATAAGAAGCTGAAGTTGAATGACCGGTCTTCTTCGATAAGATACTTAAATTACAGCTGCAAGAACTGGGTGAACAGGTGTCAAAGCTCTTGGCATTTGGGAATTTTGGGGAATTTTTCTAGGCTTGTTCCCTTCTATAGGGTTCAGACTTTCTTGTTAGTCAACTCTCCTCAGTCTGTGTCTCATTTCACTTCATACCCTTGTGATTTGCCGAACTTTCTTTTACAGTGGCAACCCAAATTCACATTGTTGTTATTCATAGTCATATGCTATCTAGTGATCCTTTAGAACAATCCTTCCAGAGCTGAGTGCCACAATAAAGGCCAACCTGTCATATAGTTGAGACATGTCTCTGAAGTGGCTCATGGAAGTTCTCAAATTCTGATCATTAGGGAAGAGGGTTCAGATGGTACCAGAAAGTACAGGTATATGGCAAAGACAGAAAGCAAAAGAATGAATGGCTAGGACAGAAAATCGAATTTAATCTACACTATAAACAGCACGGACAATAGAAGACACCATAAAAAGAACAGAGTCATGATCACCATAGATTTGTCAAGGCCTCAGATGCCAAACCATCTGTTTTTTTCTGTCATTTCAGTAAAACACATTATCTGTATCTTTATAACTCATAGAGGTCTGACTAAAGTTTTGATTGATGTTACTGAATTCCTGACTGAAATGGCAGGATGTTTCTGGACTCCTATGGACATACTCTGAAAGAACAAAAGACTAGAAATAAAATGAGAAATCTTAAAATCAAAAAACAATCACACCCCAGTAGGGCTGCAGCAACAACAAGCCAACGTCGTTAGCTAAACGGTGTGCGTGTTGAGACAATCTAAAACAGTGAGGTGAGAACTACAGCTAGGTTTGATCAAAGCTCACACAGAGAGAACGTCAATAAAGAAAAACTTCACGAACAAATGCCCTGAAAATGGCTCAAGGAAAGAGCACAAGAGAGACAGAAAGAATTCAAACAAAATTGGGAAAATTAGTGGTGTGTAAAAGCAAAGAGTGGAAAAAAATACACCAAGAAAGTTTTGAGGGGATGGATATGTTTAATACCTTGATTGTGGTGATGATCTAACAGGCATATATATGTATGTCAAAATTCATCAGATTGTACACTTCAAATATATTCAATTATTGCTTGTAATCATATCTCAATTAGATTGTTAAGAAAGAATCAATACACTTGGATCTTCTTTTATCTCAGAGACCTGACTTGTGAAACATTTGGCATAAGTTCTCTATTTCCTCTGTTAAGAAAACCAATACCTTAAAAATGCCTTAACTCTAATGAGATAAAAATCTATCCCTTTTGGAATGAGAGCTGTCATAGATATCCTGAAAAGTTAAACAGTTGCAGAAAAATGTCCTTTCCCCTAACACAGTCTTCAGAAAGTTATGCAAAAGAAAAACAGTAATATGGTTCAACAAGTTACCTAAGAAAAATGTGTTTAAAGGTAATATCGCAAACAACGTTTCAGACGACAATTATGGAGTTTTAATTAGTCTGGAAGCTTCCAAAATTCCCTGTAGGTAAAATGCAATAGCAACAGATGGCAGAAAATTTGGAAATCATGGCAGCAGGCACAGCATCTTAAAATATAGATGTATGTCTAGAAAAAATTTCAATAAAGCCTTATATGTAAGCACTCTGATCCAATGCACATATTTAAAATAGGTTCTTTTTCACTGATAAAGTAACTTTAATGTGTATTTCTCCAAGAGAAGCCTACATCAATATTCTTTCTGATTCTTCAGAAAAACGAATCTTTGCAGATTTGGTGTCTTTCATGGTGATGAATATTTCTTGATGTAGAAATTTTCTTTCTCTTGGTTTATCACTTAATCAGAAGCATTGAGAGAATTTGAAATTCTTAAGCTAGACCTACATCAGTTGTAAACAGATCACTGGCCCAATGAGTAATTAAGTTGCCTGTCTTTTCTTTTTATAAGACATCTGAGATAATTAGACTGAAGCTCAATTGATTTGGTGGATTCCTTCATTCACTCATCTATGCCTACAATCCTATTATTTAATATATATCAAGCACTAGACTAGACGTTGAGGATTTAAAGTCAAATAAGATCCAGAAACGTCTTGTGGCTAAGAAATCTGCTATCCAGTGTGAAGTTAGAAACTAAATAGAAAATATGATGTGATAAATGCTATGATAGAATTCATGCACTCGGTATTAGGAAAACACAGCCAGGTGCACCTATCTGTGGACTGGGGTGAGCTCGGTATCTTATGTACAAGGAAGTAATGTTGGGATTAGGGAGGCAAAGAAGGAGTGGTGGAGGATAAAGAACACGCAAAGCCAGGAATTGAGTGAGCACTTTCTCTTTCTGATGAAATTTGACTGATCTTAGAGTAATTTTTCTATATTGCTTACGGATAAGCCAGTGAATAAGTTGGGCTGAACTTGCAATAAAGCAGTTGAGACATCTGCCCAGACCACTTGGTCAAAGCTTCACTGACAAAACAATATGAGATACAACGTGTCTGAATGATTAAATAGATATGCAATTAAACCTCAGCGCAGGGGCCAGCTCCGTGGCCGAGTAGTTAAGTTCGCGCGCTCTGCTGAAGCGGCCCAGGGTTTGGATCCTGGGCACAGACATGGCACCGCTCGTCAGGCCATGTTGAGGCGGCGTCCCACATCCCACAACTAGAAGGACCTGCAACTAAGATATACAACTATGTACCGGGAGGGGTTTGGGAAATAAAGCAAGAAAAAATATAATATATTGGCAACAGTTGTTAGCTCAGGTGCCAATCCTTAAAATAAATAAATAAATAAATAAATAAATAAACCTCAGTACAGAGGACATTCTGGAAACTCTTTATCTGATATTCCTTTCAATAAATTCCCAATTTGATCCCATAACATTCCCTCAATGAAATGTGTCTTGGACATGGGCTTTGGAGTCAGACAGACCTGGGTTTATGTTCTAATACTAACACCCTAAATCGCTTGACTTCGGGTTTAATCTCTATCAGCCTCAGTATTACCATCTGCACTACCACATGAGTATAGTACTATCCACTTCACGTGACGATTGTAAGAAACAAATGAGGTAAAGTACACTAGCACTTACATAGTAAGGACTCAGTGAACAGCGGTAAGAGTAAACACTCTACAAAATGCACTGCTGTATATTCCCAGCACAAGAGCACCTGCTTTGACATAGTGTTTTAGAATCCAGATAAATAGAAATGGGTTTGAGAATCTTTTCCCTGAGGTGGAAGGTCCAGAGATTTTTAACATGTGATGCCACAGCCTAAGGAGTTTGCTGTTTCACAGGGACATTTAGACTCTTATTTGAAACATCTGAAGCTCCACAATGTTTCTGCCAACCTAGAGAAACTGCATTAATAGACTCTGCATTTGCTGAAGATCAGTAGTGCAGCTTGTGAAGAATTAATTTATCGTGTGGTTCTAACTTGCATGGGGTAAGTTCCAAAAGCAAGGCAGTGTTATAAACAAACGCAGCTCCATCTAGGTTCATCATTCCATCCTGCCCTATGCCTTTCCCTGCAGCGTGAGTGCCTGCCTCGTCCCTACATTTCATCAAGAGAAGTGAGCTGTTCGAAAAAAGAAGTTTCCACAACCAGAATAACTTTTCTATAATGTAGAATGAGGTTGTAAATTTAACTCACAGTACAATCTGGATATTTAGAGAAAAAAACAAATTCCTTTATCTTTTTTATAGATTATCTGACTTCCATACAAGTCTCCATCTTCTCTTTAGCAGGAAAAAGATTAACCAAACATCCAATATCCTTTACATTCCTAATAATTTAAATAGTAATGAAGCTAAGGTAATGTTAGACTTCCTAAGATTAGCTCAGTTGCTCAGGTGGACTTCTTCCCTTACCCCTGCCCCTAAGGAGGCGTCTGAGAGCATGCATAGGGGAATGCGTGGGGTGTGAGATCTCTGAAGAGTAAATTACTTAGGGTCTTTTTGCATGGTATTCTCTGATGTTTTGTGTGATGCTCAGACATGCTCTCTGACTTCAAGATTAGTATATCTAGGTGCTTACTTGACATTTTATATCACTTTTTAATAGGTATCACAAACCAAAATGTCCAAAACAGAGCTCAAATTTTATTCTCTCAACCTTCCTCATTCATATAAATGGTCCCATCATCCCCCGGTTTCTCAAACTAAAACCCCAGAAAGGGAAAGAAGTCACTCCCTTTCCCTCAACACCCACATCTAACCATCAGTAGAGCCTAACAACGCTGCTAAAAGTGTACCTTGGATCTATCCTCTTCTCTCCATCATCCTTGCCATTATTCTGCTCCAAGCCTCATTATCTCTTGTCTAGACTCTTGAAGAAACTTTTTGTGTCATTTTGACTTTGTTCTCTTAGCAGCCAGACTGATTTTGAAAATATCAATCAAATCCTCAGTCTCCTTCAAAACCATTGATGGCTCCCATTGCATGTGGAATGAAATCTTGTCTAATAGCATCAAAACTAAGTTTAGCTTTCCCAGAGGCCAAGTGTGATCCAGTTTCTGCTACATCTCTGATGTTATTAATCTCACTCCCAACCACAATGATTTCTTTTCCCTGAGCAAGACAAGCTCTTACGTGCCTTCGAACCTTTGCAATTCACTGTTCTGTGTGCCTAGGCTCTTAGCAAGCTAAAATGTCACTTCCTCAGAGAGGCTTCTGATCACATTGTCAAAAGTGGCCGAAATTCAGTTCCCTGCTTTACCATATCCCCTTTTTTTCATTGCATCATTTATCACAATTTTTAATTATATCATTAATTAATTAATGTGTTTATTTTACTTTTTTATTGTCTCCCCTCCCCTTTGTTGTAAGCTCCATAAGGCAGGGACTTTGTGCTGTTACCACTGCATCTTTGTCACTTAGTATTAACTGACCAGAATGGATGAATGAATCACTGTTCGCTACACTTTGACATACTCTCAGTTATGCTTAAAAACTTTTTGTCAAATTATACAATGCCTTGCACAGTTGGCATAATCTGGCTCTAGTCATTTTAAACTACTGTTGCTATCACTGACACTACCACTATTGTTAGCACTACTACTTGTATTGCCTTTTAAACATTCTGTAATAAAATAATTGATCTCTCCCAACAGATTTTGGAAACAAGAGCCTCGTGTTTCTAGTGGACAGACCTCATAAGAATTACTGGAGGATTGGTCATATCTTCTACTATCGCTTAGGACCGTGCAGGAGCATTTTAGGAGCTAGCGATGAAGACTGCCTTGAAGATTCAGTCATTCAGAAAGTTGAGATAACCTACGTTCACTCAGAAGAAATGTATAGCTCATATACTCAAGTCAGTAACTTCTCTGGAGTGTGCACTTTGTCTGTAACCATGCACATCTAAATTTTATGTCCAAAGCTCTGATAAAACAGATAATCCAGATATCCTTTGCGTTTCTATGGTGCTGAGCCATAAAGCATGATATTGCATGAGACCAGTATCACTCAGAATTATCACTTATCCTGAGGCCTGAAAAGACCTAATGAAATTTAATTTGTTTTGCTGGGAACACTATTGGCTCAAGCATATTGGATTCATCCGGAAGCTTATCTTTGAAAGCCTAGAAATAGCTGCCTTGACGTTAACTTTTTCTTCCTGTTTTGTATCATTGTGAATATTGTGAATATCTGCAGAAATTACTTAAAATTGTACCTGCAGTGGTTGAAACTTTAGATTAGACTTTTCAAACATCAACTTTCCTCAAATTTATGCACAAAAAGAGAAATCAGAAGAGTCTTTCTCTCAGAAAGCTTTCTTAGGAAATAATTTTAACTTAACCAAGGGGTGCTTATCTTCTCTCTTATTAAAGACTCCTCAGAATTAACTTTCACAGACACTTTTCACCTTTACACATTTTGCCGGAACTTTTTTTAAGTCTGATGAATGTGTTAAATCATTCAAACTAGCTGATATTAGTGCGGAAATTGACGCCCATCAGCCCTTGCTCCTACATTTACTGGCTCTGTGCCTTTGGCCAAGAGTTTTAACCTTGCAAAGCCTCTGTTTTGTCCATTGTAAATTAAGAATACTAAGAATTACTAGGCATATGGTTCTCCAGGATTAACTGAGAAAAAGCAAGTAAAGGCCTTAACCAGGGGCTTGGCACTCTGTGTGTCCAACATATGGTAACTACCATCACTAGCTATACTGATGGGTACCTCTTCTCTTTAGTTTCTTCTTTGTGTCTAACATGTTTGGCTGTAAATTAATTATTTACTTCTGTAGAAAGTTTGTCATGTTTTCAATGTTTAAATGCCATAATTACCCTTTTTACTCACATTTTTCTATTTTTGTTAATTACACTTTATCTCTTAGGGGTAAAATATAATTATATGGGAATTGGATATTTTGAATGTGTTTATTATGCTGAGGCTGATTTTCAAGACCGCTCTCACCACCGCTTCATCGGGTATAGTTGTTTCACAAAGACTATTCTTCCCTTTGCTTGTGTTTTGACTTTGTGAACATATAGTACCTCTGCCCATAGTGAGAATGGACTTTTCACACCTCTTCCCACTCAGGGGAGTATTAGAGAGACTTCTTTCAACTCTCTATCCATTCCCTTGCTATCTCCTCACCAAAGGAAGGCTGCTAATGCAATTGGTTAGAGCCTGTGATAGTCATTGTGCTTCCCAAGTGGAGAGTGCTGCTGTGCCTTAATAGGCAGCCAGATAGGAGCCCCTCTTCCCCTTCACCCATTATTGGCTAAGGAGATTTAGACCTTCCTTTGTGCCACCATTTATTGTGCTTTTTTATCGTCCTTATAGGAAGCAGACATGAAAGTGTTTCCCATAGAGGCAAGGCTACCAAACAGGTCCTCCCTGTGCTAGTGTCTCCGCCTGTGGTCGGGTGGGTATCCCCAACTCCATGAGACTGATGGGGGAAGGAAATTTAGAGTCTGTTTGAAAGACCCGGGTGTTCTAGATCCAGAGAGTAGAAGTAGGAGGTAGGAAGACCTGGAGTAGTAAGCTTCTGGGTCTAGCTTATCAGAGAAGCTGTGCTTTGGGAGAGTTCTAGCTTACCTAGGAACTAAGAAATGCACTTGGCTGTTGTTTCTCGTGTATGGCATGCTTCAAAGCACACCCATAAAGAGAGAACTGCTGAGTGAAAGCTTTAAGTCACCTGTAACCTCTGGCATTATATTCCTTCTTTCAGAACAATTTTAGTAATGGTTTCACACATTTAACATAAAGTATTATAAAAAGAGGATAATCCATTTGTATTCACAGAAGATATTCACTGAATATTTTGGTTTTTCACTATACTCTATTCTCCTTAAACTCCACGTAGAAAAGGTTTTCACAGTGCAAAATTTTATTTAAAAAAAAAAAAAGACTCCTAATAGTGAAATAAACACTGGTTCTAAATATAACCTTCATGTTCTGCAGAAAAAGGCCGTCATAATCTCCTCAAGAACCCAGCCATGTAATCTGACCACTGTTTAATGTCACAGGGACTTGCAGGTTCTATTTATACAAACTGGCAGATACTGATATGGTTTCAGATACATTTCTAAAAGCCCGCATCATGCCTCACTTGTGTGCTGTTACCTCACAATCTCACGAGGAAAAAGAAAATCAACTTAATTTCAAACTTAAACTTGAAGAAAACAACAAACGAAATAACAATAAACAAAATGTTTGACTTGGTGTTGTCAGAGCTGTAAGTGATACTAAAAAGCTAATTTTTATGTGAATTGCTAGAGGAAAAAATTACCGTTTCAATGAACTCTAATGGTAAGGTGTTTAAGAGTTAAGGTACAAATTCTGGAGTGAAACAGAACTGAGTTTGAGCCCTTAGCTTGGTGAATTCAGATGGGTTACATAATTTTTTATAGAACTAAATTTCCTCCTGAGTAGAAAAAGGGTGAAAATTCTTGCCTCATAGGGTTGTGGTAAAGATCAGCAACAATGTTGTCAAGCACATAGGACAGTGCCTGGCACACAGCAAGAGCTGAAAAACAGCAGTGATCCATTAGATTAAGTGTCCACCTAGTTGTTACTAATCAATAAATAAGCTCACAATAGAAGTGGGACAGTCCAAGAATATTTTATTTTCTTTTTAACACATATTTCATAGCTGGCTGAAAGATCTTTGAAAAATATTTTCGTTTATTAAAGACAGTATAATGTACCAGATTATTTATCTGGACACATAGGAATATTAAATGGAATTAACATCCTAATTTATTTCCCAGCTTCTGGGTTTTCTCTCTCTCTGATTGATAGTTCCGCCAGATTAATCTTCTTAAAGAACAATTCTTGTTGTTATGTGCCATCAAGTCGGCTTTGACTCCTGGAGATTCTGTGAATGAGTGATGTCCACAATGTCCTACTCAGCTCTTGTAGACTCATGCCTATGGCTTCCTTTATGGAGTCAATCCATCTCAAATTTGGTCTTCCTCTTTCCCTGCTGTCTTCTACTTTTCCTGGCATTATTGTCTTTTCCAAAGAATCCTGCCTTCTCATGATGCGCTCACAGTAGGACAGCCTCAGTTTTATCATTTCTGCTTCCCGCAATAGTTCAGGCTTAATTTGCTCCAGGACCCACTTGTTTGTCCTTCTGACAATTATCATCTTTTTATTCTCTTGCTCAAAAATCTTCACAGCTTTCCCACTGCCCACTGAACAAATTCCAAGCTTCTTATCTTCTTTTCAAGATCCTCCACAAGTCTGGCCCTACCAATCCTTCAGACAATATCCTTTACTCTTTTCCTCTATAAATCTTATGCTTCAGTCAAACTAAACTAGATTATAAATTCCTCAAAGTCAGAGGTCCTCATTTATTTGTCTTTGTAACCCTAATATCAAATAGCTAACTATAAAAATAAGACAATCCCAAAGGTAACATTCTGATATCACTTCCAGGATGATGCGGATGCCTTCTTCATTTGGGACCTACCTAATCTAGACTAAACCCATGCCTTTCCCACCTGTACATTTGGGTATCACAGACAGTAAAATCTTTTGCTCAGCCTAATGTGACAGACAGTAGATGTTCAGATGTTATTTTTTGAATAAAGGAATGAGTTAAAGGCCTCCATGAAGTGCAGAATATGGGATTTTTTCTCATTAGTCTATAGTATGCCACTATCTTAAAGAAAGAAACATAGTCAATATAAATATTGTTCTGAAGGCCATAATGTTTTCCATCCAATACACTGTGATTTTTTTATATGATTACCCATTAATTTTTCATAGACTTGTAACAGCTTCTTAACAGGAATCGAATATCTATGATTGTCCTCTTTTTTCTTTAAAACACTGAGAGCTATCATTTTCTTTTCTGTTATTCAAGCACTTCTATTGTAAGTAGCAACTAATAAATACTATTTAGAATCTCATTTGTGTAGAGCACCTTGTTAGGTACCATAACAAATAATTAAAGCAACAGTTCTCAAAAATTGTATCTATGCTTGCTGCCTTCACTCCCTTATGACCCCTCTTTTCTTTACCTTCTATAATTGGGCCTTGTTCCAACCACTCTGCTAAAGTCACTCTTGCCAAGGTCAATCACTTCCCCCTCACAAAATCTAACCCTTACATCTTTCTTCTCATCTCAGCAGCATCTGCCATAACACAGTCAAAAGTGTCTCTTGATTTCCCCTGTGCCCATTCCTTACCCTTCTCCAAACATTTCCCCAAATCTTCTCCAGCTCAGCAAGAAATCACTGCCCCATAGTTCAAGTCAAAAACTTAGAAGAGATCCCTATTTTTTCCTTCCTTCACTTACTGAATTCAAACTAATAAATCCAGTTCTATTTGTTCTTCCTATGAAATATATTCTGAGTATTTCCCCTTATCTCCACTGCAACCAGATTAATGACAGGGTCACTTAAAACATAGTCATTCTTTGACTGAACTGCTACGACTACAATATCCCCCTAATTGGTCTCCTGCCTTCCTGTTTCGCCCCTCTATAATTCATTCCAAAGGTAATCAAAACTTCTCACTTCCCTCCTTAAAACCTCTAGCAGTTTTCCTTTGGATGTAGAATACCACCCCAAATCCTTATCATGGCTTGTGAAGAAGGCCTCCATGAAGTGTCCCCCCACCTCTGAAACCTTTCCTACCTCTTCTCCTACTAACAAGTTCCTTAAAGAAATCAATCTCCTTCACAGTACAGGGTGACTTCTGTCTCTGTTCGGATATATTTCCCCAGAGTTTGAACATTATTTAGGTTTCAGTTCAAATATCGTCTCCTCAGGGAATCTTTCCCTGACCATCTGATATTAAAGAGAAGAGATTCTTAGTCCTTCGCTGTCATATCATCCACATCATTCACTTTGTAACATTTACTACAGCAACGAAATGGGTCATAGTCTTGGTCATTTATTTACCTGCTTCTTTATGTTTTGCTTCCCTACTTGTCTAAATTAGAAGTTATCTGAGGGCCAGGAATTGTCCTCTTGTTACCCGGGCTAGAACAGATTGGCAAACTGTTGCTTCTGGGCCAACTCAGTCCATTGCCTTTTTTTGTAAACAAGTTTTATCGGAACATAGCCACACCCATTTGTTTAAGAATCGTCTATGACTGCTTTCATGCTGCAAGGATAGAGTCAAGTAATTGCAACAGAGACTATATGGCCCTCAAGCCAGAAATATTTACCATATGGCCATTTACAGAAAATGTTTGCCAACCCCAGTACTAGATTTATAGGAAGCTGAGGCAATTGAATCTCTTACAAAAAAATTTATCAGTTACCTAGACAAGGATGTAACATACTTTAGAGCCTGAATTAGAGTATTTGTAGTAAACTATCATCCAGGTATGGAATCTATAGGATTTGACAACTGCCTGGGTATAAGGAATAAAGGAAGAGAATGAGATGACTCTAGAGTTTTAAGTCCGGGTATCTTAGAGAATGTTGGTACCATTAATGAAAACTGACATGTAAGGAGAAGGATGTGATCTGGAGGGAGGACAATGAATATGATATTGGACATGTCAAACACCAAGTGCCAGCGGTACATTGTAGCAGAGACGGCAAATGGACAATTAGTGGTCTAAAGCTCAGAAGAATGATTAAGACTAGAGAAGTATATTTCAGACCCATATATGCTTGAGTAATAATATTTGAAATTGTACAAGTAGATGAAGACTCGGGGAGAGAATTTATTTTTAAATGACATGGTATTCAAGGACAGCATATTAAGAAATGTACATATTTAAGGACGAGAGAAGAAGAGACAAAAGAGAAGAAATAGTCATCTATGAAGGGAAACTATAATAGTTTCCAGAAGAAATAGTTTTTGAGTCTTAGCTGCCCAAAAAAGTTAAAAATGTAAAAGGAAAAGGACAAATGGGGAAAAGTGTTACACATTTATAACAAAAAAATGATTCACATATTTTATATATATATATATACATAGAAAATTAAATATGCGTACATACATACAGAATTCTTGTAAATTAAAAATAATAATTCTAATGTCTCATATTTATAAGGATAAAGGTGTGATTGCAATATCAGTTGATCAAATAACAGTGACTTAAACAACATAGGAATTAATTTCTCCCTCGTGTAATCTGAGCACAAGGGTATCAGGGCTGACATGGCAGCTCCATGGGGCAGTGGTGAACACCAGGCTCCTCCTAGCTTGCCGTTCTATTATTCTTAACATGCATCTTCCATTTCATGGGCTACAATGGTTGCTCCAGTTTCTACCATCATGTCCTTATTCCAGCTGGAAAGAAGAGGGGAAAGGAGAGTAGAGGTCATCCTTCCCTCTTTCTTTTTATGGGCACAACCCAGACACCACACATATCAATACTATTCACATCCACTAGCTAGAAAGCAGTCACAGGACCACTCTATCTGCCAAGCAGGCTGGAACTTGTTGCCTTTATCTCAATGACCATGTACCCAGATAAAATGTGTGGATTTATTCCTAACTAAAGAAGGAAAGAAGATACTGGGGGTAGCTGGAAGTCTCGGCCATACACTGTCCCAACTGGAAAAAAATACACAGAATGTGAGAAAAATCACAAAGAATTAATATACTCAATGATAGTCAAATAAGTGGACATTATAATAAGACACCAGAAAATTCTATCGGATTGACAACTATAAAAATGCTAAGACAATATTATATTTGCGAGTAAACAAGCCTAACCATGCATCCCTATGCCGCAGCCCAGTCCATGCTACTCCACTGTCATACCTAGACTAGTACAATCTCCTCTTAACCCATCTCCCTGCTTTAATTCTTGTCATTCCCAATCAAACCTCCAAACCGCTCTCAATTCATCTTTAAGAAAACCCAAATCTTGATCAGCTTACTTTTTCTGTAGGAAAAGAAATCCAGGATTCTTCGTATGGTATAAGGCCTTATGGATCGTCAACTTTACCCTACACACCAGCCTTTAGGAAATGCTAACAGTCGCCCCAGTGGACCTTAATAGTTCACACTTTGGCTGATTCTGCTGGCTCAGCCTAGAATGTTTTCTCCTGGTCTCCCTGGCAAATGCCTTCTCATCTTTGGACTCAGCTCAAATGTAACTTCTGCTGTAAATTATTTCTGATCTCTCTTTTTACCACATAGAATCGATTTCCTCCCCTGCTGCAACCTGTACATATTTTTATTAATTTATCATGCAGTTGTCTCTTCTCTACTTCACTCATTTAGAAATTAAGTTTTTTGAAACATAAGATTGCATCATCTCTTTCTGATTTCTGCTTTAAGTACCTTAGTGCCTGCTGTATAATAAGCCTTCACTAAATGTTATTGGTGGCAGTACCAGGACTCATCTCTCTAATAACAATGTCTCTTTAAATCCTGGTTTAGGGTAGAGAGGATCAATCTTACCTGACAGCTCATAGGAAATTTTGTTAGATATAAGATGTCCCCACACCTTGACACAAACATTGTCCTGGCCTAAAATTTTATGGAAAAAAAGCAAAACCAAAACAGAATATCTTTCTTTCTTTAAGTTTTAAGAGGTCCACTATTCCAATATCTGTCAGTCTATTCTCAAATTTAAACCCTTCCCCGTTCCATGGCAGAATACTCAGAGGAGAAATTAAGAGAGGTTCCACGTGTTTATATTTCAGGAATCTAGGGTCCTCCTTTGATATTGAAAATAGACTACGTATAGACTCCTCCATGATCCAGGCTATATGTCAATTACAGGGAAAACCTACATTAATTTTTCCATTATTACCTTTCATAATCTGTAATATCTTTGGGACGGGGAAGATGAGAAAGCTAAAACTGACTAAATAAGAATATTCCCAAATCAAAGGAGATGTCTTTTAATGGCAATAAAATTAAAACTAGGAGAACCACTAGGCAATTATCTAACCAGTCACATTTGTTTCCTGAGAAGGTAATGTGAGGTACTCAGTAGAGAATCTGGGATGAGAAATACTCAGAATTCCCCACAATTTTTCTGCCACTCTGAGTTCTTTCTGATTTTATTTGTGTAATCAGCTTTCACATGATTAATATTAGGCCTCTACATCATTAGGCCTCCAGAGCCCCATAACTTGTTAATGCTTCTCAATAGACTGAAGAATGATTAATGAATCGGTGTGGCAGGGCAGGGGGTAAGAAGGAGGGCATGTCAAGAACAAATGACTAATACCACTAGCAGTTTTTCCCACTCCAAGCAAATTCAATTAGAGGAATTCTTTTACACTTTATCATCTTGTTATTCATCTGTTTGCTTTCTTTTAAAGTGAAATATTGTTTCTTCATGAAGTCATTAGCTTTCCTTGAATTAAAGAAAGTGTGTCTTTCTGTATATTTTGCAATCATAGTTTTCTTTAGGGTGACTTGTAAGCATCACATAAGACTATAAACTAACAAAGATTATCCCTCAGAATAGAAGCATAATCTGAACAGTTATTTTTGTGTTTGTCAATATTTTCTCTGGCCTAAGATTGTTTTTTTGTTGTTGTTTTTTGTGAGGAAGATTGGTCCTGAGCTAACATCTGTGCCAATCTTCCTCTGTTGTTTTGGACGTGGTACCCAGCCACAGCATGGCCTGATGAGCATTCACAGGTCCAGGACCGGCATCCAAACCGGCCAACCCCGGGACGCCAAAGGGGAGGATGCCAACTTAACTGCTATGCCCCCGGCCAGCCCCTGGCCTAAGGTGTTTTTAAGTGACTTGTCAGGGACCATTCCTGGTCTCTTGTTCTTGTTGACTTTTTCCTTTGAATACTCCCCAACTGGAGTCTGGAGAGAAGTAACTTTCCTCTCTAGTTGCAAAGCTATACTAGGTGAGCCTGGAGCTCCTGGAGAGCAAACCCTTTACTTTATGGCATACACTGATTTAAAACTGAAAACGAAAGAGAGAGCAGGAGCCAGGAGGGGGTGTGGGGGAGGAAAGAGAGAGAGAAACATGGTAAGAGCACAAATTCTGAAATATGCAAATCCCTATGGCTACTTCATTCTTGGCCTCTTTAAAATTTTATCATATGAACCAATATTTCCCCTTTTCACCTGAATCTGTTTTGAGTTTGGTTTCTATTCCTTGCAGTTGAGAGAGTACTGACTAAAGCGCTATTCAGTGTTTGGCCATAATAGTAAAATTTTAAATTTTGTTTTTCCACTCAGAATATATGAATACAAAAGTGTTAATTCAGAAACAACAAAGAATGTCCTTGATTTCATGAATTCAGAATATGCCAGCCACCCCTCTGCCTACTGCTGATGAGAACGATTATGGAGGGAATAAAAGTGGGGGGGAATGAATGACTACTCTCCTGCAATCTTAAAAGCTGCTGAAAGTGTTAACATTTCCCATGTCTTTATTTAAAATGTAAAGCTTATAAAACGTCTAACTTCTGCTCTTCTGCTTTCTTTTGGGAGCTGGCACACAGCATGTATGCAGACGCTGTGAGGAAGACATTCACCCCTTTGCCTAATTAATGCGCAGCTTTGCCGGACTTCTGTCCAATCCCTGACAAGGCCGACAGTGATAAAGGACCATTAAAGTCTAATGAGCTTGGAAAAATTGGAAATCCCAGTCTCTTGTAGAATGTTAAAGCTGATCTACACGTGTGGGAGAGAAAAGGTCTTAGGACATTCATTCTCTTCATTAAAAATGTCTTTTTGAATTAGTAAAGAAATGTTCTTATCATTTGATAACTGTATTATGTAAGTGTACTTTTCATCTTTTAAGCTGCAGGCTGTGTTGACTGACTGCAGCAGAGAGGAACAAATAAATTAATCCTTCTTTTCATCAAAAAGCAAAACTGAAAAAGTGTGTCTAAATCAAGCTTTTTGTCTTAATAAGAGGTTCCTGGAGGAAGTGTTGTCTGATCTTAGCACCTGGTGTAAAACTGAAATGTACACATTTCTGTGCAGTGCAAACACAGGTAAGTTACTGATGTTCCCTGCTAGTCCATTAGTAGTTCATAATGTGTTTCATTAATACTTAAACTAATACTTTTAGTTGGAAAATTATAGAGAGGACACAATAAATTTCCTAATTATTCTTCCTTATCCTTGACATTAGCCATTACAACTTTCATTTATTTATTCTCCAATTCACATGGGTGTACGCAAGGCAGATACTGTCTCTGCCTCCACTCCCATATAGGGAAGACTTTATGGAAAGCCCTCCCCTAAGAGACTTTTCTATAGAATGGATTCACGCATTAAGTAAAATGGTGTATTACTATGATGTTCTGTGTACTCTAAGCCTCCTTGAATAGATCAACAGATTACCATCACTATGCTGAAGCCCATGCTAGAATGACTACTGTTACAATCAAACTCCTGTTTGCTGCCAGAAGATAAATTACATTCACATTGGAGAAAAAGGCTTTCCTGAAAATGACCTCAAGCAAAACATTGTAAATTCACCACGACTTCAGTATTCTTCTGAGATATTTTCCTCAGGAATTAACATGCAAATTATCAGGGCCTACATATTATTCCCATTACACACAAAGGACAGGGACTATACAAATCAGCCATTTTGTTCATCAGTAAAAATCAATAAAAGCACATTGCCTGGACATTTCTGTAAAACGCTGTGACTTTTTTCTTTCTGAATCATTTCCCCTGAGCCAGTTTCTACTGACAGAGTCTGTCTACTCACATTAGTGACAGGAAGAAGTAATTAACTGTAAGTTGTCACTAGTGATTGGATGATCCATGAAGTAAGGCATGCTAAGTGGGGCAGATGAAATCCAGGCTATCCTTCCCCACATCCGCTGGAATAGAATTAAGGAATAACATCTGCAACATTCCTACTTCTCATCTCCAAAGTTTATGTGGATGAAAAATGATAAGAACCTACATTGCGTAAGATCTTTAAGAGACATTCTTTACCTCTAGTCACATTCTCCGGGAAACATCCTACACTATCTAGTTGCAGAATGTGTCTGAGATAAGGATAAATCTACATAATTGTAATTAGGGTGAGATCATAATAACTGGTAAATGTTACTATGCCTAATTGTTAAGTGTGAATTGTTGGTGAATAAATGTGAATTGGTAGTAGATTAAAAAAAAATAGTTATTTGGCTCCTCATTCACTCATTCAACAAATACTTAGTGAGTACCTTTCATATATCAGAAGTTTTTCAAGTAAATAAAGATGACTAAAATATAATTATTCTCCTCAAAGTAAGCCCACTCTAGCAGAAGAGAAATTAGAAAACTGATGCTTAAGATATAGCATTATCAGGGCTATGGAAGCAAGAGGAAGGTCATAAAAGAAGGGTTTAGCAGATGTGAGCAAAGGGGGCTCAGAAAGCTTTCAGGAGCATGTAGTGCTTGATCTGTCTTGAAGGCTACTTTGTAGCTATCTGGGAGACAAAGGATGGAGGAGTTTACTAGAATTAGGTGAAATGTGCCAGCTGACCCTAGAGGTAATTTCAGAAAACTGCAAAGTCAAGTAGGTTTTAGGCCTTAACACCTGTGGGAAGTAGCAAGTACTGTGGTTTATCTGGAGAGAGGGTAAAGAAGGAATATTGCAGAAGGTGAGCCTATATAGAGAGAAGCTAGGGTCAGATCATAAAGGGCCTCAAATGCTTCCATGAGAAATTTGAATTTTATCCTGAAGATTTGTAAGGGGGCACCAAAGATTTTCAAATATGGCTAGCTTTGTATTTTAGAAAGATCAGTCGGGTACTAAGTTGAGAGATGAGCAAGACTGAAAGCAGGAGACCAGTTGGGAAGAGATGGAGAAGGAATGGAAGATATTCCTCCCATCTCTGCTAGAAAACTGGAAAGATGGCTGTGCTTCTGCCTGAAAATGGACACAGAGTGGAAGTTTCCTTCTTTGAAAGGTGGATGGTGAAGGAAAGGCCAAGTTCAATTTGGATATTCCTGTTTCAAAGGCATGCTTGTACAACTTACAAAGTGGTCAGTGATATAGAAGAGGCACAGGAGCTTTAGAAAAAGTGTGGGTTAGAAATAGACCATTGCCATCATGATCATACAAGTATTAGTTTCATTAGTCCTGCCAACCTCCCCTTAAAAGGCCTGTGCTGCACTGCAGGCTCTGTTATAGGTTTGTCCATCTATGCTGACAAGAGTCACCTGAAGTATTCATTAAAATAAGTTCAGAAAAGAAGATATTCCCAGATCTCTTCCCAGACTGAGTGAATCAGAATCTCCAAGGAAAGGCCTGCAGACTTGTTTGTCTTATTTTGTTTTTAAAATAACACCCTTAGAGGATTCTTACCAGCATGGCATTCTCTAGTAGCAACATTTGTTAAGTACCTACGATGTGTTAGGCACTCTACTCTAAGTTTTATGCTGCTACAGTCTCTATGCCTTATGACAACACAATAAAATAGATATTATTACATATTATATAATAAAAAGATACATATGTAGATATTATTATATAGATGTTAAATAGATAGTATTATCCCCATTTTACTATGAGGAAACTGATATTCATGGTCTTGCCCATGGTCTCAAAGTTAATGGGTAGAAATAGCAACTCCTACTGATTTCAGTGTGTGCACTCTTTACATTAAAATATATCTTGCCCTTACTACCTAAAGCAATCTGCAGATTCAACGCTATCCCAATCAGAATCCCAATGACATTCTTTACAGAAATAGAACAAAGAATCCTAAAATTCATATGGGGCAACAAAAGACCCTGAATTACTAAAACAATCTTGAGAAAAAAGAACAAAGCTTCAGGCATCACAATCCCTGACTTCAAAGCATACTACACTGCTACAGTAATCAAAAGAGCATGGTACTGGTACAAAAACAGGTGCACAGATCAATGGAACAGAATTGAAAGCCCAGAAATAAAACCACACATCTACGGACAGCTAATCTTCGACAAAGGAGCTGAGGGCCTACAATGGAGAAAAGAAAGTCTCTTCAACAAATGGTGCTGGGAAAACTGGACAGCCACATGTAAAAGAATGAAAATTACCATTCTTTTTCACCATTCACTAAAATAAACTCAAAATGGATCAAAGACCTAAAGATTAGACCTGAAGCAATAAGTCTTCTAGAAGAGAATATAGGCAGTACACTCTTTGACATCAGTATCAAAAGGATCTTTTCAGACACCATAAGTCCTCAGACGAGGGAAACAATAGAAAGAATAAACAAATAGGACTTCATCAGACTAAAGAGCTTCTTCAAGGCAAGGGAAAACAGGATTCAAACAAAAAAAACACACTAGTTGGGAAAAAATATTTACAAGTTATATATCTGACAAAGGGTTAATCGCCGTAATATATAAAGAACTCACACAGCTCAACACAACAAAATCAAACAACCAGATCAAAAAATGGGCAGGGGACATGAACAGACATTTCTCCAAAGAAGATATATGGATGGCCAATAGACACATGAAAAGATGCTCATCATCACTAATTATCAGGGAAATGCAAATCAAAACTACACTAAGATATCACCTTACACCTGTTAGAATGGCAAAAATGACCAAAACAAAAAGTGACAAATGTTGGAGAGGTTGTGGAGAAAAAGGAACCCTCATAAACTGTTGGTGGGAATGCAAACTGGTGCAGCCACTATGGAAAACAGCACGGAGATTTCTCAAAAAATTATAAAAAGAAATACCATATGACCCAGCCATCCCACTACTGGGTATCTATCCAAAGAACTTGAAATCAGCAATTCCAAAAGTCCCATGCACCCCTACACATTATTTACAATAGTCAAGACGGGAAGCAACCTAAGTGCCCATCAAGTGATGATTGGATAAAGAAGATATGGTATATATATATATATATATATATATATATATATATATATACACAATGGAAGACTACTTAGCCATAAAAAAGGATAAAATCATCCCATTCACAACAACATGGACGGACCTTGAGGGTATTATGTTAAGTGAAATAAGCCAGATAGAGAAAGACGAACTCTGTATGACTCTACCCATAGGTGGAAGTTAAACATATAGACAAAGAGAACTGATTGGTGGTTACCAGGGAAAAGGGGGGGAGAGCACAAAGGGTGAAGTGGTGCACCTACAACATGACTAACAATAATGTACAACTAAAATTTCACAAGGTTGTAAACTATCATAATCTTAATAAAAAGTTAGAAAAAAAAAAACTCAGTGAACATTTAAAAAGAAAAAAAAAATCTTTCCCTGCTTTGTGTTGTAGAAAGCCCAGCATGACACATGAAAGGTATTTTCTCTTAGTAAAGAACCTATTATATTATAGAGAAAATGAAAAAAGTATCAATAAAATTATCTTTATGCGTCTGCTGACACCAGGCCATCTTTAGTGTTGAAGTTCCCAAACACATCATTCCTCTTTTGCATGGATATTGCTTTGCTAAGCAGCAACTGTACCCTCAGATGCTTAGCTTCACACCCTTTAAACATTTTCTCTACTGTTTTTGTATTTTCCTCCTCGTCTCTTTTCTCTTCATTCTCTTACCTGAAGATGGAAACCACCACCCTCTGAACTCTGGCCAACTTTGAGCCAAAGATGACTGAGCAATATGGGGATGATAAGAATGTAGGCTACCAAAGTGGGAATGGCAGGGGAGAGAAATAGCAGTGATATCTAATATAAACAGAATATAATAGAAAATATAAAAAATCTGATTAAGCTATAATTCAACATTAGATACTTTTTTTGCTACATTAGTCTTGTGTTGAGTAAGTACAAGCACGTTTTCCTCACTACAGGTGTCCTGTCAACAATTAGGCTACTCTGACAATTAATGATCCTAGGATCCTCATCCAAAATCATGTGTCTTGCAGGTTCTTGTGGTGCTAACAACTGGAAAGATTAAGTCATTTTTTTAGCTTGCTGTTCTTCCTGAGGTTTACAGTGAAGCAAGCTTGTCTGTGTATGACCATCAATCAACCAATAATTACCAAAAGCCCACAGGGTGCAGCATTGTACAGAAGGCCATGGAGTGGTAGGTTCAAGAAAGCAAAGATAATATCTGACAGGTTTCAAAATAGATGAGCTAGGACAAAACCACGCAAGGGTTCTGGAAGCATAGAGGAGGCTCAAGAAGCTGGTGGAGATAAAGCCAAATAAGAATTCTGATGTCCATGTAGAGACAAAATGTCAGACAAAGGGCATCACAAATGGGCAACGTCAAAGACCAAGGAGTTCTGTGTTACAATCTGTGAAGCCTGTGAGTGGAACATCTTGTAGTGCAGGACAGTAAGGAAGTGCTTAAATAATAATGGAAACATGTCAAAAGATCACAAGAGCCAGCTTGAAAGCATTCCTACTAGTTAAATCTGGGACAATTTGAAAATCAAAATAATGATCATGACAAATTGTAACCAACTAAATAAAATAAGAATCCATAAGTACATGTTGATATCAATCAGCCAATTAACCGATAAGAAAGACATGCTCTCTCTTATAGTAGAATGCCAGCCATTATATGTAGAAGGAATAATAGAATTAGAAAATCATCATTTGACAATCATCAATACAATAACTGAGTCAAGCAAAAATCATCAACGGATGCTAAAAATAGAGGTGAAAGTTTAATGAGAAACAAGATATTACGTAGCCTTAAAGTATCTCACCACAAGATATTTTCTAATTACAAGCTAAAAAATAGTAACTTAAAATGCTGTTTATTATATTATCATTAACAAAAATGATTCTATTATAATTTATGTCACTGTTACATAGGTAAAAAATTTTTAAAAATTAATGTGTCTGATCTGAAAATTAATTTGAAGCTGATTTGCCTGATGTCAGTTTATTTTGTTGTCTTCTGTCTCTAACTCCTCTAAGTATTGTGGGGGGCAAATTCTAGGTAATTGGTTGTTCTAACCAGTTGCATTTTTATTGATCAAGATTTTACTGAATTTATTGTCCCTAATTTCAGTGAATTCATAGAAATTATCTGTCACTTACTTAATGGCTAGTGTGCATTCTCTTTCAGAATACATCTCTTAGACATGTATGAAGAAAACAGTATCTGGAAATCACGGTGTCAGAGCATTGGAGAAATGGTCTGGGTTAACTGTGTATCTGTTCAGTGAGATAGATGAGAAAATTATTCTCGACTCCACATGCACCACTACTGGATAAAGTACCCACACTGAGCCTGAGCTTGGCAGAGCTGCAGGGATTGGTGCTCAAGAAAATGAAAGAAAGATCTAGAAAGAGCACTCTGATGAAAAGTCCATTCAACCTAAGGCACCTCAAAAGGATAATTTTCATTCTAGCCTTGGTGCATTGAAAAGAAAGCACTTTTCCCAACTGTTGTACAGTATAGCTGCAGGTGGCTTCTGAGCCCTGGTATCATGTTTGGCCTGACCTCATGAATTCCAAGGAACACAAGTTCTGTAAGATGCCAGTACACATTCCAAAAAAGGTGGTATCTGTAGTCAAGTAAGTTTGGAAAAAATCTAGGTTAAACTAGCTTAACTAAATTTTTTTACTGAACAAATATTTTAAGAAAGCTCTCTATCATTTGCAATGTAACATGTGAATTTCCAGAAGCCATGTGATAACCCATGCTTTAAAAATTATTTGATAAGAAAATTAATCTTTCTTCCTGCAGAGCCTCTTAGAGAACTTGTGTTCCATAGAACACATATTGCGCCGGAAACACTGTTTCAGTGAATAAGAAAGAAAAAGCAAACATCAGGGAAGTTTATCTGTTACATCAAGGAGAGAAAAGTAGGACTTTTCTCTAAATGACTGAGGGAAAATACAACAAAGAAATTGTAATCAGCGCATGGAGAACACTTTTAGAAAAGCTCTGTAAGACTATATTTAAAATAATTTGTTCCATCCAGCACCCGATCTTGTTTTCTCCAATAAAATGAAGCAAGGCTTCCTGGAAAAGTGCCTAATTCTAGGGCGGGGGCAATAAAAATACAAGATGACCCTGGATTATCATATAAGGGCAGAAAATAAAGAAGTGCTAAAAAAAAAAATGAAAACACATGATGGATGCATGCCAAAAGGATATAATAACCAACTGAAAGAGCTCCCAGTGGTCAAAGCCAGAACAATTTGAGCAAAAAATAAATAAATTAGTATTGGATTATAACCCAAAGTATAAAATGAAAATACATGAATTCATATTGATATAAATAAACAGTTGAATAAATAAATAAATAAATGGAGAAGAATCCTTTCTTACAGAACGGTACTTCCTCTCCACAGGGCGAAGCCAAACTCTCCCTCAGTCAGCTCCCTGGCCCCTCCTGTGTGGGCTAAATTAGTAACTTGCTTCCAAAGAATAGAGGAGGAAAAAGTGACTTACAGTGGAGAAACTGGAAGAAACTACCTGGGCTAGAAGTCATGGTAACATCACCAGCGGTAAGTCAGGTTGATAATACATGCCTTTATTGGTTGGGCTGCCATAACAAAATGGCAGACTGGGTGACTTAAACAATAGCAATTCATTTTCTCACAGTTCTAGAGGCTGGAAGTCCAAGATCAAGCTGTTGACAGGTTTGGTTTCTTCTGAGGCCTCTCTCCTTGGCTTGCCTTCTCACTGAGTCCTCAGTCTGCATTGTCTGTGTCCTAATCTCCTCTTCTTATAAGGACATCAGTCATACTGGATTAGAGCTCACCCATATATAAGATGTTAGATTGCAGTAAGTACTAAGACACTAAAGCAAAAGGAAAGATGGAAGGAAGGAAGGAGTAGAAGAAAGAAAGCAACATATTATGAATAATATAGATAATATGGGTTCTTGGATAAAGCAAGAACCCAGTGTGGATGAAAACATAACCTTACAAACTGAAGCAGAGTCCTCATTAATGCCTTTGCCATAGAAAATCTTAGATAGGAGTTAAGAGCTCAAAGGTAAGAAAATAAAGCAATAGAAAGGACTAGACAAGGAAGCTGCAGATGACAGGAAGTAAATTGAGAACAACTGCAAATGAACAACCAAAAAATACCATTATAGAACTAATAACTCAGTTAGAAAAATTAAGGGGCAAAACAGACTTAACTGGCATTTGAACTGATGTCTTGAGATAACCACAGTAAATGCAGAAGGGGGAAAAAAAAAAAGAAAGCAATCAAATAAACAATGATAGACTTGAAGGACAAAAACAATACAACATAAAGATAATTGTGATTTGTAGAAAACTCAACAAATTGAACAGAAAAAGTACTTAGAGATATGATAAAGAATACTTCCATGGACTAAATCTTCAGATTTAGGAAAAGCTGACAAATAACAATCAGTAGCAAAGTGTATGCTAGTTAAATAATTGAACTTCAAAGGTAAAGAATTTTCTAGAGCATCCTGAGAGAATAAAGCAAGTTTTCTACAGCGGGGAGAAGCAGGCTGGCCTGAGTTTTCCCAAATACTCAATCCCAGAATATAATGGAGCAAAGTCTATACATTCTGAAAGAAAGAAAGTATGACACAACAGTATTATACTCAACCCAGTTGTCAGTTAGGACACTGAGGTACTAAATAACATATGGACAATGAGGAAGTTATAGGAGAGGGAAGCAAGTGTAAAAGAGTTCACCCCTTCACTCCATAGAGAGCTATTGGCCCACCCAGACGAAGTCTAGATACACAGTTTAAAAGGTTCCATACCTATCATAGGCTTCCTTAGTCTTGGAAGATGTCTCCTTCTATCAGTACAAAGAAGTCTTGATAATCTTTTGGTAAAAAGAAATATTTATTTCAAGTTTAACAATTCCTTGTTTCTTGCTCTGTTAGACTCAAGTAGAATTAAATTTAATACGTTTTATTTTTAAAGAGCGTGTTGTCTATCATGCAATTATTATAAAATTACATTTGGTTCACTTTCTCTTCCCCTCTGTGTACACGTACAGAGATATATCTGAAGAAATGCTTCCCATTTGTAACACTGGTCATTTCAGGGTTGGTGAAATTTTGGATAAATTGTCTCTTCTTTCTGCTTCTCTATATTTTTGCATCTAAGTTTAAGATAAGCATGTATCATTTTATCTAGAAAAATAGCGGTAATCTTTAAACAATATAGTTACAAGGAGGAAAGTATCAGAGTTATCCTTTTTCCTACTTTTTCACGCCTTTGAAGTGAAAAAACAAAGAAAACAGTGAAATGAGCCCAGGGAAAGGAAGTCGACAGTCTAGTTTGAGCTGAGGAGGGCAGTTCCCCTCCAGAGGAGCGCTTCACGTATTGCTGAGGGTTGGGTCTCTGTCTGAGGAAGCCGCACAACGAAGCACTCTCAGTGTGAATAAGCCACGGTTAAAAGGACCACATGGGCTTTTAATGCCAAAAACTAAAATCAACTTCCCGGGTTACCATGGACAAACTGGGAATGGAAGGTTCTGCACTGCCTAGAAATCATGAGGAAAAAGATTAAAAAGCAAAACAAAATGAAAGGCAAGTAATAATTGATAATGGGCAAGTTTAATGGCAAACTGTACTTAACGTTATCAAGAACCGGCATTTGAAATTCATTGCAGGGAGATCTGTAATTTTTATTAAGAATTCCAGTAAACCCCAGGCTTCTGGGTAATGTGAATCATTGGGAAGGAATCTGCTATTTTCAGGCCAAATTTTGATCTTTTAATGATGTAATAAGGTCAATAGATCATGACGCCTCCATTAGCTTACCTTATATTGACCCCTTTAATGACTGAAGTGTATGAATTAGGCTCTGTCAAGGATTAGACTAAGATTACTACAGCTTTGCTCTTTTTATTTTTTAGCATTTAAGGTATATCCATACACTGTTTCCACCATTCTCATTTCCTCCTTCCATTCCAACAATCTAGTTTCCATTTTCCCCTTGATACTCCCTTGTAAAATGACTGCGTTCTGTTCACATAGAGGGAAACATGACTAGCTGTCCTTGAATAACTACAGGCAATACAGTCAAATAATTGCCTAGATGAGAAAGTCCCCTTCTAATAATCTAAGAATGACTATTATAGTTCTCATCCAACAAAACTGAACTAAATCTCTGCTAACAGAAGGGCACTTCCAGGACCAAGACTAATTCTTCCCAGATTAATCCCACTAGACAGTCTGTGCAAAAACGATTCCATGGACAAATATTTCTAGGAAAAAAGCATTCAATATACTTCCCTTGATGGGCCCCAAAGCAATGTAGAATATTAGAGGCTTTGAGAAATTTTCAGGAGAAACACAGTTATGATTGTGTTTGATCCAGTGTTTCTCATACTTATGTCACCCGGGAACTCTGTCCCTGCCCTCACTCCCCACTCCATTTCAGCAGCAGAACACACTTCAGAGTTTCTTGTTCTGGGATTTTATATTTCCATGTTGTTAATTTTTTGCTGTAATAAATTTTTATTTACCAGTCTGTATTTTCTGTTCTTGATTAATGGTTTAGATCTAATATTCTGCTGTTCAAAGAGAATCAGCTGTCTATGATGCTAAGCTTTGCATATGCCCTTTTGACTCACTACAAATAAAAAGAGTTTTTGCTTAATCAGGCATTCTGTCTTACTTCCGATGCTCTTCTCTTATGCAAATTATCAAATAACTTTTTAGATTCATATGGTTATGTCTATTTGTAGAGACAGAGAAAACATTATTTGGATTGTAATGATCAAATCACAATCTTCTCTAAGCTCCAACTCAACATGAGCTCTCCTATTATCTTGTTAACATTTAACCCATTTCTATCATTTAAAAAAAGGCTCTAAGTCACCATCAGCAATTTTGATTCAACAGTCATTCAGTCAACAAAAAGTTAATAAGCTTCTAAAGTGCACCAGATATTCCTTTACTACCCCAACATTTGTGAAGCATTTGCTACATCACAGCCAGCATGCAAGGTGTTGAGGATACTGCAGTGAAAAAAATGTGTAAGGTTCCATGTCATTACTAACAGGAAGATAAACAGTAATTATAAATAGGCAAAGTATTATGAAGAAGTGTAGAGAGCTACAGGGTCATATAATAAGTGGATCTACTCTGATTTGAAGATCATAGGCTTCCTATGGTGGAAGGAACGATGTTTAAGCTGAGAGAGTCATTCACTTAACAAATATGTATTAAGCACCTACTCTGGCACCATGCTGGAATTGGAGACACAACATTAAACAAAACAGATATAGTCTCTACCTTCATGAAACTTAAAATTTGGTGGGAATGACAGAACACGTAAGCAAATAAATTATGTTAGCAACTATGAGAAGTGATAGGTACTCAGCTATAAAAAAAGAAATCTTGCCATCTAAGACAATATGGAAGGAACCTGAGGATATTATGCTAAGTAAAATAAGGCAGCTGTAGAAAGCCAAATATCGTATGATTTCACTCATAAATGGAAGATGAAAACAACAACAAACAAACACATAGATACAGAGATTGGAGTGGTGGTTACCAAAATGGTAGAAAGAAGGAGGAGGGAAAAGGGGTGCTGGGGCACACGTGTAAGGTGATGGATGGTAGTTAGTCTTGGGGTAGTGAACATGATGTAGTCTACACAGAAATTGAAATACAATGATGTACACCTGAAATTTGTTTAATGTTAAAAGCCAATGTTACCTCAACAATAAAAGGAAAAGAAATGATAGGTAGTGAATAAGCAAAATATCAGGAAAACGAGACTTGCTAAGGGTGGTCAGAAGAATATTCTTGAAAGAGCAAAATCCAAGCTGTGAACTGAAGAATAAGGACCTAAACATTTTTGGGTTTGGAGAAAGAGAGTTCTGGCAATAGAAGTAGCAAGGGCTGAGGCCCTGAGGCAAGGAAGAGCTGGGCCGGTCCCAGGAACTGAGAGAACACCAGCATTACCAGACTAGTGAGCAAGTGATGGCGAGAGTGTCCTTAGATGAAGCTGGAGAGGTTTTTCTCCTATGTAGGTCATAGTAAGAAGGGTATATTTTACTCTAATTGGGAAACTTTTGAAAGATTTTAAGAGGCTTGACAATGTGATTTAGGTTTTAATAAGGTCACTTTGGTTTCTGCATGGAGAATGGATAGGAGGGAGCCAAGAGCAGATCAGGGAGGATGTTAAAGAAATCAGAGGAAAAGAAAAGACCATAGTAAATGAAAAGAAGAGAAGTAGAAGAGTTTGAAATATGTTTGGCATTAGAATAATGAACTTTCCAGTCTTCTGCCTTAGTAACTGGGTAGATAAGTGGTGTCATTTGAACGAAGACAGTGGGGGATACCAGGTCTTCTGGAAGAGAGAACGAAAATAATTATTTTGAACACTTTAACTTTGAGATGTCTCTGACACATCCAAGTACAGATGCCGTGTAAGATATTGTACTTACAACCCTGGATCTTAGCATGGATGTCTAGGGATGAAGATCCTCGTGGTATTTTATGTCATGGAACTTGATGAAATCACGCAGGGAGAGACCGCAACAAGAGAATAAAATGGGACAAAAGACTCTATCCTGAGAAAATCCAGCAAGTAGATTTGGGCTAGCAAAGAGAGAACCAGAAAAAGAAGTCAGGAGGAATAGTCAATGACACAGGAGGAAAATAGAGTATATATCTGCAGGAAAGGAGAGAGTGTCTTAAAAATAATGGAATTGTGTATTTTACTAAATATTGCTGAAAAGTTTCCATGTGATTTGGTCACAATGGAGTTCTTTGCTTA
This sequence comes from Equus przewalskii, assembly GCF_037783145.1. Taxonomy (NCBI): domain Eukaryota; kingdom Metazoa; phylum Chordata; class Mammalia; order Perissodactyla; family Equidae; genus Equus; species Equus przewalskii. Next base: position 71,205,765 of record NC_091834.1, on the reverse strand, counting down.
TCGTGACACATATCTAAAAAATGAGAGTGAATGGTTTAGACGAAAGAAAGGCAAGAGAACATTCCAATAAAGAGAAGTAGCGTATGTGAAGGTCTTACATGGTACAAGAAAGGCCAAGGCCCCAGAGATGGTTGAAACATAGACACAAAAGAGAATGACAGGAGAGGAGGCTTGAGAGAGAGGAAAAAGTTTTATTAAGTATTGAGGATACAAATGTCAGGAGAATACAAGCCTTGCCAGTATAAATAATATTTTAATAAAGATTTAGAAATTTAACATGTAGAACTGATGTGGTAGGGGAATTGGGCAAGATATTCCAGAGAAAAGATATACATGTATAAAATCCCAGAGCTGAGGAGCAGTATGGTGCTCTTGCAAAATTGAAGTACTCAGCAAGGCTAGAGTAGAGGGTATTGTGGGGTGTGGGGGGAAATATTCTACAGAGTAGTTAGGGATCAGTCAATCAGGAAGGGCTGTGTATGGCATGCTGAAATTTGGGCATTATCCTGTAGACAGTGGGAAGACACTGAAGAATTCTAAGTAGATGAATGATATGATATGATTTGTGATGATTCATGTTTTGAAAAGATAACTGGTAACAGTATGGGAAAGAATTGGTGAGGATAAGACTTGAAGTAAGGGGCCGGCCCGGTGGTGCAGCGGTTAAGTGCGCATGTTCCACTTTGTTGGCCCAGGGTTTACAGACATGGCACCGCTTGGCACACCATGTTGTGGTAGGTGTCCCACATATAAAGTAGAAGGAAGATGGGCATGGATATTAGCTTAGGGCCAGTCTTCCTCAGCAAAAAGAGGAGGATTGGCAGCAGTTAGCTCAGGGCTAATCTTCCTCAAAAAAAAAAAAAAAAAGACTTGAAGTAAGAGGCCCAACTAGGGAACTATTGTAATAGTATAGGCAAGAAATGTTGAGGATCTGAACTAAGGTGATGGCTATAGAAATAAAGAAGGAAAGAGACAAATTCTCAAGATTTTAAAGAGGCAGAAATGAAAGAATTTAATGACATCTGGTGGTAGGGGACTGTGGAAAGAGAGAGTTAGGATTGTTCCCAGGTTTCTGTCTTGGGTGACCAAATGGATCTTGATGTTATTTTACCAAAATGAGAAGAGTCTATCAAATAGCAAAGAAATAAAATGAAGGGTTTCACGAGGTCAAAGAGTAGATGTACCAGCAGATGAAGTGATGGAAGTGGTGGAAGTATAGAAGTTTGTAGTCTGAAAGCAGAATATTAGAATTTGGAGTTTTGAAGTGGGAGTTTTCCTAAACAATGAAATGGATCAAGATTTGTTACAGAAGAATAAAAATGTATAAAAATTAAACAGAATCCAATAAGAGACTAGAACAAAAAATATTAGATGCTGAATGGTTCTGAACATATGTTCAAGATGGTTGACAATTTGATCTGAAGCTTTCCAGAGGATAAAGGCAGAAACAGAATCAGTTACAATGTTCAGTGTCTATAAGATAGAAACCAAAGAGTTGTTCATCAGAAGCCCAGCTTACCATTATTATAGGACATGAAAAAATTTTCCGCCATGGATTCTCAGAAGAGGACACTGACTTTGGTTTTTAAACTGGGGTGTGCTTACCTCTGAGAGTCATGCCAAATGCCTCATGCTAATTAGACCCTAGGATAAACGCAGTTCTTCTCTGTGGAATGAACTTTATTTGAAAATTTAGATGAGAATAAGAATCATTATTTGCAAAATCAACACTGATATGCAGTAGCAGAAAAGAATCAGTGAGCTTTTAAGACAAAATATGAGTCTACAATTAATTTCTACACTTACGGTTATATTCCATAAACTGAGAGATAGTAATATATTCTTCCTCATCTTTTGAAGGTAATACTCAGTGCTTTTCAAAGTTTTCCATTAATTTAAAGACTGGATAATTAAGATCCTACTAGTAACTATAATTATGACTTTTATATAGATTTTTGTTTTCTCAATGGAGGCTAGTGGTCTCCTTCTAATAAAAGCAGTGCACTGGGGGTCAAAACAATGCAGAATATTACTCAGCTCTCTGCAGGTCTGACTTGATCCAAGAATAAATTTTATTAAGGGTCGAAGTACCTACAATTTACATAGTCCTTCAAGAGTGTTATTTATTTTAACAGAGTTTTTGTAAGTATCAGACAACAGAGAGTTCAAGGTTACATTATTTGATAAGTATCCGGAGTGTAATTATTTTATATTACCAGTTAATCATTGATTTATATGCATTGACAATGAAAATTTTAGGTAGAAATTTAGGTTAACAGAACCTAACACGTGAAAAATATGTGCCTGAAAAGAAGGACATACTAGCTCTTCAAAGAGATGAGCAGAGGCATAAAAGGAAGCTCACTTTAGTGGAAATGATTCTGCGGTACTATCCTCAGAAAACGAGTTTGCACCATTCCAGCTTGTAAACACATGGATAACCAAGTTTCCAAAAAATACATCTAGAGCATGGTCATGATAATTCTAAAAAGGAAAAAAAAATTAAGCAAGTACTACTAAACACCTGCTATACATATGAAGACAATTTTCTAAATCCTTCTAAAGATTGTTTATATTTAAACTGCATGACTTCCTGACGGCCCTCTAATGTAAACTGATTGTACAATGCGTCTGTAAATAATGAGCAAGCTGGCTTGCTGAATACAGTAGTTACAGAACCTGGCTTTGCTTTGGCATCACTTTAGAAAATCACAAATCCTCAGGCCCCCTTCCAACACACGCACTGACTGAGAATCTCTGTGGGTGGGTCACAGGAGACAGTATGCCTAAAACGCCTCCTAAATGACTCTGATGCATCCAGATTTAGGGAACGCTGAAAGCCTGTTCACTACAAACTGGGTGAAGACTGGATGCTCATTACCCAAAACGATTACTCTCTTCTTGCAGTAGTTGATGATTAGCCATACTATCTGACATTAATTAGATACCACTGCTGACACCACTCCTAATTTGTGGCAGCAAAACAATGTTCCCAAAACACACAAAGGAGATTGTTTTCTGTTCTCTCTAGTTGGAGAGCCGTGGGTGTCTATGCCAAACTCACTCAAAAAAAGTATCAAGTTATTAAATAACTAGTTGAAGAGCAGGAAAGCCAGTACACATCCCTGTTTTATCCGCTGGAAATTATTATCTGACTCATCAGGAGACTGTATCTAAGTGCAGGTTATATCAAAAGCTGCTGGCCTGCACTGAGTTCATTTGGTTAGACCTATAACTGATTATGGACTTGGAGTCAAAGGCCATGAAAGAATCAATAACAGCTGCACACAACCCCATGCTATTCCTGACAAATTTGTCCCAGAGATGATAAAAAACACTAACAGAGTCTAAATCATCATCTGCCCTTCTCATAAAATATTGGTCTCAATAGCTTCAGCTTAACAATTTATCAAGAAAGAAAATCTTTTAAGCTTAAAAAACCTGAAATTTGAGACAGTAGAAGTTGCCCACTCTTTTTGTTAGTTTTATTATGATGACACTCTCTCTATTAAGAAGAAGACCATAATAGAGTCCATAGTGGCTAATAAATTGATATAAGATTTCAATATACTTACAAAACAGATCGTTATTAATGTTTTCAGGCTTAAATCTGTGGAAGTAGAGGAACAGCTGATAGGAATTAGGAGGCATGATGGAAGGGTGAAGTGGAGAGAACAGAGGGATTCTAACTCAACAATTGTGTGTGGGGGGGGGTGGCCAGTGAGTGGTCAATTGATATAATTAGATTAATAACTACCATACTTTTACTTTTTTCTATTTGTTGCCCTTGTTCTTTGCTCCTATTTTTGTCTCCCACTGTTTTTCTGCCTTTTGTGGTTTTAGTTGAACATTTATACGATTCCGTTCTCTTTCGCATATCAGTTATACTTTTTTTTAAACTTTTTTTAGTGGTTGCTCCAGAGCTTGCAATATACATTTATAACTAATCCAAGCCCACTTTCAAATAACACTACTGCTTCACAAGTGTGTGAGTACTTTATAATAACGAAATCGTCCTAATTCCTCCTTCCTGTCCTTGTATCACTACTGCCATTCATTTCACTTACATAAACATATATAAGCACATATATACAGAAGATATATACATAAGTATACATAATCAAATATATTGTTGGTATTATTAATTTGAACAAACTATTCCTTCTTTGAAGCTCTTCCTTACTTTATGTGGATCTGAGTTTCTGACCTATATTATTTTCCTTGTTTTTAAAGAAGTTCTTTTAATATATTTTGCAAGGTAGATCTGACAACAAATTTTCTCCATTTTTGTTTGTCTGAGGAAGTCTTTGTTTCTCCTTCACTTTTGAAGAAAAATTTCACAAAGTACAGAATTCTAGGTTGGTGGTTTATTCTCTCAACACTTTAAATATTCTAGTCCACTCTCTTCTTGCTTGTGCTTCTGAGAGGACAGATGTCATTCTTATCTTACTCCTCTATGGGTCAGGTGCTCTTTTCCTCTGTCTTCTTTCAGGGTATTTTTCTTTACCTCTGATTTCCTATAGTTTGAAAATGACATGCCTAGTTGTAGTTTATTTGGAATCTGTCCTGTCTGGTGTTATCTAGATCTGCGGTTTGGTATCTGACATTAATTTGGGAAAATTCTTAGTCCTTAATGTTCCATATTCCTTTCTCTCCTTCTTTTCCTTCTGGTATTCTCATTATGCGTATGTTATATCTTTTGTAGTTGTTCCATAGGCCTTGGATATTCTGTTCTGTTTTTCTTCAGTCTTTGTTCTTTTTCCTTTGGCTTTCAAGGATTCTGTTGATATATCCTTTAGCTTGGAAATTCTTCCCTTAGTCATATTCAGGCTACAATAAGCTCATCAAAGGCATTCTTAATTTCCCTTACAATGTTTTTGATCTCTAGCATTTCTTTTTGATTGTTTCTTAGGATTTCCGTCTTTCTGTTTGCATTGCCCATCTATACTTGCATGCTGTCTACTTTAACCGTTAAAGCCCTTAGCATATTAATCATAGTTGTTTTAAATTTCCAGTCTGATAATTTCAACATCTCTGCCACAGCTGATTCTGATGTTGCTTTTTCTCTTCAACTGTTATTTTTTGCCTTTTAGTATGCATTGTAATTTTTTCTTGATATTTGGATGTGATGTACAAGTAAAAGGAACTGCTGTAAATAGGACTTAGTAATAGAGTGGTAAGGTGTGAGGGGAGGCAAAGTATTCTACAGTCCTATGAGTAGGTCTCAGTCTTTTAGTACAGCTATAACTCTACACTGTGTAGACTGCACAAGTGTTTCTCATTTTTTTTCTCTCCCTGCGTGGCTAGAGTGGGCTGGAGTTGGGTATTGCCCTTCCTCCAGGTCAGTTATGCTCTGAAAATATCCCAGCAGGTTAGGCTCTGATTAACTTGTTTCTCCTGAGGGGAGGCCTTGTTAAGAACAGAATGCTTTGGCATATTTCAAAATGATTCATTTTCCCCTCTCCCTATTGGAAGCACGAGAGGATTTTTCTCCAATATTTACTGTAAGAATCTGGCTGAGCTCTAAGAAGTCAAACTCACTAAAGTATAGGGGCCCCCATTTGACTGGGTCCCCTTGAAGTTTTTCATTCTCAGAGTTGTTCACACTGAGCCTCCAGTAATTTATCAATTACAGTTTTGCTGCCTTGGCACTGGTTCCTCTGGCGGTTTCCACTCGTGAGTCTCTGCTCTGGGAAGCCATGACTCCCTGTATTGGCCTATCTATCTCTCCAGTCTTGGGGGCAGTGTGTTAGCCTGTGTTCTCCTCTGTCTTATGGGTCCAAGAAGATCATTTGATTTTTCAGACTGTTCAGCTTTTTATTTGTCTTTAGGACAGAGTGGCAACTTCCAAGATCCTTACATGTGGAACCGGAAACTGAAAGTACAGAAATAGAGTTTAACATTACAAAAGTATCCAACAGAAAAATGAAAAACTAAATAATACCTGTGAAAATAGAGAGGATTTTATTAAAATAAATCTTCAACTTTTGTAATGTTGAATCAATAAACAGAATCTTAAATTGATGTCAATAAGATTATGTCTAATATTTAGTTGCTTGGTAACAACTGTTATAAATGTTAAGAAGAGATTTTTTGTTGTTGTTTCTTGTGTTCTGGGAGGCAGGACAAGTAGCAGTGTAAATTGGTGGACTGAGGTGGATGGTGGCCAGTTGCTCTTCAGTATAATCTCTTTTGCACAATTTGATATTTTTAACCATATGCAAGCATTACTTTGGAAAAAAATTAAAAGAGGAAAGAAACAGAGGCCTGAATTCTATAACTTTTAGAGTTGATTTTGGTTTATAAAGTTGGCAAAATTAAGCGTGATAAACATCACTTCAAAAGAGGTTTCAATGACCTCTTTTGTAAAATTTAGGAAACTGAGTGCTAAAATCTTCCACTCAGGCTGCAACTTCAACATTGGATTTATCTGTTTTTGAGAATATAATGTTTATAATATTTTAGTCTGATGAGCTCCAATATAGCCTCTTTGGAATTTCATTTCCACATTGCTTCTCTAATTACTAGGATTTTTTTCTTTTTGAGGAAGATTAGCCCTGAGCTAACATCTGCTGCCAATCCTCCTCTTTTTGCTGAGGAAGACTGGCCCTGAGCTAACATCCATGCCCATCTTCCTCTACTTTATATGTGGGATGCCTGTCACAGCATGGCTTGACAAGTGGTGCATAGGTCCACACCCAGGATCTGAACTGGCAAACCCCAAGCCGCTGAAGTAGAACGTATGAATATAACCACTGCACCACCAGGCCAGCCCCTCTAATTACTAGGATTTTGTTTTGACAATTGAAATTCCTTCTCAGAATAACAGAAGGACAAACCTGTGATTTTGTGACAATCCTCCCATGTAAGGTAATCATCCAGGCAAGAGCGAAAATGGACAACTTAGATGGAAAGTGCTCTGTACTTTCCCTGTCCCTGTTGCGGAGAAAATTCCTTAATTTGATTGCTGAGTTTCCTAAATAGTAATTTTTGATGGCTCCTAAGTTTTGGATTATTGAATGTTCTTTCTGGAAGTCTTTAAGGCTTGCACTTCTGTGTATGCCATCTGTGATTCTGCAGTACATTATTTTGGATGATGCCACAATACCTGTTGGAATTCTTTTCTTTCTTTCTTTCTTTCTTTTTTTTTTTTTTTTTTTTGCTGAGGAAGACTTGCTATGAGCTAACATCCACTGAGGATTCTCCTGTTTTTGTACATGAGCCACCACCACAGCATGGCTACTGATAGATGAATGATATAGGTCCAGATTTGGGAATTAAACCTGGGCCACCAAAGCAGAGGATGCCAAATTAACCACTAGGTCACTGGGACTGGCCCTGGAATTTTCTTTTGAGATGTTTTATAACATTTCTTATAAACAACTCTTTAGTACAGCTATTTAACTACATTTCCCCACATGTGCTGTTTCCCTGTGACTAGACTATTCCTATGAATTCTCTTAAAATTTGAAGGTAACTTTGAGGCTCAGGAAGGCTTTAGTCGTATGCTTAATTGTATCCTACTAACCCTAACTCTCTCATCTCTCAATGATTTTATACTTCAGTAGCAGTAGGAAAGAGAGTGTAAGAAAATCATATTGCCACAACTTAGGGAACAAAATAAAAAGACAACCTGCAAGAACTTTAAATGCATTTACTAAATGAAAGAAGCCAATCTAAAAAGGCTGCATACTGTGTGACTCCAACTATATGACATTCTGGAAAAGGCAAAACCATGGAGACAGTAGAGAGATTTGTGGTTGACAAGGGTTGAGGGGAGGGAGGGGTGAAGAGGAAGAACATAGAGGATTTTTGGAGGAGAGGAACTATGCATGTATACATGACACTACAATAGTAACTTGTATAGGATATATGTCCTTATGCATTTGTCCAAATCCATAGAATGTACAATTCCAGGAGTGAATCCTAATGTAAACTGTGGACTTTGGGTAATAATGATGTGTCAATGTGGGTTCATCAATTGCAACAAATGTGCCACTGTGGTGAGGCGTGTCAGCAGTGGACAAAGCGTACATGTGTGAGGGTAGGGGCTATATGGAAATTCTCTGTACTTTCTGTTCGATTTTTCTGTGAACTTCAAACTACTCTAAAGAATAAAGTTGATTAGTTAAAAAATAAAAGAAAGCAAGTTGTGATAAAAGTTAGTGTTCATATTCTAAATTAATTTAAGGGAAGCGTTGCATGTAAAACACCACAGAAATACTGTTTTTACCTCACTTACATTTCCAACCACCATGCCCCTCAATGTGTAGCCGTTGTAATTTCCACCAGCTGGCCTATAGGAAGCATTCTTAATACTAATTCTTACTGCACATTTAATGTTTATCATCCTACTTGGCTTGACACTGCAAGTACTAGTTATGATAATAAGTACAAGTAGGTAATTATTTGTGCAAATTGAGTGTTTCTCAGCGATTAGAATAGAAAGAAATGGGATTCTGCTTTAGCCATTAAGAGTGAGAGCTCTGTTACATAAATATGCTGAGTCTTAACTTTTTTCTTAAGCAAAATCATAAGGGTGGGGTTGGCGTAGTGGTTGAGTGCGTGCGCTCCACTTCGGTGACCCGGGCTTCGCAGGTTTGGATCCCAGGTGCAGATCTAGCACCACTCGTTAAGTCACACTATGGTGGCATCCTACATAAAATAAAGGAAGATTGGCACAGATGTTAACTCAGCGACAATCTTCCTCAAGCAAAAAGAGGAAGATTGGCAACAGATGTTAGCTCAGGGCCAATCTTCCTCACACACAAAAAAAATCATAGGGATGGACACTAATGTTTTATTTCTAAGCTTATTTCTAAGCTAACATTCAAGTCTTCCGTAATTTTTACATTTCCTCTGCATAAAATCCCTTCCTTGATTGAAAAAAAGGATTGCTTCTGGTAGCCCGCTATCAACCAATGCTTTACAAACAAGCTGACAGCCTATTTGTTTGACTGGGGATGGTCCTGCTTCCTTGTTCCAAATACTTTAAAGTTAATGAAAGATGTGGCCAGGGCAAGCGTAGGTAAAGTGATTTTTCTCCACGCATTTCTACTCTGTGAATTCTCTGGCTATTGGACTCTCTCTGTGCCGACATAAGTGGTAGAAACATATTTTGGATTGTCAAGCCGCTAAAAGTGTAGCTGTGGTAATCAAGAGAATCGTTTGAAATGGAGAGCTGAAGGTCAGGGTTTTGTATGGAAAAAAATTAGGAATAATTGTGTACACTGTAGGAAAACAGTCAGAAGGAGGGGAGTTTTTCTCTCTGCCACAAAGCAAGGCAATGTCACTGTGTCCTGCGGCCCCAGTCAGAGAGTCTGTGTAGCCAAAGGATTCTATTACCTTTTAAGTTGAAAAGAATGTCACCCTTGGACAATTTTACTAATTTAACATGTTACCACAATCCCATAAAAAACATTTCTTAAATCTTTATTTTTTTCATGACTAGTCAAATCTATAAACCTATGTTTTATATCTCGCATAAAACATTTTCTTCCTCAAATATTTCCTGTCTTGGTTCTTTGGAAATTACAGTGAGGGGGCTTCATGAGACTTTATTTGGCCTTTACTGAGGAATTAATTTCATGCATGAAGAGGCTATGCAATATCCCAGCGGGGCAGGTCATCACTAATCGTGCAGCTCTGAGTCCTGTAGCAGTGGAGAAGGATAAGGGTCTCACTGAAGCTTTCTGGCTGGGGATTGCTGCTTTTTAAATAGGGACTGAAAGTAAGGATTCTGAGCCCGCTAGCATCACTTATCCTTCAGCTCTTCACTTGTTGGTAGAATGTTTTATGGGAAAATAAGTAAGCATGGGAGTGAACTTGTGTTACCATATTTGTGCATTTCACATCTATATGGTAAAAATGTCTTTGTCATCTCCTTGGAAAGAAACAAGATTGACAGAGACAGATGGAAGCTTCGTCTTCTTTCTCTAAGGAAGCAAATTAATACAATTAAAATGAGTGATGTGCTTACATTGACTGACTTGCTAAATAGTCTATCCTTCATGATAACCACAAGTATATTTAAAATACAGATAAATATTTATAAAGGTTCAATATTAAAGGGAAAAAAACAAGCTTGGTTGACAAAAGTGGGAAGGAAAAGGGTCCTCACCAGGTTTCTAAATACTAATGAGACATTCATTTGAGAACAGAACTACAGCTTAATTTAATAAGGGACAAACACTAACATTTACTAAAATAGAAATACAGAACAGAGAGCCCTAACAACATGAGAGAATTAAATCAATCACTTGGTAGTAACTGAAATAAAACATTTAAAAAATTTTCTAGCTTAAACATAGAAAATAAGGTTTACTGATCAAGACAATGATAAAGTCCTACTTATAAAAGTGAAATTTCTTTTTTTTATTTTTTGCTGAAAAAGATTCTCCCTAAGCTAACATCTGTTGCCAATTATCTTCTTTTTTAGCTTGAGGAAGATTAACCCTGAGCCAACATCTGTGCGAGTCTTCCTCTATTTTGTATGTGGGTTGCCGCCACAGCATGGCTGACGAGTTGTCTAGGTCCACGCCCAGGATCTAAACCTGTGAACCCAGGCCACTGAAGCAGAGTGCACTACACTTAACTGCTACGCCACAGGGCCAGCCCCTAAAAATGAAATATTAATAAGTGAACTGTTAATTAGTTAGTAGAGGGACATGAATTCTAACTTCTTAAAGTGGTATCTAAAAGGGAAGCACATAAAAATTCAAGTCTATTTCAAGTGTCAGAAATTTGTGTATATAAATGAAATATGTAAAGCCTTCTTGCTTTGCACAAATAGGAACATTAAAGATGAATGTCTTGCGTGTTTACATAACGTCTTCAAATGTACAAACTACAGTATTAGGTATAAATGAAGCTTTAAAACCTCAAAGTTAGAAGAATTGATTGGCTTTAGAGCTTCTATTGAGATTTCTTCTTTTTCTTTGCCAAACCAGATAGAGGCAGCTGGGTCCTCATCAACACCTAGATTTTTTAAATAGTCATCTACAGTTAAACCTCATTTATTAATCCCCTGAATCTAGAATAGATATATTTTTTTAACATAAGCATATTCCAACATGTCTGATGTTGCCGGGGGAAACACAATAGAAATTTAAACTAAAAATTAAACAAAACAAAACTGAAATGTGATGCTGTAAGAACGCATTTCCAAATCAGTTTAACTTTCTTCCATTAAGAAATATTAAACCACCTTCATGAATTACTTAAAAAATGGATATTTATATAGTTGGATTATATCTTTGAAGTGTACATAAAATAAAAAAGTTATTTCACTGAAAGTGATGACCATAAATCTATTTTTAACATACAAATATGTTGCAATAAGCTCTTTCTCCATTATCTATTTAGTAAGCAATAAAACTGTCTAAAGCATTTGGGTTTATATATTTGTTTTTCTACTTGTGAAGACTAAAGGCACCAATGCCAGCGATTAAATGAGCTTAATGCAGAAAAGTTAATTTGTAGGTACATCAAATAAGTAAAATATTGTTTACAAAAGTGGTATGATTGTGAATAGAATTCTTTTCAATAAGCTACTGGTAGAATTTTCTTCCTCTTTTAAGTTCTTAATTTATTATTATTTCACATCAGGGTAAAGATGTTCCCAATCCATTTTCCCTCTGATTTTTCACAACCTCTCAAATGAAATTTTTATGAAACAGAACTCAATACTTTTACTTCTCCTGTAATAGTTTTCTTGAAGGAAGTGAATAGATCTTAAATTTATGGTGATAATGAAGGTTCTGTCTGTCCACAAATATACTAGTAAAGCCATTTTTGTGACACTGCTCTCTTTGTACTTTCCAGGTCACTGAAAACAGGACAGAAGGCTCTGAGCTATGTGCTCTGCTAAGTGGAACTATTTTGTTTACATGCACCAATGCACTATTTGCAGGGACCACAATGCAATCAGAGCAAGATACATAAAGGATAGATTTATTTTATAGCTGCATTTAAAAATGATAAAAACAAGACCTCTCAGTTTCCATGTTTAATTTGTTTGATCGAATGGTAAGAACTGTATTGCTCAATGGTCTTTATCATGTTTAGTGACCATGAAAGATAGAATTCAGGTGATGCTTTCTCTTTATCTATTAAGAAGTATTCAATATATGTCACATAATTTAAATGCACTATTCAATAATAGTTTCTTGTAATGATTTCCTGAAGATTATATTCTTGAAAAAAATGTTAAAATATGGTAAAAATAATTATCATTAGAAAATAGCTATTTCAAGAAGAAACATTATCTGGTTGAACTTTGTCTTCTGCAAATAAGGAAAATGCCACTCCAAAAGAATGGATTTATCCAAGTGCATGCAAGGTTGTATAAAAGGCCATCTAATTCTGTGACCAGTGTTCTTTCTATCACACTTCCTTTGCCTCTCTTGTACAAGTTACTTGGCAGACAATGAAATGCAATGCTTGCTTTCCTGGATCTCTAATCTCCACCCTGAAGCCACATTTTCATGTATACTGATACTTTGAGAAAAAATGAATTAGGAAATAAAGTCAGCTTAAGTTAAATGTGCAGTTTTCTATATAACGGGGTTTTGAGAGCTCACAGTCCAAAAATTTATTCTCCACGTCTGTTGTGGTATACGAATATACCATCATTACAGTCACTGTTAAAGATTAAGCCATAATCAGAAGAGATTCTAGTTAACACGAAAATTTATTTATCTCCCACTAGAGACCATACCTGGAAATATGGTACCTAGATAGGACCCATTTCATAGTGTCAAGAATGCAGGGAAAAAGTTCTGATTGTGGAACATGGTGTCCATGGAGCTTAAACACAGGTTGGTAGCCACAATCGGGAGCTGGGGGTAGTGGGCTGGAGGAAGAAGGCAATTCAGTCAGCAGAATAAGGCCTTGGGTACCCAAGGTTGAATGGCATAAAAGAAGAATCAGAGGATGTTGAATAAAACTATCTTACTACTTCGCATAGAGCTATCAGTGTTATCCACATATTTTTAAGCTTCTTTCCCTGAAAGCATGTGTCCTTCAAATTGTGTTTCAGTTGTCTATGCCCTACTATATGGAGGGATAGTTTTTAGGCAAAACCTTTTGTAAGGTAACCATTCCCAACTTGTTCATTTTGCAAAGATCTAAAACACAAAAACCTGGGATCTAAACATTTGTCTTTAGAGTTTAATTCCTTATTTTATGAGTATGTGGTTAATTATCTTTAAAATACTCTCAATTTAAGCTCCCTTATCTGTAAGCCCATCTCTCTCTCCCACACCCTGATTTTCATTACTTCACCAAGAGGCCTAAGACGGTAACAGGACACTGCCACCACGGAAATAAGGGAAAAGCATGTCCTCCTCTTCTGGGCCAAATGCATTAAGAGAAGAACAGAGAAAGAGGGAAGAGAGACAGGAAATAATATACACATGCTCTTATTAAGGAGGACAGAGCTTAGCTTTTCTGCACTGCTCTTAGTTTGCTTGTGTTGAGGACAGGACCCAGAAGTTCTCCAATCTTAGAAGGAGAAGCTGAAAGCAGCTGCTTTGTGAGCCAGCAGATCTGCCATGGGGTTTACTAGGCCACTGGCAGGATGGAGGACATGGCAGAGGTTCAGTGGGTGCAAGGCAATGGTGGGAGCCAAGTGAGAAGAGGGAAGGCTGCCAAGCTCCAGTCATGCCAAGAGGGGCCAGACCAGATGTGTATACTGATCCCCAAGCTCAGTCTGAGTGCTGGCAGGCTGATCAGAGCACAGGCAGATGAGGAACATTTGCATGGTCCAGAAAGACCAGAGGACTCCATGGAAAGCACCTGCCCCCCCCCCCCCCCACCGCAGCAAGGACACAGTTAGTCCCCCACTTTCCCTAGAGATGAATAAGGGAAAGAAATAGAGGTTTGTGGAAGATTGAGCAATTATATGAGTGAAAATATGAAAACTAAAGGTATCACTTAAATGGCTACCTTGGACTAAATGTAAACTGAATTGGACTACATGTGTTTTGTTTTTGTTTTCTTGTCATCTGGATCATTTACATGAGTGGGACGTGAATAATTTTGCAATGCTGCCACACATACATGCACAGTCAGCTTGACTATGGTTCATTGAAACAGATTCTACTCCTATTGTTTAATAAAGGAAAACAGTTATTGCTTTACAGTCACGTACTGCATAAGGAGGTTTCAGTTAACAGCAGACTGCATGTACGGCTGCAGTCTCATAAGGTTAGTACTGTATAGCCTAGGAGTGTAAGGCTACACCATCTAGGTCTGTGTAAGTACACTCTATGCTGTCAGCACAACAACAAAATCGCCTAATGACACATTTCTCATAATGTATCCCTGTCTTTAAGTGACATACGACTGTAACTTGTATCTTTGTGGCCCCTCAAGGCAGCCCTGGAATGATTGTGTTCCCAACAGAAGGCAAGGAACGAAGCAAAGTATATTTAATTAAGTCTATCTACTTAAATTGCTTTTTTTTACATAAACTTTAAAATAGGCATTTGGGGGGCATATTCTAAATGGAAATGATGTAGATCTGAGGTTCCTAAACTTTCTTAGTTCAAAGTACTTTTTGAGTCGCAATAACTTTTTTTAAACAAGTCATCAAGGCCAAAACAAAGAAACAAAACAAAACAACAATTTAAAAAGAAAAAACCAAACTGTTCTTTTTATTAAGCAGTTAGGTACAACAACTTAAATTTTTATACCCTGAAAAAATGTTGTTACTTGAAGAAGTAATGCAAAAAAGCTGAAAGAGCTGAAAGAAATTTTTAAAGTTTTATCTTTAAATAACTACAGTTACTTACTAGTGAGATGTATATGCCTGTTGAGTCCTGCACAATTTCTCAAACCATGCAATCAGATTGGATATGGCCAGTCACCTCTTTTTGTGCTCCATATTGACTTTGGCATAGTATGTGCTTTTTATCACAGCAACTGATGAAACCCAACTTTGCAAACATCTGATTTTAATTAAAAAGAATTTAGTGCAATCTAATGTAGAAATTGTGAAGTACCTCAAGTTAGTATTTCATGAGATGTCTGATAGTTATTGGGTATCACTGTGTTTCCCTTAAAAAGTTAACGTGTCCCACGTTGCCCCTGTGAGTTAGCTGCAGAGCCCCAGGGCACCTTGGTGCACAGTTTGAGAACCACAGGCACAGAAGGCTATGTTCTTTTAGCCCAGTAATGTAAATTGGCTAAGAATAGAGGGATTAATATTATTTATAACATTTTTAGAACAACATTTGGCACTTAGCACCTAAATTAGTGAGTACCTAATAAATATTACCTATTGTAATTACTATTTCTAAGTAAGACTTTCTCTGATGGAAACAAGCATTTTTTAGTGATCACATGCCTGAACTTTTGCTTCATCTCATTTATTGAAAGGTACCCCTCACTGCTCCTTATTCAATTATTTTGTAGCATCTTTTCACATATCTACTGTAGAGATTATATATAACTGAAATTTCTTTATGTCTGACTTCACTTGCAAGCAGCTCAAGGGCAAAGAGCACTCTTATTCATCCCAAAGCCTTGCACTTTACTTGGCATAAAAACATACATAATAAATATGCATTGAATAAATGAATGATCAAATGCAGAATAGTAATCCCCAGTTGTACTGAGCACTGAGTCCTAAAGAACATGACATAATTAATTATCAAAAACTACTTGATGTTGTAAAGGATCTTTTCTTGAAGAGTTTTTGATCTTAGAATACTATGCCTGACTTATTGAGACTAGCCATTTGAAAGAAGATCATATCCAGAGAAATGATTTAAGCTCCAGATTTGTAGCTTTTGATTTTTTTTCCTAGACCACTAAAGAAATCAATATGGTTGTCAGAATGATCTGTATGTGGTCACATCAAGCATTAGAATCTTACAAACCTGAGTATTAAAAATTTAATAAAATATAAACCAAGCTTCAGAGAATGTGATAACTTGGCTCAATTTATCTCTAAGGTAAAATATAAACTTACTCTACTATCTGCCTGAAAATACTTGTTCAACCCAGATCGAGGAATTTAACCGAGGATTTTCATTCCAGGTACTTCTCTTCAAATTTGTAAGGTTTCCCCAGGCATTCTCAAGTGGGATATCTTCAATATTCATCTAAACTGAATTTGATATAATCAGTCATGGATAAATATGTCTTGGTTTATTATTTAATAAAAAATTTTGAGGAGTTGAAGAACATAACGCTAAATAGTGCTCAATTTATTTAGCTGTAGAAAATCTGTAAGTAAAGTATACCAAAACAAAATTATCTTTCTTTTTCTTTTGGCCAGGAAATTCTGGCACAAAATTTCTAGGAAGTTTTTAAGATCATCTTTGACTGTAAATAGTGATACAGCAAGACACCACACTAAAGCAATTTCAATTTTCAAGAGAAATGATTGCCTGAGCCCACTGTCATCAATCTTACCAAGAAAATAAGGACTCGATAAAGGGACACAGATGAGGGGCTCATGGAACTGGGAATTTGCATCCTTATTTCCTAATTTTAGACTTTCACAAGGTATATATCCATAAAGTATATGTTGATGAAGATTATGAAAAAGATCAAGGAAAAAAAATAATGGGAATTTGAAAATCAATCTTCCCCGCTGGAACCAAAGGACTCACAATAGATTGGAATTTAATGGTGTATCTTTTGCTTTATATCCCTAACAACATCAGTAAGACTCATCACTTGTAGAATTCTCTTTCTTCAGAGAAAGATAATTTTAATCACAAATCACAGTGTATGAGTTGTTTCAGGGTTTCCTACAACTGTCAGCTAACAATGCCCAAAGAAGAGTAAATAACATCATCATGTATTGTTTCTGCATACACAGGAACTGCAAATTTTATACTAGTAAATTGTGTGATTCTCTCTTTAAATTGCTAAGCATTGTCTATATATCCTAGAAAATGAATAAAATGATAAACTCAAAACAATGCCTAATATAGACTTAAAGTAACACCATGAAAATAATATTGTATGGGGTGTGTATTTATTCTGATTTAATATCATACTGTTAGGAAAACAGTAATTTTCTAAAAATTTAAAAAATCAACCATATTTTCCTGGTCAAATGCCTTTTTAATAGGTTTTTCTGCTTGCCATTTTGTTTTCTTGTTTTTAAAACATTCCGGTTACTAAAATACATTCTTTGCTTTAAGAGTTTTTAGATGAATACATAACCATTAGTAGATTTGTAAGATTCAAAATTTGAGTTAAAAAATATATGGCTAAAAATTGGTAATTTGGATAGGATGGATCCCTTTATGATTGTCAGAAAAATGCACTATTTATTTATAAGTAATATATCTTAACACCATAAATCTAATTATTCATCCATACTGTAGCAGATAATGTTGTTAGTAACCTCAAATGTTAGTTTATTGCTTTGTATTTAAAAATGCCTATTATTTCAAAAACAAAATTCAAAATAAGATGAACTATCTAGAAAGTTTCTATTGATGATAAAATATTTAGCAATTATTAATTAATGCTAAATCGTAAGTTTATGAAGTGACTGGACAATAAAAACGCTCAGATTAAAAGAACCATGCCTTCCCTTGTCCTTGGCGTTTCTTCCGTTGCAGAGCTAACTGCCTGGAATGGCCTGGAGGTGGGACTAGAGTTAGATCAATTCTGGAAAACCTGTGAAAACCACGAGCCCCCTGACTTCCACCTACTGAAGAAAGTCTTTAAAACCTCACAATCATACAGCCTTTATAAGTCATCTTGGAAAGCCATAGACCTGATCTTCCAACCCGAGGACGCCTGGGATCTGGTAGGCATTTCAGGCTGCCTCCAGTTGTAGAGGTCTGCAGGACAGAATGAAAAAAAAATATTCCTATCTCTGACACGAAGAATGGAGATGCACTTTATCCCAAAAACTATGTGTTGCTATACTCCTAACATAGCAAGAGTAGTATGAGTGATTTTGATAGCTAGATCTCATGCCAAATCTTCCTTGCAAATACTTAGAAGAGTGGTACATCATATCCGTGAAAAGGTTTCTGGTTTGGAGCCAAAATTCCTCTTCTACTTCAGAAGAAGACCAGGTCTTATGTTGATTAGCCATCTAACTGGATTTCTTTCTCTTTTCCTTGTTACAAGACACATATCCTAGTGGCTTAAAAATGTTTCCTACATGCTCATGAAAATCACCAATGCGACAAAGTGGCAAGTTTTTACCAAAGGGAAGAAAACTGAATGTCATGTTAGTTACTCTTCTTGCTTTTGTTTTTTAAGAGAATCACTTACCTGAAGAGATGCCATAAACATTGAGGTAACTGTCGTCTACTTCTTACTAGAAAAATCCACCCTCTCCACGAAAAATACTTTTTAAATACCTTGAAATACCTGAATAATGAGCATAATATAAAATTAGGGACAGCTTTGTGGAGCAGATGACATGAGATAGCTCGCGGAAGATGGGTAAAATTTTGACAGGTGGAGACACAGAGGAAGGATATTCTGGGCTAAGAAATTGATGTGGAAAATAGAGTATGCTGCTATGGAAAGAATGTAGGCCATTTGGGGTGGAGGAAAGAAAATGTATATATAAGACTTTAAAAGTGTATCGAGACTTAACTCTAGAGAGTTTTGAATCCCGGGGTAAGATGTTTAGACGTTGTTCAATAGGTAACAAGGAGGCAAGGTTTCTGGATGGGATGAGATGAAATATTTAAAGGAACAAAATATTTACATGTATTTTAAATAAGTTTCTATAAGGGTCCAATGAAAGGTTTACATTCTGAAGGACGGACATAAATTAAATGGCTTTTCTTAAAAGTAGCACAAATAAATTAAATACGCAATATTTTTTTCAAAAACTTTCAACAATTTTTCATGTAAAGTTTTTGATTAGGAGCCTCTGTAACAATTTGGAGCATTACGCTTACTATAGACAGTGTTTGCTCAGATATTTGAAGATGAAACATGCAATTACCACATCATACAGTGTCAATCTGCCCTGAAAATAACCAGGTTAATATCATTATTGAAAATCTTTTTAATTGAGTTGTAAGCCTCTTTTCCTTCACTGAGCAAATATCAAAAAAACACAAAAATCAATATGACATACTTTTTAATTACTTATATTTATTACTTAAATCTCAATAGCTGATTGTTTCTTGAAAAAAGAAAACACTTCTTAAATAGCTTTTAGAAAAAAACTCTTGAAAACCTCAAGTTTCTATACAAATATCAGATACTAGTAAAATATTTGGGAGACAATTTGAATGTAATAGACTCTTGTAATTAAAATAAGTGGCAAAACATTGTGTCTACATTTATTTAGGCTTCATCACATTTCATTTGTTTCTACTTTTCCTGTGTTCCTATTTCCTGTTATTTTCTAGTTAACTACTCAATTTTTTTTCATATTCTTTCCATTATCTTTTCTTGTCTAGAGCTCTTCTCTAGGCTAAGTTTTTTAGAAAGGAATGTTTGGAAGGAGAAAAAGCACTTTTAAAACATATAATCTTTTTAAAAACATGTAATATGTGTACTTTGAAAACCACATTGGAAAATTCAGATGAGCATAAAGAAGAAAACAAAAGCAAACCATTCTCCTACCATATAGCCATGGAGAGACAACCACTGAGAACATTTGGTGTATCCTCCTAGCATATTTTTCTTTACTGTATGAATGCATATAATATTTTACAAAATCAAAATAGATTATATTTAATCTGCTTTTTTAAACCTGAAAACATATCAAATATTTTATCACTAAATATTTGTAAAACTAATTTTAATAGTTTAAATGGTTTTGCTTTATAGATATATTATTATTGTTTCTTATTTTTAATAGGATGGTTCCAATTCTTTCTGCAATAAATCTTTTTTTTTTGAGGAAGATTAGCTCTGAGCTAACATCTGCTGCCAGTCCTCCTCTTTTTCCTGAGGAAGACTGGCCCTGAGCTAACATCCATGCCCATCTTCCTCTGCTTTATATGTGGGAGGCCTGCCACAGCATGGCTTGACAAGCAGTACATAGGTCTGCACCTGGGAGCCGAACTGATGAACCCTGGGCCACTGAAGTGGAACGTGCAATCTTAACTGCTGTGCCACTGGGCTGGCCCCTGCAGTAAATCTTTATAAATATCTCTTATTAGTTTGTATAATACATTCATAAATTGTTCTAAATTTCATCAAATGGCATAAACATGTTAAGAAGATCCAGGCATATCTTGTTTTATTGCGCTTCACCCATACTGAATCTTTTTACAAATTGAAGTTTTGTGGCAAACCAGTATCAAGCAAGATTACGACTTGCTCAAGGCTCAGATGATGGTTCCACCTTTTAGCCAGAAAGTATCTTTTAATTAAGGTAGCTACATTGGTTTTTTTTAGACATGATGATATTGCACACTTAACAGACTACAGTGTAGTGTAAACTTAACTTATATATGCACTAGGAAACAAAAAAATTCATGTGACTTCCTTTATTGTGATATTTGTTTTATTGCAGTGATCTGGAACTGAACCTGCAATATCTCCGAGGTATGCTTGCATGGATTATTTTATGTTATGAGGAAAATATATTTATTATAAAGGAGAAAATAAAATATGGTTTCATTGCTTGAACAAATCAATACATCCTCTGACACCTAGTACGCAACTATTGATCTGGTCAAGGCTTTTTGCTCTATACTTATTCTGATGGCTTGCAAAGGCCATTTGAAGGAGGTTTCTTTCAGTTGGCAAGGTCAGTAACATACCTTCATTGCCTTACGTCAGGGGTATGTAAACTCACCAGACCTATGTCATAATCTAGTCCACAGGGAAGGAACTTGCTCACCTGTTCCTTCTTTCACCTTTTCTATCATATTGGTCCACACCATTGACGATATTATGATAATTGAACCTAGTCAGCAGGAAGAAGCAGAAACTCTATCTACACTGACAAGACACTTGCAGGCCACAAGGTAAGAAGAGAACCCACAAAAATTCAGGGGAATTACATCTCAGTGATTGTGGAATTTAAGAATAACAAAGACAATATTAAAATTATTAAAGTATATGAAGAGAAAGAGTAGATAACCTACAAACAAAAGTCCGATTGACATCAGATTTCTCAACAGCACCGGTGGAGGCAAAAAGACAGTGGAATAGATATTTAACATATTGAAGGAGAAGAACTCTATATTCTCAGGCATACAAGGTCTCAGATATTTTGCCACATTGAGAACACTCTTGGAAGAAGAAATAACATAAAAATGATATAAATCAAGGTAGTGAGCACTTCAAGAAATAGGGTATATACTAGATGCTTTGTAATATTTGTTGAATAAGGTATTGAAAGCTTATTTGAGTACAAGAAATTCTTGTTTTAAAATGACCTCTTTATCCTGGGTTAATTGCAACACTGTTTTAATTATTGTAATATCATAAAATGCTTTAGCATCATGAATTGTAACACTCTTCATCTTTTTGTTTTTCTATAAAAATCTGCTGATTAACTTCTGTTTCAAATAACGATGGAAAAACTGATACTGTATTTATCCCTTATATACACATTCTATATGACTATGAACTTAACAAAATATACAAGGCAACTGTTTCTAGGCATTGCACAATAGGCAGGTCAGAACTTGAGAGACGGGAAACAGACAAAGTGAGGTAAACACCATAATAACTTAGGTTCCATACCTGAAACGTATTGCCTAGTATGGCTAAAGATATGGGGCCGAAGCAGAGAAGCAGTCTTGCTGAGCTTATGAGGCAGATATTGGGGTTCTTAAAGGAGGTGAAATTTTTAGGACAGAGCATCAGAAAGGAGGGAAATACGCAGATGTAAGCCCCAGAAGTCATGGGAATTACTTTTGCATCTTTGACCGAGGTCTATGCTATACACCTACAGAGAAAGATTTCCAAAGGCCTAATAGAAAGAAGCTGCTTCAGAACTAAGAGATGAAAAAAGAAGACATCTGAAATTTTGCTACTGGGATATATTGGAGTACTGGCTGAGTCAAAGTGAAGAGATCCCATTGAACATTTCAAGCATTCAACTGGGACCCCAGAAATGGTAAAATACAGAGGTAAGAATCAACTACTAGAAATAGGACCATACCTTAAGATTAAAGATAAAGCAAAAATAAACCTGCTTAAAACAAAAGGCTAAGAGTTACAGATGGAAGAAGACCTATTGATCTTCTTGCTTGCCAGGGACAAAACTCAATATCCTTTAAAAGAAAGCAATATTATAATAATTATATATTATATAATTATATATATAAATTATATATAATATATATTAATATTTATAATATTAATATTATATTATATTAAAATATATAATAATAATTAATATTAAGAATCCCTACAATCTGTCATCCACAATGTCCAGCATACAATCTAAAATTATTGTAACTGCAAAGAAGCAGAGAAATATGAAACATAATTAGATAAAATGTAGTCAACAAAAAGAAAACCCCAGATGATCTAACATTGAAATCATCAAAGAAGGACTTTAAAATCACTATTATAAATAGGATTAAGGATACAAAGGAATGGATAGACAGAATAAATAAACAGATGGAGTCTTTCAGAAAAAAGTTATAGACATACAAAAATAACCATATAAATTTCTAGAGGCTAACAATACATGAAATGAAAAATCTGCTGAGTTAGTTTAACAGGAGTTTGGGTACAGAAGAAGAAAGGGTCAATGAAACTTAAGACAAATAAATAAAAATTTCCAAGCTGAAGGACAGAAAAAAAAGAAAAAAGATTGAGGGGGAAGAAAACCACAAAACAGGGCTTCAGTGGACAATGGGGTGATAGCAATCAGTCTAAGAAATGTGATTCAAGTCACAGATGAAGAGCAGGGACAGAGAATAGGAAAAAAACAGATTATTTAAAAATATAGTAGCTAAAAATTTCCAATATTTGGTGAAATTATCTAAAAAGCTCAGCAAACCCCAAGTTTGATAAAGACAAGTAAAACCACATCTCGACATATTATAGTCAAATTGCTGAAAACAAAAGATACAGGGAAAAAAATCTGAAAAGCAACTAGACTTCAAAACATACATTATATTAACTAATCTTATTGTGGTAATCAGTTTGCAACATATACGTATATCAAATCATCAAGTTGTACACTTTAAGCTTATACAATGTTGTATGTCAATTATATCTCAATAAAGCTGAAAACAAAGACATGTTATATTTAAGGAAACAAAAATAAGAATAGATGATGACTTCTTATCAGGGACAATGGCAGCCAGAGACAATGGTAAAGCCGACTGTGAGGTACTAAATGTACTCCACCCAACTAAAACAACCATTAAAAATGAGACATGAAGTGGTGATGTTTTTAGGTTTAAAATAGCTGAGAAAAATGCATCACCAGATGAATGTACTAGAGAAAATGTTAAAAGAAATTCTTGAGGCTGAAGGAAAATTATATTATACAGAAACTCATATTTATAGGAAAAAATGAAGAGCACTGAAACAAAAATAGAAAGATGCAGCTAAAGCACTCAATAGTTGAGAATGTATAGCTTTAGAGGCTTAAATTAGAAATTAAAAGAGGTTTGAACTCAATTATATAAAATTTAAAAGAACAGTAAATTAAAACCAAAATAAGAAGAAATAATAAAGATAAATGCATAAACCTATGAAATAGAAACAAAGAGACAAAATTAATGAAACCAAAGCTAGTGCTTTGAAATGATTAATAAAATGGACAAACTTCTAGCAAGATTGATTAAGAAAAAAGAAAACACAGTTATCAAAAGAAAGATTTAAAAAGTAATATACTACAGATACTACAGATATTAAAAGAATACTTTGGGAATATTAAAAAAGACTTTGATAATAAACATGACAACTTAGATGAAATGAACATATTTCTTGGAAAACACAAATGACCTAAACAGACGCAAGAAAAAATTTAAAATCTGATTATCTTTTTATCTATTACGAAAATTGAATGTGAAATTAAAAAATCTTCCTATGAAAGAGACCTCTTGGACCAGGTAATTTCTCAAATGAATTTTACCAAACATTTAAGGAAGAACTAATCTTAATTTTACCTAAATACTTACAGAAAATGGAAGGAGAGGAGATCACGCCTAACTTGTTTTATGAGCTAAACACAATCGTGATACCATAACTTGACAAGAACATTATACAAAAGAAAATTACACATCAATATCCCTCCAATCATAGATACTGTCAAGAACTGTTAAGTGTCACAGAATTTGTCCTATTTTCAACTAACAAGTTAAGTCTGCCAGTTTATTGGATTCTGGCAGAAGATAGGAGACTATCTATAATCAGCAGATTTGGGTCAGTTTCCTTTGTCTCCAAGTCCTTCAGAATGATTCTGATGGACTCATATGGAAAGCTGCACAGGCAGTGGGTTACATTACAGGAAAGAGGCACTGAGCTTAGGGAACTCAAGTCTTTTACAAGAGTTAGTAAGCATGCCTACCCCTTGTTCCAGAGGGAGACACCATCTTTATTTTCCAAGGCTATTTGCTATACAAACATCCTTGAAAATTGGGAACAATCCAATTAACCACCAATAGAAGCACTGAGAAACAACAGGAGAATGGATAAAAGTGGAATGTTATTTTAATACAACGTAAAACTCTCAGCAATGAAAAACAATAAACTACTAATACATGCAAGAATATAGATAAATGTTAAAAAAACTTTATTTCATAAAAAGAAGCTCAGTACAAAAGATTAAATATTATTTGATTATCTAAAGTTCAAAAACTAACACAAGTCATCTGTAGTAAAAAAAAAATTCAGCACAATATTTTTCTATGGTGGCGTTTGGGAAGGTGGGGTAGTTTCGAAGTGGAAATTTTGGTTAGTAGGAGGTATAAAACAATTTTCTGGGAGTGAAGGAAATTTTGGGTTTTAAAAAATCTTTATTATTATGCCAAACATCATTGATCATAAATTTAAGATCTGTGCATTTCACTGAACACAATGTTTTCTTAATTTTGAGAGAAAAAACCCTTGAATTATTCTTCCAGTTGACACTTAGATTAATTCCATCAAATTCCAAAAAGAAAAGGATCCCGTTGGGTTTGCTTTGAGTTGCTTTATTCTCTTAAGTTAATTTAAGAAGAATTACTATGTTCATAATAATTGCATAACTCCAGCGTTCTCCATTCTCATTGTGAAGTTTTCCTACTTGTTTTATATATGTTGTTGCTGATTTGAGTTTTTTTAATTTTCTACTTTGTCATTGTTGTTATAATGTAGCATTATAGCATATTTATTGTGTAATCAGTCACTACTGAATTATCAAAATTGCTATCAGTTTTTATGTTCTAGGCAAATAATCATTGTCTATAAACAATAATAAATTTATTTTCTTCCTGAAAATGATGCCTTTTATATTGATTGATTAATTGGTTGATTGATTGATTGTCTAGTGGAAACTATCAGAAAATCCAGAACAATTATAAATTCTAGAGGGGAGAGAGGGCAGCTTTGCCCAATACTCTGCGTAATCTCTCTGGTTGCTGCAGGACCCTTGCCATTCGTCAGGTACTCTGCTTTCAAATGTGGTTGATCCAATTCAATAAAGAGAAGTACAAGTACTGTGCATCTTTATTGCCCGTGTGTTTCATCTTTGTTTCTAAAACTCACCTCTTCCAATTAGGCAACGTTAGTAGTGTTCTCCAAGGTGTTCCCCATTCTCATCTTGGGAATATTGACTCATTTTCTCATAGTGAGGTGATGAGTCAACCTTTAATCACGGCCTCTAGTCTGAACCTGTCTGCTATTTTCTATCAGAAATTCCTGGAAATTTCTGATATCTTCATGGAACTTTCCTAGTTTTCAGAGGTGCTACATGTTTGCTCTTATTTTCATATTTTGTTGGTCATTGCATTATCAGTCTGAGAAAGAGACAGTAAAAATTCTGTAATCACACTGACCTTGAACTCAGAAATCTTGGTACCTTTTGTCTGGGGAGGTTTGTTCTTCCTCATTTGAAAAGAAGTAAAAATAATAAAAGTAATCAAGTTCATCAGCCAGTGGATGATTCATTTGGCCATGTGTTTGCAGCTGACAGAAAGAGCTTTAGTTCTAAATTAAGACCCAATAATTGACCATATATCATGAAAAGAATGCCATGGGACAAATGGAATTGGGGAATTCAACGTGGAAACTGTCCTGCTAAAATATTCGGGGTGAGGGGATTAACATGGACTCTGTTTGGAGATGGTTGATGGTGTGAGAATGCAGATGCTACTGTCTACTACCAGTTGCTTCTCCCCCCAGGCATAGAGTACATGTTGTCTGTTTTGAGGCATGAGGAGCAGCGGGTGCTTTTCAAAGTCTTCCCTTACAGATCTTTGATGGAGGTCTAAGCTTTTCAGCCTATAAATTTTAAACATCTTATATAGGCATTACTTTTTTCTCTGAAGCACACTAGACATTTACAGTAGCTTTCAGTCATTTTTAGTCAAATAGCCTTATTTGATCCCTCAGGTTTTATGTTTGTTTTCATTATTGTTTTTACCAAAATATAACATATGTGCAGGAAAGTACATAAACCACAAATACAGCTCAACGAACTTTCATACACACTTACGTAAGCAGCCTCCAGATCAAGATATTTGATATTACAAGAACTCCAGAAAATCCCTCATGCCTTCTCCTAGGTACTATTCTCTACCTTGACTTCTAAGATTGTAGACTAGTTTTGTCTGTTTTTGAATTTTATGTAAAAAGAAGCCTGCAGTATATACTCCACTGAGTCCTAAGTTGTTTGTGTGGTAATAGCTGCTTCTTCTCATTACTTTATAGCATACTGTATAGATATACATATAACATTTATACATTTATTCATTCTACTGTTGATAGACATTTGAGCCACTTCCTAGCTTTCAGTTATAACAAATAATGCTTCTAAGAACATTCTTGTGCATGTACTTTAATAATCATAGGTAAGTATTTCTGTTGAGATTATAACTATTGGGTCAGAGAATATGTGTATGTTGAGCTTTAATAGATGTTGTCACTTTTCTAAAGTGGCTTTACCATTTTCTACTCCCACCAGCTGTGCATGAGATTTCC
This sequence comes from Equus przewalskii, assembly GCF_037783145.1. Lineage (NCBI taxonomy): Eukaryota > Metazoa > Chordata > Mammalia > Perissodactyla > Equidae > Equus > Equus przewalskii. Next base: position 71,178,711 of record NC_091834.1, on the reverse strand, counting down.
AGCTTCTCTATACACTTGCTAACACTTGATGTTGTCATTTTCACTTTAGTCCTTCCTGTGGATATGTAGTGATGTTACTTTGTGGTCTTAATTTCTATTTCCTTGATGACATAAATTTACCCAGTTTTTCATATGTTTTTGGCTTCTTGGATATCCTCTTTTGTGAAGTACTTGTTCAAATGGTGCTCATTTTTTCAATTGTTATCTGTCTTTTATGAATTTGTACGAGTTCTTTATATATTCTTAATAGGAGTCCTATGTTAGAGGTATGTATTATAAATTTCTTCCATTCTGTCATTGCACTTTCCCTCCCTTAATGATGTCTTTTGATGTACATACATCCATAATGTTAATATGCAAGTGTGCCTAGCGGCTGTATATTGAAAGCTTTCCCCTGGAACTGGAAACATGACAAAGATGCTTACTATTACCTTTTCTAGTCATCATTGAACTGAAGTTTGTAGCCAGTCCAAAAGGCAAGAAGAAGGAGGAGAAATAGAAAGAAGAACAGTAGGAGGAGGAGGCAGATTAGGAGGAAGGAAAAAAGAAGGAGGATAGGGAAAGAGGAAAAGGAAGAGGAGAAAGGCGAGAGGGAGATAAAAGGGGAGAGGGGGAGGGAAATAAAAGTTAGAATTATAAGAATTAAAAGGGAAAAATTAAAGCTGTTATAATTTATGGACAGAAATAATAATGTGTTGGAAGGTCCAAAACAATATGCTAACTATGAGACAATGAGTGGATTTAGCCAGGTCACTGAATACAAGCTTAATATTTAAAAAGCCAATTGTTTTCACTCTATATGAGCAATAAGCAAATATAAAATGAAATTTCAAAACAATACTATTTATAAAAGCTTAAATAACATCTAATACCTAGAAATAAATCTAATAAAACATATGTAAGACTGTTATTACATCAAAAAACTACAAAATATTTTGGAGAGAATTTAAAATACTAAATAAATGGAGGAATATATCACGTTCACATATTTAAAGACTTGTATTGTAGAAAGGTCAATTATCATCAATTAAATGTAATCTATAGATTAAATTCCAAACATTCCCAGTGGAAATCAATAAGTAAATTCTTTAAATTTTATGTTAAAATGCAAAAGGTCAAAAATAACCAAGGCAATGTTAAAAAAGAACAAAGCTGGAGGTCACTAAACTTCAACTTTTTTAGTACAGTCATTTGCCACTTAACCACTGGGACACGTTCTGAGAAAAGTGCCATTAAGCGATTTCGTTGTTGTGTGAACATCATGAGTGCACTTACACAGACCTAAATGGTATAGTCCACTACACACCTAGGCTGTATGGTACTAATCCTGTGGGACCACAGCTGTGTATGCAATCTGTGGCGGACCAAAATGTCGTCATGCAGTGTGTGACTGTACAGAATAGCAGAATTATTTCACTATCGTGTTTATTTCCTCACTGTGTTCTATTTAGCTGAGATAACTTGCTGCTTAGCCTAAAACCTTCCAGTCGTTTGAACTGAGTGGTCCTGCATCTTGTTACTACAGATCTCTGAAGAACTATTTATCAGAGAGTAGTCGACACCAATGGAGGACCCAACCCTTCAGGAAACTAGACACAGCTTCAGCTTTGTCTTCGGCACAAATGCCTTATCTGCTTTTCCTTTTTCTTTTTTTCTCTCATAATCTCTAAGCTTCTTGCCTTTCTTTAGCCTTTTATCTTAATCTTTTAACTCTCCTTTTAATATTTTTAATCCCATTGGCTGCTAAGCCATTTTTCTTTATTTTTAAGCTGGGCTATTTTGCCGCATGATTATTTTCAACACAAAGTTGAGGAATGAGAGGTTTGCTTCCCTGTGGGCTATTCTTTCAGTTACTAGTTCCCACCAAACCCATTTGCGAACGGAACCATGTGGAGCTGAATGGTAAACAGTTTAAATGAGAAGTCTTATACTCATTGAGGTATAAAAATAGAATGGTTTACTTTTTAATATCTGGAGCCTACTGTTCTCTATCTAACTCCCTTCCTGCTGGGTAATGAAAATTCTAATTATTCCTGTTTTTCTCTGGTCAATATTCCTTCAATCAATTTATAATACTAGTAATATCATATGATCTGTTTGATGCTCCAATTCCTTTCCTTAATTCCTTTATTTTACAGATGAAGAAGCTTGGGCTAAGAAATTTTCCCAAGATCACACAGCTAGTAAGCGACATGGTTTGAACCCCAGAAGTCTGGCTTTAGAGACAATAACCCTTGTCAAAAGCTCATTGAGAGAAAAAATTACTTGTGCAAGATAGCTCTGAATATACTCAGTACATCCATTCTTCATCAAGGGGTCTTATCCAACATACATGGAAAGGCCTCAATACCTTGTAAAATCCCTGAATTGAAGGAAAATTTGGGGGATATACAGTACAGTCAATTCTTAATTCTTGCAGTAGTTATGCTTTATAATGCTACTGCAAACACAGAATTAGTGACTACTGAATCACTGCTCCCAGGGGAAATGAAGGGTTACTTTCCTTGGGAAATACAGAGAGAGTTTTCTGCAAGCCTGAGGTCACAATATTTTTGTCAACCAATTAACACATAACATTGCTTTATGTGTGTTTCTGTCTGAAGACACCTTATTAAATATATATTGTAAATTCATTAACACTGAACTAGTGGTCAATGTCACTACAATTCATGCCTGAATTAAGCATATCGAATACACATTTTATCCATAAGGCACATCGCAGCTTTCTTGTGCTTAGGAAAGTACTTCAGCACTATGCTTGGGGCCATTTTAAACACTGAAGTCATAAGAAAAAGTACAAAAATGTGAACAACATGGCACTAAATATGCTGTGAAAATGATACTTGTTTACAGTATGAGAAGTATGAAACAAAAGGGCACAGCATTGCCTTACTACATCTCAGATGGGAATGTGCACATTGAGCAACTCAAAGTTTTCACTGATCTTCACAGGTACACATCCAAGAATGGCTAGGAAAGGTCTTCAACTATTGACTTTGGGGTTGCAAATACCTTTAGTGAGTAGGCAAATTCATAAAGTTGGTAGTTGTGAATAAGGATGATCTATATATTATTTTCCAGGAAGAAAATTCTGTTATCACTAGATCCTCAAAAACAGTCTGTGACCTCTCAGAATAACCAAACTAAGAATCAAGACCCAGAATAATTTTAAGTTCATCTCTGACTCAAACTCAACAAATTGAGAATGTCAGGGTTAAACAGTATCATATTTGCCCATTGCATCATCGCTTCTACTATATTTTGGTGGACATCAATGATTCACACAGAAGAGCAAGGACCCACCTAAGTATATACACTCTGAAACTCATTGGAAAAAAAAGAAACTCCAAATGACCTAGTGACCAAACGATGCAGTATATTTGTGTCACTAGTTGAGCCCAAACTTTGATCAACAGAAGATCTGCCTTCATTGTAATGATAATGATGAGAGAAGATGTTATTGCCAATGTTGCATAGCATCATCTTTGAAAGCAAACGTGGAGGAAATTTTCCTCTGATGTTAGGACAGGGATAAGTGTTTTTATCTGAAGCACCTGGCTGTTTTCATCTCAGAAGCACTATAAATCCTGCCATGATTTTGTTTCCCTGGCTACTGTTCACTGCTAGAAAGCTTAGCCAAGTTTATGGTCTGATATCAGTATACATACATATGTACATTACCCTTTTAATTTTATCTTTTCAAACAGCATTTTACTCATATTCTGGTTTTCTTATCTTCTTTCCGTTTTTTATATTTTACTGTTATTGCACCTTAAATCATTTCCTAAATAAGAATGAGTATACATAAATTCTGCGTATAAAATATTTTTTATTTACAATCTTTTAAAAAATTTTGACTAGGGAAATGAGAAGTACTGGTATAAGTGTGGATGCTGATTACTTCTGCCCAAATAAAAGGACTAGAGTTATTTTCTCCCAGAAGTCCTTTCTATACCCTGTCACAGCTCCTCTCAAAGTGTGGTCCTTGGACCAGCAACATCAGTATGAACAGGAACTTATTAGAAAGGCAAATTCTTAGTCATCACTCCAGACCTTCTGAATTTGAAACTCTGAAAGAGGCACCCAGCAATCTGGGTTTCAACAAGCCCTCCAGGTGGATGGGATGCACATTCCAGGCTGTTCTATAGGAAAATAAGTGTCACAGAGGCCTCACTCATACTCTCTGTTGCCCTAAAGACAGGCTTATAAGTTAACAGTTCGTAAATCTGACTGTATTGGAATCATCCTGGAAAATGTTTACAGTCATGAGGGGCTGGGGCCCCACTTATCAGTATTTTTAAATCCTCCTAAGTGTTCTGATAGGCAGTCAAAGTTGGCAACACTACTGTAATGCTAAAGACAGGTTCACTGTCATGAAATTAGTGATTATTTCTGACATCTTGGAGCACTTCAGGCTAAATCTTCCTCCAAGAAATCCAAACCACTATGTTGCTATAGTGTCATTTTTAGAAATTAGTAAACTGGATTCGTATTTCACTGTGTACATCAAAATAAATACCAGATAAGTCCAAGATTTAAATGTTTAAAATGTTCAGTCTACAAAAGTACTAGAAGAAAATATAGATGAAATTTTGCAAAATCTTGAGATGAAATAGGCCTTAGAATAAACATAATATAAGCCCAGAAACAAGAGCAGGAGGATGGATCAATTTCACTACATAAAAATTGGCACAGGATGACATCATTAAATTCGAGCTGGTGAATTATTTCCTATACTCCCTTTGACTGTGCTACAGTGTTAATCTAAGCATCAGAACTGAACATAAGGTCTTCACTAATGCAAAGAGGAAAGACAACCTCATGGTAGTCAAACAGAATTTTTTCTATGGCCCATTTTTAAGGCATAAAAATACGGGAGAACAATGTTAAACCAATTTTTGTCTGCCCAAAAGGAAATAAAAATTTTCTCAAGGGTAAGAGAAGGAGTTTTGGATTTAAGACTAGAGGAGACGTACTTCGCTTCCTGTCTGAAACTCTGAACAAGAGGGTTCTTCACAGGAGTCCCCATCGGCATCATCACAGCAGATTGGGAGCAGCTGGGATGCCTGTATGAGGGAGCTGAGGCAATCCCACCAACTTTCTGTAGCCTCAGACAATATCAGGAGAGAAGATGGAATTACCCTGAAAAGCATGCAGCTGTAAGTTTCAAGAGCAATCCAGGGGACCTGAAGAGGTCTCACGGTTGTAACAAGAGGAAACACCAGCAGATGGCAGCATGGACTACTGCACAGTTGGGGATCGGAGCCATTTTTGTGAGGCCAACCATCAGTGGGTGTTAACAGCCATCTCAGCAGATGCAAACAGGGACAGAGCCTAGCTGAGGGACTAAACCTTCCCCCAACACCATGACACTCTAGAAGGCCCCCAGAACTTACATGCCTCTCCAAGGACAAGTAGAGGTAGGAAGCAGAGGGAGTCCTGAGTTGCCATAGTTCAAACTTGAAATGACTAGATTCATACTGAAGTGAATAAAATTCATCTGTTATCAGATGGAACAGGAGGGAAATTGAGGGAGTGCTGGAAATAGAAGTGAAATTCACATATTCAGAAAAGAAGGAAAAGGTCAATATTTTTAATTTTTTTGCACACATGAGTATAGCTTATGAAAACGATATATTAAAAATTTCTGCATGGCAAAAAAATATATAAACAAAGTCAAAAGATAAATTATGAAGTCAGAGCAAAAATATAAGCAATATATTTGCCAAACAAGGGGCTAATTTTCTTGATATACAAAGAACTCTCAGTACCAAGAAAAAGTTTATTTTTTATTAGACAAAAAGAACTATACAATGAGAAGTACACAACAAGAATTTCACAATTTATTCACCTGAATTGTGCCCTCATGACTAGAATTTTACAACAGGAAAAAAGGAGAAAATAAAACAAAGTGGTCAAAAATTCAACCTCGTATAAAAAACTTGCACCTAATTGACATAGTCATTATTGAAAAATCGGTTTACTGGAAGATTTTAATCTACAATATATTAGTTAAGCCTAGATCGTGAATCATTCTCCCTTTTACTGTATTGCAGTATCACAGAATCCACATACCAGCTGTCCTTTCTCTCTTTCCACAGGCCTCAAGGAGCTCAATACAGATCACTCACTGGCATCAGAAATTTCCTTTCTAGTATGGCTGACTACAAAGCCAGACGCATCCTACCTAGTTCTCTCTTCTTTCTCCCCATGAATAAGCAATTTGGGGCAATCCTATTTGAATTTTAAAGGGTTACCTTTGAATTACTTTTGGGAAGCTGACAAAACTAACACGAAGAAAACAGAGCTTTCAAAGCCACTACCACATATTTCAGGCTTTAGGACGTTACTTCTAAATGGCATCACAGAAGTCTAGATATTTTCAACTTAGGTTAACCAGTAAATATTTTAAGAAATTTTTAGTTTGTGTGGTGGTTTTGTTAGTATAGTAAACTGAGAGAGGTAGAAGGAAGAAAAAGTATCACATGCAGTACTCCCATCTAACATCACCACAGTCAACATTTGACTGCATTTCTTCTAGTCGACAGCACCTCATTTAAAACATGTCTTTCTCATTTTTATGCTTCCTATTTTTACATCACAACAAAGTTCTTTCCTGAGAACTTTAAACTTTCCTTAAGTACCTTTTGTAATGATGCAGAATGGATAATTTACTTGAATATTCTTCAATATTATGACAAGCTATTTCTAGTTCTGACTTATCATAAGTATTGTGGAAATTGGTATTTTTGTACACAGATTTGGGTATTTTTCTCTGTAACTAAAAGTAGTTCTTCAGGAGAGTTACCCAACAGAGAAATTCTTAGATTAGAAGCATCTGCATTTGTAAAGCTCCTGATTTATTTTGCAAAATTTTCTTTCCTCAAGTTTTCAATTTACCTGCCATTGGAAAGGCACAACAGTGTTGGCAGTTCAACGTCACTCTCCACCACACTGGTGTTTTTGTTTTACTGTTTCAAATTTGGTAAATTAAATGATATCTAGTTTATTTTAATTGATACATTTTTCTTGAATTTGTGAGTCATTTGTATGAAATATTTGCTACCTCTCCTTTTCCCCCACCCCTGACCCTGTACCCAGCCAAACTCATTCAGTTAAATATTAAATATTATGTGTCAGGCATTGTGGTATGTATTGGGAACACATTAATGAAACTAATTTGCAGTTGCCTCAGCACATGTGCTTTCCCTTGTTCTGGGCCTTTGCACATGCTATTGTTGCTATCTGGAATGTTCTTTCTTCTCTGGATCACTCCAACTTGCCTGTTGGGCCTCAGCTTAGATATCATTACTTTTGGAAATTCAACGTATGTGTGTTCTCTATGTATGCCCATGGAACCCATCCTTTCCCTATCGTAGGTAGTATTATATTAAATTATAATTTCAGGTTTACTTCTCTGTCTCTTCCACTAGATTGGAAGCTCCTTGAGAACAGTGTTCTGTACTCACATTTGCATATACATGATCTAAAAATGTTTGATACGTAGTAACCAACTAATGAACATATATATTTTAATGTTGAATGTGTGAATTACTACTCATGCAATTTGTTCATTTTAACTATTAGTGTCTTTATGTGTGTGTGTGTGTTAGTTTCCACTTAGTTTTCCCTTCTATTTTGTTTTCTAAGAAATATTTTATTTATATGGATAAAATCTAAGAGTATATCCCTTTTTGATTTGTTTAGCATGTTTTATTATAAATTCAACAGCTGTTTCAGTTAAAAATTCAAATAGCACAGAAGGATGCAAACTAAAATATAGACATTCTCTCACTCCCTCCATGTGACCATTATTAAGTTTGCTGTGTATTTTTCCAAATATTTTCTGTGTATAGATACAAAAATGTCATACTCTTTCCTTGTTCCTTTTAAATAAGTGAGACAGTCCTATGAATATAGTGCTCTGAGATGTGCTTTTTGTTCCCTAACCTTAGTCATGCATATTTAGGAATGGTATGTTCTGGTCATGGTAACATATCTGTACTCATTATTTTAAATATTGAATACTATTATAATGAACTTACCATAATTTATTTTTTCAGTTGTCCATGAGATATTTGACACATGTGCATTTTTTTCTCATTAACACATATATTACTGAAAAAAGAATTGTACACATTAATTTATATTATCTTCATTGTTTTATTCTATTTTTACCTTATTTTAATTTTATCATATAACCACAATCCCTTGTTGTGGGTTTAAGATAGTCGTACTTTTGCCTAGCATCACATCCACACTCAGCATGTTCAAAGACCTTGTCCCCGCAATTATCTCTTCTCTCTCTTGCATCATTAATTTTTCCTTCTCTACTGGATCATTTCCATCAACACAAAAAACATGCTGTAATAATTTCTTTCTTGAAAAAAAGGAAGATAAAAATCTCTCCACCACCTGTTGGTTGCTCCTTTTTATTGCAAATCTATTCAAAATAGTTGTCTCTGTTCAATTTCCACCTTCCTTTCTCTCTTGAACCCACTACAATACGTTGCTCATTCATCCTACTGTACCAAATCTGCTCTAGTCAATGCCACTCATCACCTCTACAGCATCAAATCCAATTCTCTATATTCATTTACTTGAGAACGAATCAATATCTCTTTCTAAAAACCATTATTTTCTTAAATTCTAGAATGCCATACTCTTGGCTGCCTCTTGAGTCAACCAAAGAAAATACAGTTAAATTATTAAATATATCTCTCACAGATGAAGCTTATTTTAAAATCAACTTTCTGATGACAAATAATAAAACAACAACAACAACAACCAATAACTGCTCTAATTTAGCAAATGTGACAAAATGGAAGAACTCAATTGTGGAGGTTTATTTTAATTTTTTTTCCCATCTTAAGATGCTACATAATTAAACAGGATTGGATTGGTCTTTTATAGCATAAAAAAGTTCATAGTTAAATTCTCAATGATTACTTACTTTCTGGATTATCTGGAAAGTCCTCTTCCTTACTTCCCCTACCCAAAGCTGGTTGCCCTCTCCCCTAACCATTCTGCAGCCTAATTCACTCTTTTTTTTAAATTGAAGTATAGTAGATATACAATATTATATTAGTTGCAGGTGTGATTTAACATTCCTACGTTACAAAATGATCATGATGACAAGTCTAGTAAACTTCTGTCATCGTGCAAAGTTATTACAGTATTATTGACTATATTCCCTATGCTGTGCATTATACCCTCATGAGTTATTTATTTTATAACTGGCAGTTTGTACCTTTTAATCCCCTTCACCTATTTTCCCCATTGCCTCTCCTCCCTCCCCTCTGGCAACTACCAGTTTGTTCTTTGTATCTATGAGTTTGTTTCTATTTTGCTTTTTTGTTCATTTGTTTTGTTTTTTAGATTCCACATATAAGTGAAATCATACCATATTTGTTTTCTCTGTCTGACTAATTTCACTTAGCATAATACCCTCTAGGTACATCCATGTTGTCACAAATGGCAAGATTTCATTCTTTTTTCTGACTAAGTAATATTCCTGTGTGTGTGTGTGTGTATCTATACATATACACACATACACATTACATCTTCTTCATCCATTCATCTATCAACAGACACTCAGGTAGCTTCCATATCTTAGCTATTGCAAATAATGCTGCAATGAACATAGGGGTGCATATATCTTTTTGAACTATTCTTTTTATTTTTTTCAGATAAATACCCAGAATTTGAATTGCTGGATTGTATGGTAGTTCTATCCAATAGTTTTAATTTTTTGAGGAAACTCCATACTGTTTTCCATATTGGGTGCAGCAATTTACACTCCCACCAACAGTGTACAAGGGTTCCCTTTTCTCCACATTCTTGCCAACATTTGCTTGTTTTCTTTTTGATAATAGCCATTCTGACAGGTGTGAGGTGATATCTCATTGTGGTTTTGATTTGCATTTCCCTGAAGATTAGTGATGCTGCGCATCTTTTCAGCTGTCTGTGGCCAGCTGAATGTCTTCTTTGGGAAAATGTCTATTTCAGGGCATCTGCTCATTTTGTCATGATTCCAAACCAGGGCCAAATTGAGAAAAGTAGGGGCTACACCGAGGGTAAGTGTTTTGGAAGTATGAGTGCTGGTGAGGCGTTGTGGAAAAACAATATGGACTTTATGTTAGGATCAGCTTCCTGCTGACTCTTCTCCATTAAAAGGATAACCTAGACTTGAGTGCTTTCACTGAGAATGTACCTTCCTATGATAGATGTTATTTATCAACAGAGGAAAACATTTCCTTACAGCTGTTTTCCAACATTTAAATAAATCACAGCTTCCACAGTAATGTAGCAATAAGAGGCCAGCATAGCTCTCAGCAGCAATGCCAGCTTAACCCACTGGCATTCATTAGCACACGTGAGTTTAAGCCACAGCATTAATTATAATCTTGTGACAATAAGAAAACGTGAGATGAGACACACTAAAGAAATTAACCATGCAGTAAACATCTCTGAACCACAGTTCAATTTCACTAAGTGAACCAACAGTAATTAGCTTGGCCCCTCTAAGAGAACAAAGCAGCAACTGATTTCAATGTGCTGGGTGAGGCAGTCACTATGTGCCTTTCATTCATGACCAGCACATATCATGTAGTATTGTTGTACAATGGAATTCTTTTTGGCTTCTGAATCTGTTCATCAGTCTCATGAAACTGATGGCTTGGATAGCATTGAAGACATGGAAAAGAAAACTCTGGAAGTTAATGAGTCATTTTGCGGATTTCTCTGTGGAGGTGATCATAGTCCCCATCGTGCTGGACTCCAGCTTCCCAAGGGCCAGCACCAACAATGAAAGGAAGAATGCACTAGTAATCCAGCAATATGTACCAAGGCCTAGAAATGATGAAAATTACCTTTGCAATACTTCATTGTGGTATTATTTACAGTTCCCCTTGTCATTTAATAAAGATCATTCATCACCCCCTGCCCAAATAATTTACTGCACATTTCTAACTGTCTAAAACATTATTGGGGGGGTGTGTATGTGTATGGTCTGTATGTGCACAGGGAGGGGTAATTTAAAGGCAAGAACTGTGAGATGTCATCATTCATTAATTGATTTTTAAACATGGTTAAGATAAATGTAAACCTCAAGATATAATACATTCATCACTCTGATGTTCCATCCTTTGCATGCTACCTCTACAAGGAGATTTTCCTTATAATTACCACAATGGTAAAGAAAGAAACCCCCAGAGCAAGGAGTTGTGACTAAAGCAGAAGATGAGTTATTGCTCTGTACTCTCTTCCTCATATGAAGCTGTTATGGACTGAACTGTGTTCCTCCCAAATTCATATACGGAAGCCCTAACCCCCAATGCGTCTGTATTTGGAGACAGGTAATTAAGGTTCAATAAGGTTATGAAGGCAGGACTCCAGTCTGATAAGATTGGTCTCCTTATAAGAAGAAGAAGAGACGCCAGAGATGTAATTCTCTCCCCATGTGAGCACAAAGGAAAGGCCACGTGAGCACACAGCAAGAAGGTGGCCATCTACAGACGGCCAAGAAGAGCACCCTCACAGCAAACCAAATTTGCTGGCACCTTGATCCTGGACTTCTAGTCTCCAGAACTGTTAGAAAATAAATGCCTGTTGTTTAAGCTGCCCAGTCCGTGGTATTTTGTTAGAACAGCCTGAGCTGACTAATATAGAGGCTCATCTTCCTTTAATGGTTTGTTCTCTTCTCACAGCCTCTGAACTTTACCAGCAGCCTCTTACCATCATCCATGTCTTAACTTCAGTGTCCTCCCAAGTAGAAGAACTCAAATATTTAGAATGGCTGGTGTTTCTGTATTTGACACAGTTGTGGATGTGTTTTGATGATTTCTACAACATGTGGTTTATTATTTTCTGCTGGCCATTCAAACACACCTAAGTCTTGGATCTGCATCTTCTGGTTTTTCCTCTGGTCATGCTGCTTCCCTTGAATCAGAAGTGTCATTGGGAAGAGACACAGATTGGACTGTAAACATGTGTTTACTTTTCTCATTGGGATCAAAATTGGAAGGCTATAACATCACAGATTCACCAACCTTCCAGCCCCGCTTCTGCATCAACGTGCTGCCAGGATCTTCACTTTAAAATATGCATTTGGTCTATGAGATTGCCAAGTTTTAGGGTCATGATGACAACTTTGATGAAGGGACCTCAGAATTTGAGTTTGTGCTGTGGCTTAATGCTCAGAACATGTTCTGTCTTCACCGTGTTCATCAGCACCAGGAGCATCACTGGCAGGGAGCCCCCTAAGAGACCACCTTTAAGAATAATAGTAATAATAATAGTAAAAAGCCTGTCGTAGTGGGTCATTTATGGAATGGGAAGGGGATTGTGTATTCATCTTGCATCAGCACATTTTAGTTTAGTTTCTTATTAATTCTTAGAGTTTTTTAGTTCATTCTTTTCTGTGTTTTTTGGTACATAATTATACCATCTGCAAATAAGGATAATTTTGCATTTCCTTTCTAATAATTATACCTCTTATTTCAGTTTCATATCTTATGGCTTTGATTAGTGCTTCCAGAACAATTAGATAACAATGATAATAACAGGCATTTTTGTTTTCCACCTGATTTTAATTGGATACTATTAAGAATGAAGCCATCCACTGATTTGAGATGAATATTGTTACAGAAACAACATATGTTAATGAAATTTTATATGTGAGCTTGGAAAGTTATTTTTAAAATAAGATATGTGTATTAATTTTTTCTAGATTTTTTTCTGATTTTGTTGAAATTAGCAAATTGTTTTTTCTTTTCTGATCTACTGGTAGGAAGTGGTATACTAATTATTTTCCTAATTTTGAACTAGTTTTGTATATGCACATGATTTTGAATACAAAATGGGTAAACGAGACCATCCTCTGAGGAATGTTTAATCACTAAACATGTTGTGCACATTTCTGCCCCATAAAAGATTCATATTCAACTGTGATCCCAATCAGCAAGTTTCTCTTCCCACTAAAGGGAACAAATTATAACCCTTTCCACTGCTGTAGTAAACAGCAAACAGATTGCTGATTATACAGAAAGAGGAAAAACAGACATAGGACAGAGCATACAGATTAGAAAGAAGCCATTCCCTCCTTCATACTAAGTAAATAGCAGCAGGCCTTTTGCAAAGTGCATTATGACTGCTGTAGAAATCAACTGATAAAGATTTAACTGAAAGCAAACTCTGAGCAATTATATTAGCAAGTAATTAGAATAATCTGTAAGTGGTAGTAAGGACTCCCGCAACAAAGAAACCACATGGATTGGTGTCCCTTCCTTTTGTGCCCATAGCATTCCGGGCTTGCCTCTATTATTCAGCAGTATATCTAGGATTGGAAAGGAAATAATATAACAATAGGACTTATGAGCTGCTGTTAATGAGAAGTAATTCAATGGCATTAAACAGAAAGTGCTCTGATACTGTGCAGTGGGAGAAAATTTGTCTCTACCTGAGACTCCAGCAAGTAAATAACTACTCTTGTCCAGAGGAGATCCAGTTAACTTTCCCTGTATTAAAACCATAACAGAGAAATTCATGGTGAGAAAGAACTCTCATCATGGCCAAAATGCAGCAGGCAGAGACAAGGAGTGGAAGGTGACCTGTCATACAGTTATTGGAGGTTCCAACATGGAGCCGGCGCTGTAAAGAATGGACTGAAAAGCCAATCCCATAGGAAACAATTGAGAAAGATTTGAGAGGAGATATCCTGTAGTGAAAAGATTGTGGGAGTTAACACGAGGGAGCCGAATCTTGGTGGAGATATTTGCTACGTGGCCATGAACAGTTATACAACATCAGAGACTATTTTTCTTCATCCGTAAAACAGAGAGAATCATATCCACCTTGAAAAGATTATCAGAACGAGACGAAATGTATGTGTATAGCACAGGGCCACATACGGTAAGCAGTCGATAAAAGATGGCCTGTTACTTTACTATTATTGAAGCAAACCTTAAGAAATATAACAGAGACTTAGAAATATATTTTGATAGAAATGAAGACCCTAACACAAAGAAGTGACATTTTACTGCTCGAACACTGTGGGGTAAGAATGATGTGGAACACAGAAAGATGTTAATAAAACTTGGGAAAAGAGGATCTCAGTCTGCATGTGGGTGGGGAGAGAAGGCTATCCTCTAAGTTCTGTTAGGTCTTAGTCAAAATTAGTTGTTTACTGAGGAGAATGGGAAATTTTAATACACAATATATAGCTGACAGGTATTTGGATTTATGTTCAAGTTAAGGTATAGTAACATATGCAGTGCTTCATTTTGAAGTGTGGATTCACCATTCTCAATGTGTCCTCTTTTGGTCTTCACAAAATTCCAGGTCAAGTGACCATATACAGAGAAAACATCACAAGAGACCCCAGAAATTCTGAAACTGAGCTTGGGCAAACTAAGTAAGCAGCGTCTCTTACAGAATCATGTTTTAACAACACTTATTTTGCCTGGCCAGATTATTCATTTTAACACTTGTCACATTGTATTTAAATGTTTGTTTCAGTGGTTGTGACTCTCATTCAACTGTGAGTTCCTTGAAAGCAGGTACATTTTTTTTTTTTTTTTAAAGATTTTATTTTTCCTTTTTCTCCCCAAAGCCCCCCGGTACATAGTTGTATATTCTTTGTTGTGGGTCCTTCTAGTTGTGGCATGTGGGACGCTGCCTCAGCGTGGTCTGATGAGCAGTGCCATGTCCGCGCCCAGGATTCGAACCAACGAAACAGTGGGCCGCCTGCAGCGGAGCGCGCGAACTTAACCACTCGGCCACGGGGCCAGCCCCAAAAGCAGGTACATTTTATTCAACTTTGTGTTAGTACCACACTCAGCAGCGCTGCCTCAGGGCCATTGTAGGACAAAGACATTTTTTAGAAGCCCTCCTCCACATCACTGGAAGCACGCCAAATTTTAGTAGTCACATTATGGCTCATTAAAAGATTATTTTTACGAGAAAATTTTAAAGATGTTTGCAAATATTTTTTTTTTAAAGTTGGCCATGAGCCAAAACCTTTATGATTGGCTCTAACTTCCCCACAGTCTCAGTCTCATAATGCACACCCAGGAATTCTTGCAAAGTGAAATAATCTAAACTACAAATTGTTTTCAATGGTCATGAAATTTTAATGGACATCAACCTTAACAATTAATGAGGTTGGAGCAATGTTAGTTTTTGTAGACATTTATTACTTTTAATTTTTCAGGGTTATTTTCTTTTTATATTTTGGAATCAGTTCTTTTTTTTTTTTTTTTAGCAGTTCTTAAATATTGTCCATGGCCTTTGAGGAGCTAGAAGGCCTAAGCACTAGGCATACTGGTACACCATAGATTAACCAGCCCTGATGGCATATAGTAGATGGTCAATTAGTGTATGTGGAATCAGTGGGTAATTTGAAAACATACATATGCCATTCGGTATGAGCCAAAGCAGCAGCATAGTTTATGGTGTAGCTTTATTTTAATGGCGGTGCCCCTAAGCCATTTTACACATAGCAGTGGCTAGCTTTGTCAGTCATAATGTTGAAAAGTTGAGAAAGAAGCATTTCCAGAATTGGAGGGTTAAGCTGGCTGTCAGAACAGACCAGCAGCTGAAGTCATCCCATAGTTATCAGCAGGCAATCTAAAAGCAGACTAGCAGAAGTCAGACCCCCTCAGGACTTTGGAGAGAGAAGTTGGGCCCCACATAGGTGGCAATATTAGAGTCAGACCTTGTTGATACTCATAAGGGAGGGAGAGCTGGCAGGTGGGCTCACACACTAGATTCCTCTGATTCCATCTTCTCTAGGGAAGCTTGCCGTGACAAACCCTGTTCCCCAGACTGAGTGTGAATGACTGCAAAGAACAGATGCTCCTGGGTTCAGGGGGTCGTCTTATGGCTCGGATGTATTGTGGCAGAAAGAAAACAACAACTGTACATAGTTGAAAGAGACATTTAAGAGAGCAGCTGGGTGGGACTCTAAGTTGAAATGACCCATGTTTGCTTAGTCACCATCCCCTGGTAGCAATTATGTACCTGTCCATACCTGGACCTCCAGGTCTCAGTCAGGTCACTATCTGCCCAGGAAACACCCTTGTCTGCAAGGCCACACTGTCATCTCTAAGCAGGCTGAGAATAGAGTTGAGAGTTTTAAAGTCTCAGTCTGGATGGATATGATGCCTAAAAACCTCTGAGATTTCCACATCAGGTTATTCTTTTAAGACTGTTCTAGGGTAAAAATCCCAAATGCAAGACTTGGAACAGGGGCTTTGGTAGACAGTTATTTACAACTGAAAATTTCATTTGCCTTAATGATTCCCAAGTATACTTGAACCATAACTGGATATCTAACTAACTCTGAATTACGCTTGTATTTTCATCAATTATTCAACTTTATTCTTAAAACGTGTTGGGTATAGAATTACCAGTCATCTGTTGGTATAAAGTTAAGAGCTGTACGCAACATAATCTCTCTTGGCCATATTGCTTCCAGAAACTCGATGATCATATTCATGTTTGGATGTTCTCTCTTACTAAAGACTTTTGTAAGACAAACAAATGGCAAGTATTACGTTACAGCTGTTTTACTTTGGAGAAGATGACCATGTGCTGGAGCAAAACTAACTAGCCTAAAGGCACCAAACCCTTAGAAAGGAGGGCTGGAAGTTAACATGTAATGAGGAGCTGTTATTTGCAAAGGACTCTGTACACACATATCTCTTTTAGTAAGGATTGCTTCCCACTTGTGTTTATCAGATCCATAACCTTGACCATTTTCAAAGCAAAATATGATATCATGAAAAACACAAAGAGGGCTCTAAATGACTTTGGAGCACCTTACTTGCTTACTTACTTACTTGCTTAATAACCGTCCATGGCTCCCCATCTACAACTGAGTCAAGTCTGAATAATTCTGCCTGCGTTTCAAGGTCTTCACTGGTCTCCCTACTTAGCCAGTCTTATTTCTTCTTCCCTCCCACATAGCCCTCTGAGCAACATAGGTCAGTATTTTCACTGACCTGCAAACATATTATGCTCATTGCCACCTCTAAGCTTCTTTCCTTCCTCTTTTGTCACCTATGCAAATGTCACCAATTCTTCAAGGATCCCTTCACAGTTTATTATTTAGCAAAGTTCAGTGACCAGAAATGCTATGAAGACTTTGTTATAACATAATCTTGCCTGTAACATGGTAATTCACAGAGCATGGGTTTAAAACAATGATGTTACAATGAAGTCAGTGGACCTTTACAGCAAAAGAAGTTCTGAGGTTTTATCTCTGTAGAATAAAGCAAAGTGCATAACTAATGCTGGATTGTAACTTCAAATTCTAAGTCCCTTGGAATATAAGAGGTGGCATTTTTCATAGGACCTTGGGTCAGCAATTTGGTTTTTAATCCTTCACTGAACTACTTAAGCATAAGCTTGACAAATTCCATTTTTAAAGTTATCGAATTCTATAACAGAGTCCACAGTATCTGCATCTGCAGTGCTACCACCTCGTAATAAAGTCCCAGACTTGAGGGATAAATAAAATATCCACCTTCTTTTTCTTCTCATGAAAGGAGACTGCTCTCCAAAAGTGCTCTACAATTCAGAATGAAACATAGACACTAACCATAATAGTTCATATTTTCTTTAGGCAGTACAAGTAAGCATAACTGTCAAAGTCATATAACTGTCTAGTTTGGAATGATATTCACTGTTCAGCAGAGGTTTACACACTATTGTTTTATGAAAACAGGGAGTTGTCAGAATTCTTTATGGAAAGTTTCTTATATTTAAAGATTTTTTTAAAGATAATTTTTCAAAATACCATTTTATGAAGATTTAAGACAATGGAAACCAGGTGAAATGTCCCATTTTAAGAGCAAATAGAAAAACACAGTACAATTATATGTATAAGATGATCAGGTTAGAATCTGCTGCTTTTAATCTAAGGTTATTGATCTGGTAAGAATTTCCTTCTATATAATCTAAAGTTACTTTTCAGTCAATAAAATCCAACAAGTATGCATTGACTATTTATTATACACAGGCCCTGTGCTAGGCTCCAAGAGGCCAAAATCAGACATGGCTCCTGACCTCATGGAGCTTTCAGATCTGTGGAGGAGACAGACACGATTGAAATGATCGCACTAAGGATTATATAATTACAAACTGAAGCAAGTGCTCTGAAAGAAAGGACGTGTCTAGGAAGCTCAGTTCTCAGATTCCAGGTTCTCCTCTAGGCAAGAAGAATGTGACAGCAAATTAGACAAGTTTCTGCCCTCAGATAACTGGACTACAGTTAGGGGGACAGGCCTCACATAAGTAAACAAGCAAATACGTCATTCCAAATCAGAGCTGTTTTTATGGAGAAAACAGTGTACAGTGATGCTCAACAACAAGGAATGGGGCTGATTTAAATAAAGAGATAAGAGTGCTTTTCTTAGGAGAGAGGCATGTGCTGAGGACTCAGCGGTGAGAAGGATCCAGCCATTTAAAGTGGTGTTAGGGCAGACAAAAGCTTGTGTAAAGGTCCTGAGACCAAAAAAAAAGAGATCTGTTTGTTCAAAAATCAGAGAGTATGCCACAGCAGCTGGCACAGAGGAGGGAATCAAGGAGAGACATGAAATAAGGTTATTAAAAAGAGCAGTCAGATCATCAGAACCAGATAAGAAATATCAAGGGGTTTAGATTAGATTCTAAGTGCAGTAGAAGAGCATAACAGGGGATTGACATGATTTAAAGTCAAATTGTTCTCCTTGGCAACTAAATAGACTGCGAAAGGAGGAAGTCCAGCTGGACACTACTGGTATCTTCTAAGGAAGAAAGGAGGGTATATTGTACTAGAGTGCTGGCAGGGAAGATATAGAGAAATAGAGATTTGAGGATATTTTGAAGGAAGAAAGACTCAAAGAATCTGTTGATGGATTGGCTGGGGGAAGGTAGCGCATTAGGAAAAGTAAATTAAGGATGACTCCCAAATTTCTGACTTAAGCAACTGGGTGGACACATCAGTAGGTGTGATAAATAAGTATATTTTATTGATTGTATTATGCACTTAAAGACACTGGGGTTCACAGCAGCAACCGATATTTAATAATAAATTCAACGTTTATTCAACAAGTATTGTGAACTTCTGTTATGAGAGGCACATTCTAGACTCTGTGGATATAGCTGTGAACAAGAGAAATCACATCCCTGAACTCACAGCTTACTTTCTTATGGATATTGTACCACACCGGTTATGAGGTACCACACAGGGCTAGGAAAATTATTAGGAGGTGCAGGGTTTTGACTGCAGAGTTTCACTTTTTTAAAATCTTAATTATTCACTTTTTTCTTAACAGTGCAGTAGTGTTAAGCATATTCACACTGTTGTGCAAGAGGCTCGCTTTTTAAAATTCTTGCCAATATATGATAAATCTAAAAATAATCCAAGTTCTATGAATTTGAGGACACACTACATTTAGTGAACTAAATATACACAGTCTCTCTATGTCTATATATGACATACTGAGAGGTCTGTATCTCAAACCTTTAACCTTACTATGCTCTGAGATTTCTTAATGATAGCAGTGCTTGCCAAGAAGTTAAAAAGCATGAAAATCTGTCCTGTTTGTGTCTAACCAAGTCTTTATCCATTTGGGCATTGTCCTGATATTGTACCAATGCAGTCACTGGAGTATACAGGCTTCCTGATATCCCTATGTGTTCTCTATTTTGTTTTCATGGATAAAGTAAGTTTTAGAGCTACTTTGACAAAACACAAGGTTGCTAAGTTTGTGCTTTTTCAAACAATACAGAAAAAAGAAATCTCAATGTATTTAATAGCATATACTTTATCTTTTCTTTCTTATCCTCTTTTCCTCTAGGAATTTGTTCCTGTCTAAAATAATCTATGGATGCAACAAAAAATGTAGCACCTTGTCTGTGAAACAGTCAGAGAACATTAGTGCTTGGTGGATTTATCAATATGTCTGGCACTTAAGAGATTTATATGTGGGGCATTCTGACAGGACATATGTAACATTGATTAGTGTGGCTGGAGTCACACTAAATGGACTTGACTGTATAATCTTGTGTAAGAGCCACTGACCCTCTGAAAACCTGCTTTGCA
This sequence comes from Equus przewalskii, assembly GCF_037783145.1. Classification (NCBI taxonomy): domain Eukaryota; kingdom Metazoa; phylum Chordata; class Mammalia; order Perissodactyla; family Equidae; genus Equus; species Equus przewalskii. The sequence goes on along the minus strand of NC_091834.1, from coordinate 71,158,622 downwards.
TTTGCACTTATGTTTTGGATAAAACCCATAGTTTAAACTTCTTTGCCCTTCAAAATGACCGTGATGGTCTATGTAGCACTTTTTTTTTTTCTTTTTCTCTTCTGGAATTTACTTTGACTGAAGAACACTTTCTTTTTAAGAACTGACTTTCACTGTTGCCATGGCTGAATCATTCTTAAAGTAACTTCAATTTTACAGAAAGATTTTGGTTTAATGTCTTCCTTGGCATTTCATAAGGTTAAAGAGGCGCTTGATAATACCCTCCATGTGAAGCACTTTCAGTCTGTAGTCATTGGTACTGGAGCGCAGATGAATAGTTATGTTATTTCCACTTAAGAAAAGAGAGGAAAAAAAAAAGACAAATTCTACTGAAGCAGTGTGAGCCAGGCCAATGGTTCTCCATGTGCTACCCCCATGCAAGGAGCATTTTGAAATAGCGTCAGGCATTTTGGGTTGTCACATCGAGGATGGACGTTACTTGTTCTTCATGAAAGACAGCCAAAGATGCTCCATGTTCTACAGTGTGCAGAGCAGTCCTCTGCCCAAGAATGGTCCGATGGCCCGCGTGACTTTCAAATGTCCTGCTGGTCACTTACATAGATGAAAAATCTGTTTAGAATCTGACTACATTTTACAATAAACACAGTTCATTTTTGCATGGTTTTCCCGAAGGTAATTTTTCCAGGAATGCCATTACTAAGCAAATTGTGGGAAGATTTTATTTTGCTTTATCTGGACTTTAACCAAGAGTTGCTTATAATTTTGTAAAACTCACGTCCAGGACATCAGTCACTTGCAAGGTTTGTGTCACCATTACAACCAATGCAACACACCCGCGTCAGTCTGCATTTGGAACAGTCCCATTTCTAGAATTCTGTGTACAGATGCAAGCATCTCACCACTTCATTTTATTTTCTTTATAGTCATGACTGCGTATTTTCAGATTAAAATGAATACTATTTCATTTAAATTTATTTCACTTATTTTTCTTTTATAATCAACCAGATCATTAAATGGATTTTTTAATATTATACATAGGATATGGTATCTAAAATTTTATTTTAGGATAAAAAAAGGAGGGTTACAAAATGTTTGTTATGAAAAGGGTTATTGGCTGAACACAAGAGAGAACAATTAACTTTTGATCTAAAACTTATGAGAGAAGGGAAACTGTATTGTCTCCTCTCCAGAGGGTTTTAGAGGATGTTAATCTGGACAAATTACAGCAACTTTCCCGTCAATAATTTCAAAAGCATTGACTAGTTATATTGAAGAGATGTAGACCAGGAATTCACCCTTTAGCATCACTGTATGTATGACACAATCGTCTGTTTCATGATGGTCCTTAGCATGAGGGCCCCTTCCTCCATCTCTTGGATCAGATCACAGCCTGGAGGAAACGTTATTCTGCCATAGTGAGTAAACATATTAGAAGCCAAACACTGGCCCCATTTATTCAATCCCCTGTTGGTCCTTGAAATGTACCTATCCCCTGTGTAGCCTGAGGGCCCTGCTGCCCCAGACAAGCCAATAAAGCCTTTCCCCCTAGATATACATGGAAGGTTTTCCACAGGAAATTTTATCATTGATTTGTGAAGCTTGCAGGCTGGTGGACACTTCCACTATGGTTCAACCTGGTATTAGAGCCCAGGAAAACTCAGGTGGGCTGTGTGTCCTTAGCTCCTCTGCCCACACCCTGCCTGTTTCCTCCAGAGGTTTCAGGACCATATGCAAATGTGCCCTCCGACGGTTGATGATCATCTCATTATTTTTTGACATAGGCTGAGCTTTCCACTGTAGTCATTGAACTTTCAATGATCTGAAATGCACACAATAAAAAGTAACTAACTTTATAAGGTTGTGATAGAATCCTAGTCAGAGGCAAGGAAGATTTTAAAAAATCACCCTAACATATCCAGGTACTCCAGTGTCACAGTTTTGTCCACAGAATCTGGACCCAGAGTTCTCAGGTTCCAATGCTAGCTCTGCCACTTACCAGCTCTATGACTTTGGCCTAGTTGTTTAACCTCTCTGGTTTAGTTCTTCTGTACAATGGTGACAATAACAGTACATACCTAGATCATGATAAGGATTAAACGAACTAATTTATGCAATGTGTTTAGAACAGCATCTTGCACAAAGTAAGCACGAAATAACTATTAGTTATTAGTCCTAGGATTTTGTTTCTGTCTTATACTTGCAGACACTTTCCCAGGTGTTCAAATGACAAAGGGATCCAAATGCTATGTTCATCCTTGATTTTCTCTTGCGCTTCAGAAAAAGCATGAGTCCTTTCTTTCTCCAAATTACAAGTACGTAAAAATTAAAATACTTTCCCATGACCTCATGTCGTTAAAAATGTGTATTATGTCTTTCTTGTAAAATGTGACCCAAGTGGTACTTTGGGCACCGCAGGCAAATGTAGTTCCACTCCGGCGCTTAGCCGGTAGATTTAATTCTGATCCAAGCGTGTCCTAGCTTTGTCTATGAATTCAGTGACACTACATAGAATTCTTGCAACCTTACAGCATTGTCTTTTATGCTTTTTTGAATATTTGTTTCTTCCCTGTCGGAGAATAAAATTTCAACCTCCTATTCACACTGTTGTTCCGATATTTCTAATACGTCTTCATTAGCATTCATAACACAGTGATTACCACCACGCCCAAACATCAATTAATGCTTGATGAGGATTATGACTTTGATGTACCCAAAACACAGGAGCCCTTGATTGTTCTCTGTCTCTGTGTCAGATCTTCAGGGTATATCTAAATAGAACACAAGACCATCCATTTGTATTGAATTGCTTCATAATCAGTAAAAATGACTTTCCCCCTGAATTTACTGAAATTTTTTGTCTCACTTAGGAGGCAGAGCCTAAAGGTTATGAGGATTCCAGGCTTCTCTCCTCTGTGTAAATTAATAATACTAGGATCACCGCCCTTCTATTTATTACATTTAAAATGCCTAACATGAGAATTTAGGAAATTCAGCCAGGTTTCATCCTTGCTCTCAGTAGTTTACATTTCTTTACTTTTTCTATTTTTTTCACAGCAATCACTTTGTGGTTTTTATTACAGGAGGATATTAATGGCTGGATTCCAGTTTGATTGGTGAGAACAGGAGGGTTGATGACAGATAAAGATGAGATCGGCAAGGCCTGAAATGCTGTCCTGAGCAGTTTTTCTCTTGTCTCCTGGGATCCATTAGAAGACAGTACCATTTCATAAAGTGTCACGTAATTGTTAAATAACACTAGAAATACACACTTAAATTTTCAAAGAGCTAAAGTAAATCTTCCATCCATATAGACATAATTAGAATGATACATTTTTATGTCTACCCTCAATTCCCTTGGATGCATTTGCTGTATTTCCCAACACAAAATGAAACAATCCTATGAAATCTGTCAGGGGGTCCCCGAAGGACATTCTGCTGCTTCTTTCAAAAGCATTGAACTTCAGAGAAGCTTGTAGCTGTCCATAACTCAAAGGATTCCTTGCTCAAAGACTGATGCCACTGCTGCTGCACATCCTTGGGATTTTCCTTCATAGCAGAGGATTCAAAGGTATTCAAGACATCTCAGTAAATTAGTATTCTTTTATGATCAATTTTAATCAATCATGTGAGTAAGGCAATGTGCCGCTACATACATCATGGGAGGAATTTATCACAGTGTCACTTGCTCATAATAAAAAATAACCCTTATTATTGTAAAAGCTCTTTAAGATGGAGGAGGGAAAGATACAAAAAGAGGCAAGGATGGAGAAAAGAAAGGAAGAGAGATGGGAGGAAAGAAAACAGATGATAAAGACAGAGAGGCACTGTCATATTTACATGCTAACAGTGTGTCCATCTTCGTTTGCTTATCATGCTTGGCAGTGCAAATGAACAACAGAGTGGGGAAAGGCATGACATGTTAAATTATTATGGGTATGTCAGATAAGCAGTTTGTCTGATGTTTCCACTCTGCTGGAAGGCTGGCTTAAAACTGTGTGACCTGTTCTTCAGAGAGTCAAAGATAAACTCCAGCAATTGTGTAATTCCTCCCACTCTGATAGAGATAAATATGTTCATATTTTTCCCAGCTAATCCTCTTTGTTGGATGATAACATAAGGCTGCACCCATATGACATACAGAGATTCAAGATATCTGGACAAGCATCCGGCCATCTGTAATACTGTCTGCCTGTTGGGTCATTTTATCATCAGGGGTCCTTTTAGGGTCCTTGTAGATTAAACAAGTTTGCTGCAAGTTAAAGCAAAAATAAATCCACAAACCTGGGGCCTCTAAGGCAGTGGTACAGTCCTCTGTTGCACAAAAGAACTACAGGGAAAAGCTTTTTAAATGCTGATGTCCAGGTGCTATTGAAAACAAATTAAATAAGTCTCTCTGGGTTTGGGGTCTGGCGTCAGTATTCTTTTTTTAAAGCTTCCCAAGTGATGCTAAAAGTGTAACTGGATTTGAGAACCACTGTCTTAAAACTTTTGAGAATGGCAAATGTATTCAAATCTTGTCAGATTTCAACCAAATATCAGGTTTCCTAAATTTGAAAAGAAGACAAGACATTCTGAGAGGCTCAGAGATTAAAACAAAAATATATGTGTTAAAAGGTGAAACATTAAAACCAAATCAAAAGTAAAGGAATTGTGGAAGAAACAATTGTGAAGATATGAAATTGAACTCAATTCAGCAAATGATTAGTTGCACCCTACTGAGTGCAGCACGTTCTATTTTGGTTGGATGATGAATGAAGGTAAATAAGGTAAATAAATGATCTCACTGGATAGGATTACTTTACCAAGGGTAGTGACCGACATTTACATCCACCTCCTGAACATGGGATGAAACGAGCAGAGTGTGTGTCATGGGGAATGTAGGCAAGTGCTAAGGAAAAGCATTTTGGAAGTAAGAATCTTCAGCTGTTAAATAAAAAATACTGAAAACTATGACTGTCCTGCACTAGAAGGTTTAAAAATCAAATAGACTTCCACTTGTCTGATGGAGCCACAGTATGTTACAGTTTTACTATCCTATGATTTTGGTGTGGTTTCTGCTCCTCAGCTCCAAATTCTCCAATTATCTACTGCTGCCTCTTGATAATTAAGAAAAGAAAAAGGATTGGTGAGGTGGCACAGTGGTTAAGTTTGCACGTTCGGCTTCAGTGGCCTGGGGCTCGCTGATTCGGATCCTGGGTGCAAACCTATGCACCGCTTGTCAAGCCATGCTGTGGCAGGCATCCTACGTGTAAAGTAGAGGAAGAGGGGCACAGATGTTAGCTCATGGCCAGTCTTCCTCAGCAAAAAAAAAAAAAGAAGAAGAAGAAGAAGAGGATTGGCAGCAGATGTTAGCTCAGGGCTAATCTTCCTCAAAAAAAAAAGAAGAAAAGAAAAGACGAAATTCTACTTGTTAAGTCTGAATCAGGATTCTGAGTTATGTCCTTCCCTCTGCACTTTGTGCCATTACCCTCAGTACATTTTAACCCTGACCGAGAACTAGTGAGTTTTGCTCTTGTTGTTCCTCATACTTATCTAGAAGAATGTATAGAAATATAAAGAAATAATATAAATATATTTTTTCTTCTTTTTTCTTTTGTGAGGAAGATTGTCACTGACCTAACATCTGTGCCAATCTTCCTCTGTTTTATGAACTTAAAACATAACCATAAACTTGACCACTACACCATCCGGCTGGCCCCAGGAAATAATATTTTAAAAATTGTTTGAAGAACTTAACCTATAGTTTGCTTCACCTATAAATTAAAGTAGCTTTCATAAGATATGACGGGGAAACTTTAATTGCAATTGAGATATTTTTGTCTCTTCTCTTTAAAGAGTTCTAAGTACCTCGTAGATGAATTAGTCCTCATCATGTCCCCATAGAAAGGAGAGTGTAGATGTTTCATTTGGTCTTGTTCTGTGCTTTTTTCTCATTATTTGCTCATTCAAAAAAAAATATTAAACTAATATGTGCCAGAAACTGTGCTACATGATGAAAATACCATGAAAAAAATATTCTAATGAGAAGAGACAGATCAGAAACACACAAAGAAATAGTGTCAGTTGGAAATAAGTCGAGTGATTAAAAAGAAGCAGGGTGCAGGGATAGAGAGTCAGGGGTTGCAATTTTAACAGAGATGAGCAAAGAAAGCCCCAAGGAAAATGTGACTTCGGAGTATGAAGAAGTAAGGAGGCAAATCAAACACTCTTCTACCAGATACTTCAGAGAACCACCCAGAGGAAACAGCAAGTACGGAGACCTGAGGCAAGGGAGTGCTCAGTGTATTGGAGAAAGAGGGAGGAAGTGAGAAGGCTGGGGAGGTATGAGTGAGATGTGTATGGTGGACGGGGTAGGATGATGCCCTTCTCAAACATAGTTACTTATGAGAAAATAAGTCTTCTATACTCTGCACCTTGACCCCTGACTTTATAAGTAGACATTTGAGAAAGACTTAGGGCTCCTAATTTTAGTTTGACAGAGTCTGAATAGAATGAGAATTAATGCATTAGTCAAGGGCCTGGCAAGGAACAAGGTACACTCAAGAAGGATTCTAAGAGGATTTAAGTAAGCGAGTATTTATAGAAGAGTGGGCACCCAGCAGCTAGCAACAACAGAAAACCACCACCTGAAGGGTAAAGGTAGAAAATGACGTTACAAGAGTCTTGTAGGAGCTGAGGCCATGCAAGAGGTGTTGCTCCCCATGGGCTGTAGTCATAGGTTAGGTGGCCTCTGCCAGGTTGGAGACCCAGAGGAGAGGGAGCAGGGGAAGTAATGACCAGCCTTTCTCTCCTCCTATCCTTCTGTCTTCTGTCAGTGCCTCCCATTGGCCCAATTCACCTGGAACCCAGAGGGCAAGGAGCCCTGCTAACTTACTCTACAGAGTTCAACATCCTCAGGCACAGAGAAGAGGAGAAAGTGGATCAGAGGTAGGAGAGAGAGGCAAATAGAGAAAAATCAGCACACTCTATAAGACTATTTCATTCATATTTTATCAAGCTTTTAGTTCAGAAGCAATTATAGCAGTAAGAGTTAACAAGAACCAAATATGTAAATATGTTATGACTAGTACGAAGTCAATAAGATATTCTTCTATTCATTAAAAATTGAAATGCCTATGAAACTTCAAAGCAATTGAGACATTTTTAACCTACTACCCCAAAGAGGGGTTTGTGTGCATGTACAGATCATGTATTTTTTTTAATCGTGTAGGTATCTGTGCCTATTATATTGTCTTGAGGGTTTGAAGGAATTGCTGTTCTGTTCAAGTGAGTCATTTCAGACATTGCTTGTTGATCTTTATTCCCGACCTCAAGCACTTTGGGGAGGGCCAGGTGCATACAACTGTGCCTCACTCTTTTATCTAACAAGAAGCTGTAGAGCTGATGACCCTGTGCCAGACAGAGAGATCTCTGCTCATTTCCCTCTAGACTTCGAGGTTGCTGTGTTGCCTGAGATTATGCTTGGAGCTGTCATAATTCCACTCTCAAAACTCTTATTTGGAGGCTATTGAAAAGCAGAGATGATGTCAATTGACATATGTTTACAATTTTCACTAGGAGGGTTCTGGTTGATAAGGATTTGGAAAGAATTATATTGTTGTATATTACACTATGATTTAACTGGATGGTTTAGAACTTTTCTTGGCAAGAAGGCATCCAGAAGATTATCTATTCTCCTAATTCTAAGAATATTCTTCTAATATTTTACAAGCCTCTATGTGGATGCTCACTCAGATGATTTGCTAGACAGCTTTCCATTATGGGAAGTTCCCTTTGTGCATTATTTAATGATTGCACAGGATAAAAAAAGAAAGTGAATGTTTCTTCAATAATTTTCCAGAGTTAAAGAGTAAGCAAGATGGGAACAATTACCTCCTCCCCAGTAACAGAGCCAATATTATTGGCAAACTCCTGGAGTCTGGAATCATCAATACATTCATGGCCACATTGCTTTAAGCAATGGGCCTCCCCACTCCAGGGTGAGTACACTCAAAGGCAGAAGAAAAAACAGCTAAAGAAGAAAATTGGATTGAATGACAGCTTAGTTATTATCAATCAGCTTCAAATATCAAAGATGCCTAGCATTAAAGAATCCACAGAACACTTGGACCAGGAAGGTCTTGCTGATAGAAAAGACCCAATGTTTTGCCTTCCCTGAAAACAGACCTTTAGAGCTGGAAAGAAACAAAGATGATCACTAATCCTCTCATTTCACCAGGGAGGACACTGAGGCTAGCAGAGAAAGAGACCCTGGTTTATATACTGCAAAGCTAATTGATAATCAAGTCAAATTTAGGTCAGCCTTCCTAGAAGCAGAGCCTGAGACAGAGATTCAGATGCATGGAATTTACTGAGGGAATGCTCCCAGGAGACACCTGGAGCTGAATGAACGATGCAGGGAAGGGGAAAGAGCCCAGCAAGGAGATGGCACAGGTAAGTCTAAGCTTGGCCTGATCCATGAGGGTATCGGAGTATTAAGCACACTGCAGAACTGATCCCAACTCAAAGTGGTTGGACTTTTGTATACATTGGCCCTTAGATGGGGGGTGCCTGGAGGTGGGAAATAGGCATAACTTCTTGGATGAGGCAGCTCTCGGGGGCCTTCTGTAAGCCATTTTCAGCCAACTCTGAAACTGAAGGGTGGTGCACCAGTCCAGAAATAGGATTCTGGGCCAGGCACCAACAGGATTTTCCACAGAACCAAAATTTGAATTCAGATCTCCAGCCTCCTATATAGCTTCTTTTCAGAACGTAATGTTGTCCAGGTCTTACCTTTTTTATTCCTACTCCATACACCATAACTCAACCTCTTATGCTTTCTTCCCTCTAATCCTTATAGTAAGCAAGGTAAAACAATAAACTACCAGATTAATTTTCTCCTGACCCTTTGTTTCTTCAGCTGCTCAGATTTGTGAGAGGTGGTGTTCAGTGTCCCTGACAATATCAGGGCACTGTTTTGGCATGCTGCACTATTTTGTGTCCTTGAATTAATATGGATTTTGGTATTGTGTCAATAGTGATAAATCTAAAATTCACTTTCTCAGCCTAGGTACCCAATCTACTGCTTCTTGCTTAACAGAAAGCATTGAACAAAGCATTTAGGCCAAACAAATCCACTTTAAAAGAACATACTGAAAATGTAAGGATAATAGAAACAAAAAGCTAGACCACACAGGAAGATTCAAGCTATCACATATCTCAAATAATAGAAGTCTGTGAATTCATGCTGGCAGACCTAAGTAGGTCACCTAATCAGTTGTTTACTGTGCTGTTGGATATGAAGCATGATAAAGTAAGCAGAGAAGAAACCGTATGAGCTCCATCTCCATAACAACAGAGAAGAGAACAATTACAAGAGACGCAGGCCAACCACCTCCACAAAAGCAGTTTTAACCTCAGAGCAATGAGCAGTGACATAGCAAACTGCTGCTGATGTCTGAATAACACAGGGCATTGAGCCAGGTAAAAACTTTCCCTTTTCAGAGGACTGAAGACTTTGATCCATGGACAGATTTGCTGAACCAGCTGAAACCTTCAAAGGACCAAGCTAAATACTGCCAGACTAATGTAAGACAGAAGAATGAGAGTTTATAAGTAATTTAATTGTAGTATATCCTATATTAAAGTTTAGACAGCAAGATATACCAGTAAATATGAAGAGATTGGGGCATTGTCAAAACTTAGCTGATTATCAAGAATGCATCTTGTCTTAGACATGGTACTGTAAATTTTAACTTGTTGTTAAGGTCTAAATAACATTTTGAAATTAGCTTGTCTTCCTTTTCTCTATCTTCCTGAAATATAAAAAAAATTAAACCAAATTAAACCTTTAACTCCACTTTTTCATGATTGCTCTCCCCATTTTCAATATTTTTTTCAACAAAGTTTTCAAAGCAATCTAGTTGATTTTCTTGTATTTATTATTCTTTTTAATACACAGAGGAACTTGTTCGGGAGATTTGTTTACAGAGATTTTTGCTGGTGGATTAGGAATTTTATCTTCCAGCATGAAAATCACCATCGAATCCAACTGATCTGCTTTTTAGAAAGTATAAACTCGGGACATTTAAACTTGATCTTTGATTTTACATGTCTGGACATTCTCCAGAGAACTGGGTAATTCTCGGAGAAATTCTGAGTCTTGATTTTTTTCCTTTTTCTTTTTTTTCAGCCAATAAACAATATATTTGAAAGGATTGCTAATAGCAAATCCAATGTATCAGTAATTACATCTCAGCCCCTAACAAATTCTTCCAAAGGGGATTCAAACTTCTGAGAATCCCTTTCTCTCCTTTCCTCCAGCATCAGTCCTTTATCCCTTGAATTTCTATAGACTGGAAAGTTCCATTGTATTGAGCAGCAGGGACTAGATATCTTAGAAGGCAGCCAAATTCTACAGACTATCAACAGAACAGTTGGTAAAGGAATGGAAAAATATCATTCAAGAAATCTTTGTTGGCTTAAGTGGACACAGCCAGGTGGAATTGCATGCCTATCTTTGCAAGTCAAAATTGACACCAGGAAGCTCTAATGAAAATTGTGCTACTCAACAAAGCTATATGTAAATTCATTATAGACACTGAATAAATTCATTCCCAAAATCTGGAACATTATTCATTTCCCTTTATTCTTTGCACCATATATAATTAAATTAAGAAATTATAATTTAGGTCCGTCTATTGTATAGAGACTTGATTTAATGTAATCAGTCTTCAGAAGAGACCTGCTCCTAGTAACCTCTGTTGCCCTTTTAAGAGCATCAAAGCAGTATCTAGATAGTTTAGAGCACAGCCTGTGATGCTGGATTGCAAGCCCAGCCCAGCCACTGCCTATTACTAGCCATGTGTGAATTGGGGTGAGTTGCTGAACCTCTCGAAGCACTGGTTTTCCTATCTCCACAAAGGAGTCATAATGATAATAATTACCTCACTAGTCATTAGTGAAGATCTGATGAGTCAATGTGAGCAAAGCCCTCTGCCCCATACCTGACACAGTAAGTGCTCAACAAGTGGTTGCTTATTATCTTGTTTGAAAAGGAAGACATACAATATTTTTACTATATACTGCTGTTCCCAAAATGTAATTGTATAATTAAAGTTGAATGAAAATGTTTCTATCGATGAAGACTTTTGAAATTTCTAGACTATAAAGCTGATTTTACTTTCTTGTGTAAAATCCTTTAGTGATTCCCCATGATCTTGCTGACAATATGCAAACCCCTTGTTACAATACACAAATCCTCTCATTGTCTTCTCCCTCCTTGCTCCACATTTCCTCAGCTTTATCTACTACCACTCCTGGCTTGAATAAATGCAGCAGTCATATGAAACTACTCACAGCCCTTGAACATGCCATGCTGTTCATGCCCCTGTGCCCTTGTCTATGCTGTTCCCTCTGTCTGGAAGGCCTTCTCCTTACCTTCCTTTATCTCCTGCCGAACCTGTGCTCCTCCGTCATGATCTAGCTCAAGCATTGTTTCTTCTGGGTAGTCTTTGCTGACGCTTCCCCTTCCCTAAGCAAAACTAATCACTATTTTGCATTAGATTCAATTATCATACAAGACGTTAAAGCAAGTGTTTACATGTCTGCCTCCATTAAGCGATGAGTTTACTGACTGTAGGCATGGACTTTGTCCTGTTCATTATTTCTCCAACATAGAACATTCTGTTTCATTCATCTACCTGTTCACTAATGTTTGTTTTAATGAATGAATTATTGACCAAATGTATTCATCAACATTTTTACCAGTTCTCACCGCCTCCATTGCTCCACCCTGATCCAAACCATCATTGCCTCCAAGTTCATTTCTCTGTATCCATCTGCCTTTCCACAGTCTATTCTCAGAAAAACAGCCAGATTGATACTGAATACCCTCCAATGGTTTCTCATCACTTTCAAAGTAAAGCTCAAAGTCCTTACAACATCCTTGTGGCAGGAATGATAAGGACTCCATTGCCTCATGAACCTCATTTCCTCCAATTTACATCCTCTACCACTTCACTCCATCCACACCGGCCGCCTTTTTATTCCTTGAGCACTCTAAGCTTGTATTTAGTTCTCTCTGCCTGGCAAGCTCTTCACTCACCTATCTGAACAGCTCCCTCCTTCACTTTGTTTGAGTCTTTGCTTCAATATCAATTTATTTTAGAACTCTCTCTGGTCACCCGACATAAAATAACTCCACCAGCATCAACCATGCCCCAGCTCTCTGAACTCCCTTATCCTCCTTCTATATTTTTCTCCCTGTACTCATTTCCAACTTATTTATATGCAATATGTTTACTTTTGCATTTGTTTATTGCTTGTCTTTCTCACTTGTATATAAGCAATTGATAAGTATGTGTTTAATAAATTAATATTATATTTAACATTATGCCCATCATAGAATACTATTCTGTTCTATCTGGCTAATTCATAGTTTTAGTTTACCTTCTGCCACCTCTATTGTTTTTCCTTTCATTCCTTAACACAGAAAACTCAGAATGGGACAAAACTGAGAAATGTATGTAAGTTGAGCAGTCATACTTAGGAGGTTATTCTTTTTATGGCATGAAGGCAGAGGGCCTTAGGAAACTTTATAAAATAGGCAGTTGGTCTTTGAGCCTCAGTTTGTTATTCCTATGTACATCACGTATCCCACTCATACCATTTGCCTTTCTCATTTCAAGTAGTCAGCACTTTGTATTCTTTCTCTTCAATTTGGAATTCTGATTGACCCCCATTCAAATCAATGGTCGCTTTCTTCTATACTAGACACTCTCAGGGAGGGGCTTCTTGCTTTCTTCCTACTATAGACTTTTTTCAGGAAGCATCAGAAACTCAAGCATGCTAAATCCTGAGAGTATTTGAATTTTGCCAGAGATTAAAGTCTTAAAATAGAAAACTAAAGTTCTACTGTGGATTACGTAACACCAGCAGGAACGAGCAGGAGCTAAAATTTTTTATGTTAGTCTTGTTAACCCTGAAATCACACATCTAGGAGGTCATCTCTCCAGTACTAGGTACTAGGCAAAATAGAAAAGTAACTAACCTTCTCAAAAGTTGAGACTTAGCTTTTATTAAACATCAAGAACTAGAAGAGTGTCAAGCACATCGTGGACATTATGTAAACATGTATTATTTCTTTACTTTAGTTAAAGATTTCTGTGGCTCAGTGGAAATCTAACAAACTTTAAAGGAGAATTTTACAAGGTTTCTACAATTATGATTTTACTGAGTTTCCTTGCTTTACAACTTCCTTGCTATTTTTCCCGTGCTCTTCATGTTTTTTCCTGGTCCAGAATTCCTAGCAATTTTCTATGTGTCTAGACCATAATAAACTGATACCTTTTCCAGAAGGCAATGGGGGCATTTTTATAGAGCTTTTCAAAGTCCTTTCATGTGATTACCCAAGTTTCTCTTAGCCCTCATATAGGAGAGTTCAGTGATTTGTCCAAGGTCATAGAGCTGGTTAGTGACAAAAGATGGATGAATCACACCCAGTGACCATGAGGGAGGGCCCTTGGTGCTGTATTATCCTCATATGCAAGGAGGATGTTACTAATCTACCATCATCGGGACTCACACTTTGAGTTGCGATTCCAATAACAATGGTAGATTTGCTTTGATCCACCCGCAAAATCCCAGTTTCATTCATGACCTACAGAGTATGTTTTTTTAAATATTCAATTAATTATGTAAGAGCCAGCAATTGCATAAGATCTAGAAGTGGCCAACTGTTTTGAATCCCTACAGTAAGATTCTCTAAACAACTGGTTTAAATAGAGACCTGGCTTGCTGGGAAGCAATCAACAGAGCACCAGGTAATTAGGTCCAGGAATACCCATCCATCCAGACAGGCCTGGGCCTATAGTCCTAACAGGTATTGGGTTTTTGTTCTGGTTTTGGTAGTGCTGTTTGTTGTTGCTAAATTTTAAAATGTTTTAATGTATTTTTATTACACAACGCTTTCTTGGTGAAGGACATGAATACTTTTAAAGCAATTAATAAATCATGAATTGTCTTATAAATATTTTATGATGACTGAAGTGATCAAGTCAAAATTGCATTTATGCTGCACGTGTTTTTAAAACAAACATTTTATTTCATTACTTTTGACTCCTAATCCAGTGAAGACTCTAGGAAAATAGTTAAGTGCTAAGGAAATAGAGGAACCGAGGCAGAAAAGTTAAATCAGTGTTAAAGGACTCAGATTGAATCACTGAACAAGCAGAGAGAAAATATCTTTTCCTTTCCTAATCTTCCCTTTATACTTGCCATTTGTTAACATGGGTCACTGCTGTCACATTAACCACTGTGGATTATGAGTGCTATCAGGAGGCTGAATTAAATTCTTATTAAACCTTCATTTGGAGGTTTGTGTCACACGTCTTCAGTTGTCTGGAGTTGTGGTTAGATATGCACCTGTGTAATTCAGGGAGGCAAGGGTCAAAATGGTTGAATTGCAGATAGGATATGCTGTGTTTTCAAGAAATACTTTAAAACCACAGCATAACTTTCTGATTTGTTTAACAAGATCTTAAATTCTCAAAAATGCAAGAATCATATAGAATAATTTGGAGGGGGAATATTAATACCAATGCTCATGCTTTCCTTTATTCTATCCTGTTCCTTTTACATTCAGAAATCGGGAAGAGATAAAAATCTACAGATGCAGTCATTTCTTGATTATCGGCGAAGGATAATTACAAATTAAGCCAATCTGTTCTTTCCTTACTCCTATGTAACTTAGTCTACATGTCAACTGACATATCATGCACTGGAACCTCTTTAGGAGATAACCTTGCGGAGGAGACTCAGCACCAGTCACTGCAAAGCAGTGTTTCCTCTTTTGAAAGATGTGTCTTGTGGAGCAACAATATTAGGATTACTGAAATGGTTATTAAAGTGCCGATTTCCAGGTCCCAGACTAAACCTCTTGAAACAGACTTTCCAAGGCGGGAACCAGCAATCTGCATTTTTAATAGGCTCCTGAGTAAATCACACACTAGGGAATTACTGGAGGCTAATTTATAACTCTCATTCAGCTCCTCTTGGAGTCAAAAAAGGAAAAGATTAAAGTTAAAAAAAAAAAAGAAAGCCACTCAAGATTTTTGCAAAAGCACTAGATGAGAAGCGTCCAGTGTAGCAAGAGTCTAAACAATCTAACCAAAGTACAAATATAAAGTAAGGCAACCCTCTCTACAAGATATGGTTAAAAACATATGCATTCGAGTATAAAATATCTTGGTGAGAAGAAAAAAGGAAATGAGAATGGAAAGTTACTAAAGAAATAAAAAAGCAATTGATCATTGATCATGTATAACAGAGATCACCTCCGCTACACAGTTTGTAGGTTTTGCTCTGTGTAAATCATGACTCCACATGAATGTCTTTCAAACATTGTGTATTTTCAAAGTTTGTTTCCTGAATTTTTAATCTAGAATCCTAGCTGAGAAACTAATTAATTTTTAATTGGGAAAATTCATCAGATTACATCTAGAGTTAAGATAACATGAATACTTAGCCCCAGTTAAGATAAATATAAAAACTGTGCACAAACAAAAACAAACAAACAAAACAGTGTGAGGGGAAAAGAGACAGAAGGAGATAGAGATATAGATGAAAGGAGGTGAATAAGTTTTCTTGGAAACATGTACTTCACATCTACCTGTAAGAGGCTGCAGAGTAACATTTTCCAAGGATAAAACAGTCCTCTAGAAATATTTTTCCATAGTGGAATTACACAAAGGAAAATAATACGTGTGTGCCCTTGGGGTGGGATGGCCAGAAAACATTTAAGAAAATGAAACACTCCACTAGCCTTAAGCACCGACTATAATAAAATCTTGGCACTTACAGATTTGACATTCATGGTTTTGACTATTGTAGAGTGACTGGGTCCCCTGCATGAGGTAATCTGTAATTTTGATGAGGCACAATTTGAATTACATATGTTGAAAGGGCGAGATGTCAGAGGGAGTCCTGCAGTCCGTGAGGGCAGTTGGGCAGTGGCCTGGAAGTGGAGACGTGACCATCATTATGCATGAGCAATAAATCGTATGCACTGTGTCCTGTACCATCCAGAAGTTAGCTTTTAGAACTGGTGATAGAAGTAAAGAAAAAGTCAAAGAAATACAGGGATCTTTGCAAGAAAACAGAATTTTGAAATTCAAGAATGCTATATCACTGATAAGAAGAAACTCCGTTTATTCCCCATACAGAAGAGCATAGTATAATGGTTACACATATGAACTCTGGAACCAGACTTCTTGCATTTTAATCAAATTGATTTCTGATCAATTCTCAGCAGCGCCTGCCTCAGTTTTCTCATCTGGAAAGTGAGGTTATTATAGTCTATCTCTCAAAGGGTTATTATGAGGGTTGAAATTAGTTAATATTTACAAAGAGTTTACAACAGTACTATAACAGTGTTCGCTTAAATAAATTCGGATAGGATTAGTATGACTGTTTCAGGACATGTTCCAACCAGATCAGAGATAGGTCATCAAGTGAGAAAGAAATTCTTAGCAACATTTGAAAAGACAGTTTGCATAGGAGGCATGCATCCTTGATGGAAATATGACTTTCAGGAAAGCCAGGAGTGGATAAATAATACTGGTTTGTGATTCTGCGAGTTTTGACAGGATGCATCCTCTCTGAAGAGTAAACATCCACTATATTTTATACTGAGCTGATAAAGACAATAAATGATTTCAATAGGGAAAATCTTTATGTCCCAAAAAATATGAAAACAACTTCACGTAATACTCAACTGATAGAAAAATAATGGCATATATCCTCCTTAAGGATTCATAGAAGCTTTATTTTCCTGTAGTAACATCATCTATGAGACAGGCATATTGTCTTGATCTTCCTGTTTTTTGCTTTGTCAAGTGTATTCCTTGGCACTTGACAAATAAATGAGCATCACCATAATCATAACTTGACTGTATATAGTCCATTTCCTCAAGAAGCTGTATGAACATAAAACATACATTCTCCTCTTCCATCCTGCCAGCCTGTCACTGAGGCTGGCCTTCAATAGGACTCTGGTGCATTCCAATTTACAGGCAAGCATTACTTATTGTTGGGGAGACTCTCTAAAGATGAAGAACGCAGGTCCTGTGCTATTAGGAAGAATAAAGTAGCTTTCAAAGAATGGTGACATCACCCAGCAAACCGCTGTCGTTAGACTGAAATATATGGGAGAGGTTCAATTAAATTCACAGTCTGCAAGGTAATTTAAAGGCCTCTTTCTCCAAATTAGTGTATATAAATGCTCAATTTTTATTCTTAACCTTGCTGGGATCAGTAACATCAAATACATAATAGAATTGGCAAGTAAATGTTTCATTTGTTCAGGGCAGAATCTTTCTGTGGCTCTACACTCAGAAAATACCCTGCCCCAACATCAAACTGCAATTTCCCTCAAGTAATTCACCTTAAGATAATTATTTACCTGCAGTTGTGTTTAAATCCCAATTTTAACAGGTCCATGTGGCTTGTTAAAAGAAAATAATGTAACGTGATAGAAATGATACAATGTGGCTGATCGCATTTATCTTCACAACCAAGATATCTCATTGCTCTTTACAGGGAAAAATAGATGTCATGTGACTCCAGTCACCCTAGATTTCCCTCAAGAGTCATAGGGTACGTGCTATGATTGCTCTTTCTCTTCTCTGGGGCCAAAACACTTTCAGGAAAATATTCTGAGTGACACACAATTGGGAAATGATTCAAGCTGCATCACTGGCTAAATTCTTTTGTCATCTTTATGCAATTAAATGATTAGCAGCAGGGCCAAATGGCTACTGTCTCACTGGGTGTTGGCTGCCTACCTCATTCCACTACTGCCAGTGATGTGCTGTCTGAAAGACCAAAATGGCAGCTGAGGTCATCCTGTCCTTTGAGGTGTAAGTAAAATAACCTCAAGGTTAAATGTAATGCCTTCTCTATGTTTCTGAGAACTTTGGGGGCTTAAATTTTCATTGCAACTTCCCACTCTGAATTTCTTCAGGTTCCTGTGGATTCGAAGACTTTTGTCTCAAAGCCATTCTCAGCCTTCTGCTCTGGGAAGGCTCAGATATAGAATTCAGGTCTTTTCTCTGACTTCTCCCAGCTCAAGGTAATCACGTCTAGCACTAAAGGTCTGGAGTTTCAGGATGTTTTGTTTTACTTAATTTGGCACTTTAACATTTTAATACAGATAATTAACATATTTAGTTAGACACTGTTCAGCCTCCTCTCTTCTGGAAAGCTCTCTCACTTTTCAGACCTCCCCCCTATTTGTTATGTACAGCAATTTAGTTCACCATTCCCTACTCTGTCCAAGACCTGACACTAGATGTCTGCAAATCCTACTAAAGTAAGGGTCCTCTGCTCTGGGTCTCACTCTTCAGCAGCACAGAAGAACTCGTGGATGTTCTGAGGTTGCAGAATTTCGTCTTTCCCATACCAGTCTCAGTGCAAGCTTCCCCACCCACTCCCTACCCCTAGATATATATTCAAACTCTACCATTCACACTAGGGGTATTAAGTCATACCCTCTGCGGCCATTTGGACTAACAAAGTGATTTGACTCCTTTGACTTACTTTCCAAGTCTATTAAAAAATATTTGAAGTGGTCCAAAACTATCTAAGTCAATCAAACAGCTAACTTGGTCTTCCACCTTCACTACTTGCCTCCCTCCCTTCCTTCTTTCTTACTATTATGACTAAAACCAATTTACAAAAAAATCATTCTAATTTGTAGGAGAAGAGGAAATCTGGGTCATATAAATTTACACCTATAGTTTTAAAACTCTCATGTCCCTTCAGGAGTGTTACTGTTAATATTTTTCTCTAAATGCTTAAAGCCTTATTTAGATATTGTGCCATGTATCTTTGTGAAGTGAACTTCAATCTCTAACTCCAAAGAGGTAAAATAGGATCTGCATTGTTCATGAACACAAATAAAGTATTCAAGATTGCATATAAATTAAATGTCATATACCCTTTGTTTGCCTAGGCAATGGACAATAAAATAGGGTCATAATAACATTGGCAAAAACAATATTTCTCTAGTTCTGCTCCTATTTGCTTGATTAAAAAAACTCCAGCCCTCTCAAATCCCTTCTAAATAATTCTGGAAGTCATGCCTCACCTTTGTTTTCAGCAACTGCCAGACAGGGAACATTTTCATCGCCTCCTGCTCAGGCCCTGCTTCCTGGAGCAATGTCTGCTGTTGAGGATCCCAAAGCTAGAACCAAAGGTATCATGATTTGTGCCGGGGCTCCTTGCTCTGATTGTCTCCCAATTCCAAATGTAGATAAGCATGGCTTCCTGTTCAGACATCTGTCATCTGTCCTCCAACATTTCCCCTTCTCCCATCTTGAAGTAAACCTTTGTGACATAATCGACAAGTAAGGTTTATTGCCTTATGCTTTCTCTGTCTTAGTGTGATTTTAGTAAAGCAGCTCTTCTTTCTTACTTCTCAAATGTAATTTCCTCTCTAAGACACACAATGTATTAGGCTGGGATCCAAGAGCAGGTGCTATTCTCACCTCCAACTGTTCGCTGCTTCTCTTTCTCTTTCTTTAGGTAAGTCCTAAAGAAAGTCCTCTGTGCCTTTCAGAGCTCCCCAGAGATCCTTCCTCTAAATGGGACTTTAAAAATGTCCAGACATTGAATTAATACAGCAAAGAGTCAAGCTGTGAGCCCAACTTCAATAGATTTGTCAACAGGTAAGCGCAGAAGAGGGCAGAACAAAAGCTGGAGATCAAGTCTTTTACTTATCCTAAGTCCCTAAATTTCTAGTTTTGGAAAGAAGGAAGCTGTTTTTCACTCTTTAGCCCCTCTCTCCCTCTATCCCCCTTACTCTTTTTTTCCCTTTCTTTCCGATTGTCTATGTTTCAGGGTACTGGCTTTTACGTGCTTCCTCCAAAAAGTAGAGATAGGTCCAAAAATAAACATGATCAGGATAAAAACAGTACTAAGTCAGGGTTAAAACTCTACACCTGAGAAACACAGATGGTCTTCATAAACAACTGCTCTATAATTTCAGTTCATGGCTAATAGCCCCACAGTCTAAAGAGAGCCATGTGATGAGCAATCTGTGTTTAAAATCATGGGTTAGTGATTAGTAGCTAATCACTGTTTTTGTAATTTTCATGTTAGTATCAGTATCTCATTAGAATGCAGGTGAAGATGAGAGAATAAATAAAAATAAAATATCATCTGTGCAGAATGTTTTCAACCCCTTGAAATTACTCCAGAAATACAAGATGATATTTGACTTACACTATTGCTAGGATCTTGGATGATAGGCTAAAGTGGCTAATTGTCTTCCTCCTCACTCCTTTGCCGCTCCCAGGGGAACTAACTTCCTCTGAGAACTGGGAGCATGGGGCATGCTGCCCTCCTCGAGGTTAAAGTGGATCCTTAACTGTGAGGTGCTGACTGGTGGGGCTTGAAGCTATGTGAGCTTCTTGGACAAATGAAAGAGTAATCTGCTGATGTATACCTTTCTCACAGATTTTTTTTAAGATTTTTAAATTTTTTTCCTTTTTCTCCCCAAAGCCTCCCGGTACATAGTTGTATACTCTTCATTGTGGGTCCTTCTAGTTGTGGCATGTGGGACACTGCCTCAGTGTGGCTTGATGAACAGTGCCATGTACGCGCCCAGGATTCGAACCAACGAAACACTGGGCCTCCTGCAGCGGAGCGTGCAAACTTAACCACTCCACCATGGGGCCGGCCCCATCTCACAGATTTTTTTAATTACTTCCTTTTATTCTTTTTCATTTTTCCCCAGTTATATGCTTCCTTTGGTCTACTTTGAGGAGAGTTTTTCTTCCTAAAGTCTCTTGATAACTGCCAACAAATCCTCCTCAAACAAACCCACAGATGAACTCTTCAGTACCTTTAGCAACTTGAGCTTAGGTAAAATGGTGGGAAGAGGAAGTTGCCTAGAACCAAAGCTTTCAAAATGCTTCACTTTACCCCAGCGCCACTGTAGAACTGTTTAAACCATGGCATTTATAAGGAAAGTTAACTGTGTGTCACAGTAATATATGTATGTTTCTTCTTTATTGTCAATGTGCATTGCAAATGCTTTAAAATAACTAAATGTCAGAATTATAGAAATGCTTATACTTTTTCATTCTTGTTTGTGTTCACCTTGGCAATCTGACTAGCGTGGCCTCTGCACATTTACAACATCCTAGTATTTCTCTTTAGAGTGTCAAGAGACTATAATAGAGTCTGTGTCTACACGCACCAAAAAAAGTGACAGATTAAAGGACAAACATTATCAGTTGTTTGGATAGCTTGTTTACCTGTGCCAAAATGAACTGATTAAATGGCTATGTGTTTAAAAGAGGAAACAAAGGTGTCAAATTGAACAAGTGAAGAGAGTAATAGAGAAAGGACTCATTTGTCACTTCTTAATATTGCTATATACACATAGGCAATGTTGAATGTTATTTCTATGTAACATCTTTAAAATGCTAATCTAGGGATTATCTATATATTCTATTATTTGTATGTTTGGGAGGCATACAGGATACTGTCTCGACATTATGTGATTTTTTCCAATGTCATTAAAATTAATCTCTTCCTATTCATCTAGCATGACTAATAATTTAAGGTAGCTCAGTAATAATTACTGTATCCTATATGTAACTCTTGCATAAAAGATACACAGATTTTAAAGTAGATGGGTGATAGTAACTTTACAGTGGAGACACCCAGCAGACATCACCTTAACCATATGTTATTCTGATATCATATGTCCCTAATATGGTGTGATGACAAGAGCACATCACCAGTGTGATATTCTTCCCCAAACTCTACAACTTAAATCTATTATGAGAAAACATCAGGCAAACCCAAACTGAGAGACGACCTACAAAATAATTATCCAGTACTCTTCAAAAGTATCAATGTCATGAAAGACAAGGAAACACCAAGAAATAGTCACAGATCAGAAGAGATTAGGAGACATGATGCCTAAATGCAATGTGGTGTCCTGGCTATCCAGAAAAAGAACATTAGTAGAAGAACGAATTCGAACAAAGGCTATAGTTTGGTTAGGAGTACCAAGCCAACATTCATTTCTTAGTTTTGATAAATACATAGAGGTTATGTAATAAGTTAACATTAGAGGAAGCTGGGTGAAGGGTATAAAGAAACACTCTGCTATCTTTGCAACTCTTCTATAAAGCTAAAATTATTTTGAAAAAAAATTTATTTAAAAATGAACTAGTAACTCAGCTAATTTATAAGTTTGTTAATTCAAGATACTTAAAATATCTAGAGTGATGTAAGAA
This sequence comes from Equus przewalskii, assembly GCF_037783145.1. Taxonomy (NCBI): domain Eukaryota; kingdom Metazoa; phylum Chordata; class Mammalia; order Perissodactyla; family Equidae; genus Equus; species Equus przewalskii. The sequence goes on along the minus strand of NC_091834.1, from coordinate 71,136,330 downwards.
GTTCAGTTCTGGTATATATCTATATACCTCTTTATATCTGTATCTAGAGACAGAGATAGAGACATACAAACATTCACACATACACAAAAGCACACATTCATGTTAGCTTTCTCAGTAAGCATGGGATGGCAGGGGTGGGAAGTGTGTTCTGCTTTAGTGTAGAAAATAAAATGCACATAAACTAAAAAGTCCTGATGAAATCTGAGATTTCGGTTTAATATTGATGATATTTCTTTCTTTCCTAAGCCCATTAGCTCACATCTCCATAATACATCAGTTCAGAGTGACATCTATAAAAGTGTTTCTTGCCAGTTTGTTCTCTCTAAAATTCTCACTCCTTATCCTATCTGGCTTTGCAAATACATAAAATATCTGTGTTGCATCACTTCCTTTAAAGCAGCTTCCAGTGACATTCACTGACTTCAAATGTGGCTTAACTGTTCCAACATCTGATGCAAATGGCTTCTTTAATTCTCCTCAGATCAAGCCACTCATCTTTGGGTCTAACTGTTGCTTATCATCATCTGTGTATCCGTCTGCTCTACTTTTCTTCCGTCTGTTCGGGCTTAGGCAAGTTTACTGTGGAGCAATTGCATTCCTCACTATTGCCAAAAGAGGTTTTATTTCATGTAATTTTACAGAGCCGAACTACTCCCCTAAAAGTAGCCACCCCACTAGATCCAAGCTCATCAAGCTCACTGGTAATAGTGGGGGAGGAAACATAGCCAAGAACTTTTAAGAGTTGACATCAGGAAACAAAGAAGCAAACCCTCAGGGTACATGTTTCCGTTTGTTTACCATCCAGGACTGGATGACCAATTCAGAAAAACTGAAGGTATTGTCTGATCCTCTATGACGTTCATTCAGTGAAATTTAAAATGCCATTAGGAAGGTGATCTTAACCATAAGTGCCATATATCTAGCCAGGCTTTGGGACTATGAAATTGTAATGTTTTTCAGAAAGACATACAAATCTCTTGATGAATATCAAGTTTATATGAGTTTCTGTCTTTTTTTTTTTTTTTTTGACAGAGGATGGAAGTGACTGCTCACTTTTTGCATTACACTTTTCACCTTTTAAAATGATTTGGTAATAGGTATGCATGCAAAGAATTTGGGAATAAAATGTTTTAGGAATTTAGGAAATGACTAGCAGCTTTGAAAGAACAAATTTATGTATTGATATTCTGTTATACTAATAATATTTAAAGGAAGAAGGATGGGGTAATCTCATTCTCCTCTCTGAGACTGGGAAAAAGACTCTGCATTATGCTTTTTGTTTCCTAACAAGATGAAGTAAGAAGTCTGAGACCAGATAAAAATATGATGCTGTCATTCGTGAAATATTATTCTTTCCCTTTGTCTACATCACATCTGAAAATAATGACGCTGAAAATCTCTTCTGTTTTATATTTTGCCTTACATTTTATACTTAAATTCTCATATAAAGTCATGATTTTATGCTTAAAATCTCATTAGATTGGGGCCAGCCTGGTGGTGTATCAGTTAAGTTCGCACGCTCCACTTCAGCAACCCAGGGTTCACCAGTTCGGATCCCAGGGGTGGGCTTATGCACTGCTTATCAAGACATGCTGTGGCAGGAGTCCCACATATAAAAGAGAGGAAGATGGGCACAGATGTTAGCTTAGAGTCAATCTTCCTCAGCAAAAAGAGGAAGATTTGCAACAGATGTTAGTCAGGGATAATATTTCTCCAAAAAAAATCTATTAGATTTTGTTGTAATAAAAATATAATTCAGAAAAAAAATAAATTATAATATACGTTTCATCAAAATGTACATGTGATATTTTATATCATTCAATAGCTTTCTAGGAGACCACAGAAAGACATAATATTTCTATGGGCACAATTCACATTCTTAGGGTAAATGCTTACATAACTGGAAGGCAGCAAAAAGAAATACATCAGGGATGTTCTTGTGGAAGAGAATGTTCCAGCAGTGTGTGGTCTTACCCAGTTGGCCTATTTTACCCAGAGGAAGTGAGCTAAAGTGGGTCTGATGTACCCAATACATTATTCATTAACAGTGAGCACTTCATCTCTATCTGTGCCAAAAGCAGATTCAACCAATCTGCCTACCATTCCTTGCCATTCCTTTACAAGGGAATAAAAGCAAAGTACTCAATAGTCCTGTAAAGAAATAATATGAGATATAAATAAGACACAATATAGGGTTATTGGAGAACTGGTAATAAAGTCAATTGTTGACATTTACTAAAATAAACTAAATATGGATAATTTTGTTATGCAGAGATCACATTAGAATGAGGAAGTGAATATTTCTATGACACTATTGGTCAATGTGGCACAGATGGCTAATGTCCAACAAAATTTTATGCTCCCCTTCCACATGGAAGATTCAACTTTATGGGCTATTGACTTACTCAAGAACTACATTTCCCAGACTCCCCTTGCATCCAAGAGCCATGTGTTTTGCTCTCACCAGTGAATATGGGTTGATTTGATGTTTGTCATTTTCACACTGGAGTTTTTAAAAGCAGATGTTAATTCTCCATTGTCTCTTGTCTTTTGACCTAAGAGCCCCCATGGGATGTCAAAGCCACAAGATGGAAGGAGCCTGGGTTTTGGAATTACCACATGGAGGAAACTTTCCGCCCACTTGGGACATTCATGTAGAACTGTTAAGTTGTGAGAAATAAACTTTTATCACATTAAAACTCTCAATTTAGGGTTTAATTGCTAACAGCACCTAGCATTACGCTGTCTTATACAGTCAGGTATTGCTCCATCAACGCATGCAGATAGATAGGTAGAAAGAAGTCAACAGCATCAATAACTATGCCCTACAAAGGCATCAGAGGAAGGGAGAGACAATACATAGAAGACAAACTCTCTAAGCAGAGACTGAGTTTTTACGCCTGATAAGTAGAAGAAAAAAATATGAGTCCACAATTACTGGAACTGAAAACACTGGAAAGAATGTTCTCTCTGAGACAGGAAGGATAACCAACATGAAGTTTTCAAAGGGAATAAATAAATTAAATTAGAAATAACTGCTGCCCACTCATTAGGAAAGTTTCTAAAGACAAAGAGGATTAGAGAAGAATTACAGAAGAAAGACTGAACCTGCAGTGACTTGCCTGGGTCTCCATCCCTATAGATTTCACTCTCTACACACATGTATTCCAAGGGTGGAGGGAGAGGTGGGCAGAGGAGAAGGGCAGGAAATCACTCATACTCCTCTTAAAGACTGAATCTTAGTCAAAGAGAACTTACTTCTCTGTTTAAGTATCAGTTCATTGTGAAACATTCCTAATTTCTCTATATTTCTCCATATGTTCCCTCCCTCTAAACATTTTGGGTTCCTTTGGCACCCACAAAACTTTGTGTAAGCCTCTATCCAGCACTAATAAAGCGTGGGAGGGCTGTTTCTCTAGAAGTACTCTCTCACCATCAGTGATAGCTTGAGTACAGGTGCCTGTCGGATTCTTCTCTGTAACCCCAGGAGTCAATTATTCATAAAATATTTATAGAACAGCTATTATGTTCCAGACCCTATGCTAAGTACTGATGGTAGAATGGTGAACAAGACCAACAAGATCTCTGGCCTTCTGGAAACTACATTCTAAAAGGGATTAAAAAAGGAAAAAGATAGAAAAACATTGAATTGTTTTAAGTTAATAATTTCTATGATAAAAAATGAGGAAGAAATAGGGAAAAGCAGAGGAGGGCCTTCATCAGGTAGGATAATCAAGGCAAGTCTCCTGAGAGGAGAGAATTCAAAGATGAGATTTGAAAGAAGAGAAATACTATCTATGCAAAAGTTGTGTGTGCATTTGTGATGGGGGACATCTCTACAGAAGAAAGAGTAGTTGCAGAAGCTCAGAATCAGGAAATACTTGATATGCTTATATAATTTTAAAAGGCTAGTGTGAGTGTGAATGCAGTGAGTGAAGGCAGCATGGCATGGGATGAGGTAGGGAAGTAGACAGTTTTGGAAACCATAGTAAGGAATTTGGATTTTATTCTAAGTACAATGGAAGACCACTGCAGTGTTCGAAGCAAGAAAGTGATATTACCCAATGTGGATTTTGAGAAGAGCATTTTTGCATGGGGAATGTATTGGTATGGAGGAAGGACTTTGTAGCTATGTATATAAATGATCCAAAATGATAGATGTTGAAGACTCAGACCAAGATGAAGGCAATATTTTAGCCATTTACTTCACAGAATGTGCTGAAGAACTGAATGTAAGCATTGACAGAGTAAGAAATCTAGGATGACTCTCAGGCTTGAGAAACTGCTTAGAATGTGGAGATGGAGAAGATGTTTTGTGGTAGTGAGAGAAACAGATGGATACAGGTTGGGGAGGGTGGAGGGGAAAGAAATCAAGAGTTCCATTACAATGATTTACAAGCGAATGAGATATCCAAGAGCAGATGTCAAGTAAACAGTTGCATAGGCTAGTCTGGAGCAGAGAGGAGGTCTGAGCTGCATAGGACATTTGGGGTGACCATCATAAGATGTAATTGAATCTGAGAGTTACTCAGAGGTAGAGCATATGACGACAACTCAGTACCTTACAGAGTGCTTCATGTATATTTGTTGAATGAGGATGAGAATCCTGACCTTATTGCTAGTGCCCATGAGTAGGTCACTGCCTCTACACCCTGCCTGCTGCACCCCAACCCAGCCCTACTTTTTCTATACCAGTTGCCTAGTATGATTCTTATACAGTGTCTGCTGCCTAACTTCTCAGATATTCCATCCATTCAGCTCAGCTTCTTCATACCGCATCCTAAGGAGACCCTCAGAACACATAGCTTTACTCCCTAGTGCCAGAATTCCTATCCTTCATATTTTGATCTGTTTTTCTAATGGTGAGATTTTTATTCCCATAAGAATATAAACAAAAAATATATGTCCAGATGGTTCCCCAAACTAAGAGAGATGGTGAGATTCACTCGCAAGTAGGTATATAAAGAAAACAAAAGAAAGAAAAAAGAGTAGAGTCTAGAATAGCCAGGTCATTGAGGAGTGTTTGGATATTTAGAAAAAAATCATTACAGCTCAAAAATGTGATTGAATATACTTCAAAAAAAATTCTGTACATTTTCCATTACTAGTAAGGCACTTTGTATATTCTTAAACAACTATGTGACTCTAACTTTTTTTTAATTAATGATTTTGAGTTCTTAAAGGTTGTGCTCCACTTTCCAATCAAATATACTGTGTATTTAAGAAAACAAAATATGATGCATGAGAGTTATTTAATTTAAAAGAACACATTGGGGCTGGCCCAGTGGTGTAGTGGTTAAGTTTGCATGCTCCACTTTGGTGGCCTGGGGTTCACAGTTTTGGATCCTGGGCACAGACCTACACACCGTTCCTGAGACTGTGCTGTGGTTGTGTCCCACATACAAAATGGAGGAGGACTGGTACAGATGTTAGCTCAGGGCCAATCTTCCTCAAGCAAAAAGAGCAAGATTGGCAACAAATGTTAGGTCAGGGATAGTCTTCCTCACCAAAAAAAAAAAAAAGAAGAACATATTATTCTTTACTGGCATTATACTTCATGTTAAAACCTTCACTGTAAGTGATCTGAATTTTTAAATGTTAGCTTTATCTCATCACTATAAAATCATAATCTTTTAAAGGCAATTGAGAGAACAATTAACCTTAAGAAAAGGATGTCATCATTTTCTGATTGATTATCTCAGCTTTCAAGAACAAATCATCCAGAACCAGTGTTTCTAATAAAATAAATTTTTCAGAAATCAGATCTGATCTATATTTTCTTGGCTCTCTGAATACAAAACAGACTTTGTGGGATGCATGCCTAATGAGTCATCCTTGTTTTTCATGAAAAACATGATTTTCCAGTACTGTAGCATTTTGCTCTTTACTGATTTATTTGCATAAAATGAATATATTTACAACTTGGATGTTGTGATTTAGTTAATTATGACAGTCACAATGATGCCTTGGTGATTTTATGAATCTGGAATGAAGCTGAGTTTTTTAGGGGTCTTACCTCTGATATAAGAAAAAAAACCCTTGTAGAGTGAAAATTTCTTAATTGTATTTGATTATGTTAATATTTTCTGAGCCTTGGAATGGACAAGTGTTTACCAGGAATAAGAAAAACAAAAAAAGTACAAAGTCTCACTTTAGCAGCAAAGCTGCCATAGAAAAATATGGAGCAGCACACAAAGGAATGATATGAACTAATTAAATGTACTGTTGTGCTACTCTTCACATTGACCGAGGTTTAATACTTATTCACTGATTTTCATTTAAGCAAGCTTTAAATTAGTAGTCACCAATTACAATTTCAGTGTCTTATACCTACATAGGCACTTCCAGAATAAGTCCAGACTGTGACCCAGTTATTACTATCATTGATATGCTCAGAACATCTTCACAAGACCCCACATTCAGTTAACATTTCTTGAGTACCTAGTATATTCTAGGCACTTTCCTAGGGATTGTGGATATAACAAAGTGTCTGCTCTTATGCCTCTTTAGTGGGGCAGACAGAAAAAGAATTCAATAAGTTCACTAACTAATATCTACTTCTATAAATTCTGTGAAGGAAATAACTGGATTGCTGTGACAGAGCATAATAGTGACCAACATTACCTTAACATTCCCCTCAGCTTAACCAAACTTTAGACAGGTTTCTTCCTGAATATAGGCCCCAAAATGGCCTTTTCTTAGAGAATTTACTTTAGAAAACTTGCAATTGCAAACACTTTCTCTGCCCAATTAGATGTCAATCTTCTTCCTGCCTCTTGCCAATTTTACAACCCAGGAAAGTCTTTACCAAGCACCTGGACCATCCCTTTGAAATGTATTCAACAAGAAAGAAAGATAGGGGCCCTATTTCCTTCTAATCTCTGTGGGAGGGTAGAAGCCTAACTTTACCAACAAGCCAACACAGCTGGCCTAATTGACAACCTCCCCCTTAATATCCTCCAGGATTTTTCCACTAGCACTTAAACATTTCTCTTGCTTTTTGTTTCAGAGGAGTTGAGTTCCATCTTTCTCCTCTATTCAATAGTCTTCAATAAGTCTTCCTTGCCTGTTTAACTTGTCTGGTGCAATTTTCCTTTGACAATAGGGAGAGGGAAACTCTGCCCTACTTTAGGTAAAATGAAGGAAAAGCATCCATGAAGAGATGGCATTTAAGCTTTGACCTAAATAATGAAAGCAGCATCAATGTGTAGGATCAGGGAAGAGCACTTCAGGCAGATGGAGCAGGGAGCATCAAAGCCCTGAGGCTGGAAAGAGTTTGTCCTGTTCACAGAAGACCAGGGTGACAATGACAGGGGAGTAGGGAGAGAGTGGTGTGAGACTGATGGGCAGGCAGGGACCAGGTCATGCTGTACCTTGTTGGCCAAGGTTGAGAGTTGAAGATTTTATTGCAAGAGCATTGAAAAAGCATTGACAAGTTTTAACCAAAGGAAAAACATGACCTGGTTTCAGTCAAAAAATTTTTTAAAAGTCCAGTAGCTCTAAGGAAGATAAATTGGATGGGGTTAAGAGTGGTCCACAGTCATGGAGCCAACCTTTCAATCTCCACTTTGGAAAACATAAGCGGTTTCAAAGAGTCTAGATCTAAGAGGTATAGATTAGGCAAGGGGGAGTTTAGAGAATTGAGAATAAATGAGAGATTGGAATTTTTCCCTAAAGAAAATTTACTTTGCATTTGATCTTCTAAGATAAAAGTATAGAGAATTTAATTAAAATCAGAAGTTTATTTGACTATATTAAACCAAATGCAATGATAAACTATTCCAGTTACTTCCAGGAGCACTAAACATGTGTCAACTGGTTCTCCACGTTGATGGGGTTCTGTAAGAGCATTTACGGACCTGACTGACAGATAACTGTGCTCTGCCAGAGATTCAGACACGACTATTTGTTTCCAATTTCCCTTTAACCTTACCTAGTTACTAATCTAGCCAATGAAAAATGAAGGAGCAGGTCTTGTTAGCACAACAGATCTATGTAACTTATTCATGAATTTGGGAGCAACCAGCTAAAACTTAAACCAAACCAAGTTAAACCTACAGTTCATTCTGCCTAATGCTGCTTGTCACAGTCCTACTCAGCACAATTTACAAAGGGAATACTTTCCTTTATGACACTGACTCCTAAAATTTAAGCCTGAATTTGACCATTCTAATTTCTCTAGTTGAGATAATAAGCCATAATTGCATGTAGTAAGCATATAAAGAACGTGGAAAGATTAAGTGAATGAATGAGTAAAACAAATCACATCCTCCAGATATTGTAAATAAGAACATCTATTCTCTATAATTAGAAATTGTGAACCAACATCTAAATGAGGTTAGCCATTTGCAAGAGCAGCCCACTCCAAAAGATGTTTTAATTTATTAAATAAATATTAATTGTTTACTGCAGGATCAGCAAGCTTTTTCTATAAAGGGCCATACAGTAAATATTTAAACTTTGCAGACCATATGGTCTCTGTTGCAACTACTCAACTCTGCCATAAATGATTGTATTCCAATAAAACTTTATTTATAGACACAGAAATTTAAACTTCATGTAATTTTCACATCATAAAATATTTTTCTTCTTTTGATCTTTTCAACTATTTAAATGTAGAAAAACCATTCTTGGCCCACAGGCTGTGCAAAAGCGGGTATCTGGCCATAGTTTGCTGACCTCTGGTCTCCTGCATGTCAGGCATTGGAGAGATGATGGTAAGATAATTTTGTAGAGGCGTTAATGATGAGACTGAGGTATCCATCAAATCCAGTTTACATGACCAAGGATTAAATTTAGGTAGACCAGTCAAACGTAACCTTGAAAATTTTGCATTAAGTTTATTCATGTCTAGCATGGGATCATGACATTCTTGATGATCAACAACAAGAAGTTGAAGAATAATCATTTCAATATATTCAAGGGCCTGTTAAGGGGAAAACACCATCACAAAAGGAATCCTTTTTTAGAAAAGAATGATATAGAGTGAAACAAAAGAATTCTCCAGGCAGTTCCACTTACGAATGAAACATTCCACCATCTATTCAACTCCTTTGGCTCCAGCATCATGCTCATTAGGAAACTTTCTGATTTCCAGTTCAGTTTCCCAGGTACTCTGCTATTGCAAAGGTAATGCCCTGAGTAGCAGATATCACTATTTCCACCATTGGAAATGAAGTTCCTCACTACAAATTAATAAATGGTAAGCTTGGATAGTTTCAATCAATACCCCAGAGTCTTATATATAAAAATAATGTTCTGAACATGGATAATGAGAACCAGATCCTGGCCCCTTGCTGAGCCCACCAAGGTAGTGGTTTCCTTGAGGCCCCACTTATGCAGCAGGCACACAGCTCTTAACTGCCAAGTTCTCAGTTGAGCATTATGCTTTTCTCCTGCAAAACTTTCTCTTAAACACTTTATGAATCTGTTCATATTTATTCTTCATTTTATCTGTGAATACTTCAGTATGTATCTCTATAAGGGCTCTTTCTATTCAAAACCACAATACCATTACGATACTTAACGTTAATTCCATAATATCAGTGAATATGCAGTTAGTGTTTAATTTTCAATCTTACATTTTAAATTTATACTTTCCTATTTTATTTACATTAATGTATACATTTCTTTTTCTTAATCTGTGTCTGCATACATTTATGCAAAAGCAAGTGAATACTCTCTGTTAAAAAATACAACTTTTTAAAATTTGACCTAAAGCTCCTCTTTCCAGCCTCAACAACAGCCTTCCTCTGTAGTAAACAGAGTGCTGGACTGACAATCATGAGATCAGGCTTGGGGGCTTTCTCTGTCACTGGATATATAAGATCAGGAAATCACAGAACCTCTTTGGGACATCTTTCTTCACCCCACAAAATGAGGAGGTTGAGTAAGTGGATGCTCTCAAAAGACCCTTTCCAGACCGAAAGTCTTGGGTTCTATAATTCTATAAGGGTGACTTGTCTGTCCCCTTTATAAATATTCACACAGGTGATACCCTCCTCAAGTCTAGGATTTAGTCTGTTGAAGGGTGCAAAAGTGTGTCATCAATCTTTAAATGGAGGGAGTCACATTCATTCGACGATTTAGGTAATTCACATAGACTGCATATCTTTTCTAATTGACTAGATAATGATTCCTCCTACTCCTTTATTTAGACAGCATAGAAAGAGCTACTCTAAGCAAAACATCAATGTTAATAGTTAAAATAATTGAATCTTTTCCTTAAAACTAAATAATCTTTCAGCAGGAGAAAACAAAAACAAAATCAGTGTTAGACAATATCCATATTTAAGGCCTTCCTTTTCTTTGAACTTTAGTAAGCAAAATAAATAGCAGGCTATTGTATAGAACAAGAATGAGATATATGATGTAGCATCACAACTAACTTCACACTTTCTGCATTTATATTTGATATAGGAACTTGAAATTGAAGTTTCTCTCTTGTAGTTTAATATTCTTCTCTACCAGCTTCTTAGAAGGTAAAGAAATTTCTCTTTTAAATGTAAAGGTCAAGTATAGCCCAAAGGCTTCAAGAAATCAATGTTCCAGTGATGATTAAAGGTTACAATTTAGAAGATGACTTACGATATAAGTTAAAATCCAATAATGAAGGTGTAAAAAGTAGTCTAGATAATTAAAGCTAATGTTTACAAATGTAACTAATAAAAGAACTCTTTCTAAACAGCTTCTTAAAACATTAAAAAATTTTATTATGATTTCACATTAGATAAAAAGCCTTTAAGTCTGTTCTAATCACTAACTGAATTACGCAATTATTTAAAAGTGATTTCAGCTAATTGCCCATGCCAGGCTCTGTATTTCACAAAGAATGAAGGAAACAGGCATCTGATCTTACTCTCTGTAAAAGTCATGTATATATTTTTTTCTTCTTTTAACGTAGTCCTTAAATTTAGAAGATAAGTGCTATAAAAAATTGACTAAAAAGTAATTTGGTACAACACAAGAAAGACTAAAGAAACATTCAAAATATAGATAGATTATATAAAGAGAGAGATAGATATAAATCTAAATATATATACATATATACATATATATATATATACATGACATAAGAAAGATGAAGTTCTTTGAGGCCCATGTGGAGCTGCTCCTGTTCCTGATAATTTTAAACAGCTAAAGTGTGTTTCCAGCAACTACATAAAACTGACAGCCACCCACCAAAACTGCTCGTCTCAAGGTCACCATTACCTCTAGTTTGAAAAATTCAACGGTTGTTCTATCTTTGTTTTGTTTCACCTATCAGCATTCAACAGGGTTGAGCATTCTTACTCCTGCAAGTATTTCCTTCACTTGTCTTCCAAGACACCACACTCTTTTGGCTGTCCTCCTCTCTCACAGCTGGCTCTTTCTCAGTCTCCACTGCCAGTCTATCTGGCTTTTAAACAAGGAATATCCAAGGTTGGATCCTTGGTCTTTTTCAATGTCTACACTCACTCACTTGGTGATCTCATCTAACATCATGGATTTAAATACCATCTCTTGGCTCAAAATTCCCAAAATTATACCTTCTGCCCAGATAGTTTCCCTGAATCCCAGGTTTCTATTTCCAACTGCCTATTTGGTACTTCCACATATATATATCTAAAAAGCACCTCATTCTATTCAAAATTAAATTCCAAAGTGTTCTCCTAAAATGTGCTGCACTGGCACTCTTCCTCCGTCTAGTAAATGGCAACTTCGTTCTTCCAATTGTCCACACCAGAAACCACAGCATCATACTTAACTCTTCTTTTTCTTGTACTTCATATTCAGTTCATCAGCGAATTTTAACCTTACCTTCAAAACATATCCAAAATCTGACCACATCTCACTATGTCCAAATGATCACTTTGATCCAAGTCATCATCATCTCAGTGCACTAGCTTCTGAACCCATCTCTATGTTTCTGCCATTGCCCCCGACAATATATCCTCAACACAGCAGCCAGAGTATTCTTTTAAACAAAGTTTGGTCTTGTCGCTTCTCTGCTTAAAACCCTCTAATTATCTCCCATCTTACTCAAGGTAAAAATCAAAGTCCTTATAGTTACCTCTAATGGCTCTACACCCTCTGGCCCTTCCCTCATTTCTTACCTCCCTGGCTCAGTCTACTTAAGCTATATTGCCCCTTTGTTCTTTGAACACACTATTTACACCAAGCCTCAAAATCTTTGCACTTGCATTTGTGGTTCCTTCTATGTGGAAAGCTTTTCCCCTGTATACTACCTGGCTTACTCTCTCACATCCTTCAAGCCTTTGCTTAATGTCACCTTATTAATGAGGTCTTCCCAAAATAAACTATTTAAAAATTTACCCCCTACCATCTTACAGTATCACATCCTTCTTTTCTGCTTTATTTTTATTCCTAGTACTTATCACTTATCTATTAGTTTGTATTTGTCTGTCTCCCTTCACTGTAATACGAGGTCCAGAGAGCAGGGACTTTTTTTCTCTTGCTCAAGTCATAATTTTGTACCAAGAACTACTTAACACATAGTAGGCATTCTTTAAAAACAGTTGAAAAAGCTTATTCAGAGCTTTAAGGGACACTCTATATCATGCATACATCTTATTTTAATCTTCCATAGTCCATATTTTCCTTTGAAATAGATTTATTTGTCCTTGGATTAGCTGTAAGTGGATAAAATATAAAAATATTTAAATGCTTTGCTGGCTACCAATCGACATGCTCTTTTCCTAAGGGTATTGACCAAATATACACTGGATAGGTCTTAGCTCCAAATCTCTATTTTGGCACTGTGCAAAAAAGAGTTAACATAGCAGGCCTAAGACTGTTATCCTTAGAAAGGCCTGCTTGCAAGGCTGACCTTCAACCGGCATCTGCGAACTTAGATTTAGAGAGAGTTCTCATCACCTAACTGATAAGAGTGGCTCACTGTGCCTAAACTGATTGTGCAAACAATGTGGTTTATGCAAAACACCCGCTTTCCTTCTGGTAGTCTGGAATGCCTGGCAAAGGCTGCCTAAGTGACCAAGCCCCAATAAAAACCCTGGAAATTGAGTTTCTCATGAGCTTCTCCAGTATACAATATTTTGCATGCATTGTCACAACTCATTCCTGGGGCAATTAAGCATGTCCTGTGTGATTCCACTGGGAGCAGACTTTGGAACCTTGTGCCTGGTTTTCTCCCCACTTACCCCATGTACCTTTTCCCTTTGCTAATTTTGCTTTGCATTCTTTCATTGTAAAAAATAACAGCTATGAGTATGACTATAAGCTGAGTCCTGTGAGTCCTCTTAGCAAATCATCTAACCTCTGTTGGGAGGGGTCTTGGGGGCCCCTGATCCAGGCACTCTTAGAACTCTTACTGAATGTCTTTTATGTGCCAAACATTGTGCTTGCACCCTAGTGGGCTGTGCTAGACCATAAATGAGCTTCTGAGCTTTATTTATTTTGCAACTCTCCTTTAAGACCTCAGATGTTTTCAAACTGAAGCGGCCTGCATTCTGCTACAGGACTTCTTCCCCAGAGGCATCCACTTGTCAGGAAGTACTTCCCCACAAAGTCATATGGTAGAAATGGTGAAGAAAGAAACCCTGTGGAAGAGAAGAATTCGCAAAAGCCAAGAGCATCCAGGATCCAATGCAAGCTCCATTGTAATTCCTTCACAGCTTTCCAAAATGAACAAATGGGAGGTTCTTGACACAGATCAGACTTTTGTTTTAAGACATGGAGTAAGGAAGTGTCCTCTTAAGGTTTCCATACTGGTTTTCAGAATCTGCCATTAATAATAGTCTTTAGATTTGAAATATTCACTCTACAGGCTAATGAATAAAGCCTATTTATATAGACCATTGCCTACCAAAAGCACAATGGTAAATGCAAAACATATGTATATGTGAAATATATATGTTTTGTGGCAAATGTGTTTTTGGTAGGAAGTGGTCTGTCACTTATGCTACATATAACCTCCTAAACCTCTATTTCCTTCTTTTCTTCATAAAGACTAACTTGCCTTTGTACAAAATCCTAATTTATCTACCACATGCATTCCTGTTCAGGTATAATCACTGCTCTTCAGGAAAATATATTTTTAAAAGCCCAGCTAAAATAATCAAGGAGACGGATGTACTGCTGTACGCAAATGAACCAAAGTGACTAGGATTCTTGGGCCGAGAAATACAAAGGTTTAACAAATATATTAAGTGCTATGAATAATTCATTTACCAAATCTGTAAGTCATCTGTAGTGACCACATGAATTGAAAATAAGAGCTACGTTTTGGATAGAAAATAGCTAACATCATTTTCTTTAGTGTGGAGTAAACTTTAAAAAATCATCACAATAAGCAGCACAAACTGAGTTTCTTTTTTTAAATCTATATTAGTTTTCTATTGCTGTGTAACAAATTACTACAAACTTGGCAGCTTAAAACAATACCCATTTATTGTTCCCAGTTCTGTGGGTCATAAGTCCAGGAGCAGCTTGGCTGGGCTTGCTGTTCAGGACTCATACTCACGGTGTTAGCCAGGCTGTGATTTTTATCAGGCTGTGGAGGAGAATCTGCTTTCATGCTCATCAGATTCTTGGCAAATACAGTTGCTTGCAATTGTAGGACTGAAGTCCCCATCTTGCTGGCTATAGTCTAGCAGTGACTCTCAGCTCCTAGAGACCACCCACCATTCCCTGCCACATAGCCCCCTCCATCCTCAAAACCAACAACAGGGACTCTCTCTTGCATCAAATCCTTCTCACACTTCTAGTTTCTTTCCAAGAAGAGCCCAGTCCTTTTTTAAGGGCTCATGTGATTATACGCGCTATTCATAATCTCCCAATCATATGAACATTTTAAGATTTGAGATTTTAATTACTTCTGCAAAATCCCTCCCAGCAGCACCTAGATTAGTGTTTAACTGAATAACTGAGAGAAAGTGTATATATAGCAGGGTACTAACAGTCTTAGGGGTTGTAACAGAATTCTGCCTACCACAAAATCCTAATGCACAAATATCATAAAGTTAAGGTTTTGTAAATGTTTCTAATCTTTGAGATTAAAATAAAAAACAAGAATACTCTTTTTCTAACCATAATGTGGCCCTTTGTGCCTGTGTTAAAAACAAACTTGAGGCCGGATAAAACATAACTCTAATTCAGAATGGGAATCATTTTTATGTTCTAAAATTTCTAACTTTAATAACTTTTCTTTACATTTTTCTCATTTGTTTAATCAGCTTTACCAAAAATTGATCTCTTTTCCTTTTTTTATCCTCTGTCCCAGGTTTAATTAGTAATCAAACTTAATTGACCAAAATCCATATGGATGGCCCTCTATCACAAATAAGCATTGGGAAGAGACACTGTTAATCCAAATAAATATGTGATATCCTCAAGAAGTTCACTATTGAATAGAAGAAGCAGAACATAATGAAAGAAAGACACACAAAGAAATGTACAGAAAACCCACTATCAAGTGTCACGCACTGAGCAGAGCAATTTCTTTGCTGGCTGTAGGACTAAAGAGCACTGCCTTGAAGCAATTCTGCCCTGGGATAAGACGACAGCCTTTGGGGGTGACAGACTTGCAACCTCTGCTTTTCTCAAACTTATCTCACTAGCTGACTACATAACCTAGGGAAACTGTTCTGACCTCCTTCAGCTCCAGACTCCTCATCTATTGAAGGAAGAGTAAAAACAGTTTCTAATGCCCAGGTTATTGTAAGATTTAAATGAAATAATGCACATATGGCACTCTGTACAGTACCTTTACCTGGGACCCTTACACACAGTAGATGTTCAATAAATGTTTGCTATTATCATTATCATTGGTATAGAGTAAATTCTAGAATGTTTCATGGAAAGCATGGTTTCTCTGCACACCCATAAAACTTTGTAGAGGCCTGTGTCATGGCTCTTACCCCTACTTGTTATAATTTTCTTTACTCTTGTCTGTTCCTCCTAACAAACGGGCCTTCTAAAAGACAGAATCTTGCATTTCCTCTTTCTTTCACCTATACTGAGTGTGTGCTTAAGAAATATACATATATATTCTGGATAAAGAGATTGAATAAGTTCTTATCAGTATTTTCAAAATGGAAGTCATTAACCTTAACAGGAGAAAGGCAGTAAGGAAGATATATCCAGAGATTAGAGGGTACAAGTAGCTGTCTCATGGGGAATGTCAAGTCATCAAAGAGGATAAGTCATATATTCCCCTCAATTTTAGAGAAGAGTTTTAGGTACCAAGATTTGAGAAAATTTAGAGTAATATTAGGGAAATACCCAAATGCCAATTTTCTTAAATCTAATTATTTTGACTAACATTTAAAAAGTAAATCAGTTTAGGGGCCGGCCCAGTGGTGCAGCGGTTAAGTTCTCACGTTTCGCTTCTCGGCGGCCCGGGGTTCGCCAGTTCGGATCCTGGGTACAGACCTATAAGCCACTTGTCAAGCCATGCTGTGGCAGGTGTTCCACATAAAATAAAGGAAGATGGGCACAGATGTTAGCTCAGGGCCAGTCTTCCTCAGCAAAAAGAGGAGGTTTGGCAGTGGATGTTAGCTCAGGGCTAATCTTCCTCAAAAAAAACCCCAAAAGATTAATGCCATATAGCCTAGGTGTGTAGTAGGCTATAGCACCTTGGTTTGTGTAAGCCCACTCTATGATGTTTGCACAACAACGAAATTGCCTAGTGACGCATTTCACAGAGCGTATTCCTGCTGTTAATCAATGCACAACTATATTTCCTGTTTCTACCTATGTCAGATGGATTTGTCGCCTTTAATATAAAGTAACATCAAGGGAAAATCAAGAGTTCAATATTTTAGTCTCTTCAATCCCATCACCTTTAAAACTTCAGTGACAACTAAAATAGTCAGCACTGTTTGATCAGACAGGAAACTCATTCTCTTTTACCTAATTTCAAATTGGTCAGTCAAAAATTAAATTGAGTAGTTTGCCAATGGTTTAACTTCTGACCTGCTATATCAGATATATAAAACTATGACCTATCTTGTTACATTTTGATTTGAGTTCAATAGAAGTCAAACAAATGATTTTCTAAGTTAATTTTCTTTTTTTTTTTTTTGTGGAGAAATATTCACCCTGAGCTAACATCTGTTGCCAATCTTCCTCTTTTTTTTTTTTCCTCTCCAAAGCCCCAGTGCATGGTTATATATCCTAGTTGAAGTCCTTCTAGTTCTTCTGTGAGCCACTACCACAGCATGGCAACTGACAGAAGGGTAGTGCCGTTCCATGACTGGGAAACAAACCCAGGCCACCAAAGCAGTGAGAGCGCCGAACTTTAACCACTAAACCATCAAGGCTGGCTCATAAACTAATTTTTAAGTATCTGTCCTGTAGATAAATTTGTACACAACATGGTAAGGCCTAAAGCAAAATTTTACTGCCAAATTTTAAACTCTTAAAGGTAGCCTCCTGTGATAGAATCTAGGTCCCAGAGTACCATTTTGTTCCACATCTTCCCTTTTAAGTCAATGTCCACAGCGCAAACTTCAAAAAGGACACTTGTTCCTAGAATAGTTTATGTTCTGCAAAGCAAAGTGAAGCAAAAATTAAGTGTGAGTGATTCTTATGCAGAAGCACAGATATGCAAAACCAGGACTGTAGTTAACCCAATTATTTTAAATATTAAGAGAAGAGGCTTGATGCTACCAATCTATCTTCCTAAAACTTTCATAGAGAAAGAATACAGACCTTAGGGTCAGATATTCTTACCACCACTGTCATAGGGGCCAGTTTGCTTAAATTTCATCCATAAAATGAGGATAACATCTCTTACATGTCGATGTTGTGGCATGAAATGAAATAATATATATAAAATTCTTATTGCAGTGTGTGGCACGGCATGAATGATGAATGTCATCATTGTGTTATCAATAAAGAAAATGTCCTTACAAATTGACATGTAAGTTGCAGTGTTTTGTGGGGTAGCTAAATTTAACTGTGTGGCTGTGTAGTGGCCAGCACCCTGATTTTGTAAGCAGATCAAGTGCCATTTTTCCTGAGCTCGTGTTTTCACTACTAAGTGTACGCAAATGTGCTGATAATTTGTGCTGATAATTTGCTATAAACAGTAAAGTCAACTCAATAGCTCAGGGAAAAGTGGGTCTCTGAAGGTTAAAGTTGAAGAAGCTGCTTTAGCTACCCATTCACTGGAAGTGGAATATCATCTTTGCTAAGGAGTTTTAATACTTGTCCTTAATTCTGTCCCAGTTTATAACTTCAACATGTAGTTCCCTATATTAGTCTCCTTTTGCTGCTATAGCAAATTACTAAAACCAGGTGACTTAAACAAAAGAAATTTATCACTTTGTAGTTCTGGAGGTCCAAAGTCTGACATGGGTCTCAGTGGGCTTAAGTCAAGCTGTCAGCAGGGCTGGCTTTTTCTGTTTTGGTTATGCTAATATGGAAACATTTTTCTTTCTATAAATGAATACCAACTAACCAGGGATGGAGAAGAAGTAGTGACGTTTGCTGAACTTCAGAAGGAGCCAGACGGGCTAAACATTCACTAGGATGGTTGGCTTAATCCCTCCATAGAGAAGGGCTAACCACCATATCATCTCAGTGGAAGAGACTGATAAAAACCTTTGTGCCTGAGAGTAATATACTTGAACGGTAATCATTATCTTCAAAGGCCTCTGCTATTTTTCTCTTAATTTACAAAAAGAGGGTTATCAGATCTACAACTTTGATGTTAGACTTTTTCTTCTCTACTATAGCTGAAGTGTTACATTCACTTGTGGACACTACATGCTAAAGACATAAACATAAACACAGTTAAGCTTATGCAGCAGAGTATTAGCAGGAACATGAAGAGACGCAACAAAATCGTATGTGGAGCAGTTGGAGGAATTTGGAATATTAAGCCAAGAAAACAAAGCATTTGGTGAGTCTGGAAAGCAAGGAAGGATGGAAACAAGTGTAAATTTATTCAATACAAACCTTTTAAGTGCTTGCTATGAGCCTGAGATCCTGCACTATGTGCAGGGGTACTACAATGATTAAGACCCACACACTTCTCTCCTATGGGAAAAACAGACACATAAGCAGATATTTTAACATAATATAGTAAGAATTCTTTTCAAGACATGTTCATGATAGCTGTTTTGAAAGTTTGTGTTCAGGCTGTCAAGAGGATGTGAGAAACATTTGCTTAGTGCCATTGTAATTTCATGGTCTCTAACCTTAACAGGACCATGTCGGCTTGTTTTCCCATTCTTCTCAAAGACAAGTTCAAGCCTCTTTCCCTCTTTCCCATCCTCATCTCTAAACCATAGGATTGCTTTCAGGGTTAACTGAATTAGTTAATATAAAATTACACCGCAAATAGCCTGAAACATGCAGCTCAATAAACGTCTAATATCATTATTTCTCTCAAACTTCTCATTCCTCGCTCCATCCTCCCACATCTTTCCTTAACAGATGACTCTGCTCCCAACTTTGCTATTCTGAAATTCCACCAATATTCTGCCACTAAACCAAAAAAGTAACTTGTATCGATGTCCATTTTTCTTACTTTCTTCCAGTCTTGCTTCCTCCTCTTACTGAAGTCTAATCTTTCCACCAGTTCTCTGGAAAGTCTTCTCTTTTTCCTCCTTAGGAACTTAATCATCTTCCATCCTTCCATCTCTGCATATTCGTTCCCATCAATATTTGAACATGCTGAAGTTCCATGCTTAAAAAAGAAAAATCCGTCCTGAATTCATATTCCTCTCACCTATTGCCTTTCTCTCTCCCCTCCACTTCACACTCCAAATTCCTTGACACTCCAAATGCTACAAAGCATGTTCTACACTCCCTGTCATTACTCACCTCCCATTCTCTCTTCAACCTATCCCATTTTGGTCCCCACTCTCAGCAGTTTCCACAAGAAAGGCTTTTACTAGGCTCATTAATTATTATTTCACTTATAATTGCCATAATTAGGTTTTAATTTTTACTATACTTGGCCTCTTGGCAGAAGTTGGGAGAGTTAACTACTCCTTCCTTTTAAAAACCTCTCTTCCCCTTTATTCTATGGCATCAGCCTATATGGAGTTTCCTCCTACCTCAGTAGCAGGGCCTTTTCTTATTTACCCTTTCCCTGCTTTAACTGGGGTGTCCTGCCACACAACTTTTCTCACTCTACATATTCTCCCTGAAAATGTTAGTCTATTCCTATATCTTTAATTATTATATATATGCTGATATTGTCAGATCCACAGCTAATGCCAAGAAAATTTCCATGAGCTCCACACTCATACATCCCATTACCTATTGGTCAGGAAACTTTTGACATCCCAAAGATGCCTCAAAATCAGTATGTCCAAAACTGAACTCATCTCCCACACCCTCCTCCCAGATACTATATCTCTTCCTATTCTCCCTAACTCAGTGAATAGAATTACCAACTACCCAGGTATTCAAACTAGAATCGTGGGTATCATGTATGCGGGTCCACTCTGTTGCCTGCCATCACAGTCTATGTGAAGGGCAGTCTCTCCAGCTGCACAGCACACGCTGCTGCCTTGTATTTCCTTACTTCCTCACATTGTCCTATTCATTGTACTCCCCAGGCATGTTCCATTTTCCTTACATTCCACTACTGCTCCTCTAAGGTTAGTTCCCACCATTCCTTGGCAGTATCTCAATGAATCCTAATTGGCTACTCTCTCTCTTCTCTAACATCCAACTAATTTTTTCACCCACTGAAGTTAGTTTGAGCTTTATTAAATGTAAATATGATTATGTTCTCTTCTTAATGCTATTCTCCTGTAATGATCCGCTATTTCCATTAAGATATAGTTTGAAATCTGTCAAGATTTATCCCTTTTTGCTTCTTCAGCCCCCAACTTACATATTCAACCATGATGAACTATTATCAGTTCACCATACTTTCTTTTCTCTAGTTCCTTGCATATTCTATTCCCTTTGTGTGTAAAACTTTCTCTCTCTTTGCCTAGATATTACTGCCTACAAAGAGCTTGAAAAACATTCCCTGTGATGACCCCTACATTATTCCTTTCAGACTCTGAGGTCAGGGAGCATGTCTTTCCGTTGCAATATTGTGTCCCCAGTGCTTAGAACAGCTCCTGGAATTTAATATATATTCAGTATACATATATATTTGTATAAATGAATTGATAAATATGAACCCAAAAAGTAAAACAAAAAATTGTAAGTTTATATTATGAAAAATATATGCTAGCATCATATAAGAGAATGAGATTCTCTTGGACATTTCAGTTGTCCAAAGTTGGCAGGAATAAATATATTAATAAATGAATCAATAACTTAAATGTAATGAGTTCAACGTTGTAACTGCTGCTGCACCTCATGACCACCTAAGGGCATGCAGGGTATGGAGAGACACTTCTTGACTATGAATAGACTTTTCTTAGTTAAAAACTTTTTTCTCTATATTATGTTTCTTATAAAATGAAATGTTTGTTAGATGAATAAATCTATTTTAAAATTTTACAGTCTGTGTTTAATTGTAAATTACACGTATTTATATAATTATAAGTTTCCAGAGGGTAACAGAAAATCTTTAACTGGCCCTGTGTAGTCACAAAAATTGTAAGTATGGTAGGCATGTTTCATGCAGAAAATATGTTTACTGCATTTTAAAACTGGTCCCTAGAAATATAGACAGTTATAAATGAAGTTGTCTGAGTTCTAAGTTCTAAAGGAAGAGAATAAAATCTTTAAAATTTCTTTTTTGCAAGGTGGAGATAAAAGTTGAAGTAGTCTTTGTCCCCTGTGATAATCAGAATGGCTCTTTCTATTGCTTCCTAATATTATTAAAAACTCTGATATTTTCATAAAGAAAGCAATCAGATGAATAGAAATCAGACCTAGGAATCAGACAGGAAGGTGATGTTCTAAAGTTATCTAAAAGAACAAGGTTTTATGCATGTTTAGCAGCAACTACTCTGCAATTTTAAAAGTACCTTTGTAATTTTCCTGTATACAATACTTTGTCAGGTAATTATTTACTTATGTTAATATATTCAGAAGATAACACAAATTAATAATTAACTTGAAAGGATCAAAAAAGGTGAAGAACTAAGGAAAATAATATTTTCAAGCAGAAAGTATTATCTTTTCTTCTCATTCTCAAGAAGAAAGAGTAGATCACCCTACCACCACTACGCAAAATTAACACATTGACTTAGTTCTTCTCTAGCAGAGGATGTCCTGTATCTAAACAAGTGACTTGAACATTTTTATTCTAAAGAGTCAAACAACATACCTTTAGAAACTTCACAGGTTCAAACATATGTAATCTTTACAAAGATGGAGAGAATTTTTCACTAGCCCCAATTTTTATTCAATGAAAATAAAGTGAATTTGCTTTCAGAGAGGCAGTATCTTTGGGAGAGTCAGACAGACGTGGGTTTAAATAATAGCCCCATTACTTTCTCACTGGCTTAGCAGGCACAAAATTTAAGCCTTGACCTTACTTTCTCTCTGTTGACGTCTAGAGATGCAAGAAAAATTCTGAATATTGACTTTGAAGGTCCTTTAGAGGGCAAAGTCAGCAATCAAAGAAAAACGAATAAATCAGATAACCAGCCAAAATGTTGAAAGATTCCTTGGAAGGGTTGTAAAAATCTTCTGAATTTCATCTGTGCTAATGCAGATCTAGAGCAGATTTTGGAAGACTGCTATTAAAGTTGAAGCGTTCAGAGAATAAAGAGAAGAGCTGAATCCTAACATTCATGACCAACTAGAAGTGAGTGTACAACAGTGATGCTGAGGCTGCTGGCTTAGACAATAGCATAGGTTGTGTGCTCACAATGGGATAGGGAAACATGAGAGAAACAAGTGGGGCAAGGGAAAGAAGTGAGTTTAGTTTGAGCTAAATAAAGTCTATGTTTGCTCTAAGACATGCAGGTAAATTCCTAGGAAAAATTAACATTTTAAGGACAATAGGAGGAATGATGGACACTGAAATTGTTGACAGAGGTAAGATAGGCATACTAGATCTTAGCAGAGAAACCATGTAAAAAGTTTTTCCGTAATACGTGGTATCTAAAAAAAGCCAAACTCATAGAAACAGAGAGTAGAGCGGTGGTTACCAGGAGTCGGGGGGTAGGGGAACTAGGTAAATGTTGTTAAAGGGTACAAACTTGCAAATAGAAGATGATTCAGTTCTTGAGATCTAACCCACAGCATTGTGATTATAGTCAACAATCCTGTATTATGTACTTCAAAGTTACTGAGACTAGATCTTAAATGTCCTTACCACAAAAAGAGAAATAATCATTAAGTAATAGAATACAGGTGTTAGCTAATGCTACGGTGGTAATCATACTGCAATGTATAAATGTATTAAATCAACACGTTGTACACCCTAAACTTACACATGTTATATGTCAATGGTATCTCAATTTTTTAAAAAAATTTGTCCAATGCAGTAGAAAGAATTAGTATATTTCAGATTATAAGAGACCACCTAATTTAATATTGTGAGAAGAGTGGAAGGACAGTGATGGAGGGACAATCAATAACACCATGGTAAGAAACAAAGGAGAGGTGAGAAAATAGAGGCAAAGTGGGTAGAAGGCCCATTAAGGAAAAAAAAAAGAAGGCGTTGTCTTGGTAGCTTGAGGTATAGACAAAATTACAAACATATTTCTGAAGATTGCCAAAAAGTCCTGAGCAACTTTTAAAGCCGAAAAATAAAAATGGATAGGTAGAAAAAAAAAGAAATTTAAGGTGCAAGAATATGATGAGAAAGTCTCAGAGAAGTGTAGAGACTGGTAGCAAGAATCCAGCAGGTGACTTCAAAGCAGCACAGGAACAGGAGAACTTCCTGCCCTCTGACAAAGACGAGACGTAAAACAGAAATCAGTTCGTAGGATCGGCCTGTCCTTCTTTAGAATGATTCAGCAGTAATAAATAACTACACTGTTTAATTGATTTAACTCTTTCATTTGCCCTTTTATTAAGTAAATTCTCTTTAAGACATACTACGTTTTATTTCAGTTTAAACAGTGAAAATATTAATAGATTTGAAATTTTATAATGGTTGTCATAAGGTTGATCTTCTAAGATAAATAACCTTCCTAGGACCTTTGTAGTAGTCATTTTTATCTCAACAGTTCAAGGCTCTTTAAGATTTTAATAACTATCCCTTAAATATAGCTGTTTTTTTCTGTTAATATAGTAAGACTTTAAAAGCAAAGAGGAAAAATAGCTTCACTTCTACAAAGATTGCAAAACTAATTTCCTTATTACTTGCTGCCATTAAAAACTTTCATTCTTCTATTTCTTAAATTAATATTTTTCCCAATAAAAATACAGACTATGAGCAACACTTTATTACACAGTGTAAATATCAAGAAAACAACTTAAGGCTGAACACTACTCTCTGCTATGTGAATTTATTCAGCCCTGGATAATTAGCAGATGGATTTTCTATACTCAATGTTTATTATACTATAATGCTTGCTAAAATGAATAAGTATTTTACATGCTATTCCACTAGAAATAGAACCAAAAAGTAAAAATTCACTCAATTTATAGTCTAATTAAAATTCCATATTAACACTAATTTTCTCATTTTTAAAAGAAAATGAGCATTTTGAAATCTAAATGGTTTAAGATTAGCATGTTTTCCATACATGTTTTCGCACGTTTGTTTCATAGATAAAATACTACATAAACAGGCTATAGAAAATATTTTTAAAGCCTCTATTTGCCAGGCACTTTACTTATTAACTCATTTATCCTTTGCAACAACCATCAGAGGGGGAACCTGTTACAATCTCCACTTTCAAGACGAAAAAGTGAGAAAAGAGGTTCAGCGATTTTCCCAAAGTCATACAGCTAGTGGATGACAGAGGAAGGATCCGAACCCAAGCTGTCTGGATCCCCAGTCTGGTACAGCGACCACTGTGCTATTCTATTTTCACTAATTTTGACTATGGGTTAAATTTCTGGCTTGGGTTAACCTCACGTGACACCAAAACAATGCACTGAAAAATAAATATTCAACTAATTAAATAGTCTTGTCTATATAATTTCAAACTGGCTGTTTGATTGAGTCAAATTACTGCATATTTGCATACTGCAAATTACTGCATATAGAAAAGACATTTTCTAAGCTACAAATGGACAATCACTTGAGGAAAGCTGCTCACTTCAGTTAGCAACTATCTGGATTTGAATTTCTATTCCTGTGAAGGTTGCATTAACTCCTTCAAGACCTAACGAGTATCATTTAATATGTGAATACACTGGAGAAGTAACTTACCTTACCTCTCTTTAGGAGTATTTGAACAGAGAATCTAATACTTGATTTATTGTATATCTATACCATATTAACCGCTTTCTGGGGAGAAGCTTGTAAAATTCTCAAACACTATCAACTTCCAATGGCAGATTTTTTCATGGATCCATAGAAAGTTCACAGCTCATCGCTGCCTTGGTAACCATGAACCCCAAAGCAATGTATTCGTGAGCAGAAAGCTGAGTCTCAGTGGTATTTCTTTTACTAGCCAGGACATAGCTAAGCTCTCTGTACAAGGCGACCCTCTTATACATATGGTTGGAGGAACATGTGCAATCAAGTTTTCTAAGAGTTCCTAGCCACATCCCTAACTTGAGTCTCCATTAGTCTTGCACATATGTTCTATTATTCAATTTTCCAAGGGTTCCAAACAGAATCATTTTCCTTTAACCTTTACTTTGACTATTTAAGGAACATGGAAGGAACTGTCATGTGTCACAAGCTCTGAACCATTTGATTGAATTTCCCAGGCTTTTTCTGTTATCTTTACTGGTTATAATCTAACAATGACAGCAGTATCATAACTTCAACTAATACTAATTAATACAGACAAAAATGTTATTTCAATCCATAATCTGCCTGTAGTGATTCTGTCTTTTTTTAGGAAAAAACATAATTCATATCAATGGGAAAACAAACCTCTAAATGCTCCTTTTTCTTTGTAGCGATGAGTGGGAAAGATAGAAAAGGCGAGATTCAGGGCGGAAGGGCCATTGTTTAATAGAGCATTTCACCAAATCTTTGGACATAAAAGAGAAGTCCAAAACTGAGCTTGGAGACTGAGCTAGAGGGCTCTGAGGTGCTCTGATAAGAATTAATGAGGCTAGAGACTAAGTGGGCAAAAATGACTAAAACATGCTTTTTTTGATGAGGAAGATTGGCCCTGAGTTAACATCTGTTGTCAATCTTCCTCTTTTTGTGTGAGGAAGATTGTAGCTGAGCTAACATCTATGCCAGTCTTCCTCTACTTTATATGTGGGATGCCTATCACAGCATGGCTTGCCAAGTGGTGCCATGTCCACACTCAGGATCGGAACTGGCGAACCCTGGGCCACCAAAGCGGAACGTGCACACTTAACCACTCGCCACCAGGCCGGCCCCAAAACATGTTTTTTTTGATGAGGAGGATTGGCCCTGAGCTAACATCTATGCCAATCTTCCTCTATTTTTCATGTGGGATGCCACCATAGCATGGCTTGTTGAGCACTGTGTAGATCTATGCCCGGGATCTGAACCCATGCACACCAGGCTGCCAAGGCAGAGCATGCAAACTTAACCACTATGCCACCAGGCCAGCCCCCTAAAACACAGTTTTTTAAGAATGTAGATGTCTTGTATTCAATTACAAGTTCCATGCCCTTGGTTTAAAACCCTTTCCATCACTCCAAAACATCGTTTCACTCTTCACACCTGAAAACTTGATGTAATGAGACTTTGTGAAGGTGTGTGATTTAAGGAAGGGGATGGTGATCTTTCTGGTCATGTCAGGGAGCAGAAAAAGGAAAGTGAATGTGAGATTTCAAAGTGACCCAGAAACAGACTAATTTTCTAGGAAAAAAAGTTTGCAGCCAAAGATGTCTAGGAAAAAGGTAAACACCTCCTTGGGATTCATGCATATTTCATTTGGATTTTAAGGGTCAGAACCCCTTGGCAGTCATCTGAGTGACCCCCATACAGCTCAGTATCTGTAGTATTACTAACTCACCTGCTACAAATTTGAGTTATACAAACACCCATGTACCCAATATCAGGATGACAAGCAGATATATTTCATTTATATTCATCAATTCTGATTGGCTATGTTCTAAGAAGAATATCCAGTAACATCATTTAAGAATAAAAAATAAAAAGTCATACTAAATTTATTTTTAAATTTGTCTTTGATCTTCTAGCCTCTAGTGTTACTTCTCTCTTTCACGTACAGATTTAGAAACCAGGAATAAATGATTAGTCCTAAGTTACATGATTTTAGCAATTTAATTATTTTTGGACAAATTAAACATGCTTATTCTCAGGCTTCAGCTTAATTCACTTATATTTATGAACCATTGATTGAAAAATAAAGCTGAGAGTGATCTTAGCACTAGTAATCCCATTCCCTAACATTATATTCCTTCCTTCTTTTATTTTCAGAAATATTTATTAACTGCTGATCATGCGTCAAGAACATTCTATCAATGGAAAATAGCTCTAGAGTGAGTGTTACTATATACATTCAAGAAACGCTTACTCCCTCTGACCATCTTGCCCGTAACTGACTCCAACAGGGTGGACCTCACACCCTCTATACATCAATCTCAGGTTGTTATCACTGCACTTATATTGTCCTAGGTTTCTACAGAAATCTCTCCCAAAAAAGTAGTTCAAGTGTCAGAAATTTTTTTCCCTCCTCTGCACAAAAATTATGATGAAGATCTAACCAGTCTGTTTAAATTTAGTCTTTTAGAATGAATGCCCTTCTTTGGCATTGACCTCATAGGGATATGATCAAATGCTCAGATTTGGTTCCCAAATCATTGAATTATTTTAGTTCATTCCTTTCCAATATCGTTTCAAAACTGAACAGTGACAATAGAATAATCATTCTACACGTTTACGTGAAAAATTCATTTAAAACTATGAACTATATTCGGTCCAGAGAAAGGAAGAAAGTAAAACTCATTAATCATGTTCTGCAGAATGCCAAAATGAGTTGCCATAGTGGCAGAGAAATACTCAAGGTTTTTGAAAATACCAATTACAAGACATAGTTGAATCATCCAAAAAATGCTATTTGGGATATTTTCAGAGAACTGAATGTGTTTTCTTGTTCATATAATTACCTGAGGCAAGTGTTTCCTTAGTGGTCAGTCAGGTGAACACAATCCTGCCGTGAAAATGGGAGGTTCATGTTCCTGGGTCTCTGTTAACTCAGAAAAAACAAATCTTGTAACCCCAATCACACTCATCTTCCTTTCATCTGGAAATTAGATATCCTGTACAAACGTCCTTTGCTTCTACTCATTGTTAAAAGAAATGACAAATTATTCTCTTTATGATTTACAAAGTCTGGAATAAGCCATGATTAGGTCTCTTCTTCCCTAGTTTAACTCATCAAGGTTGATTTAAGTAAAATTGCCTTTGCCTAAAATGATTACTACAATGATCTCAGACACCAAAAAAAGGTTTTTACATCTGACTATTGCTCTTGATATACAATACTAATGGTGATAATTTAAAAGAGTAATTTCCCTCTTGGATTTAGTTTTTATCTTTTATAGACACTGTTTTTTTCTGAAGAAGATTAACCTTGAGCTATCATATGCCGCCAGTCCTCCTCTTTTTGCTGAGGAAGACTGGCCCTAAGCTAATATTCCTGCCCATCTTCCTCTATTTTATATGGGAGGCTTGCCACAGCATGGCTTGACAAGTGGTGCATAGTTCTGCATGTGGAATTTGAACCCGTGAACCCCAGGCGGCTGAAGCAGAATGTGCGAACTTAACCACTGCACCACCAGGCGGGCCCCTAAAGACATGTATTTTTAAATTACCATTGTGATAGACAAAATAACAGCCCCCCAAAATGTCCACAGGCTAATCCCTGGAACCAGTGGATATGTTACCTTGCATGGTAAAAACAACTTTGCAGATGTAGTTAAAGACCTTGATATGGGGAGATCGTCCTGGGTTATCCCAATGTAATCACAGGGTTCTTATAAAAGAGAGACAAAGGGATAAGTCAGAGAAGAAGATGAGACAATAGCAATAGAGGTTGGACTGATGCGGGTCCACATCAAGGAATGCAGGCAGCCTCTAGAAGTTGTAAAAGGCGAGAACACAGATTTTCCTTTAGAGCCTCAAGGAGGAACAGAATCTTGCCAATCCATTTTAGACTTCTGACACCCAGAAATGTAAGAGAGTCAGTGTGTCTTCCTTTAAGCCACTAAATTTATAGTAACTTGTTACAACAGCCACAGGAAACTTACACAACCATATTTGGCATTTTTTAATAAAAGAATGAATTTTGCTGTCACATTTCTAGGAAAATATTATAGAGTTTAATATTTGTGACAAAATAACTAGAGATACCATGATAGATAAATTGGTTTTATCTAACTTAATTTAATAAATGCTTAGACCATCTCTATCAGTCATATAAATAAACATCCAATTTGTACCATTTTCCCCCATTTTGAAGAAGAAATAGGAGAAACAAAGACACTGTCCGGCCTTTAAAAGGGTAGCTTTCCAATGGCCTATTCCTCTCTCCACCTCTAATAGTAATAAAAGATTTTCCTTTAAAATGAGGGCAAAATTTCTTGATCCATTGGGGAAAAAATAAAAGTCTTTGTATATGACCACTTATTTCTTTAAAACTAGTGTAACAGCCTCTCATGAGCACAGTAAATGCATAAATATGTCTTGGCAAAGGAGCAGAGGCTGGTGGTTCTTTCTTCAAAGAAGACTTGCATTCATTGCAACGACACTAAAATATTGTGTACCCTCTTACAGCTGAGATAACAATGTTTTAAATATGTATGGAAAAACCCTTTGAACATGTATAGCAGGAAAGGTATCACAGTCACAAGAGCAGACAGCATTCAATCCTGAAGCGCTTTGAGTTTAGTCAATGAAAAAGAGAAGAGATTTTAAAATCTCTTCTTGAAGGTATGGGGATATTTTTTAGGGCAGCATTGGAAAATGTTAGAATGTTGACACAAGTGAACAAAGATGAGATAATTCATTGCTACTGGTTAGAGGAATAAAAGGTTGTCTATGAAGAGGAGCAAATGTATTTCTCAAAATGAGTAACAACTCTAAAATTGTGTAGTCAAATTGGTAATCATGACCGGAACTAATTGCAGGGAATAGACAAAAAATCAGTAGTAATATTCTGAAGGGCTACTCCATTTTTCTGTTTTTTTCCTACTATTTTAAGTACATCAGTGTATTAAACTTTTACAACTTTACTTTTACAGCAAATTTACTGTTTCCCCACAGAGGAGCGCCCTTACATTTCTGCAAGAGGAGAATCACCTCTCTCCTATAGCTAAAGGAATAATTGATCTTTAAGGTCCTTTCCGCAATCAACATTCTAAGGTACCAGTTAAGCAAAGAGCATCTCAATTGAACTACATGATCCTGGTCAAAAAGTACAGTTTGGGAGAGTAAATTCAGGACAGGCTTAGCCATGTGAACTCTTTTGCAAGTATTTACCCTAGAAAATGGCCCCTCCTTTTGTCCCTGGTCCTTACTAGAAAGAAATGTAGAAATAATTAGGACGTTTAGAATAAATGCGGAATTCACATGGAAACCAATTTTTAGAAAGAGGGGAAAAAAACTCCAAAATTTTAAATCAGTATAGCACCATTAGAAAAACTGCAACCCTGAAAGAATTATAGATCAATTATTGGGAATTCTTTTACTTCAGATGAGCATATGCATGTGAAATACAGGAGAATCAACCAAGCTGCTAAAGATAATGCTTTACAAAACACTTTTACCTACATTATTTCGAGTGATTCCAATAACCACCTTCTTAACATATATTACTAAACCTAAATAAACTGAGGCACAAAGAATCTAATCCAACGTCACATATCAAGTAACTGTAAAACTCCAGAGGGAAATCTATGTCTTTGGACTAATTTTCAAATTTCATTTATTTATTTGTTTTACTAGTAGGCTGTCTTGATCTTGTGGGACATAGCCAGTGCCGCCAAATTAAAATGCCAAAATGACCATGCAATCCCAAAGCTGCTAACCCTTACAGAAATATAGTGAGAAAAATTAAACAAAAAGGGTGAAAATATTTTTAATATTACAGTGCCTAATATAGTAGCCCAATTATTAGATGGACTCAAGGTCAGAAACTGAAAATTAGATTGAATAATAAAGACAAGTTGGGGCTGGCCCCGTGGCCGAGTGGTTAAGTCCGTGCGCTCCGCTGCAGGCAGCCCAATGTTTCGTCAGTTCGAATCCTGGGCGCGGACATGGCACTGCTCATCAGACCACGCTGAGGCAGCGTCCCACATGCCACAACTAGAGGAACCCACAACGAAGAATACACAACTATGTACCGGGGGGGCTTTGGGGAGAAAAAGGAAAAAATAAAATCTTTAAAAAAAAAAATATATAAAGACAAGTTATTTTTTCATAGGTGACCTGAGAAGAATGCTATATTCTGATATCACAAACAGCTCTACGGTATGCCTCATCCATGGCATTGATAATGACATTGAAAAATGAAAAACAACAAAAAAGTTCATTTTCTGGAAGGACATACTCTATTGAGTCAGCTTTATGCTCTGTTATTAATATTTCATTGGAAGGTGGGATGGATCAGTCGTGGAAAGTTTTGCTGTGAGCCAACATCAAACCTGCCAGGTGATGTTTAGTGATCAGGGAACTTCACAGAAGGAGTGGAAACTATGACTGGGGTTGGAGGAGAACTAGATCCTTTAGAAATACAGTTCCTTAATCCATTTTGTCTCCATTCATAGTCAAGATCAATAAAGACGACTGCCACAACCAGTTTGACTCAACCAGTTTTAAAATAAACACTTGATTCTAAAAATACTTACAGAAAGAGCCTGCCAATTACTTTTTTTAAAAGAGGGAGAAAGAAATTAAAAGGATCATTTGATAGGAAAGCATTGCAATAATTATCGCAATGCATATCATTATCTTTTTTCATTACTAATCACTCTTCATCCTGGCTGGTTCACTTAAGTGGCTATTTTCAATCACTACATTTTTTTCAAATTTAATTTAAGTAAATGTAGTGATGTCAATTATAAGCAGTGAATCAGAGAAAACCTAATGATTATAGATAATGCAGTTCTCCTGGTTATTTGCTCTAGGAGAATGTGCTAAAACTTTATGAAAAGGAAAGCACAAAGCCAAAAGGCACTGAACATGAGTATGGTGATATCATTTCTCCTTTCAAGTCCCATGTGTGAACATTGATTAAATACCCAGAGTGTACTAGCATCTGGTCAGAATATGTAAAATTTCAGTTTTTAACAGAAAGGACATTGAATAAGAGCCACAAAGTATCTAAGTCACAGAAATTATTGGTCCTGAGCTTTCATTTCTAAAAGTAAAAGTAGTTAAAAATGTCTACTGGGTATGGTATTTGAGTTTAGTCAATGAAAAAGAGAAGAGATTTTAAAATCTCTTCTTGAAGGTATGGGGATATTTTTTAGGGCAGCATTGGAAAATGTTAGAATGTTGACACAAGTGAACAAAGATGAGATAATTCATTGCTACTGGTTAGAGGAATAAAAGGTTGTCTATGAAGAGGATATTACATTAGTGTAAGGATATTACATTAGTTACCATTAGTATACGATATTACTTGTTAATAAGGGGATCTGGTATAGTATTGAGCTGAATTTTCTAGTTATAAAAAGAATTCAGGCACTGACCTTAGTCACCATAGCGATTCTCCATTCTTCTACTTCAATAACTTGCCTCAAATCTCAACGCAATCATTTGATAAAGAAAGGAATCCTGCTCCCTGGAGTTCCTTTAACATTTTGCCAGAGCTAGGGGTGAGGTTGGCTGGGTCCTCTGTGAGTTAGGCTCATGCATATATGTTGGCCCCAATTTAGGCCCCTCAGTTTACAGGTCATTAATAACCTCGTGTCCACTATATACACAGCTGCAGATCTGATTGTATATCAGCAGTGTATGCTCTCAGAATTGATTTTCTAGTAGAGGCAATACACTTGTATTAGCCCCAGCTGTACTTTCTTTCCCCAGCAAGGAAGCTGACCAGGTTGGAAATGCAATTTGTGGTTCACATCAAGCCAGCAAATATGTTTTGACTCAAGTGCCAACAGAAATGTTTCAATATTCAAGCCCAGGTGGAAAATGCTCTGTAACTGATAATCATTGTCTGCCAGGAGCTCAGGAGGGGAGAGTAATTGCAAATACACCACACAACTTACTTATCATTCCCGCTGAGAACCCAAATTGTTATGCTGATCTTACTTTTATATTCTTTTAGTCAGTTGAACCTACCAGTAATTTCATGAAGTAACCAACTAACCAGCAAAAGTCAAGAGGGATCTCTGAAAATACTGAAAAACTAATCATGGAATCTTTGAAACATTGATTTAACATTCCAAAAAAAAAAAAAAATAATCTAGAGATATATAGCCTTAATTTTTTCTTAGAAATATTAGGAAAGAACAATATCCAGTTCTGATTAAGTTGAAAGAACAATCGAATTTAGTCCTAAAGGTTACTACTTCATTAACAATACAGTCAACCCTTGGTATCCACTGTGGATTGGTTGCAAGACCCCCCATGGATATCAAAATCCGTGAATATTCAAGTCCTATATGTAAAATGGCGTAGTGTTTGCATATAATCTATGCACATCCTCCCATATACTTTAAATCATCTCCAGATTACTTATAATACCTAATACAACGTAAATGCAATGTAAATAGTTCTTATGCTATATTGCTTAGAGAATGAAGACAAGAAAAAGACTCTGTGCATGTTTAGTACAGATGCAACCATCTAGGCCTTTGGATTCCTCAGATGTGGAACTTGCAGATGTGGAGCTGACTGTATTAGCATTACTAAATCTTTATTCTTGGTGTGTGTGTGGTTTTGTGTGTGTGTGTGCTTTTTCAAAGTTCAGATCAAAAGAGCACACATTACAGTCAAATAAAGTATTATAATTTCATTCTAAAGATTTATCTAGAATTCTTAGGGATAAAAGTAGTATTACCATGTAATATATATAGTACATAGTAGTATATTCTATGTATAAACATGTATATACACGTAGTATACAAAGTACATAGTAACACCACATAGTATTACTATGTCTTATAAAATTATACAGTCTGAAGTGGAGGAATATATCCACCACCTAAGTATAGTTTTCCAAATATAAATTATTACTGTACAAAAATATAGTTAATAAAAATAATTTTACATGCCTATTTTAATTTAAATTTGGGCAAGAGAATAGAAAATGGTGTTTTGTTTAAAAATAAATGAGACTATTGGGGATTTAAAGCCTTCTCTTCCTTCTTCCTTTGTTGCAACCCATATAAGGAGTTGCTCTGTGTTTTATTTTCCAGACATCCATTTTTTTTCAACCTCCACAGCCCCATAAATTTGCTCAAGGCAAATAAGGTCTTTGTACATCCAAACAGACCTCATTCCCAGATTTCACCCCTAAGGCCATCATGCTTAAAATCTGCAGTCTGAAGGCCTAAAGAATTTGCCAGTACCACAGTTCATTTACATGAATGATTAGATCAAAAATATAACCTAAAATTTTGTATCTTGTCTCTGATGACAATGATGACAAGAAAGCAATAAAAGCATATTCAGCAGAAAAAACTAGAAAATATGCAAATAATGCTAGTTGCATTAGGGTTTCTTTTTCCTTATTTTCTATTTTTTTAATATGGATGTATTACATTTACAATGAAAATGTTACATCATAGTTTCTAAATATTAGTCTTAAAAATATAAGTCATTTGATATGGTTTACTCTTTTTAAATCATTCTCTCAAGAAGATAAGCTAGTCCTAGCCTGCTACTCCCAAACTAAGGTAACTAAAACACCTTAAAAGGGTTTCAAGAAGGAGAGCATGTCAAAATCCATCCGGTGAAGCAGAAATGTTCATAAGAAGTGGCAAGATTAGTTCCTTCTTAAAGACCACACGTCTTACAATTTTTTACTAAATATATGTTGTAATTTCATGACAAGAAAGTTATATATTAAGGTTGAATCATGGCAACTTTTTTCTTTTTGTCAATCCTATGATGAATAACATGAAATGAATATTCCCAGAATTAGTTTAGGTATAGGTTCTCTCAACTCTCAGGTGGTAACACATATGCCCCAGGCAATGTGGCAAACTTTTCAGTTAGGATATTTTTGAAATTAGCCTCTAGAAATTGATGACTTCCTGAATGATGTTAGCTATGATGAAGTTAGAAACGAGGCCTGAAGTTCACCACCAATATTCTCAACAGCTCAAATCAATATATTTATTGGATAACTCTTGTGAGCAGATAATTTCCTAGCTGCTAGGGACATAAAGAAGTGTAAGACACAGATCTTGTTCTACTTGCTGTCCATTTGGGAATTGTATCAACTAGGCTGTTTTCATTTGTATGAATTAGAAAACTCAAAATGGCTTAAAAATTAAGATAATTTATTGAGTAACTTCAATGGAGAACATAAAGGCAAACAGATTTCAATTTTGATCAGGGATCTAGGTTGGCTTAATTCCCATATTGCCTTTCTTCATAGTGGTAAAATGGCTGCAGTGGTTCCAGGTTCATATCTTCACACCACAAGAAAGAGGTCTCCTGTATATCCACTATCAAACAAAGTCCTATTTGGATGTGATTTGACCAAATCAAAAAAATCACTGTGGCTATGAGAACATCATGTACTGATCTGCTCAGGCTTCAGTTACTGTCTATCTTTGAACCAATCAATGAGATTATCCTCACTGGCAAATATTAATCTGGGTCAACCACTGGAGCTGGGGAGGGAGTTAATATCACCCATATCCCAAGGATACCGTACAAAAGCAGAAGGCTGGAATACATTCTGGGGAGGAAACTACAAGTTTTACTAGAGTGGTCAATGCAGTAATAATGAAAAATAGTAACAATAGAGGTCAATAAAGTGATGTCATAAAAATAATTGTGAACAATTTTAGAGCGTAATGTCTTACACATGTTTGGTTTTTATAAATATTTGTTGAGTTATGCATTGAATTTAATTCACAATCAATTGCTAAAATAATAAATAAAATAAGTATTTTATAGTTCAGAAAGATAAAAGAATAACTGTGGGCTGTGTTGTTCTGTAAAGGCATCTGAAAAAGTTGTTAAAGAGACTAAGAGTAAAGATATTTTGGCTTGGGTAATTGAGGAGTAAGGCACTCTAGTGGAATAAATGGCTTGAGCAAGGAGAAGCGTGAATTACAGAATATGTTTTCTATATTTTCTAGAATAGTCTAATCTTAGATGATAAGATGCAGTGCCTTAATCACGTCTTATCTTTTCCAAGTCCCTAAGTACACAGACTTCTATTGTTGCGAGACTCTGCATTAACCATTAACTGAAGCTTGTAGGTTTGCTGCAATTACACTTTCTTACCAAGATTGAATTAAATTTAAAAGTTTTACATAAACACATACACACACAATTTTCTATTTTTACAATAGTTTCAAACGAGATTTGGCAGCATAGTCACATAAGCCATCCCAAGTAACAATTGTATCCAGACAATATAGTAGATATACTGAATATTATTTTATTTAAAATCTTCCACTCAAGAAAATTTGTGACTCTCTAGACCAGGGACTTCCACACAGATTAGGCCACCTTACAGTTTACTTTTGTTGTTTTTCTAAAACACTTTGGCTATGAAAATTGCAAGACTATGTTGCTCAATGTATTTTAAATTGGAAAGTTCATTCTAGGTAACATTATCTCAGAAAATCTTGTCAAGTTGAGTCTGTCTGTCAAGTTTCTCTTTTCTATTTATTGACACATCAAAAGGAAATGGCAAAACCTACGGCTGCTATTCTCTGACTTCACCATTTAATATTATTCCTTCTTACACAAACCAATGTTAAAAAAGTCACCAGCTCTCAATTAGAAAATAATCGTTAATTGACTCCCCAAATAGGCTCTTCTGAAAAAATTAAGATAAATCTCTAAGTTCTGGATTAACTACAGTCTAACTATAAGGACTCCTCAACAACAGGCTCTTCATTTGGTATAACTCATTCAGAGGGAATGAGAATTAGAAGGAAATAAGTTTTCATAGCTCATCAAGAAAACGACATCACTCTCAAAGTAATACCCAAGATAGTTTATCCAGTCCTCCATTCATTTATTAAGCAGATTCTTTTTGAAGCTTACTTTCAAAAGTAAGCTTTTGACATCATGATGTGCCAGACACCTTGCAAAATATTGGGTGAACAACAAAACTAAGACTGATATCATTTCTGCTCCAACACAGATGAGTTGGATTGGGAAAGACAAACAAATAGGCAATAACAATGCCAGCAGATGTATGAAATAATGGGAACATACAGAATGGGCATTTAACTTGGAATATAGAATTAAAGGAGCTACCTTAGAAATTTTTTTAAATCCCTAAGTTGAGAATTAAATGATGATTGAAGATAGACCAATCAAGGAAAAAAGATAATTGTATCAGAAAGAAGGAACAGAATTTGCAAAGTCCTAGAGGCATGGTAAAATCAGGAAACTTCCAGAACCTAGAAGACTTCACAAAAGGGAGCCAGCCAGTCTTTCATGATATTCAGGGGTTTATTACCTGATATATTAAAAATAAATAAAACTAAATAACCATACCAGGGATGTAGAGAACACCCAACTCTTCCTTATCCCACTGGCTAGCGTAGCTGGGGCTCTTTACTGCTGAAGTAATCTTCATTGGTTCAAGAAATAAAAGAAAACAGACTATAACTGTTTAGGAAAGGATCCAAGCTTGGGCAAATACTAAAGGATGGCAACAGAGCCACATTTGCAATCACCTACTAACCAAAGGAATCAAGTCCTGTTAGTGTTCTCTCAATTCTAACGCAAAAATTGAGAGATACAGACTACCTACAAACACATTGAAAACAATGAGCTGATTCATTCCATTAAAACACTGGAACCCCTAGAGAATCACTGAGCCAGCCCACCAACCAACAGTTAGATTAGTCTGAGTCTTGTGCCAAACCTTGTTAGCTCTCAAAAAAGAAAGAATGAGTCTTCTTTTCTTTGCTAATATTTTGAATCACAAAATTATATAGAAACTACCAAATTTCTTTTAAAAATTAAGTATCTTAAGTTTTTAAAAGTTGACCTCAACATTAAAATTATTTTCAGAATAAAATAATTCCATTGTAAGGCAAAAAGGAAACATCTCTCTTTGTCTTTATTGAACAAAAAAAAATAAGATGATAGACTGAGATATAATTGAGGTTTAATTTTGAGTTTCAGTTATCTCATTTTAAAGCTCTCAATACTTCAAATTTATTTTTGATATATAAACATGCAGTTATTAAAAATAACATTATCAAGTAAGATGTCTTCATAAACTTACCTTACCTCATGGAAGTAGACCAAGTTACATTTAACAGTGTGCTTAGCTTCCGAGAAGTGATTGTTAAATTTGAGAACTTTTGCAAATGGTTGACATCAGTCATGGTGGAAGTATTTACACCATGGAAATTGGCAAATTCTACAAAATCAGAGTTCCCTCCCCACCCCAAAAGCCAGATGTTATACATGACCAGCACATCACTGGTTACATTCATGGAGAAGTATAAAAGAAAGCGAATCACTTCAATATTATACAACTGTTTATGAACACACCTATGCTAAGCAAAATAAAAAAAAAATTATTCATAGTATCTTCTTGAGGCCACATTATAAAATTGAATCCAATTGTTTTCTTATTGTAGAAGGCTTCCCCCTACCCAATTATTATGCAATATGGAAAGTAGATGATAACAGTGAAAGCTCAAAAGCTTGATTCTCAGATTTGTTTTTTTCAGAAATTGGCTGTAATTATTCCAGAATTTGTTTTGTGGTTTCAACCTGTGTTTATCTATACTTTAAAAATCAAACTACTTAACTACCTATAAAATATGAGCTTGGGAAAGAACACTTGCCTTTTTTGCCAGCATGCAGAGAAAAATATATATATACATATGTATATTTTATGCATATATAGAAAATCTTCTAAAGCCATAAAATTCTAACTTGGCAGGTCTTCAGATCTCAACGAGTAAGGAAAATCAGGCCAAATCTTAGTAAAGCAATTAAGCAATTTTTAAGCAACAAAGTTTGAAATGACAAGGAAGAGCATATAAAAATTTCCACTAAGTGTCAAGGTCAGTTGAGGAGATAAGGTTACTGCCATTGATTATATGTAATAACCCAAAGCTTAGAAAGCCAGCTATCAACCTCGCCTGGACCTCGGTCAGACAGAAGTGCAACAAACGAGTGATGAGAAAGACTCAAGACTTCACTGCTTTACTTCTGTTCATTCTTCACGAACTAACAGCATGGTTTTGAAATCAAGCTATCAAGGTCAAATCCAATAGAAGTGCACCAATTCTTAGAATGATCAGCTTCAGAAGTTCTCTGGGAGATGAATTACCCCGAAAGTACAATGAATAAAAGTTAAGTGTCTTACTGCCCATAACTTCAAAGGTTCTTTTTGCTACCTGAAGAACTTTAAAGAAGGGCTTTTAAAAACATGATGCATTTAATTAGCCACACCTACACTACAGTACTGACGTTGGACTAAAAAGTCATCTTAATATATACCGATGTTCAAGCGTAAGTCTCTGTAAGACACATTTGGCACCCACTGTCTCATTCCTGTGTTACATCTTGTCAACAAGGAAACGTCCAGGTCCTTGTAGCAGGTCATTATAAATACCAAATAAATACAGGAGTAACCCAGTCTACTAATAAGCTCACCAAAGGCATTCTTCATTTCCGTTACAGTGTTTTTGATCTCTAACATTTCTTTTTGGTTCTTTCTTAGGATTTCCCTCTGTTTACATTGCCCATCTGTTCTTGCGTGCTGTCTACTTTATCCATTAGAGTTCTTAGCTTATTAGTCATAGTTGTTTTAAATTCCCAGTCTGATAATTCCAATATCCCTTCCATGTCTGGCCCTAATGCTTTCTCTGTCTCTTCAAATTGTGGGGGGTTTTGCCTTTAGGGTGCCTTGTAGTTTTTCCTTGATAGCTGGACATGATATACTGGGTAAAAAGAACTGCTGTACATAGGCCTTTAATAACACAGCGGTAAGCTGGGGCAGGAGGGGAAGTGTTCTATAGTCCTATAATTAGGGCTCAGTCTTTCAGGGAGCTGGTGCCCCTGACTGAATTTCACACATGCTTCTCAGTCCTCTCCTCTGCCCGCCTCAGGTGGGACAGGATGGCTACAGTGGGCTAAAGTTAGACATTTCTCTTCTCTCACATGGAATCTAGAGCTGACTAGAGTTGAGATTTCCCTCCTGCCAGCCAAGTCAGTTAGGCTCTGATGAAACCCCAGCAGGATAGGCTCAGGATTAATTACTTTCTCCTGAGGTAGGCCTTCTTCAGGGTGCTTTGAGGTATTTAAAAATGGTTCCTTTTCTCCTTCCCCTGCTAGAAGCAGGAGAGGAGTTTTCTCCAATAATTACTGTGAAAACTTGGTCAAGCTCCTGGAGGTAAAACTCACAATAGTTTTATGTCCCCCTACTCCCACCCCAAGACAGGTCCCCCCGGAGTTTTTAACTCTCAGACTGTCCACACTGCCCTTCTAACAACCTGTCAATTTCAGTTCAGGTTTTCCTACCCTGGCACAGGTTCCCACAGCAGTTTTCACTCGTGGGTCTCTGTGTCCACTTCGGAATCCATGATTCCCTGTATCTGCTTGTCTGCCTCTCCAGTCTTTGGGGGAGTGGCTTGCCCTGTGCCCTCCCCTTTTTTACGGATCCAAGAAGAGTTGCTGATTTTTCAGTCTGTTCCTCTTTTTACTCCTTGTTAGGATAGAGTGGTGACTTCCTAGCTCCTCACACGCAGAACAGGAAAGCAGTGGGGTAACCCAATCGAGAGGTCCTCAGAGATGAAGGGAACACCTACAATTTGACCTATATTCACAATTCAAATATGAATGGCCTTGTAAGGGAAGAGACCCTCCTGGCCTTTGTTGAAATACAATCAGATGTGATTGACAATGGAGGGGAAAGGGTTAACATCAGAAATAAAAATTAAAATTAGTAATAATTGGGGCCAGCCTGGTGGCACTGCAGTTAAGTGCACGTTTCACTTTGGTGGCCTGGGGTTCACTGGTTCAGATCCTGGGTGTGGACATGGCACCGCTCATCAAGCCATGCTGTGGCAGGTGTCCCACATATAAAGTAGAGGAAGATGGGCACAGATGTTAGCTCAGGGCCAGTCTTTCTCAGCAAAAAGAAGATTGGCAGCAGATGTTAGCTCAGGGCTGATCTTCTTCAAAATAAATAAAATTAATAACAGTTATTATATACATACATTATGTTATTTAATCCTTACCACAATCCTATGAAATAGGTATTGTATCTCCATTTAATAGATGAGAAAATGAAGCTTAAAGGTTTTGAGGAAGATCACAGAGATAATAAGCAGAGGAGCCAGGGTTTTCAAATAAACTGAATAAATAAGGACTAAATATAAAGAATTGCTGCTGTAAGATTTTTTAGTAACTTCCTCATGTTTATTATTTTCCTTAGCCCATCTGTTTCCCTATAATTATTAGTAGCAAAGGCCCTTGGAAACCAGAACACATGACCCTTGTTTTGGTTACAATAAGAAATGTTTTTTTGAAGCTTAGGTATTACTCCATAGCCAAGCTTACAGAAAGAGGTCTTCCCAAGACGAAAAGTAGATGATAGAAATCAAGAGGCTAAAAAAAGCAGGCTAATTTCTTAGGGAATATATCAATGAGGCAGAAGAATATGGGATGTTTGTTTGGTCCAGCATATGGAACCTGAGTCCAGGAGTCAAAAGTCCTACATAAGTTCCCCAACATAAACTTTGTACTGTTTCAGCATCTCAATGTATGTTTAAGCTACCAATTTATTTCTTGAATCTGTGCATGTGCCCATTTCTCTAAGTCATTTGTTATCTGTCATACACTCCTGACTAATGTATTTGTTAATGGGATTTCTTGCAATATATTCTTCCTTACAGTCTTGGAGACCTCCTTTACAAAAATATCCCTTCCACCAAGTCTGTTACAGATTCACAACTGAGATATAAACAGACAGGTGGCAAGTAACCCAGAAAGACAGACACTGAACAAAGAACCCTGATTTTCAGAGTCTTGGGTTTAATGTATTTCCAATTAGCCATACTCACTTCCCCTACCCCTTGTCATTACAGCTAATTGTAAGAAAGGCAGGAATGAAGGGTAAGAGAATAAGAGAAAATTACCAAAAGTGACCAATACCTTCTGTATTTTAGGTGCTGTGCTAGACATGTTTATGGACTTTAAATTAATGGTCACAAAGCCCCTCAGACTCCCATCCTGTAATTTCTTTACCTTTATCTTCAGAATTGACTGTAGTTATTTCAACCACGTCTCCCTTGTATAAAAAATATAGGTGGTGTAGCTTCCAGTCAAGATGATATAGTAAGTTTATGCCTTGATGTTCCCTTCTGCTATAAGCACATAGCAGTGATGGGCAAGTTATAAAAGGAGAAAATTAGAAAAGACATAACTGAGATAAAATCAAATATAAATGCTTCTGTGGTCAAGACACAGAACAGAAAACAATGTATGAGACAAGATCTGTAAACTCATAAGCCTTAGAATTCAAAAACAAGAAGAGTTTACAAGAAGTTCCATTCCTGTGATTGGTATGGAGCAGCATGCATAAAGCCAGAGACTAACCCTAAACTATCCACTGGTGGCAAATTGCAGGGGAATTTAGATACACCCAGGGAGTACCGAAAACATATATTTGAGGTCTTGCCACATGAACATGAATTGGTCTAGGTCCTCAGGTGCTAATGGGATAGAAAATAAAAGCTTTGGCCACATCCAAGACTGCATAACAAGTGACATCAGTCTGTGCAATAGATAAAGTTACAGTCACAATGTCTAAAACACCAGGGCACTGGGAGCTACAATTGAATATAGTTGATGATAAACCACTATAAGCCCCCAGTTTCTGTTAGCCTTTTCAAATGGCCATATAGAGATACTGCATTTCTTACTTTCCCTTTGCCTT
Source organism: Equus przewalskii (assembly GCF_037783145.1). Taxonomy (NCBI): domain Eukaryota; kingdom Metazoa; phylum Chordata; class Mammalia; order Perissodactyla; family Equidae; genus Equus; species Equus przewalskii. The sequence continues at coordinate 71,093,293 of NC_091834.1, read as the reverse complement.
TAAGTTCTTAATTAACAGAAACAGTAATTAAATAAAAGTTTCCCTTTATCCTCATAGGATTCTGTATCCTTTCTGTTGGACCACCATGGAAGGAATAGAAAGACAGTTTAGAAAATGACTTAAATAACAGTGTCAGCATTTTTGTGCTGGTTCATTAGTCAATGGAAAAATGCAAATTGAGTGATATAATATACCCAATACATTGGGTTAAAAAATAGAAGTCTCAAAGTAGGAAGTGTTGACTAAAGTATAGAGAAATGGAAACACTCGTACACTGCTGGTGGGAGTGTAAATAGGTCCATTCACTTTAGAGAGTAATCTGGCAACATGTGGTAAAGCTGAAGATGCTCATATTCCAGGATCCAGGGACTCTGCTTCTTGGTATATACATACATGAAGCTCTTGCAAATGTTGACAGTAAAAAATGCTCTTGGCTGGGTTCCTTCAATGTGTGACAGTATTGTTTATAAAGCAGAAAAATTGGAATCAGCTTAGTTATCCATCAGAGGTGAGTGGGTAGGAAAATTATGGTCTACTCGTAAAATAGAAGACTCTCTAAAAGTTAGAATGAGTGAACAAGAGCTGTGTGTATGATCATGGATAAATCTCAAAAGTATTTTGAATTCAGCATGCCATTCATGTAACATTTAAAACTTGCAAAAATTATCATGTTATTTTTAGATAATAGTTTTATAATACATTTATTTTAAAAAAGAAAATAATCTTGCATGGGAATAATAAATACTGAATTCTTGGTAGTTTTTGCTTCTGGGAAGTGAGGGAATTAGGATAATGAGGGATTCCCAGAAGGCCTTAACTACAACTATCATATTTCTTTAGTTTAATGATGTAAAATAAATGTAGTCCAATATTAAAATTTCTTTAGCCTGCGTGTGGGAATGATTGTTAAAATATTCTATATTCTTTTGAAATATTTTATCCTAGGAATGATTAAAGCTGTATTCGTTTTGGGGGGCCTAATTATTCATTATTCTTGCTAACTATCATTTAGTCTTTTGGCCGAGAAAAGTAGTATAAATTTATGATTCAGAATCTGTACTCCAAACTAAAAATGCTTGAATTCAAATCCCAGCTGTATACCTTACCATACTTGTGACATTAAGTAAGTTAACTAATGTTTTAAAGCTTCAGTCTATATGTAAAACTGGGAAAATAATATATCTTACATTCTAGGGCTGTTAAAAGTGCTACATGAGGCAATAAATGAAAACAGCCTCACTTGCCTTTGGAAAGCAGTTTTAAAATGTTAACTAATATTTGATATTAGGAACAATTTAATGCATATTTCAAATTTCCCTCTTTTATCTTTAGCCATAGCAATCTAACGTAGCTTTCTAGTCTCTTTAGAGAAAAGATCTCTTCAATCACATGTACGTATGTCTTCTCCCTTCTCTGAACGCACTCTTCATATCAGCTGACCATTCATCTCACTGTTCCCCAAATGCAATCTCCTAAGTTTAGCCTGAGGCTGTGATCATCCTGTTTCCTCTACATTTAATATCTTTCCCTTCTCCACAGTTTATCCAACTCTTATTTTCCTTTGCAGCCTATATCAAGACCCATTTCCATAATGGGACTTCTAAATCTCTAGGAGATTTGCTCTACACTACACTTTGCTCTAAATAGCCTTGTCTGGAATAAAAACATATTACTATCAATGACCAACAATACTTTCTGTGTTTTACATTTTATGGTACTCTATAGTTTAAAACCACTTTACCTTATGTCACTCATATGACATTCAAGGGAAGATGAGCTACGGTGCAGAGCTAATTTTATATCTGCTGACTCTAAGTTTAATGCTTTCCATCACCTCACCTGTTCAGTACCAAGATATTTTCAAAAAGTTCACCTTTAAAGGTATACCTCACTATGTTTATCAATATTTTCCCAGTATAAGGCTTGTTTGAAAACTGAAAACCACAAGATGTTTTAGTGATAAGCATAAACTGGTTAGTGATAATAAGGATGAACCATCAACTATCGTGTAATGTCTTGCCTGAGCAGGGTGTTCAGAGGCCCTGTTCTGTCCAGATACAACATAATTCAGTTGCCTAAGAGTGGGTAAACATGTAGCAGATGGATTCCATAGACATACTTAGAGAAGGTAAAAGATAGACAATTTTCAAATATATCCATGCTACATGAGTACCTCTGACATAAAGAACAGAACACTCAAGCAGAAAACTCACCCTGCAACCTGATGAGAGGATCCCATATACAAGGATCCTATCCAGAAGCCTCTGACTATCCAAGGAGAACTTTTCACACTGCATCAACTCATAGCCCATAGGGTAAGCATCTCATATCAGTCTGAGAGGAACTAAACCTCTCCCTACATACGCTGTCCCCATCTGTTGGGTTCACATGACCAAAAGCCCTGATCTTGAGGTGTCCTATGGGACTACCGTCAAGGAGATGGGGTGATACAGGCAGGGGAAGATGGGGAGACAGAAATGCACTCTTTCCCTTTCACTGCTGAAATCCTATATAGAGCCTTTGGTTTTAAGGCCTAAACATTGTCTGCTTAATTTAATCAATTCCACGTAGGTGAAGACAGACATCAGAAATTTCAGCAAGGAAACTACAAATTTCCATCACCAACAAGGTCCTACCCAGGATTATTATTCTTAATAATATCCAGTCCTTATTCTGCTTTATGTTGTTGTTTGTCTAAATCAAAGTGCTTGCTTCCTTATATTTCTGGTTGGTTTGAAAGTTACTCAACAATAAATCATGTGCCTTATATTTCTTTCATATTTCTAATATTGCTAATGTAAAATCAGTTTAAAATGTATGAAATTTTTAAATCTTTATTTTCTTTATTCAACTTTGGCTTAGGAAGAGCATGGTAATTTTTAATGTCAAAATGTGTTACTAATCGCTAATTTGTGATAATTAGGGGGGTGACAGGGGAAAAGAGAAAATAAGTGGATACCAGGTTGAATCCATGTCCCAGTGAAAGGGATAAAATAAACAATAGGGAAGAAAAGGAGAATAGGTATGTCAGGAGAAAAGAAAGAAATAAAGAGTAGTTTAGTCAACCAGAATTGACTACAAAAATGGATACAGCCAGGTTAGATGTAAATACAGACTGAAAAGTTGTGAAATACTGTGTAGGTAAATTATTCATCTTGAAACAGGAAAAATGGATCCAGTTATGTCTAACATCCATATAGGTAGTTGAACACTCCCAATAAGTTAACAAAGCTTTCTAAACAATAGATCTCTGTAAAAAATGTCAGAGATTGTAATGGTGATGAAGACATTATGTGTGTAAATGGGAAGCATTACTGTTAGGACTACTTGGAGTGCAAACATCTAGCAGAATAGGCTTTTCTTGACATTCATGGATTAAAATCATGGTAAAGATAAGAAAATAAATTGGAGTTTTAGGGATCCACAAAAATTCTGGACTGAAATTGCTTACCCTTGAGAGTCTAGACAGAACTATACAGAACTAAAAATAATCTAAAATTTGCTTTAGAATACATACTTTAGAATATATGCTTAAATTACATAAGTACGCAATTTTCCAATCTTGTTCATGCATTTTTAGTTTGTAATTTATGATTCTTCTTTCCATGTTATTCAGAGTGTGATGATATTTACAACTCACTGCTATAGAAGAAGCAGAGAGAAGTGGCAAATGGTTATAATTTTAAGTTATCAAAGAAGCTTCACCCATCTCCATTCTCATCTTATTTTGAGTCTCTGGTTTAGGTATAAGAACGATTAAAAAAAAAAAACACATTAAATTAGTATGGTGTAGTGAATGGAACCATTTTTAAAAATTAAGGGACTTGAATCCTAATGTATGTCCACACTTATTTCCTGGGGTCCAAAGCCTCAAATAAAGACTTCAATGAATGGGAACTCAAGGACACTATAAATAGACCCACATCTTTCTCAAGAATGTTAACATTATCTACATTCCATGGTAATGACCATAAGCATCCCTGGGAGTTGCTGGACTCAGCTTTTTGCAAGGTTTCAAGAGTAAAGTTATAAAGGCTGACTCCATTATGAAGGAGGCCAATGACTTCAAAAATATGAAACTATCCGTGGTGCTGAATTTCTCATCTCAACATCTGATTCACCAGGGATGATGACCTGGAGAACCAGGAATGAAGAGGTTGAATGTTCAGAAGTTAACAAATAAAAAACTATTACTATTTATGAGAATTTATGTAGAAATATGGTCAAAGATTAAATAGTAAAGACAGATTGGAGCATATGGTAAAATAAATTCCTTCAATACTAGGGCAATAATTTTTTCTGTACAATCTTGAGAGTTAGCAAATTATTTTCTGAAAAGAGGTATAGCATGATAAAAGTAGTATTTTAAGGCTGTTAATTTACGTTGATATGTATTACAAATAGTGAGAATTATTTTTAAATCACAGAATCCACAAGAATGTAACCTACTACTTTCATTAGGATCTTTGTACATGTCAGTCTTTGTCCCTAATGAGTCAATAATAGCCTAAAAGAATCACAAATGCTGGATCTTACATATAATACTTTTCAATAGCCTCCATGCAGCAGAATTAGTATAAATTGAGCCTTCCCTGGAATTCATCCACAAATGTTAAGTTTACAAATTATTCATTTTAATGATATTCTTACCTATGAGTTCCCAGATTACATATGACCAAAGACACTTGTACTCAAAGGTATTGAAAGTATCCACAGTGGTTTTATGGAATCATTACAAGTTGCTCAAGAGTGTATTGACTGAAACAAAGATTAATGAGGATAAAGACAGATAAATAGATATAAATATGGATGTATATACAGAATGTTCCTTACAAACAAAAGGAGTAAACTATCCATTTACTTTTTATCGTTGCTTAACTAAACTTGGATAAAAACCAAGAGACTCTGGTAAGGTTAAGAAATAATGATCAAGAATATCTCTTTCTCGGAAAAAAATCCTCTGTTATCTAATGACATTTTTCCTTTAGCTTTAGAATACTTTATAACTAAGTCTTTGGGGAGAAACTCTCAATTTGAAGAAAATTTTCTTTTCTCATGTAAAATTGAATAGTAAATCAACCAATCTAGGCACTGTGAGGATGACGTGATGTCCTTAATATTTTTCATATAATGATATGTATGTATGATAAGAAATTCATCTTTGCTAAATTTCAAGTTTTCTTTCAGAAGATAAAAGTCTGATTTGGGCAACGTTCCCAGAAGTTCCTTTGGAGGAAAAATGACACATTTCAAAACTGCAGAGTTCCAGTTGTATTTGGTTAAAATAATCATTTTGGAATGGTGATTTTCTGTGTCTGTGTTTAAAGAACCATTTTGTGAACTTGAGTTCAGATTTGAGAAATGGAAAATTATATGGACTCCAAGCTGTGTAAAGTTACAACTAATAATAAGCATAAGTGTTGAGTATAACATCAATCAAACGTACTCACATGTCCTTATTTGAGTTTAGGACAGTACTCTCCTCACTGAAAATAATGAAAAGCACATAACTAGGTAGCACAACTGGATTTAAGACAAATATGCCACTAAAAAATACCTACTTCTACCCTGAAGCAGAAAGTAATGTCTTCTTAAAAACAAAATTCTTTTATGGCAACAAGATGTACAATTATAATATGGTCTTAGTTGCTATATCTACTTCTGTGAGTGAATTAAGTGAGACAGAAATGATCCCAGAAGAAATATAAGGATTGAGTCTGGTAATGGTGAAAAATGTAATTTTCTTTCTACACGACACTAGCATTTTTCAAAGAAAAGACAATATTGAAATATTTGTCAATGATAAACAATGTTACTTTAAATTCAGCATTTGACCCAATATCGTTTTCTTTAAAGTTGCATAGAGAGTCAAACATTTCCTAGAGAAAGCATAAGTAAAATACTAGGAACACGCTTAAAGGCCTTTACTCTTCAGATATAAAAGCCATTTAGAATGTATTATTAAACTTTGACCTCTTAACAGGTTCCAAATAAAACAAAATGGCAAGACATTAGATTCATTTCTATACCCACTTAATCAAAATTCAGTCAAAATTCTATTCTCCATTGCCAAGAGAAAAATCTTGAAAAAAAAAGAGTGCATAAGTCATAATTTCTTAATGAACTCTTGGCTCCTGGGATATAGTTTTAAAAACAAAAAAAAAAGGGGCTGGCCCCGTGGCCGAGTGGTTAGGTTCACGCGCTCCGCTGCAGGCGGCCCAGTGTTTCGTTGGTTCGAATCCTGGGCGCGGACATGGCACTGCTCATCAAACTACGCTGAGGCAGCGTCCCACATGCCACAACTAGAAGGACCCACAACGAGGAATATACAACTATGTACTGGGGGTCTTTGGGAAGAAAAAGGAAAAAAATAAAATCTTTAAAAAAAAAAAGAAAAGACAAAAAAACACAAAAAAAGGCAGCTCAGAGGAAGATAGAGTTAGATGAAACTTCATAGTACTAACAGTGCTTAGCCTTTCTGTTAGGGATTCTGGCCCAATATTAGTGATGCTTTTTTTCAACTGCAAAATAAAGATATTATGGACACTGAAAGAGAAACTTTGAGTTCAACTTCTTTGTTTGAAACAACGGCCAAAATAATTATACTCTATACATTTTTCTCTACTGTACACAGGTAACACAATCAAAACATTAACTGTAGGGCCAGCCCCAGTGGCCTAGTCGTTAAGTTTGGTGCATTCTGCTTTGGCAGCCCAGGTTGGGTCCCCAGGCGCAGACCTATACTGCTCTCTTAGTGGCCATGATGTGTTGGCAGCCACATGCTGAAAAACAAAGGAAGATTGGCGTGGATGTTAGCTCAAGGCGAATCTTCCTCAGCCAAAAAACAAATGGTTAATTATAGACCCTCATACCTCACTCAAAAGATTTTTCCCCCAAACTCAACCCCAGCACCAATTCTACTAAAAATATAGACTAACATGAAGATCAAGTTTTAAATGTATATTTGCTCAATTTTATTATTTTCAAAATAAAAAATATATACCTTGTTTCAAAGCAAATTTGGCTTTCGTGATTTTATAGTTGTCAAAAATTAATTTGAGTTGTTTATTTTCTTTTCCGTGCTGTGCTGCAAATCTTTGAAATATATTTTTTCAATCTTTCTAATAGCTAGTATATCTGCAAAAGGTCAATAAATATCAGTTTAGAAGCCTTGTCAGTACAGTCTAAAAATATTCTGTACTTTCATCTTCTTGGTAAGCTCTAATAGTGACAGAAAAATCTATTTCTTAGTGAAATTCCAAATGGAGATATTTTGGTGACTATTTATACTGGAGTCCAATTACACCACATTCTATTTAGAGCTAAACTTGGTATAAGTGAAATATGTCATGAACAGTATGATGGCTGAACAAACTTTTATGTGCCTTGCCCCGAAGGAAATAAAAAATGAGTAAGATAAAGTCACTGTTCTCAAAGTGTTTAAAATATTCTAAAGACATAAGAGAAGTACAGATAATTGAAAATAATAATGTTAATTTCATTATAGAGTGTTTTCACCTATAACGCCCAAGCATTTTAGACATGGCAATAGCAAGATTTCTTTGTGTTCCTATAAATATTGAGATACATTTCAAACATCCCTAGGAGTGGAATAAAATAGTGGTCATCATTTTTTGTGTTTTGAAATCATTTTCAAATTACTGGAAAAACCAAGGAGAATTTTTACTCAACTTTATTCATTTTTCTTCACCACTCTTCTCCCCAAATAAGATATTAATATTTTCTTTTTTTTTTTTTGAGGAAGATTAGCCCTGAGCTAACATCCACTGCCAATCCTCCTCTTTTTGCTGAGGAAGATTGGCCCTGAGCTAACATCAGTGCCCATCTTCTTCTATTTTATATGTGGGATGCCTGCCACAGCATGGCTTGATAAAGAATGCATAGCTCTGAGCCCAGGATGCAAACCCAGGTACCCCAGGCGATCAAAGCAAAGCATGCAGACTGAACCACTGGCTCCACTGGGCCAGCCCCAAGACATTAATTTTAATGGGAACACTTTACTAAACAGCAATTCATTTATTATATTACTGCTTATCCTCTTTTATTAGTATTTTAGTTTACAAATGTACACTTTGGTTTTTGAAACATTTCTTGAAATCATTTAAGTGAAAACATGCTAAGAGATTTTCGTCTTCAACCGAGATATTCATGACCATCCAGAGGATAATGCATACCAATATGTCAACTAGATAAATCCACTAAAAATGAATACCATATGAATACTATGTCATCTATATATCCACATTGTGGAAACTGGATCATTGAAAGCTTTTTAATGAAACTCCTTGAAGTGGATAAAAGTTAGTGGGTTTTTTTCTCCTCCTTTTCATCATGAGATGACCTTATAATTTCCAAGATTTGTTGGTTTATTCAGAGCAAAATAAGTCCATTTTTTCCAATTTCACTTTTGATTTCAGCCAGGAAATTATTTTTCCTTAGGGAGATTGTGTGTATATTTTTTGCTAAATAATCAGAAGTTAAAACGTTGAGCAGTTAACATAGGGCAGAGACTGTGGATTATCTCGTTGAACTCTGAGAACCAGCCTATGCATTTCTCTCCCTATTCTAAACGTGAAGAAATTGAGACTTAGCAACAAATTGCAGATGCGGGATTGGTGCCCAGGCCATCTGAGACCTGAGTCAACACTCTTAATCAATATAATGTAACACTTCCCAAAAGACATAAACATCTTAATTTAACAAGTTTTGACCATTTGCCAATATACCACAGAGGAATAGGCCTTGCTCATATATCACTAGGTAAGAAATGTTGCTTACTTCGTGTATACAATTGCTGTAGACTCTAACCAATCCAGGTAAACTGGTAAAAGATTACTTGGAATGTTAAAAATTTTTAGTTGAGAAGAACAGGACCTACATCACAATATCTATATCTTATAGTTTTATACTATATAACTTAAATACGCACACATACAAACATGTATAATAAAATTAAAAAACACAAAATTAAAAAAACGTGAGCTGTGGTTCTGTTCTGAATCACAAATCCCATTACTGGCCAGAGAAGCTTATAAAAAGTCTTGCCTGCTCCCTAATGGACACTTCTTTGTGATAGCTGTTTCTACGCTATGCCCTGACCCACCTCAGTATATCACACCAGTCCGTGGCTCAGCGCCATCTCTGCCAGGTCACACAGATCTGGTTACTCTGTCATATCAGGTCACATACGCTAACTACAGTGCAGTATCTTTCTGCAGCTTTGTAAAAGCTCAAAATTAAATCTTTAAATGCAGGTTTCAAGTATTTATATTCCTATTTGAAGACTCATACAAATGCAAAACTTTCAGGGTTGGCTATTTTCCAACTCGAATCTTAAAAAAATACTTATGATAAAAATACTTTTTCTGTGCACAGTTGCAGTGAAAAAGGTTTTATAAATCTTCCCGGACTGGGGATGTAAGAGAACAAATTCCACATTGAATATTACCTGAGAGTTCCACAGTGTGCTCAGCTCAAGGGCCGTGACAACCTAGTTGCTGTAATCATTGTAAGGTTTGTCGCAAATAGCATGTTGTTTACAGTAATGAAACTTCTGAGTGTCCTTCCTTGACTGTTCTAGCTAAAGTCTTTCCCTTCAGTCAGTTCCTAGTTTCCAAAGGGCGTATATTTGCTTGACTTCTGTGCATCTCCTCCACTAGACTCTAAGCTCCATTGGCTATGCTATTATTATTATGCTCCCAGTGTTCAACCTAGTGCCCATTCTCTAACATTGTTTGAGGATTAGAGAAAGAATGAACAAATCTTGCCACTTTCGGTTCTATATTCCACAGTGAAGTCACAGTTGTATTTCTGAAATGCAAGTTAAATTATTGACTTAGCTTAAACCTTTCCAGTAGCCTCCTACTTCCAAGGTAGAGCCTAAAACTCTTCAGAAAATATGCAAAATCCTTGACTACTGAGCCTGACCCTATCTCCAGCCTCCTTTTGTTCCATTTCTGCACTCAATCTCTGCTCCATGAGTCCAGAAACAATGGGAGTTCCCTAAATGTTACAAATTTCCATATTTTCCCAGATTTTGGACATGCTATTTCATACACCTTAAAAACTCCGCTCTCTACCCAATCCTTACCCCTGAAGTGTGACTAGCGTATGTCTACTCCTTCTTTAAGCAGTTATTCCAGGGTTCTGTGTAATTTTTCAGTGATGTCTTTCCTAATATTCCCAAATACAATTAATTCTCCTTTGCCTGTGCTCTCATTGCATTTTGTCCATACTCTCATTATAGTGATTATTATATAGTATTCATTATTTACTTTAGCTTCTGCTTTCCTATTGTGACTACATAATCATTTTATGGTCAGGAGTTGTAGGTTTCATCTATGTGTTATCAGTATTTGACAGAGTGCTTATATTAAAGAAGATTTGTTACTGCCCAAGGAGGGGCCCTCTGCTTGCACGAGGCATGCCAATAGTCAGGAGGCAAGGTGGTAGGAGAGAAACGTTTTCTTTATTACAGCTTGCTAGCAAGAGGGAAGATGGCCAATTCATGTCCGAAAGAACCATCTTACAGAACAAAGACTACCAGCCAGTTATATACCAGACTGGTCTCCAGGTAGGGGAGGTGGCTGGGGTCTGGGTGGGGCCTCCATCTGATCTCTGGGTTGGGGTAGAAATCTGGTCCCAGTTCCTGATAGCCCTTTGTTTTATTGGATATGCACCAGAGAATGGAGCAATCTTATCCCCTGATCTTTCAGTTGTCATTGATGATGGCTATCAGCATAGGCTTTCTACCCGGGGTCATCACATTCCTAGAGAACTCAAAAGAACAAAGTTATCATCTTAAAGCAGCTGAGAGGGGCCACAAAATCTACAGAGCATGTCTGGGCTAGTTAGTCAGAGGTCATTTAAAGTTACAATAGGGTTTCTTTTCTACAATACGACTTCCCTTATGTCAACCTTGTGTTGAGCTGGTATCAGATTTTCTTTAAAGATGTAGTGAATGAGTGAGTAAATGGAGTCTCATTGTTACCTAATTAATGTCCATGAAAGGGTAGCTGAAAAATCTTTCTACTGTTTTTTTCTCTGTAGGTTGGAAATAAACTCAACCTAACTCAGAGTATTATTCTAAGGAATGGATTTAAACGCAACCTCTAAACTGAATGTTCTACAAATGCTTCCTCAAGACATTTACGTATTACAGGCAATTTATAGGCATGGATTCAGTTTAGAATTCTAAATCAGAGAGCTTGCAAACAGTACGATTTTAAATTGTTCATCACCCTGCACAATAAAGAAATGATTCTTTTTTTCCAGGAAGTGTGCTACAAAAGACAGTGAAGCTTTATCCTATTTCACTATTCTTGGTTCCATGCTGAGGAACTGCCAAATACTGAGACTTCAGTTAGAAAATCTCCTGGGATGGGGTCTAAGACAGATTCTCTGTATACTAAGCTTTTTAATAACTGATACTAGAGAGTCATTGACTTTTACAGCTGGAGGGGTGCTGTGAGAGAACAGAAAGTTTCCAGCATATTTTTTTTTCTTAAGACAAACCAGAATTTGAAAAAGAAACAAGCATAATTATGTTACTATTATCTTGTGCAAGAGTGATAAATGTAAATACTGTGGAAGCAAACGGTGAGAATTCCCTAAGTATTTCAAGGTCTTTATCACCATTACCAGCTCATCCATATAAAGATGAATCTATTCAAGATGACTTTGGGGTACTATAGCAACACAATTCTCCCTTATTTCCCTAACAAAATGATCTCAAAGAGGGAAATGATGCTGATTGCATTTTTGAGCTGTATAGCACAAACATGAAAGTGTAATAGATTCTCATTGCATTCAAGACATTTCTGTTAGTGCTAAAAGTAAAGCTCAGAAAAGATATCTTTCCCAGGAGGAAAAAAAAAAAGTACTGAAAATCCCTCCATTCAGTAGAATAATCTGCCCTTAATGTTGTATTTTTAGTTTTAATAAATGTTCTTGAGGGCTAATGATGAACGCCAGCACTAAAAATGAATAACCTAATCAAAATGCAAGTCCATTTCTCCAGCACAGGTATTAAGAGAAATAAAAAATTCCCGTTTGTTTCCTCAAAAAAGACAATCTTACACTGTTTTCTAGAAAAGTCTGATTTTAGAAAAAATTTAAAAATATTATGCACAGAATATTTCCTATTCAAGAGGATTCTCTGAAATAACATATGCAGGGCTTTTTCTTTTTTTTTTAAATTGATGATAAGTAGGTCATTATAAACCCTGCTTTTAGTTAAATTAGTCAAATTGTACATATTTTTTTTCCTTTAATGGGTTGGAAATTATATATGCTAATTATAAAGCTTTAGTGATTATCCTTAAATGTTTTGCATTCATATTTAAATGTAGAGTTTTACTATCAATTTTAAGACAATCAGTATTATTCCAGTGGCATAGAAGACTAAACACCTTGAAGACCTTTCCATTGAAAACAACTAAAATTCTGGATAAAATCAGAAAAAAATATGTTTAATGCTTCATTAAGATAACATGAAAATAAGAATCTGGGTGGCACAGAGGTTAAGTTCGCAGGTTCCGCTTCCTCAGCCTGGTGTCCTCTGGTTCGGATCCCAGGTGTGGACCTACACACCACTTGTCAAGCCATGCTGTGGTAGGCATCCCATGTATAAAGTAGAGGAAGATGGGCATGGATGTTGGCTCAGGGCCAGTATTCCTCAGCAAAAAAGAGGAATATTTGTGGCAGATGTTAGCTCAGAGCTAATCTTCCTCAAAAAAAAAGAAAAAATAGAAAAGAATCTGCCTTAATTGGTTCAGTTCCCTTAGAGACAAGATGTAGAAAGCCATAAGAGAATGTTGCTTTCATACTAATACTGAGAGAAAGACAGATAATCTGCAAAATCATAACTTTTCTAGAGCCCATCAGAGAGCTGAGGTCTCCAGACAACCAAGGAAACTGACTTCGACAGAGTGACAAGCCTGTAAGAGTGGAGACAGGACACACAAACCATTTTACCTACATCAGAGCACAAGAGAAAGAGGTGGCCATGAAACAAGCCAATAAAAATAAACAAGCTAAAATTTTAACAAATTTTTAAAGGACAAGTATGGGGAAGTTGTCAGTTGTAATATCTGTGGAACTCACAAGCGAGAGGAGTTTGCATTCACTTGCAAGCTTTTCCATGGCTTTTTCCCAAGTGCTCCTGAGGAGGACCGGTGCAGGAAGGGAGACTGGAGAGAGCTCTTGCCACTTGGCACGTGCATTCGGGATATAATCAGCTGTTGCACAAAGTCTCTTATGTTTCCTTACACCCTTCTTTCTAGGAAGCAAAAGCTTTAAGCCACTTGGAGAAGAGTAGCAAACTTTCTCGTCCCCACAGATGTGGGTAAAAATCTATTTTGGTACAGGAGTAGAATCAAAACCTGCTGCTATCAGGGTTGGGATAGAAACACTCCCCAGTCACAGTGATGAGGATTATCTTAGGCTGGTTACTTCTAAAACTGCAGATGAGAAGGGGGCTGGTTACCTTTAATAAAAGCAACTCTGATGAGCACAGTTTGCTTGCCCTTTGTTGGGAAACATTTACATTTGTAAGGGAAACCTCCATCTGTAAAGATGCCTCCGCCTCTGTGCCAGGAAGAAGGAGAGATGACCTTATCTCTAGAAACTCTTAATCAATGCCAAAGGCAAGGACTTAAGTTGTTTACTGTCTGGCAACCTCATGTAACTGACCCCCCCCCCCCCAACATCCTCCTTTGTCTTTAGCTGAAGATAATATTTAAGCGGTGACTTCTGCCATTTACTCAATCCGGTTTGATTCTTATCTAAAAGTTATAGGACCACACAATAACCAGAATCCTACCGGCACTGATACCATTTTAACAACTCTTTTTACATATTCTTTCCTTTGTCTTGTAAAGAGATAACTTACATACCTATGCCTTAAATTTAGCCTTATTCTCCACCCATGTTTACAGCAGCAGCGGCAGCAGCAGCAGCTCCCCATGCCAGCAGCACCTCTGACTGCCCGTGGGTCCTGTCCCCACGCAGCAGCTCTGACTGCCCATGGGTCCTTTCCCCATGCTAGCAACAGCAGCAGCTCTGACTGTCCATGGGTCCTGTCCCCATGCTATTCCACACTATTCTCTAAATAAAAGAGCACTACTGCCAGATCTTGAGAGTCCAAGAAATCTTTCTTTCGACTCCTCGGCTCACCGACCCCGCATCAACAGGACACAGGCAAAGATCCTTTGCTGTTTGGTGAAGTGTATAAGCAAAAACCCTATACCCAAGGGGGAAGGGCAGAAAAGGCTCTTGACCCCAGGATTCAACACCAATAGCAAGCAGAGATTAGCTAGCACCAGATGAGGGGCAAAAATTATTCCTGCCCTAGACCAACCACAAATACAATTTAGAGTTTGGCTACCACGGGAAAGAAGGTAAGGAATGCAAGCAAAGGTTCGCCTTTGAGGCCAGGGTCACAGAGCCTGCCAAAAACTGAAGACGGACACACAAAAAGAAGTAAAAGGAGAAACCCCTCCTGACCCTTTACGTGAGACTAATACCAAGTAACAAGCAACAGTAGTCTACTACTAGAGAAGGGGCAAGAGCATGGACAAAGACTCCACTCTATGGCTCAGGAGTACAGAAAATTCCAAAGCTGAGAGTAGAGCAAGAATGCTGAGAAAAACACAAAGTAACTCCTGCCAACCACTGGATAAATTTGAAGCCTATGTTGCACTGAAAGTAATCATAACAACAAAAAACTCTAAACACTAATCAATTCTTGACTGGATTGAGTCATACTAATGATCTGACTAAAGAAGAGGCATTTCTGACATAAATACTATTAACCTCAGTCTCTAGTATTTTATACATTATGAGAGCATTCAATAAAAAATTACGAGACAAACAAAAAAAAGCAAGAACAATGACTCATTGTGAAGAGAGAAAGCAATCAACAGAATCATACTTAGAGTTGACCCATAAGTTGGAACTATGAAGGACAAGGACTTAAAAATAACCATAATAAATGTGTTAAATGATCTAGAAGAAAAGACTGACAATATGGATGAACAGACAGAATTTCATCAGATAGATGGAAACTACAAGAGTCTAATGGAAATGCTAAAAATAATAAAAATAAAAATGATAACAAAGATGACAAACTCTTCCAATGTACTCATTACCAAAGTGGAAACAGGTAAGGAAAGAATCGTTAAATTTGAGATAGAGCAAAATAAATCATCCAAACTGAAATAAAGACAGAAAAAAAGTGCTTGAAAACACAGAATAACAAATTCAAGAGCTGTGGGAAAACATTAATCTAATACACGTTCCCAAAAACAAAACAAAACAGGACGTACCATCGTCAAACTGGTGAAAGATAAAGAGAAAATCTTGAAAGCAGGCTGAGAAAAATGAAACATTTCACAGAGGAAAACAAGAGAAGGTTTACCAGAAGATTTAGAAGCTAAGCAAGTCAGAATACAACAGTGTGATATCTTTAAGCACTGAAAGAGAAAAATCTATTGATTTTGAATTCTATTCCCAGTGTAAGTATTCTTCAAAAATAGTAGCAAAAAAAGTCTTTTTGGTTTTTTTTCCAGATAAACTAAGGATGAATTCATTGCCTGTGCACATATACAATAGGAAATGTTAAAAGAAGTTCTTCAAGCGGAAGAAATGGGATACCAGATGCAAATTTGGATGCACACAAAGAAATGAGGAGCACTAGAAATGGCAAAATGAAAGTAATCATAAAAGATTTGTTTTTTCTTATTTTCAGTCACTTTAAAGATAATGGACTGTCTAAAGCAAAAATAGTAACACTAATTGTGGGTTTATAATATACGCGGACATAAGATGTGTGAAAACGATAACATAAAAAAGAGAGGAAGCAAATGTAACTAGTGTTGTAAGCTGCTTGAATTATACACGAAGTGATATAGAAATATTTGGAGGCTGACTGTGATAAGTTACAGATGTACACTGTCAATCCTAGAGCAGTCACCAAAAAATATTTTTAAGTGTATTATTAATAATCCAATAGTGTAAATAAAAAAGAATCATAAAAATAATAAGAAAGAAAAAAGCAAAGAACAGATGGGACAAATAGATAACAACTAGATGGTGGATATACATTTTTTAAAATAACGTAAGTAAAAATAACTACATTACATTTAAATGATCTGAAAATCCCAATTAAAAGGCAGAGATTGTCAGATTGGAATGATAGGATAAGAATCAATTATAGAAATTAGAAAACACTTTAAATATAAAGGCACACATAAGTTAAAAGTAAAAAGATGGAAAAGATATGTCATGCAAGCACCTTGCAAAAGAAAGCTGAAGTGGCTACATTAATGTCAGATAAAATAGACTTTAGAGCAAAATTACCAGGACTTACATAATTATAAGGAAATTGATTCATTGAGAATTGTTGAATTATATAGATTCACCACCGTTACGTAGATCATAATGATCTTACATGTCTATGTACCTAAAAACAAAACCTCACAATACACAAAGGAATAACTGATAGAACTGAGGAAAAATAGACAAATCCATAGTTACAGTTGGAGACTTAACATTCCTCTCTCAGTAACTGGCAGAAAAAGTAGACAGAAATTCATAAAGATATAGCAGACCCAAAAAACACTATCAACCAAGTTAACCTGACTGATATTTATAGAGCACTCTTCCAATGAGAACAGAATGCACATTATTTTCAAATACAATGGAATGTTCACCAAGACAGACTATATTCTGGACCATGAAACAAACCTTAACAAATTGAAAAGAATTGAAATCATACAGGTATATTTTCAGATCACAATGGAATGAAACTACAAATAAAGATCAGAAAGATATGTAAAAGACAAAACCCCAAATATTCAGAAATTAAATAACAGACCTGTAAATAATCTGTCAGAAAATCACAAGGGAAGTGAGAAAAATATTTCAAATATAATGAAAATAGAAACCCAATATATCAAAATTTGTGGGCTGCCATAGAAGCATTAAATTTACAGTGTTACATGCTTATATTAGAAAAAGAACAAATAGCTCAAATAATTAATCTAGGTTTTCACCTTGAGAAAGAACAAAATAAAATGAAATTAAGTGTAAGGAAAGAAATAAAGATAAAAGCAGAAATCTATGCAATACCAAAAAGAAAAACCACAGAAAAACTCAGTGAATCATATTGTGCTATAAAAATAATTTCTTTTCAATGCCACAGCACTTAAGCTTGCACTTTACTATTAGAAGCAAGAAGATAAATATGATATAATGTTTATTAATTATTTGTAATATTCATATATAATAGAATATGCTATTTCTGCAAGATCTGTGTTGCACCATTGTCTCAACCATGCAACCTTTTGACCCCACTCAGCTGCAAAATAAAGTGCCTTGAGCCTGGAACACTTCCTTATAAAGAGATAAAGAGCCCGAGCCTGTGCAGTCTGCTGCGCTTATCCATTTGTGTGGGAATATCTTTCCTCTTTACAAGCCCAGTATATGCTCTTTCGTTCTGCATAAGTGTGTGAAGTCATATGGCACCTGGCCAACCCCAGTGATTAATCTGTCCTCTGTGGGGAGAGCACAGGATCCTTCCAGTGGGGCATGAGAGGAGTGTGCACAGGCCAAATGCCCTGCATCAGCTGCTGGGAGACACCCACTGGCCATGAGGGACCAAGGCCCACTCTTGAACCAACTTCTCCAACGTAAAGTTGAGTAAGCTACTTCCTTTGTTTAAAAATAAGTGACGCATTCAATAAACGTAGAATTAAATTTAAATCCCTATGGAAGGTAATTTGATATTTATTAATATTCATTTATTAATAACCTATTATGTGCCATACATTTAGCAACGCCCATCCACAAACCATTCCTGAATATATTCTAAAACGAAAGGTCAACTACAACTGGGTGCTGACTTTCCTTTCTAGCTTTATCTTCAGCTCCTTTCACTCTTGAAGCATCACTTAAAGCTAGACTGGAGTTTCTGCTCACCCAAAATTCAAATTTATATCTTTCTGACGCTGATCAGAATTCAGTCTTTCAAATTTTTACCCATATTTACATGTTTGGATTAGTGTATCTACACTTTCCTGTTTATTAATCCAGAATTAATTTCTAGCTCCTCTGAATTCCTAAACCACTTTGTTTATATCAGTCTAACAATGCCTATCACATCCTTCCTAATGTCATAGTCATTTTTCAAAAAGGTTTATATTTCCTTTGTGGAAATATTCTCCCCATCTACATTCAGTAACAAAATCTTTGAATGGACTTCCTAGCTAAATGCAACTTTCTCATCCTCCCTTGAATGTAGGTTTGGTCATAATGACAAAAATCTCATCAAGGGGATGCAAGCAGAAGTGATCTGAGCAATTCCTGTTTCATATCACCTTAAAGAGGGATGTTCTTCTGTCCCTTCTTCCAGCATTCTATTGCCCAGAATGTGGTGGTGTTTGTGAAATATCTTGGTCTTAGGGATGGTGAAGCAACTAGACAGACAACTAGAAGACACCCAGGTCCTTGACATTATGGATCCAACATATCAACCCTGAGCCACTATACTTATACTAGATTATAACCTGAAAAATAAATACTACTTTATCTTATTTTAGCCACTGCTATTTGAGTCTTTGTTATAGCATCTAAATCTCCATCGAAATTAGTATGTCCTACAAGTTCCTTGGGGATAGGAGTCACATCTTCTTTATCTTTGTACCTTTTGTATTCACCATTTCACTTCATGGAATGCCTTATACATAACGAGTACTCAATAAACATTTGTTGTATTGAACATACTTCCCAAATAAGGATTGGATAACATCTTTATACAAATGGACTAGCCACCACAAGGATAAGATTAGATCATATAGTAGGGGAATCAAGGTAAGTCTTCTTCACTAAGCTGTACACAAAAGAAAAGAAAAAGAAATGATTGCTCTTTTACATGACTTGAGTTTTGGGTGATTTGTTAAGCTGCAATATATAACCAGAACAATTATAACTATACTCCTCCTCTTTATATTCTTATTAAAGTAACTTTTAAACATAAATACAAATGAGTAAGATGTTTATTTAAAGCCTTGTACTCTGCAGTTCAAAATCATGAATTTGTATCAAGTGGTTACTAGGATGTGAAGAGAGTGGTTGGGTTGAATAGAAGAAGTCCAGAAGATTTTTACCTTTTTTATGATACTACTGTGGTGGATATGTGACACTACGCATTTGTCAAAACCCATAAAACTTTTGCAACACTTCAACATATGTTAATTTAAAAAAAACATTTAGGAGGTCAGAGGATCGCAGGATGCAGTGTAGAAGGTGACAAAAGAACCTTAACCATATTACAAATGTATGAAACACCCTAACTGAAAAAGATGGGGACAAAAGGTGTTGACATAAGTAACTTTAGAAATGACTGGAGTCCGTAAGATTAAAGGCACCGCTACTATATATAAGCACTGTACTTTATTAATAAAGTTGTACCCCACTGTGATACAGTTAATAATTCTGAAACCACTATACATATATACTGGAACTGAACAATTTTGTAAGTGGATGGTAGACAGTGTGAGCCAGGTGTCTCGTTGTTGGGGTGGGGAATTACCAATAAACAATGGGAGATGGCTAGAATGATCCACGTGGTATGTGGTAAGAAACTAGAGGTGGAGACATTAGTATGAACTCATGTTTAGCTTAATATAGATACAGAGAGCTACATATAGAAATATTTATAGATATGTATATATATATATACACACACAGGTTAGCATGCACACATATATTTCATTGCTCTGTCATCTGAGAGGACCTAGAAGTAATGATACCTTAGTAGCAATGAGCATACCTAGAACCCAGACTTTGGTTGCAAATACATTCTCCAATAAAGGGAACCAGAGTTCATTGGCGAAATGGCTTATTCTAGGACTGTAGCAGGAACTATAAAAGATAAGTCTAAAGCACCTTATAGTGCTAAAAACGAAGAAAGTACTCAAAAATACATATATACAACAGTATGTCAAAAGGACATGGAAGCCAACTGAAAGAGTTCCCAATGGCTAAAACTGAAACAATTTGAGCAACGAAATAAAGTAGTATTGTATTTTAACACAAAGTATAATATAAATATCCATGAGTCCATACTGATATAAATAAATGATTAAATAAATAAATAGATAGGGAAGAAGACAAATGCCCCATAGAGAAGAATTCCAAATTATTTGTGTAGATACTCTGTCCTTAAGGAGATGGAGCATAACTCCTCACTGTTTAAGTGTTGGCTGCACATTGTGGCTTTCTTCCAAAGAGCATAGTGCAGAAAGGGAGAAAAAAGAGTAACTTCACAGCAGAGAAACTTCACAAAAACTACCTTAGCTAAGTGATTAAGGTTAACAGCAAGTGTAGTAAGTCATGTTCATTGTATGCATCCTTGAAACGATGTGATGAAAATTGCACTGTACTTCTGGTAGTCCTCCCGAAAACATGTAACTCCAGCCTAATCATGAGAAAAACGTCAGACCAATCCCAACTGAGTGACATTCTTCAAATGACCAGTACTCTTTAAAACTGTCAAGGTCATCAAAAACAAGGAAAGCCTGAGAAACCATCACATTCAAAAGTCTAAGGAGAAATGACAATTAAAAGTAATGTGGGATCCTGAAACAGAAAAGGACATTAAGCAAAAATTAAAGAAATCTGAAGAAAGTATGGACTTTAGTTAATAATAATGTACAATATTGGTTCATTAATTGTAACAAATGTACCATACAAACAGTAAGATAATAATATGAGAAGCTGGGTGTGGCATCTATGGGAACTCTGTATTATCTTTGTAATTTTTCTGTAATTCCAACACTAGGCTAAAATTTAAAGCTTATTTTAAAAATACTGCAATCATCCTGGTCTCCTTTTGTACTGTCGTATCCACATCTAATCCATCAGCAAAATCCTGTTTATTCTATCTTCAAAATATAATCAGAATCCAACCAATTCTCCTGCCTTTCACTGCTTCTACTCTGACCAAATCATCTTCCTCTTACTCCTGATTATCGCAACAGCTTCCTACTGATCTCTCTGGGTCTGCCCTTGTTCCTCTTTAGTCCATTTGAAGCATAGCAATAATGGTGATTTCTCTAAAACCACAGTCAGATAATGTCACTGGACTACTCAAAACCCTCCAGTGGCACCCTATCTGACAGAGCAAAAGCCATGGTCCTTACAAAGTTCTACAAGCCCCAGGAGATCCAGCCCAGTTTCCTCTCAGATCTCAGTTCCTATTGCTTTTCTTCTTATTCACCCTACTCCTAGCTAGGCCCCTGACATTCCTAGTAAGCTCCTGTCTCAAGATCTTGGCACTTGCTATTTCCTATGCTAGAATGTTCTTCCCTAAGCATTAGCACATCTCATTCTCTCATCTCCTTTAAATTTTGATTCAAATATTAACCTGTTGGTGAGTCCTTTCCTAGTGACCCTATCTAAATTCCAACCCTCTAAACACACTTGCTGTTCTCCTCCCTTATCTTACTTGTCTCATTAGCCCTTTTCACCATTTAACACACTATTTTCATTTATTTATCTTGCTTATTATCCCCTATTATCCTATAGACAGATAAGAATGTAAATTCCATGAGAGCAGAGAGTTTGTCTATTTTGTCTGCTCCTATATCTTCCGTACTCAGAATAATGCCTGACACCCAAGGGACATTATTAATATTTATTGAATGAATGAATGAATATAAATATATTCTTGGAAGGAAAGGTGTGCTTAAGTCCACATGGCTGGAATATCTAACTCTCAAGTCTATCCTAGCCAAGACAGTTTATAATAACAAGTATTATGCCAAAATATGTTTTTCTAGAGATCTGTGTTTCATCAATTTTTGTATATGGAGATTGTTTTCATTTAAAAAGTATTCATTTTTAAATATAGACAAACCTCATTAATTTCAACTTCACCAATTTAAGATTTACAATAATTAAACCTGGGGTATATGCTATGAAAAAGCAATTGTTAGTCAAATTAATAGTGTAGACAAAATTATAGGAGATGATATTGGATTTCTAAATAACCTAAGAATCATTTTTTATAGATTTTTAACAAATGTTTACATAAATAGATGTTCTTAATTACAAGTCAGTCTCATTAATTCTTTAAATGAGGACCCATAGGAGCTCTGCTTGGAATGGTTTGAGAACAACTTGTTTAAATAACTGTGTGTGCTAAAGGAAAACAAGAGTGTATATCTTCAAGAATAGCCTATAATTCAGGCTTTTTATGAATACAGGGTAGTCTTTCCTTCTATTAGTCCAAAATGTCAAGTCTTAATACATTTGTCTGGTTTTAGCTTCTCTGTTGTGTGTTTTTTCAATTTGCTTGGGTTGTAAAATAAACCTCCTTATATGACTTTCATGACTTAAGACCTTAACACCTCTCAAGGTAGTGGAAGAGTCTAGAATTGATGCAGAAAAATTACATCCAGCATAACATCACTTTTTTCTTCATGTGCTCTAATGCTGCTTACTTCATAGCTCCATGGAACAAAGCTAGGAAACAACTACTCTCATCAGTCAACTTTTAAAATTATTTCCCATTATTTTCAAATTGTTTCAGTTATTTGAGTGTTAGTCCAATTTCTATTCTGTTTGAGGAATCTTATAGAATGTGAAGATCCAAAAAAACAAGGCATAACTTGTTTGACTTTAATGGTACATCTTTTTAGTATCTACACTATTTTTACCTAGTTCTCATATTCTATAATTTAAAATTGTTTTAGAAAACAAGATGCTTAATGTGGAACCATGACCCACTACCATAAAGGGTGATGGCTTTACCCTGTATGTAGGCATCTTCCCTCAGTTTTTATAAATGGATTTTAATGCTGTACTCTTCATGGTTGATTACAAATAACCCTTTCCCTTAATTGATAATACAGAATCTGGGCTGCAATGCACCAGTAATGAAACAGTCATTGATTATGGTCAGCATCCATTCTGATTGTGCCATTTACTCTGATTGGTTTATACCATTGAAATACATGTTAAATATTTTTTTTTATATAATGCCTACATGGAATATATTGTTTCTAGGTTCTTACCAATGGGTACAATTTTCAATTGTCTTATCAGAAAATGCTAGGCAAAACCCTACTTTAGAGAAAAAATATTTATAAATAATTCTCCTAAATCAGGAGTTCTTGTTATTTAGGGACACAGATCCTTTGAGAATCTAATAAGAACTTTTGACTATCTTCCTGGAAAACTTCTCATAGGCCCATAGACTCAAAGTTTAAATTAAATTTCAGAATTTTTTTTGTTGAGGAAGATTTGCTCTGAGCTAACATCTGTTGCCAATCTTTCTCTTTTTCTTTTTTTTTGCTGGAGGAAGATTAGCCTTGAGCTAACATCTGTGCCAATCTTCCTCTATTCTTTTGCACGTGGGTATCCACCACAACATGGCTTGATGAGTGGTGTAGGTCCACACCTAGGATCCAAACCTGAGAACCTGGACCACCAAAGCTGAGCTCACTGGACTTAACCACTACACCACAGGGCTGGTTCCTAAATTTCAGAAGTCTTGATCCCTTTGAAGTTCATTTAGTTCCCAGATTAAGAACCCCTGAACGTATAAGATGAAATTGACCCCTAGATCAAACCTCAGAGAGTTTGATACTTAGATGTCATTATTCTTGGGGCTGGCCTGGTGGCATAGTAGTTAAGTTCACATGCTCCACTTCAGCAGCCCCAGGCTCACAGGTTCAGATCCCCTACATGGACTTACGCCTTGCTCATGAAGCCATGCTGTGGCGGCACCCCACATAGAAAACAGAGGAAGATTGTCACAGATGTCAGCTCAGCAACAGTCTTCCTCGAGCAAAAAGAGGAAGATTGGCAACAGATCTTAGCTCAGGGCCAATCTTTCTCACAAAAAATGGTAAAATATGTCATTATTCTTATCACTTGTAGAATTTCTTATATTATTTAATATTATGCCATTCTGGACTTTCAACCTCTACGCATCTTCACCACCACTCTAGTACAAGTCACTATTGTATCTTGCCTGAAGTCCTGCAACAACTTCCTAACTTCTTTCTTCTTTCTATTTTTGTTTCTTTCAAAACTATTACAAACAGCAATCAAAGTGATATTTTATAAAGTCACATCACCACTTATGTAAAATCCTTCAAATGTTTTCCATTGCCTTTGGAACAAAATCCATATTCTTTACAAAATTGACAAGGCCTTGGATGACCTGATTCCCAATTTTTCCTACAGTTTCACCTATGGGAAGTCTCCCCCTTCCCAGTACACTCCGATGACACTGGTTTTATTTCAGTTCTTCAGAAGTATCAAGTTTTCTCCTACCCTAACATCCACTGTTCTTTTTGTCTGAGATGTTCTTTCTTCCACCTTAAGCTGGTGAGTTCCTTCTTATCAGCTTAAATATCACTTTCTAAGGGGGCTCTTCTGCAAATCTCTCCAATACAAAATCAGTCCTCAAAACATTCTGCAATTATCATCTTTGCGTATGAATATTTATTTATGTGTTTCTCCCCAACTAGACAGTAAGTCCCATGACAGTGAGTACAACTCATGTAAAATGGATACACAGCACAGTGTCTGACATAAGCGAACTTTTAATAAGTTTATGAGTATACAAACTAGTTAATGAAATGAGAATATAAGAACAAGAAATGTACAACTCATTACCATATACGTTATAGGGATAGAATGTTATCCATTGCAACACTTAGTTTCCTATATATGAAGCGTCTTGGGTAAGACAACACACCAATATGTTTGATCTTCCATGCTTCAAAAATATAAAAATGTTAAATAAAATGTACTCAAAATATTTTTAATATAGGATCAAATTTAAATGAATGAAAGAATAAAGGAAGGAAGGAAGAGAAAATCTCATGTTCCAGAAGCAAAAAGTATTCAAAGCAGTAATTTGGAGCAAAAGTCAAATGGTTCCTTAGAATCAGAGTATATATATATTAATGGCGGGAGCTGAGAATTCAATGCTTGCACGTGCATACAGCAGACGTCTCAGGAAAATACAAAGTAGAGAGCTGAACTTTAAGCTCACATATAAAGCCAAGATCCATTAGGAGGAAACCCTACCAATGAACAGGAACTAGAGAAATCCTATCCTCTTGTTCTTTGGGCATCACTAAAACTTACTATCGGTTCCCAGCATGAGTGAAAACAGAGTTTCTCCAAAACCTGGCTATATACAAAAACGCTGTATGCAAAAACGATGGTACTTGTCTTCTGCTGAAAACCACAGATAAGAAGTAAATATTTTCTTAATTTCCAAGAGCAAAAAATTGAAGGAAACACCAAGAGATTCATGCTTCTACAATCCAGGATGCAACAAGTCCTCCACTAAAGTTAATCACTGCTCAAGATGAGCTCAAAGTCAAAAAGTACAAGTTACATGACTACTAGCAAGAGGAGGAGATGGAAAATAACACAAACGGAAAAATTCTAACTTGAAGAACTGAATAAAATAAAATAACACAGTCTGAAATTTAATTCTAATTAGTATATATAAATTTCTAAAAGATGAAGGAAACAACAAAAACTGTGAAGCAATTACAGTTATGAGAAAACAGCAGACTGATTTGAAAGAAGAGGCAAATAGAAATTCCAAAAATTGCATATGTAGTTATTTAAACTTTGAAAAAGTCTACTGGATGAATTCAATGGTCGAGTTAGTGACTAGAATAGACAGCTAAAGAGGAAATAAGGCAAGTGGAAGTTATATCTGAGGAAATTATCTGGAATGCCACACAAAGATTTAAAGATATACAAAATATGAAAAAACAGGTTAAAAGTCATGGAGGATGAATTAAAAGGAAAGAATCAATGTCCAATAGGAATTCTGAAATGAGAGAACACAACTAAGGAGAGTCACTATTTAAAGGGATACTAGATTAAGATTTTCCAAAATGAAATTTAAAAAAAGAGAGTACATTCTCAGATTGAAGAAAATCACTACACACTTAGCAGGACTGATGAAAACAAAACATAAAGAGCATTTGATGGAATATAGAGAATATGAAGTATCTGAAGAATGTTAAATACAGGGGATACTGTTAAAAGATCCTATCTGCAGGAAAAAGATAGATTGCTTCCAACAGATCTGTGTAACAGACAAATTTTTCATTAGTATCAAAAAAAAATCAGAAGACAGTGAAAATATGTCTTCAAAATACAGAAGAAAAATAGGTGCCAAACCTAGAATTATAAATCCAGGGAAAAAAGACATTCACAAAACAGCCAAAATAAAAAACTATTTTTGACAAACATGGACTGAGAAAGTTTACATATCATGAACACAATCTGAAATAAACTAAAAGACCTACTCGGTAGGAAGGAAATTAGTCCCAGATGGAAAGAGTAGAATACAAAAATCAGTGGTAAGTAAATAAATTACTAAGTAGATTAGTAGATATAAATAATTATGTAAAAAGTATAAAAATGATTAATTAGGGAAAGGCTATCAACAAGGTGGCATGACAACAATAGCACAAAAGGTTAAGAGTGGTACGATGCAAAGAAATATATAACACATTACTTAGAGAAAATAAATAATGCCTAAAGAAACTGAGGAATATGTCGTGGTCATAAATTGTAAAACTCAATTTTGTAAGGATTTCAAGTCTTCTCAAAATGATCTATAAATTTAATGAGATTTCAATCAAAATTCTAGCATGACTTTCTTTAATTGAAAAGATAATTCAAAATTTAGGTAGAAATGCAAAGGAGCAAGAATAACTGGGCAATCTTAAGTAATACATAGAACAAACTTGGAGGATGAACTAGTTATCAAGATTTGCTGTAAAACAATAGTAATTAAGGCATGATGGCATTGTGAAAGTATAGGCAAAAAGACCAACAGAAGAAGAAACAGGCCAGAGACAGGCCTACACTTATACAGGCATTTGGTTAAGGAAAAAGATGGCACTGCAGTGCCATGGCGAATAGGATTAGCTTTCCAACAAATAGTGCTAGATTAACTGGATATCCATATCAGAAAAATAAATTGACCCATGTTGTGCACCATGCACAAAAAATCACTTCCAGGTGGATTGTAGGTATAAATGTAAAAGGTAAAACAATGCAGCCTCCAGGAATTAAAACTTTTAGCGTAGGCAAAGATTTCGTAAATAGGACAAAATAATAAAATGCACTACATTAAATTAAGAACTTCTGTTATAAAAAAATACCATTAAGAGAATGCAAAGGCAAGCCACTAACTAGGAGAATATATTTGCAATATATTTATCTGAAAATGGACTTGCATCCAGAGTATATATAGAACTTAAATCAATAATTTTTTTAAAACTCAATGTTTAAAAGAGGCAAAGTACTTTAAAATGGACTTCAAAACAAAAAGGATAAACAAATGGCCAACAGATACTTGAAAAGGTGCTCAATATTATTATTCGTCAAGGACATGCAAATTAAGAGCACAACGAAGTACAACTAATTACCCACCATGGCTAAGATGAAAAAGACTGGCAATACTATAGATTGGCAAGGATGTGGAGCAACTAATATTCTCAAACACTTTATTGTAAGAGTGTAAACTGGAATAATCACTTTTGGAAAACTGCTTGGCAGTGTCTGATAAGTTGAACATATGCTTCCCTATGTTATAATAATTCTACTCCAACAGAAATACACACACATATGCAACCAAAGACATACATAAATATTTTCATGGCATCATTAGTATCATACTAGCATAGATGATATTAGTATCAGCTAAAAAATACCCCTCAATATTATAATGGATAAATAAAAATATATATTCATACATTGAAATACTTTACAGCAATGAAAATAAATAATACACTGCTACATACAAATTATGGATAAACCTCACAAATAACATTAAGTGAAAGATATCAGACACAAAGTGTATATACTATTTGCTTTATTCTATTTATACAAAGTTCAAAACCAAAACTTTGTCAAATCAATCAATGGTTGAAATTATGGTTATCTTACAGAGAGGTAATAACTGGGAAGGTATACAAGGGTCTCTGGGGTACTATAAATATTTTATTTCAGAAATATTCTGTTTCTGATCTGCCTACTGATTACACAGCTGCGTCCACTTTGTAAAATCTTTGTAAAATTTCATTGAGCCAGAACCTTAAGATTTTGTGTGTTATACTTTCACTAAAAGTTTAAGAAAAACGGTAGCACTTAAAATGCTAAATAAAACTACATGGAAAATAGGAAGAGAAGATTTACAGTTATACTGATCTAATGTGCTTGTGCTATTCTAAATGAGGATAGAGAGACTGAGATATTGTTAAGTACGCATATTAAAATTAAAGGGTAACAATGACAACAAAAAAATAGAATGGAAGACTTCCAAGCTAGGACTGTTAAAATAGGGGAAAGAGGAAAGCCCTATATGTACAATAGAAGAAAGAAAGAAGTTTATAGTACAACAATCTGAAAGTGAACAAGAAACAATGATTTGGGAAAGGTACAGACCCTCAAAGCCACAAGCTCAATGAAATGATGAACATAGAAAAATATCTACCCACAGGCAAAAGTAAGTAGCAGGAAAACTTTTCAGTCTCCTGTACTTTGGATTCTAGGGTATTGAGGGGGTTGGCAGGAAAGTCACCCTTGATAATTTTAGCAATAGTTTCATCCTTAGTTAGCGGTAATTAATTTAGAGGGTCTTTGGCTGGGGTACTTCAGGGTATCTGGCTGAAGCAAATCCAAATGCTTTCTACAGGAATAATCTCAAGCTAGGTCACTGAATCAGGCCTAACTGAACATGTACCTACACTCCAAAATTACAAAATGTGTCAGGAAATAAGGTACCATGAGGAAGAGACATCAGAGAAAACACACTACAAAATCTCAAAGAATTCAGATACTGTAATTAACCAGAAACAAATTTTTTAAAAATATTTAAAGTAAGTAAAAGATGAATTTGAAAACATGAGTAAAGAACAAGAGTTTTTTTTTAATGTCTGGCATATTTGAAAAAGAACAAATGGAATTTCTAGAAAAAAATAATTGTTGATATTAAACATTCACAGATAATTTCAACAAGCGTAATGAAAAGAACTGAAAAGAAAATTAGTAAATGAGATAATGGGATACTGGGAACCAAAGAGATGGAAGAAATAAAAGAGAAGTTAAAAAAACCTGAAGAATATGATAAGAAGGCCAATATGTGCTTAATCAGAGTTGCAGAGGAGAAGGAATTTGAAATTGGCATTCTTTTGTTGGGATTTTGTGCTGCTTAAATAAATATGATAGTATTGAGGAGAGCTAGAACCAGAGAATGCCCACCAAAATATCTATACAAGCCTTCCACAGTTCTATGGAAGCTAACAGAATACACAGGACTCCTGGGTCACAGAAAAGACTTTATTACAGCAAAAACAACAGAAGGATTATCAGTCTAGTTGCATTAGTTCACTGAGCCCCAAATTCCACAAAGCGACAAGGAAGGCTAGAGGAAATCAGCACACACATGAGGATGTGCCACAGGAGAGGAAGTCTGAGCTTAGAGAAGCCACTCTTTTTATAGCAAGAACTAAGCAAGGCTCCTTCATCCAGAGGGATACCTGGGGTAGTGCAAAAACATCACTTTTCAAGATGGTCTTCAGCATAAAAAATTCTGAGAAGTGGTTCAATCAAGGCCTTACAATTTTGGCCTCGTAAGACTCAGCAAGACAAGTAGATGCATAAGAGGCTCAGAGCAGACAGACGCTCAACATTTCATACCAATAACAAATAATTTACCAGAAAAGAGAAAAGACATCGTTCCCCTAATGCAGCAATTATAGTGAATCTAGGAATTCCTGTTTTCATTTCATTTTTGACCTCTGCAAATTCCAAAGTTTCTTCTTAGATCATCGACTCATTTTAAAGTATTTTTGTTTGTTTAATCACCTTAAAAAAACCTAAAACTTTTAAGTTAAGACAAGTTTTAGATAAATAGAAAGATTGCTTAGAATCTAGTATAGGAGAAAGGCAATAAACAAACAAGATAATTTGAAATTGGGGTAAGCGATGGCTAGGAACTAAACAGAACCATATGAGAGTATGACTGGGACTCAAAGAGGCTCTTAGGTAGGGTAGTCTGGAAATACCAGCCTGAGAAGGAAATTTTCAGGAAATGTCCTAAAGAATAAAAAAAGATCGGCCATTATGATAAAAAAGAAAAAGAGGAAAGAGCTTTTTTAGGCAGGTCTACAACAAAATCCAAAAGCTGGAAAGAGCGTGTATGTGTGAGAAACAGAAATGAGGCAGACATGACCTTGGCAGGTTTGAGCAGTCAGAAGTCTAGTCAGTAGCACTGGAGCATAGTGAGCAAGGAAGAGTGATTCACAAGATGATGGGGGAGAGGTAGACAGGGCCAGATGGCACAGGGCCTTGGAAGTCACGGCAACATTTGATTCTATTCTAAGTACAATGAAAAGAGTTTTGAGCAGAGGCATTAAATGATGACCTATATTTCTCAATGATCCTTGTAGTGAGAACAGACTAAAAGCAAGAGTAAAAGCAAAGAGACCAGTTACAAGGCTATTGAAGAAGTCCAGGCAAAAAACGATGGTGGCTTTTATGAGAGTGGTAGCAGTGAAGTGAAGAAAAATGAAAATATTTAATGTATGTTGAAGATAAGATTAATGAGACTTGCTGGAAAGGAAAGAGCCAAACCAAGGATGACACTTAGTTTTTTGCATAGATGGTGGTTAAACTGGGAAGACAATTAAAGGAACAGATTTGGGTGCGAGGGGTGATTAGCAATTCAGTTTTAGACATGTTAAGTTTGAGATGCTTAAGAGAAATCCAAATGGAAATATCAAGGATGCTATTGAATAAATGATCCTGGAGCTCTGAAGGAAGACCTGGACTGGAAAGATACTTTGGAAGCCTTTGGCTCACAGATGATATTTAAAGTAATGCGATCACCTAGGAACGACATGTTGCCATTGGAGGAACCAATATGTCTACGTTCCAACATTTAGAGGTGTAGTAAGGCGCAGCATCAGCAAAGAACATGGTGAAAGAGTCACTACAAGAAACAAAAGGAAAACTACAAGTGGCTGATGTCATCACAGCTAAGAAAAGAATGAAGAAAGGTCTGCTGTATTGAATGGTACTGAGAAATTTCTATCGAATTCAACATCCTGGAGATCACAGGGCCCCCGGATGAAAACAATTTCAGTGGAGTGGTGGGGCCAGAAGCTGCAGCACAAAGAGTTGAAAAGTAGCCGCAGGCAGAGAATCGAAGACTTCCGATCTCTGTTGGCAGGAAACTTTTATGTCCAGAGAATGCTTCATACTCTGTTTCACAATTTCTAACTTGGTGCCAATGCCACCATAGTGAATATTAAAACTGGAAATCTATGACAAATTTTTTTAATTTCAAAATGATTCTCTTCATAAGAATTCTAATTCTTCCTTTGGTGAAGCTTATAATTGCAAATTAAAAGAGCTGTTCATGGGGTCCACTTAAATTTGATTCTATTTCCATGAGATACTGTATTCTAAATTAGAAGTGCTGCTTCCTCCTGCAAGACAAAAAAAAAAGATGTAGTAAATTATTCTGAAATCTAGCCAACTTGAAATTCATAATCACTTCATTTGTATGAGATGACAGCAAATATTTTGATAGGTTAAAAAAAAGTCATTATTTTTTTTAGTAAAGAAAGCAATAAACCAATGCTAAGATTAATTAAGAGCAGAAGAGAAACTGAATCATTTAATCAATCTCTAGGGTTATTTAATGTGAATATATTCCAAAGTGATCAAGATTATGCAAACCAAACACTGGAAAACATTCTTGGTCTAGCAAAATCAGAATGTTGTACACTGCTTTACCAGGATTTACCAACAACGATTTAGAAGTTGGATGGTGTGTCTTTGTCTTGCTGATGGGACGTAATGGGGTGATTAGAGGCAGTGGCTCTCTTTTCTGAGTCTCCTACAGAGAGCAGAATCCTACTCTGCTGACCTAAACTCCTTATTTATTCTTTCTGAGCCTCAGTTTCTTCAGTTAAAATAAGAATTTATTTATTTATGCAATAGAGATTTGTTGAGACCCTACATGTACCAAAATTGGTATCTACATCATAATACCTGTATCATGGGGTCATTGTGAGAATAAAAGTTTCTGACTCAGAGTTAGTACTCAAAGCATCGTATCACTTCTCATTTTGCCCTACATCAGGGCCTCTGCACATGCTAGTTCCTCTGCCTGGAATACTCTTCCTCTCCTTACTCCCTAATTTTGCCCAGCTAACTTGTACATTTCCGTCTGGTGCCAACTTTCCCTGACCCTCTCACATTGCATAAGTTCCCGCAGTTGAACAACCTTGTAGCACTCTCTACTTTTTCTTCATAGCATTTATCACAATTACAATTATTTGGGGGATTATTTGTTTATTGTCTGGCTCATTGCAATGTTATCTACATTGCTTAGGACAGTATGTGAATGATGACTCCGAGATTTCTAGATTGATTAATGTCATAATTA
This sequence comes from Equus przewalskii, assembly GCF_037783145.1. Lineage (NCBI taxonomy): Eukaryota > Metazoa > Chordata > Mammalia > Perissodactyla > Equidae > Equus > Equus przewalskii. The sequence continues at coordinate 71,060,757 of NC_091834.1, read as the reverse complement.
ATAAAAGCAGTAGATAAGGGAGAAAAGATAATGAGTTTTTGTTTTAAACAAGCTGGAACTAAAGGGCCTGAAAGGCACTGAGGGGAGATATTCAGGAGACAGTGGGAACTATAAGAGATGAGAACTGAAGATTGACATTTAAAAGTCCTTATTCTTTATGCAGTAGATTTAGCCTTAGAGATAGCCAAGAGAGGCTAAAAACAGTATCCTGGAGAAAACAATAAAGTACATATGAAGAGCTGTGTGATGGCTAATTTTATGGGTCAACTCGGCTAGGCCATGGTACGCAGATATTTGATCAAACATTCTAGACATTTCTGCAAAGGTTTTTTTAAATTTTATTTTATTGAGGTCATAATAGTTTATAACATTGTGAAATTTCAGCTGTACATTATTATTTGTCAGTCACCCATATATGTGCCCCTACTCCTTATGCCCCTCACCTAACCCTCTCCCCCACGGTAACCACTAATCTGTTCTCTTTGTCCATGTGTTTCTTTATCTTCCAAATATGAGTGAAATCATGTGGTGTTTGTCTTTCTCTGTCTGGTTTATTTTAGTTGACATAATACCCTGAAGGTCCATCTATGTATTTGTAAATGGGATGATTTTGTCTTTTTTATGGCTGAGTAGTATTCCATTGTGTGTGTGTGTGTGTGTGTGTGTGTGTGTGTATATATATATATATATATACACCACAACTTCTTTATCCAATCATCAGTCAGTGGGCACTTGGGTTGTTTCCACATATTGGCTATTATGAATAATGCTGCAATGAACACAAAGGTGCCCAAGTCCCTTTGAATTGTTGATTTCAAATTCTTCAGATAAATACCCAGTAGTGGGATAGCTGGGTCATATGGTATTTCAATTTTTAAGTTTTTGAGAAATCTCCTTACAGTTTTTCATAGGGGTCGCAGCAGTTTGCATTCCTACCAGCAGTGTATTAGGATTCCCTTTTCTCCACATCCTCTCCAACATTTGTTATTTTTGGTCTTGGTGATTGTAGCCATTCTAACAGGTGCAAGGTGATATCTCATTGTACTTTTGATTTGCATTTCTTTGAATATTAGTGATGTTGAACATTTTTTCATGTGCCTAATGGCCATCTATCTGTATATCTTCTTTAGAAAAATATCTGTTCATATCCTCTGCCCATTTTTTATTGGGTTGTTTGCTTTTTTGTTGTTGAGTTGTGTGAGTTATTTATATATTTGGGGGACTAACCCCTTGCAAGATATACAATTTGCAAATATTTTCTCCCAGTTGGTGGATCATCTTTTAGTTTTGTTCATGGTTTCTTTTGCTTTACAGAAGCTCTTTAGTCTAATGACGTCCCACTTGTTTATTTTTTCTTTTGTTTCCCTTGCCCAAGTAGACCTGGAATTTGACAAGATGCTTCTGAAATCAATGTCAAAGAGTACACTGCCTATATTTTCTTCTAGGAGTTTTATGGTTTCAGGTCTTACCTTAAAGTCTTTAATCCATTTTGAGTTAATTTTTGTGTATGGTGTAAGAAATGGTCTACTTTCATTCATTTGCATGTGGCTGTCCAGTTTTCCCAACACCGTTTATTGAAGAGACTTTCCTTTCTCCATTGTATGCTCTTGGCCCCTTTGTTGAAGATTAGCTGTCTGTAGATGTGTAGGTTTATTTCTGGGCTTTCAATTCTGTTTCATAGATCTGTATGTTGGTTTTTGTACCAGTACCATGCTGTTTTGATTACCATAGCTTTATAGTATATTTTGAAGTCAGGCATTGTGATGCCTCCAGCTTTGTTCTTTTTTCTCAGGATTGCTTTATCTATTCAGTGTCTTTTGTTGCCCCATAAGAATTTTCAGATTTTTTGTTCTATTTCCATGAAGAATGTCATTGGGATTCTGATTGGGATTTCACTGAATCTGTAGGTTGCTTTAGGCAGTAAGGACATTTTAACTATGTTTATTTTTCCAATCCATGTGCATGGAACATCATTCCATTTCTTTATGTCATCATTGATTTCTTTCAATAATGTCTTATAGTTTTCATTGTATAGATCTTTCAACCTCTTGGTTAAATTTATTCCTAGATATTTTATTCTTTTTGTTGCTAATGTAAATGGGATTGTATTCTTAGGTTCTCTTTCTGTTAGATTGTTATTAGAGTAGAGAAATGTAACCAATTTTTATGTTTATTTTGTACCCTGCAACTTTGCTGTAGTTGTTGATTATTTTTAATAGTTTTCTGGCGGATTCTTTAAGGTTTTCTATAAATAGGATCAAGTTGTCTGCAAATAGCAAGAGTTTCACTTCTTCCTAGCCAATTTGGGTACCATTTATTTCCTTTTCTTTCCTAATTGCTCTCACCAAAACCTCCAGTACTGTGTTGAATAACAGTGGCTAGATTGGGCACCCTTGTCTTGTTCCTGTTCTCAGAGGGATGGCTTTCAGTTTTTCCCCATTGAGTATGATGTTGGCTGTGGGTTTGTCATATATGGCCTTTATTATGTTGAGGCATTTTCCTTCTATACCCATTTTATTGAGAGTTTTTATCACAAGTGGATGTTGGATCTTGTCAAATGCTTTCTCTGCATTTATTGATATCATGAGGTTTTTATTCCTCATTTTGTTAATGTGGTGTATCACAATGATTGATTTGCAGATGTTGGACCATGCCTGAATCACTGGTTATAAATCCCACTTGATCATACTATCTGATCCTTTTAATGTACTGCTGTACTTGGTTTGCCATATTTTGTTGAGGATTTTTGCATCTATGTTCATCATTGTAATTTTCCTTCTTTGTGTTGTCCTTTTCTGGCTTTGGGATTGGGGTGATGTTGGCCTCATGGACTACATTAGGAAGTATTCTGTCTTTTTCAATTTTTGGAATAGTTTGAGAAGGATATGTATTCAATCTTTGAATGTTTGGTAGAATTCTGAGAAGCTGTCTGGTCCTGGACTTTTATTTTTTGGGAGGTTTTTGATTACTGTTTCAATCTCTTTACTTGTGATTGGTCTATTCAGATTCTGCATTTCTTCTTGATTCAGTTTTGGGAGGTTGTATGAGTCTACAAATCTATCCATTTCTTCTAGATTGTCCAATTTGTTGGCATATAATTTTTCATAGTATTCTTTTATAATCCTTTGTATTTCTGTGGTATCCATTGTAATATCATCTCTTTCATTTCTAATTTTATTTATTTGAGCCTTCTCTCTTTTTTTAGTGAGTCTGGCTAAGGGCTCACCAATTTTGTTTATCTTCTCAAAGAACTAGCTCTTAGTTTCATTAATCCTTTCTACTGTTTTTTGGATTCTATTTCAATTATTTCTACTCTAATTTTTATTATTTCACTCCTTCTGCTGACTTTGGACTTTGTTCTTTTTGTAGTTTTGTTAGGTATAGTTTAAGATTACTTATTTGAGATTTTTCTTGTTTCTTGAGGTGGGTCTGTATTGCTATGAATTTCCCTCTTAGGACTGTTTTTGCTGCATCCCATAAGAGTTAGTATGGTGTATTTTCATTTTCATTTGTCTCCAGATATTTTTTCATTTCTCTTTTAATTTCTTCATTGATCCATTGGTTGTTCAGTAGCATGTTGTTTAGTCTCCACATATTTGTCACTTTCCCAGTTTTTTTCTGGTAGGTAATTTCTAGTTTCATAGCATTGTGGTCAGAAAAGATGCTTGATATGATTTCAGTCTTATTAAATTTATTGAGGCTTGCCTTATTTCCCAACATACAGTCTATCTTTGAGAATTTGCCACTTGCACTTGGGAAGAATGTGGATGGAGTGTTCCATATATATATATATATATATATATATATATATATATATATATATATAAAGTCCATCTGGTCTAACTTTTTGTTTAATTCCACTATTTCCTTGTTGATTTTCTGTCTGGATGATCTACCCATTGATGTAAGTGGGATCTTCAAGTCCCCTGCTATTACTGTGCTGCAGTTAATTTCTCCTTTTAGGTCTGTTAATAGTTGCTTTATGTACTTTGGTGCTCCTGTTATATATATGTGAGGTGCATATATATTTATAAGTGTTATGTCCTCTTGGTGAAGTGTCCCTTTTACCATTATATATTGCCCTTCATTGTCTCTCATTGCCTTTTTTACCTTGAAGTCTACTTTGTCTGATATAAGTATGGCAACACTTGCTTTCTTTTGTTTGCCATTAGCTTGGATTATTGTCTTCCATACCTTCATTTTGAGGCCTTGTTTGTCTTTAAAGCTGAGATGTGTTTCCTGGAGGCAGCATATTGTTGGGTCTTGTTTTTTAATCCATCCAGCCACTCTGTGTCTTTTGATTGGAGAATTCAATCCATTTACATTTAGAGTTTTTATTGATATATGAGGCCTTAATACTACCATTTTATCACTTATTTTCCAGTTGTTTTGTATTTCCCTTGTTTCTTGTCCCATATATTTCTGACTACCAATTCAGTTTGATGTTTCTCTATGAAGATCTTCTCAGTTTTCTCTTTATTTATCATTTGTGTCCCTGTTCTGATTTTTTGTTTAGTGGTTACCATGAGGTTTGTATAAAAGACCTTGTAAGTGAGATTGTCCATTTTCTGATAGCCTCTTATTTACTTAGTCTCAGCAAATTCCATCCCTCTCCTCTTCCCCATGTAAGTTGTTCTTGTCACAACTTATTCCATTATGTGTTGTGAGTTTGTGGTTAAAATGAAGTGATTACAGTTATTTTTGATGTTTTCCTTCCCTTTATCTTTAATGTTATAATTGTTTGCTAAACTGTTCTGATAGAGAGATGCAATTTTCTGGTTTTGTCTGTCTATTTATCTCCTTGTTCAAGGCTTTGTAAACACTTTCTGTCTTTTTTTTTCAGGTATGAAGGCCTTCTTGATCATATCTTGTACCAGGGGACTTGTGGCAATGAATTTCCTCAACTTTTGTTTATCTGGGAAAGTTTTTATTTCTCCTTCATATCCAAAGGATAGTTTTGTTGGATAGTGTATTCTTGGATGAAAGGTTTTGTCTTTCAGAATTTTGAATATATCATTCCACTCAGCCCTAGCCTGTAAGATTTCTGCTGAGAAATCCACTGAAAGCTTGATAGAGGTTCCTTTGTAGGTTACTTTCTTCTGCCTTCCTGCCCTTAATATTTTTTCTTTGTCTATGACTTTTACCAGTTGTACTATTATATGCCTTGGAAAAAATCTTTTTACATTGATGTAATTAGGAGATCTATTAGCTTCATTCACATATAATTCCAGCTCCTTCCCCAGGTTTGGGAATTTCCCAGCTATTATTTCTTTGAACAAGATCTCTGCTCCTTTTCCACCCTCTTCTCCCGCTGGAATACCTGTAATCCTTATGTTGCATTTCCTAATTGAGTTGGACATTTCTCAGGGAATTTCTTCACTTGTTTTTAGTCTCAGTTCTCTCTCCTCCTCCATCTGTAGCATTTCTATATTTTTGTCCTCTAAATTACTGATTCTGTCCTCTATAATATCAGAGCTGTTTCTTAAGGACTCTAGATTTTTCTTCATCTCATTCATTGTGTTCTTCATCTCCATCATTTCTGATTGGTGTTTTTTTATAGCTTTAATTTCCTTTGTGTGGAATTCCCTCTGTTCATTAATTTGATTCCTGATATCATTAAGTTGTCTTTCTGAGTTTTCTTGTAACTCGTTGAGTTTCTTTATGATAACTCTTTTGAATTCTCTGTCATTTAGATTGTAAATTTCTATGATTTCAGGATTGATTTCTGGGTATTTGTCATTTTCTTTCTGGTCTGGAGTGTTAATATACTTCTTCCTGCTATTTGATGGGATAGGTTTTTGCCATCGCATAGTGGTTGTGTCTGGTCACAGATTCCACCTGCCACCAGAGGGGTGGGGGGCAGGAGCTGTGCTTTCTGAGCCCTCTGTGACCCCTGGGAGATGTGCCTTTCCACTGGAAGCTGTGCTGACAGGGCCTGTCTCTGTTTGCCTGCTGGCCACTGCCACTTTACACATGTAGGCACAGGTGCTCTGGCAGGGATCCCCTGCTCTGACCAAATGGCTGAGCTGGTGCACCAGGTGTGAGTGGGGGGAGGGGTGCTTTCTTTCACATGCATGACCCCATGTGCCCTGCTTTTCACTCACTGTCTGTTTGCCTGGGCTGCTCAGCTTGGTGTGGACACTTCTGTGATTGCTCAGCTGCCTTGGTGTGGAGCATTCCCACAGGCTGGGAGGCAACTCCAAGAGCACAGGCATTCCTGTGGAGGACTTCCTTTCCTCCCTTCTGCTCTCAGGGTTGTGTGCCAGCTGCCACATGAGGTCCCCATACCCTAAATTGCTGCCACATGGAAGGGAGAGGAGATCCCCTTACCTCCTTCCACTGCCTCCCAGGGGCTCCAGCACCCCCACCTTCAGGTGTATAGCTGTGTGGATCTCTCAGATGTCGATTGTGTTGTGTGAATGTCCTCTGTTGGTTTATGAATGTCCTTTTCATTGTATCTTAGGGGGAATAAACTAAAGGAAGCACTTACTCCACCATGATGCTGATGTTACTCTCCATCGAAGGTATTTTTTTAGATGAGATTAACATTTAAATATGATTGTTTTACATAATGTGGGTGAGCCTCATTCAATCAGTTGAAGGCCTTAATAGGAAAAAAAAAACTGACCTCCTCAGGAGAAGAGAGAATTCTGCCAGCACACTGCCTTCAGATTCAAACTGTAACTCTTCCTTTCTCCAGTCTGCCAGCCTACCCCACAGATTTTGGACTTACCAGCTTCCACAATTGCATGAGCCTCTTCCATAAAAAAATAATCACTCTCTCTATGTATGTATACAGATATACACATTCTATTGATTCTGTTTCTCTGGAGAACCCTGACTAATACAAGCTGAATGGAAATAAAAGTGTAAAAGGGATGATTGTTTTAACATGATCTCAATTCAGAAGAGGCAGAAAATAAAATACAAAATATTGACAATCAAGCCTCTGTGGCCTTTCTGAAATAAATTATGATTTTCTATGCACATGTTTACCTATACTTAAAGTGCTTTCACTGTTACTACTTTTATATTATTCAACATGAATTAGCTTAATCTGTCAACAACATAAGACATTACAGAAAACGAGCAATAGTATTAACAGGAAATAGCATTGTGATAGTTCAGGAATCATAGTCCTTTCAAATGCAGAATGGCTATTTCTTAGAAAATTTCTAATTTTTACCTTCAGGGAAGATTTCTATGGTTTTCAACTTTGAATTGCTGATGATCTGTTTCTGTGACAACATTAGTATATAGGTATTTCTATGACAGGTCTTTCATGAAAGCAGAGAAAAAAATAAAAAGAAAGACTTAGTTTAGATGCTAGTTTAACTGATGAAATATTTACCTATACCTCTGCAAACCTCAGGCAAAATCAAGCAAGGATCTTGATGACCAAAACAGAGAGTTGTTTGTAACAGAAGCTGTAAGGTGAAGACAAAATGGACAGGAAAGCCAAAGATGGAGACAGTTTCAGTTCCATTCAGCCCCACGCAAACAGGAAATGCTGAGTCTGAAGGTCCTTTCTATGCCTGGTGTCCCAGATTTCAACACAAAGAATGAGCAGTGTGAACGTAGTAGAACACTGTGAGACTTGAACGGACGTTAATAATCATCTATTCCAATCCCTTTATATTCCTACAAAGCAAACTAGTCTTCCACAGAGGTTAACTGACTAACCCAAGGTCACACAGACACAATCTCTAGAAATAAAAAATAGGATACTAGCAGATCTTTAACAAAATAGTTTTATATTGCCAAAAACAAATTCACATAAATCCCATACAATTGGAAGAACTTATTGAACATATAGTATTGGATCTAGAGCCCCAGTGCTCTGACTCTAGTACAATATTTTTCATTGGGAATATTTTGTTTTCTTAATAATATACAGCTATACTCTACTGTTGAGCAAATAAATGAATGAATATCATTTTCTACTTCACAAAAGACTTGCAATACTTTATTTCACTTAATCTCACAACACTCTGAGGTGAGATATAATGATTCTCTAACGTCACACAGTTCCTAAGAGCTGAACTGGAACCCAGGTTTTCTGACCTTTATCAGCATCTTTTTTGACACACTCCTATTTAGACCTAAGGTTATATAATTAATCCTTATGACAGAATAAGACCTCAGGCTTGAACAATGTGGACAAGTGGTTTACTTTCTTGACTGACCTGACAAGAAGAGACAACTAAAAAAAACCCTCCAGCTAGTTTCATCATTTGAAGTCTTCAACATCATCAAACTATTAAGTGTAAAGAGCCAAATCTTTGTGTTCCTGATTTATCAGAAACTAAGGAGTATTTTTTTTAAAAAAAGAGAACTGGGTAAAGGCAGAAGTAAATTTGTGTAATTGAAGCACATGTTTATTATAGCATTCAAAATCTCATTCCAGGCTATTAGGGACTATGAATTCATTTTTAAAACTTTTTATCTAATTGAAGTTCTTTCCTTATTTCCTAATGAAGCAATAAATCCTTTGGGACCAGGCATACCCACAGATTGTGACACATCGCCTTCAGACTCACGTAGCATTCTGCTAAATCTGTCAGTATGTGCAGTGATGACAGATGTGATAAAGAGATCATTGTGGCTCTCACTGCCTATATTTTATTGTTTGTTACAGCCATCTTCTATTTCTGGAAAACATTCCCAGCTGCCGGCAGCAGAGCCGGGAGCCAGAGTTGGAAAATATGTTGTTTTTCTCACAGTTTACAACCTAACTTGTGTACCACTAATTATCCAGTACAGATCAGTGGAAATATACTAGAAAGCACGTCTTGAACACTGGTTTCATTATCTGGTTTCACTATAATAACCTTATTTCTGATCTTTCCTATTTCAGAGTTCTAGAAGACTCATTAAAAATGTTTTCTCTGCAGTGTTTTATAACCTTTTGACATTTTCTTCTTATACCAGTCATGCCAATTTTTTTTCTTTAAGTCTATAAATAGGAAGGTTGGGAGAGAAGAAATGGACACGTTAACCCCCTGCACATTTAGAGCCTGACAATCAGATTTGAGGTGGGGAGGTTCCATCAATACCTTGGTTTTTGTTTTCTTTTGAGGGCATATTGTAAGATAACTAAAGCATTCCATGTGAATTCTGCTACGCATTTTAATCATCAGTGAAATACACATGCATTTCATGTATAATCTATTTACGCCTGATATAAAAAGAATAGGGAATTGTGTTATCTTCCATGAGTTTCTGAGGACAATTTTGGCTGCTCTCAAAGTAGTGAAGGATTTTCACAATTGTTGGCATGATTGCAATTATTTTATACTTTTCCAGGGGCAGAGAAGATGGAATCATAAGTGACACAAAACCCTGGACCCTTTGATCACTTGCACATAAGTCTAGATTAAGCCTAGTGAATTAATTATCATCGTTACTTTATATTCCTATGTTTCAGTTATTTTTCCTTCCACAAAATGATGATAAAAAGCACTATAATAATTTGCTGTATAAATTATTCGAATTTATTTGTAAAGTTTGTAAATTCCTATGGTACAATAGAGACCATTTATTTCATAAATAACTTTAATCAAGAGTCAAAACCTCCAATCACTCATTCTTTACCACAATTACTCTCAACTTTGAAAATATGCTGATTAAAATTTTCTTTCTATTAATATCCCTTGCTCACTATTTCTTACAGGTTATATCTGATCTGACAAATGCATGAAGGAGAAATAATGAAGCAAAATATTTCACACACTAGTTAATCAGCCCTAATTAAAAATTGACTATCATACAGAAACATATTAACTTAAAACTCATTTATTACTAGAGTAACTTCTTTCTGAGTGTCATGTTCTCTTCAAAGATCATCATTTTTCTCACGTAGGAACAGTACATTCTTGTATATCTTATAGTCTTTCTTGAGAAATGTATTATAATGTGATAGAAGATATCCATAAGCATGTTTTATAAATAGAGACAGTTTGACATGTAAGATTAACTGACAGTCACTCATCAAAAAAAGAGTGGAGGGGTTAGGGTAGGGAGGTTTGCTGAGGCTACCATTGAAGCCATTTGAACTGCTGCCTAGAATGATGAAGCAGGCACAATCTAGGTTAGCAAAGCTACACCAGACATCACTGTTGCTGTGGAAAATGAAAGACATTTCCTTTAAAGTTGTGGTCTGTGGTCACCTAAATGTCCCTAGTACCAAAATAACTGATAAATTAATTATATGGAAGATTCCTATTTAAAATTAAGATATGACCACAAAAAACAAAGCCTCTTGTGCATTTAACATAAAGCAGAGTCAAACTGAGGACAGCAAAGGATTGATTACCGATTTGGACTCTGAAAGAAGGTATCATTTAACATTCTATAATAGGTTTTATTCCTCCAAAACTTCCCAGTGTGGCATCTAAAAATTTTGTCAAACTTGTTATTCTTCTTATATTTACAAAACAATGAGGATTAACACAAAGCATTATAAAATGCATATTTTAACCTCAGAATATCTCTTACAGACATATAAGCTTCTATTTAAGCGATGGTGGAGGCACCATAATTGATTTCGTTTATTCTTAGATTTCTAAAGGCTCCTTAAAATGAGCCGGTATAGGCTTTTCTTACGATTCTGTGACCATTCACGTAACCAGCTGACACAGGTGAGCAGTGGTTTCTTCCACATTTACAACAGCCATTTTAGAACCAGCCTCTTTCAGTATCTTACGTAAGATAGCGTGTATTTGTTTGCTAGAATTGGCCTAACAAAAAATCACAAACTGGGTGGCTTAAACAACAGAAATTTATTTCTCACAGCTGTGGAAGCTGGAAGTCCAAGATCAAGGTGTGGGCAGCTTTATCTTCTTCTGAGGCCCTCTCTCCCTATTTGGCACATGACTACCTTCTTGTTACATAATCTTTCTCTGTGCACATGCTTCCCTGGTGTCTCTGTGTGCCCTAATCTTTTCTTGTAAGAACAGCAGTCAGACTGGATTAGAGCTCACCTTTACCGCCTCATTTTAACTTAATTACCTCTTTAAAGGTGATCTTTCCAAATAAAGTCATGTTCTGAGTTCCTGGGGGTTAGGACTTAACATATGAATTTTGAGGGAACACAATTCAGCCCATAAATAGAGTCATATCCAGTAATAAAAGTTGTATTGCTTTTCAAAATATTGCCTGAACCAATTTTTCACATAATAAAATATGGTGTATGTAAAGGCAATTTGTAATTTTTAAAGTGTAATGACTTTGTATATACCACTAAATTCAAACTGCAACATTACACAAGTACAATTTTCACCAAGTTTTTAATTCTAGTGAAAGCTGTTTCTGTTTCTTTGTGTTTTATTTGTTTTTGCTAATTCCCATTAGAGAATCATTCCCAAATTCTGATATCCTCTCCAATGGTAAAGCATCATGAGTTCTTCTTTCTTTTTATTAAAGATGCAACAGCAATCAATGCTGAGCATTCCTTTGACATTGTTCAGAATGCCTTTCTCCGTAACCTATAATAATGAAGTCTTTCCCATGATATGCACGCAATGCTCCTTGCCACTGTGCTTCCCATGTGTGATAATTTTTCAGTGACACTTCTTCAGAAGATTACAATTATTTGGCCACCTTATTCACCTGGCCTATCCACTTTGAGGTGCTTTTTCCACTGAGCCTTATGGAATTCATGGGTTACATACCAAAACTACACTATCTAAACGAAGTCAGGATCACAGGTGCAACATTAAATTACTGTATCAAAAGAACAGTTTCACTCATAGGGAAAATCAGATTAAACCTTGCATAGCTGAGGACGCCTATTCATTTGATTTATATTACACTTAAAACCATAAAAAATGGCCTTTATATGTTACTCACAGTGAGTTGTTCATGTGTGATATAAAACACTTCATAGTACTTACGCCTACTTAAAAGGTACCATTTTTACTTCTTTCCATGAAATTTCAGAAATCACATTTGTTTAACCTCAAACCATGTGATAGTGAAGTACACAACTAATTACTTTCCAAATAGCACTGTACGATCACATTAAGAGTTAGTGCCTAAAATCACAGAAAGAGGTAGGAAAAAAGCATTAATTCCCTGTCTGGTTTGTTTGCTACTAGATTACCTTAATCTCAGGAGAGGTCTGCAGTCCAGGGCCCTAAGTGACATTGACCCTATATTAAAAGCGGTTGCCAAATTGTCACGTGTTTTTCTTTCAGGTTTTGCCACTTGGAAAAAAAATGACTGACTCCATAAGTATTGAATGGCAAACTCTCCTAACATCATAAGGCAAAGTACTTTTCATGAGTAAGATAATTCCTCTGAATGGTTATTGAAGTATACCAATCAAAAGGGACTTTAGAAATATTGGTTGGAGGATACAGAGCCAATAAATTCTTTGCACAATAAGAGAAATATTTTAAAGATTTTTACAAGTTCTAGTTCCCTTTCTGCATGAATGATTTAAAAAAAATGAGAAAAGAAGAACAATAAGCAAGGAGCGGTGATGCAATAGAGAAATACATTTTAGAAATGAGAACATGGTTCCATTTCTGCTTGACAGCATCCATTCTGGTTGAATAGCTAGAGATTTGCAACTCAAAAAGGACAACATTGTTGTGATTTGTTTGTTGATTCTTGGTTTTTGTTTTTGAGTATGTGTGATCAGAAGCATTGAGTTTTCTTTGGAGCCACAAATCACCTTGTGAAAGTAAGGCAGGGCCAAGCACATTATAATGTGAAACGTGGCTAGCAGTGTTTCCCAGATGAATAATTGATGAGCAAAAAGAATTCTCACCAGCATTTTAACCCAGCTAATATGACTAGAATGACTTAAAAGACTTGCTCTGTGCTGTTTCTATAATTTAAAATCTCCCTCCAGTTCTTGCTCAAGTGTTAATTGGTTGCCATGAATTAACTCTTCCAACTATTCTCCATGGTAACGAATAGTCTTTGAAAAACTATAGACCGATTTGCTGTTTAAGAAAACTTTCAAATTTGAAAATTAATTAAAAATTGATTAAAAGTATCATTTCCATATTTTCATAGGCAAGACTCTTTTAGTACAAAAAATTAAAAAGATATCAATTGATCTTTCTTTTGAAGCGTTCAGATTTCTCATAAGATTACCCCCCAAAGACAAAGAATGGCTCAGGAAGGGCAGAAACAGAGGCAGCTCTGGGCACCAACCTATTCACCTCAGTCTCAATTCTCCCTGCTAGTTTCTCTGTCTCCCCCTACTTATCTGCTCTGTTTCCCCTTAACTAGTGTGGGGACCTGGAATTGGCCACCCCAAGATATGTTTCTTTGGCATCAGGATTATTTGAGGCTGATTGCTTTTGATAAACTGGGACAGGGAAGGAGGCTCTGAGGAATGGAACTTGCCCTTTGTTAGGACACATTTACATTTGTAAGGTAAATCTCTATCTGTAAAAGGTGCCTCCCTCTCTGTACCAGGAAGAAGAGAGGGGATGACCTTCTCTCTAGAAGCTCTTAATCAATGCCAAAGGCAAAAACTTAAATCTGCATTTTATTGTACTAGTCTGGTAACCTCCTGTAACTGAATTCCCTCCCCCTCCCAACTTTGGCATTTCTTTAAGGATTAAGCATCTTTCTTTAGGCTAGGAACTGATTGCTGCGCTCACCTGTGACCGCCCAGCTCCAGACCATTGACTTGCCTCCTGCTACACCCACCGAGATAGCAGACCATTACCTGCTGTGTCCATCAAGCACTGTGCTGACAGGGCAATCTTGTGACTATTGTGGGAGGGACATTTCTATCACATGTGAAACACCCTGTTTGGGGGTATATAACCCCTACGTGCACCCCACTTCTTTGGTGCCCTTTCTTCCTTCGGGAAGAAAGGCCCTGGGCCATGGTTCCTCATAAAGCTTTGTTTAATTTTCTCTTGCTATTCTGTCTCATGTGAATTTAATTCATTCTCCGGCCAGACGAACCCACATTTGGGAAGAGGAAATGTCTTCCTCCCCTACACTAGTCAGGTTCCTCACAAGCCTCTTTGCCCTAATGGTTCTTATCCTATGTTAGATCAGAAACTCCAGGTGAAAGCCATGAGCCTCCCTGAAGGATACACATAAAATTTTGCACATAATTTTAGGGGTTCACTGACCCATGAGGTCTAAACATGGGCTCCTCTTGCTGTATCTTATATTAGGTATATGCCTTTAGGTTCAGTTATCCATAATAACTGGTAAATTGTCTGTGTTTCAATTCAAGATTTTAATCAAGAGGTAGTTCCATTCAGCTCTTCTTTTCAAACCACATCCTCAAAATTCAAGATTTTGAGGAAACTCCTAGGTTACTCCATAGGTCAGGAGCTCACCTGTAGCTCAACAAACTATCCCACAGGGAAGGGTCACAGGGTGCTCTACCAACTCAGCAAGGGCAGTTGGTGGGGAGTTTTCAGAAAGGGAGAATAGAGTGGGCAATACCGGCATCTAATAGAGATACTACAAAAAGATTCATAAGTTATAAAATTTTTTGCATACAAAAGAATACGTAGAGAATAATAATTAGATTATAAAACATAGCAATAAAAAGAACACCCATGAACTCACCATCTAACTTAAGAAATAGAGTATTACACATACAATGGAAAGTGCTTCTTGATCTCAATTTCCAGCTTCTTTAGCCAAAATTGTGTCTTAATCAATCCATCTTCCTTATTAAGTTCCATCTTCCTTTGTAAGGCATTAAGTAACAAGACCTAATGCTAAGTCTAATAAGTACTGCACTTTGGAGTAGTAGTGAATGTAAACATATTGTGATATTTACACCAAATGTAATGTGATATGAAAACATCTCTGGTTTATAATAGTGACAAAGTCATAATTATTGCTATCATTGTGATTGATTACCTTCATTCATAATTAAATACTGAATTTCAGTTAGAGTAAAATAATAAAGGCTTTTTTCTATCCAAATAAAGATGAATTCTGTCTCTAGACCCCAAGTTAAGAACATATGCTCTAGATAAAGCAGGACTAGCAAAATACCAGGTGATAAAACAAATTAGCCCAGAGATTTGTGTTCTTTGGACGTCAGAACGTACCAGAATGTTGAAGAGGAAATACCTTTTTAATGTTTCTAGATGGGGTCTTTCACACTCCAATAACAGGGTCATCACTCCCTGTATCATAGGATGCCCTCTCTGCTGAGCCCCTCATTCTTCATATTTGAGTGTGAGATTCTCACTCCACAAGAACGATGTGATAATGCTAGAGAAAATGGTGTCTAGTAATAACAGGGGAAACAGTCTGACAAAAATGAGTAAATACACATAGAGTAATATTAAGGGTAGAGGGCTGAGCAGTAGTTCAGAAAGCTATTGACTGGAGAGACAACTGATCTTCTCTATGTCAATTCTTTGCTAGAAATAAATTTCAAACAAAAATTTTAAGTGTTTTAACTTAAAATAGCACAGTAACAATTAAGAAAATATTGATACATGTAAGTCTATTATCTTATTACTAATTTTATCTTTCACACTTTGCTCATCTTTATCTAAGTGAGGGCTGTCATTACATACATAACTTTAATATTTTACTTTTATTACTTATATTTTATATTTCTTACTTGTACTTACTACAAACAGTAATAAATGGAAAATTTTAAATTGGGAACTAAAATTTCTATAAAGTTAGGAAAATAAAGCCGTTTACTAAATTCAGTTAGATTTCCTGAAAGAAACCATGCAAAGAATTATAACCCATTCTCCTTTTATGCCCAGGGCTGAATCGTCAACCATTAAAAATATTCTATGCCATTTAGTCCATCAGTTGTCCTGCATGGAGGCATTTCTTTCAAATTGTTTTGATTTTAACAATGGTAGTAGAAACAAAATAATTTTTTAAAAATAATGGAAATGAAAACAGTGCCTGAAATGATATTGAAAAACATCCACAACCTCAACTAGGTTGGAGGAAGCCAAATATTTATTTAGCAGCTGCTCTACATCAAACTATTACAAACTGATGTTCTCACTTGTGATGATCTCACTGATGATCCCACTTACGAATTATGAAATGTAGTTTTTCTACTACCACACCAATACTAAGTAGTAGAATTGGGATTATATTTATGTATTATGTTGGAGTCCATCCATCTGACTCTAAAATCAGTTAAGGTCTGAATGCTTCACCTTAATCTCTGTGTAGGCAATGAGGAAAGAAAAACAAGACACAGTCCCCGTACTACGTCCATTATACTGTAGATAGAGAATAGTCATATAAACAGATCCTTTCAAGGTATGCTTAAGTTGCTATGGGAACACAGAACTTCCACATGGTTCTCCAGAGTCCTCTTTCTCTACATTATGCTACCATTCACCAGAGAATATGCCTGCTAATATATGCACTACAGTCTACAGAGAATAAAAATATTATGCTTCAGTCACAAGCTTTCTCCAGAAGGTACTGTTCTTCTTAAGACGATACCGCTAGTGATACAAAATGGAAGATGTGTACATTTTCATTTATCCCATGGTCATGAATAAATTTGATTAAATTTCTAATAAAGCTTGGAAATCACAGCAAAATTAGAACTATATCCTCCGTGTTTGCTAAAAGTTTTCCTCATGGGAGGCATCACCTAATAGTCTGTCTTCAGTCATGGCAGATGCAATTTCCAAAACTGTACGATTCCATAAAAACATAATCTTTTTTGACATATCTTCAAATATAGATTGTTTCCAAGGCAGATGTCACATACAAAATCCCAAGTAACTTATATTCTAAGTAATTATGTCTGATATTATCATATATGTATGTATTTCCCTCTTTAATTTAGAAACAACTCTACTTTAGCCATCTCCCATTACAAAGACTTCAGACACTTAGTCCTTTTCTCATTCTAGTATACCAAATAGTATTTTGACTGATTTTTCTTGATATGTGAAATTAAGGAAAAGAAAAATGTACTATTTGTTACAAATTGTCTTTTATCTGAGCATGATGTCAGCTTCTTTGTTCTAGCATAGTGTTGAATTAAGTTGAATCAATGAGAAAATTACAAATAGTCTAGGAATAAATTTTGGTATACCAATAGGAGGGATTGCCTACCAAATGCATTTTTTTTTTCAATTAACTGAAAACTATAATTTAATTCATATTCCCTTAGTTTTTATCTTGTGTTCTTTTTCTGTTCCAGGATACCACATTACATTTAAATTGACACCACTTGTTAGTTTCCTCTTGTCTGTGACATTTTCTCAGGTTTTCTTTGTTTTTGATGACCTTGACAGTTTTGAGGAGTATTTGTCAGATAATTTTCAGAATTTCCCTCCATTGGAATTTTTTATGATGCTTTTTCTTATGATTAAACTTGGGTTATGGGTTTTAGGGAAAAAGACTACAGAGGTAAATTGTCATTCTCAGGATGTTATATCAAGGGTGCATACTATCAACATGACTTATCACTGTTGATTTCAGCCTTGACCACCAGGCTGAGATAATGTTTGTCAGGTTTCTCCTCTGCAAAGTTACTCTTTTTCCCTCTTTCCTCTTTGGAAGAAGGTCAGTACAGGCAGCTCATGTTTAAGCTGTGGAAGGTCATGCTCCACCTCTTTGAGAATGAAGTATCTACATAATCATTTGGAATTCTCTACACAGAGATTTTTCTATTCTCTCCCTTTTTAAAAAGTTATTCAATCATTAATTTATATCAGTATGGACTCATGGATGCTGATGCAATTTTTATATCATTGTCTCCACAGAAAAGAGTGATTTGAGGTTTTAAAAGTAACACTTACCCTTGAAAAAAAATTAAACCTAAAATAATACCATCGAGGAATTAAATTTAAAACATATTGGGAAAAAATTCTGAGAAAAAACTAATTTCAACTAACTCAGAAAAAATATTTTTGCTACAATTTAATGTTTATAAGATATAATAAGAAAGCCAGGAGATACAAGATACATAGCCTAACGTGGACATTTAAAAATTACCTGGCAAATCTAATCGGTAAGAAAAACACATGATTCAAGGGTCAGAACAGAGGTTTGAGCCTACTTTTGACTATTTATTGATCAATTTAATGTATTAATTACTAATTATAGTAATCATTTGGACAGAGTACAACAGTCTAAATTCTGCTTCATCATATTCACATATAACAAAATTTAATTGATTCAGAAAAGTAAGAATATATCAAACATAATACACACATGAAAAACTTGAAAGAATTGTGGTATTATTTATTTCAAATATAGCCTATATAAATTAAGTATAAATGCATGTTATGGTGTAAAATGACATAAATGGATACAAAATCAGAAATGTCACTTGTTTCAAAGTACATAGCCATGTATCCTAAAGAGAAATGTCTTAAAAAACAAAAAATTAATTGCTTGACTCAGACTCTGAAATTACATTGAAGGAATAATTACACTGTTGACCTTTTTTTAAGCTACTAATGTTAGCCTGGTTCTCCTTTCTGATTAAAATACCAAACATTTAAAAAGAAAGACATAATTTCTATTTTCCTACTAAATAAAATTTCATGTTGAATCCAAACTAGAGATAGCATATCTTTTTTAATAAAAAGATATCTAAATGGCTAAAATGTGTCCCAAACTTATATTCATGCTTTACTGTACTATACATGAGAGTTATAGGTTGCTTACTTCTATTTTAACTAACATAAGTCAAATATTAATAGAACACCATCTACAATCACAGTCCCTCAAGGAAAACTCTGATGGGGTAACCCTCAAAAGCAATTCTGAGGCTCTGTGAAGACTAGACGCTATACATTCCTACATCACTTGTTGGCCTTTAAGCATCTGTTCATCAAGGCCACAATGTGAAATGGACAGCTTCTCTACTTCTTCTAAACCTCCAGCAGCCTCCGTCCATGAAAATGCTAATTAAGATTTTATATTCACATGTCTGCAAGCTATCTTATCTGAAAAGCTGAGGTTTTTCTCACTCAAGATCTTAAGAACACTATCCCTTGGTTCTTTTCTCACCAGGCCTAAACCAAAAACTAGCCTAAACATCCTTTTCTATGTCCATTCTATTGGGCATCTCCTTAGCTTTGACTCTCCAAAAATTGTCATTCAAATAGCAAGGGTAGAAAAAAGCAAGTGTGGAAGAGACTTCCCTCCCACCTAAAATGCCCTAAGTCTCACACTCGACGTTTCTTTTCTTTTGGTCCTTACTTTTGTCCAATTTGGACTTCAAGATGGAGAGAATTTTCTGAAATGGAAGGAACTGTTAAGTCCTCAACCACACTAACATAGTTATAGGCTAGGAGAAAGAAAGAAATAGCTAAATCTGCTATTGTCACTATTCATTATTTAATCATTCCTTTATTCATTCCAATAAAAACTCAATCCCCTAGTAAATTACTTATTTCTGAATTATTGAGAAATTAATTTTGTCTTTGAATACAATCAGAACACTGTCAGAGAAAGAGGATTGGAAATCTTGATTTTCCATAGAGTATATAACCTAGAATATGAGCAACTCTCCTGACCGCTGCATCAATTGCTTATATAGATTTCGTAGACTAGGAAATATGGTCAAAGAAGACCAAGTCATGACTGATTCTTGGGGAAAACCCAGTTATTTAATATTATTGTTGCTGTAATGGTGGTGGTCGTAATAACATACTTAAGAAAGAGTATCCAACACTCACCTTAGCTATGAAAAAGTTACTCAATAAAACACCCACAAAATATCTAGCCTTCACCAATGTAACTCCCTAATGTGTCCTCCAAGATAAAATGGAAATTAAATTAAATACCTCACAAAACAGAGTTATTAAAGTTGTGCAACGTCTACAAAAAATGAATTTTTTGTTTCCAAGTTTATCTGTGGAACTCCCTTCTGGCAATAATTAGAATTAAAGCTGTTTTTACAGGGCCAGCCCAGTGGCACAGCAGTTAAGTGCGCACGTTCCACTTTGGCGGCCCAGGGTTTGCTGGTTTGGATCCCAGGTGCAGACATGGCACCACTTGGCAGGCCATGCTGTGGTAGGCGTCCCACATATAAAGTAGAGGAAGATGGGCACGGATCTTAGCTCAGGGCCAGTCTTCCTCAGCAAAAAGAGGAGGATTGGCAACAGATGTTAGCTCAGGGCTAATCTTCCTCAAAAAAAAAGCTGTTTTTATTTTATGTGGATAAAATAAAATGATTTGTACATAGAAGAATGCTAGTTCTTCCATTCCTTAAGTCAATAAATATTTTATTTTTAAGAAGAAAAAATAAATAATTTAAAAATAAGATTCTTTCAATGTAGCTCCAAATTCTAAATAATTTTTGGATGAGACACTTTCTTATGGGTATGTGCATGCAATACAGATCTATGCAATTAGGATGAATATATAATATGTTCTGTATTTTGAAGAAACAATATAAAATTCTATGGT
The DNA here is from genome assembly GCF_037783145.1 of Equus przewalskii. Taxonomy (NCBI): domain Eukaryota; kingdom Metazoa; phylum Chordata; class Mammalia; order Perissodactyla; family Equidae; genus Equus; species Equus przewalskii. The sequence goes on along the minus strand of NC_091834.1, from coordinate 71,040,387 downwards.
GTGGTAACAAGAGCAAAGGAAGGAATTATGTTTATAACTCATCCAAAAATGGATCATAATTGTACGTTAAAGTCTCGACATTTTCCTATTTTCACCCATTAGAAATTATTATCTGATTTGCCGAAATACCATTGCTATTGACCTTTACTCTAGGATTAAATAAAGTGCAGGCTCATGTAAGCATTATTAATGCTTAATAAATGGGAGGTCTGTCCTGTGTTACCACTGCATCCAATAAACAGAGTCAAAAGGCAAAGAAAAGCAATCAAAGCTTCATTATTAATGGTGATTGGTAATTATTTTTTATCATTCTGTCTGCTTCTTGGGTAAATTAGATCTTAAAATATGATACATCTTCACCCATTCAAATATATTTTCCAGTAAATGTATATTTAATATGAAAATTATTCCAATTATCTTTAGTTTCCTTAGTTTAAATTCTGCCTTTTTCTTTGAAGAACACAGAAATCCCTTTTAGCATTAATCTGGGTAAAGCATTGTCCTCCCACATATTTACCAACAAAATCCTTTGTAAGCTTCTCTCAGCTACTCTCTTAACTAAAGCTGTATCTATACTAATAAAATGTCTGAAATGAGTTGGCCAGTTGAACAGAATAATTTGGTTATGTGTGTTTTGTAATCCAACTAATCAAACAGCTTACAATTAATAAGTTGATGCTTAGCTAGAAATATAAAGTCTGTGCCTACACTTATAAAAAGAAAAAGACAATGCAGGCAATATGATTATTACTCAAATAATGCAGGTAAAGTTTTGAGGGAAATCCTGATTATTCAAGTAGAAATCATTTATTTTTCTTCATAAGAGATACCTAAAATTATGTTGGTATATCTTTAAGGAAGTTTCACAAGCATGGAAGATATGGAAGTAATGATTCCTATAGGGAGCTGTTTTCATTGACTATGCTTTTAAATCTAATGTATGTGATGAGTCAAGAGATGTTAAGACTATACAACCATCAAAGAAGCAATATAACAGGATGCCTTTCTAATACCTGCAATTTGATGCATAAAAGAAACAAAAAAAATCTATTTCAGGCATTTTTTTTTTTGAGCTTTTTTTTTTTTATTAATGTTATGAGAGATTACAACCTTGTGAGATTTCAGTTGTACATTATTGTTAGTCATGTTGTGGATACACCACTTCCCCCTTTGTGCCCTCCCCTCACCCCCCCTTTTCCCTGGTAACCACCGACCAGATCTCCTTGTCAATATGTTAACTTCCACCTATGAGTGGAGTCATACAGAGTTCGTCTTTCTCTGACTGGCTTATTTCGCTTAACATAATACCCTCGAGGTCCATCCACGTTGCTGCGAATGGGCCAATTTTGTCTTTTTTTATGGCTGAGTAGTATTCCATTGTGTATATATACCATATCTTCTTTATCGAATCATCAGTTTCTGGGCATGTAGGTTGGTCCCATGTCTTGGCTATTGTAAATAATGCTGCGATGAACATAGGGGTGCAAGGGACTCTTGGGATTTCTGATTTCAGGTTCTTAGGATAGATACCCAGTAATGGGATGGCTGGGTCATAGGGTATTTCTATTTTTAACTTTTTGAGAAATCTCCATACTGTTTTCCATAGTGGCTGTACCAGTTTGCATTCCCACCAACAGTGTATGAGGGTTCCTTTTTCTCCGCAACCTCTCCAACATTTGTTGCTCTTGGTTTTGGATGTTTTTGCCATTCTAACGGGTGTAAGATGATATCTTAGTGTAGTTTTGATTTGCATTTCCCTGATGAGTAGCGATGATGAACATCTTTTCATGTGTCTATTGGCCATATTTATATCTTCTTTTGAGAAATGTCTGTTCATGTCCTTTGCCCATTTTTTCATCGGGTTGTTTGTTTTTTTGTTGTTAAACCGTGTGAGTTCTTTGTATATTACGGAGATTAACCCTTTGTCAGATAAGTGGCTTGTAAATATTTTTTCCCAATTAGTGAGCTGTTTTTTTGTTTCAATTCTGTTTTCCCTTGCCTTGAAGAAGCTCTTTAGTCTGAAGAAGTCCCATTTGTTTATTCTTTCTATTGTTTTCCTCAACTGAGGAGTTATAGTGTCCGAAAAGATTCTTTTGAAACTGATGTCAAAGAGTGTACTGCCTATATTCTCTTCTAGAAGACTTATTGTTTCAGGCCTAATCTTTAGGTCTTTGATCCATTTTAAGTTTATTTTGGTGTGTGGTGAAAAAGAATGGTCAATTTTCAATCTTTTGCATGTGGCTGTCCAGTTTTCCCAGCACCATTTGTTGAAGAGACTTTCTTTTCTCCATTGTAGGCCCTCTGCTCCTTTGTCGAAGATTAGCTGTCCATAGATGTGTGGTTTTATCTCTGGGCTTTCAATTCTGTTCCATTGATCTGTGGACCTGTTTTTGTACCAGTACCATGCTGTTTTGATCACTGCAGCTTTGTAGTATGTTTTGAAATTGGGGATTGTGATTCCGCCGGCTTTAGTTTTCTTGCTCAGGATTGCTTTAGCAATTCGCGGTGTTTTGTTGCCCCATATGAATTTTAGGATTCTTTGTTCAATTTCTGTGAAGAATGTTCTTGGGGTTCTGATTGGGATGGCATTGAATCTGTAGATTGCTTTAGGTAGTATGGACATTTTAACTATGTTTATTCTTCCAATCCATGTGCATGGAATGTCTTTCCATCTCTTTATGTTGTCATCAATTTCTTTCAAGAAAGTCTTGTAGTTTTCATTGTATAGATCCTTCACTTCCTTGGTTAAGTTTATCCCAAGGTATTTTATTCTTTTCGTTGCAATTGTGAATGGGATTGAGTTCTTGAGTTCTTTTTCTGTTAGTTCATTGTTAGTGTATAGAAATGCTACTGATTTATGAATGTTGATTTTATACCCTGCTACTTTGCTGTAGCTGTTGATTATTTCTAATAGTTTTTCTATGGATTCTTTGGGGTTTTCTATATATAAGATCATGTCGTCTGCAAACAGCGAGAGTTTTACTTCTTCATTACCTATTTGGATTCCTTTTATTTCTTTTTCCTGCCGAATTGCTCTGGCCAACACCTCCAGTACTATGTTGAATAGGAGTGGTGAAAGTGGGCACCCTTGTCTTGTTCCTGTCCTTAGAGGGATGGCTTTCAGTTTTTGTCCATTGAGTATGATGTTGGCTGTGGGTTTGTCATATTTGGCCTTTATTATGTTGAGGTACTTTCCTTCTATACCCATTTTATTTAGGGTTTTTATCATAAATGGGTGTTGGATCTTGTCGAATGCTTTCTCTGCATCTATTGAGATGATCATGTGGTTTTTTGTTTTTCAATTTTGTTGATGTAGTGTATCACGTTGATTGACTTGTGGATGTTGAACCATCCCTGTGTCCCTGGTATAAATCCCACTTGATCATGGTGTATAATCTTTTTGATGTATTGCTGTATTCGGTTTGCCAGAATTTTGTTGAGGATTTTTGCATCTATGTTCATCAGTGATATCGGCCTGTAGTTCTCCTTCTTTGTGTTGTCCTTGTCAGGTTTGGGGATCAGAGTGATGTTGGCTTCATAGAATGTGTTAGGGAGTGCTCCATCTTCCTCAATTTTCTGGAATAGTTTGAGAAGAATAGGTATTAAGTCTTCTTTGAATGTTTGGTAGAATTCTCCAGAGAAGCCGACTGGTCCTGGACTCTTATTTTTGGGGAGATTTTTGATTACCGTTTCTATTTCCTTACTTGTGATTGGCCTATTCAGATTCTCCATTTCTTCCTGATTCAGTTTGGGGAGGTTGTAGGAGTCTAGGAAGTTGTCCATTTCTTCCAGGTTGTTCAATTTGTTGGCATATAGTTTTTCATAGTATTCTCTTATGATCCCTTGTATTTCATTGGTATCTGTTGTGATTTCTCCTCTCTCATTCCTAATTTAATTTATTTGAGATTTCTCTCTTCTTTTCTTGGTGAGTCTGGCTAAAGGTTTGTCTATTTTGTTAATTTTTTCGAAGAACCAACTCTTTGTTTCATTGATCCTTTCTACTGTCTTTTTTGTTTCAATATCATTTATTTCTGCTCTTATTTTTATTATTTACCTCCTTCTACTGACTCTGGGCTTTGTTTGTTCTTTTTCTAGTTCTGTTAGGTGTCGTTTGAGGTTGCTTATGTGAGCTTTTTCTTGTTTAGTGAGGTGAGCCTGTATTGCGATGAATTTCCCTCTTAGGACTGCTTTTGCTGCATCCCAAATGATTTGGTATGTCGTGTTCTCATTTTCATTTGTCTCCAGATAATATTTGATTTCTTCTTTAATTTCTTCAATGATCCATTGTTTGTTCAGAATCGTGTTGTTTAGTCTCCACATTTTTGCACCTTTCTCTGCTTTTTTCTTGTAGTTGATTTCTAGTTTCATAGCATTATGATCAGAAAAGATGCTTGATATTATTTCAACTGTCTTGTATTTATTGATGTTTGCTTTGTTTCCCAAAATATGGTCAATCCTTGAGAATGTTCCGTGTGCAGTTGAGAAGAATGTGTAACCTGCTGTTTTTGGATGAAGTGTTCTCTATATATCTATTTAGTCCATCTGGTCTAATTTTTCATTTAATTCTATTATTTCCTTGTTGATTTTCTGTCTGGATGTTCTGTCCATTGGTGTTAATGGTGTGTTGAGGTCCCCTACTATTATTTTATTGTTGTTGATGTCTTCTTTTAGTTCTGTTAAGAGTTGCTTTACAAATTTTGGTGCTCCTGTGTTGGGTGCGTATATATTTATAAGTGTTATGTCTTCTTGGTGGAGAGTCCCTTTTATCATTATATACTGTCCCTCTTTGTCTTTCTTTATCTGTTTTGCTTTGAAGTCCACCTTGTCTGATATTAGTATAGCGACACCTGCTTTCTTTTGTTCATTATTAGCTTGGAGTATTGTTCTCCATCCCTTCACTCTGAGTCTGTGTTTGTCTTTGGGGCTGAGGTGTGTTTCCGGGAGGCAGCATATTGTTGGGTCTTGTTCTTTGATCCATCCTGCCACTCTGTGTCTTTTGATTGGGGAGTTCAATCCATTTACATTTAGAGTGATTATTGAGATGTGGGGGCCTACCACTACCATTTTATGTCTTGTTTTCCAGTTTTCTTCAATTTCCTTTGTTTCTCGTCCCATGGTTTAATCTGTTCTGATGAAGAGCTGCTACTCTCTGTTGTTGTCCTTCTACTTATCTCCTCTGCTCTTGGTTTTGTAGCCCCTTTCCTTTTTTTGATTTTTCAGGAATGCGGGTTTTCCTGAGGATTTCCTGAAGAGGAGGTTTTGTGGCAATGAACTCCCTTAATTTTTGTTTATCTGGGAAAGTTTTTATTTCTCCATCGTATTTGAAGGATATTTTCACTGGGTAGAGAATTCTCGGCTGTAGGTTTTTGTCCTTCAGATTTTTGAATATATCATTCCACTCTCGTCTAGCCTGTAAAGTTTCTGCTGAGAAATCTGCTGATAGCCTGATGGGGGTTCCTTTGTAGGTTAGTTTCTTTTGCCTGGCTGTCCTTAGTATTTTCTCCTTGTCGTTGACTTTTGCTAGCTTCACTACTATATGCCGTGGAGTTGGTCTTCTTGCATTGATAAAGTTTGGAGATCTATTGGCTTTTGTCACCTGAAGATCCTTTTCTCTCACCAGATTTGGGAAGTTCTCAGCCATTATTTCTTTGAATAGGCTTTCTGCCCCTTTCTCCTTCTCTTCTCCCTCTGGTATACCTATAATCCTTATGTTGCATCTCCTAATTGTGTCTGATAATTCTCAGAGAGTTTCTTCATTTCTTTTTAGTCTTACTTCTCTCTCCTCCTCTGCCTGCAGCATTTCTATATTCCCATCTTCCAAATTGCTAATTCTTTCCTCCATATTATCGGCCCTACTGTTCAGTGCATCTAGATTTTTCTTAATCTCCTCTATTGTGTTCTTCATTTCCAGTATTTCTGTTTGGTTCTTCTTTATCGTATCAAACTCTTTTGTGACATAGCTCCTGAACTCGTTGAGTTGTCTATCTGAATTCTCTCTTAACTCATTGAGTATTTTAATGATGGCTGTTTTGAAGTCATCGTCATTTAGGTTATATATTTCATTTTCTTTGGGATTGTTGTCTGTGTATTTGTTGTTTTCCTTCTGTTCTGGAGATTTAATGTATTTTTTCATATTGCTTGATGTTGCAGATTTGTGCCTCTGCATAGAAATAGAGATTAGTTGCTCCTTCCACTTGTTTCTGCTGGTGTGGTGGGGGAGCAGCTGTTTATACTGCACCAACCAGGAACCCTATCCGCAGTTGCTAACTGGACCTGGGCCCCTCCTCATAGTCACAGTGGTCCTTTGGATTCCCTCTTCTGCCGTGGGGGCCATCATGGGGGGGCTTCAGGCTGCAGGTGCCTACTGTTGCAGCCCACCTAGATGTGCTCCCTCCTTGGGGTCTGCAATGGTGTTATGGGCTTTTCCAGCAGCCAGGTGTAGGATCACTTATATTTGCCACTCTGTCACTGTCAGCACCCACAAAATCTCACTTGTCCACTATGGGTTGCAGCAGAGCTATTGGCATCTTCTACAGTCTGTGGTTAGCTCACCTAGTTATGCTACTTTTGTCCTGGGGTCTTCCAGCCTTGTGGCTGCTGGATGGGTGCTCTCTACTAGTGCTGTGCAGAGGCTTTCGCTGAGGCTGCTGTGAGCCTGTAGGGTTTCCCCCTAGGCTACAGAGCCAGGTTGCTGGAACTCCACCCAGCCCCAGTCCTGTTCCCCAGGAACTCGGGGAGCCCTTTGCCCTGACTGGGGGATAGCCGGAGATCCTGATTTCAGTGGTAGCTGGTCAGCTGCTGCCCTGCCTGATATTCTCCACTCCGGGACCCTCCCGGTGTTGTGGATGCTGGGCGTAGCCCCTCCGCTAATGGCAGACAGAGAGTTTTGTCTGCTGCCCGGGCAGAAGTCTGGAGCTTCCCCCCCGGGCCGCGGAGCTGGCCTCTGGAGCTCCACCCAGCCCCAGTCCTCTCTGAGATCTCCGGCAATCCCTTGCCCCACAGGGCAGGCAATGGCAGCTGGAGGTCGCTGCGCCCTCTGGGATTCTCTCCAGGACTTTCCTGGAGTTGTGAATGCTGGGCGTGGCCCCTCTGCTAATGGCAGACAGAGAGTTTTGTCTGCTGCCTGGGGGGAACTCTGGAGCTTCCCCGGGCCGCGGAGCCGGCCTCTGGAGCTCCACCCAGCCCCAGTCCTCTCCGAGATCTCTGGTAATCCCTTGCCCGGCCGTGCAGGCAGTGGCAGCCGGGGGGCCGCCACGCCCTCTGTGATTCTCTCTGGGACCCTCCGGGCACCGTGGACACCAGGCAGGATCTCCCCGTGGGCTCAGGTGTGTAACTCTAGAGTTTCCCTCTGCGTTTAGGAGTAATTGTGGGGGGGTTACGTAGGGTTCTGGTCACCTGTTTCCACGGTCACTCCTCTGCTGTGTGCTCGCTCCTGCCCTAGGTGTGTGTTGATCTTGTGGGGGCGTCCATTGGAAGAAAGCCGCTTGCAGGTACTAGGCTGTTCGGTCGGGGTCGGAGAGTTTTCACCTATCTCCACCTCCTCCCGGAGGGAAGTCCGTCTGCCTTCCGATGTATAGTCGCGTGGGTCTCTCAGATATCCTGAGATGCTATCTGGATATCCTTTGTTAAGCGATGAGTGTCCAAATAATTGTAGACTCGAAGCGGGAGAGACAAAGAGGACTACTCACTGCGCCATCTTGGATCTTCCTATTTCAGGCATTTTTATAGTACTTATTATTGAAAATAGCAAATCAATTTTTTCCAATTAAAACCTTGGACTTGAGATCAAACTAATGGTTTGAGAAGTAAAATATGCTTTAAAGTTCTATTAGTTTTTTAAGTTAAAGCAAAATGCATATATCAGGAACAAGAAAAAAAACCTGCACATTTAGGAATTAAATGAACATTTTCATATTTTGCATTGAATTAAAACATATATAATATATTAAAAGGAGTTTTGATTTTTCATTTAAATTCATCGTATCAGTTTGAGCCCAAACTTACTTTCTCTGCATATCTTTTCTTTCTTCCCTGTGAATGAGCTGGTAACAAAAATGCCTCATCCATTCTGATTAGCCAGCAGATAAGCAATGTGGAAACTGATTTAAAGTCTCTACCACTATAGATGTCAAAACAGATGTTACTTTCCTACAGGATGACAGCACTGGGCTTGAGATGTCAAACATAATTAAAAATTTTATTTTCAAATGTACTCCACAGTTTATACATACTGAAAGTATGTCTTACCTTTTGAACTTGTAGAGTGCTGTGCTCTGCAAAATGGTAGAGGCTTTATTTTAGCTTAGACTCCATTTGGGAGTGAAATCACTTCATCAATCCGTACCCAGAGGTTTCCTTCAGGATTTGGCATGAAAAGATCGGCATTTCATTAAAATGTGCTGACAAGTGAAAGAGCATTTTCTCTCACCCTCCAATCTGTGGCTATCAAGATTTTTTCCCAGTGGGTTATCCAAATGAGAGAATAAATTAAGGAGTCTTTCCTTCTATGATGACATCACTCATTGCATGCTTTGAAAGGGGAGAGGGTCAGAAGTTGCATGTTACTTCATCATATTTATTTATTATGTATTTAATAAGTTTCTCCCAATGTCTTTCCCTTGCCAACATGAGTAATAAAATGCCTGGGGGGGGGAGGGGGTAGAACAGTCCCTTTGCCTTTTTATGACATGCTCTCAGACAGACTGAAAGTACAGAAGTCACCATACACCTCAGAGAATATCACCATAGATTTGTGCCCATGTAGGGAAAATAAAGAATTCCAAAAGCACGGATACTCCAAAGAAGGTTCACTGCCTCCATTTCCCCAAAGTGTAATCTGAGGAGCCCTCACCAACCCGCAACCACAGCCAAGCACCCTACACCGATCTTGAAGTGTAATTGGTTATTCATGTGTGCATCTCCTTTCCTAGAGAATGAGTTTCCTGAGGGCAAGAAAAGTGTCATACTCATGTGTTTATCAGCTACAGAGGCTTCATGACACTTTGCACCTGGATAGCCCTCAGTAAATTTTTTTGAATCAATTTAGTTGGAGGGTTGGAAATCCATACATTGAACATCTGCTTTCCAGTGACCAGGGCGGTGCAGCATAGTGGTTCAGAGCAGCAGCTCAGGCACTAGGCTGCTTGAGTTTGAATCTCAGCCCCACCACTTACTAGCTGTGTGACTTCGGACAAGTTATATCTCATCACTGTTCCTCTGCTTCTTCATATGTAATATGGTTATTGTGAAGATTGAATGAGATAACCTGTATAATCATTAGAACAGTGCCTGGAACACGGTTAAGCACTCAATAAATACCAGCTACCATTATCATCCTCCCTTAACGCATTAGTGATGTGATAACCTATTGAAAGACTCATCACTGCGATGTCAGTGATTAGGAGTTAGTTACTCCTGTACCACCAAGGTATATGTGTAAATGCTTGTTAACTTCAAAAGATGTCTAGGTGGTAGAATTTCAGGCGGTGATTACTGCAAACTAAGGAATTTGGAGTTACCTGTTGGAAATCTGTTATGCAGCAACCTTCGTCATTCTGGATTACAGAGGTTTGCTAGTGTTTGGGAGGGTTTACGGGAAATTTTCTTCTAGCTGCTTCTCAAAAACTGACCCCAGAAATATTCATTTGATCATGTCTCCTACAGACCCTCTGCTCCTTCCCTAGACATGCATATTGGTGCTACCCCTGGATCTTTATTCCCAGAGGATTTAGGCCTTTTCTTAGCAGTAAACTGAATTCCAACTTGTCTTTTCCCTGATTTTGAAGAAAATATATCTGGGAGTCCACTGATAAGTACATTGGCTGCTGGTTTCTCGTACTCCTTAGTCTACTGAGGGAATTTCCTTCCATTCTTAGGTGACTTAGGATTTTTATCAGTAACCAAGACTGACTCTTATCAAGTGCCTTTTTGGGGAGCTACCAAATTAATCATGTTTTCCCCTCTTATTAGAATGAAATGCAGTAGTAGATTTCCTAATATTGAGCTACACTTGCATTCATGGTGCAAAGGCATCTTATCCATGGTGTATATTCCAATAATCTACTGCATTCTATTTGATAATGTCTTAAGATATTTTTACATCAACATTCCAAGTGAGATTGGAATTGGACATAGTATTCTCTTTTTTTGCATTGAGTCAAATATAAACAACAATATTATGATGGTTTTTAAAAACAGGTCAGAAGGTTTTCTCATTCTCCAATATTCTCAAAAGATTCAAATATTATCAGAGTTATCTTTTCTGTGAAGATTTAAAATAAATCACCCATAAAATCATCTCAGTCTGTAATTCCTGAGGAATAGTTTTAGACAATGTTCATAATTGTCTGTGTTTATTGATATTTTTATCACTTCTGTCTTTTCTTGAACCAATCCTGGCCTTTTTATTTTTCCATTTCTTGGTATATTTCATTAATATTTTCAAAGTTGTTATTATACTATTGAAAAATTTATCTTATAAATCTTCTCATTTCTTCTTTAGCAACAGTTCCTTTTCCCTACTTGCTTTTTACATATGTTTATTTTTGGTGGGTTTGAGCTCTACTGGTGATTATTCTAGCTAATTGCTTGTTTATCATATTCCATTTTTTAGGCCAGATCTGTGCCTAGTTTATTAATCTTAATTCTACTTTTTTCTACTTAAGAAAAAAATCTGCTTCTTTTTTACTTAATATTTTCTCCTACTTAGTTTTAATTCATTGATTTCCACATTTATCTTTAACTCTTTCATACTACTTTCCTTGGATTTATTTTGTTCTTTTTTTTTTGGTAAGGAAGATTGGCCCTGAAATAACATCTGTAGTCAATCTTCCTCTTTTTGTTTGAGCAATGTTGTCACTGAGCTAACACCTATACCAATCTTCCTCTATTTTGCATGTGGGATGCCGTCTCAGTATGGCTTAATGAGCAGTGTGTAGGTCCACACCCAGGATCCAAACCCTCGAACCTCAGGCTACCGAAGTGGAGCAAGTGAACATAACCACTATGCCACTGGGCTGGCCCCCTATTTTGCTCTTTTTTAACTTCCAAAGTTGGATGCTTAATTTATTATTTTCATTTCTTTTTTTACGTATTGAAGCTGTCCAAAGTTATAAATATTCCCTGAGTGCAGGTTTGCTGAAATCTCACATTTTGATAAATAGTACTCTCATTCTCATTACTTTCTAGATATTGGTAATTTACATTTTGTTTTTCTATTTCACCTAAGAGTTGTTTTGGAGAAGCTTTTTAAAGTTTATATCTTTTTATTTAGTTTTCTAAATGTTTGAAATGTTTATTTTTCTAAATGTTTGTTATTTACTTTTTTAAATATTTGAAAATAATTTTCATTGTTTATTCCTTTTTCTATCATAGACTTCTAATTTTTATTGCACTTTGATCAGAAGATACAGTTGTACTTTCTCCAATCTAAAATATTTATTAAGGTTTTCTTTGTGGCCTAATGTATGATCACTTTTGTAAATATTTCATAGCACTTAAAACTATTTGGTTTCTGTTTGAAGGGCACTAAGTATGGTACATTCTATTATGAATATATTTATAATAATTGTTCAAATTCATTTTGTCTACTTTTTTAATCTTCTTGCTCTGTCAAGCCCATAGCTCACTACAAATGAGAATGCAATTGTTATCATTATTTAAACAAAAGCTACACGACATAAAGACAAAATGATTAATAATGTGTAACAAAAATGATGAGTAAAAACAGAAAACAAAAATAGACATTAGCTAATTCTTCATCCTTTATAATATATATAAATTAATATAATCAGTATGTATCATTTCATTTTTCAAGCTACAAAATGAGAGTATTTAAATTAATGGAGATAATTACTAGTTGAGCTAAAAATATGCTGCAGTGTATACTTTCAAGTTTCTGAGATGTGATGGAGGAGTTGGAAGGGGGCACAAAGGAAACTGATGTTATTATATCAACAGAAAGGAAATAGAACACAGCAAGAAAGCCAAAAATAGGATCATACATAAATAAACACTAATACAGAGAATTAAGCCCAAACAACTATCATAGAAATGAATCCAAGATATAAAACCACTTTTTGAAACAAATTGACTCCTAAATTGAGAAACTGACTCCTAAATGCTGTATTGAGAAGAGGTAAAAGAAACAAGTCCCAACGATACACTGTATACAAGATGATATCTAAAACAAGGTAATTCATAGCTTGAATATAAAATAGTAGGCAAAGGAAAACCAGAAGTGTACACATAAAAAGAGAACAAATAGAACAATCAAATGTTGAGCAAAAATGAACACAATATACAGAACATTAAACAAAACAGAGAGAGTTCGTTTTTTTACGAAGAATTTCTTGTTAAGGGAAGTTTCTCAGAGAGAACACATGGGTGATATATTTTAGGATTCCTTGCATCTTTAAGTTTATTTTTAGGTTACCTTCACGCACGAATGGAAACATGGCTGATGTGAAATATTGGGGTCATGTTAGTTTGCCCTTATGACTCTTTATGTATTGCTTGGTTGACTACTGGTATCTGATGTCCCCAAGAGACTATTGAAGCCAGCTTGATTTTTTTTCCTAACATTTTTGAGTGACATGTTTCTTCTGCTGGGATACCGAATGTTTACAGCATAATTTTGTAGTTGATTTATATTATATACCTGGCATACATTACCTTCTTTAATTATGGCAACAGCTGTATGATATTTCAGGTCCATTGCAATCCATTCAAAGTGACAAGCTTTGGTCTTTGTGATAGGGAAGGCAGACTCAATGGTACTTTGAATAAACTGCCCCTAAATTGTGCCACTTATGTAGCACTTTTAAGACAAATTCCAAGAAATTTGCTAAAACTCTGCTGCTGATATAAAGATCTTCTTGATACTGCATTTTATCAGAGCCCATAATATCAAGCTTATATCAATATATCAAGATAAGACTTAGGCTATATTATCCCAAAAGCAAGTTCTTATCTACTTGTTAATTCTTCCATAAGATTTTTCTCACTCTTTTTTAAAAATTATGCTATATTTAAACATATAGAAAATTACAGTATAACATAATACTCATGAAACCACACCCAGAATTAACAATATGCTAACAACATTTTGCTATCTTTCCTTTAGATCCCTTTTTTATTATTGCTAAGAAACTAATCGTTCCAGATTTTATGTCTCCATCTACACCTCTCTGGGCTCCTTCTGCTCCCTCTTTTCACAGAGACAACCACCATCCAACTTAGCTGGTTTCTACACTTTATTACAAATGTTTATACACGTTAAATTTGCATCGTGTCAGATTTTTATCAAATGACAGATAAAATCTCACGCTGTACTTTGTATATACAACATTTTATTTTTGAAATCCATCACCTTTAAAATATTTTAACACACTTAGAAATCAAGGTCATTAATCTCTGAGTACCTCAGAAGAATGGGTTCTCTATTTGTTACAGTCAAGATGTATATGTTTTAAGTCTTATATATACCTATAAGATCAAGCTTGTTAATTGGATTGTTCAAACCTTCTGCATCCTTGAAAAATCTTTTTTGTCTGCTTGATTTATTACTGGTAAAAAAAGGCATGTGCAAATCTCCTGTCATAACTATGGATTAGTCAAATTCTCTTTATAAGTCTGTCAATTTTTGCTTTAAGTATATTTTGTTTTATAATTTTTTTTCTTATGATGAGAACTTGTAAGATTTACTTTCTTAGCAACTTTCAAAAATACAATATACTATTGTTAACTATAGTCACCATGCTGTATATCACATCCCCGGGACTTATTTATCTTAGAACTGGAAGTTTGCACTTTTTGATCACCATCACTCTTTAGATATTTAACATATTTAAATATGCTTCAAATATTTTGAGGCAATGATACATAAAATTTAATTTCACTACTTCTTGGTGTAATATTCATTTTAACTCTATATTATATCCCTTTTCATCTCTATTAATGTTTTGCATGTTAAATAATTTTTTGTTTATTAATCAACGAGCATTTTATTTGGCTGTTATTTCCTGGTACATTTTTTCCAAAAATGTATTTTACCTTTCATTATATAATGTTTTCTGTCTCGTATAAATGGAATATTTCTACACAGGGTTTTTGAACAATCTGAGTCTCTCTTTTACATATGTGAATTTAATCTATTTTTATAATGATTTCTGGTATGTTTTATCTTATCTCCACCATCATCTTTTGTATTTTATTTTTACAATGAGTTTTCTTTGCTTCCTTCTTTTTCTGCCCTTCTACTGAATTAATCAACATCTTTATTTCTCTCTATTGATTAGAAATAGCTTTAGGAGTGGATTTATTTGTATTTGTCCATCTCCGGACTCAGATAGTTCTTTCAGCCTGAAAACCCATGTTTTCAGAAATTATCCAAAATTCTAGCCCATCAAATTTATTTTCAAACATTGTTTCTCCCCAATTCTCTGTCTATCCTTTTGGAACTCATATACAGTTCTTTTTACTCCTTATTTTAATATCTTCTAATTTCTTCTTCATATTTTCCAAGTCTTCATTTCTCTGTGTTATATCCCAAATATCTTCCTCTCTTCAACTTTTCAACTATATTTAGTCTTTTCATTGTTATGTATACTATGATTTTAATTTCAAAAATCTTTCTTTTGATTTCTGGGATTTATATTTCAGTATTTTTAAATTTCCCTATTCTTTTTCTATAACATCCTGATTTTGGCTAATAGTTTATATTACTTCTTTTTTCTCTTTAACATATGGAACATAATCCTTTGGTAATTTCATACAGATTATTCTTGGCCTGTTAATCAAGCCGTTTTGTGCATCTACTCACTCTCGGTTCATTTCCTCCTATTATGTATAATTATCTATCATGCCATCATTCTCGTTGGCACTATTTCCTTAGGAGTCTACATGTGCTGGGTTGTGGAGAAGTCTCCATGGGATGATTTTTCACATGCTTCTACTAAAGCCTCATGTATTTCACCAGTTTTAGACTCACGTGTGCTTATTTTTGGACTAAGTGCTAAAATGCATAAGAAGTACAAATTTGAACTCCACGCTCAAGTTTGGCAATTCAGATTTGGAGCTGTGATTTCTCATAGGTGGTTCTTTTCCCACCACTGGGGCACTGTCTAGTCTGTGAGTAGTTTTTCTAGCCTCTAGTATTTCAAGGACTTGATGGTTCTGAAGTTTTTGTAAAGAGTTGAGTTCCAGCTCCCTGCCAAGCACAGGTCTAGATTTCATCTCCGAATTGAGTCCAGGTCTTGGAACCGTAGCTGTTCCACTAGCTCCATTCTCTCCTTAAACATTTCATTTGCCATATGCTGGACTTTTTAAAAAATTTTCATATGTATCATCTTTCGGATGACAATTGCCTCTTTATCTATGAGACTCTTTCCAGCCCATCCTCAGTAACCCTGAGCTGGTTTTCTGCTGTGTCAGTTTTGCCTCTAATGCAGGAGTTGACAATTACCATGTAAATATATTGAAGCATTCAATTTGTTAAGAGATCAGTTCTCCCCAAATGATCTAAAGATTCAATGAAATATCAATCAACATCCTAGTAGGCTTTTTTTGGAACTTTAAAAGCTGATTCTAAAACTCATGTGGCTATATAAAGGACTTAGAGAATCGAAGAAAATTTTGAAGAAGAACAAAGTTGGAGGATTTACAGTACCACTTTTAAGATTTACTATAAAGCTACAGTAAATAAGACAGTTCGGTACTGATGCAAGAGAAAATAAATAGGTCAAGAGAAAAGAACAGAGTCCATAAAAAAACTGCAAACATAAAATCAACAGTTTTTACCAATAGAACTAAATGGGAAAAAAGGGGTCTTTTCAATAAATTATTCTGAAACATATACTTATGTGAGAGAACCTTGACACTTACCTGAGGTTATACACAAAAATTAATTTGTGATGCACCATAGCTTTAATGTGCAGGCAAAATCTAAAGCCCTTAAGAGAATAATTTCAAGAACTTAAGATGGGTTATGATTCATTGGACAGGATGCAAAAAGTGCTAATCATAAAAGAAAACAGTTAAATTATACTTTATTAAAAAGAAAATATTCACCCCCAAAATACCATTAAGAACAAGCCACAGACAGGGAGAAAAATAGTCTCTATATATTTATCTGACAGAGGATTCATATTTAGAATATATAGTGTACATCAATAAGAAAAAAAAGACACCCACCCTTTAAATGAGCAAAGGATTTGAACAGATATTACACAAAAGAAGATACATAAATGGCCAATAAACAAGAAAAGGTGCTTGACATCATTACTCACACTCCCTGAAGCTGAAGTCTGTGAAGCACATCTCATGGCTGCCATAGTCCACCCCTTAGGCCATGTCCACAGGCCTTTCTTTCTGAGGAGAGACCCAAAAGAGGAAAGTCAGTGGGATGAGCCACAGCCTCATCACACAGTTGATCTCAGGGCCATATTATCACACATGATCTCCTTTCTTCAGTATCCATTCTAAATCCCCCTCACCCTCAGCTATCACCTCAGTTGGCCTAAGTGGTGGTATGATTCAAACCTTCAAGGAATGAAAAGACAAGCCACAGAGTGGGAGATGATATTTTCAACAAAAGAAACTGATAAAGGCTTGTATCCAGAATATATAAAGAAATTCCACAAACCAATAAGAAAAAGATAGACAGCCCCATAATAACATGGGGAACAGACTTTAACAAAATACTTTATTTGAAAAGGATAGCCCAAGGGCCAAGAAACATATGAAAAAGTGATCAACTTCTTTAGGCATTAAAGAAATTCAAACTAAATCTACTGTAAGATACTACTACCCACATAACAGAACAACTAAAATGAAAATAACAAACATTGCCAAGGATTAATGAGGATGTGCAGCAATCAGAACTCTCTTACATTGCTGATGGGAGTATAAATTGGTACAGCCACTTTGGAAAACTCTTTGGCAGTACTGACCTAGCAATTCTACTTCTAGATATATATTCTACAGAAATGCAGACATATGGTTCCTAAAACACATCAGAGCAAAACTATTTGCAAGATCCAAAAATTGGAAACAACCCAAATGTCTATTACAGTAGAATGGATAAATGAATAGTAATATTTTCATACGTGTTGTTTCTGTTATCTATTGCTGTATAACAAACTACCCTAAAACTCAATGGCTTAAAATAACAATTTATTATTTTCAAAGATCATGTGTTTTGGCTGAGAGTTTCTTCTACTAGTCTTGTCTGGATTTGCTCATGTAGCTACAGTCATCTGATGTCTCGCCTGGATCTGCAGGTGCAAGATGGCCTCTGGAACACGGTGCTGCCTATCACTGGGATACCTCTATTCTTCTCTCGTCCTGCAGAGCCTTTCATCTTTAGTGGCCTTCCTTATAGCATGGTAATAAAAGGATCTAAGAAGGCAAGAGAGGAAATTGCAAGGGCTCTTAGGGCTAAGCTTTAGAACTTGCATAATATCATTTCTACCACAATCTATGTCAGCATTTATAAGGCCAGCTCACATTCAAGACAGAGAAGAAATCACCTCCATCTTTTGACAGGAGAAATAGCAACAGCATATTGCAGAGAGGTATGTACAATTGGGAGTCATCGTTATAGCAATCTACCACAGCCAATATATAGCAATGACAGCGAATGAATTACTGCTACGAGCAACAATGATGAACCTCACAAACATAATGTTAAGAGAAAGAAGCAAGTCACAAAAAAATATATACATCATGTTCCATTTATATAAAATACAAAAATATGCAAAACCAATACATGGTTAGAAGTCAAGAGAGAGTCCAAGGAACACTCTGTGGTGTTATTAATGTTTCATTCCTTGACTCATGGAGTGGTTACATGGGAATTTTCACTTTATGATCATTTATTGATTGTTTTGTTTTTTTGATTTATGCAATTTTCTTTGTTTGTTATACTTCAATAGAAATTTTTTAAGCCAGAATAAAATCAAAAACAAAAGATTCAAAAAATAATATACACGAATTTTCCTTAATTCAATCCCTATTTACCTGGGCAATATTTGATGCCCTTCCTAGAATATGGGCTGATGGATTACTCATTCCACTGCTGCAGGAGTGAGAAAGATTCTAAGACTGTGGCCACCAGGGCTGGGGCATTTTGTCTCTACTCTTTCTTATTTTGTTTAAACTCCTACATCAACGATCAGTTCACTGGTCATCTCTTTTGTTTGATATGGCGATTATTTTCCTCTGCTCCGATTCCGCTGTTTACTGCTGCTGTCCTGGCTAAGGCAGTTTTCCTAGGAGGTTATTTCTTGCGTCTTCCTGTTTCATCTACTGCGAGGTTGGGTGTGATCCCAGTCCCAGCCTTCAGTCTCACTTATCTAAGGCAGTGAGGAGCATTTTATTCCTATTTTTCCTGGCAAGCCAGATCCTTTATGATCTCCTAAATGGGGAACATGAATGAGATTTTGCAGAGGCTCCTCCACTTAACTTGCTGCCATATTGGGCCAGTCTTCCCAGAAGTGTGGTTTCTTGCATTTTATTCCCAATTGGTTCAAATCATTTTGTATATAGGTGATATCGTATACTGGTTAACAACGTAGACCAAAATGCCTGAGTTCATATCCCGACCTTGATGTCAGGCAGATTATTTCCCTCTCTGGGCCTCAATTTCCACATCTGTAAAATGGAGATAACAATAGGTTCTATCCATTTATATCACCATTTGCGGGAGAAGAGTATATCTGTTGCCCTCCATTTTTAAAATGAAACACCAGATTTTGTTTTTCTATTTTATTTTTTATTGAGGTTATGATAGTTTAAAACCTTGTGAAACTTCAATTGTACATTATTGTTTGTCAGTCATATTGTAGGTGCACCACTTCACCCTTTGTGCCCACCCCCCACCCCCCTTTTCCCCTGGTAACCACTAATCTGTTCTCTTTGTCCACGTGTTTAACTTCCATATATGAGTGGAGTCATACAGAGATTGTCTTTCTCTATCTTGCTTATTTCACTTAACCTAATACCCTCAAGGTCCATCCATGCTGTTGTGAACGGGACGATTTTATCCTTTTTTATGGCTGAGTAGTATTCCATTGTATATGTGTACCATATCTTCTTTATCCAATCATCAGTCGATGGGCACTCAGGTTGCTTCCATGTCTTGGCTATTGTGAATAATGCTGCAATGAACATGGGGATGCATGGGTCTCTTTGAATGGCTGATTTCAAGTTCTTTGGATAGATACCCAGTAGTAGGATGGCTGCCTCATATGGTATTTCTATTTTTAATTTTTTGAGAAATCTCCATACTGTTTTCCATAATGGTTGCACCAGTTTGCATCCCCACCAACAGTGAAACACCAGATTTTAAGAAAAAGATTTCATTGTTAACCTAGCATTAAAGGATAGAATGGGGAGGGGAGAAAAAAAGACAGGAAGCATATGATAAACGATGAAGATACATTTTCCTTTTTTCCCATTCACTCCGTTTCTGATCTAACCATCCACATTTAAAGGCTAAGGCTTCTCCAGAGATAGCTCTTCCCTCCCAGTCCTTTCAGGCACAGTTCTGCTAGCTATTGCATTGGCTAATGCAGGAGAGCGGAGAGAGGCAGGTGGTCTTCTAACAGGAGTCAGTTCTGAAATCATCCTTCTGACTCTACTCTTCTTGCTTCTCAGATAACTGCACATATCTTCAACTGCTTATTTTACATTTCCTGAAATGGGGGTGCAGCAAGAAGTTGTTTCCAAGAAAGATATCATTATAAATATGAGTTAAAAAATTAACCTGGCCCATATTCCTTTGGCTCTTCCAAAGCTCTCCCCTTCCCTCCCCTCCACCACCATTCCAACTCCCTAACTACTTTAGATACAGTGCAAAAAAACCTGAAAGTTCCTCTGATGGCAGGAATTCAGCTTCCAGGGCTTTTTTAAAACAATGCTTGATTGGGTTTACTAAACTACGATTCAAAAATGTAACCTGGTGTACAAGGCATTTTGTGACATGTTAAGAGTAAGGAGGTGCATCACCCAGCTTAGGTGAGGCAGATACTGCATTCCACGATTCTGACTAAATACAATCATGGATCATGATTCACCAGGCCTGGAGGAAAGGTTAATTACGTAGACTAGTCAGTATGTAGCTGCATATTGATCAATTCAGATTTTATCTATTGTGTGTGATTTACAAGAAGGAAAAAAGATGGATTTATGAAAGAGTGGGCTAAATTTATCACTTTGGTCAGCTATACTCTTGTCAAATACAGCTCCTCTCCTCAAAAATAATCTCAATTTGTCCTGGTTTGATACATAATGAATATACTCTTTTTTGTGCTTTTTGGGAATTGGCCCATTCGGGGAGAAACAATGCATTAGGGCAGTGATTGTTAACCTTAGATACAAATTGGGGTCACCTGAGCAGCTTTTAAAAAATCCCATTCTCAGGTCACACTCCATACAGTTCAATCAAAATTCCTGGAACTGGAGCCACAGCATAAAGCAATTTTTAAAGGTCCCCCAGGTGATTCAAAAGTGCAGCCAAGGTTGAGAACCACTGAGTTTGAGCCTCTGCCTCCACCACCATCCTTGGCAGTGTTCATACAGATTACTGATATTGATCAGATACTAGTCAGTTAATCACTCAATTGACCAAAAGGGTCATGCAGACATACTTTTAAGTTATTAAAAATACTTTGTTAAGTGTTTGCTCAAGAAGTGTTTGCTCAAATCTGCTCTAAGTAATTTGAAAAAGTAATTAAATATATGTGTTTGTATAACATATTACAAAAAAATTTAATGAAAATATTATTTAATTTGAATATTGTTTAACAGTTCAATTCATTACTGTAAGCATCATAAGAAACCATAATTTGTTAAGACAACTTCCAGGAAAATAGAACTCTTGAGTGTTTCAATTAAACTTCTCCTTTACCATGTATACTCAGTCACTTTTATTTATTTTTTAATAACGACATATGCCTTGGATAAAGGATTTTGAAATCAAAGAAAAAATATAGCACTAGCACTGAAATACACACAGTAAAACCTCTTTTATAAAGCCGAACTTAGAGGACAGGAGCAGCATGCGCAGGGCAGATGTCCCTTTAAATATGGCTCTGTGGTTCAGGACATCCTTAAAGATCTTGTAACTATTTGCAAAAGGATGTGAAGTGTGTGTGGATGGGGCTGCCCATTAATGTGCCTTTTTCTGGGGGAGGAATTATGGATTTGATGAGGTGCTTATGAGCAGTGAGGGGAAGCTGCTCCGAGTTAAGGGTGGGATGTCTGTGATTGCAGCTGTTAAGCAGTAGAGGATGGTATTTGGCATACAGCATATCTCTATCTTTGTGGAGACAGTTGAGCATAATGCACTGGATCTGAACGCATACAACTTGGATTTAAGTTTCAGCTCTGCAACGTACTTGCTGAGTAAGTGCAGCTTTCAAGTTTCAGGTTTACAGTCTATAAAATGGTGATATAATATCTGTCTTTTCTACCTAATAGGATTGTTAAACAGTTTAAAATCAAATAATTATTTATAAACTCTAAACTTCAAGACAAGAAAAGGTTTAGCATAAAAAGCAAACCCTGTATTGAGTAGACTGATAGCTTCCAGGCCAGCCCTCATGAACTCCTATTTAAGCCCAAAGAAGAGAGATGCTCAAGAAGATGCTGAACTTATGGTTTATGCACGATCTAAGTGAGTTTCAGGGAATACAACTGACATATATTTGGGATCTTCTTGACAGGGTATGGCACACAGATGCATGTGTGTTTGGGGGTATTCTTCCTTCTTTGAAAGAACAACTTCAGTCCAGTGAGTTCTTGGCAGAGTGGTGATAAACAGAAAGCAATAGGAGGCAATCCAAGAGGCAAGGAGAGAGCAATACACCTTCATGAATCTTCTTGGAGACATCTCCAAAAGAAATTGGACCAAAAGAGGAAGAAACATGTAGTGACTGAGAATATCTATTCAGGAACATCATGAGATCCTCTCTGAGGACTTGCAGAAATAGCTGAGGACACTGAAAGTGTGTACATGGAATGGTGGTGAAGTCTGTACTCCCTTACCAGGAAATGGGGGTTGTAAGAAACCCTCGCTGCATCAGATATTATCAATGAAGACACGACAGTGTTATAATGCACTCTGCTCTACTTTTCTTCAACTTCATATCATGGGTATCTATTTGTATGAAAAGACTCTAAATAAATTCAGTTGTTTATTTACTTCTGCTATTTATAGTTTAAAAAATTATTGCATTTTCATATACAACAAAGTTTATATCTCTGTGCAGATTATAGACGTTATATCTGCCTGATATGTCCCTCTTAAAATAATATTTCTAAAATCTCTGTCTCTCTCTCCCTCTCTCTATCTCTCTCTCTCTCTCTCACACCACACACACACACACACACTTGAATTAAAAGCCTTAAAGATTTTACATTTCCTGGATGAGAGCAGGATTTGTTAATTGCCATACTTTAGACAGCACCTCTTTCTAACATTGCATAAAAAATCACAAGGTTAAATAAGGTTTACTCCTTATTTTAAAATTCATTTGTGCTTTTCTTTCAGGAAGAGATTTTATATATCATGATTATTATCACTGTTAAAAGTACTTGGTTTTTTTCCTAGTGTTTGATGACAAGGAGACTTCTGTTTGTAGATGCTTTTACAAGATTTTGATCAAAAATGTCGTAGTACCCATGTATATGACAATCAAAAATGTTCTCAAGGACAAATGAATATGACTTGAAATCTTAGCATTATCTTTGATCCCGTTTTCTCCTTCCTCCACCTCTGATCATTCGTCAAGCATTTAGGGTCTCATTCTTGATCTCTCACCTGTTTCATCTGTGTGGGCACTGAAACCTTGTCACTTCCCCCAGACAAGCCATACTGCTCCACACTGCTGTGCCTTGCACTTACACTGCACCCTCTGTGATGGACGTCTCCCCTTTCCATGTTGAATACCAGATCTCGATTCAAAGCTCACTTCAAGCATTATGTCTATAATGGAGGTTTCCTGAATTACCATCTTCACTACCAGGTAAAATTAACCACTCCTTCATCTATGCTGCTTTGTAACTGCCTGATCAGCCTTCTTCCCACATATTGACAACACCCCAGGAATTATATAAAATGTCCTTGTAACCAGACTGGAACATGTTCATCTTCAGAGCCAACCAATAATTTGACACTCTTTCAAACTGATATTACTTAATATTTATTTTAAAAGAACAAGAAGAAACTAATTTTCCATTAATAAAAATTGGATATATCTTTGTGCTCAAAATAAGGATTTGTGTCACATGCACATATAATTTTTACTCATACGGAATTGTTTATTTTGCCTTCTCATCACTTATAATTGAATAGCATTAGACATCATGTTCACCAAGGATAGAGGTTACATATAGATATAATAAAAAGCCTTGTCTAAAACATTTTTTTAAGATCTTTGTTCTGGTTTTCATTCTGCTTCATCAACATACTTTCTGATGAGTCCATGTTTTTAATAGTTGCATGTCCAATTAATAACCCCAAAGAATGTAAATAACTAATTGTTTATCAATAGGATAAATAGATGGTCTTAATTTTAAATAGGTGAAAAACTATAAATGCCATTTTGTCCAACAAACTTGATGACCAAACATTTAGATAGCCACAATAAGACATAATTCATACTTAGTATATTGTTAATTGTTTAGATTTTTATTAGAGAAGTTTTCAGTATTAAATTCAAATTGTATGAATATGTAAATTGTTATTCTAAGATAGATATAAAACATTGCCTTTGAGAAATCAAAGTTTGTCCAACTGAATTTAACCTGAGATGTTGATAACCAACCTAATAAAAATCTAACTGCAATCAGAAAGCTCCTTCTATTCTGACAGGTTTCCCACTTCATACTCCCTTGATGACCTTTGCCCGTTGCATCTCCAATACAAAGCTTGCAGTTAAATAACCTCATGACAAGGTGATTAAGCCTGAGTGTCCCACTGGAAGGAGTGTGGAAGGGGAGAAGCAGGATGCAGCAAACTTCTGTATCTTCCTCGTCCTTGCCTCCTATTGTTCAATCATTTAATAATCAGATGTTTAGCCAGGCAGCATATTTCTTAGATTGGCACTTTTCAAATTTGCTACTATTGCTTTATTTTTCCCACATCAAACAAAAATGAATGTAATGAGTATTGTCATATATTTAGTATCCAGAGTCCTTCAAAATATAGATATCTCTCTCCATCTACTGATAAGTCCATCGTTTTAATAGTTACACTGTTGGAAGCCCTTAGTGGCAAGGGTAGCTGCACATTTGGCAGAGATCCTGCAAATGCCAGAAGAACCAATGCAATGGAAAACTACCTAAAGTTCAAAAGTACAAGTCATAGAATTCTCAAATGTGCCTTAAAGGTTATTTAGTTCAATACCACAGGATATTTTGAGGGTATGTGGTGGGCAGTGTCTGTGTTATCAGACTTTGACAAGGAAAAAGAGAGAGTGGTTGGAACATACAATTTTGAAAAAGCAGATTCTAAAATCACAAAGTAGTTTGTTTTTAGTCACATAACATTTTTTAAAATATCAAAATAACATTGGAGCAGGACTTAAAATGTCTGTTTATCGATAGAGCTTTTTTTTCATTGGTAGTTTTAAAGTTCAGAGATTTCAGTGATCTGGTTCAGCCTCAATCATTTTCATAAATCAGGAGACCGAGGCTCTGCCATGATCCTGTCCCCGCTGAGTGATAAAAACAGCCACATCCAGAACTAACAGCTGAGTGCCTGGGCACCAGGAATTACCGAGAGATCTCTGAGGAAGGAATCTACCTTTTTCATCTCTCAAAAATCCTGTTGAGTAGTTAAAACAAATACAATTCTTAAAGACTAGTACAATGTGGTGCCAGAACATGTAGATTGTTGGTATAGTCAGAAAATTGGGAGCAGAGCCAAGATTAGAACCCACATTTCACAAATCTTTGACCAATGCTTTCTGTTGTAACATGACTTTCTAAGATAAGAGCAACAAACATGTACTGCTTCAGAGTTTACACTGGAAGATGACAATGATTCTTTGAGGTAAAAAATGATTTATTATTCCCCATTTTGCAGATAACAAAATATAATCTCCATGGATGAATGGATAAACAAAATGTGGTATATGCATACAATGGAATATTATTTAGCCTTCGAAAAGAAGGAAATCCTGCCACATGCTATAATATGGATGAACCTTGAGGACATTAAGCTAAGTGAAGTAAGCCATTCAAAAAAGGCCAAATACTGAATGACTCCACTTATATAAGTTATCTAAAATAGTCAAATTTATAGAAACAGGAAGTAGAATGGTGATTACCAGGGGATGGAAGAAGAGGGAAATGAGGAATTGTTGTTTAATAGGTAGAGAGCTTCAGATTTGTAAGATGCAAAAGTTCTGGACATTTGCTTCACAACAATGTGAATGTACTTACTACTGAATTGTACACTTAAATAGGTTAAGGTGGTACATTTTATATTATCTGTATTTTACCACAATAAAAATACATGTAATTTCAAGTGGCAGAGTCAAGACCTAGGTGGTGATGCAAAACCTCCTGTTCTTTACCCTGGACTCCTGTTATTCCCCCAATAATCTCTGCATGGCTAACTGTATCGCCTGCATGACTGCAAGCCCACTGCAGTCATGCATCAGTATTCCTGCATGGAACAATCAGGAAGGAGCACAGGCCATTGTAGGACAAAGGTTAAAGAAGCAGAACTCCCATCTTGCCATACTTAGAACTCAATATTCAAAGGGAAAACATTAAAACTATCTTTCTTTAACACTAAAAACAAGTGATCAGTATGGTGTGATGACAAAGACAGGCCATCGGTTCACTGACTTGACCTTTTACACCCTTTCATAATGTTACTTGTCACGGAGAAATAGCCATTGAAAGATAACACTTCGTAGGTACAGAGCCTTCGCCAGGAAATGAGGACTGAGGACACGCTTCACACACATGGTAAGAAAAAGTTGATTCTAATAGCCCTACACTCAGACCAACACTTTATATGTCAGCATATTCATAAGGAAGGCTGAAAACCAAGTAAAAGATCATTGCCCATTCTCAGCAGGATGTGGCAAGTTTCATCTGTGATCCTTTATTTTCAGGCAGTGGCAAGGCTTCCCAAATGAGCTAAATGAGGAATGATTCTGACGGAGGGATGATGTTAAGGCCTAAGTCTGTGTTCCTCCCAGGTGCTGGATTAATTGCTGTAATATAAACCCACAGCACAATGTGTTCTCCACTGATATCACTCACTTATCTACAGGCCTGGCTGTGATGATTTCCACTAATAGCCACACAGTGCCCTGAATAACTCACTGAGTTGTACAAGATTGGTCCAAATTTCAATAAAGCTTGTATTTGGTAAAGTTAAAACCTAAACTATTAGGATCATTCCATCGGATGCTGATGGTTTTCTCCATTAGATGGTGAGAGGACCTCCTTGTTTAATCTTTTTAGAATGCTTAGTAACCTCACTTTGTTACCAGAGTTTATCTTTGTGATCCACAGGTTTTTTAAATAAGGGAGTAGCTCATAGTACACCTTTTATGAGAACATAAAGTATTACTTAATTTTGTTTTTCACTTTCTTTTAAAGAATCTCTGTTTATGACATCCAACTTTCCTTGGAAATTTTGCTCAGTCCATGAGACTGGGCTAAAAGGAAACCTGTGTGGCATGCCTAAGCTATGTTCAAAATCAGCCTTCTCCAATATTGACCTCTTATCTTTGGACCAAGCCAGGGAGCTGAAATTCTTTTTAAAGATGAATCTCTTATGTTGGGAAATTCAGTTCCTCAAATAAACATAATAATGCTAGATCCACCCTGCCAAGCCTCCAGGTACAAACACAAGACTTCTTTCTGGAACACTTCTGGATCTGGGACACTTCTAGATGCTGGACCTAATTCTGGAAACATTGGGAGGCTAATGAGTGAAGTCAAAGGAATTTAATAGTAGAAATTAGAATGGATGAGGAAGGAAAAAAACTGGAAGCAGGGAGGCAAATTATTAGGCCATAGTAATAGCTCAAGAAAATGAAGACCTGAACTAAAATAGTGACAGTGGGAATGGAGAATAGATGGATGAAAGGGCAATGACAGAGATAAAATTGACAGGCCTTGGCAAACTAGCGAAAGTGTGGTACAAAGAGCAGGAGGAATTTTATCAGAGTCATCTTCCTAAAGTGGAAGTAAGCTCATATTTCTCACCTGTTTACAACCCTCCAACAGCTTCCCAATACTCTTGGAGTCTAAACTCTATCAATTGACTTATAAGGCTTCATACAATCTGGTCTCTGCCTACTTCTTTAGCTTCGTTGTTCCCCAACTTCATTGTTCTCCAATTTTTTGATATAAAGCTCCAACATTACTGGATTTTCTTTCCCATCTCAGTGTCTCAGTGTCTATGCACTTGCTAGTCCTTCTGCTTGGAAGTCTCTTTTCCAAACTCTTACATGACTATCGTTTTCTCTCCACTGAGATCCCAACTCAGATGTCCCTCTGCCTCCTCAAAGAAGTATTCACTGCCTCCCCACCAGCAGTAACACCCCCATCCCCCAATAGTCATTCTTTACATCGCTATACTTGTCCTCTCTAGAGAACCTATCAGTACCTGAAACTATCTTGTTTGTTTTTGACATGATTATTGCCTGTTTCTCCCTACTGGAATGTCAGCTCCCTTGGGAGAGGGATCCTCTTTATCACCAGTGCCTACCATGTGATAGGCTCTCAAAGAATACTGACCAACTGATATATAGATAGAGATATAGATACAGACATATAGATTTACCCATACACATGCATATACGTATATGTACACATGTGTGTGTGCATGCACACACATGCCATAATTAGAGACATAATCTATGGTGAAAAGTTATGGCTTGAGATCAAAACTATCAGACTCAGATCGCTTGCTACATCCAAGTGTGACTCCTGTGCTGAGGTAAGAAGTATTAATTTATAAATCTAATAGAATCATTACATATTGAACTCTACAAGAGTTATAAATACTTTTGATACAAGAGAATTTGATTGAGATACTCATCTAGAAATAAATTTCTAACCCACAGCATCTAAAGAGAAACAAGCTGCATCTGACTTTATCCCAAGAATTTGTAGATTAAGAGTAGTATTTTGGAGTCATGCGAAGAAGTGAACTGGTGAGCTCACACTACCCACAGGTATAACATTTTTTTGATGACTTTTTCTAGTAGGAGCGGTAGGTATATTTCAGAGAAGACTACTTTTTGCAGAGAATCTTACTACCTCAGCCAGCCCCGACGGAGTCTATTCCAGGAGGCAGAGGAAAGGATCTTCAGGTTCTACATACCAAGCCACGCTTCTTTACACACCTCACAGGGTTATCAAAAGGGTTAAATGAGTTAATGTCATTTTTATCAACTTTTTCTACACTTCATTTTCACGTCATTTTGGATTTGAAGGTTCATTAAGAGTCCAACATGGATCACTCTGGGTTCTGCATATTATCAGCAGAGTTCCAGTGACCTCAAGGATTAATCTGTGTTAAAAGAAACATTGGATATGCTAGGGCAGGAGGTAATTGATCATGCCTGAACAATACAAGTGCTATTCACTACCCACATTTTCTTCCTAATTTAGAACTTAATCACTTGAAAACAATTATATCACTTGGAAAAAATGACTCCTTTTCAAGGAAAATGTATTCTATCAAAAACTGACTCCAGACAATTCCTCATCAGATCTATGGATCTCACTACAGGACCACACTTCCCAATGCTGCTGAAATGCGATGGGCACATCACATCACTGACCAATCTGGCTGCCTCTCCTTACCATGGTGCACCCCTGGCCATAGAGCTCCTTCAATGTTCTTTGATTTACTGGGGCTGTAGCAGCAATAGCAAAAACAACATTAAATAGGAGGAGTGGTCCCTGTCCTCAGGGAGCCCTCAATGAAAATAAGCCTCATGAGCTCTGTTTAATGGCACTTTCCATTTCTGCTCCAGTATACATACACTAAGACTACTAATCCTGGGAAATAACATACTTTGAAACAACTTGAAGATGAGGCAGATCATTCCAGTGATGTTGCAATAACTTCAAACAACGAAAACATACAAGGTTATTAAAAAAGTTTTTTTTAAAGTGTCACGAAAGGCAACTGCTTTGAGTATTTGAAAATTATCTGAACCAAAATTTGATTCCATCATGGATCAGAAACATAGTTTCATTAAAATAATTTTATAGGTGAAGCTTTTGTGTAAATGATTGGTTTATTAGATATCAAAAATACAGCAAGGGGCCGGCCCCGTGGCCAAGTGGTTAAGTTCGCACGCTCTGCTTCGGTGGCCCAGGGTTTCATTGGTTCGGATCCTGGGTGCTGACATGGCACCGCTCATCAGGCCACGGAGGCAGAGTCCCACATGCCACAACTAGAAGGACCCACAACTAAAATATACAACTATGTACTGGGGGGTTTGGGGGCGTGGGGGGAAAGCCAGGAAAAAAAATACGGCAAGATTGTTAAAGTTGTTTACAAAACAAAAATAAAACATTTCTGAAGAGCCTGGCATTTTATTCAAAGACATATTATTTCAAGTAAATCATTACAAAACCAACTGACTTTTCATGATAAGGAATTATGGGAATATTAAAAAGAATAAAATAATATTAAAATAATTTAATAGTGATAATAGTACTAGTGCCCCTATCCTCATATGCTCATATTATCTTCCACATGAATGTCTATTTACATAATTTATATAACAATTCACACATTTCAGTACTGTTATATTTCATCCAGCATTACTCAAACATTTTTAGTAGTTTTATGTAGTTTTCATAATTTTAATAGCTCCACGTTTTGTTATTTTCCTTCAAGTTTTCCTTTTTGAACATGTTGCCCCTTTTCTAACATGGTTTTAAAATAGAGATCATATTCTCTTTTTATGTTGTAGTATGAACCGAAATATCTTAATACCATTCAGATTACCATAACAAATCTAACAGACATTACTCATTCTATAGTTATTAATTCTTAACCACATAATCAAGCACAAACTTATTTTTATTCTATTTATTTAAATTTAAAAATTCATTTGGGGCCTTTTTCTCTCACTAAAACTCAATCTCCCACTCCAAATTTATTATTTTGTACAGAGGTTTAGTATTTCCATATTAAATTTTTTATCTTTTATGTTCTGCTTTTTGTTTTAATTTATTATTTAATTATCTGAATTTAATGAATTCAGCTAAGTGAATTAGAAATAATTCACTTCATTAATTATGGTCATGTCAGTCAACATTAATTCATCAAACACACACACACACACACCTTTCATTACCATGTTCTCTCTAAAAAGGATAGTTCTCTTCTTTTGTAGGCCTAAGACCATTTTTCAGCAACCTCCCTACTCAAAAGCTTTCCTTCCCCCTCCCCACATACCCAACTCCCTCACCTCAACTTCATTTTTCTTCTGGAGTTCTTGTTAAATCTCCTTTAGTAATATCTACAAAAAAGACATTTACCTAGTAACTATTCTGAAAGTCTGCAAATCAGACGATGTGCTTGAGCAGTCCTCATGTAGGAATGACAGCACAGCTGAGGAACCTGATTAGAACACACTCTTTTTTCTTTAAAGATTTTAAAGTTATGATTCCATTGTCACTTTTATTGATCGGTACAAAGAAGAAGTCCAACATTTTTCTTTACTTTGATTCCTATGATGGTCATTTGGTTTTTTCTGCATATAAGCTTAAATGATGATTTTGCATTTTAAGTTTAGTGACATTTAGGGAACATTCATTGCTGGTGGGGATGTTTACATACTTGTGTTCTTAAAGGCCCATGTTTAAACAATCTCATAAACGTATCCCAGCTGCCCAGAAGAAATTAACTGAGGAGCAGAGACACTTAGAAAAAGTGGCAGGGATTTTAACAGGACTGAGAACTACCTTCACCATATTATATATGCAAAACTCTGGGTCTCTGGGTCTATGAATGTATTTTATCAAATACTTTGTATTGCTTAATAGTCTCTTTTATTCCCAACTTTTACTCCATTTCTTCCCTGCTTTTCTGAGATTGAGGAAATACCCTTAGAAGTGGAGGTCTAGAGCTTTCATTCTCTTGACAAGTAATAAAGCTAGACACAGAGAAAACAAGAGCAAAGGTGAGCCATTGGGTTACATACCAATGAGAAATGACGCAGCTGTTAAAAGGATCCATTGATTAAACCATCCACAAATGAATAGACCAGTGCTTCAAGGTCAATGCTTCAGGTTCCAGACACATTGTCATAGGCAGAAATGTTTTCTTTGCTGTCAACTTCGCTTCTGTTGATTTTCTTCTCTACTGAAGAGAAGGAAGAACAGAGAGTCTGCTTAAAAGGTTGGTACAATCTTTAAAGCCACCTAAAATAGCCTTGAAAACCCATACACAATCGCTTTTCCTCACAAAGAAAGTCTGAGTCAAGCACAGAGAAATTTCTGAATAAGAGAAGACCACTACTACTGTCTGCAATGTAAGAGACCGTGGCACTGCCTCCTTCTGCCATGAAACACATTAGAAGAAAAACTGAGCATAGAGATCTCCTGAGGTAATTGAGACATTTCTCTACACCCCAGAAAACAAATCATCACTGTGACTTCAATGCTTTCTACAAGTGTTGTGAATTCCCTGAACACTAACGATGTTACAACCTAAATACAATGTACTTTCCAAAAGTTCTTAGAACTATAGGATTTCAAGTAGAAATTAAAGGATTTCAAGTAGATTTCATTTTCAATTCATCTAGTCTCCTCTAAGCAGCATAAGTCTTGCAACAATAATGTGGATATGTCAAGCCAAAACATTTATTAGCCCAGATCGCTTAGAGATGTATATTTCCCATATCCTCTGCTCTGTCACTACTCAATAGCAACTGAAGCTCTCGGTGGAGCAGAAACAAAGATTTAAACATCACTCTACCCTTGGTTGAATTCAGTTTGGGAAAGAACACTGTGACTGGAAGAGTAAGAGGAAGCAGAGGGTAACAGGACCTAGAGAAACTGGGGAGAGAAAGGAGATCCAACAGAGGAAAGGGAACTTTGGCTACAAGAACCAAAGGGTGAGTGGAAGAATCTCAGCACTGGGAGGTGCTTGAGGGTGAACCACTTGCTAATCATTGCCCAGAACCACTTGAAGTCCAACAGTCCTGGACACCTGTAAGTGCCAGACAGTGAAGTCACGAATGCAGCTTGTATTAAGGTGGCAGCTTGAAGAGAAAATCTTTCCCCCTGTCCAAAGTGGGCAGAAATTAACACCATCTGAGAATCTTCCTAAAAGTAGAAGCAACTATGGACACATTAACACATGTTCAAACACATATAAACATTTTTCATAGTCGAATTTTTATTGTGTATAGATTTTGTGTACTTTTTTGAATACAACAAACACTTTCCCACTATTAAAATTTCTTACTAAATAGTATGTTAAATGATCATATAATGTCCTACCCCATCAATTACTATAAGTATCCCCCTATTTGGCTATTAACAAACATAAAAGGCTAGGATGAACATTTTAATACACAAATATTGGAACATTTCTCCAAGGTAGGGTTTTGGAAATTTAATTACTGGGTAAGAAAGAATGTACAGTTTTATGATTTTTAATGCATATTGCCAAAATGCTTTCTAGAGGAGTCTTAAGAAATTCTTCTGCCATTAGCATTTATGTGAATGACCTTATCATCCCATCAACATAAGCGTTGAGTAACAACTTCTTTTAATATTGTGTATTTGACAAGTTAAAATGGTATTTATTTTACACTGGGTAAATGGTTTCACTTTACACTTCTTTATTTATTCATGAGATTGAACATTTTTCATACCTTCATTATCTGTATGTATATCTTTTCTGATATGTCTTTCTGTACTAAGAATCTCTATTGATTCATGTGAGTATATCATATATTAAAGGAAAGAAATTCTTTGTCTATTTTTTTATCACAAATATTGTCCCATTAATTGTTTAAACTTTAACTTTAGGACAGTTTGACATTAAAGAGTTTTTTATCCCTTGACATTTTCTCTTTTTGATTCCTTCCATTGTCTATAGAGACCTAATAAATAAATAAAATCATAAATTAAATCATAGGCTTTGCTATTTTTCTTTTAATTTTATAATTTAATTTCCCTGGAATTTTTTGATGTATTTTATTAATGGTACTATATAACAAATCACCCCAGGGCAGCTCATCTCTCCTCCAAGTGTGGCAGTGGGGCAGCTAAGGAGATACACTACCCAGATCCTCTTTTCAAAGAAAGATTTGCTGACCAGCTTTGGGGTATGCAGTCAATGGATACCTCTTGCTGTCAGTTCCTTTAGGATCTGCCTCAGCTACAGAGAGCTGATTTATCTCAGGCCACATCCTTTCCAGACCAGCTCACATCTGATGACTGAGCAAGGCAGGGATATGAATGTCTGGCCATCTCAGTGCAACCCTAAACAAATTTGATGAGCAAAACTCACTGTAGAGCTTCATACCTGGTTGGCAAAGGCTTTGTCAAAACTTCACTGAAGTTTAGCTTCTTCCTTTGCCCAATTCTGCTGTTCACCCTCCTTACACAGGTGTTAAAGTCTACTAACCACTTGCATCATCAACTCCGTCTCAAATATTTGCTTTCAGACAACCCAACCTGCAGCAGACAGTTGCTGGGTGTTGGAAGATTCTCTTTCAAGATGGCTTATTCTTGTGCTGGCAAATTGGGGTGGCTGGCAGCTGAGAGTTTAGCTGGGCTATGGACTAAGAGCTCTCATTTCTCTTGAGGTGGGTCTCTCTATGGACCATCTGGGCTTCTCATGGCATGGCGGCTCGTTTTTATAAAGGTACAATTTAAAAATGTGTATTTCCCTTTTATGAAGCACAAAGCTGAAATATTTCTCATCAATGTATCAATTATATTATCCAAAAGCTCTATGCATCTTTTGGCTGCCTTGTATAAAACAGGGAAATTCTACTTTTCGGCTTTAGAACACATTTGATATGTACATTCCCCACTGATGAAACTCATTTGATGACAAACTGACCCCTTTTCACACTATTACAAAACTATGGTAAAACTCTGTCTTTGCTTTGGTTTACTCCACTTACATAATTTATTTAAAATTCTTATCTGTTTTAGACAATAGTTGTAATGAGTTAATGGCAGAGAATCTTTTTATTTCATTTCATATTTAATATTCAACATAAATTTTCCAAAATAGGTATATGGTTTTTTGAATTGTTACAAATCTTTGAAATCCCATAGCATGTATAACTGAAATCAAATGAATATTCAGCGACAGAGGTGCATACAGGTTGATAGTATGGGAATACTGCTTTTAACACCACCAGAAGTATTACAAGGACAGGAATGAAGTCACTCTTCTTCGCATGGAAATGTCTCCCTAATATGGTGATTGTCATTTTATTATGTTTAAAAAGCACAAAGGATATCACATCTGCACTATAACCAATATTATACTTCGGAATTTGAGAGCCCAGCTTGTGGAGGCCGCCATTATTTATAAAGAGACTTAATGGGCACAATATTTTCAGGAAACTTTCAGGGAAGATTCACAAAATTGAAATAACTATTGATTTTTATTGCTTTAGCTCACGATAGATTTCCCAAGTTATCTCATCTAATTACGCCATTTAACACGAGACAGACTTCAAGCATAAATGTTGCCTGCTATACTCCTTTTTAACACATTCTGGAGAAAACACTCTGTTTTTAAAAAGCAACATGTGGCTGACTCATGGAGGCTTTTGTAATTTGTTACGACTTTTAGATGTTTTGCTGAGGTACTTAGATCTAACTCCTCATTACTCATTTTGCACTTGTACGATGTGGGTTTTGTGGGTTTTGTTCTTTGAGTGTACTAGCAAATGTCCTTATATTTGTTTCTTGCTCATCAAGGTCTTTTGAATTCTGTTCCCAGTCTCCAGGGGGCTGGTGCTTCTGCCCACCACCACCCCTACACTCCACCCTACCTTATTATCAAGATGTTCTTTCATGTAAAACTTAATGAAGGTGCTGATTTACATGAGAGTCCGCCTAACAATGTCTTTGAAGTACCTGCTGGGTACACAGCACAGCACTCAAAGGAAAATACAAAGAAAACGAAGAATACAGCTCAGCTCTTTAAAAGACTATACTTGAGAAGAAGAGAATAACAGACAGAAACTGAAGTATCCTTTCCCAAGGCAATTTCTTCCATTATGTCCAAGTGCAGTATCCAGGTGAAAACTGAGTATACATTAAATGCTAAGAAATTACTGGTATCATATATGATCTGTAAAGGGAGATCATAACGCATATTACTGATGAGAATGTTGAAACTGGAGAAAGACCAATCTCTTTTTTAAAAACTACTTATCAAGTCCCCTTTCATTTAGACTCTGAGAAATGAGTTGCAGTCCTTTTTGTCTAAAGCCCACACAACTGTGCATCTATAAAATTGTTCCTCAGGATTCTCACATGCTATAGACAACATGCACACACACATACTATATATATATATATGTGTATATATATATATACATATATATATATAGAATTAAGATGGATGAGTTAAGAGAAATCAAGTTAACAATTAATTGTGAAAGTTTCCATATAATATTCCATATACTGTGCTAAATTACATAATATTGAGACATTCTGTAACACTTAAGTGCAATTTAGACATTCAGAATGTTAAAAATCTTCTAACAATGCTTGTCCTGCTGAGGCTCCCTGAGGTGCCTCCTGTAGCTCAGAAGTCAATAGTTGTAGCTGCGTGAAGATCAGAGCATCTTCATGTGCCAAATTCTGTTAAAGATTTAATCCCTAACCTGGTGTCAACACAAACAATCCATAATCAATCTGTAAATCAAAATTAGGGTTAGTTTATTATGAGCCAGATCTGAGGACGAGCCTGGGGCTTTCCTTCCTCAAGGAAGGAAGGGCACTAAACAAGTGGGGTGTACAGGGTGATTATATACCACCTTGGAACAAAGAGCATATGTCACATATGACAAGAATGTCCCTTTTACAACTGTCATGAGATGCTTAGCTGGCACAGCAGGTCAGTGGTCACAAGGTGAGCACGGCAGGTCGGTAATTAATTAATCTTTGGTTTCCAAGAAGAGAATGCTTATCCTTAAGGAAACGCCGATACGTGGGGGAAGCTACATCTCTATCTTTAGGGGCATCATTCTTGTATTTGGGACATAGTAAATATTTAAAGTAGATGTACAGTATATGTTCAACAGGCCATGCCAGGTCCTTTGGGAAAAACAAGGTCAGGCTGAATTCATTTTAAACCAAATGACTTCCTCACATACTCCAATATATCCTATTGCTTTTCATTTACATATCACTAGTTAACACCAGGCTATATACAGTTTGGAATTTGGAAATGTTCTCACCTCTAAGACAGGAGCCAGACAGATCTCACTGGATTATATGCAGCACATCAGTCCATGAATGAAGGGCCATGTGGCCAGGTAAGTTTGGAAATGCTAGGTACAATATTTCCCCCATAGAGGAAAAAAACTAGCATTTAAGGCTCTGACAAGCATCTTAGCAAAAAAAAAAAAGAAAGAAAAAAAGTGTGTTTCATTCTGTCTAACCTGGCATTTTCCAAACCTCTTTGGCCAAATAACTCCATTTAATATAATATCTACTGACATCCTACAGAAATAGAGTTCCAAAGAATATTTGTAGAGAAATATGGATATATCAAACCTCCACTAATAAATAATTAGTAAGCTCCTTCTTCATAAAGTTAGTGTTTTGTATCTCTGCTATGGATGCAATTAAGACAAGTTAGGCATCACCTGTGTCCTCAAGAAACTTTCAAAGAAGTAGAGGAAATGGGAGATTAAAAGCTAATTGCATTCCCAAATAGAAAGAGTTTAGTGTCATAGTTGAGGTCCCAAAGAGTATGCAACTGGATTCCAAAAACGGAAATAAATAAAGCCAGTGAGATCAGAGAAGCCTTCAAAGATAATGTGGAGTTGGAGGTCTGCCTTAAGGGACAGGCAAAATTTTGCTTTGTATGGAAAGGTGATATTACATGGAGATGTTACCAAGGGGAAAAGCCAGGAAGTTTTGGTAAGTGTTGAGGAGCAGATGCACTGGAGTGTGCAAAGAAGGACATGAAGCATAAAACTAACTGAATTAAGGTCAGATTGTTCCAGTGCTTAACTTACATATTTAATGAGCACCTACTATATAGCATGGGCTACTGGGAATAGTGATACAACTGGAAACAAGATGGACCACGTAAGTATAGTAGGTCAATAATTAAATCCAGATTCCCAACACATTTTGGTTAGATTTTATGACAAGGAAAAGACAAAAGTCTTTAAGAGCATGGAACACTTGTACCAAATATAGTCAAGAAATGCATCTTAGAGAAATTCATAGTTGAAAAAGGGAATGCTGAACTTATTGTGTCAACCATAGGGAGCCATCTAAGATTTTTAAAGGGGATGACTGGATCAGATCTCTTTTCAGAAGAACTCAGGGGCAAGGTAAAAGATAGACTGGAAGGAAAACAAACAGGAGGCTAGAGATCCAATGAGGCTCTCTTGCATTACATAGCAAAGTTAATAAGCACCAAACTTAAGGCAGGGTCAGCAATGGAGGAGAGGAGCAGATGGATCTAAAAGAAGCTCAGTATGTTCTAATGGCCAATTAGATGCAGAGTTACACAGAAGAGGGAAAAAGAAAGATATTTTCCCAATTTCCTACCTGAAACAATCAATTAAAGAGTTAATTTTATGTCTACAAATACTTTGGGACAAAATATCAGTAGATATGATACAAATATTCAAAGGATGTGTTAATCACCTAGTTTCATTCAGAGATATATTCTTTCTTTCACACAGAGACATACATACTTTTCAGTATAAACAGTTACTATAGAAAAGTCATGAAGCTCACTAGACACCTTTGCTTCAGAATCGTTTCCTTGCAAATACCATCAGTTGATCACTGTTCAACAATTGCTAAGCTTGTTTGATTTTGTGAGTGTCCTAGCATTATAGAATATTTCATAATGTCTTCATTTTCACCCCTTCTGTCTCCACCCAATTTTTTCTGTTAAATACGTACAAATTTAGATTCTTATAATCTCATGCATGTAAACAATTTCTTCATTCTACTCTTAACTCATTCCATGAATCTTTGTTATTATAATTCTCTAGGACTATAAATCCTATCTATTTTACAACTTTCTTTTGGAATCAGTCTTAACTTTAATTTGCTTAATCATAATAGTTGTTTTAGGACACCAAGGGACTAAGGGTCAGAATTCTGTCAAAATAAGAATTACATGAGGGCTGGCCCTGTGGCGCAGCAGTTAAGTGTCCATGTTCCCCTTCGCCGGCCCGGGGTTCGCCAGTTCACATCCCCGGTGCAGACATGGCACCACTTGGCAAGCCATGCTGTGGTAGGCATCACATATATAAAGTAGAGGAAGATGGGTGTGGATGTTAGCTCAGGGCCAGCCTTCCCCAGCAAAAAGAGGAGGATTGGCAGCAGTTAGCTCAGGGCTAATCTTCCTCAAAAAAAAAAAAAAGATTTACATGAGTTAATCTTTATAAAGTACGTTCTCTGGCAAATAATAAACAGTCCTTACGTGTTAGCTATCACCAGTTTGAGACAATACTAAATAATTAAGCACTGCTTTAAGCCCTCTGCCAAGGGCAGGGTTTCTTTCAACACCCAAATATCCAGGAACCAGAGCTGGTCTAGCCCATCTAAATAAAGCGGCATTCACAGCAGAGTTTACCTAAAGCTGGTAGTTCAAACTCCATGAGTACAACCAACCAACCACTTTAGAGGAAGAAGTTCATTTGACTCTTTTACTTATCAAGACAGTATTAGTGGGCCTGAGGTGACATCTAATCATAAGCCTCTTACCTCATTTAGGGCATTAAAAGGTAATTCCTTCTCTATTCTCTGACAAAAATGATAATCATCAAGTAAGCATAATACTTGAATCAAGAGGGATTTCTTCGAGGAATTTGGCAGGCATTACAGTTTCCCCTCTTGTTGAAATATGCATAATTTAGTCTTCTGGGAAGGGGCACACCGAGCTTTACAATACCTTGCTTATGAATAATGACCATGTTTCTATTGTGGCTTATGAGAAGCAAGAACTGCCATATGCCAATATTAAAGAATTCCTGACTCCAAATTTTCTGAAAGCTTTTCTATCACGCTCCCTTGATTCTTCATATTGAATAAACGCAGTAGAATCTGAAAAGTCATACTTCTCAGGTTGGCCTTCCTCCAACCTGAGAATGGAAGCAGGGTGTGTGTGCTTGGTGCTGCCTGCCTTGCCAAAAGCTGGGATGACAACCCATCCAGTAATCATGAAAAATCATATGAAAATCCAAAGTTGTGAACAAGTTTAGATTTTCCTCAGTGGTACAGCAACTATCAATCACACATTTCGCATTGGTCAAGAATATGCGCAGGGGTCGGCCCCATGGCTGAGCAGTTAAGTTTGAGCGCTCCGCTTCGATAGCCCAGGGTTTCACCGGTTCAGATCCTGAGCGCGGACCTAGCACTGCTCATCAGGCCACGCTGAGGTGGTGTCCCACATAGCTCAACTAAAAAGACTTACAACTAGAAGATACAACTATGTACTGGGGGGCTTTGGGGAGAAGAAAAAAAAAAGAGGAAGATTGGCAACAGATGTTAGTTCAGAGTCAATCTTTAAAAAAAAAGAAAGAATATGTGCAATATATTTGCCTCGTCTGTTTTGTTTAATTTAAGGATCTCTACCTGATCTTCAATTACCTTTTTGCTTAATGTCCAATAAGATGCCACCATTTTAGTCTGATCAAACATCAAATTCACAAATTGAGGAAGATTCCAATTTATCTCGTCTTTCAAGGATGAAAGTTTGATCCTTGGTAAGCTTTGTCCTAAAAAATGTATATTCCTTTGTGAGACAGCCTTTAAAAATCATTGCTAGGGTCTTGATGCCCTTGTGTGCTGGAGCCCATATGAGTTAAATTTCTTCACATGTTTAAATCCTCATTCCTGATGAGTTAATTCAATGATAGAATTTCTCAGTTTTGTTTTCCCCCTCTTGTAGTTCTCAGAGGGTGATTCAAATTATTTTTATGGTCATGTGTCCCAGTTCATAGCTGCTGTCCCTTAGGAGAGGATGACGTATGACAGTCTGGCCAATACAGTCATAGGGTTCAATGAAGGTGCCTCAGGGGCTGCTATGGAGAGAGGTAAAAAGACAGATAGAGGAAGAGAGAAGGAGCAAAGGTAATGAAGGGAGGGAGGGAAGTGGGGCAAAGGACAGGTTCTTACATCTTTTAACAGAGTGGATTTGCAGGTAAAATTT
This sequence comes from Equus przewalskii, assembly GCF_037783145.1. Classification (NCBI taxonomy): domain Eukaryota; kingdom Metazoa; phylum Chordata; class Mammalia; order Perissodactyla; family Equidae; genus Equus; species Equus przewalskii. Next base: position 70,999,988 of record NC_091834.1, on the reverse strand, counting down.
TTCTTTTCTTTTTTTTTTTTTGAGGAAGATTAGCCCTGAGCTAACGTCTGCCACCAATCCTCCTCTTTTTGCTGAGGAAGACTGGCCCTGAGCTAATATCTGTGCCAATCCTCCTCTACTTTATATGGGGACACGTGCCACAGCATGGCTTGATAAGTGGTGAGTAGGTCTGCACCCAGGATCTGAACCGGGATCTTAACCCCAGGCCGCCGAAGTAGAGCATGTGAACCTAACCACTATGCCACTGGGCCAGCAGCTCAGGTAAAATTTTTGTTGGGAAAAAAAGGTTATGAGGCTAAAAACAGTTTGTGGACCAATTTATAGGAAGAATACATATCTCCAGGGTCCCTTCCAGTTCCAGTGCTTGCTTACTCTGTGATTCTGAGACACTCTCTCTAGTCTGTGATTCTCAGAGTAGCACAGGAAAGTCTAGTCTGAAAACACATTTTCAAGGCTGTCTGTATGTAATTCAGTAGGCTGCTTCTTTCTTCTGGATCTGTATCAACTGGTCTTTTCAGCCAATGATTTTGTATACATATAAAACCAGACTTACCCTTTCACTTCTCAGTCATCTGCCATTCTTCAGTCTCAAAAAAGTGTTAACAGGATAGCAGCATCCCTGGAGCGATTTAAAGCTTTGTCTTAAGTAATCTTAGATGCAGGGGATCCAGATCCGCACACTTGGATGGAGCTAATGTAATGAGGAAATATTTATTCATTCTTCTCTCTTGTAGTACGTTTGCCCTGAGGCCCAGAGCCGTGTTCAGTCTAGTTCAGACTGTAGATCTCAGCTTTCCCTGCTAAAAATGTTAAAGTCTTTTTAAGCATTAAAAATCTTTAGTGCCTTGTTGGCCCTTTTATACTTATTAAGAAGGAAATATATTCCCTTATTATTTTCCTTTATGGAGTGGCCTACTTACAAGTAATAAGTTCTCCAGAGCTGCAAAAGTTCAAGTCGTGGGTGGATGATCAGTTTCAGCAATGTCACAGAAGGAATTCCTGTATTATGTAATGAATTTTACTTAATAATTGCTAAGATCTCATTTGTTTTATGATTCTATTATCCAACTTTTGTTTCTGCAAGTTTAAAAATCCCTGCTTCTCTCTCCATAGGTTGCAAGTCTTTTCTCACTCAGCTGTTAAGATTCTACAATTATACACTTTATATTCCTCACCGAACACACAGCCTAGCTCCTATTACATATAATTTTTACAGATGTACTTGATTGTTACTGAATTCTTTTTTTAAGTCAATCTTTCTACACCATAAGGTATAATATTAGGTTTTTATAACATCCTTAATTTTGTTTTCTTGGAATTTTTTTTACCCTAATGTAATTCCATCTCATGAGATCCACATGATAATGTAGGCAAGCCCATGAGACATGCCGGGAACTCTGCCAAGCAGGCTGAAGGGACTAACCTGTTCTGAGAATAACTGACTAGCATAAAGACTGGGTCCTTGTCCCAGGTACACAAAAAGGTCATGAGAAATTAGACGCTTACTTCTAATAGCATCTGCAGGTCCTATCTGGGTATGAAGCTAGAGATACAAAGCAATAAGCAATACTCAAAACTGGGTGAATGTCATCACCCCAATAATGAAAAATAAGTTACTTCTAAACAAGACTTCAGCCAACTGCAGAAAGTGCTAGGAATGGGATTCATTTCAATGGCAAGCATCAAGAAGTGTGTTGAGACCATAGCTAAAAATGAAGGGCTCTCATCATAGCTGGAAACTAAGGCAGGTGTCCCAGTGAATGCGGCAGCAGCTCAGGGAGACAGTGTGATCTGCTGGGCACAGGCTACACAAAGGTCACCCTAGCTATCATGAATATGGTCTATCCTAATTCCAATCCAACAGCGCAGGCTCATCATGTACTCCCTGCCCCAATAAAACTGACTCAGGGCATTGCTCATGTCTAAGCCTGGGATAAAGAACATCTGTGACTACAGCTTTGCAAAGATGTTAAAAAACGCATTGAAAGCCTGCCCTATAATTTCACATGTTTGCCAAAATCAGCTTTCTAAACACTAATTCTATTTTTCAGGATTTTTTTAGGCCTTCTCTCTGAATCCCTAATTCTGCCAATTCATGATTGCTTATCTGAAGATTATGTTCCAATTTTAAATCCTTAAGCATTTCCCTGTTTGAGAAAATGAAGTTAAGACTGACATCTGTTCTAGTTGGCACTTCTTCATGGTCTTCACTGCAATAAAGGAATTTATTGACAGGGTTTGTGACCTGGGGTACTGATTTTCAACAAATGTTCATATAGTAAAAAGGCTCTCATCAGCACCAACTTCTATGCATAAGAAGTTTCAATAAGCTTCTCTGAAAAGACTGGCTCATTTTTCCCTCTTTATAATTTTCAGATTGAGTATAAACTCAAAGTTTCCCTTTCTCTCTTCTCTTTCCTACCTAAAGTGAGATTCTCTAAACTTATTTCTCTAGTCTTGATATAAAAGATCATATTAATAAAAGTTTATATTCTTTTTAATCAAGCATTTCAGTAAATCTTCCATTTTTGTATACTGATGAAACTTTAGATCATATATTTCCTATTAAATTCATTATGTAAAAATGTAAACCATTCTCCTAAAATTACAAGTGGTATGATTTTTTTTTAAAGATTTTATTTTTTTCCCCTTTCTCCTCAAAGCCCCCCTGTACATAGTTGTATATTCTTCGTTGTAGGTCCTTCTAATTGTGGCATGTGGGATGCTGCCTCAGCGTGGCTTGATGAGCAGTGCCATGTCTGCGCCCAGGATTCGAAACAATGAAATACTGGGCCGCCTGCAGCTGAGCACACAAACTTAACCACTCGGCCACGGGGCCAGCCCCATAGGTGGTATGATTTTTAACCTCTATAAGCCTCAATTTCATTATCTGTAAAGCAGGAATTGTGTACTAGTATAATGTTTATAGTGGTTGCTGTCTCAGAGAGTTGTTGTGAGCATTAAATGAAATAATGTACACCAAAAGCTTAGCTGTCTATAATCTGTAGTATCACCATTAGTATTGGTTTTGTTTCTAATGGATAAACTAATCGGCTTACCCCAGGATGGTCCCCATTCCCAGATAGAGCATGAGAGTAGGTTTACCAACACAGCGTGACTCAAGTATCCTGGATGACCACGGGAAGTGACACTCCATGGCCGATGTTTGGGAGACTTTCATGTAGGGCAAAAACCTGAGACACTTCTTACAGGGTTACAAATTCGGTCCCAAGCAGCATAAACTGAGAGGAGCAAGCCAAAATGAGAAGGCGAGATAGTTCAGAATCATGAGGAGCCTATGGGTCTACACCTTAGAAAGAGGGGTTTCACAAAGCCACGGAGGAAGTAGACGACCTTCTTATATATTCCCAGCCCAGAGGTGAACCTCCACTCCATACCATCCCTTCCACCAACACTGAAATATTAGAAAATACCTCAGACTTCTTTATCATACAGAGAACAACAGTGCAAATTTGTGTGACCTAGAATGGACTAGGTCAAGGTTACACTCTTAGCTAGCCTTAACTCTTGGAGATATACACTCTTGAATCTTTAACTTTCTATTTCATTTAAGCAGAACTGCTGGAGACTTCAGAAGCACTCAGCAGCCTTGAGGACTGTTGATGGATTTCAAGATTCTTTTGAGTACATTAAACTGCAATTAATTATAAGTCACTGTTCAGAAATTGTTGTACAACACTATGTTTATAATTGATTTGTATAAACATATATCCAATTTGCATTATATTTGCTTTCCGTGGTCTGTAAATTCTCACTACCTTTTTCAAAGGTTTCCCCTACAACATTAAAATCAACTTATATTAATGTTTATAGTTTAAAACTTGTACACATAGCATCTAATTTGATTGTGGTTATCCCCATCTTACCCATGAGCAAACCTTGTCAGTGTTGCAAGGTTATTTTACTAATTGGTACGAGAATCAAAATTAGAACCAGACAAAAATATCCAGTCTTTTTCCCCAGCCACATTTATTTTCCTTTCACATCCATATATTACTCATAATATGGAGAAATAAATGAACTCAAGCACTTATCACACCATACTGTACATATCTCTCTCTTGTGCACTGTTCCACTACTCTATGGGATCTTTGAAGATACACAGTTTTAGTCCCTGGACCTATTATCATAGCTGACACTTAGTCATTACTCAACTAATGAGTTAGTAAATTGAAAATACAGTAAGAACAAAATTGCTTATAAACTATATGACATCATTTAAGTATTTGGAAATTTGAAACTAATTTATAATATGAACTCTGGAACTGGCATGAAATCAAGTTATCTTATACTTGCATTGCTTAAGTTATATATGCTTACACATAAAAAAAGGAAAAAATATTTCGTGGAGAATGTATTTAAAGGGAAAAGAGGTACAAATATTTGAAGTATCTCAAGAAATCTCCATTTTTCACACTCTTCCCTCATTATTGTCATAAAAAATTACCTCAAACAAGATTATACAGAAAAGTACAGATAATCCGAAATAGCCTCACTAGTGTCTCATTGTGCACAGACAACGATGCCAAGGAAGACAGAAGAAACAGACTCTGTCTGTTGATATATCAACCCAGTTTCAAGCACTTTTTTTTTAAAGAGATAACTACATGGAGAAATCAATGCTTTTGGGGTCAAAATTTGTTTTACCAGAATTGAATTAGATCAGAATGGAACCTGAAATGTCATAACATAGATTTCCAGCACTTAGCACTATATTGGCATAACATTTGTCTTTTCAAGGAGAAAACAAATATGGCTTTTCAAAAAATTGTTTAAACAATTATTGAGAAAACTGTCCCTTTGGGAATCTTCTGTGACTGAAAGTAATAAAGCTGACTGCAATGCTTCCACACGGGAGTCAGGGCTGTCCGTGTGGGGCTGGACAGAAAGTCTTCCCCATGGGGAGCTCCAAAGGGCCTCCCAGGACAAAGCTCTCTGCAGGATGGGCCGAGACAACTGAGATCCCAATCCTGGCCAACCCCTCTGCCCATCCTGCTTCCCTCCCTCTGTGACAGGCGCTATTCCCAGCGCCCTTGCCAGGAAACCTCCCGTACACAGGTCTCCATCTCAGAGCCAGCTACAGAAACCGGCCCCACCAACCCACCAAGCCACCAACCCACGTATTCCCCGCCCCCTCCCCCAGGTAATACAGTTTTCTCAGCATTCTAGAAAGAAACAGTTTGCCTTGCGGGAGCCTCATAAGGCTCTGAAAAATTGCATTTCTGGCAAGTCTGAGGTAGACATTAAGGGTTACCTAAGCATTTTGACAAAAACATTTCATTACTATCGATACTGCTATTGGCATGTCAGGGATTTGCTTTTTAACATTTGAAATTAAGCAACTTGGGAAAAACTTTTGAGAGTATCTTTGAAGGACCTAATAAATGCAGAGCAATAGCATACTCAGGAGATTATATGTAAACTTGCTGACTATAGTATTCATCAAACTTAGGAATTACCAGAAGACAACTGCCCAAATACTTTAGAGATTCTTCCTATAATGCAAATGCCCTTTTATTTTCTGGGTGGTTTATAAATCTCCTCTTACCATGTGGCATACAGTCTATAACATTAGGTAAAATGCTATACATTTGGGACTTAGTTCTCCTCATGGATGCATTACATTTTCATACAAATGGAAATAATTTGGCTATGTCTTCCAGCTGTTGCAGGACCCTATCAGCTCAGCACCAAATGACTATAGCATCACAGATCTTTCTCCAGATAGACCCCAGGAGGGAGGATCCTTTGAGAATGTTCTGGAAGCCAAAAGCTTCCATGGTCCCTGTGTCTTTGCCTAGAAAAACAAACAAAAAAACAAACAAATGCTCTGGATCCATCCATTGCCTTGTTGGAGGCCCCACTTACAGTTCAGCCTCCCCCTTCCCCAAAACCCTGCCTCCAGCACAGACACACTTTTACCTATATTTATAATTTCTATGTGGCCTGTTCTTATTTTTCACATTTTTTCTTTTAGCTTTTAATATTGTGGGCCTTAGTTGTGCTTAGTGGCACAGTACTTTTAAATTTCATATTAACTGAGGCTTTTTAACGTTAAAATACGATCACATTTATTAATGATACTCATGTTTTATTAAAATATTTTAAAAGTACATTTCCCCAATTTTCTAATTTTATCTTGCACTTTTCTACGAATTTTAGCATTTATGTATCTCTTTTTCAACCTCGTCTACTTTACTTTCTTTTCTTCTACGTTTTTACTGGGTCTTTAGTTGTCCTTCTTGTAAACATCAGAGAGTTCTCGATTTTCTTAGTTTTAATTTTTAGTTTAAGTCCATCTTAACCTTTAACCGTATTATAAGTGTACCAATTTTCATTTGCTTTTATAAAAGCCCACAAGGATCCAAGCTGCAGGAACGCCAATGCTTGCGGACTGCATCAGGGAAAGCTGGGAGCATCTCCGCCCTGGCTGCACTAGTGACTCTGAGCAAGACCACCCCGGCGGCCCCTGCATGGAACCTCTGGTCCCCTTAATCAGGGGCCCTCTCAAGTTAAAGGAAGTGTTCCCAGAGACTCTCACCCCTGTACACTCACAGTCCAAGCACCCATTCTACTACCTTACTGCCTGGAGTTGGCCATTAGAGACAGGAGGAACCAATTTATCAGAACATTTTTAAGGAAAAGGAAATAAGAGCTCTACAAATATGTTTTCCCTACTTTTCCTTCATGGTACTTAATTCAATCATTATCACATATTATGTGTGCCATTATTTATTTAAATTTTCTCTCTTCCACTAAACTTCTACTAAATGAGGTCAGGAATTGTGTTTCTCTTGATCACTGCTGAATGCCTAGCCCAAGGTTTGATGTAAAGTACAATTACAAAAAATATTGTTAAATGGGTAAATAAATAAATAAACTAAATGTCACATATGCTGATTAGACAGTAAATTAACTGAAAATTTACTCGCCTGTGACATTTTTTTATTGTTGCTGACTTTTAGCTGGCACAAGGGTCTTAAACGAAAACTTGAAGTCAGTGACTCTGAAGATACAGTTATAGTACAATGGATTAAAGAGAAATAAATTAAGAAAGAAAAATAAATAAGGAGAATTTTCTTCTACAGACTTTCTTCAAAAAATAGTTTGTCCAGAATTAGATTTTGCAATGGACTGAATGTTTGTGTTGCCCAAAACTCATATGATGAAATCTAACCCCCAATGTGATGATATTAAGAGGTGGGGCCTTTAGGAGATAGTTAGGTCATGAGGGTAGAGCCCTCATGAATAGGATTAGTGCCCCTAAAAAAGAGGACCAAGGGAGCTCTTTAGTCCCTTCACCATGTAAGGATACAATGAGAAGTTGGCAGTCTGCAACCTAGAAGAGTGTCTCACCAGAACCCAACCATACTAGCACCCTGATCTCAGACTTCTAGTCTCTAGAACTATGAGAAAAAAATTTCCATTGTTTATAAGCCACCTAGTCTACCATATATTTGTTATAACAGTTTGAACTAAGATAGATCATTCACAATATTATCTTGGTTTGATAAATGTTTGCTTCTTTTTTTTTTCTTTTCTTTTCCTTAAGGAAGACTAGCCTTGAGCTAACATCTGCCACCAATCCTTCTCTTTTTGCTTAGGAAGACTGGCCCTGAGCTAAGATCCATGTCCATCTTCCTCTACTTTTTATATATGGGATGCCTGCCACAGCATGGCTTGACAAGTGGTGCATAGGTCCACATCCAGGATCTGAACTGGCAAACCCAAGGCCACCAAAGCAGAACATGTGGACTTAACCACTGTGCCACGGGCCCAGCCCCAATGTTTGCTTCTTAAGCTAAATTTGGGGTCTTTTTTTGTTTCTCTTGTTAAACTTTTTATCTCTTTGTGCTTTTACATAAAATGCTTAGGCAGATAATCAGATATTTTCCTAGTCAAATTTTTGCTTAATATTTAAAAATTGTTCTACTCATTTTTACATATACCTCCTGCAAACATACTGTTAGATATTTTGAGAGTGATTTATCATTTATCTTGACATAACTAGAGATCAAACTTTAAATTAATGAAAAGCAGAGATCTTCATAATAAAGTGTAATTCATTTTAACTCAAAACAAATGTAGGATTTCTGCTTTTAGAATATCTTCAATTTGAACACCTGAATGTCTCTTTATTAGGAATGAACGCCAGCACGTTGTTACACAGTATTTTTTTAATTTAAGGCTCTATTGTTAGATGGGGGGTGATATTTATATTAACTCCCTTTGGGAGAATGCAAACAGAGTACTCTGTATTTTACTTTCCTAGAATCACATTCGAATAAGATTGCAATATATCATGCAAAAGAAATTGGTAAGAATTTGTGAGAATTTCTTTTTACGTGAGGTATTCAAAATAACACCCTATATATACAAAATCTTAAACATAGATCATTGTCAATATTTATTATTTGTTAAGTTCCAACATAAACAATGTCCATAATATGATAACTAACCTATAATCCCATGCTTCAAGAAGACAGTGCTCTTAAAATTTAAGATAAACGTATGGTAAAAAGAAGCTCTTTGTGTCTGTTTGGCATGCTTTGCCTCTAAAATACAGGTTCTGGCCTGGGGTCCTCCACACATTTCCTTCGAACTCTGATTATATTTTGATCACTGACCACTCTGATTTGGTTAACTTAATAATTAATAATGGCCACAAAGTAGAAATCCTTGTGATTTCGGGGAAATGATTATATTCTGTGGAGGCTTGAAGGAGATGGGGGATTTTTTAGGAGTTTCTCAAACACAAGAAATCCAAACAGAACCCGTCTCTATGGCTTTTCACCATCTCTAATTTAAATTCTGTTTTCAACAGCTGAAGAGCAACTGGACTCAGGTTAGAACTTTGCAATCAAGTGTTTTCTGTTTGCAATGGCAACAAAAACACCGCAGTCACAAAAATACTAATGGCCACTATTTTCTTGTGTTCTTGGTCTTCAGGACAGGGTTTGAGAGGGAAAGGAAAAAGAAAGAGAGGGCTGAAAAGGACAGAAGGAAATGATGCTGACAATTAGCAAGTCAACATCTACCTAAATTATCACAGTGGTGACAGAATTACATAAGCCACTTCTGATCCTCACTAATTTAGAAGTTATCTTGTAATAATTTATAGTTTTTATATATGCAAAATATTGTATACAATTCTTAAAATACATATTGATAAATAGGATATACTGTTGTAATACTGATATTTATGCCAAAGTCAATATAATCATGATACAAACACTTATTTAAATGAATTCATACTTCCCAAAGTTATCAAATAGTTAAGAAGTGCACACTCTAATCTTACAATTCTATGTATTGTCAAAGAAAAATTGCACTAGACAGAGTTAAACAGACAAGGAAGACTTTATTTAAGTGTGTTGCAATAGAGGTCAAGACTATTGCAATAGGGGAAAGAGACTGAAATCTACTCCTCTAAAACAAAAGGCGGGAGAATTTTTAAGCAGTGGGATGAGCTAGTGGAAAAGTACTGGAGGACGTTTGTGGGGAGGTTGTATGTGATTAGGCTATCTGTGTGTGCTAACTGATTATAAAAGTTAGGGTCCTATTTTTCCCTAGAGACTTGCAGATAGGGGCTCCATCTTCCTTGATGATTACTTTGGAAAGAGATGGCTCCTTGAAAAAGACACTCCTGGGCTCTAAAACTGGCAAGAGTCTGGGAGAAGATTTACATCTCAAAGGCACAAAGAAAGAATTTACAATTGCAAGTTTTCTAAAGTAAACGTTCTAAGAAAAGGGAGATCAGGAGCCAATAGGAAGAAATCTGGCTCAAGGTTAGGCAAACTGAGGGGAATATTAGGGTTGTCTTGGTCAGTAGAAGCAAAACAAGCTGCAAGTTGCAATGTCACATCAAGTAAATGATGGTGTAAAGCAAGGACAATTTATGGATACTTTATATTAAAATGATGGGGTTGCTGTTGTAACTCTCTAAGCAACAACTCAGTAATTCTTTATAGTGATTTATAAAGGATGGTTTGGGTGAAACTGTTGGAAGAAAGGTAGTTGGAGGTCAAACTTGACCATTATAGGTTGTATCAGTCAAGGTTCAACCAGAGAAACAGAAGAAGTAGGAGATGTACATTAAGGGATTTATCACAAGAAATTAGTTTATAGGATTTGGGGGGGATGACTTGGCAAGGCTGAAATCTATAGGGCAGGCTGGAAACTCTAAGGCATGAGCTGATGCTGCTATATGCAAGCAGAATTTCTTCTTTTTCCAGAAAACCTCAGTTCTGCTCTTAAGGCCTTTCAGTTGATTGAATCAGACCAATACGATTATCTAGGATAATCTCTCATATTTAAAGTCAATTGATTATGAATTTTAATCACATCTGCAAAATACTTTCACAACAACACCTAAATTAGAGTTTGATTAAATAACGGGGGGGGGGGGGGGGGAGGCTACAGCCTAGCCAGGTTGACATAGTAAACTGACCATCACATAGGTTGAATTGAGGCATTATCAGAGAGATACAACAAAGGAATTAACACCACTCAAAACAAAGTGGTTGGTCATAAAGGTTCCATTGGTTTGTATACGTAGATAAGTTAGAGTATTTCAACCAATTAATTTTAGAATCTCAGGGCACATATGCCACATACTTTTCATTGATTCCAGGGCTTCATTCCCTAGAAGAAACATATACATATGTAATATTATATTATATTATATTAATATATTCTGAATAATATATAGTATAACTTTTAAAGTATGTTTATTTCTGAAAATCTATAGAGTAACCTAAATGTTCAGCATTTTAAAAAGTTCTATTCTATACCTTAACTACAAAAAACTGCAGCATATTTAAATGAAAATGTTGTTACAAAAATGAAGAGTATGTAGCTGCTAAGACATCAAAGGAAAAGTTATATCCATCTTTCACTCCATCAAAACTATCGAACAGTTTATAAGTGAATTAAATATAGATATTTAAACATTTATTTCATAACAATAAATTACTTTAATGCTATTTCTTAATCATATTACAAATTTTTCATGAGTTTGACTAAAATATAACCATTTTCATGATTTCATATTTTGTTTTGTGTACTATTTTTCCAGTATAACTTTTAGGATTTTGAAATTTAAAAATATGATTGAATTGAGTGTCTCTTCTACTTTTAGATACGTTTTTACATGTAAGAACTAAAAATTATTATTAGAACAAGGATCACAAGGAAGAAAAATAATGTCTGTGTCCACGAGTTCCTCTTCTTTCTCTGTCTATATTACTCCAATATAATCCCCAAGACTCATAAATGCACAAGCAGCACCGACACCAGTGACTAGGCATTAACAAGAAAACCACTAAGAGATGTAATTTAATCAAATGTTCTTAGCATGCAAGAAGTGTTATCCTGTATCTCCCAGCTTTTACTGCCTGCTTCAGCGTTCTTATCCAACTTACTCCACAATTGAATATTTTATAAGTTAGATTTTAGTGAATCCTATTCTTGATTATTCTTCCCTAGATGTGAAAATTGCCATTTGCCATTAGCTAAGGTTAAAATAGTCACATTTATGATAAACAGAATTGACACTTCTGTTAAGTGTTGCTTCTGGCAAGTTTCTTGCATTTCATTTCCATTTTATATTCTTTAGTCGAGAGCATTGCTAATCCCTCAGACATGCATAGGGTAGAAGGAGGGGGTGTGGAAAGCAATACACACACACACTATCCCACACATGCTTAAGAGAATAATAGGTTCCTGTGACCTGAGATAGGGCGAGGAAAAGAGTAGATTCATGTAAGATAGAAGCAAATAGTCATAATGAAGGGATGACAGCCATAGCTGTGAAGCTGAGGTAGCATTCATTCCAACACTCTAACTCATTGGAAAGTTGCCAGTGAAAACTACACAATTCATCTGGATCACTTAAACCTCTCAGAGGAAATCTGCTATAAAAATTCAAGACAGTGTTACCATTATTAAAGCTATTATTACCAACATTTCTCATTATGAATACAAAGTCAGGAAGGGAAAGAAAGGTTGGTAAAGAAATCAGATAGATAATGGGGAGAAAGACTGGCAATTATTATTCAGATAGGTAATGAATTTGGTAATGTCTAATCTATATAGTACAATGAATCTGTTACAGTCTTTCTTAGATGTGAGAAATAACAATTTTTAATATAAATGTAGGTATTTAAAAGAGATGAGTGTCTCCAAGGCTTAGATATTAAGCTTCCCTCTCACAAGATCTGTGCTACAGTATTGTATTAATCAGTTTGTGCTGTCATAACCAAATCCCATAAACTAGGTTCCTTAAACAATAGAAATTTATTTCTCACAGTTCTGGAGACTGGAACGTCCAAGATCAAGATGCCAGCGAGACGTTTCATTCTGAGACCTCTTCTCTTGGCTTGTAGGCAGTCACCATCTCCCTTTGTGCTCATAGGACGTCACCTTTGTGGGCACTCAAGGAGAGAGAAAACAAGCTCCCTCGTGTCTCTTTGTCTAAGGGCACTCATCCCATCATGAGGGCCCCACCCTCATAACCTAATCAAATGCTAATTACCTCCCAAAGGCTCCATCTGTAGCATCACACTGGGGCTTAGGTCTTCAACAAATGAATTTGAGGGGGACACAAAACTTTCAGTCCATAACGAGTATTATACGTACAGTCTCCATTTAAAGAGAGTTTTAAAAGGGTGCTTTACTCTGAATGTATAAGCACGTACAGTATTTAAAAACAAAAGACAATCCTATGTATCTGTCTCCCATACCCTACCAGAGTCACAGTGTTTAGTAGATAACCTTCTTACTATTAAACAAAACCTGTACAAATATAAAAGTCAAGAACTCAAAGATTTTGTTAAAAGATTTCATTTTGAACATCTATTTGAAGACACTTTAAAGGCAAATAAAATATTTAAAGGAAAATAAAATTTTAAAGGGAAATAAAATATTTTATTTATAAGTACAAATCTGTACATAATGACAATATGAAGACAGGGAAGACAAGGGAAGAAAAATAGTCACACTTGAGTAATTAAGTTACCAGGTTTTTCCAGGTAAAAACTCCTGTTCAATAGCTGACCAAGCAGAGTTTACTCATCTGTTCATCAGGCCCAACCCTTCCCAAACAATGAGACAGCGGACAAAACAGGTCTAAAGAGAAGAAACATATCACCGGTACCTGAGGACTCTGTTTTTAGTTAACGATTTTGGGAGTTTAAATCATCGACTTGCCCATTCACCTTTTTTCGCCTAGCAAAACATTTTCTGGTTACAAAATGAATGAAAGCTACATTATCACTCACCCACAGTAAATTTCTATTTCTAGGTCACTTTATATCTAAGCAGAATGTGCTTGCTCATCAAGGCACACTTTGAAAAGAGTCTTGTCATAAATAGTAAGAGAGGCAGTGAATCAAGTGAAAAGAGAACAGGTGTTGGAATCATATAGAGCCAGATACAAATTCTAACTCAACCATTTACTACATCAGAGTCCTTGGGAAAATACGTAATCTCTCTTACTATGGTAGAATACTTGCATTGATTATTATTTCATTGTATTATCTGACACCACAGAAATACAAAGGATCATAAGAAACTACTATGGACAGCTATACACCAACAAATTAGATAACCTAGAAGAAATGGATAAATTCCTAGAAACATACAACCTGCCAAGCCTGAATCAGGAAGAAATAGAAAATCTTAACAGGCCAATAATGAATAAAGATATTTAGTCAGTAAACAAGAATGTCTCAAAAAACTAAAGTCCAGGACCAGGTGGCTTCACTGATGATTTTACCAAACATTTAACAAACAATAACACCAATCTTTCTCAAACTATTCCAAAAAATTGAAGAGGAGGGAATGCTTCCAAACACATCTTACAGGCCAAAATTACCCAAATAGCAGACCCAGAGAAGGACACTACAAAAAAGGAAAATTACAGGCCAATATCCCTTATGAACACAGATGCAAAAATTCTCAACAAAATACTAGCAAACCAAATTTAACAGCAAATTTAATAGTACGGTGTATAAAAGGATTAATACTACGAACAAGTGGGATTTATCCCTGGGATGCAAGGATGGTTCAACATATGCAAATCAATTAATGTGATACATCACATTAATAAAATGAAAGTTAAAAATCTTATGATCATCTCAATAGATGCAGAAAAAGCATTTGAAAAACTTCGACATCCTTTCATGATAAAACTCTCAACAAATTAGGTTTACAAAAAATATATCTCAACATAATAAAGGCCATATACAACAAGCTAACAGCTAACAACATATTCTGAAAATGCTGAAAAGTTGACAGTTTTTCCACAAAGATCAGGGACAAGACAAGGGTGTCCCACTCTTGTCATTTATATTCAGCACAGTACCGGAAGTCCTGGTCAGAGCAATTATGGAAGAAAAGAAATGAAAGACATTCAAATCAGAAAGGAGGAAGTAAAACTGTCTCTGTTTGCAGATGATATGAATATATATATATATTTATATTCACACCTCCCTAAAGACTCCACCAAAAGAACTGTTAAAACCAGTAAATGAATTCAGTAATGTTGCAGGGTATACAATCAACATAAAAAATAACTTGTGTTTTTATACACTAACAATGAATTATCCAAAAAATATTAAGAAAATAATCCCATTTAGAATAGCATCAAAAACAATAAAATACTTAGGGATAAATTTAACCAAGGAGGTTAAAGATCTTTACACTGAAAACTATAAAACACTGATTAAAGAAATTGAAGAAGACAAAAATAAATGGAAAGATATCCTGTGTTCATGCATTGGAAGAATTAATATTGTTAAAATGTCCATACTATCCAAAATGATCACGAGAGTCAATGTAATCCCTATCAAAATTCCACTGGCATTTTTCTCAGAAATAGAAAAAATAACCTAAAATGCATCTGGAACCACAAGAGACTCCAAATAGCCAAAGAAATCTTGAGAAAGGAGAACAAAGTTGGAGACATCACACTTTCTGATTTTAAACTATATTACAAAGCTATAGTATCAAAATAGTATGGTACTGGCATAAAAACAGATATATAGACCACTAGAACAGGACTAGGAACCCAGAAATAAACCTACACATATATGGTCAATCTTTGACAGGGATGCCAAGAATATACAGTGGGGAAAGGATAGTCTCTTCAATAAATTGTGTTAGGAAAACTGGATATCCCCATGCAAAAGAATGTAATTGAATCCTTATCTTATACCATACATAAAGATTAACTCAAAATGGATTAAGGACTTAATGTAAGACCTGAAACTCTAAAATTCCTAGAAGAAAACAGGGGAAAACCTCCTTGACATTGGTCTTCACCACGGTTTACTGGCTATGACACCAAAAACACAGGCAAAAATGCCCACATAAACAAGTGGGACTATATCAAACTTAAAAGCTTCTACACAGAGAAGAAAACAATCAACAAAACAAAAAGACAACCTACAGAATGGCAGAAAATATTGGCAAGCCATATATCTGATAAGGGGTTAATATCCAAAATTATATACAGAACTCATACAACTCAATAGCAAAAAACAACCCAATTTTAAAAACAGGCAAAGAATCCTAACAAACATTTTCCCAAAGAAGACACACAAATGGCCAACAGGTATATGAAAAGATGTTCAACATCACTAATCACCAAGAAAATCCAAACTAAAACCACAATGAGATATCACCTTACACCTGTTGGGATGGCTATTATCAAAAACATAAGAGACAACAAGTGTTGGTGAGCGTGTGGAGAAAAGGAAACGCTGTGCACTGTTAGTGGGAATACAAATTGGTACAGCCATTATTGAAAACAGTATGGTGGGCTCTCAAAAAATTAAAAACAGAGCTACCATATGATCCAGCAATTCCCACTTCTGGCTATATAGCCAAAGGATATAAAATCACTATCCCAAATGTGGAAACAAATGTCCATTGGCAGATAAATAGATAAAGAAAATGCAATGTGTATACACACACACACACACACACACACATTGGAATATTATTCAGACATTAAAAAGAAGGAAATCTTGCCATTCGTGAAAACATGCATGGACCTCAAGGGCATTATGTTAACCAGACAAAGAAAGACAAACACCGTATCATCTTACTTCTACGTGTAATCTAAAAAAACGAACAAACAAAAACAATGAACTTACAGATGCAGAGAATAGATGGGTGGCTGCCAGAGGTGGGGGCTGGGAGGTGGGTGAAACGGGTGAAGGGAGTCAAAAGGTACAAACTTCCAGTTATAAAATAAATAAGTCATGGCATGTATTGTACAGCAGGGTGACGATAGTTAATAATACTGTATTGTATATTTGAAAGTTGCTAAGAGCGTAAATCTTAGAAGTTCTCATCACAAGAAAAAAAATTGTAACTGTGTGTTGGATGTTAACTAAACTATTGTGGTGATCATTTCACAATACATACAAATACTGAATCATTATGTTGTATATCTGAAACTAATATAGCATTTGTATGTAAATTATATCTCAATTAAAAAAAGAAAGAAATCCTGCCATTTGCAACTAAATGGATGAAACTGGAGAACGCTATGCTAGGCGAAAAAAGCCAGACACAGAAAGACAAATACTGCATGATCTCACTTACATGTGGAATCTAAAAAAAGAGTTCAGTTCATAGTAACAGAGAGTAGAATAGTGGTTACCAGAGGCTAGAGGGGAGAGGGAGGAGGGTAGATAATGGTTAAAGGGTACAAACTTTCAGTTACAAAATGAGTAAGTTCTGGAGATCTGATGTATGGCATAGTGACCACAGTAAATAATAATGCCTTTTATAGCTGAAATTTGCTAAGAGAGTTGATCTCAAGTGTCCTCACCACACACATACACAAAAGGTGATGGATATGTTTATCAGTTTGGTTGTGGTATCACCATAACGTATACATAAATCAAGACATCACATTGTACAACCTAAATATATATAATTTTTATTTGTCAATCATACTTCAGTAAAGCTGGAAAAATAAACAAATAACTAAATAAAATTAAAAATTACTCCATTATATTCTTGCTTTTTAAAAAAGTATCTAAGTTCTGAACACTATACATCTCAAACAAACCATGGATGCCCTCACCTCTGAGCAGCTGCACATGCTATGCCCCTGTTAATAACACTCTCCTTTCCCATCTGCCCCCCCAACTCTCTATTGTAAACAATAGAGACATTTTAGACATTGTGTCTTCTGGGACACCTGTCCTGGTGCCCATGTCTGGATTCAGTCACCATTCTCTCTTCTTGTACTTCTTTGTTCTTCCCCTTATCAACCAACTGAAATTACTTAGTTATGTGTGCATATCTCCACTAGATTGTAAATTCTGTACTAGGCACTTAATATTTGTTGAATGAATAAACAAAGAAATTATTTCATATTTCAGAACGCCTCTTTGAAACCCTCAAAATACAGATTTTCTACCTATGCATCTAGTTTGCAACGTTTTCTCTCCTTTATTCTTTCCCCCCCCAGTTTTATCGAGAAATAATTGACATATATCACTGTATAAATTTAAGACATTTGGCATGATGGTTTGCTTTACATATATTGTGAAATGATTACCACAACAGGTTCAGCTAACATCCTTCTTCTCAGATAGATATAATAAAAAGAAAGAAAAAAGGAAAAAAATTTTCTCCTTGTGATGAGAACTAATCAGATTTACTCTCTTAACAACTTTTCTATATATCATACAGCAGTGTTAGCTATAGTTATCATGTTGTACATTACATCCCTAGTATTTATTTATAACTGGAAGTTTTTACCTTTTGGCCACTTTCCTCCAATTTCACCTCCTCTCACCCTCCATCTCTGGTAACCACAAGTCTGATCTCTTTTTCTATCAGTTTGTCTGTTCGTTTGTTTTAGATTCCACAGATAAGTGAGATCGTACAGTATTTGTCTTTCTCTATCTGATTTATTTCACTTAGCATAATGTCTTCAAGGTCCATCCATGCTGTCGCCTATGGTAGGATTTCCTCGTTTTGTATGGCTGAATGATATACCATTCTTCCTTTATTCTTTTGTGTAACTAGGCTATCTAATTTCTTGCTTATTACTTCATTGAACTGTCTTTGTTTTTTCAATATGTTCTTTCAAAAGACCCTGTCTGTTTAAATCTTGACATTGAATATTAGGGAACCAGGTAAAATTATAATACTCAATAACTTGATTTTCAGGTGGACGGAACAATCATCCGTATTGTGAGTGCCAATTCAACACTTATTGCTTGTGCCTAAAAGAGCCTATCTGACCCATGCTTAATAAGCCAGAAAATCAATCCCATGGAATTATTTTGGTGGTCAGTTCTAAATTAGATCAGCTGTTTGGACAAAGGGTTGCTTGGCAATCAATGGTCTGACAGACTTAAAATTTTAATAAAGTAACTAAATGTTTTAGAAATAAGGGACATGAAAGTTAGTTCTCATCCAACAGACCCAGAAATACCAAGTCACAAAGGAGACTAACAGCAAAGTTAGACTTTAAGGCTTATGATCTTTGATTCAGTTTTCTTCCTACATCAATATTAAATCAATAGTTAACATTAGTTGTATTGATTCAGTCTTTTCTGTCTATCAAATCTATCATTTAACTGCTTTGATGTTTCTGTCTGTTATAATGGGTTTATATCAATACAAATTCCTGTGGCAGAAAGCATATTCTACTTTGTCCCCTAGTCTCTAGCCACATAGGCACATAATGAACTCTTAAAGAATGAGAGAACTCGATCAATTAATCTCTCTTTTATCTACCAATTGCCCCCACCCAACCAGATACAGGCTAGCCTCCTTCTTATCACATGGGGGATGCAAAAATAATTTATTCAGAAATATGTTCTTCTCAAAAGAAAATGGATATTCCATATAAACCTATCTCACTCCACTCTTCAGCACCCACCCTTCACAAACCCAGTGTCAACCACTGCCTGCCACCACCACCACTTGCCAAGTCAGGGAGCCATTTTCATTTTCATCTAGGTCAAAACAACCTGAGAACTTTTCAGGATCATTATTCTCTGGATAAAAGTTTAGTCTACAACAAACCAAAATTCACAGTTAGATAGATAGACACTGTATTTAAAATTTAAGATAGAGCTCTGTGTGCATTTGTACAATTTGTTTGTGTACCTAGTTAAAATATTACATGTTACCCTAGCAAATATTAGAATGTTATATTCAATCCTGTTAAGCTCTTAGTCTTTTTGGATTTTGACATATTCACTATTCTTCCCAGGTTTATGTTATCTGCAAATTTGATGGGCATGTCATAAATGTCCACCAAAGTAACTGATGATAATGTTGAACAAAAAAAAGAAATCTTCATTTGTGTTTCATGAACTTGCAAGGATGGTGTTAGTCACCAAGGATAGGAGGCAGAATTCATCTCTATCACTGATCAGAGAATATAGTGATTTAAAAAAAAAAAAACCCTCCCTTTCCTATAAAAAATATATTTCTTTATTGCAGGTTAATTAAAACTTTCTTATCAGTCTACATGTTGTAATATAGTTCTACATTATTCAAAGTATTCAATGTTATTGTCAATCACACCTGCAATAAAATATAGACCTCACACTTCCTTTAAAGACTGCGCATAGAAGTTCTGAAAAGCTGCCTGTAAACCTGAAGTTGAAGATTTCCAGACCTCCTGAGTCAATGCTCAAACTATCAAACTTCTCAGGGCAATCTCCCTGCTAAATCAGAGATACCAGAAACAGGGCATAATATGTACTCATTTCAGAATATCAGTAGTGTTTTTAAGCTGTTTTTTTACTCTGAACAAATATTTATTATATTCTCACTATGTACTAAGCACTGTTGGCACTTAGAATATATATAAATTTTCAAAAACATCCCTTGTCTTCAAGGTTATCTCAGGGTAGTCAGAAAAACAGAGAAACATGTAAATAAACAAATGCAATAAATAGAGTATGTACATATAGGTATTCACATAGTATAGGAAAGGTACCAGGGGAAAAATTATCAATTTCTCCAGAAAATATCAGAAAAGTATGTATAGAGACAGAAATACTTTAATCTAGTTCTAAATAATAATAACACCAGTAAGGTAGGTGAAAGTACTGTGTTTACCACACTTAATCCTCTTAACACCCTATATATAGGTACTTTTACAAGTTAAAAATTGAGGAACAGTGTGATTAATTAACATTAGCCCATCACTAGTATACAATGGAGCTGAGACTTGATCTCAGGCTTTTCTGACTCCAGAGTAGACACTCTTAAGTATCGCATTATCAGTGATATTTCAGATGACACACATGCTGTAGGAGGGGAAACTTTTGGAAAGACATCTGAAAAAAGAGAGAGAGTAACATTTGGGAAACGTCAAGAGATTAGAGTGGCTACAATAATTTCTAGAGAAAAAGTAGTGAGGCAACCAGAGATGAGACTGAAGAAGTGGGCAGCAACTACAAGGTGACTGGCCTCTATCGCATTCAGTAACTCTCTTCTTTAGACTCTAGGTGATAGGCATTCACCAAAGGGCCCAATTGGTTAGAGGAGGTGAGGAAGAACAAAGAATCAAGGATAATGCCAGATTTATAGCTTGGGCTCTGGGTGGGTGGTAGTATCCTTAAAGAACATGGAATATAAAAAGAAAAGCAGTTTTGTAGTGAAGAAAGAGAGATTATGCACACAGTTTTGACCATATTGAATTTTAGTGTCTGTGAGACACCTAGGGGCAGTGCCTAGCAAGCAGAGAATACACAGGTCAGAGTTTGGAGACACACTGAGCTCAGGGATGGGGTTTACCCTCTGGCTCCTAGACATGACTCACCTACACTCAGATTTGAAATATAACAGTAGTTAAAACCATGCTTCCAAGAAGAATGTGTAGCATAAGAAGAGGGGCAGGAACAGGGATCTGAGAAATATCATCTTTTATATTAAAGTAGAATAGTAGCTAAAAATCCCCTTTTATGAGCTATCACAGTTTCTGTGTACTTTTTCTTTATAACATTATCATTGGTGCAAATTTACAATTGTTGACATCTCATTCAAACAATGTCTTATCCTCAATGAGACGAGCCCCTTGAGAGCAGAGCTTTTGCTAACCATTGTATCTGAAGCACTTCTCATGATGTCAGCACATGGTAGGTGCTCAATACTGAATGCATAAGCCAGGAAAGGAAACAGACTTCTCAGAAATGTGGACAGAGAGGCAGGAGAGATAGGATTCTGTCAAGGGATTCCAAGGCTTCAAGAATAGAACATACAATAAGAACAGAAATTAATCTTTGAAAATGGTTTGGCATCTGCACTATAACACAAGAAGAAGCACTGTAACAAGGGAGCAGAAAGCCCTAAGAGAGCACTAACCTAGATGAAATTGAAAAAGAGACGAGTAAAACAAGGGAGAATTAAAAGAAACCTAAAAGTACAACACAGGATCAATATCTCTGTTGAAAGCAATAATGGAAGAATAGACACTGCAAAAACCTAGAAAGGAAATGCATAGGGCAAAACTGAAAAGTTTCATCAAAAAATATAGAGAAAAAGGGAAGGCATTAAAGCTATACAACTATGAATAAAAAATTGGCATCCAACATAATAATTACAGATATTCCTTGAAATAAGCAAAACAAACAGAAGCAACATCAAAAATATAATTAATGAAAACTTTTCTGAATTGAAAAAACAAATACACAAATAGATGTAGCTCACCAGATTTAAATAAAATCAAAGAAAGGTATTCTACACGCAAATATTCCCGGTAAACTCTTGAATTACAAGTATAAATAAAAATTGTCTGATAATCCAGAAATTTCCTTTAAATGGAAATGTAAAAAAATTCTTAAACATAATGAAAACTACATAAATTAATAATGATAAATTGTAACGAAACCTCTAGATTTATATCAACTAGACATGTGGTGGGGGAGGAAAAGAGCAACAGATGAGGCTTCAAAAGATTTAATAAAATTCATCTCACTTTCAGAGGATTTCAAAGATCTTACTTCATTCCTGACTTTGATAACTAGATAAATATAGCTTCAAAGAAGGCTCCCCCCAATCAATTTCAAAAAGCAAAAACTGCACACTTCGCGTTTTCTGACTACAATCCACTAAAGCTTGGAATCTTTTTTTAATGTTTAATGGAGAAAAACTAAATCTTGGTATTTGGTAATCTAACATTCTTCTCAATAATAATTGGTTCAAAGCAAAACTATGAAAGACTATTTGAAAAATAATAAGAATGAGGCCATTGTATCAAAACCTATGATAGATTTCCAGGTCTGATTTCTGACACAAATTCAAAGTTTTAAATGCCTTTTCAGTATTATTTATAATATTGAAAATTAGAAACAGCATAACTACAACAAAAAGGCAATGGTTATTCAAATATTAAAAGTTATATTTTAAATATTTTTTAAATGGCATAGAAAAAAGTTCACAACATAATATTATGTGAAAAATGTAGTATCCAAAACTAAGTATATTACCATCTGTGGATAAATGAAAGGTGATATGCAATAATAACTTCTCTAAAAATTTGGAGAGATATAGAAAGTAAAAGAATAGAGAAATAATAGCACAAGTATATGTGAGAAGAGCAAAAGTTTGAAGACCAAATATACTTTCTATAGGTCAAATCATTTTTTAAAAATAGTTCAGATCTGACTGATGTATTTATACATACTTTTTTTTTCTTTTGGTGAGGAAGATTGTCCCTGAGCTAACATCTGTTGCCAATTTTCTTTTTTATTTGGTTTGAGGAAGATTGTTGCTGAGCTGACATCTGTGCCAATCTTCCTCTATTTTGTATGTGGGATGCTGCCACAGCATGGCTTGATGAGCAGTGTGTAGGTCCGCACCTGGAATCCGAACCTGCAAACTCCAGGCCACCAAAGCAGCGTGCACAAACTTAACCAGTAAGCCACCAGGACAGCCCCTGATGTATATTTTAAATGCCTTATCCTTGACACAATTTTCTAAATTAGCATATCAAATTTCTAGTACTCAATGTGTTGATATTATTTTCTTTCCAGTTTGCTAAAATTAATCTACTATGATTGTGACCAATCTTAGGAAAAATCATACATCTAATCTTTATGGAGTTGTAACATGAACAAATGATCTCATCCCCATGGATGCAGATGTCATTGTATATTCTAAACATAAATTTTAAGAACAAGAACTGAAAATGGATAGCCATATTATGTCGAATCTCATTGTAATTATCTCTAAAAAAATCTATCAGATAAAAGTGAAAGTTAATAGTAATAAATGAGTAAAAAGAGAAATTGAGTTTTCTAAGGAAATAGAATTCTGCAGTTCACATCACTTTTGGTAATTATTTCACTTTAACCTGGTAGAAAACCTTTGGTAGCCAATAAATTAGCTATGAAAATTAGTGCTATTTAACCCAAAATCCAGAATTCATTGCATCACTAGCTTTTAAAACAGACACCAAGAGCTGAATATTAAGGTCAATGTCAGCACACATCCCTTCAAAGCTGAAAGGCAAATCAGTTTTATTAGCGATCTGTGCAACAACACACTTTGTGCCTGCCCAGGATTTTCAATGTTTATTTTTCCCTTCAATGAGTAACAGCATCATTACAGCCAAGTAAATTAAGGTATAAGAAGGCATATCTAAAACAGGTGACTACAGAGTACTGTGAAAGTTCATAATTTGCAACCCTTTCCAGGAGTATATGCAGATTTTAGTGACCACGGTAGGTAAATGTTACTTTTGGGCTATTTGCATGAAATTTCACAAAGAATCAGCCTGTGAAGAAAAGCTTCAAAAGCATGAATTCTTTATTCAACTGTATCATCTCTTCTTTTCCAGTTATTAAAGGAAATGCCCTTAAAAGAACTGGCAAGAAAAGGACCATTACATCTTTATAGTAGGCAAATAAAAATCACTACTAAGACTGATTTCTTACCCCTTCTAAATGTGGTAGGCAGAATAAAAGCCACACAAAGAATGCATGTCTAACTGTGAATACATGAAGTCACACAGCAAAGGGAAATTAAGGTTGCTAATCAGCTGACCTCAAGATGGGGGATTATCTGGGGAGGCCCAATGCAGTCACAAGGGTCCTTATGAGTGAAACAGGGAGGAGGCAGGAAGGTCAGAGTTAGAGAGACATTTGAAGATGCCACGCTGCTGGCTTTAAGATGAATTGAGAGCCACCAGCCAAGGAATGTAGGCAGCCTTCAGAAGCTGAAAAGGCAACAAAACAGGCTCACTCCTAGGGCCTCCAGAAGGAACTTCGCCCTACCATCATCTTGGCTTTACCACTGAGACCTGTGTCAGTCTTCTGACCTCCATAACTGTGAGTTAATAAATTTGTGCTGTTTTAGCCACTAAGTTTGTTACAGCAGCCATAGGAAGCAAAGTACAGATCATATTGAAGGAGGATACTAATAAAATCCTAAAGCAAATAACTCCAGAAGGAAAAGTCTGCCTTCTCCTCAAAGAGAAACCATGAGAAAAGAATGGGTGTCTCTTGGAGTTACGGCTATTTGGGAAAATTAAATGAGTTCATAATTTTACGTGTGAAAGCCAAGTAGTGTAAAAATATATTTTAAAAGAAAAGGTACACTTTGCTTATCAGTCTATGTATCATCAATGCAAGGGCTTACCTAAGGTTAAACTTCACATACAGGGTCCCACTTATAGATAACAAATGGATTTCAAGTAAAATTTTATGTACCTTAAATTTAATTGTTACTCTGAACGTTTTCATATTTTACAATTTTGTAAGCTTCTGTATGAAAATGTTCTATTTTTACTTTCCCTCTATATTTTAGCGAATTCTCCAATGGCTTCTCTTGTGTCCTTGCTCCCATATTGTCACTCCAAGACTCTTTACCCACGTCTCCCAGTCTTTATTTATGCTTATTAACTTCTTTCTTCTATTTTTGGTCTTCCCTGCCCACTTCATACTTCCTGCTCACATTTCCCTCATCCTGTACATATATGCCTCCCCTTTGGCATCAAACATGGTTCTTAGTTTCAACCAACCAACCAACAAATAAACACATTTTGACAGATTTAAAGAGAAACAATTTACTAAAAATGAATTATCAGAGACAATAACAAGTTTTGGTGAGGATGCAGAGCTGCTGCAACTCTCCTTGCAATGCTCACAGAAATATTAATTGGTAAAATCACTTTGGCAAATTGTTTAGAAATATGTTTGTGAGCTATGAAAGAGAAATAACAGCTAAACCATACTAGAAAGCTACTCCTAAGAAGACACCTCTGTCACTGGCCCTGGGAACAGACAATAGAACCTGCAATGCGACCACTAACAACTCAGCCTTCTGGACGCTGTTCACAGAGCAAGGGTCACTGTTACCTTATGGCCTGGATGTAGCTACCACTGCTAATACCAACTCACCAGTGGTCCCAGACCCTGCCGTACTATAAGAGAGTAGACTACCCAAGCATAGGAGGGGATTTCGGTAGCCAAGTGGCCAAAAAGCAACCAAACACTCCACATTTCTCCTACAACAACTTCAATATATATATATTCTGCAACTATCTCATTTTGGCCATCTTTTTACCCCCAAAATTTCATCCTTAATAATGTTATCTCTTCATAGAATCAACCTCCATCTGCATACCAATGGCATACCAATTTGTGTCTCTGGCTTGGCCATTGTGGGACTTGAACCAAGTGTCAGCGTGGGTTTTTTCAGATCAAACATTGCTTTCTGTAAAAACAAAAAAAAATTGTGGCCCTGTCCACAGAAGGTCATTCCCACACAGAGTTACGCTGGCCCTCTAACAGAAGCAAAATACAAAAGCCTTTCCCTCCACAAATGTCTCGGTCACACACACAGATCTAGAGGACCTGGATCTCCTTTCAGTTACAAACAGGGATCACCTGCACTTCATTTCTCACTGGAGACCTCACTCATGCCTAACCTGATGTCTATTTCCCAAAGCTAGACTAGGACAGCTAATATTTGAGAAAGACATTTTGAAGGGTAGACAAATATTTATCCTTTGAGATTCTTCAGACTTTATCCTTACATTAAACTACCTATCTGGGACAACAACACTTTGACCTCCTAAGAATTGCTTTTATTAGACAAGGCTGATTTAAAAAATAATAAGAATAATAATCGCAATAGGGAAACCTTTTTTGTAAAATACATATCAAGGTTGTAATTATTAAACTTATTCCATGCCCTCATACAAAAGTTCTCATGATACATTTTTCTCAGAATGTCCAGGAATAAAGGTTGTTTCTTATGATGAAAGTTGTGCTTGTTAGCACAACACAACAAAACTATGCTGCCCCATTTATTTCTATTTTCCCAGTTTTTGCATTCCGTCGTGTTAGCGTTCCTCACTAGCTGTGCTGGTGTTCATGTAGCCTGCTCTACCTTCACTTCATAGTTACTAGTTTTAACTTTGTATTCATTGAATCAAAAATATTTACTGCATTTCTACGATAAGCCAAGCGCACTTCTAGGTGTTGAGTATACAATAAGGAAGAAATAATAGACCAAAATCTCTGCCATTGTGGAATTTAAGTTCCAGTAGGAGGAAGACTGAAAATAAATATGTAGATATGTAATATATGAGATGGTGATAAGTGCTGTGGGGAAAAATAAAGACAGAAAGGGAGGATTGAACATACAAGGACTCGACAAATTTTAAAAATGGTAGTCAACTGAAAAGTGACAATGGAAAAAGGCCAGTGTGGCAAGAGTGGAGGGAGCAAGGCAGGGGGAGGCAGGTAGAAAGAAATAAGGAGGGCCAAATCACATGAGGTCTTTCACTCTGAGATGGGAAGCCAATGAGGGGTTTTGAACAGAGGAGTAACACGGTAAGACTTGAGTTTTAAAAGAATAGGTCTGCTACTGTGTAAAAATAATCAGTAACAGAAGGTGAGAGATCAGTTAAATGGCTACTACAAATCAAGAGTGGCATGCATCACAGAAAAGGATATGATCAAGAGGACAGCTGGATAAAATTAAAAATAATTAATGAAAATTAATGAGAAATTTAAGGATGTGTAAGACTTGGAGGGAGTGGAAAATATCAGAGAACCAGAATGGCATTAGATTTCTTCACCACACTGGATGCTAGAAGAAAATGGAGGAATGCCTTCAAATTTTTTTTCAAACTAAACCCAACCCAAAAGCAGAATAAAAGCTATCTTTAATAGAGGCTGGCCCAGTGACATAGTGGTTGGGTTCGCATGCTCTGCTTCAGAGGCCTGGGGTTCACAGGTTTGGATCCCAGGTGCAGATCTACACACCGCTCATCAGCCCATGCTGTGGCAGCATCCCATATACAAAACAGAGGAAGACTGGCAACACATGTTAGCTCAGGGCCAATCTTCCTCACCAAAAGAAAAAAAGGATATCTTTAACATGGTAGAACTACCATGCAACCTCTCTTGCAGAGCAACAGAAGAATGTGCTTTAGCAAAACAAGAGAGTAAACCTAGAAAGCAGAAGGCATAGGATTCAGGAAATGATGGTTTGAACAAGGAGAGTGGGAAAGAAAACCCACAGCTTGACAGCAGTATAGCATAGCAGGCCCAGAAAGAAACAAGTCCAATACAAGCAGGAGGAAGGAGCTCTCCAAGGTCAGGTTCACAGGAAAAATACAGACTTGATAAATAGATCATAGGATAAATGATATAATAGACTGTATGGAAAAATAAGTATATGTAAAAAATTTAGGCAAATGAAAAAGGGAAGTTATTTACTGCAAGTATAGTACATCTCTTAACAAACAGTATTTACATTGTCATGATGTAAACATAGATTATTGATTTAACAAAAAATAGTGATAGAACTACATTAAGAGGATGTGGAAAGGGAGGTGGAAGTATAAGGGAGTTAAACATACAAATCATAAAAGGTAGTCAATATATACAAACAAAACTGATCAGTAAATGCACAACAATAAAAACATTATATAGAAAAACATGGAAATCACAGGAAGAAAGAGCTAAAGCTATTGACCCCAGAGACTGAAAGTGAATGGGAGTAAGGAAACATACTGTTTTTCCTTATAATCACTTTTGGTATTATTTGATTTTTAAAAAACCATATACATGTATTAACTTAATAAAACTTTTATAAATAAGTTGTTAAGAAATCAAACTTCCATATTTATTAAATTAGAATCATATTTGACATAAGAAATATCCGGCATTAAAAATAAAGTGTTTACATGTACACACACATACATATTCTCACACACATACATATTCTCACACACACACACATACACACACCCCTCTAGGTGTGCTACTCACGTGTGTTAATAGGGCTATTAGTATAATTGTTGCATCTTAGGGGTGGGGAGTACTATTATTCCCCCATATACATGGTATAAACTGAACAAATGGATTTGATTCAGATTGTCCCCCGGTAGCCAACTCTTCACAAGAAAATAACAGTTTTCCTACACCAAAAACCTGCAAGTTATTTTTCATCTCCATATGAATTTCCATTACCCTAGTATGAAATATTGAAAATGAGACATTATTATAGGAATGCTACATGACTTTTTCTATCCAGCAGTGATTAGAGATTTCAGAATGACTTTTGCAAAAGGATATTACACTTAGGTCAACAAACTCAGCCATCTATTGAATGCAAATGCAACCAAAAGCCTTGTATTCTCCGTTTATTCTATGAGGGCAAACGCTCAGCAAACCTCTGTAACACATCTTAATATTATCAAAAGCAGACTTGGAAAATGTCTCCTTTCCTGTAGAAAATTAATCCTTTCCAAATAGTTCCTGTGGGTTTTCACACTGGTTTTGTAAATGTTAGAACAGCACAGCTGAAAGTAATAGGAAATCTAAAAACAAGAACAAAGAGCAACAATAAATTGACTTAAACAATAAGAAAATGTTTTGGTTCATATAACTGAAAGTCCAAAGATGGACAAGGGTCAGGGTAAAGTTAATACAAACGACTCCGTTCTGTTGTTTTGCAATGTTCTTCTGTCCACACACCTCCCTGACTCGGGTTCACCCTCAGAGTGGTAGCAAGACTGTGGCATCAGTTCCCAGCCTCACATCTCCAAAGAGAGAGACAGGGGAGCACTATCACGGCTGTATCAGAAGCACCAGGAAAAAGCATTCAGATGCCTTGTCATTGTGTTAACCATGTGTTTCTGATGCTTTGACATCTGGGGCATTGCTGACCCTGAGATGGCTAGCCAATTCCTGGAGATAGCAAATGACTTGGCCTGCAAGTATGCCTTTCATATGCAAACCACCCACTCCAGAGCTAAGACTCCAGTCACCTCTTCTGCTGAGCTCTCACACTCAGGGCCATTATCGCCCTGTCCTAACCACCTCAGGAACAGGTACCAGAGAGCTAAGGGACAGGAACTATGCCACGGAGCCTGCCAAAATTATTCAAACTAGCCAATCCTAAACTTTCTCTGCTTTGCCTGTTCCTTCCCACAGAAACCACAATAAGGGCTCTTACTCACATTTTCCCCTCATTCCCTCTACCTCCTGACGGAACCTGGTGCTTCCCCCATGTGGTCCCCTATGGCATTGTGTACCCCCTCCCCCTGGTATCTTGTGAAATATCAAACTATCTTTTCAACGGCAACCATCTCCTGATCCCTTGGCTTCACAATACATGAATAATAATGAAATCTACATTTTAAAACAGTAATTCTTCCTGCCTTAGTTGCTCAAATTAAACCACATACCTACCCCTGAACCAATCATTGGCAAACAGTGTAGAACTACACTTAGACATGAATTTTCCAAAACTCTACGAAAGGGCACTCTTGGGTACCACAGTAAACTCACAAGGGGGCTGCAATATATTTTAGATTTTTGAAGGGAATACAGTAATATTCAACATCTGTAGGACACTATACAACCTGTTAGCTAAGGTAATTCACAATTTCAACATTAGATCCCACTAATTTCTTTCAGTGATGTCATACCTTTGAGAAGCTGCGTTTTCAGCAGCTCCCGTTATAAAAAGCAAGTACTGTACAAAAACCAGTAGGGTTGAGGTAATGAGGGTGGCAACGTATAATCTGATTCCAGGTTTGAGGAGTTGTATTTGGAGCTGTTACATATTTCTCTCTGCCAAGAGACATCACGAAATAAAATTACTTAGATAGTAAGGGCACTGGGAACCAAGAAATTTGGGAATCTCTGACCTTAACAAATCAAACCCAAATCTGCCTGAGGGTGAGGTCAGCTTCCCCTTGGGAGCATGAGCTTCATGGAGCACATCTGAAGAGAACTCTGGTTCTGTTAGGAAGGAGGAAGAAGGAAGTATCTACCACAGTGTTCTCCCTATGGAATTACTATTATTTCTCTTCAAATTGTCAAGTTTGTTTCTTCTGCTAAATTGTTATTTTTTGAAAAAAAAAAAGCACTTTATCCTCATCTTCAAGGTTGTCAAACTAGTCTAAAAACTTTTCTATAGGTCAAAAATATATTGGTTATGTTTTATTATATACAGATACTTTACATTACCTCTAATGCCAACAATAATCCCAAGAAGTAGATACCACATTATCACCACCTTACAGATAAGTAAAAAGAGTCCGGTAAGATTAAAGCCATTTACTGGTAAATGTTGTGGCAAGTCCGTCTGGTTCCAAATATGACTCGATGCCCTCCCATCTGAATTGTTACATTTCAGAAGTACTAGTTCACTCTCTTGCTCCATGTTTCACCAATTCCTCTGTGAAACGCCCTCTGCCTTTATCCTATGTGACCCTAAACTCTTCTAATTGATTCTTCCTGTAAGCCTGTTTTATACTTTCTATTTTAATGTTATATTTAAAATACCTCCTTTACCTATTTTAATGGTCCTCTCTCTACCCAAATCCCAAATTAAGATTTTCCTTAAAATTCATTCCAGCATTTGCTCTCAGTACTTTCTATGTCATTTCTGTGTGTGTAATTCTCCTATCACTAACTTCTGTCCTACTATATCCTGTATCTCTAACTGAAGCTTTCCACTTGGGTGTCTCACTTTTACATCAGAATCAACATGCCTAAACTGATCCCACCACCCTCCTTCTAAAACCAGCACTGATCCCTAATCTCCTTTTGATGGTCATCTTTGCCCCAGTAATCTAGACTTGAAACCTCAAAACGACACTCCAGGCCCCCTTGCCTTTCGCCTTCCCCCTCTCATCCTCACTATGAATCCACTGTCTCCCCCTTAAAATCAACTTGTTTTCCTTTATTCTTTTTTCTTCATAGTTTTTATTTATCTTAATTTTATTGTTAATGTCATTGTGAATTATGGATTATTTAATGTAGAGTTCATTAAATATTTCCTCTTTTCTCACTTGTTAAAAGAAAAAGGGTTAACATTTGCTACCTACTCCCAAGGTTCATAACAATAAATTATAATTGTGCCATGACTCTTAAAATAGATAATATATTGGCAGGAACTATATGAATCACAGTTTAATTTCCCTAGTAAGTATAGTGAACCTTTTATATAGATATAGAGATGCAGATACAGAGATATATAGTGATAGAGGTAGAGATAGAGATGGTACTCAATCATATCTGTTGAAAGAGTGATGAATTAACTTACAATAGTTCTCTTTCCTTTCAAGGAAAGGATCTCCAAGGATCTTCAATTATTTGAATTGCTATATTCTATTATTCCTCTCTGCTTCCCTCTCCAATGCTATTTTAATAAATATTATTTCAGTCCTCCAACTGTGATTTTAAATCATATATAGAAAATTTTAGTGAGCCTACCTCTGCTTAAATTGATAATGTTATCTTTTGTCAGACTAGTTTTCTGCATTAGATTCCCATTTCTGAACTGTCAGCATTTTAAAATCCTCCCAGTGATTAAATATCTACTGGATTACTGCCTTACAGAAATATAAATTTGTTTTTCTCTCCTCACACTTGCTACTCACTAGGTGAACAGATGCTGGACATGATACCAGAAAGAAGAGCAGACCATTTGGTTTTTATAAACTGCCCACAATGCACCTCACTCTGATCATGGCTAAGTAAGGTCTCCTTTCAACTTTATCAATAACCAAAGAAGCAAAATTAGATAACACTCAACTTCAGAGGGCCTAGGCTTCCTGACTTGTAAAATGAGGGCACTTTTTACTGCTAACAACATTGTGGAATGAGGGTGCTTAAGGAGCGCTCTCTTTGAACCTCTAACAAAGCCTAGAATTAAGTGAAATAAAACTTAATGTCACTTTATTAATTATACATAATCCATATAAAGAGAGAGAAGAAGCCAGGTGTCATCCAACTTTCCCTTTAACATTATCTGTGCCCTTTTTAGTGCCTTTAAAATTTTTACTTCCAAAACTAACATCGTTCTTTAAGATTCTTCTATACTGATCATGGAATTATGTTTTGGATTTTTCATAATCTAAAGGAAAGAGACTGGACTTTGAGGTTAGAAGCACTATGTTTTAATCCTATCCTTTCCATTTAACAAGGTGGTAATTAATTAACCTCTATGAACCTCACTTTCTTCATATGTAAAAGTGAGGATAATATCTACTTTCAAGGATTTTTGCAATTAAATTTAAACAAAA
This sequence comes from Equus przewalskii, assembly GCF_037783145.1. Taxonomy (NCBI): domain Eukaryota; kingdom Metazoa; phylum Chordata; class Mammalia; order Perissodactyla; family Equidae; genus Equus; species Equus przewalskii. The sequence goes on along the minus strand of NC_091834.1, from coordinate 70,967,416 downwards.
AACAACTCATGACACAGGAAAGCACGTAGCATTTCTGGGCACTCAGGAGGCACGCTATAAGTGTATCATGCTTGAATAGCTAACTGGCACAAAATGTGAAATGAGGTTATGACATGGAGTTTTAGTAAAGGCTATGAAAGAGCATGAAGCCAAAGTTAAACAATTTACCTTTGTCTTGTCTTTACCTATGCATTCGTTTAGTCTATAATCACCTACTGAGTGCCTTTTGTATGCAAGGCTAGGTGCTAGGAACCAGGAATCCAAAGATACCTATTTACTGACCTCAAACGGGATAAAATGTAGTGGTAGGGACAAATGTAAGATAATAAAATGATAAGAAAATACAGTAGGAAACTCTTGTTCTAGAGAGTTCATTGCATTAACCAGATATTTTGGTCTTATGTGGTCATCTTTCTAATTCAAAAATCATTTAATTTATATGTAGATTATACAGACTATTGGTCTTCAAATTGGGCTCCTAAAAGTCAGTATCTCTAGGGAACTACAAAAAGGATGAGATGGGAATCTGCTTCCTCACTCCTCAGCCCATCCCAATGCAAGCAAAGCAGTCCTGATTTTATAAATTTTATATAATGGGGTTCAATATAATAGCTTATTGACAGGAAAGACTGTCCAGAGAAAAGAAATAAAGCTTTAAAGTCACCAATAAGAATGCTTGTTTTGGGGCCGGCCCCACGGCCGAGTGGTTCAGTTCACCAACTCTGCTTCAGTGGCCCCAGGTTTTGCCAGTTTGGATCCAGGGCACGGACATGGCTCCACTCATGAGGCCATGCTGAGGCGGCGTCCCACATAGCACAACCAGAAGGACCTACAACTAGAATATACAACTATGTACCGATGGGCTTTGGGGAGAAGAATAAGAAGGAAAAAAAGAAGATTGGCAACAGATGTTAGCTCAGGTGCCAATCTTTAAAACATTTTTTTTTTAAATAACAACAAAAAGAATGCTTGTTTCAGTAAAGCAAACTACTCAAGTTAAAATATCATATAATTATGCACATATAATCTTCAAATTTTAGCAACATATGTTGGAAGGTTTCTCTGCACAAGTGATATTTGAGCTAAGACCTGCAGAATAAAAAGAAACCAACTATTCAAAGAGTTCAGGGAACAGCATTCCAGGCAAAGGGAATAATCAATGCAGAAGCCCTGAGTCAGTAAAGGGCAGAAAATAGTTTCAAGGAAGAAAAAAGTCATCCAGCACAGCTGAAGTACTGTAGACAAAGGGCAAAGTGGGACAAGATGATGCTGGAGAGGTAGGTGGGTTTGAGACCAGGCAGAGCCTTGTAGGCCAGGGTAAAGAGTTTGGACTTTATCCTACAAGCAATGAAAAGTCACTGAAGGATGTGAGCAGGAGAGTCTTCTCAAAAAATTGCTGTGGCTTACATGTGATAATGGATTGGAAGGAAGGAGGAGGAGAAAAAAGAAACAAGTTTAGAGATATTGGTATAGTTAAAAGGCGAGAGCTGGGTGTCGTGGATTAGAGTGATAGCAATGGAGTTGCAGAGATACAGATATACTTTGAAGGCAGAATCTCCACAAACTTGCTGATGTAGTGGATAAGGAAAGGGAGAAATCAAAGATGATTCCTCTCATTTTGTGAGCAAAGGGTGGTGCCATTTACTAACATGGTGAAGACTGGAGGGGAGACAAGTCTGGGGGAAAAATCGAGAGTTCTGGGGGCCAGCCTGATGGTGTAGTAAAGTTCACATACTCCGCTTTGGCAGCCCCAGGTTTGCAGGTTCCGATCCCGGGCACAGACCTACACACTGCTCATCAAGCCATGCTGTGGCAGCATCCCACATGCAAAACAGAAGAAGACTGGCACAAACGTTAGCTCAGCACCAATCTTCCTCAAGCAAAAAGGGGAAGATTGGCAACAAATGTAAGCTCAGTGCCAATCTTCCTCACAAAAAAAAAAAAAAGAGTTCTGTTTTATACATACTAAACTTGAGATGTCTGTTTGACAATCAAGTAGATCAAGTAGGTAGCTAGCTATTATAATAACAATAATAATAGCTAAGAACTGTTGAGCACTTTTATTACATATAAGGTACTATTCTAAGCAGTTTGCATGTATCATTTGCATTATAATTTACCCCTCAAAAGAACTTATAAACTAAATACTATTAATATTATCCTTATTTTATAAATGGGAAATTAAGGCACAGAGAGAGTAAGTAACTGCGTTAAACAACTAGTGAATAGTGGAACTGGAAACCAAGCCCAGGTGGTCAGACCCCACAGCCTGTCACCTTAACTTCTACCCTTCAGAGTTTACAAGACTTTGGGGCCCAGGACAGCAGTCTCAGTTGTAAATAGTACTTATGAGTTATTCATTAGTTTATAAACTTCTTCATTCAAAATGTATTATTGAGCACCTGCTATGTGTCAAGCTCTGCCCTAAGGAATAAAGCAGATAAAGTCGGGTCCTCAGGAAGCTCACAATACATTAGATGGTGATAAATGTTATGAAGAAAACTAAAACTGTGTAAGGAAAATAGGAGTACCTGGAGTGAGTGTTATTTTATATAGCAAAGCCAGGGATGGCCTCTCTGAGAAGGTGATATTGGAGCAAAGAAATGAAATAATGAAATGAAGAACAAATATCTGATAGATGGAAGTGTCACAGACAGAGAGAACAGTAAGTGCAAAGACCCTGGGGCAGAAGTATGCTTAGTATGTTTAAGTATCAGCAAAGAAGCCAGAGTGGCTGGAGTAGAGTAAACTGGGGAAAATATTAGAGTGAGGCCAAAGAGATTCTGAGTCACCAAAGTAATATAGGTGCCATTTAAGACCATCAGACTAGATGAGATTACCTATGGAAAGAGTTGAGAAAGAGAAAACCTAGCCTGAAGTTTTTATGATCTAGAAGTCAGATGAAGGAAGAGAAAGCTGCGTAGACTTAGAAAGAAAATTCAGCAAGCAAGAGAAAAACAAGAAGAGTGTGATATCATTAATGCTAATAAGAGAGTATTTTAAGGGAGTAGTAAACTGTTCAAAGCTGCCGAGAAGTTAAGCAAAATGTGGACAGCCAGATCCACTGGATTTGGCAACATGGAGGCTGTTGGTAACGTTCACAAGAGTGGTTTTGGTGGCATGGTAGATTGAAAGGCTTTGCTATCAGTCAAACTAAAGCCTAAATTCTGGCTTTACCATTTATAATTTCACACACCTTTGACAGGTTCCCTAATTTGAGCCTTACTTTTGTCATCTGTAAAGTGGAGATAAAAACAACTCTCTTACAGACTGTGAAGATTAGTGATAATGTGTATAAAGCGTCAAGCTATACTCTGATCTTAGCCTTTTACACCAGCCTTAGTAATTGAGTTTCTACTTGTTTTCAAGGCCCAATTCCCATGTGCCCTGTTTGAAAGAGTGGAAAAGATTTAAGGAGTGAAAATATGATGGTGTCTGATTAAGGACTCAGAAATACCTGAATACTGTTTGACCAGACTTCTCTCTTGGTCGGGTCCCTAAGGAAGAGATAACAAAGCATCTTATGAGCTGAGGCACCAAACTCAAACCCCAGTGAAGAACACAGTGATTTAGTCTGGACTCTCTGAGTGAGCTCTTTTCCTTAAGCCAAGTTGACCTGAAGAACAGAGAACCAAAATATGAAAAAAGGCAGCTTCTTCACCACTGTTTGACTCTTGTGTCCCTCCAAAGAGAGAAAATGCCAAATTCAGAGTCCTCATACCCCAGAAGGAGATGTACAGGAGGACGGGAGAGACAGGTGCCTCCTCACGGCTGACCGGGCAGCAGGTGGAAAGAGCAATTCGGAGAGCAATTCCCAAGGAGTTACTGCCAGGCCTGTGGGAGAAGAGAAGCATTTGAAGAGAGAAAAAGAAATGACCACACATACTTTGAACAAGCCCATGGTTTATCATTCTGGAAGCAACAAGACATTCCACACCCAACTGTGTTCTGTTTTTAATCCTTTTGAAAGTTGCACCTTCTAGTGCTAGGACTTAAAGAGGGCCTTTGAACTTGATCTATCCCTGACAGCATTCCTCCCTAAGGGGAAAATATGTACATAGATACGGAAGCAGGGAGTGCAGGGACCTGTGGAGGGGTGCAAGAAGAGAAAAGAGCAGAGCTGTGGGCTTCCCCTAGAAGTCTGTATGCCCCAGTTCACTTAACCAGCTTTCTGCCTTGTTCTATTATGACTAAGTATCTACCTTAAGAATGCTCTTAGAACTAGAAACATGCCACACTCTTTGCATTCTTTTCCCTTTCCACTTGCCCCAGATTAACTCTCCCCTACAATCCAGCTCTGAAATCATCCCTTGTCACTTCAAGATTTGCTGGCAAACTTCTTGGATGCCAACTATCTACCTGCCTGGACATCTGAGATTATTGATGCTGAATTCTCTCTCACCACATATTCTCATTGATCACTGGGTCGTCCCCTTCAGAAAGGACTGTTTGCCTACTTACTAGCAGAGATTCTGGATATCACTTTTGCCTCCTAGGCTGGATTTCCTCCCAGCACCTGCAACTATTCGTGTACCCCAAATACCTGCTCCACTCCAATGCTTTAGTCTAATTTCAGATTTCTGTTCTTCCTATACAGCACTATCCTGTTTCAATGGATAGGCAATAACCAGCCATATCCTAAGCTGTATCTATGTCTGTTCTTGGAATTGATTTGAAAATGTTATTTTCCATTACTGAAAATAGTAAAGCAACTACTACTTTAGACTATGAGACTCTGAAAAGCAGTGTTACATCCTAATTGCCTTTAACCCCCAGGACCTCGCCCACCTCTGGCATACAGTAGATGCTCAGTAAATGATTTTGGATGAACGTAATGAATGAATGACACTTTTCAGGCATTTACGAACTAAGAAAAATGCCATGAGGATAAGAGCATGGTCCTGCCTAGCTGACTTTATTTTTGAAGTGGTTAACATTAGACCAACAATTTTTCCAAATTTTCATCAATCAAGCTGACTTACTCTAGGCTTTTGCTACTGCCCTTTCTAAAACAAAGGCAAGAGCAGTCAACCTATAATTTAGAGGTTCAAGGACTGTCACTAACATCCTTTGAGGATATGTCAGGAGTCATGAGGTGGAAGGTACTAAAAGTGGACCCTTGGATAACAAAATCACCTTCTTTCTAAGGAAAATGCAGGCTTTTTCTAGTGTGGTAATGCTTTCGTGACATTTCCTGCACTTGAATGATCATTTCTGTATGCCAAGGGTTTTCTCAAGAGGAAAAAAATAGGTCAATAAAAGAGATCTGTCCATTTGGTAATAAGTTGGCTTGAGTTCCACATGGATGTTTGCATTTAAAAGGTAATAGTTTTAAATGGCAATTACAAGCATTAATATGAGTTCCTGGTAGAAAAGTAGTCAGATATGTTTAAATGATTTACAAATTTATATCACAAGTCATGGGGGAAAAAAATCTTGTTTAAAACTGGCAAAAAAAATAGCGAAAATACATCTACCTAAGAATTATTGTAGGCTTAAAGCATTATATGGGCCGTATGAGTATGACATCAGTTACCAATGTTTAAGCATCATTTAAAAATGAGTTGCCATGGTTTTTAACAAAAGACCTCTGGTTTGCCTGGTTTTCTTCTTACTCTACTTTTTCATTAATCATTATTGAGAGCCAGCTACGTAACAGGCACTCTGCTAAGCACTGGTAATATAGAGAGAAAAACAATGCCTCCAACTTCAAGAGTTCTCATTATAGTTAAGTAAAAAACCTTATGAGACATTGAGATTATTATCTCATATTTTATTAAATTAACAAAGCTGACCAGCTGGTTTGGAGGTAGATAGACACAATCAACTTGCTTACTAAAAGATTTGTGGTATAATATAAGGATTATCTATATAACTATTTCTCCTCCTTTTTGGTCTTGCTGCTTAACATTTTTGTTATTTTACTACTCAGTAACATCCTCACGAGAGAATGGGCTCGGAAAATTAAATGAGGTTAGCTAAATCATACTTCAACTGATAGAAGCACGTTGAACTTAACCATTAGGCCACAGGGCCAGCCCTCTCTTGGTGTTTTTAATGAGAAACAATAGTGATTAAGCAAGAAAACTCTAGGAATCAAAAACGTTGGAGTTCAGGGGCCAGCCTGGTGGCTCATGGTTAAGTTTGCCATTCTACTTCAGTGGCCTGGGGTTTGCTGGTTCAGATCCTGGGTGTGGATCTGTGCACCACTAGTCAAGCCATGCTGTGGTAGGCATCCCACATAAAACAGAGGAAGATGGGCACAGATGTTAGCTCAGGGCCAGTCTTCCTCAGCAAAAAGAGGAGGATTGGCAGCAGATGTTAGCTCAGGGCTAATCTTCCTGAAAAAATAAAAAAAAAAAGAAAGTAGAAAAGAAAACAAAAAAAAGATTGGAGTTCAAATCCTGATGGCATCTTCTAGTTGTGTGTTTTCGACAATGTACTTAAGTCTCAGTTTCCTCATCTGTTACATAGTTAATGGTGGTGTCTACATTATTGGGTTGTCCTGTGGATTCCCTGAGAGAAAGCAGGTAAAGGGCCTGGGACACAGTAAATGTTTACTAAGGTGTTATAATAACCACTCCCCTCAACTAGATAATGTACTCATGCATTAGCTCACACGGGATATTTTATTGGTTAGTCTTTATCTTAAATAAGGAATGAGAAGCATATTACACTAAGTGAGAGCTGTTTTTAAAAAAGACTTTAGCTAATCGTCTGATTGCTCTAAAGTACCTGAAAAAATATGCTTGGAAATACTTGCCTATAAAAGTTTAAATGTTGGCAGGAGATACACAGATGAATGGCTGTCTCTGGAGAGGCAACAGTACACCCCCTGTCAATTCTAACTGATTTACTATGATCCAGGCTTCTGATATCTCCATTCCTCCCCAGCAGGCCCCCAACCCTGTTCCTTTCAGTGGCTCTTTATTAAAGAGAAACAAATACGGCAGGAAAATGTAAACAAAATTAGATGACAATGTTAATTTCCATTTACCAAGCCTGGAAATAGTCGGCTGCCTAGTGCACATTCTCCTCCATAGGCAACTTGGTCCTCAAGAACGTGAGAGAAATTGGAGTGTCCCTCCAGCAGTTGGCCCAGCTGCACTCCTCAAGACCTGTTTCTTTTTGAGGAACAGAGCGAAATGTTATACTCTAAGAAGGGAAGTCACAGCCAAAAGCTTCATTGCTCAATTTGATGTTACCAAAGACTCAATAAGTGGGACACAAAAGACCCCCACAATTTATCCTTATGAAAGACACTAAAGGAAGTTGTACACAAAAGCGTCATTGAATTGTTGGATTCTCCGTTTAAGATTACAACAAAATTGCTTTTGTCAAGTATTTTTTAGGTTGCTAGATATTTTTTGTCTAAAAGCAGCTACTTAGATCTCTTTAAGACAGGCAAATTCTGCAAAAGTTCTTCCTTTAGCATCTTAAAAAATGTTGTTTGTTTCTTTTTTAAATTCCATAAATTGACAACGATATTGTTAAATTAAATGACATCAGCCTTAATAATGTTCTTATTTGTCAGTCATGAGATTGTTCTACATTTTACCTTCTTCCTGAGAGCAACATGAATCATGAGTACAAGATATCTCTTGATTAGAAAAGTTTAACGTCTTCCAGGATTTTCTTGGATATTCTATAAAAACTATTACAATACTAGTAACAGTGGCTGGTATTTACTCTGAGATTACTGAATGATGAATACTATTCCAAGTGCTTTACGTAAATTAGCTTATTTAATCTTCATAAAAACTAACTACCAAATAGGCACTATTATTATTCCCACCTCACAGAGGAGGGAACTAAGGCACAGAGAAATTTAGTGACTTCCTACAGTTACACAGCTGGTAACTCAGGAAGCCTGAATTCAAACCACAGGAGTCTGGCTCCAGAGTCTGCATTTGTAAATTCTAGGCCAGGCTGCCTAGTTATCCACAAACAAGAGTCACATGTGATCAGGCCAGGGTCTGACGAAGGTAAGCACTATAGTGTTGGTTCTTGGTACATCACAAGCTATGCTAACCCCTACACACCTTACTCTCAAAAATGAACAGAGAAGGAAATAAAAGCCCATTTCAAATATACCTATTTAAAAATGCCTACATTTTCTGAATAGAATATGGTTTTGCCATTTTGACTCCCATTTCTACCTCCTAAAAATATAGCAGACATGGCATTCATTTAAAAAAATTACTCTGAATTTTATAAAAGTCAATAAATGACACTTTATCCAACATATTTTGAAACCATAAAATAGCAGTAGTGTTTAAGATCAATCATTCTGATTCACACTAATACTTAGAAGACCTCAAGCTCAGCAAACACCTTTCTCAACATTCCAGGAAACCTTGGAATCCTCTAAATCAGAGAGTGCTGACTCACACTCCTAGAGGGTCCAGGCAGGTAATTTTAATATATAAATCCTATGGAGTATAATATAATCATGAGTGGGGGATCCTGGGGTAAACTGGAGAGGGCACACCCCATCTAAAAACATTGAAATTCAGTTTTTTAAATACTGTGTCAGTCACATAAAATATGGTTGAGAATATATTCTGCTCTAAATGGAATAGCATTGCAATGTGTTTCTTGGCCTGCCCAAGCTGGCCAGTACATCTGATAAGATGTAATTTTCACTTTAATCACTTCTTTATTATTTATCAATACCCTAAGTATAAGTTCCCTGAAGGTAGGAACAGTGTCCATCTCCTTCATCCTTATAGTCATTCAGTCATTCAAAAAAGCAGTTTCTGAGTTCCTACTAAGTACTATTATTTAGAAGCTGGGGACACAGCAGTGAACAAAATAAGCAAATTCTCTGTACTCATGCCTTGTTGATCTTATGGGGAGATACAGAATAAGTGAATAAATAAATAAGAAAAATTAGACTATGTTAGATGGTGATAAGAAATATGGAATATAAAATAAATAGGGCAGAGTGTATGTGAGGTGGGAGTGAGGGTTGATATTATAGAAATAATAGCAGAGATCTCCCCAAGAAGGTGACATCTGAGCCAAGACATAAGAGAAACGGTGAGTAATCCACATCGATATCTAGAGAAGAGCTTTCCAGACAAAAGGAATATTAAGCACATATGTTCTTAAGCAGGAAAGTGCTTTGCCTGATTGAAGAGCCACAAAGAGCTCAGTGTGGCTGAAGGGGAGGAAGCAAGGGGAAGAATGGGAATGCACACAGAGAGGCAAGAAAAGGGAGTGCCATTCATGCAGGGCCTGCTAGCCTACTGTAATGACTTCGGCTTCTACTCTGAATGAGATGGGTAATCACTTGCAGAGGGACATGATCTGGCTTACGTTTTGATAATATCACTCTGACTACTACTGAGAATAGACAGAAGGAGGGTAAAGGCAGACGAAGGAGATCGGTTAGTAAGGAGGGCACTGCCATAATGAAATGAAAGAAATGATGGTAGAGGGGACCAGAATGGTAGCAACTAGGATGGCAAAAGGCTATCAGGTTCTGGATATATTTTGAAGGTGGAGACAATGGGATTTGCTGATGGATTGGATGTGAGGTATGAAAAATTGAGAGGAGTTGAATTTTTTTGGCCTGGGAACTAGACAGAGAAAGTTAATTTACTGAGATGGAGAAGACTATGGGAGAAAGAGGTATGGGGTGGGGGCAAGGGAAGAATCAGGAATTCTGTCTTGGACAAAATTTGTGATGCCTATTAGGCATCCAAGTGGGAATGTCTAGAAGCAATTGGACATTTATGACTCCAAACTCCCAGGAAGATGTCCAGGCTAGAGATATACATTTAGGGTTGGCCAGAGCATAGGTGGTATTCAAAAACACAAGATAAGATGGAATTACCAAGGGCATTATTGTAGAAGGAGAAGAGGTCCAAAGACTCAGAGCTTGCCTGATAAATGTCTGGTAGATGAGGAGAAAACAGCAGATAAAACTGAGAGAGTCCTAGTAAGTACAGTACCATGGAGATGCATCACCCAAATTCCCCTTCAGGGAAGGACTTGCCTCTCAGTTTAAGGAAGTATGCACCACAGGCAGCCACAGCTGTCAGCTACTTTAGAGTTGGCCTCAGAGTAGAGACCACCTTGGCCAAAAGCACGCCTTTCTCTGATGAGCGTGCTTGGAAAAACAATATTTAAATAGGACTTTAATTCCAGTAAGTTATATGTTTTATATATAAATTAGTAACTACAAGTACTTCCCTAAACATTTGGGAGGTTCTATCACTTCCTTGGTCATGCAATTATAGCAACAGGCAAAAATACAGATAAAGACAACTTCAAATGGCTTATTTTACCCAATTGCAATTCTTTGCTAATTCCTCTATATTTCCAATGGACAATGAGCTTCTTGCAGTCAAGAACCATGCATGCATCTTTGTATCTATGGTATCTAACCATATGCTAGTTCTTGGTGTGTGCTCAATAAACCCTTGACAAATGGATTAATTAATTAAGGTATTCTCATAGACAGAGCTATTGAGAAATAAAATAAAAACCATTTTAATTTTACCTTCTCTTCCTTCTTTTATGATAGAAATGCCAATAAAGAATGAAATGGCAGAAAAATAAGAGAAGGAGGCAGGAGCCATCTAGATAATACACAATTAATTAAGAGATGATTGCATGATCATCTCTTTCACATTTGGTCATTTAAATAAAAGTCTAAAGTGGGGTATGGTCAAATAATTTACACAACAGAGCATAGATTTCTTTATCACCAGTATATGCACCATCCACCAGTGTTCAACCACAACTGCTGGACCATTTTGTTCACTTTTTGAAAACTGCATTTCACATCTATAACCTCAAACATTTATACATTAATTGGAGCTTTGTATTTCTAATTGATCCTTTCTATTCCTCACATTTCTTATCATTTAAAAATGCATTAGTTACCATGGAAACAATGTCATCAAGTAAGGGCAAACCTTGGTGACATCCACCAGTGAAATATGAAATCATTTAATATAGTGGCTATGCAATTTATAATAGTTACTTAGAAAGGGTTAGCTGATCTAATGTGAAATAAATATCACAGAATGTGGGGGGAGGGTGTGGTCACCCATCAAAGGTTTTTTTCTTCCACAATCTCAGGTGAATTCTATCATCAGCCACCCTTGTAAAATTTACTCTTATTTTGGACACATTTTACCACATAAATCATCTCAGAAATGGCGCATAGTTCTAGTTATTCTTAGAAAACAGGGGAAATGAAACAAAGCAATCCATAGTCTATGTTCTACTTTTCCATTCCAGGATCTTTTGTCTCCTTCCAACTGCTCCCTCCACTGAAGTGCTGATTTCTTCATCCAGTGACTCTTTGCAGATGACTCTGACTCAGCTCAGAAGCTAAAAGGTAGGCAACCACCTTGGTGGTGAGATTTTTAATATATCAGGAAGATCTCTACATAAAAATATTGCCTCTCACCCCATGGGCTCTTGTGTATGAAATTCTGCCATGTATTCCCATTTGTTGAGCACTGTCTTCCCTAGAAGATCCCTTTTAAATTAGATCTGAACTGCAGAAATTTGAGACCAGAACACATCTGGGAGATTCTCATACTTTATAGATGAGGAAAAGTGAACCCCTAATTGAAGAATTAGCTTCCCCAGGATCAAACATCAAGTAAAGAACAGAGCTAAATGAGAATCCCTATCTGCTAACTCACAGTAATAACCCTGGAGCATTGGGAGCCCGGAAGAGGGGTGTAGAAAGAGAAGGAACAATGGGCGCAGGTAGTTTATTTGGGATGTGATTCTAGAGAAGAGGAGTGAGAACCAGGGTCAGTAAAACAGGAAAGGAAGGAAAGCCAATATAACAAAACAGTGAATGGGATAATTTGGAATAGTACACAACAGTGAAAAAAACCAGTCACTAAAACCTACAACATAGGTGAACCCCACTGGCATAACATTGAGTGTAAGAAGTCAGATCCAAAACAGGATTTACAAATTTATATAAAATTTAAAAACAGAAGGAGCACAAGCTGGCCTTCTGAGGCTCTCAAAATATTCTAAATCTTGAACTTGGTGTTGGCTACATGGATGTATACATATGTAAAAATTCATAAAGCTGTAAGTTTAAGATTTGTGAAGTTTTAGATAAGCTGTGCCTCAACTTTTTAGTCTTTAAAATAAAAAACAAAGAATACTTAGAGTTGACCAACACTGCAGGCAACAGATGTTCATTTCTGCCAGGACCCTCAAGGTGTTTAGAATGAACCTTAAAACTGCTTACCCGAGGGGTGAATGGGAGAAACATTTAACCACCACATCCCAGTGCCTACTGATTGAGGTTTACCTGATGGGGCATTAATTTCCCCACACATGCATGAGTGCCAGGTGGCTCCCCAGGATGTCCACCCTGTGGACTCAGAGAAGCCCCAAGGCAGAAAGCAAGAGATGCACAATTCATACTTGAGAAGAGGCACTGGCAACATAAAAAAGGTGGAAGTCTGCTCAGAACTGTTCTCCCTGGCTGTGGCTGGAATCAGAAGTAAAGCTTAGAAAATAAAACAATGATCAAAACTTGTCTGATCTGCACAGACTTCCCACACATGCCAGGAACATGGTACTACTGATGAAGCATAAATGTCAAGTCCTGGAGGGTTTGAAAAGGGTAACATTAGCAAAAACAATTTTAAAAAATGATAAGACAACAAAATTATGCCTCAAATAAAATATATTCCAATTGACTTGTGATGCTTTAAATTCATTGATCTCCATAAGAAAAAGCATTATGTGTGTATGGGAAATAAAGAGGGGTAGAAGGGGTTGTATTACATTCTCCATAACCTTCCCTTTTCACAATGAGACTCTGGTAGGTCTGTAAATAGATGGAGCAAGCTCAGTATCAGAGGAGATAAATTGACCAATGAGGAGATGCCTTCAATGATAGAGTTAAAGAGCTGAGAAAGATTTTTGGATTAATGTGAAGATTTCCCAATAATCAAATACCCCGCAGTGTAGCCACTGAAACTTCATTAACTACTTATGAAAGTTCCCTTTGCAGCAAATAACTTTGAGTACTTTGTCACCTTCTTTAGAAAAAGCAGAAGGACTGAGAAATGTGTTCCTTAGCAATAAAATTAAGTACATTTATACAAATTAGTCTAAGGAACACCAATTATATCATTGACTTGACTCACTAGCAGGATTGGGCTGCTAGAATAATACCTTAAATTTGCTATAACAAATCTTACCTCAGGCAGAGAAAGTACCAGAGGCTGTGTCAATCAAACAAACCAATGTTATGAACTGTTGTTGCCTGACTGTAACCAATCTCCATTCACCCCTTCCTCCTGTCAGGCAGCCCTTCCACAAACAGCAGATATGACTCAGTCCCACTATGACTACATATGGCTTAAAGCAAACAGAACATTCCATTTTCCTAGCCTGTTATTGATTCAGTGTCATATGACTGTGGTACACAAGCATTTCCTCTTCTTCCTTGGAATGTTTTCCTGGGTGATTGTAAAGCCAGGAACTATGGCCACAATCTTGTTTATAGCCTGAGGATGAACGAAACACATGGAGGAAAGAAGAATGAAGAGAACACTGGTTGAGGCAACTCTGAAACCCACATCTCTGGACTTATAAATATGGGACCAACAACTTGTTATATTGTTTAAGATAGCATGAGCTGGGTTTTTTTGTTGCCGTTGATTCATTTATTTTGCTTTGTTTTGTTTCTATTTTTACTAACTTTGAACCTTCACCAAATAAAGGCTGGTTGAGCCAAATACCAACAGCCTCACTAAACACAAGCAGGACACCCCAACATTTCCATTCTCTACTGAAGTTTATCATCATTTTCCATAAGTTTGTAGCTATATAGGATAGTCCTGAATTAATCAGAATAAAATATATTTCTTTTCAGATAAACTGAATTGTTTATCTATTCTTATTTTGTGTGAACATTGTTATGAATTAAGCTTCAGTGAGGGGCCTCTGAACCACCCAAATTCATCCCAAAACAGTTCTGAGGCTCTAAACTGTAGCAATATCTTGACCTAGAATTCCATTTGAACTTAAAAGAGTAAAAGGAGATTCATTATTCTCTTTTTCATTTGTTTTTAAACAATCTGAACAACTAAACATATACAGGCATGATTCTGGGTAATTGAGTTTAAGTAAAAGAGAATTTTTTTCTCCTTCCTCTTGCAAACCATTTCACTTAGAAATTTTTTTAAATGCTGTTAAGCTAAAGTGGAACAAAGATTTTAAAAAGCCTCTTATTATCAAATCATTGTTATAAGGTTTGTATTCAGGACTATGTAGTCTCTTTAAATTATATATGTGTGTTTTGTGTGTGTGTGTGTGATATACATAGTCATATAAATATATAGATAATGCGTATATATAGTCCCATGTACTGAAATTGTTTTTAACTGGGCACTAGTTATCTTTTTAAAAGATTTTATAAAACTACTAGCTTTCACATATTTTTTTCATGAACCAAGATCTGGTCTTCTACTATCTTTTTCTGTGTCCTTAAATTCCTAACTGTGCCTTGATGTTTTGGTAGAAAAGCATGTCTTCTTGATGTCTTCAGGAAGCTACAAGTCCTTCCCCCACTTTGCATATCTCTCTGTATTACGCTTTTATCTTTTTATCCTGTGGTAATTTAGAAAGGAGATATTCTAAAGTAACTTTTTAGCAATAAAGCTTTCCTTTGTCAATGGCTTGCTTGTCCTTTACATTTTTAAAACTACTCAACACAACACACCTATCTGCATATTTCAAAAAAGCTATTTTATACTGTCATAACTGTGAGTCATTACCGCTTCTGTGTGGAGAAAAATTAAAATCCTGAAATAAATTAATATGTCAGTCATTTCTTCTGCTTTCAACCAATTGCGTAAAACTGGTAAGTGTGATTGATAAGCCAGGTTGACTTTAAATAAATAATAACTTCACATTAAAGTTCAGCTTAGAAGGATTTCCCTTCTGGCTTCTCAGAGAAAATACAAACCACAAGTATAGTTCGAATAGACTAGGTTATGGTGCATTAACAAGCAACCCTAAAATCTCAGTGGCTTAAAAAAACATCAAAGTTTATTTTCACTCATGATACATGTCTACTGCAGAGCACCTGGGTCTGCTCTGTGCTGTCCTCATTCAGCATCCTGCCTAATCGAGCAGCCACTGTTTGGAATGCCATTAACCACATTGGCAAGGGAGAAAGGAGAGAGTGTGGCAAGTCACCCACTAGCTGTAGAAGTTCCAAACTAGATGATTTTGCTCACATTTTAATGACCAAAGCAAGTTTCATGACCACTCTAAGAATACAGGGAAGTGAAATCCCAAAATGCCCCGCAAGAGAAACCAGAAATAAGTGGCAACAGCACAAATGACTACCTCACCATCAGACATAAATTTCTTCACTTTCCTGCTACACATCTATGAACCTTCCACCAGCTACCATCTCATCCTTCCCTACTGTAACAACAGAAGGGAAGTCCTTCCTCCTGACTAAGATTTATCCTTCTTCCTCTGCCCCTAGCATCTCAAGACCCAGCTCTATCTGGGTAGATCACCTCTCCTCTCTATCTTCAACTCTTTGCGTCTTTTTGCCCCTTGTCATCACAATTTATATTTCCTTCTCCTAATTTAAAATGTAAAAACTCTCTCTTGACTTTCCCATTTCTATTTCTTCCCAACTATCATTCTGCCTCACTCCTCTCACAGCCACATTTTTTATGAGATATATCCTTCACCAGGGCCATTTCCTCAACTCCCATTCATGCCTCAAACTACTGGATCTGGTCCTATCTTCACCACACTGCTAAAACCACTTTTATTAACATCACCAATGACCTCTTTGGTGCTAAATTCCATGTGCACATTTTAGTTCTCAAGTTACTTAACTATTGGCAGGACTGTCTACTCCCTCCTACTCCTGAAAACGTTCTCATTTGATTTTGTAGTACTACTTTCTTGACTTTTTTCCTACCTCTCCAAGGGGTTCTGTCTCAATCGTTTTGAGCAAACCTCGTTTTCTAGCCATTGTTTAAATGGTGGTGTTCTTGGGTTCCTGCTCTAGTCCTTCTTTTCTTCTCATCCAACATTAGTGTCATCCAACGTGGGTAAACTCATCATTCCTGTAACCACAGTTATCATCTGCATGCTGATGTCTCCCAACTCTAACCACAAAAAGCTGTTACAATTTCACAATCATCCTGCCAACAACACTACCCTTTCAGCACTTGCCTGTGTCCATGTAGTAACTATCACCTAACTTCTAGATATACCAGATTTGATTTACAAGAAACCAGTCATATTTGAAGCCAAAAATGAAAAGATAAAAATTGAAATATAATCTTTTATTAGCCCGTAACTAAATTGTAATAAAATACTAATCTATGTGTTTGCTTAATATCTCTCTTTCCCTGGGTTATCAGGGAGGAGGTATGTCTTAGTTATGACTGTATCTCTAGAGCTTGGCCCAGTGGCTGCTCAGTAAATAGTTGTTAAATATTGTTGCAATGCAACTTGGTACTTCTCACCTAAGTGTTACCATCTTATTAAAATTATGCCACAATTATTAATCTGAACAGACTGTGTTGCACTGAATTAGCAAGCAATCCTAAAATCTCAGTGGCTCAAGAAAATATCAGATTTACTTTTTCCTCATGCTACATCTCCACTAATGTTCCCCACAAACAAAAGCTGCACAAGAAGTGTTATGGACTGAATTGTGTCCCCCGAAATTCATATGTTGAAGCCCTAGTCCCCAATGAGACTGTATTTAGAGATAGGGCATTTAAAGAAGTAATTGAGGTTAAATGAAGTCATAAGGGTGTGGCCCTAATCCAATAGGACTGGTGTCCATATAAGAAAGGGAAGAGACACCAGGGGTGCACACGCACAGAGAAAGGGTCATGTAAGATCACAGCAAGAAGAAGGCTATCTGTAAGCTAACATGAGAAGCCTCAGGAGAAACCAAATGTGCTGGCACCTTGACTTTGGACTCCCAGTCTCCAGCACTGTGAGAAAATAAAATGTCTATTGTTTAAGCCACTCAGTCTGTGGTATTTTGTTATTTCAGCCTCAGAAAAGTAATATAAGAAGTAAAAATGAAAAATTCACTGGTGCCAATAATTCTATTGATGCTGAGATGCAGCCCTGTTCCTGCGAAGTTCCAAGGATCAACATAAGGAGCAATCTCCAGCCATTGTCAATTGGCAAGAATGTGCTGAAGGGCATGGTAGATGATCTCACTCTCCAGGTGAGACCCGAGTCCCTCCAAACAGCCACTCTTCCCATTAAGACCAGTCTTCTCCTAGGGGTAGTGTTGAACTTGCTTGAGGGAGCAATTCAATAGAAAGTATACACGACCCAGCAGCAGGACACAAGCAGATGGTACGGGAGAAGGTTGCCGTGGAGGATCTAGATATTCCTCTCCTTAAGAGGAGTTTTTTTAAATACTGAATTTCCTCATAGGAAGAACAGAAGTGTTTAGTCCTTGGTGGCAGTCTGCTCCATCCCTTTCCTGGTCTACCGTCTTCTTATCGGGCTTCCTCATGCTTCCCCTGACTGTACAGGCTCTGCACTGAGACATACTCCAGAAGTGCCACCTGGGGAAACTTCCTTATGTCTCATTAATCCCTTCCATCTCTAGATTACTGAGTTAGTTTTTCTACACTAGACTTAGCAAATCACAACTCCAACACAGGCCCTCAAAATTGGACTCTGTCATTTAAAAAATAGTAAGTTATCAAAAGTTCCTATATATTCTGTGCCAGAACCATGACAACTTTTCATTTTGCATATTTTTATACAAGGCAGAAATATTATTTTAATTACGCAACAAAATAGAACAATACTATTATTGCAATATCCTTCATACGGTTAGCTACATTGAACATCAAGAAACAAATGCTCTGACAGATCATCTTTTTAAATACTGGCAATGAGTTTACTATCATTTATAATAACAAAAAATGAAATACGCAGTTATGATTTCCACTCCTTGGAAAAATAGAAAAGAATCCCAATCTAAATTCTGTCTACAGGAGCCCAAACATAAGGAATGTGATCAATAGCAGTTATCATGGAGACTCATTAGAGTCAGCTCCCATCTGGCTCTGGTGAAGTCTGCAGTTTACCTCCCAAGACATACTCAGGAAACTCCTGGACCAAAGAAGCTACAGTGTTGATGGAACAGCAGCTCTGGGGGTGGGTTACCAGGGGAAGCACCAAGTTGCCCTGATAAAATACTTGATTTATCATCAAGCTATTGTTGGCACATCTCCACCATTTGGAAATCATCCTAGAATTGCCTCCAATCCCAGTGCATGCAGCTTGCCCACCCAGTTTGTTTCCTATTTTCCTTCTCATTTTGGTCTCACAACTACATCATTTAGTGTCCCATTTTTCAGCCCATCTCCTAGCCTTTTTTGGACTTTCTATTCTCAAAATGTTGTCCAGTGTGTCCCCTTGGTCTCACAAGTGGCTCAGTTAGTGACCAACCACTCACAACAGATCTACTTGTCCCTGAAATCACTGCCGATGCCATCTTTCCCAAGCCTTGTCACCAGCATCTTGGACAACAGCCATTCATCCCCATGCCCCACCCTGACCCAAGCTCTTCTGTGGGGAGGCAAAGAGAAAGGGAAACAGGATGATTTGCTATGATTGGGTTTAGTTTGGTTCTTTTTGTTTCTATCCCTGGCACTCTGTTCAATGAGAAAATGTTTTTGGACATTGTAGGGGAGGAAGACATTTCCTCTGCCCAATGTGGGTTCTTCTGGCTGGAGAATGAATTAAATTCACATGAGACAGAATAACAGGAGAAAATTAAACAAAGCTTTATAACATGTATACATGGGAGAGGCTCAGGCAAGCTGAGCAACTCACCAAAACGGCTGAAGCCCCCACTTTAAATATCATCTTCAGCTAACAACAAAGGAGGATGTTGGGGGTGGAGGGGGAGTTGATCATGGGAGATTACCACACAAGTACAGTAAACAAATGCAGATGTAAGTCCCTGCTTTTGGCATTGATTAAGAGTTTCTACAGATAAGGTCATCCCCCCCCTTCTTCCTGGTACAGAGGGAGACACCTTTACAGATGGAGATTTCCTTTACAATGTAAATGTCTCCTAACAAAGGGCAAGCAAGTTCCACTCCTCAGAGCCTCCTTCCCATCTGCAGTTTATTAAAAATAACCAGCCCCAAATAATCCTCATGCCAGAGACATATCTTGGGGCAGCCAATGCCAGTCCCCCACAACATCCTTTCCCACCTCCCAGTCAGGACAACAGTTCCTAGCTCACACCCTACCCTCACTATCTCAGCCACAACCACACAACACCATCCAACAATGCCCTACTTCTTCTGCCAAAAATTTCAGCTGCTTCTGTCCTGAGTTCTGTCAGTAAAATTAACATAAGACACGTGTTTCCTTTTCAACTTTGTTTACCTCAGTGACTTTCCATTTCTCTAAAGACTTTCTAAACTCTCTTGCACTTAAACTCACGTTGTAACGTTACAAGTCATTAAAGTAAAACAAAACAAACAAAATAGCTCCAGGGTAGCTTTTTAAAAGTCTACAGAATGAGGTCAAACCTAGACTTTTGAGAGTGGCTCTTTGGAGAGGATCCACAGTGGCTGACATCTTGAAGAGTATATACACTGCCACCCCACCTTGGAGAGAGGCATCCCATAATAGCTCCTCTCTCCGCAGCCCTCTCTGCCAGCAGTTGCCTCCCCTGCAATGCTGCTTGCTGCCTTACTTCTGCGTGATCTTGGAGGAGGTCTCTGCCCCTTTCCTTGGAGGCACCCATTTCAGGCTGCCATCTCACAGTGACTGAGGTGTTCAGCTGTCACTCATTCACCCAGTGCATCCAGGAGTGTGATTACGATGCAGTTCTCTCTTTCAATAAATAATGTAGATCTGCAGGTTTCTGAATTTGCCCTGTGGAGGGCAGTTCCAGAAAAACTTTTTGCTCTCTCTACAAAGCTTCTTTACTCAGACTTGTGCAAATAGCTTCTGCTTATTAACCCTCTTAGTGAAAGATGGAAGGGGAGAAAATAAAGAAAAAACAATACATTTATTGATCACATATCTGAAGCCACTCAGTATGTTAGGTGTTTGCACATGCATTTTTATTTTTGCAGAAACTGAGTCTGATTTGAGCACTGTCTGAGTCCAAAATCCATATTCTTTCCAATGCATCATGCTGCCACACACTATACAGAGCTGGTGTCTTTTTAAGAAGTAGGGGGAAGAAGTATGGGACGAGTGGCCATTGTTAAAAAGAATGGTCCATGACTTCTATGGCTGCTCAAGTCTCTCCCTGACCTTGCCTCACTAACTCTTCTGCTCATTTATCTTTTATCTATATAGTGTCACCTGAAGAGCCAAAAATGTCTCTTCTACCTTTTGATGACGATGCCTGAACTTTTAGCCTTGCTTCCTTCCATTCCTTTTGGATAAAGGATTCTTAGTCAAGAATTCTCATTAAAATAAAATGATACATAGATCCCAGGATATATTTGCTGATAGTCAATAAGAACACCTAATAGATGAGTTAACTGAATACTTATTTGGTTTACTAGTTGACACAGAGTAAACCTCAATAATAGGGCATTGGATAGCTTAGTTTTGGTAAGGGGGAAGAGAAAGAGAAGATAGAGGAAATGAAAAGTCCAAAGCCCAAGGCATTAACAAGGTGTGGGCAGCTTAAGGAGGGTGGTCAGAAGGAAGTACAGTTAGTAAATCATGGTAGAGATGAAACCCTCAATGCGGTGGGGAGAGGTAGGAAGAGAAAAGTAGAAGAGTACCAAACCCAATCGTGGCCTAAGGGACAACCTCACCTACACTGACTGGGGAGAAGAGAAAGAAGAAAAAATGAGAAACTAGTAAAAGGGAAGAGAAATTATACACAACAGACTCCTGAGCTTCTCTCTACTATAGAACACATACCATTTTCGGTTGAAATTATCTGTTTGCTTGCCTGCACTCTCCTTTAGATCATGGGTTTTAGTGGACAGGGACTCTGTGTCATTTTATTTGTGTGGCACCAGAGCCTAGTGCACTGCCTGGCATATAGCAGAGGCTCAATTCACATTTGATGGATGAATGAATAAAATCAGTTTCTTTCTTTTCTAAATCTCATACATAAAATCTTTGCTATGAAGAACCACATGTATTTCATATATGATGACCCTTCAGCAGTACTCAGGATTCTTAAAGGTGCTAGGGCCCTTTGAGAAGCATAAACTGTGTCATTTACAGAAATGCAAATATCTTTACTCAGAAATGTGGTAATGTCCAACGTCTAACAAATACTGTTTTGGTGATAATAATTGTTGTTTGTAAAAAGTATTTTAGTTATTTTCAGAGGTCTTTATTTATCGGTAAGCATGCTTCTTTACATAGTCTATTTTTATTCAAGTCATTTAAATCAACCTGACTTCTATTACATTATATTTCAACATACATAAGACAAACTTAGATGAAATATAGCCAATGATTCCAAAATAGTTCCTCTAGACGTGCTATATATTTTAAACTTAATTTAATTTCTTTCTTATGTACTAGGGGAAAACATATGAGATTTTTTTCCCAAGCATCTCTCTTTCCTCATTATCAAAGTATTCATACTGAATTATTTTAAAAAGGCAGCATTTAGTATTCAATCAAATAATAAGGAGAACGTGTTCCTTCTCAGTGGTTTAATAATAATTCTTGCATCACCAACCCTGAATATTCATGTTATGGAAATGTGTCCTACTTCTATAGATTTCATCACTGTCAGCTAGTGCCAGCACAGAACACAGGGACAGTTAGTCAGTCTTAATACATTCAGGATTTCAGCAGTTACCAAAATGTCTTCCCTGACTTACCATCAATAATTTAACTTTTGAGGAATATAATACTGAGACACAGGAGGCTGACCAATAAATATTCTGCTATTCCTTAGAAAACAGGGACCTAACTGCATGAAACTGTGATATCACTTGACTTAAGACTTACTTTTATGTCTGCATGACATAAAGACGACTGACTGATTCAGTGGGGGAAATAAATCAATCAAGCCAGTTTTTTTATTAGGTAAATCTACTTATAGCATATTTATTTTTTTCCCTCATTTTGCTGTTAGAACATAGCTTGTCAATGGTCTGATAGTCATCATCCTCATTCTTCAAACATGTATTAATCCTGTTTTAACCTTAATTCTGTTGGTGGTATGACCTTGAGGTAGTCACGTAATCTTACTAAGACTGTTTCTTCATCTGTAAAATGAGGAAGCTGGATTGGGTTGGGGTCAACAAACTTTTTCTGTAAAATAAGTAATAAGTACTTCAGGCTTTATGTGATGTAGCCTGTGTTGCAACTACTCAACTCTGCCATTTTAATGAAAAGCAGCCATAGATAATATGTAAGTGCATGAGCATTTCCATGTTCCAATAAAATGTTTATGAAAACAGGAAGGCGGCAGGACAGATCTGGCTTTGTGCAGTGGCTTGCCAGCTCCTCTCAGGTCTTTTTCAAACCTATGATTCTATATGTCAGATACATATAAGGCACCTGAACACCGTGAGAGGGAATGAACTCACCTAGTTCCTCAATGACCTAGAATTAAAGGGGCACAGAAACTCCCCATTACAGAATTACCCTGAAAAAAATCAAGTAAGCCTAAGCAAACCCAGCTGATTAATAGACTAACAAAGGTCTCTCAATTCTGGTCAGTCGGCACACATTTTATTGGTAGCCCAGAGTATACAGACACTATGAAATCCAGGCCAACTCTCCAGGTTGTTTCTGGATGAGGGGAGAATATGCACAGCAGCTTACAAGAAAGATAGGATTTCACTCCCGGTTTTGTTGCTTTTGACTGCACTGAAGGCACTAATCAGCATTAAAACAAATATTAGTCACACTGCAGCTTCAAACTTAGGAAAAAAAGAGAACCATTCGCATGTCTGTGTAGAGTACTTGTTTCATTAAGTAGCTCAGATGGTGAAAGCCCCAAAAGTCAAGTCATCTGTTAATCTTTCGTGAATGTCTGTCTGTAGTTTCATTCTGTTGCACCACTATGAACTTTACACACACAATCACACACACAGAGGGGACAGAGTTGGGGAATGCTAATCTGCGGAGACGTAGTAGATAACTGTGTGCTGAAAGATGATTCTGTCACGTTCAAAATAAGCTTAAAATGTATATAGAGGTATTACAACTGCCCAAGAAGCAAATCCACAGTGACAAAAGATCCCAGAATAATAAAAAAAAGAATGACAGAGTACATTTGGTTTACAGCAGGATTTCTCAACCTCAGCACTATTGACATTTGAATTGGATAATTCTTTGGCATGGGGGGGCTCTTGTGCATTGTAGGATATTTAACAGCAGCCCTGTCCTCTATCCATGAGATGGAGTAACAGCAGCTCCCTTTTCCCCTCCCTCACCCATGACAAACAAAAATTGTCTCCAGATATTGACAGATCCAGGGAGGAGAAGACAAAATCACACCTAGTTGAGAACCTGTGGACTATAGAAACATAAGATATTGAATTGGCTATAAATATCATCCACACCCCAGGAGTCAAGTCGTACCCCAGACCAAACCTCATATTCACAAGCATTTTATCACAAAAGACAGGTCCCTTCCGACTAATTCTTTCTCCCTCTAAATACATCACAGAACTGCCCAGATAACAATGAGAACAGTAGAGGGGACATTATCTGGAGAAAGAGTACTGCTGTCTTAATCCTTTGTCCTAAGCAGTTTCTAACTCTTGCCCAATGGCAATGTTATCATTTCTATATCTTACACACAGGGAAATCAAACCCAACGCACTGACTATGTATCCCACTTAACTCCTAAATTATTGTTCAAGATTGCTTGCTCCAGTTATGGGTAAAAAGACCTACAGAGCCTTAGACCATCACTCAATGGCCTGGAACTGATTCAGCCTTACGAACTTGGGCTCTTAAGTCCCTGATCTCAAACTTGGTTCCAGGTCCTGTGTTTCTTTTTATTCCTACCATACCTAAACCTCTGTCTAGCATCCACAGTTTTCTTAGGCGGTACTGCCTGCACTCCAGACCCCATTGCTGGGTTCCTAATACCTGCACACACTTCCCAGCTGACCATAATCTATTTGTTGAGACTTCATTGCATCATTTTCTGCTGATATCTTCCCCCCTCCAGCCTTGGGTAGGCCCTTGTGGTTCTACCCCATCTGTGTGTTCCAATTATCTCTTTTCTGTGGGGTCTCATTTTTGGGTTCTGGCCATAAAATCAAGCATCTACTTATTTATTTTAAAGGAACAGTAACCATAGAGGAGAGAGGGGAGAAGCAGTTGTGTGCTTACTTCAAAGGCATCCCACCTTGAAAAGCTTCCTAGTGTAACCCAACAACCAGAACTCTGATTATTATAAGAAAAACCATCACAAGATATGCTATGTTATGTTACTATGATGTGAGGCTTCCTAATATTCTGAGTCATGCAGAAATTTCTACTATTCTCTGATGTTATAGGTAGAGAGAGCAAAACCAGAAAGAAGTCAATAAGATGATGTGACCCCTGAATGGTTCTCCTCTGCATGGAAAAGAAAAAGAGTACAGACAATAACAAGTGGAAACAAAACGGAGATATTAATTTTAAATCTTGCACAAAATCATGTTTGACTTCAATTTGAGGGGCAATAATACTAAGTCCTGTTTAATTACAAATATAGGTAGGTATATTAATGTACCCTTGATTCAATAGTCATATACACAGGAAAAGCTTATTCAAGCATAAATGTGACCACAAAAAGTTTAAACACAAAAGTGAATTTTATTTCACCTCTGAGATGAGGTTAAGGGAAAAGTCTGTTTTCTTAGCTTGTGCTGCATATAATAAGCCCCAATGAAAAATATTTGAATTAAAAACATCCTTAACTATATTGCCTTAACCACAAGGCACGTAGAAACTCCAAAGGCTAGAGAAGAGCATGGGCCAGAATTCTGGAGAGGGTAAGGGGCTGGGTTTCGGGTAGAGATAGAGGGAACTCATCCAGCCGGAAGTACAGAGAATAAGAGGTTGGCTGCTATGCAAATACCAATGACAAAGAGGACTGCCTCAATTCTCTAGGGTGGAGCACGGCAGCAGGCAGAGACCATGGTAACACCATGATTCAAGGAAGGTCCATCAAGTTGGAAGCACATCCCCAACCAAAGGATGTAGCTCAAAGGGTGTAGACAGTGAAAGGGACAAGAAGTGTGAGACTGACAAGTTCTAGAATGGCTTTCATGCCTCAGTCAAACATATTGGGTTCCAGATCAAGGCTTGAGTCCTAAATGGGAATAGAAGTACAAATCAGGAACAATGTCAGAAGTCTAAGAAGTCAGTTTCTAGAATCCATCCACTGGGAAAGATGAAGTTCTGGCTGAGCCTTGCTCATTCATTCATTTATCCAATCCTTTGTTCAACAAATGCATACTAAATACCTACCAAATACTGTTAGACTCTGTTCCTGGCCCTATGGATTCAATGGGAAAAAATAAACAGGGTCCCTGCCCTTGTAAAGAGCTTTGCTGGAATTGCTTTGGAGCTTGAATAGTGGTGAACCTATAAGTTAAAAAACTTCATCAAGACAGGGATGATAGACACTACTAGTGCTAGCGGGATTGAGCAGTCTGTGCCCCTGAGAAATTCCACTCCAGCCCATAGGCAGCCAGATGGGTAGCAAGAAAGGAAATGTGGTTCTATCACCTAATAAGCACATACTGAATCATAAATGGAGGCCATGATGAGGAGGAGGAGGCACAGTACTGGTAGTTGAATAACTGTTTCAGGATCCAGCCAAGAGACTCAAATCACACCAGCTATTTAAACAGAAAGAAATTAATATGAAGAATTGTTAACTCAGTAAATGTTGTTAATTAGGTACTGGAAAGACAAAAAGAGAGCTCTAAGGTATCACAGAGGTAGTAACTGCAAGAAGCATCTGCTGTCCCCAAAGTTGAAAGGACAAAGGGAAAAAGTTGGAGTTATTAACTTCTTGAGGCTGTAGGACAGATCCCATAACACTGGAATATAACTCTGGAATTCAGACTTCGGCGGGGGGGGTGGGGGGGTGGGATACTCAGATGGTCTGGATCCCTGAGCTTAGGGGAAGGAGGCATCCCATGAGGCTGGGTTCCAGAGCTCTGAAAATAGGGAGCCAGGGGCTGGCATTGGGGTCTCTAAGAACTGGCTCTAAGAATGTTGGGAAAAACGGCAAACCAGACTCAACTGCTGCTATTGGAACACACTACTGCAGCAGGGGTAAAGAAGTGTTGCAGGGGTGATGTTCATGGGATAAGAAAGGCAAGAGAAAGCAAATAGGGAGAAAAACAGAAAACAACAGTAAACCAGAAGGAGTGTGTGCCATCTACCCTCTCCTACTTCCTGCTTGCAATCTCCCTCTAGCACCCCTCACCGACAGAGTTTAACCAACTGACAAAGCAGAAATGTGATGTGCAAACATCCAGCCCAAGAATCAGAAAGCAAAATATGGAAGAGTGGGTTTGAAGCTGAGAGATGATAGCTTAATACACAGCCCAGTAATCTAGGGCAAATTCTTTACCTTTTTGAGATACAGTTTGTCAAATAAGGACAATAATGCCTAACACAAGATGTTTTGAAATTAGACAAAATGTATATAAAGCATTTCACGTAGTGCTTGACAAATAAAATACTTTATTTCACAACAATTAATGGTTTCCGCTCCTGATTCATCCTTCCAAGTACATCTGCCACCCCCAGTGCCTTCCTTAAACGACTACTTTGTAGAACTCTATGTGTGGCTTAATCTATTGCTAGAATATATCTCATCAGGCAAAATCTATTTATAAGGCCTCAACCAACAGGGAGCCCTAGGTTCTGGGTTAGGGACCATATTTGGCTCTTGTATTTTCACTTCCATTCCTCTCTCTCATCTTGAAAATCTGGGGAAAAAAATATCTCCTACATATTTCCTTGTCCTTGCCACCATCAATCCAATAGGCCAACTTTCCATTAAGACATATTCAATTTCCTTCTTTCTACCCCATGAGTACAGCAAGATTTCAAATGTGATCTAACATCCTTCACCCTAAAGAATAGTCTTCAGTATCTTGTGGCTTGAGAGGTTTGCATGCCCAAAAGCAGACATAGGAACCACTACGGTTTTTCTGATGTTCTCAGTTGAGCAGAAAAATTCCAGAAAACAGAGACCTAAGCCTAGGAAAGAGAGTTATTGAAAGTAGAGCATATCAGATGCCTTTTGGCACATTTTAGAGGCAAGAACCCATAAAAACTCCTACAAGAAAGCAAAACATAGCTCTTCTACTATCTTACCTAAAATTTTGGGTTCCTAACAGTTCCTAATTAGCTCCTAATTAGTCTTAATTAAACATTTCCTAATTCCCTTCCTGATCCATGGATCATGTGATTCTACCTCTATTAATTATAAGACCTTGGGAAATTTTCTTAAACCTCTAGGCCTCATTTAATTCCTTGTGAGATGGTATTCCCAACACTACCTCACAGGTTTATTATAGGAATTAGATAAAACAATATATATTCAAGGACAGGGGGGAAATGGGGAGTTTATTGTTGTTTAATGGATATAGAGTTTTGGTTTTGCAAGATGAAAAAGTTCTGGAAATCTGTTGCACACTAAAATAATATATTTAACACTAGTGAACGGTAATCTTGCTGGATAGAGTATGCTTGGCTGTAGGTTTTTTCCTTTCAGCACTCTAAATATGTCATGCCACTCTCTTCTAGCCTGTAGGGTTTCAGCTGAGAAGTCCACCGATAGCCTTATGGGCTTTCCTTTGAATGTCACTTGTGGCCTTTCTCTTGCTGCTTTTAGGATTCTCTCTTTATCTTTAATTACAGACATTTTAATTACAATATGTCTTGGTGTGCACCTCTTGGTGTTCATCTTGTTTGGTGTTCTCTGTGCTTCCTGTACTTGGGTGTCTGTTTCCTTCCTTAGGTTAGGAAAGTTTTCAGCTATTATTTCTTCAAATAGATTCTCTATCCCTTTGTCTCTCTCTTCTCCTTCTGGGACACCTATAATACAAATGTTAGTGTGCTTGATATTGTCCCAGAGTTCCCTTAGACTGTTCTCATTCTGTCTAATTCTTTTTTCTTTTATCTGTTCAGCTTGGGTGATTTTCTTTAGTCTTTCTTCCAGCTTACTGATCCATTCATCTGTATCATCTACTCTGCTATTGAGTCCCTCTAGTGAATTTTTCATTTCCAGTATTATATTCTTCATTTCTGATTGGTTCTTCTTTTATACTTTCCAATTCTTTGTTGATATTCTTACTGTGTTCACCCAGTCTTCTCCCAATATCAGTGAGCATCCTTATGAGTTTTTGTTCGAACTCTTTGGCTTGTTTCTGTTTCATTTAGTTCTTTTTCTGGTGCTTTGTCCTGTTCCTTTGCTTGGAATGTATTCCTTTGCTTCCTCGTTATGCCTCTTTCTCTGTGTTTATATCTATGTATTAGGTAAGTCAGTGATGTCTCCTGATCTTGGAGAAGTGGCCTTATGTAAGAGAAGCCTTTTGAATCCCAGCAGTGTGCTTCCCTCTCATCACCAGTCCAAATGTTCCAGGATTGATCCCTGTGTTGGCTACTTGTGTCCTTCTGCTGTGGCAGGGTTGCTCGTACTGCAGGTATCCAGGGAGTCTGACCTTTCCTTCCCTGGCCTGCTGTTTGTAAATCAGATTTGGGGAGCCCCAGCTCTGTAGGCTACAAGGTCTAATAGCACATTCCCGTTGCAGTTTTCCTGTTGACTAGGTATCCAGTGTAGCTGGTTGCAAGGCTCAGGGGCTTACATTTGCTGTAGGTCTCAGTCTTGCACAGCTTTTGTCAACTCTCTTAGGATTGCAGCTGAGTGGGGCTGGTCCTAGGCACAGGAGCACCCAATTGTTTCAGGCTTCAGAAGGTGGGGCCAATCCTCTTTGTGGCTGTTTGTGAAGAACAGGTCTTCTGCCACCAATAAGCCCAGCCACCCATAGGTCCACACACACTGTCAACACAGCCCTGGTCCATGCACACTTCCCAACCCCATGGAGTGCACCCAGTCGCCCCACTGCACCCCCACCTCTCCACCAATGTTCCCCACAGTTCACCTGGTCCTCACACAGGCCCTGCCTCACAGAGGCAGGCACACTTACCTGCCTGTAGAGGATCAAGGCACCCAGTCTATGCAGGCCAACAAGTAGCCTGAGGGCTTGCTGTTGGGTAGAGCCGCTCCCTAGGGCAGGCTGTCTGCCGTGATTGAAGTAGATTAAATCTGCACTCTTGTGGGTGTGGCAGATCCCTGGGCTAACAGGCCAGGTGAAGAACTGCCAGGGTCTGTGTCTGCATGCCTGTACTAGGTCACAACAATGGCTGCCACCAATGTCTCAGTCTCTGGAGAGATATCATCTCTCACTGAGATGCACCCAGAGCCTAACAGGTGAGTCTCTTTTTACCAAAGAACTATGTAGCTTTCTTTTTGGTGATTTTAGGTTGCTCTTTAAGATGAGTGAATTTTTGCACAGGCCTTTTAAGAGCCAGGTTTTTTCAGCTTTTGTCCAATAGCTTTTCTGCACGTATTCCCCTGTTGCAGTTAATAGCCAGCTAAGCCAGACAGTAGGACACTCATCTCAGTTGTGCTGAGTCTGAAGGATTCTTATAGCAGTAATGTGCCCCTGCTAAGGTTCCCACTTCTTCAGGGAGGGCTGTGCACCTTAGGGTGGCTCCTGTCCAGCTGTCTGTGAAGCTCAGCCACTTGCAAAGGTAGATTTCTTTCTCTCCAAAAGGAATTTCTGCCTCTTCCGCCTCACTCAGGACTGTCCCTTATTGTGGGGGTTCTTTTTATCCAGTTTTCAGTTTTCTCTCCAGGGTAATTTTTCCAAGAATAGTTTTAACCTGGTTGTGTTTATGGAAGGAGGTGAGTTCAGAGTCTGCCTATGCTGCCATCTTGACAAGATCTTCTAAAAAATGTTTATTGAATGAATGAATGAATAAAAAATTCCTATCACACACACACACACACACACACACAACACAAGTTCATCTCTCATTGTGATATCTGGCACATTGCAAGCATTCAAATATCAGCGAGGTTCTGTCTCTTTCTCCTTTGAGCCTCCCAACAACCTCCTGACTTGAGCCTCACCTGCATGAATTTCTAATTTCTCTTCCTCTGAACACTGTATGGGCTTAATCACATTCTGATCAGTGCTGCTCCTTAACAGTTCAGTGTGGGCAAGCTTTATCTTGCCAAATAGATTTTCAGCTCCTGCAAAGAAGGGACCATATCTTATATTTCTTTTATATTCTTCTCCATGTCCAGTGTAATCTTTGCGTTAACTGTTGGCTGAGATTATACTTCAAATGAGATGGACCCTCCAGAGCCATCAGGTTTCAGTTGTCCCTGTCTGCTCTTGGGCTTCCACTCGTCATCATCAATCAACACTTACTTATCTGTTAGTTTACACAAAAATCTCTGTTAGGAAGAGGGGGCCAGAGCAAACAACAGGGAAGGTAAGAAGAAAATAAAAAGATATATAAGACATGATTATTGTTTTCAAAAGGCTTACAATCTACTTGCACAGACAAAGCAGACATAAAGAGGTTGATAAAACTGCAGGAAAAAATGCTAAGTGTCCACCGAGTGTTATAGACAATGCAGGAATTCAGGAAGCCATGAGTGCTTCAGGGGAAATTCAACAAGAGATTAGCTTTAGAAAAACATAAGCAGTAGAGTATATATTCTTTAGAGTTAGGATGATTCTTTAGGAAAGAAACATATATATATCTGGGGGCCAGCCCAGTGGTGCAGTGGTTATGTTCATGGGCTCCACTTCAGCAGCCTGGGGTTCACAGGTTCGGATCCCAGACACAGACCTACACAGCAATCATCAAGCCATGCTGTGGCAGCATCCCACATACAAAATAGAGGAAGAGTAGCATAGATGTTAGCTGACAATCTTCCTCACCAAAAAAAAAAATCTATCTGCTGACTCTAACTTTGAGATAAAATTATATATTTTCAAGATAATAATGATAACTTTATTTTAGGCACTACAGTAGACTCTACACACTATCACTAATCCTTAAAAAAAGGGGCATTATCCCTATTTATGCATAAAGAAACAGTGTGAAAGAAATTGCCTGAGGATGTTGACATAGTAAGTATTGGATTTAAACACATCTGACTCCAAAGCATGAATTCCTCTCACTATACAACTCATTAATTCATCAAACATCTACTAAGTATTATCTGTAAGAAAGTATTGCACTGAAGATATAAAACTAAATAAAACATGATTTCTTCCTTCAAGTGGCTCACGGTCTAGTGAGGAGGCAGTTACATAAAGAGACCATTCCAACAAACGCAATGAGTCCAAGAACAGAGACATGCAAAAGAAGTTATGGAGCACATAGGAAGGAAATCTACTCCATCCTGGGAAATCCTGAAAGGTTTCCTGAAGGAGTAGAATTCTTTGTTAAGTACTAAAGAATAAAATAAACCATAATAGCTCATATTTGTGTGCTTACAAGACAGATACTATTATTAGCCCTGATTTACAGATAAGAAAATCGAAGCACAGATTGATGAGCAACTTGCTCAAGCTTAAATAGTTTATAAATAAGCAGTAGAGCCAGGATATGAACTTGTTCTCTCTTAATCTCTACAGTATGCTGCATACGAGTAGGAGTTTGTCAGAAAAGCAGACTGAAGAAGAGAATTTTTTGCAACAGGAATATTCAGAGCAAGGCACAAGGCAAGAAACTGTGCTGTATGAGATCATATAAGAAGGAGAGTATAGCCGGAGCAGGAAATAACAAGAAATGAAATGAGAGAATTACAGGCCAGATCACAAAAGGTCTTGTGTAACATGATAATGATCTTAGAATTTATCCTACAAACTACGGAGGAAGATCTTCAGATTTGTACATTAATAAATGATTATGTCAGCTATTTGGAGGTTGAATTTGAGTTAAGACTGGAAAGAAGGGGGTCCATTAGGAGACAGTTTTATCATCATCATCATTATTATTATCGTAAAAAAAATAACATAAACTCGCCCTCCTGACAATTGTTAAGTGTACAGTACAGTAAGGAGACAGTTTTAATATGCAGGAGAGAGAAGATGAGAACTTGAACTTAGGCAGAGAGAGCAAAATGGAAAACGAAGAAATAAGACATGTCTAGATGGCAAAATAGGCAGAACTTGCTGATGAACTGGATGTGCCTACCTCCTTGCCCATCAGATTTCCCATTTTAAATAATTTGTTCAGGAAAACAGAAAGCACAAATGTACACATTTGTCATTTCAGAATTGGCTAGGCATGAGAGTATTAAGAATGAATAAGACACACTTCCCATCGTAGAACGGCCTGCAGTCTGGAGTAGGGTGGAGAACAAGGTCAAGTGCAATAAAGGGTTACTTGGTTATTAAAGAAACATGTACAACACACACTGGGGATCCAAGACGGGAGTGGTTAGCCCTAACAAGGGCAAAGCAGAGAAGGGTTAAGGGAGGATATGTCCCAAATTGAATCTGAAGAAACGAGCAGGTACTTTCCACTGGATCATGTATTACTTGAGGTGAATGTTTCTCTAGCGTAGAGTGGCAGGAATACAGGAGAACAAACAGTATCAATGAGTTAAACAAAGAAGGTGAGGAGGGCAATACAAAACATGCAGACCCCTGAAGGCATGAAAAGTAGAGCAGGAATTTGTTAGCTGCTAGTTCCTCCATTAAAACACCTAAGCCCAAGAAGGAAATGGAGGTCACAGAAGGATGAAGGTGAAAGACGAGATAGTGATCTGCAAGAAAACTACAGGAAGTGTTGTGGCTTTATAGTGCTGTCTGTGGCCACACCATCACACTCCATCTAGCCCCGCCTTGAGGCACAGAGTTGGTGTTCAGTATGCCTGGAGTAGTGTATAAGCCTATTAGTTCTCCCCTAAACCCTAGCATTTCCTATAATTGTAGGATGCCATCTTGAGAGTCACAGTAGGGGTCTGCGCATCAGGCAGTTCCTACTGCTCTTCTAAAGGATTTTAAATTACCTCATAATAACGTATGTTTAGAAGCCTCACTGCCTCAGTCACAAATATTGATCTTTGTGAGCAAAAGTGCCTTTTTTTCAAATGTGTTTATATAGACATTATCTTTTTTCTAAACGCAATGCTCAATGCTAAAAGGACAATATTATTTATGAATATAAACTCTCAGTCTTGAAAAAGAACATCTTTGTTTAACCTGTTTAATATACAACCTCTGTACAATTTCTAAATCTCAAGCATCTTCCCAGAAATGACTATTTATTCCCATCTAAAGTCAAATTCCTACTGCTGTCCCTAACAATCAAGTAAGAAGGAGGGAAATTCAGTTACTGAAATTGGTCACAGACTTCTTAGATCATTAAATGTACTGCTTGCAGAACAGCGGCATAGGCTATAAATCTAGTTCTTTGACTTTGAATAATTTCAATATTCTTTATAGGAAAGCTTAAAAGAACTTTTCCTTAAGAAAAATAAAATTATTTAGTGGGAAAAAAGTTTAATAAAGTCATTTTAATTAGATGTATACATTAATCATGAAACTGTGCAGAATAATTATAGTGACATTTCTCCATTTATTATAATGAAACTTGGAGTGAGAATGATTAGAACACAAACAGCTCAGACAGAATACAAAGGTCCGTGTTATTTGGGGTAATTTTAGCATGATTTAGTAAAGACTGCATCTCCCAGGATAAAATAATAGGTTCTCATTACATGAAAGTGTACTTTCATGTAATGTAAACAGTTTTGGCTCCAGTTCTGGGAAACAAAAACTGGGAACGGGAATTGGGAACCAAACTGGGAACTGGGAACCAAAAACTCTTCATCTCTTGCGATCAGCCATCCCCAGTCCAAACCTCACATTAAGAAGTAGCAGAATCTCTGAACATATGCCAAACTGAAGATGGACGTTTGTAGAACTTTCATATGTGCAATACCTGCAATAAAATAAATTGGAGTTATGACATCACAAGGCAGTCGGCTAGCAGCTAAGTTGAGGCCTTTTTCACACATAAGAGCATGTTTATTCACCCCATTCTACTTCTCCAGGGGCCCAGAGGGAAAATAAATGCAGGAAGTTTCAGCTGGAAAAGATGGCTCACCCTGAAACTTTCTGAGTATTTTAAGAGGGTTTACAATGCTGTGGACTGCCGCTTGTGTCCTGTGTCCCCAGCAGTGGTCAGGATGAAATGAGACAAGAGTTCGATAAAATGGAAAACAAGTGGTTCTACAGCAGTCATATATTAAAATGACAATGTGCGTTATCACAAACCTTTACACAAACATTTTAGCATATGGTGCATATATTTCAAGTAATGTAAATGCAAAAGAAAAGGTCTTTAGTACCAACTGACTGGCTTCAACACTGGAAGAATACAAATTAACAGAAAAGAAACTCAAAGGGAAATTAACGGCTCTCATAAATGTCTCAAGGGCAAAAATACTATTTTCTCTTCAACATAGGAAAGAAACAATTTCTGGTAATAAATTCTACCAGTTATGTTAGTGATGGTGTTATTTCTATTACTTTTAAAAATGTATTTTTAATTGTTCTACAGATTTCCTTAAACATACAAAAAGAAATCAGAGACTCCACTTACCATAGCATATGCTCAAAACACACAATACTGTTTCCATTGCTAAAAGTATTTGAAATATATACCAGCATACCATACAAATCAACTGTTCCTTACAAGGTCCTCTCACCAAATTGAGATGTTTTCACAAACAACAGGATTCAAAAGAAATAGAAGTCAGGACTGCTCCTGAAGTTTCTCAAAGCATGAGCTACACAGGAAATTCTCTCTGTGCCATGCAGGCTGATGGCACTGATAGCAATGATAATACTAATATACTGGCTGCACTCATTTAATGCTATTTAAGTACTCCAACTGATGTCTAATAAAATGAGGCTTATTTTTTTCTTTGTTAATTCTAATTAGGTCCCCTTTCTTCCTCTCTTTCCTTTCTCTGTCACTGTCTCCCTTTCTCTCTCTCTCCAGCTTGTCTTTTCCTTTGTGCAATAGTGAAAAATAGGGGCCAGCCTTGAGGCCTAGTGGTTAAGTTCAGTGCATTCTGCTTTGGCAGCCCGGGGTTTGGTTCCTGGGCATGGACTCACACCACTTGTTGGTGGTCATGTTGTGGCAGCGACCCACATACAAAATAGAGGAAGATTGGCACAGATGTCAGCTCAGGGTGAATCTTCCTTCGCAAAAAAAAAATAGATGCTAGTATGTCTACACATACTTCAGTGCCCACCCTCAGGCTACATTTGAAGACCATTGGACCATCACACAGAGTAAACCTGTCACCTCTCCACATCACCTACCAGAGGGGTAAAAAATTCCATTTCTTATCTATCTAGGTGCCTATATTGAAAGTTTAGACTTGTCACTTTTCCTTGTCAGCCCCTCAGATCCAACGAGTTGCCAAGACCCAACCTTCTTGCTAAAAGCCTCTCAAATCTGTTTACTTCCTACCATCTTACTGTCTCTGCACAATCTGAGCCCCACTATCTCTTCTTTGTCTCCTCACTAGTATTGATGCCTCCATCATGGCCCCCCAACTGCTTTCCACACTGCAGCTGAGTAATCAAATTAAAATGCAAATCTGGTCAAGGTACTCATCTGCTTAAGACACTTCAACAGCTCCTCATGTTCTCAGGATAAAGTCTTATATGCTCTCAATATATGTTTTTGTAATCAGATCCCTGCTTATCTTTTAACCTCCCTTCTCCTTACTGACTCTAACAAAAACAGCTTGCATTTTAGCTATCATGAACTACAGACAAGCTCTCACTAAGGCCCTTGTACCCACTGTCCCCTCTTTTTAGAAAGCCCTCCTGCCATAGTCCTGCCTTTGCTAGGCTGATTCCTACTCAGCTTAAAGGATTCATCTCAGTTGTTAGTTCCTCAAGAATCTCTTCTACCCTACCTGCTTGACGATTGTCATCAACGGGTGTTCACTTTTAGCTTCCCCCACACATCACTAAGTATTTGTTGGAAAAATGAAAAAATTCAAATCATTTTGTTGCACAACTGGTTTGGCTGTAGCACCTGTGTATAAAGATCCAAGATACTAACAACAAATCAAGCCACTCAGCTTTGCATCCCACATTTAAATGCTTGGACACACATATACCCAGGCCATTTTAACTCTGTACTATTAAGGGTTAACAGGGCCCTGATATCATCAAAGCCAAGTTTTGTAATTATAAAAATATATAGGTTTATATTTTCCAGAAAGACAAGGCTTGAGTTTGCTAAGAGATCTCTCTAGTTTTATTAATATAACAAGCAACCTTCATTGTTTCAGGGTCATCCCAGTAACACATAATTGTCTGAAAGCTGATCACCTGCTTCCTTCTCACAATGGTTAGGAACTGTCTGGTTAACAGAGGGGAGAACCATACAGCTCTAATATGCTTAATGTTATCCGAATCCAAACAAGTGTGATAACTGGAAGCAAATTCAATCAAAAGAAACATTACCACTTTCTCAATGATTAACATGAAACTAGCTATCTAAGAAAAAATATATTTTTAGAACCGATTTAAGGTGACTCAAAACTTGAGAGTTCATAATATTAAAGTTTAATTCTGTTATAAAGCAGTTGGCATCAAGATAAACTCTATATCTGTCAATTTAGAAGAATCTCTTGAATAGGAAATCTTAGGTTCAACTCTCAAACACAATATCTAAGCTTTGGTTTTGAGTGTGATGGGTGGCAAAGGGGGTAAAGTGTGGATATTCTCTGCTTGCCCTGAGGGTCCACAGGAAACAGGTCTGGTAAGCACAGTTCTAATTAATCTTGCCAATAGCAAAAGCCATAATCCACAGACTCATCTTCCCTGCCAAGCTACTGTTCTATATTGTGTATGGTTGAGTGCAGAATGCTGTGCTACCTTACTAAGTGTAGTTGGTACTGAATGTTCCATGCAGATTCCTTCCTCAGGGTTAAAGCATCTTTCCCCCAGCTGTTGGGAATACCATCTGTTGACAGCTCACAGTTGGGTCCCTCACAGAGAAATGCCCATAACTACAAGGAACTACCTTACTTAAGGTTAAGGCCCATCCCAGAGGGGAGCCCCCAGTCAATGACCAACTCACACGGAGGAACAAAAGCCCTTTTGCTTCAATTTGGAGGAATTAACTCTGAAGGAACATCCAGCTCCAGAGCTCCCTACAGATTCCACTGATGCCTCAGCTGCATTGTGGGTCAGCTTCTCCCTCTTCCCAATCCTCCTTTTCTCATTTCCTTACAGGTGTATATCTGGAGAGCACTTCTCAAAACAACCTTCTACATGCTGCTCTTCATCTCAAAATCTGTTTCCAAGCAACCTAATCAGAGACTCAAGTCAACAATTGTGTAAGGCAAATACAGCAGTATACAGTAGTTCTGCTGACTTCATCAGTAACTAGTCTTGGTATCAGTCTTGATTTTCTATTAGAGATGTAAATCTATTAATAGAGGCAGAGACAAGATCTAGAATTTAATCTATCACTAATTGACTCCATTTAATTGCAACAAAATCTAGGAACCAACTCATTGTTATTAAAAGTTATCTAATTTCTACCTTTTATCCTGAACAATTTTTAATATTTGACAAAAATTGTTGAATAATTTTACCATCAACCAATTATAAAAAGGTTAATATTCTAGATGAAATTCTAACTGAAAGAGCACAAGAAGAAAAGGAAAATAAAAATGATCTGTCCACAACAGATTACCACATTCTCAAAGATATGGGAAATGTATTTTGTTGGACTTGTAAAGACTCAAACCTTTTCTGAGCAAAATAAAAAGAATGATTAGAATAGCAGCTACCCTTGATGTTCTTAATCAATCTCTTAATATCTCCTTTGGAAATGAATGAAAGGTTACCATGGAATCAATGGATTCTTTTATCCCATTCCACTGCTCAATCCAAAGGGTATGAAAATGAAGGTTTTGAGGTCTTTGGGGTTTTTTTGAGTTTTATTGTTGCTATTGTTTTGGTACCATCATTTTGAAGAGTAGAAATTAAATCAGTTGGTCCACCTAACTATGGTCTCATTTGTCTCAGCTGATGCAAACCTAAGCTTCTCTTCTAGAACATATGCACACAAAGAAAACTCCTAATTAGATCAGAGTACGGTAGCAAACAAATGCTAATGTGCTATCCTTTTAAGAAAATATAACTTTCATATATAGGTAGAAGTTGCCATACAGTAAAGAAGACTTGCCCACAAAAGTGAATCTTCTCTTTCCTTTAATTAGAAATTTCTGTCTAGTACAGATAAATCAGTAACTTGACAGTGGTTTCGTAAAACTGAATGACAGGTCCCTACTCTTGTTGGGGAAAGAAGCAAATGCAAATGGGGTGGAGAGCCATTCTTTTATGTTTTCTGGAAGAAGTAAAATGATATGTCTTTCTCTTTCACCCCCAGTGAATTGAACCTAGACCAAGACTCCAAATTTTTATACTATGCACCTTTATGAGTAAAAACATGTTGAACAGTCACATATATATATATATAAAATGTATTAATTGTATCCATGTATTACTGTGCTAGTAGATACATTTCAAAATATACAATATAGAAATTTTAAAAAGATGAAATAAAAAAGAAACTAAAACTTTATATAACTTTGGTTTGTTAATTAATGGTCCAAAAAGTTTTCCCTCACATTAAAATATTCCTTATAATATTTTAAACGAAAAATCAATACAATCAAATATACACAATTTCTTTCAATCTTGGCTTAACATTTATTGACACTGTGATTCAAAAGGCTGGTTCTAAACTCAACTGTAGTTGTCATAAGCTAAAAAAGAAAATGCTGCACAGAGATAAACAGATCCAAATAGTTGAGGCACATTATTGGCTGTGTTTATTAAATCATGACATTCATTTTACAATCTTTTGAGGGATTAATATTATGTTCAACCTATAGTTTTTTTGTAAGAATCTTTGAAGCTTAACTGAGCTAAAACTAGATAGCACTTCATAGTGCTAGTTCTTCCACTTAACCAGACACACAAAGACGACAACACATTGTTACACGTTGAAAGTGAACTAATAAATATGGGCACCAAGGTGACTCAGCTTTCCCTAGAATAGCCAGGGGACTCCTCAGAACACACGATTGTCTGACATGTGGGCAGTATAAGGCCACCAGTGTTAAGGCACATGGTAAATATTAGTAAATCTGTATTTCTTATTTTCCAGAGGAAAATAATTATTTTAAAAATTTGAATATTTTCCTCCCCAACTCTCTGACAATCTGACTTAAACAACAGATTCCAGGGAAATGCATAGAAAGAAAGATACCACAAATTTAATCTCTGTCTTTTTTCAGGTTTTGCTCCCCTAACTGAGCAGCTAAGCACCTAGATAGTGTGATAAGCAGTGTCAACATGTTTCCAGATCTGTACACGGCACATATTTTGCTACCCATGTGCTCAAAAGTCAAATATACATTGATATTCAATGTTTAAGGGATTTACTCACTCAGAAATTACATCAAAATAGCTCATTTCCAAGAAAAGCACAATGTGAATTTAGAATAGGAAGAAATACGAAAACTTACTTTGGTCTAAGATTTAATCATCCAGAAATGTATGCTACAATGACTTGATATCCACAAGTCTGTTAAGATCATTCCAACACATGGGAGGAAGCATTTTGTAGGTAGTCCATAATAAATGCATTTTGGGGACACATTACATTCAAAAACTTGATTAAACTTATATCTTGATCCTCAGATTACAAATTTTTGCTGGCCTAAATAAAAGATACAGAACCCATTTTTCATCTGTTCACTTTAGCCTACAAGATAGTTCATGAAATAGTATCAGTCACACAGGCTGATGATAAAATATGAACAATATTAAAAATATACCATATATATTTATGTATTTATAAATATTAAATTATTAACAAAGGTTTTCTTTTCAGAAATAGGAAAAAATCCATTTTTTTCTTCCAATTTGAAATAAAGAAATACTAAGAATAAAGGCTTTGGAAAGATAAATAGCAGTGTCTCAGAGACTCTTGAAACAAACCCTTGTAATGAGCACCAGACAACTAGCATAAGACTTGGGGGTGGTGGGAGGAAGAGATAAGAGAAGCAGAGAATGTCAAGTTCAGAAGGAACCTTCAAGAACATCTAAGCCAATCATCCTTTTGAAGTCTGAATCCTTTCTACAACATCACAGCCAAGTGTTCATTAAGCCAACCAAGTGATTGATCAAGAGTTCACTGCTCACCAAGACAGCCAATTCCCTCTTAGAACATTAGGCAGCTTTCCCTTACACTGAGCTAAAGCATGCCTATCACTTTTACCCACTGGCCATCAATAACAAGTCCAGTTCCTTTCCTTTAGGGCCTCTCCTACAGGTTGAAGCCATCAAAAATACCAGATAGTCTGACCGAGTTTTCTCATTAACATCCCAGTCTTTCAACTATGTTCTTCAACTAATAATTCTAGTCTTATCACAATCCTAGTTAATATCCAGTTCATTAATGTTTCTCTGAAAGTGGGTTATTCATAAAAGAACACTATACTAGCCAATAGATGGAAACAACCTA
The DNA here is from genome assembly GCF_037783145.1 of Equus przewalskii. Classification (NCBI taxonomy): domain Eukaryota; kingdom Metazoa; phylum Chordata; class Mammalia; order Perissodactyla; family Equidae; genus Equus; species Equus przewalskii. The sequence continues at coordinate 70,926,790 of NC_091834.1, read as the reverse complement.
AGTGTCCATCGATGGATGAATGGATAAAGAAGATGTGGTGTGTATGTATGTGTGTGTGTTCACAAAATGAACTACTACTCAGACATAAAAAAGAATGAAATCTTGCCATTTGTGACAACATAGATGGACCTTGAGAGTATTATGCTAAGTGAAATAAGTCAGACAGAGAAAAACAAATACCATATGATTTCACTTATATGTGGAAACTAAAAAACAAAACAAACAAGCAAAAGAAAACCCATAGATACAAAGAACAAATTATTGGCTTCCAGAGAGGAGGGTGTTGAGAGGTTGGCGAAAAGAGAGAAGGAGGTAAAGAGGTACAAACTTTCAGTTATAAAATAAGTAAGTGATGGGAATGTAATGTTCAGCATGGTGACAATAGTCAACAATATTGTACAGCATATCTGAAAGTTGCTAAGACAGTAAAGCTTAAAAGTTCTCATCACAAGAAAAAAAATTTTGTAATTTTATATGGTGGTGGATGGTAAGTAGATTTATCGTGAAGATCATTTTGCAGTGTATACAAATAGCGAATCATTATGTTGTAAGTTTGAAACTAATATAATGTTATATGTCAATTATACCTCAATTAAAACACACACATATGCACATATATACTGCTGGGCATGGCCCACGGAAAGAGCAAAATAGAACTTTCCCTCCCCATTCTAGATATTACACATCAATTCCTGCAGCCCAAGATCATACTCATGGTTTTCATGGCTATGTCACACATATTGATTCAAACTGAGCTTCATGTTGAATAAAACTTTAAAATCTTAATTGTCAATTTACTCAATAAGTATTTGTGGAATGTCAGTAGATGGATATTATAACACTATGAAATGAATGAGAAATCAGTGTGATATAACGGAAAGAGGCAAAACCCTGGGCCCAAGCCCCACTTTATCCAGCTATAGCTGTGTAGCAAGAATGCTTGTTAGAGCTACTCAATTTTCATAATAGGCTAACTACCTCGCTCCTTGCTGGTCTCAGTTCCAAAGCATATGGATGGGCCCTCAGCCAGCAATTTAGAATACCAGCACTCCAGGTTATTTAGCTCCTTTCCAAATACCTACAGAGAGAAGAAATGTTTAGGGGAGATAGGTCCAAGACCTTATAAATTCAATCCTTGGTTAATGTCGAATCACCAGAAAGCCACATATTAGTAATTCACCACACATCTTTCTGAGCACCTTCAGGGAGTTGCATTTAATGCTTTGTCCTAATCTTTGACAGAAGATTGCTGTAAGCAGTAACCATATGAAACTCCCGAGTACATTGCTGTGTTTTTAAAACTGAGGATATTGTCCATTTTGTTATCCTCTCAGTGCTAGGAAAGGAATGACATGTGTCAATATTTCTAATGATGGAAATCATCAGAATGGTTTTATACATTTAAAAAAATTAAATTTTAGAGAAGGTAAGGCAGAAAGAACTAATGAGGAAAAAAGGTCATTAGATACATAAACAAATAGCAAGAAATATTTGTATTTCCCACTTCATCAATAACTGAAAAATGATCTATGATAGGAAAACAGATCATTCTAACTGGGTCTTATTCAATGCTGACTGTTAATTAAGATAAAGATTGCTATCAGTTGCCCCTATGTCTCCTCTTCCCAAAGAACAGCCCCAATAATTTATTTTCCCCAATTACAATGGACCTAAGAACTATCTGGAGAACTAGTTTTAGAAATTGGAATTTTTAAACAAATTCTCCATGTAATTGGATGCAACTGGACCACAGAACACACTTCAAGAACACTCTTCCAGGACTGATTTTTGAATCACTTGAATCAACTCTGTCACTTATCCCTGAGCCCTCTGTTGTCTCTCTAGGTCCCTTTTAAAGCCCTGGTGACCAAAGGTAGGTAGAGTATTCTTACTAGGGGCCCTACTAAAGCAGAGAAGATGAAGGGATTATGCCCCTACTGTGACACTGCAAACACATTCACTTTAATACATCCTAGTGTTGATAGGCATGCTTGCAAAAGCAGTGCTTCACTTTGTCAGATTGAGGTCAGCTACTTAACTCTCCTGACAACTGAGAGCTTAAATTGTACTAAAATGGGTCCAAATCACAATAAAATGAAACTGCGAATAGCGTTGTATGGGACTTTTTCCCCAATTGAACCAGTTGTAATCATTTTTTTATATATCATCTATTCTACTCTTAAAACACAGAATTTTCCTTTAAATAGAAAATCTGGCAACCTCCTTGAGTAAAATTATTCTTCCATAAAGTAAACTCTTTTTGTCATAATTTTTTTTATTTATAAAGATTTTTAATTCAAACAATACCACTTTTAGAATATTCACAAATAAGTAGCCTGTTGTCATACTGGATTCAAAATCATCAAAATATTACAGGGCAAGAGTAAAGAAACTTTATTATTGCTCTCTAACTTACCATTTCATAAATAAATCATTCCATAATACAGAAACTAATGTTATACCATAAAGTTCTCTGCCTGGACCATCTATATGATTTAGCAAAAGAAATAGATTTAAAAACTAAAAGTGACCAATCACTTACAATATGTCAACTGAAAACTCACAATAAATGTTGACATAAAAGGTTCAGATACTCATTCAAGTTTCTGAGATCAATTTAAAAGTCACCACTTCCAAGCTTTTGCTTACCTATAAAAACTCTAGCCCTATATATTCCATCATGTCTAAATTGACTCTAAATAAAAGGTATTATCAAGTGAACAAGTTGAGCTATCCAAAGCAGAAATTCAAGGTCTGAAAAATGAGCGATTTTACTCAGAAAATGGCCAGATAGAAATTTTACAAGGTTTTAGATTCAAGGGAAATCAAGCTAAGACCAGTTGGGGCATGATTCACTCTCTTAAGCTATTTGCATTTTTTATCTGGTATGTTTTTAATTTTATAAATTTCATGCTGTCTGTCTCCATGGTTACCAGCTCTTAATCATAATGAGCACCTGGTCTGTACAGAGGAATTAATATTTCCTTATGAACCACACACACTAAATTGTTCATAACCTCTCTATACTTTTCCAGTGACTAGTTTAAGTTTTTGACCTCTAAGCAAAGATTTTCAAAAGGTTCTTTTGATTTTCTTTTCTTTCTTTTTAATTTTGTATATTATGTGGACTTTAGTGGTTTCATGATAGCTGAGATTTGCCAACACATCACAATCTATGTTCTTTGACATGTAACTTCTATATCCATCAAGTGTGCTTCTGAGTCTGGGTCAGACATACTTTATGTTTTTTAAAAAACAATTTTTTGTACATATTTATTAAATCTAAGTCAAAATCAATTGACAAATTAGGTGAATACTGGTATTCACTCATTCACCCACTAGAGCCTGGAGGGAAGCATACAAACCCCAACCGCTCAGTGACACCATGCTTAGGGTTCCTAAGCAACACCTTATTTCAAAGAAAATTAAAATGGCATTTGATACTGTGGACATTTTCCACATAAAAGCATATGGGCAATGTTTAAGAGCATAGACTTTGTCAGATTTCCTGGGTTCATATCCTGACTCTGCCACTCACTCATTATGTGATCTTGGATAAATTACTTAACTATGCCTCAGTTTCTTCATCTGTAACCGGGGATAATAACTGTATTTGCCTCATAGGATTAATTTAAGGAGTAAAGGGATTTATATTTGTTAATGTGTAGAATAGTCCCTGGCACATATTAGTTACTGTTTAAGTGTTTTTAAATATAAATCAATCATTATGACCCCATATAGCATGAAACCACGTTTTCTAAGAAAATCTGATTTTCACAATAAATATTTGTTAACCCTTCTATGAGGCAAGATAATCCTGACTTTAAGTTTCCTTGTGCAGCACTTAACTATTACCTGATCAGCTAGTCCCACATCTCTAAGAATTCTATACACTGACCATATTAGGCATTTTACATGTCACTTCATTTAACCTGCATTGGTAATCCTATGAAGACTGATGATGTTCTCGTTACAGATGAGAAAACTCAAGTTTCAATAAGTTAGATATTGCACAAATACACAGTTAGTAAGTCGCAGAGATAAATTTTGGGCCAACCAATGACGTCTCCAAAAATGAGATGTTCTTAATCAATCCATTACCATAGATGAAGTGCTATATAAAGAGATAATCTCACAACTTTTCAAAACTATAAATTTGTCCCATCCAGGCATTCTTAGCCTGCTCCTGGAAGCCCAGCAAGGTAAGTAAAATTCGAATCTGTCAGTGCCTCAGGGTAGGGTTCCTCTACTTCCCTGGACACCACAGGCTTGTGTATGTGATTGACTCCCACAGATTACTGAGGTTCGTTGGTAGAAGTCAGGGCCACAAATGCAAATGAGCTCTAGATGGTGCCTGGAACAATGTTAAAAATGACCTTTTGCATCTTGCCCATACACCTCTGTAAAATGCTGGAACCAGAGTGTTTAGCCTGAGCAGATATTTTTTCTCCAGCAGCTGAACAGCTCTGGAAAGCTTGGCTTATTCCATCCTGTTGGCCTAACGATTAGTTGGCTCTAACGTAATGATCTTGGTGATGAATGTCCTATTATTAATGGGAAATACTGACTAGCTCTGGGTTGGTTTTTTTTTTTTCATTGTGAGGCTCCAATAAAATGTCTCTATTCACTTGGCTTGGCTCCATTTCTAATGAGGAGGTCTGGGTTTTATGAATTTCCTGACACACACACCAGTCACTGCAATAACCTGATGTCAATCTATCCTGCCTCCTCTGATGGGATCCCAGACGTGTCTTCCTTCAGCTTCTAGCTATGACTCACTTCTGAGTTATAAAATAAGCAGAAGCCACTTCTCCTTTCTTCTCCGAAACCATTTCTTGGTAGCAACTGACTTGGAAAATTTTGCCCTCCACTGCTCAATCAGTGACTAAAGTAATGTTCTTTGTCTCTGGCTACCAGTGATGTCTATTTTAGTGAAGGATGGCATAGGCGTATGTTCTCTTGAATTGAAAGACTAAATTCTGGATTCTGGATAACCCCAGATACTTAATGCCAAAAGAGGAACAAAGCATTCAGACAGCTTGGGGAAGAAAATGAATGTGGCATTGCTTTAGAAGAATGGTGGTTCATGTTGCTACCAGAGACTTTCAAAGGCAGAACTTGTAGCCAGCAGATGCTGGCCACAGAGGAAGTTGCTCATCGGTCTAGCACCTGCTAAAGAAATGATAGTTCCTTTTAGAAGAGGAACTATACATGTACAACATAGCAGTTATTGTCCTGGTCAGTGATCTAGACAGAATACTAAATCTGAGCTACAGCTGGGAAATAACAGTTCATTAAGATAGACTGAAGGCACATTAAAAACCAAAAAGGCAGGCTCAGGTCAAAGAAGTGGAGGATATTATTATATTCACTGCATTCCAGAAATTCATCCCTGCCAATACATCATTTAACATTAGTAATGCCCAGGTTAACATCTCCAATTACAGTATACACCATATGACCCTTGACTTATAAGTCAAAGACAAACTTAAAAAAGAAACATGATTTTTTTGAAGCCACTTGGCAAAACAGAGTTCCTTCATCTATGGAGTACAAGCAAATGAGTTCTAAGTACAGGTTGTAAGAAGAATAACGTTTATCTTCTTCAGACACTGGACCTTACTAAAGCCAAGGAGGTAAGGTAAAAATCTTGGTACCATATTCAAAACAGTGTGGCATGCCATCTCTCGGAAGTAATATAAAAGCATTTCCTTCTGTCCTACAAGCTCTGCAATTAATTACCCCATAACAATCTATCAAGAGTAATACATTCCTCTGAACCCATAGTCTCCATTCTTATAATTCTCTTTTAGCAAAGCTTTTAACGCTGTCTTTTCCTTTGCTGCAATTTATGGAGAAAGCAGTACAGAGTTACAGATTAGCTACTGTAATTATAAAAAGAATTCAAGAGGAATTAAGAGTGTGTTTCTTTGTTTGCTGGATTTTGTTGGAGTGATCCTAGAGATCATTTGAGTTGAATGATTTCTTGAGGCTCTTTACCCATATCTAGACCCTATCAACCATATTTTCAAAACCCCCCTTCACATATTACTCATCAGTAATATGATGAGTTACTGATGCAACACTAGCTGAGTGGAGAATATGTTTTAAGTACAAATATAACCTCCAGTGGGTATGAAATAGTTAAATAGTAAAATCCCCCTCACCCCCGACAGGGAACAACTAGATGGTTGTTGTCATAAACACCACAGCTTTAAAGTAATCGAGGAATGTTTTCCATTCAACCCTCAACCCAAAGCCTAAGAGGCCTAAAATGCCTCTGCATCCAAGAGTTCCACAGGCATTTTCTATTTACTGTGTGTGCCTGTAGAAGAGCATGTTCACAATGGAGAAAAGCCACATCCTGGAGACCTCATTCTCATGGATTGGATTAACAGCCAATAGTAACAACAGTTACTATTTAATGAGGGTTTACTACATGCCAGCAACTAATTCCAGGAACTTATTTCTGGATATATTTAATCTTCAATAATATACACACGAAGTAGGTATTATTATACCCCATTTGATAGATGAATAAGCTGAGTCTTAGAAAAGTTTAGTAACTTATCTATTGTCATACAACTAGTAAGCAGCGTAGCTAGCTTTCTAACCAAGCAGTCTGACCCCAGAGACTATAACTCTTAACCACTGACTGAGGAAACAAAAATACAATTAAAGGAGGAAGTGAGAAGTACTGAGCTCTGGACACTTTAGAAACATTTCATTTAACCCTCATACAATACATTTTGTAAAAGGAAACTGAGTCTCAGAGAGATTAACTAAATATCCAAATCCAAAAGCCAGCAAAGGAAAAACTAATATTCCTTATACCACATCAAACCACCTCTCTGCAGCTTAAAGACTAAACTGAGTGGCCGATATAGAAGCAGAACTATCACTTCAATCTGCATATCAGTGCTGCTATAAGAAAGTGACCAGTGGAACCTGTCTGGCAGAGATGCTGATAGGAAAAAGAAGGGAATCTGAGATAAGAGAAAACATAAAACCAACAGAACCAAAGAGGAAGAGGATCTAAATCATTAAGATACTGTAGTGTTGGTAGGGGGAGGGGGCAGTGTGTATGTACACAACTCAAGTGTGTGTGAACTGTTTGCTGTTTGGTTTCATTCTGTTTTCAGTTACTCCTTTTACTTTCTTCATGAAATTTTGAGTGGTTTTCACCAAGGGACAGCATCCATATCCACAACCAAAGAGCATTTGGCAATGTGCGACGGCAGTAGGTGGTCCTCAGGACTGGGGGATCCTGTTGGCATTTAGTGGGCATGGGCTAGGGACGCTAAACATCCTGCAATATTGTGTCTGCACAACAAAGCACTGTCCCACCAAAAATACCAATACTGCTCGTCCAACATTAAGAAGTATTTAAAAGAACCCTTTCAGAGATTAAGGAAAAAATACATGATCAAGGTGGACTTAATCAACATTTGTTGTCAAGATCCCGGTGCCTCAAGTCGACAGAGGAACTAAATACCTACTGCACATATAAACAAATACATACATAATATAATTTCAGTTAGTGATAGGCACTATGAGGAAAAAATAAGGCAGGTAAGTGGGTAGAAGGTAATGGGAGAGCTATCTTTTGTGAGGTGCTCAGCAACGGAGGTGAAATTTGAGCTGAGCCTTGAATGATGGTGAGAAAACAGCCAATAAAAAGTCTGTGGGAAAATTATTACCCGGAGAGAGAATAGCCACGGCAAATTCAATAGGGAACAACAAAATTGGCATGTTTAACAAACAACAAAAAGGTGAGTGTGATTGAAATGGAATGAGTATGAGTGAGCGGTGAGTTGACATCAGAGAGGCAGGCAGAGGCCAGAATGTGTAGGGCTTCATGGGTCTTGAAAAAGAGCTTGGATTTCTGCTTAATGTGATGGAACTGGAGAGTTTTAAGCAAAGGAGTAAATGATCTGATTTTTTTTTTTAATCACTAAGGTAGTAAGAAGAGAAAACTGAGAATGAGGATATCATGCTACTTGGAAAGTAGGACTGTAGATAAAGTCCACAGAAGCATATATCGTGATGTCTTTGTTAAATTGCCTGATGGGGTGGGTACTGGTTAGGGAAAGTTAACCAATTGTATTTTAAAACTACTTGGGCCCAAAACATCCCTGCACAAACTTCTGCCATTCTTTTTTCAGATGGGCCAGGTCATTAATTGATCTCTTAATATATTAATTTAAAGAAAAAGCATTTTACCACGCATAGACTCTTCATACTTAAAACCAAACCACTGTCTTCAATGTTGACACACCTAGAAACAAGCCCGTAATAACACTAACGTTAAAGTAGTCTCTGCTGACTTTAGCTAACTGAAATAAACATAGAGGGAAAATTAAATGCCCAAACTGTTCACATTGGAATACAAGAGACTATTTTGGAAACCATAAAAAAAAAGCTTCTATTTCAAATACAATTGATTAGAAAGGTACAAAACTAAAAATAGCTCAAGGCAAATGAGGCAAAGACAGAAAATAATCAAGTTTAGAGAAGCAATACTGACAACATTATTTTGTCCGTCTTCCAATTTGCAAGACAACTTGGTTTGGTTTATTTGCCACTTCTTTGTCTGTCATGAAATCTTTGGCACATTTATTATTATTAGCCAAATAATTATTATTAGCCAACACTATTGAGCACCTGCTGGGGGTGTGTTAGGAGCTAGGAATATAAAGTTTTGCTGTCAGTCTAGAGAGGTTAGCAATGCGTAAGAAAAAAGATAACCAACGATACAACGATGCTAATTATGGACGTTGAACTGAATGTAACTGCTGTATCTGAGATACAGACTATCAGACATAGCAGGCGACTTCATCCCTAACCCACATCATTAACAATTTACAATCTGAAGCTGCCAAACAAATTGTTGAGTCAGTAAATGACAGTTCAGGAGACTGGGTGACTAAAAACGTTCAGTAAGGACTTCACTAATATTAGACTTCAAGAAGGCCTTTCAGAAAGGGTTAAGACTTACACATGTAATTCATTCGTACGATTTAAAAGTAACAATTTTACATCTTTTCGTAAATATTTGGGGATATTTGGGATGGGTGTCATAAAAACATGACTGAGAAGAAATCACTAAAGTGTACCATATACGGCGCTCCGGAATAAGGAAACACACAACTCTGGAACCTGAATCAAAGAGCTTACAGAGCTTAAGCCATTTTTCCTAAACTTTGTTTTTCCCTACAAATGCTTTTAACATTTCCCAAAACGTCTTATTAAACGTGTTTTTGCCCCATTGGTTAAGAAGAATTAACAAATGTCACAGGCAGTTTTGGAAGATGGTGACAGGGGATTGATTCCCAGCTTGAGAAACGCTGGAAGCCGCTGGTTTAGAAGCGTCCGAAACGGATGGCTCTGCTCTGGTATCTCATCCAGCTGTTACGTCTTCATTTCAGTCAAAGAAAAGGACATAACTACTGGTGAGTCTTGAAACCTTGAACGGGGTAAAAAACACTCGCCGTCAGTTCTTGATCTTACTTTTAAGCGAGCTTTTGTACAAATACACTAAACCACTTTACCAGTAAGATATTGGGCCCCGTGGGGAAGCCCCGTGAGCTCACTCCCCTCCGTCTCCAGCAGAGCGTGACCGTCATCCCGCAGCCAGTTACACGGGAGCGCGCCGGTGCATCCTGGGAGTCGTCAGCAGTGGGGATTGTGGGAAATGTAGTTTGGAGACTCCGCCCTCCTCGCCATTTCTGTAATGGCTGCTTCGTGGAAGGTAATGTACAAGCTCGTCTCCAAAGGGTACTTAGATTGGCCCAGTGTGTTTGTAAAAGAGAAGGCAAATTTGCACCTTGCCGGGCCAAAGCAGAGATTCTTTTTAAAATCTTAGTGTCGAGTCCTGGAACGAACTTGTCTCTCGGTTCGATTTATTTTTAGCTTTTCCTGTGTGGGCGAACTAACCAACTTTCAGTCTAGTTGTCCTGCTTAACTATTTTCCCTACTTATTGCCCATTTCTCTCCTTCTGTACAACGCCCCCGCTTTGCGCTGACTCTAGCTGCATTCTTAAAGTGATAATAATAGGAATAGTCATGGTGATGATGAGTAATTTTTAAATCCTACCCTCCTCTGATAATAGGCGGTGTCACACAGAAGCTCTTAGTCTCAGCATCCGGAGCTCCAAGAAAGGAGTATTTCAAGTCAGATAGAATTAAACATATATCGTTTCTTTGGTAAGTCGTACTAATTCCCCACAACTTCATGGTATTATATGTTATGTTACTTTTGCCAGATTTGTCTGCATTTCCTGGATGGGGGAGACCTTAAGAAAGTGTAATTTTTACTCACTAGGATACTTTAAGTTTCCAAGTAAGTGTGTTGTGCATTTTCTGTTTGTTCTTAGTTCTCTTCTGCTGTTGAGTTTGTTTGGTTTATTCACTGGGTGTTGGCATTATTATAGGTGGAAAAATCGCTGGAGTCAAGGAGTTATCATAAGGGGAAATTAGTCTCAAATGAGCATCTTTAAGTACCTTTTACTTCCCTCAGTTTTTTCCACCATAAAATGAAGACATGGGTCTGAAATTTAAATTTAACAGGTTGTGTGGACCATTATTTGTCATGTGTTCATATTGTCATTTGAAAAGGTAGGAATTTTTAATGGTTCCTTTTTGTTTTCATGTTTAATTTCTAGAGACCTTCAGCCCTCAAGATCCAGCCACTTGAAGACCCCAGCATCATGACCTCAGTTTCAACTCAAGTGTTCTTAGTTCTCATTTCACTGCTTTTGGTGCTGCCTGTTGTTGAAGCAGTAGAAACCGGAGATGCAGTTGCTCTCTTGTTAGGTGTGGTACTCAGCGTTACAGGCATTTGTGCTTGTTTGGGGATATATGCACGAAAGAGAAATGGACAGATGTGACTTTGAAGAGCCTCCTGAATCAAACCTTGCCCTGAAAATCTTTGTGCTATTGAGGCTAAAAACAGAGCTTTGGTGTCTGGAAGTTCCCAAGAAACAGTAAATAGGGTAAATTCACATTCTTAATTAACTGTTTTCACTATAAATGGGAACAAATTGATATATGTTAAATGGAAAGAAAAGTTTCCCAACAAATGATGTACTGACAAATGCAGTCTATAATTTGTATTTGCTGCTTAGAAAGAGGATCAAAGTAAGAGGGCTGAAGTTTTCATATGTAACATTTCATAGTTTCAGAATTCTCAAAGCACATAAAATAGGAAGAAGGAAGCTCTGGCCCAGAATCCTAGGAAATCACCACTGTTCAGTTGTAATCACTGCCCCCTGCATCTTTTTGGAGTCTTTTCTCCATATTTTTATTATATTTTTGTTTTTGTTATCTCCCAAGTTAATATTGTACTTAGATATGATATACAGTCAGTCAGAAATTAAAATTTTATTTCTTTGGTGGGAAGAAGGTTAAAAAATGTATTCAGTGTATCTAACAGTGAAATGGAGAAAAGATTTAATGTAAAAAAATTACTTTATATTGACATTGAAATGGAGTAGCGATTTAATGTTAAAAAAACTTTATATTAACTAACATCTCCATAGTGAGAAATACTATATTAAATATAAACCCATTATGTTGTAAGTTAATGTGTGGTGTGCATTTCTGTTTAGGTTAAGCTGTTCAATCTTTGCATAGACTTTTATATAAGCTAAGTGGAGAGGGGCAGGATGCCTTACCTTAACTGGTCACGCTAGCTTGTAGAGACACAAATCAGCAAAAAATGAGAAATGGGCAGCATCAAGACAGGAGAGGCCCCTGGTAGAGAATCCACAAATACAGAAAGAAAATATAGTGGCCCATACTGATTTACACACCAGCCAGATGAGACGTACCCTCTCTGACCTTGCTACCTAAAGTACCCTCAGATCAGCAATATCACCTGGGAACTTGTTAGAAATCCAGAATCTTGGGTCCTACCCAGACCAATTGGATCAAAATCTGCATTTGTTTGAAGAGCCCAGTGTCATTTGTATGCACCTTCAAGTTTAAGAAGACTACTCTCACTTGTTTGTACCCAAGAATGACCTGAAGAACTTGGTAAAACTTTTACAGTCCCAGGTGTCTGTCCTGGTTGTGTTGTAGTAATTGTAGGTTGGGGCCTGGAAATCTATGTTTAACAAGGGCCCCCCACTGATTCTTTTGATTCTATAGATGCAGCCAGCATAGAATAATCTGAGTAAGTCAAACTACTTTAGGGTCTTAATGGAAGCAGGTAGTCAAGTTTTTTCCCTAAGATAATGCATTAACCAATCTCTAGCTCTCCAGGTGACATTGGGAGCCTTAATTTTGGTCGGAAAACAGGCAGGAGCAATCTACAATCCTGTTTACAGTATATTACAATACAGATGTGAACTGAGCTGGCTTGCATGAGGGATTTGGCAGAGGAGTCAAGGAGTAAGGGACAGCCACGCTATCAAGACAGTGAAGAAACTGAATGGATCTGTATTTGTCATAGTTCTTTTGTTTTTTCACCAGAGAAAGCACTAACATGTTTTGTTCAGATAAATTGGCAGTTACCCATTGTGTAAGTAGTAGAACTTGATTTTACATGCCTTTTTTTGTTTTCTGAAAGATGGAAAAAGGAATGCAGAAAAAGGCCAGTTTGCCCTGTGGCCTGTAAACCAGCCCATTGGTACTGATGTAGAGAGGCTGCTGTGGCTTCCTCGTGTGTCTGAACTCTTCCAATGGCATTGAGAGAAATCAAACCTCAAGTACATTTTAAATCACAGTGCATTAGTCATGTAGTCACCTCCAGGTACTATTTTTAAAATGTTCAAAATAAGACTACAGGCAAACATTCTTTAATGCACGTGTATTTTCAGAAGTGCCTAGAAGGAATTAGAAACTGTCATTTTCCTATTTTCTCCTTAAAAATAGAGAATCATCATGAGGTGGCATTCAGGAATTTTGATGGATATGATAGGGAATATCTTCCCTACTTTTAGCCTCATTTTTTTTTTTAGCCAATCTATCTAGGTTGGATTATATGGGTTTGCCTGAAAAGGACAGAAACTCTTATGGTGGCTCTTAACCTTTTGGGGGCCATCAGCTCCTTTGAGAAGCTGATGAAAACTATGGTCCTTTCCCTAGAAAAAAAGCACATACATACTGGCATTTTTAGATTAATTTCAGGGAGTTCACAGAGCTGAAGCCCATCCAGAAATCCCAAATTACAAATTTCTACTCTTGATTTCCTTTTTTTTTTTGAGGTTCTTTCCAATTCTGGAATTCCTTAATTTGCTCTGAGGGATAACACCTGCAGTGGGGCAGCTATAAGAAGAATGGGGTGATAAATGTCCCCCAGGTGCCCAGCATAATTTGTAAATGTAAATGCTCTGTACATCTTGGCTTGGTTGAGTCCAGTTAAAAGCAGAAGACTAATAGTTGACATCAACAGGAAATGCTGGTAACCAGCCTATTCCTCTAATGCCAAAAATCAGAGCGTTTCATGGATGGTTTCTCGCCGGTTGCTTTTAAGATTTTTTTCCAGGCTGGGTCTATGGCTGAGTGGTTAAGGCTGCTCGCTTCGCTTCAGTGTCCGTGGGTTTTGCCAGTTTGCATCCTGGGCGCGGACCTAGCACAGCTCATCAGGCCATGCTGAGGTGGTGTCCCACATAGCAGAACAAGAAGGACCTACAATTAGAATATACAACTATGTACTGGGGGGTTTGGGCAGAAGAAGAAGAAAATAAAAGATTGGCAACAGATGTTAGCTCATGGCCAATCTAGGGGGAAAAAAAAGATTTTTTTTCCATCCTTAGTTTTCAGAAGATTAACTATGATGTGTGTTGGCATGAATATCTTTGGGTTTATTCTGTTTGGGGTTTGCTCAGCTTCTTGAACTATAGGTTTATATCTTTTCCCAAATTTAGGTAGTTTTCAGCCATTATTTTTTCAAATACTCCTTCAGCCCATCTATTTTCACCTTTCCTTCTGGGACTCCAGTGACCCAAGTGTTAGATCTTTTCTTACAGTCCCACTTGTCCCTGAGGCTCTTCCCCACCCCAGGCCCCCCCTAGTTTTTTTCCTCTGTTGTTGAGACTGAGTAATTTCTAGTGTTCTATCCTCAAGTGCACTGATTGTGCTGTTGTGTTTTTCAGTTCTAACTTTCCTATTTGGTTTTTCTTTGTAGCTTCTGTTTCTTTGCTGAGACTTTCTATTTTTTCATTCGTTTCAAGCATGTTTGTAATTGTTCATGGAAGTACCTTGATGGTGGCTGCTTCAAAATCCTTGCCAGATGATACTAACATCAGTTTCATTTCAGTCTCGGCATCTGTTGTCTTTTCTCATTCAAGTTGAGGTCTTCCTTGTTACGATGAGTGATTTCCCATTGATTCTTGGACATTTTGGGTTTTATATTAAAAAGACTGGACCTTATTTAAATCTTGTATTTTAGCAGGCCTCCTCTGACACCACTCCCTCAGAGGAAGGGAGGATGCTGCCTCATTACTGCCAAGATAGAGATAGAAGTTCCAGGGGCACCTCATTAGTGCTCTCCATGTGCCCTCCACTGACCCTGGGGGTGAGGTACCTTGTAGCTACTGGGTGGGAGCGAGTGGAAGTCCAGACTCCCCACGTGTTCTCCACTGGCCCATGACTGTGTCCAAGCCCATTGGAATTTCTGGATTGCTAGCTTCTCCAGTACCTGACCAGAGACCTATGAAGCAAAAAGAAAATCTAGAGACTTCACTACCATGTCTTTCTACTGGTCCTGAGGTCCTTAGCCGATCTGTCTTCTTTCCAACTTTCCGAATCTTCATATGTTTGTTTTATACATAATGTCCAGAGTTTTTAGCTTTATTTAGTGGCAGAAATAGGAAAAAGGATGTCTACTTCATCTTCCTGGGAACAGAAGTCTCCTCAGTGCATATTTAAAGAGTGAATTTCCTAGAGAGAGAAAACACCAGGTAAATGATCGATTCAAGGTATTTCACTTACAGACCTTTGTCCTGTGATGTCCCTCGTCTGTCATCCCCTTTTCACCCATCCAAGGTATCATATTCCTGTCTTTACCCAGTAAGCTCAACTAGGGAGTACAATTAGCAGTCAAGACTTCAGGAGTGCAGATGAAGTTTGAAAAAATGAAGTGTGTCCCTATTTTGTCTCAGCCAGTGCAACTGGCGGCTCTGAAAAACTGATGTGAGACCAAATGTACCTACTGAAGGAACCAGCCAGGCCCAGGAAATCTCAGAAGCTACACATCACATGCACCTTCACCCTCTTAGGCTTTCTTAGCTGTGTAGAAGCTTGTCAAATGCCATTTCCAACCTTGGATGTAGAAAAGTGATGTAGCTATACAACCTGCAGCACATAATGAAAGAAGGGCACTTCTTGATATACAACCTATCTCCCTCCCTGAGACTCACGTATCACTCTCTTTACTGGTATCCCAGTAGGGGTTAAGAGCCCAAGCTCTGGAATCTAACACAACTAAATAGATAACCAGGCTCCACCAATTAAAATGTGATCTTGAGCAAGTAACTTCTTTTAAATTTGTGTCTCCCTGTTAAATTTCTTTCTGTTAAATGGAGATAATAATACAGTCATGCACCGCATAACAACATTTTGGTCAACAATGGACCACACATACGACAGTGGTCCTATAATATTAGAACCATATAGCCTAGGTGCGTAGTAGGCTATACCGTCTAGGTTTCTGTAAGTACACTCTAGGATGTTGACACAATGATAAAATCACTTAACAATGCATTTCTGAGAACACATCCCCATGATTAAGTGATGCATGACTGTAGTACCTATCTCAAATAGGTGAGGAATACAGAAAATAATGAATGTGAAAGGCTGGGCACACTGAATGCTATTATTATTGGTATTTGGAGATATTTCCTAGACATTGGGGAAAAAAAAAAACTACTAGCACCAAGTTTCTATTTACAAAGAGGGCATCTTTAGAAAGTTATATAAGCAAATCCCTTATTAAACAGTTTATATTTCAATTTTGACATTTTCCCTGAGTCTTCATTTTCTTTACCATAATCCCCTCCCCCCCATTATAGGCTTACAAATTGATGAAACTCAAAGACATCTATGAAGAAAAGAAAATTTGGCTACTCTAAAGTTTCCCCAAGTCTTCTTATTTGTACCTGAGTCTCTTGAAGAGAAAAAAAAGGAAAAAAAGAAAGAAAATAATTGGTGCTGTTTTAGTAATTCCTAACATGTTCAACCATGATGACTTAAGTGACATAACAAAAGCTTAGCAGCAACTGCTCAGATCGTTAAAGGAAATACAAGGAATTTGGTTCTGCTTATTCAGGAAAATGGCAGATCTGGTCCATATTCGACCAGGAAAAATATTCTGACAAATCTCATCTCATTAGAAGTCATAAAGATATAAGCAACACGTAACTTCTTAATGGTTGTTTCCTATGATGGGGAGTGGAAAGGAAGCCCCTATTTTGGTTTACTAATCCCAGACAGGATTTTCACTTTTAGGTGAAAACAGGACCAAATCAATAAATATGTGTGTGGAGTAGCACATTTTAAATTTTGTTTCTAATTTTTCGTAACCATTTTTCTAAATCTTTTCTGTAATTAAATAATGTATATCTAACATCTAAATGCAAAAAGCAGAAGACCAGAAAAATATGTGATTGCTTCAAAAAACTAAAATGCGATTTAATTTCTCATTGATTTGTAGTATCAGAGCTAAAATACCATGCTCACACATATTTTCACTGAATCTATTACATATATGGGTGAGTAAAATTTTGAAAATATTAGTTGGCACTTCATAATCTAAAATGAAATTATGAAATTTTATATACAAGAGGGTTAATTATTTTTAAAGGGCTAATCATGTAGCACTTTGTTAAACATTGGGAATATAAATACCATATTTCTCAATATTAATCAAGATAATTATGCTTTGGATAAATGTGCATAAATCACTTAACAAAAGAATTCAGAAGCTGGCGTGATCACCAAGAACAGAAACTATACTATATTGTCTTTCAAATGATTTGTCAGAACAACCCTTTCATTTTGCCACAAAAATTACCAGGGCATTTTGATATCAACAATTTTATGGGTCCTGTATGCTCACTTTTACTTGTTTAATCAACACTTTTCAAGACATCATCAGTGCAATTTAGAAAGAAAAAAATTAATCAACTATCAGGCAATTGACCTTGAGCCAATAATTTAACCTCCATAATTTTTTCATCTGTAAAATTATTTGCAAGTAATCTTTAAAAGGCTTCCTAGTGATAGAGTTTTGTGGCTCCATAGTTTTCCTGATTTCAAAGATAATAAGGTCTAACGTGTTAAAAATATTCTAATTATCTATTTTCATTTGGCAACACGAGGAGCTGATTTTCTTTCAAACTCCTCAGTGAAAACTATAGTCATTTGGTACATTTTTGATTTTCAATTCAGTGAAGTGGGGGCCGCTCATTTTCTGTACTGAACAAGTATGATTAGAGATTGTCTCAAGAAGGAAGAATAAAAACAACCTGTGACCCTGCCACTCCCACTCACAGCAAACAGCCCACACGGGAATTGATGTCAGCCTGTTGGGATCCAGGAACAAACAACCCTGCAGTTTCCTGTGTTTGGTCTTTCTGGCACTACCAGTGAGACTCAACTAATAGACACCATCTTCCCAGTGGCCAAAACAGACATTTGAGAGGATTCATGGCACCTTCCTCTCCCTCACACTCCACCTCCAGTCCATCTCTAAGTCTTACGGAATCCACTTCCAAATTATCCTTAGGACCCACCCACTTCTCTTCATCCCCATGGCTCCTATCCAAGTTCAGACTGCCATCTTGATGAGGATGAGATCTGCAGCAGGCCCCTAGCTGGTCTTTTGACCTCCCACCTTAGCCCTCTGCATTCTTTTCTAAACACAACAGCCATAGTAAACTTCTTAAAACACAAATCTGATTCTGTTACATCCCAGGTCAAAACTCTTTAGTGGATTTCCTATTTTTATGAATTTCTTAACAAGCCTTAAGAAGATAGCACCGTTTGATCTGCCCTTATTTCCTCCCCTATTTCACAAGTCTCATCTATGTCCATGACCCACAATCTACCTTGTACTCTAGCCTTCAGCCATATTAAGCCTTTCACTTCCTAGAAAGCACCATATCTGTTTTCTTTGTCTCACCTCTGTGTGTGTGCGTGTGCGTGTGTGTGTGTCTCTCTCTCTCTCTCCCCACAAGCCCTGCTCTCTAGGTCTGCACACTTCTTCCTCTGCCTGGCATAGTTTTCCCCAGTTCGCCTGCCTTATTCCTTCCTCCTCATGCTTGAACAGCACTTCCTTAGAATGTCTTCCCCGACTCTTCCTGTCTAAGTTACACAGCCTACTGTGTGGTCACACAGCATTCTGTACATCTCTATCAGGCACATAGCACTCTATACCGAAATCTCTGTTTACTTATCTTTATCTCAACCAACCTCAACCCCATCTTAGGATTCTTTTTTTTTTAATTGAGATTATGATGGTTTACCATCTCAGGATTCTAAGCTCTGTGAGGACAAGGACTGAATCACTAATTCACTGCTGTATTCCCAGCTTCTAACACAGTGGCTGGCATATAGAAAACGCAGCTCACTCAAACTTTTGTAGAATGAATATGTGATAGAAAGTTAATGTAGCAAAGGGACACCTCAGCCCAGGACACACAGTAGATCATGGCATCCTCTCACTGAGACTGGCTGTGCCCTCAGCAACCTCAGTGCAGCTCTACCAATCTTTTAGATCTTACACAGGACAAGTTTGAGATTCATTGTGAGATTTATCATTTTCTTGGACATCTAAATTATAATTGTAGAACATGATTCTAATAAGTTTCAAGATGTCTAGTTAGCTGATTTCAATTATATACACTATTTATAAAAGCTTGCATTGTATGTACATATTTAATGCTTCGTTTAGTTTAGACAAGATCCACAGATTTGAAACACAGGATGATCTACTGCTTTGTCTCCTCATTTTCTTCCTCATCCTATACTCCAGCAACACTAGACCACCTGATTACCAAAATCAAATGCCTTGCCATTCCTCCATGCTCATCTTTCATCTACTTTACAAATGTCATCTCTTCCACGAAGCCTTTCCCAAAAGCAGTTAATGATATCCATCCTCCAGAGTCCCTAGTGCTTTGTCTACACCTGTATTATTGCATTTCACTCGGCCTTGTTTTATGGTTATTTAGATACTTATTATGTCTTTTATACCACCAGCTCCACGACACCCCCTTCCCATTCATCCTACCTCTGTTACCTTTAACTTAAATTTCTTGAAATCAAGATTGCGTCTTTTTATCATTGTAAGTATTAACACACCTTGTCCATAGTGTTAGAGGTTTTAATAATTGGTTGTGTACTGAATTTAGTTCCTAAAAAATCCTGAAGAACAAATTAATATAGTAGCGTTGAGTAAGCAAGTCTATATGCTAACTGAGGTATAATACTGAAGCTAACATTATTACTTCTTAATAACATTGCAGGTTGGAAGTGTTCCTTTTACACACAAATGTGTGAACTCTGTCTTTCTGAAAGCAGTTGGCAGTTCATGGTTACTCTAAATGTCATCCCTTGAAAGAGATCCATTGTGAAGTAATCACAAGACAGTTGTCAACACGTCGTAGTTCTCAAATGATGTTACCACTGATGATGTCAAAGCCTACATTTCATTCGGGTGAGAAGACTTTAGCAGACAAAAATTTAAAAAGAGAAGAAAAGATGCCTGTAGCCCAAAGTCCTTCTGCATTTCCAAAGATGACTCTCAAATAAAGAGCCCCAAATAGGATTCCACTTCTCACCCTCAGTCATGGCGAATGAGTATCATGTAGGCTCCATGCACTTGTGCTGGATCTTTCACTTGGGCTGTTTCTCCTTCTAAAGAATAAATCAATTCAGTGTCAGTATCTTTACGACTAAAGGTACAAAGAAGCACTAAGAGTCAGTTTTTACAAATCAATGTGTTCATCCAAATATTTAGGGCTCTATAAAATAGTCCTCTAAGAAAAATGTGGACTTAATTTCATTGATGATGCCATTATTCAAAGCATATTTGGTACTCATATTTAGCCTGTGACATGCTCCTTTGAATACCCCCAATGAAGGGAAGACTTCATCATTGAGCATTTGGTTTTAGGAATTAACCAGAAGTAAGTCAGAGCTGAGCCCTGTGTGTGAATAAGATAGGTAACCAGAAATAGAAAGAACAACCACTTGGTAAGCAAATTCCCGAATTGAATGAGAGGTTTGTGCTCTCACATTTTACAGACAAAGACACTCAGGCTTGGAGAGGTTAAGTTACTTAGAGATGTAAATTTACACAGTTTGATAAAATGAATAAGTGACTTAGAAGTAACAAAAAAAAATTTTTATGCAACTTACAAACCAAACTAACTGGTTATTACACTATGTAATGTATTACTTTTTTAACTAAAAAAAAAAGAAACAACATTAAGTAATGATATGGTATAATAACAAAATGACCCATACCTTACCTGCCCTCAGTAAAACTATTTGCACTTGTGCATGCCACCTTCCATATGCATAAATGTAATGAAACTCCATTAGAGCATACATACCATTTTGTTTTCCAAGTTTATTTGTTTAACATTTAAGTATTTCATGGACATTTTAACAACCAAATAATATTCCATCCCTTATATTTGCCATCACTTATTCAAAATCCATTCTTTTAATAATGCTGGATATGTCAGTGATTTCCAACATCTTGCCATTACTGATAATACTATACTGAAATAAGCAAAATAGGCAATTCTTACCAACTTCCAAATAGATACTCACATCCTTTGAATGTGTGGTTCCAGCTTATAAGTTGACTTTAAGTATTATTTTTATATTCTAAATTAGCAAATGCAAATATGTACGTAAATATATTTCTAAAGTGTCTCTTGTCCTGATCTATGTTTTCCAAAATGGAGGATAATTGGGGTTACTATACAGTACTACACCAGAAATGCTAGAGGACTGAGTTTGTAAAAGACTATTTGAAATCTAGATGTGGAAAGAAAGGTTTTATCCAGGGAGAGAGGATGGTAAATCTCTTATTAAAGAAAAGGCCAGGAGTCACTGTGCATTTTTATAATAAGCATTCTATAAAAAGGAGCATATGAAGTGAAAAGAGAAATCATCATATGTTCTTGAATATTCATTTTCAAGATTATTCTTTTTGTTTTCATAATCGAAATTAAGCATTACTCATCCAATGATCCCTATGTTTACTATCATTAGTGGTCAATAGTAATGATAGCTATCAAGAAACATTAAATTGATCATTATTACAATAATAAGCATCAAATCACACGGTAAAGTGTTTCTTTCCTCTGTGCTGTTGCTAAGTGACAGAAGTTTATGGCTAAGAAAGGCTGTGAAACATAATGAAAAGAGCACTAAATGAGGAGTCAAAGGGACAAGGATCCTAGTTCTGGCTACACTGCTGACAAACTATAGGGCACTGGGCAAATCACTTACAAATTATCCTAGTTCTCGTTTTCTTAACCTATTCCACTGGCAGGCACTTCAGAGAAGAATTCCTCTTTGATGAAGGAAGAGCAAGGTGAAGGAAGGCCTTGGCAGAAAGTTACCCAGAAGTGGGGCCAGCCTTGAAAAAAGGCAGAAGTAGTTCCTTGGTAGATGACATAATTTAAGGAAAGCCAGCAGGAAACTCCCCAAACCAAAATGCCTACCTCCTATCCATTCTTCAGTATTTTTGTGATACCTGCAATTCCACTATTAATGGTGCCTCTTCTGGGTCATGAAGGCCTAGAGGTCTTCTGGCTTCCTCTATTGAATGGTAATGACAAGAACCTCCAAATGGAACTTCAAATTGAGATTAGACACCTGGGAGTGGGGCTAGGGAGAGGGATAAAGGTTAAGATTATCAAAAGTGGGGAAGGGCCTGGGGTGGTTAATGCACCAAAAATACGCAGACATTCATAACCAACATGACTGAAGGTTGGCCCTGCTTAAAAAGAGGTTTAATTTCTGCTTTGTAGTTCATTAAATTAATCATGTCAACCTAATAGTAATAACCTTATAAGCAGAAAATTTTTCTTTTTAGGTTTGCATGATTCTTAAACACCCAAGATAAAACACTTAACACAACAGGTGCTCAATAAATATTTGTAGGCTGACCCAAGGACTCCAGCCACAGAAAAAAACCAAATGGTTTAAATGACAAAATAAAGGACTTCATAAGAAAAAATATCATCTACGTTGGTAGTCTAACAAAAACCAAGTAGGATCAAAACAAAATTCAAATTAGTAGCATTACCATAAAAATGTAAAATCAAAGCAAGGAAAGAGCACTTCATGATTTTGTATGAAGATAGCTGTTGCCTGTGTGTTTATATGCTTTATTTTTCTATAGATTCCTGGCATAAAATGGTTGCTATAGTGGTTTTTAAAGTGCGTGACAACACTCCCACTACAAAGAAGAGGTTCCCCTCCCACCTTGGGCCTGATAAGGGAACCTACACCTCGGTGTACTCAAATGACAGGACTCAAACATAAAAGAAGGCAGGAAGAAAAAGAGGGAGAGAGGAAGGAAAGAAATTATTCTGTTTAAGGGAATCCATTGTCATTTTAAAGATCTTTTACTACAATGAAAAATTGTCTGGATAAAATGAATTTTCACTTACGTCTTATTTGCAGTAAAAGCAAGAAAAAAATACATGCTCGGTCCAATTAGGAGGCTGTTGCAGTGGCTTTAGAAAGAGAGGTTAGTTTTGTCAAGAGAATTACAGGGGAAGGGCTGAGAATGGTTGGATTGTTTTCCTCCTACCTCTCTGCTGCTCTTCTGCTGTGTTCCTAACTGGTTTCTCTCGCTATTCTGATGCCCCCATATTCCTTAATTCTTCAGGTCTCAGACTTTGGCCTTTTCTTCTCCTCACTCTCTTTCTCAGAGAATTCATCTATCTCCATACTACTTTCCTCAGAGTATGACCTCAGGGTTTCCATTATGAACAGGCAACTCCCATATGACTGGCCTGACTCTCTCAGTTCCAGTTCAAGACCAACTAGTGCTTATAAATAATGCCATGTGATTATTATGTGTGAGGCTGGCTGCTACCTCATGTTCATTTGCTAAAATTAAACTCATCTTCCTGTCAAAACTGAACACCATGTCTGATTTCTGTGTGTGTGTGTGTGTGTCCATCAGTCTCCTAGCCAGCCAAGCTTCAACTTGTTCTACTTCCATACCGGGCAATAATTCTGACCTACCTTGGTTCTTTCTTGTTACAGTTCTTTATACTGACTGTTCTATCCCTCTAAGACTCATGCCTGGACCATTTTCCATAAACTCAAATATTTTAGAACTATAAGTCTCTGGCTATCATCAGCTTGGCAAGAAGAAAAAAATGGGGAGTAGGGGTAGATATACTAAATCAGTGTTTTTCAACTGTGTTAATCAGACCCGTAGGCCCCACAGAGCTGCCTTGGCAGCTGCCAAATCAAATCAAGGCCAGCAGAGTGTGGCTCCAGCCCCCAGAGTGTGCCTCTGGCCCCCAGGCTTCACTTAGAGCAGCTCCACCATTGCCTGTTTTATATGTGAGTTCCAAGTATGATCTCACCACAAAAATCACTTGTACCGTTATCTTAAGAAAAACAAGCTCAAAAAACATTTTTAGGTGACTTTTTAAGGTCCCTCAACTCTAAAGTTCAAATCCTATGGAATCTAGTAATATCAGTATTAAGATAGTATTAAAGAAATTTCTAGTTTAGGCTTCTATTTATTGTATGCATCAGTTCTGATCAGTTCTGGCTCTGGCAACTCGAAGGTTTTTAATGAATTTAGGGTAAAATACAGGAATTATTCTGGTTCCCCAACAGTCAACAGGAGAAGAGTGTAATAAGCCTATAAGAGTTCACAGCATCTGTGATTAAGTGGGGGAATTGTCTCTAAGACAACACACTTTCCGGAGTCCATAAGATCCCAGACTGCTTCCTAAACCGAAGCACATTATGACAATATGATTTCTGCTGCCCATCTGTATTTAACCAGAGAGAATCTGTGAAAAGAGGGAGTTTCCAAGATCTTCTATTCCATGGAGATTTGAACTTTTTTGGCTTTTTCTTTCTGTTTCATGCAACTTTGCAACAGTAAATAAATAGCGCTTAACGAGCGGTTCTACTGGAGAGTAAAACCAGCTGGTTTGGCATTCAAGATTCTGGAGATGGAATGCAGTTCAGTGGGTTCTGGTTATTTAGGTCTCGATGGAACAGGCTGCTAAGAGAAACAGAAGGAGTGCAGTAGAGCCATACCTCACACAGTAGGGCAGCAGAGACCACCCAGGCCTCAAGTCTTGGCAGTTAACTCTTCTCTTCAAGTCTGGTCACCAACTTGACCATTAACTGTGTGAGCATGGGAATTCACTTCTCCAGGCCTTATTATTCTTATCTCTACATAAAGACTTTATGCCTGATGGCTCAGAGCTGGTTTAGGCACTGAAAATGTGGTTAGTCTGAATTAAGATGTGCTATAAGTGCTGTAAAATACATGCTAGATTTTGAAGATTTAGTGAGAAAAAATATATAAAATATCTTTGCAATACTTTTGGGTTGATTACATGTTGACCTAATATTTGGGATATATTGGCTTAATAAAATGTACTATTAAAATTAGTTTTACTTTTTACTTTTTTATTTTGGCTGCTAGAAAACAAAATTACATGTGTGGCTCATGTTAAATATCTAAGGACAGCACTGATTAGACTCTAGAGGCACTGTGGGGTACTGAAAGTGCATGCGATTCAGTGTCAGAAACACCTAAATCAAGTTTCTAGTTTTACCACTTCTGAACGTCACTTAGCACAAACTCCAACTTTTCTATTGATCTCGAACCAGTTATTATATCTCTCTGTGCCTCCAATTTCTTCCTCAGTGAAATGAATCATGGAACCTACCTTATAAGGTTTTATTAAAATCAGGTAAGTTAATAAATGCAAAGAACAACACTTGTTGCCTTATAAGCATCATATAACTATTAATTATTCATATCTCTAAACTTGGTTTCTATTATATTAAAAGGAAAATACTTACTTCACAGAATGAAGTTAGAATCTAATGAAATAAAGTATTTAAAATTAATTTATAAATTATAAAAACTAGGAAAATATTAGTAATTGTTCAGCTCTAAAAGTCAATAAATCCATGCAACTCTGATGGTCATTGCAAAGTTGAAGTCCTCCAGCATAAATGTGAGTTCAGCATGCAGATTCCTTTACCCTAGAGTATTAGTAGGTTGGTCTGCTGTACATATTTGTTTTTCCTATTACAAACTATGTTCAAATGACCTTTTAGTAAAAAGCCAAAAAAGCTCAGGATTGATGTCATCTTCACTCTCAAATTTGTATATATACACATAGACTGGGCATTCAACTTGCTCTCTCAATAATTCTGATACTGCACATTTTTTAAGTTGACTTAGGGCTTTCTACAACATGTTGTACTTCAGAAGTATTTGGAAATATTGTGAGAAAAAGGTTTCAGCTGTAAAATGTGATCCAGCTCCTGACAGGAAGGGATTATCCTTTAATTTATTTTCAAAGTGCCATACACACTTGGAGATTCATTAGGAGAAATAGATGTAAAAGGAAAAGCATTTAATTCTTAGTTATGATGATTGTTTTAAAGGAAAAATGCATTTATTTATTCCACTAATAATTACTAAATGCCTATTATGTGCCAGGCACTATTCTAGGCACCAGGAACACATAGATAATCAACATAGACAGAAATTTTGCCTTCATGGAGCCATGCAGTATCAAAATTATTGAGAGTGCAAGTTCAACACCAAGCACATGTCTACACCCAAGGTAGAGAGTGACGTTGGCATGCATCAGTTCTGAGCTTTTTTGGCTTTTTACTAAAACATCATTTTGAACATAGTCTGTGAGTAGGATAAAAAATTCATTCCATGGGGCCGGCCCGGTGGCAAGGCGGTCAAGTTCGCACGTTCCGCTTCGGCAGCTCCGTATTCACCGGTTCAAATCCCGGGTGCAGCCGTGGCACTGCTTATCAAGCCATGCTGTGGTAGGCATCCCACATATAAAGTAGAGGAAGATGGGCATGGATGTTAGCTCAGGGCCAGTCTTCCTCAGCAAAAAGAGGAGGATTGGCAGCAGTTAGCTCAGGGCTAGTCTTCCTCAAAAAAAAAAAAAAAAAAGATTCCTTCCATCTCTTCACCAAATGTCAATTTAGGTAGGTTCTTCTATAGTAGCAAGACTCATCATGAAACCCCAGCAAGAATCTCACCTATTCACTGCCACATGGCACAAAAAACAAACCATTTATAGAGTGGATTACAAGTAGGCCATATACAAAACTGCTGTCTCTGCATGATTCCTAGTCTTTCAACAAAGTGCCAAGGATTTATGTGTTTAATACCCATTAGAATTTACGGGAACTAACAGTGCATGAACGGGAAAAAAAAAAACAAAAACCCTTTGCTGTGAAGTGAAATCTTGAAGAGCCCTAAGATAAAAGTGTGCATTTTCCATATACTTTGGATAAGGGGAGCAAATTAAGCAATGTGCTGACTTGGTTTAACAAAGGCTAGTTGAAAAGACTGCACAGTGCTGTGGAAAACACTCCCTGGGCTGAGAGTCTACAGACCAACTGCGTGTTAGGCCCTGACTGGAGCACTTATAAAGCTTTTGGCTAGAGATGGCCAGGGTATGTGAAAGTGTTTGATATAATACTAAACAGTAAATACATCTGGGTCTGCATACAGGACCTACCTGAACTAGTGAACACCTAATTGATAGAGAATTTTGAATTTTACATCATGGAGTTGTTGTTTTTAATTAACTGATCAGATCTACTATGAAAAAAAATACAAGAGACCCCTGGATCCCTTAGAAGAAAACTGCTAGTAAAGACCTGGAGCTTAAAAAGAACTGTTTTTGTCAAGAGATTTTGTACAAGTAGAACAAAATGACAGCAATCCTGGACCTGCACACCACAACCGCATGGTGACGGGAGGAGACACCACTCTAACTAAAACTGCCAGAAATTTCCACATTAAGAATTCTCACGGGGGGCCGGCCCCATGGCTGAGTGGTTAAGTTCATGCGCTCTGCTTTGGCGGCCCAGGGTTTCGCTGGTTCAGATCCTGGAGCGGACCTAGCCGTGCTCATCAGCTCATGCTGAGGCAGTGTCCCACACAGCACAACCAGAGGGACCCACAACTAGAATATACAGCTACGTACTTGGAGGCTTTAGGGAGAAGAAGAAGAAAAAAAAGAAGAAGATTGGCAACAGATGTTAACTTAGGTGCCAATGTTTAAAAAAAAGCCAAGAATTCTCACAGGAGGACAAATCATTTACCTGGAGGCCTAACATCAGTCTGTGGCCCTCCAGCTTACCTAGACAACTGCTTGCCCAAACAACTAGCAACTAGTTTTAAAAATGTTAGAATCGTAGCTCTATTCTACAGTTTTAATTGAGACTGAGTGATATGAAATCCACAGTCAAAAAATATTTCAAATAATGGAACTCTTGGCATAGCACCATTTCTACTTCCGCTCCTTCAGCCTGTTCACCTGCCCACCTTTATGCAGCATAGCGACATTCAAAGAGACGACAGGTAACAGCCAGGAGTATAGATAACAGAGTTTGTAGATGTAAGTCATGTGGTACTTTGAATCTCTATAAACAGGACACATTTTTCATAATGCATGCATACAACAGTATTCCTTATACTCCATGGAAATGATTAATGACCCATTAAGGATAGCCATACCAGAAAACAAGTGCTATAAATCACATACCAACTGCCAATAGGGGATGCCATGATTCTGGATCAGATAAAGGAGAACGGCAATCTTAACCAAGTTCTATGTGGTGAGACTGTGTACACTCAGCCCCAGTCATTACCACCTTCTGAAAGTGAGCAACTATACCGTCCTGTTTCAAGTTGTTGGAAACGTGGTTCAACGCTTTCCTTGTTTCAGAGATTGCAAACTCTAACAGCAGCTCTGGCCTTTGTTCAAACTAAGGGAACTTAAAGGGTGATTTAGCTGGTAGCTTTTTAATTGTATTCAATTAGTAAGATGAATCAGCACTATTTTATATGAGAAACTCTTCTGTTCCGCTCTAATTTATGCGTGGTAAAGAAAGGAAAGGAATATATTCTAAAAAGAAAAGATAATCCTGATCTTTACCTAAGAGTAATACTGTCCTCGTGAAGCCTTTTTTCCAAGTAGCTAAATGACCAGTTTCTGTTTCAACTCCTTTCCTTTCTCTCCTGTAGACAATTATGAATAATCCATAGGCAAAATTAGAGCAGAGTATTCATCATTTAAAATTTTTTCTATTTATATTACCAAACATTTTACTTCTTTATTGATAAATCAGGTTTAATTTTGTTTTCAGGCTACACTACCCTTTTGGCTGTTAAAAAATTAGTGATCTTGGGGCCACCCAGTGGTGTAATGGTTAATGCGAGCTCCGCTTCGGTGGCCTGGGGTCCACAGGTTCAGATCCCTGGTGCAGACATGGCACCATGCGTCAAGTCGTGCTGTGGTGGCATCCCATATAAAATAGAGGAAGATTGCCACAGATGTTAGCTCAGAGCCAATCTTCCTCACTAAAAAAAATAAATAAATAAAAATTAATGATCATAAGTCCAAAGCCAGATAAAAGCTGCAGATACCTTGTCACGTATTTGAGCACCAGGTTAGGAGCTCAAAATATAAAATATCTGCTCTTGGCTCATAATCTGCATGAGAGACATTATGTTATTAGAAAATGGTTTGAAATTACTGAATAGGAAGGCAAATAAGAATCATGTAAATGCTAACGTAATAAGGCTAAGAAGCAAACAAAATTCCCCCAAATCCAGGGGAAATCCTTGGCCAAAAAAACTATCTGCCCATAATACAAATAATTATCCCAACCTTATTAAATTAAGAAAAACAGAGTTCAGTCGGAGCCTGTGTCACTGTTTTTTCTTCTTTTTCTTTTATATCCTCCCCACAGTGCCTAGCTCAGCCCCTTTTATGTATAAGTTCATAATCGCCCATTCAACAAAAATGTGGGAAGTGTCTCTATGAGCCACGTTCTGTCTGGGCACCAGGGAGGAACAGAGCAAAACAAGACAGTGTCTGGGCACTCAGAGGGTTCATGTTCTGGTGGAGATGATGACGTGCTGAATGAATGAAACCATGTTGCCCCAGGACTTATTCTTAAATCCTCTTTGATGTAAAATTAGGCAGATAATAATCACACTTTTATTTTAACCAAATGTTAACCAAATTAAAGTAGTAACCATATTTATGAAGTATGGGAACTTTGTTTTATTCTTCGTTATTACACTATAAAGAGAAAATTATAAAGTTTAAAAACTTAGGAGAAATGAAAGTGGAAGGGCTAATCAGAAAATCAGAAGGCAGGACTGGACAGTCAATATGGGAAGCTGTGAAATTGCAGTCTTAGATGACACATTTTCTTTCAGCCATGTTTTAATTATGCTGTTTGTCAAAGAGCTAAACACCACAAAAGCTTAAATAACCATAATCGTTCATATTATCATATCACTAGTGCTTATAATAATGGCCTTAAGACACTGTAAGATTGAGGTAACCTCTAAATAACCAAAGAAAAAAATGCCTATCCCTCTTGAGTTGTTAAAATTATATTGCATTTTTATTCTGCGAAAATTTACAGTCCTTATAAGATATGTATGACTCGTCATTAACCTGAATATAAATGAAACTTCCCACTTCTTAATTATTTTACCAACATTTGCTTTGCCTCCACACCACCTCCGAACACAAATGCACACACACATGCACACCATACTCACTCTCACACCACAAACACATGGGTCACTTTTCTCTTTTTCATGGTTTAACTTCATCTAAAAAAAAAAAAGCAAAGGGGAAGGAGACAACTTAGAACATTTTAATAAACCAAGGACTTTTCATCAAAACTCTTAAGTTTTGTGGAGCATTAGTAGGGAAACTTGCATTTGCTCTTTTCATTCACAGGATCACACTGAAATAATGTTAACAGAAGAGGAGTTTTAAACACTTCCAGAAGAAGAAGGCATACTATATTTATTTAAGTAGCTATCACTTTGTACATAAAACTTCAAAAGAATCCATTAAAACCTTTATCACTAAGACAGTGCTGTCATAAACAGCAAAATAGTTTCTTAGCCTGACCTTATAAGCCTTTAAACTCCTGTCCCTCACTTGTTAATGCCTGCAGTCTGACTCGCTCTTCTGGAACTGCTCCCTCAAAGCTTGCTAATTGTTTCCTTATCACCAGATCCAAGGATATCTTCTCACCCCTTTTCCTTTTAAACCTCCAAGTTACACTGACATTCCCTGACATTCCTTGACATTCTCACCTCCCTCAGGATCTATGACACCGGTGCTCCACCTTCCTTTCAGTTTGTTCTACCTCTGGTCCTTCCATGTTCCTTCTTGTTTCTTAAATGCAAGCATTCTCTTAGTTTTTCAGTTTGCCCAGAGGGAGGAGAATGGGCATGCTTGCTTATTTATTTAACCTCACCCTTCTTCTCTGTCAACAATCTGTCCCCTGGCAATGGCACCCAATAGTTACCCTACCTCCACCATCACCTGTAGGTACTTCCTGACCTTGGTCTCCTCACTTCTAACTGCATGTAAGACATCACCATTGGAATGTTCCACCAGCATTTCACACTCAGTATGTCTAAACTTAACTCATTCTCTTCTTAGCAAACCAGCTACCTCTTTCTTGACTTTTGTTACTCCTGGTTAATGGTGGCGCCAACCTCCCAGTTAACCAAGCACCAAACCTTAGAGTCAATTCTTACTCCTCAATCTCTTTCGCTTCCCTTAACTAATCACTTGATAACAAAAATAGCTTCTACCTCCCCTTACAATCTGATCTATCCCTTTGTTTCTATTCATTCCACCCTGCTCCCACTTCTGTCAGGTCACACTTTCCCTACATTGATGCAGCTGCCTGACACTGGTCCTCTCTCTTGATTTTCATTTCTTGCAAGATCTAGCACAGTGATTCCTACAGTATAGGATCTCAACAAATGTTTGTTAAATGAATTAAATAAAGGAACAAGTCTTAAAGTTTTCAGAGAGAAGAAAATTCTCAACATAAAGGTCAGAGAAGGGAAATTGCTAAGTTTTTAAAAGCTTGGATCTTAAATTGAGAAGGAAGGTCTTAGAGATGCTAGCTTTAAAATTAAAAATGAATTACATTAACACTTTGGAACCTGTTTTGTGAGAGCAGAGAGAAAAATCTGACAAATGAACCTTTTAGCATTTTGGAAAGGAACATGCCAGATTCTTAATCTTTTCAAAACTCATTAAAATTCTGAAGGAATTTCACTGCTTGAGGTGTTCACAATTATGGTTATTCCGAACTCCCGAGGCACAATTTTAAAAGTCCTGTGGTAGTTTTTTAGGTCTAGTGTATTCTTTCACCATTGTGTTCCTCAAGCAGATAGAGTACAAAGCCCTAGAAACTTCCAGTTACTTAGATGTCACTGTGGAAAAGGTCACTTTTTTCCATAGACTAGAAAGTGAAACCCATTATCAAAATATAAACGCACAATCTCCCTTTTTCTTGGTCACTTATTCTAGGTTAGTGA
This sequence comes from Equus przewalskii, assembly GCF_037783145.1. Classification (NCBI taxonomy): domain Eukaryota; kingdom Metazoa; phylum Chordata; class Mammalia; order Perissodactyla; family Equidae; genus Equus; species Equus przewalskii. The sequence goes on along the minus strand of NC_091834.1, from coordinate 70,895,184 downwards.
ATTTTTAAAATAACCTATTAGAAAATATTTCTATGCAAAAGTTCCTGATGAGAGCCTTTCTTAACCTGATAGCTTCCAGAAAATGTATAGAAGCCTCTTTTTCATATACAGCTTTAGATTTGGCTAGAGTTGAGAATATCAAAGATACATGTTTTCAAAGTTTTAATGACAAGCTTTAAGCAACAGAGATAGCACTTTGAATGATTTAAAAATTTTTCCTTAGAACATGTTAACCTAGCCTATCATTCTCTGCATTTACCAAGAATTGTTTACTTCTTGACACATTTTCACATAAACAATGAGTGGAACAAAACACCGCATTTGCCCATCATGAGCTGTGCAACACTTGGCAAAAATCTGAAATGTCTGATTAATTTTGAAAAGAAGATAATTGCTGTTTTAAATAAAATTGTATACATTTATTACAAGAATCCAATTAAGCAAATTCAGTCTTCCTAAGCCACTGATCAATACAGTAAATGCAATATGACAAGAGCTTGAAAACTTTAAATCCTTCAGATCTTTAGAATCTTCAAATCCAGGGTATATAGTATTTTGTTGTTGTTTGCTTTGTCCCTTTATTAACCTGACAATCAGTTTTTCTAGGTTTGGCGATATAAGGAATCAAAAAGAAATTAGCTAAGATCAATAACGTTACTGCCTGAAAAATTTGAAGCCATAACTTCACATTTGAGAACTTGTAGATGATATGAAGCTTTTGTCAGCTATCAGATATATTTCTAAAAATTCCTGTTGATGGAAGAAGCAGACTTCAACATTTTCTCCAGTAGAGTTAATGAACTAAATGGAAAATATCTCATTAATTTCTTGAGCCCCCTTGTGAGGCAAGAAAATGACATTCTCATCTAACAGCTGGAAAAACTGAAGAGCTAGTGGATATAACTGCGCTCAGATGCAAAGGAAAATAACAGCTCTACAGCACCCTGAGATGTGGATATGAAAGAATATTGCATACACACGTCCCCTCTCTTATTTTTAAGGAATCAATACCAGCTTCCCAAGATCCAAGGGTTTAACTATCTTTAAGGACAGTTAAACCCTTGGATCTTGGCACTAAACTTTTTGGCAGAGTAAATTATTGCCTCATGGCCTGGCAGTGCAGTCACCCTTTTAATTTACTTTTAAATAGCTTTTCCATACAACCTAAAATCTTGCCAATCATGAATCTTCAACAAACTTAAGTCCCTTATTCTATAGATTTTTTAACTGTAAACATTCAGGAAATAATAACTCTTTGCAAAGTACATTGAGCCACTAATTGGGAAGTATAAAAGAACAAATTGAATTGATTTGTAGTTCCATAAAAAACGAGTCTGACATTACACTTACAAGTTGCAAACCAGCATATAGTTTTGAGCTCTTCCGAATTTATTTGTTTTGCAAAAAAGAGGAATGTTTCACTTGAATGGAAATGCCCTCGAGTTACTTCCAGTACCGCTGTAGGATTGATTTTTCTAGGTTAAGGGTATGCCAAAGTTAGGTACCTTTTTTAAACAAATCATTATCTACTTTTTAACGGGTTTAGGATATCCAAAAACAAATCAGGGAAATGTAACATCACTTCAGTATTACCAACATAGGGCTTTGTGTAATGACTGTGACATCATGACAGTGAAGTATTCATTTTTAAGCTTAAACAGAGAAGCTTTACCTCCGTATGTCCAATAGAAATACAATATGTAAATTAACCCATATTATCTGTATGCTGATTGGCTTGAGTTCCCCCTAATGTCACAATCTCACCACCCAGCAATGAGGTATTTTACTGCTGTCTGGAGATCAAATTATTACTGTAGAGAAGATCTTTATTTTTTCTGTTTCATTAACAGATTATTATAAAGCAATAAGCATGCAGGAAGAGAAGCAGACGTTTTACGTTGGGAATTAATGAAAGCACGTCTGCTCGTTTTTTGGAGGTGGAGAGCGGAGAGTTGTTTAAAATCTCATCCCACCCCCACAAACAAAACTCTTCGGAAATGGTAAAACAAGGAAATGCATGATTCCAGAGGCATCCCTAAGCACTCAGGTGTCAGGCTATGTGGTGTCTTGTGATATCTTCGGACCTTTTGGACGGGTGTAAGTTTTACAAATTCGTTATATTCCTACTGTTTTTCTTCCGTAATAACAAAGGGGGGCAGGAAGGAAACACACACACAACTGCTTTGACATTACCAATTTATTGGTCAGCGGCTTAAAAGAAGGAAAAAAAAGGCACTTGCTCGGTGGGGTGGCATGCAAAGAGTAGTCATTTAACATTTTTGTGAGCCTGATTCTATAGTCTATTCGTTAAGGTAGAATGGATGTAAAGCATTTTGCAGTTGTCCCCTGAACTTAGCTTCTCCCTACTTAACACATATTTCCGTGCATTCGAGAATAGAAGATGACTAACAAAGGACAAGGCTGCCCTAACCTGCTTTCCCTTCTTCCCCATTGGCAAAATTTTTGACTAAGCTTTTCTTTTATATTTAATTTCTTTTCTTTCTTTTTTCTTTTTCCTTATTATTATTATTTCCCAGCTAGCCTGCAAATCAAAGGTCAGCTGGGGAAATCATTAAAGAAGAAATCTAAAAGAAGCTTCCAATGCTTCGGACCACCCTAAAAGAGAAAGGAAGAAAATGTTCGGGGAAGGCGAGGGTTCCGGGAAGCTGAGGAAGGGGCGGGCGCCCTCGGCACCCGGGCTTCTCCGGGCGCGGCCCTAAGGGAAGAGGGTGGGCCTGAGGTCCTGATCCAGCCTTTCCAAGCCCCCACTTCAAATGCCGGGAGGGAAAAGTTCAGAAGGAGCCACAAGGGGACAAAAGCCTAATTTTGCCAGTTCAACAAGACAGGACATTCAATTAACCCAGCCAACTCTGGAAACGGGTCGAGGCGCCTGTTGGCTCCACAAAGCCTGAAGCAGCCCCTGCCGCCGCCCTCGCCACCGCCGCCGCCGCCGCCGCCGCCGCCGCCACGGCCCCTGCGTTACTGGGGGAGACGGTGCCGCTGCGACAGGGGAGGACGCGGCTGGAGCTCAAGGAGGCTCCAGCGCGCAGGCGCCGCCGAGCCCTGCCTGGATGCTCAGTCAAGGCACTAAGGCAAAAAAAAAAAAAAAAAAATCAGCAATTTATAGAAAGAAGAAGCTATAGTCTGTCGGGATATCCAACACCAACAGGTAGGAGGATATACTCTCCGTTAAGTTTGGGGGGAGGGGGGCGCACAGTGTCGATGAAACTGCAGGTTCACCGGGAAAGAACCCTCCCTGAGGTTTTTTGTTTTTTTGTTTTTTTTACAATAAACTGCATAATGGAAGTACATTCAGACAATGCATCTTCAATAGGGCTTATTGAGAGCTTCATTTCTGGAAAGCGTTGCAAAACTGAGGAATATCAGACTGCGAATCACCGGGAACAGTTCCCTTGCAGCACAGAAGCAATCTCTCTCCCCATCTTCGCGTATGTAATGCATGTCTCTCTCTCTCTCTCTCTCTCTCTCTCTCTCTCCCCCACTCCCCCTCCTCCACCCCCCATTATAAATCCAGGGGTGGCGGATTTCAGGTTTCGTAATGTTGCATGATGCGATCGGTATTTACCCGGGGATGTACCGGTGAGGAAATTAAAATCATCGAACGCAGTTTTGCCTGGGCTTCCATCAGCATATTCCGGGCAAGTGAGAAGTGGCCAAGGAAGCACGCTTCGTGGGAATAAGAGGAAGCTGATTTCCCTGGTGTGGCTCCCAGGCACCTAGGAGATGATGTGCATTTCGTTTTAAAATGAAGCCACTTGCAATTTGCAACAAAGATTGTCCGTGCAAATGGGGAAGACTTAATTGCCCAAGAAATAAAGGTTCATGTTGAATTCATTGGAATTCAGGCAGCCAGGGTTTACAAATGCAAGTGCATTATTCCTTTGGGTGTGTTTCCTTGGCCAATATTTACATTAATCATTTTTAATAATCATATGGACTTAAAAAAGAAAAGATTTGCCAAAAATGGGGGGTGGGGTGGGGAGGGAAAGACAAAAGATTAAATCACATCAAATCCTGGGAGAAGTCCTATTAATTTCAAGGTCTAATGTTGAAATTATGCTTTAAGATGAATCAACAAATACTCTTCTTACAATATGCAGCATGAATACTGGCACTTGAGTTAAAAGACATATATTTTGCAAGGGTTCTTTGGATCCACATCAGCAGAAGAGAAGCTGGCTGTAAAACACTGACAGATACTAACAGACCTCAAATAAATGTACATAGTCTTCTGTCTCTCTCCTATTAGCAATCTTGTAGATCCCATTGCAACACTAGTGATTAATTCCTGGATTGGCATATTTTACGATTGTGGAACATTTTATTCCTTCGGTCCAAACGTATGTTCTCCAAAATAAGGACATTTTTAAATTTGTCCAGCTCAGAAAATTTAAAAAGCCAATTCTCTCAAATCTCAAGCAAAAATACTAAAGCAAATAATGTTATTCGAAATTAAAACTTTATTTGCTTACCCAAAAACGAACAACTTTATGTTAGCACTGCCTGACATCATTACTTGTTAACTTAAGAACTGATAGCTCTTTTTTTTTTTTCAGATATTCCGATGGCAAATCAACTGGAAGAAAAGAGGAAGCATGACTGCAGATCGGATCAGTTCTCTTTGTGGATTACATTTCCAGTAAAATGTATGGATCTATCTTTTCCTTGTTCTTATATCTAGATCATGAGACTTGACTGAGGCTGTATCTTTATCCTCCATCCATCTATGGCGAACTATAGCCATGCAGCCGACAACATTTTGCAAAATCTTTCTCCTCTGACAGCCTTTCTGAAACTGACTTCCTTGGGTTTCATAATAGGAGTCAGCGTTGTGGGCAACCTTCTGATCTCCATTTTGCTAGTGAAAGATAAGACTTTGCATAGAGCACCTTACTACTTCCTGTTGGATCTTTGCTGTTCAGATATCCTCAGATCTGCAATTTGTTTCCCATTTGTATTCAACTCTGTCAAAAATGGCTCTACCTGGACTTATGGGACTCTGACTTGCAAAGTGATTGCCTTTCTGGGGGTTTTGTCCTGTTTCCACACTGCTTTCATGCTCTTCTGCATCAGTGTCACCAGATACTTAGCTATCGCCCATCACCGCTTCTATACAAAGAGGCTGACCTTTTGGACGTGTCTGGCTGTGATCTGCATGGTGTGGACTCTGTCTGTGGCCATGGCCTTCCCCCCAGTTTTAGATGTGGGCACTTACTCCTTCATTAGGGAGGAAGATCAATGCACCTTCCAACACCGCTCCTTCAGGGCTAATGATTCCCTAGGATTTATGCTGCTCCTTGCTCTCATCCTCCTAGCCACACAGCTTGTCTACCTCAAGCTGATATTTTTTGTCCACGACCGAAGGAAAATGAAGCCAGTCCAGTTTGTAGCAGCAGTCAGCCAGAACTGGACTTTTCATGGCCCCGGAGCCAGTGGCCAGGCAGCTGCCAATTGGCTAGCAGGATTTGGAAGGGGTCCCACACCACCCACTTTGCTGGGCATCAGGCAAAATGCAAACACCACGGGCAGAAGAAGGCTATTGGTCTTAGATGAGTTCAAAATGGAGAAAAGAATCAGCAGAATGTTCTATATCATGACTTTCCTCTTCCTAACCTTGTGGGGCCCCTATCTGGTGGCCTGTTATTGGAGAGTTTTTGCAAGAGGGCCTGTAGTACCAGGGGGATTTCTAACAGCTGCTGTCTGGATGAGTTTTGCCCAAGCAGGAATCAATCCTTTTGTCTGCATTTTCTCCAACAGGGAGCTGAGGCGCTGTTTCAGCACAACCCTTCTTTACTGCAGAAAATCCAGGTTACCAAGGGAACCTTACTGTGTTATATGAAGGAGCATCTGTAAATCTTTAGCCTTGTGAAACACTAACCTTCTCTGCTAAGCGATTGTGGCCTGTAGCCATATCTTGAGAAGAAAATCAAGAATGGGATCAGAGGTTATAAGGATTTGGGCAACATTCTGCAGTCTTTGCAATAGTTCACCTATAATCCTATTTTAAATCTCAGAGTGATCCTGCTGATGGCCGGCGAAGGTTTGTAATTAAGAAAGGACTGAACCACTGCCCTAAGTTTCTTTATGTGGTTGAAAACTAGATAATGAAAGTAGCAGGTGCTAAGTATCAGTGCTAAATGCTGTGTATATCACTACTTACGACAAAACATCAAAAAACAATTAGCATTGGACATCTTAATAAATTAAGTTGACATGAGGTAAATGTGTTGATAAAAACTAATTTTAGAAGTTTGAAGACTTTAAAACATTTCATACAATTATTGTTTTGCAAAGACTGAAATATTTGGGAACTTAAAGTACTGTAATCCACTAAAGACGTGCCATGAATTATTGGATTATCACACTTTTAAAAAATCGCCTTGTAAGTGTTTGGGAGCATTCCAAAGCAGTATATTGGTTCCAATTAGAGTTTACTTTTCTTTTTTTATTAATACATTACTATTTCTAAATACCACTTTCCTTACCTACTAGTGAAATTGCTAGCATTGAGCTGTATTATGTGATTTTTGTTGATTTGGTATAAAGTTTTTCCGATTCATTTATATTTTATGAATGCTAGATATTGGTCTGGGAGGCAACATTAATGGTACAACTGGTCACAATCGAGCAGTTCTAATAATGCAGAATAAACACATGTTGCCTTAAGGGTTATCTAGTATCTTTCATCTTATTTAGAATTGGAGAATGTAGTCAAGGGAAATGGAATCGGTAACTGGTCATGGGCATACATCTGGAAGTGCATGGACGATCATTTAAAACTTTTTCCTTTTTCCTCACATGGTTTGAAAATTAAGGTGCACATCACTGGGATGAGCTTTTCTTCTGAGGTGTGCTACCCATTCTAGTGGGTTCTAAGAAGCAGGCAGTTGATGTATGTTTATATTTTAAATCAGCTGTCAAGGGGAGACCACAGCCTTAGTATGACATCCTGCACAATTTGTGAAGCATTTATTCTACCGAAGGCACAGTCTTTGTTTATACTTTCTGCACATTTAGTGTATTGGTCGTTTAAATTATTTCAGTTTTAACTTGTGAAAGCTTATAATATTATTTCTGGTATTTTAGAAATACATTAGAGTCTGTGAGTCTCATTCTTTAAGATACAGATGTGTGAATTTCAATATAAAGTTGCATTTGCCAAAATTTACCCGTGTAGCCTGTTACTTTTTTTTGGAATAAATTTTACATTTTTGGCACTTAACAATTTTTTTTGACCTGGGAGGCAAGCACAAACTAGGAAAACTAGCTTTATTATGGTTTTGTTTTTTGATTTTTGTAGCTTCTATATTCTGGAACTGGAAATGCATGAATGGTAGGGAGCATAAAGCTGATAAACTGACAAATAATAATATCCACAAGAGCATTATTTGGTAGCTTATAATAATTATCCCTCTATTTATTCTTACAAGCCAGTAATATTTAGAGAAGTATACCTGTTTAGTTGGTTGTTTCAGAATTTTGTTATAAATAGCACATTTAAATTTGGGGCACAGTAGAAACTTGGGGTTCTAAATATATAACTTGCAAGAAGAACAGTTTACAATAACATGACAAAGCCAGAAAGTTGTTATTGTTTTTGCTTGTTTTCCATTGTTTTTGTTTGTTTGGGTTTTACTTATTTTATTTTTGTACTTGAAAAGTAAGATTAGGAATCTAATGGAACAGAATTCTTTATTACTACAGTACTTCTGTAAAGAGAATATAAATATAAATAAGGAAAAATAAATCACTGAAATGTCTCAATGATATATGCAACTATTCCATTTTGCTCTTATAAGGACAACTCAAGCCGTGACTTAGTGAGCACTGTTTGACCTCATTTTTACTTTATACCAAAGTTGATTGGATCTGAGACAAAGTTTAATGTACAACAGTGAGTTGAATCTAGCAATAAAGGCCCTTTGTTGGCACTAAAATAATTATCCGAAATACAATAAAGGAAATGTTATTGAAAGATACTCTGATAACATTATGTTTCCAACTCAAAAAAATTTACAGTAGAGACATAATTATGATGATTATATTTATAGAGAATTTTGCTTAGAGGTTCAAATATCACCAGCAATCAGTAGGAAATTCAGCAACAATCTTGAGGCCAGAGAGGCCAGATTTTATCAACACTAGCCTCCATTACATAGAGAAGAACACCAGGGCATGAATTAAGAGTAGGGGATTGAGGGGTCAAGAGCAGCAGCCAAGTGAGATTGCCTGACTCCACCTAGCTACTTGGAATAACAGATTCCAACAGCCTGGGGAAGTGATCAGCTCCAATGGTCAGTGAATAATACTGAACTGTAGTGACTTTCGTGTAAGCCTACTCTTGACTAACTCGGCATTTCAGGTCAAGGGGCAAGCAGTGAGTGAGATACATCCCCAGTTAATCAACGCCATTTGTAAGTCAATGAGTAATGGTAGCAATCATATAAAATAAAAGTCTGCTTCAGTGTCTTAATGACCAAATCGCATTCTCTCTTTTGGCACCCATTCCAATATTCAATATTTAAAAACAGTTGGTAACTAATTTAAGTTGAAAATGTTACTAATCTTCAACCCATAAAAATACATTCGCACTGGGGAGTTCAACTTCCCTGTAAGAAAGACCCATTATCAATAATAATGTGTCCCTCTTGGACTAATTACATCTGAGCTGAGCAGTCTTTAAATCGTTTTCCTTAATAGTGGTGATGTGTTTGCATAGATGTGTCTGTACTGTCTCATCTGGTTCCTTTGGTGCATAGTATATTCATTTGTGAGATGCCTGACTGGAGTCAGGCTTTCAGTCTGTGACTGTGGAATGCTATGCAGATATTAACAGAGGCAGAAAGAGGTGAGTAACTTGCCCAGTTTCCCACAGACGCCTCATTTAAATGAACCATAGTGATAAGATTAAAAATTATTTGTAGGACAATCTATTGACTGAGTTGTCTTTTTCGAATGTTGTTAGCTGGCTGGATTTTAACACCAGTATTTTTCATAGAGGTTAACTGATTTGTATTGATAACACATGGATATGGCCACATAGCCATTTGCCTCTGCTTCCATGAACGCTACCTGAATTGCTTATTCATTTATTCACTCACTCAACGAATGTCTGTTGGGCACTGGGCTTGGTGCTGGGAGCACAGTGGAAAACAAGCAGAACAGTCATACAGATTTCTTAGTCTAGTGGGAAAGATAATTAAATACATAGTAGCAATGAGTTATGAGTGTTATGATAGTAAACATTTCTAAGATGGACGTGGTATTAATGGCCATAAATGGGACTGTTCTCCATTTTCCCTTCAGTGCCTTATCTGCTACCTTTTCCCAGTAATCCTTGGGATCTTTTATATGGCATACTCCCTCAATTCAGAGGGAACCCCCATTCTGCTCATACTTCATTTAGATGAATCATCATGTTGTGTTTTGGAACACTGAGTTCCCATGTTGTTAACGCTATATACAAAATAACAGGTCAGTTTTGCTGAGTGTCCTGAATGTCCATTTCCACATAAGAGAGATTTCAGTTCCTTCAAGAGGCATGGAGGTGTCTTTTCTTCCATACTCATAACTTCCTGCAAGTTAGTGTGAGGATGCTTGGGTAAGGAAGGCACTAAGATGCAGACTCCCAGGGAGCCTCCCATGGTGCTCAAGCAAAGATGGGAGCAAACTGTGAAACGGTACATATCTTTTATTATTAAAGCATGCCACTCCTTCCATTTTTTTATTGTCCCTTATTGAAGATACAACAAAACTCCCTAACCCCCTATCAGTTGAAAAGTTTGGCCTTCAAAATTTACTTCTATTGCAAATACAGTGAAATGTATTTATAATTATAGAGAGACAAACTTCTTTTCAGTTAAACTGTGTGGAACTGAGTGGTGTTGCAATCGAGATTACTGTAGTACACTTGCAAACAAAACCAAAACTCTTCACTGTGTATTCACCATTATATGAATTTGCTTTGTTTCATTCTTTATTTTATTCCACGTGTGGCATAGACTGTATTGTTATTAAAACAAAAAAAAAATCCCAGCTTATATTAATTCCGTATGAAAAGAAAAGAAGGAAGATAAGATGATAAATCGTAATGTTTCAAATACTGGCTAAACACATTAAGGTAGACGGTTACGAGAATTGTGGGCTATTTATGATTCCAAAAACTTGTGAGTTTGTTTTCTATGCAAAAATACATCGCTTTCATGTTTGTTAATATTCTCTTATAAATGTTTTGAATGGAAACTGCAGGGTCTACTAAGATAATTGTTTATTGCTGACACTTTTTATTGTTGTTCTCAACTCTGGGCTTGCTAGTGTTCTGTGACTTTACCAATTCCCTCAGAAACTTTTTTGACACCATTTAAAAATGATAGAATTGCTCAATTTTGAGGCACAAGTTCATAATTAGTCTATGGAGTGTTGAAACAAAGATGTCATTTGTAAATGACTAGCTTATTTTTTGCCATCAGTCAAAACAGTCAAATAAGTTAAAGCGATATTGAGAACTGGAGCAACAAAGCAAAGATTTTTTTGGCTAACTCTTTTTGCGTTGTACTCCAATGTAACAGGCTCTAAAAAATATATTAAAACCAAGAGGTTTTAACTTTATAAAAGGATTATATAAATAAGACCTGGTTTTTAAAATGCAGAAGTAGCTTCTTTATCATCTCCTTCTGCCAAAGGGATGATGTCCATTAGCTGCTCAAACCCTTTGGATTAAAAGGCTTTTAAAGCCAGTTTTCCTCCCACTAGACCAGGGAGTTAATACGAGGGCTGGAGCCCTGAAAGGCCCCTGGAGAAAGGCAAAGAGATGTTCCCCTCTGAGTGATTGGAGGAAGAGGACTCAAAGGAGCCACAGGTGGTTTGAGGTTTAGAATTGCACACACTTGGCCGTTGCAGCCAGACCCCAGCTCCTTCTGGTGCCGTGAGACAACATCATCCTCCGGAAGACATAGGTTTTCAAGCTCAGCTTGGAGGCAGAAAACAGTTCCTTTTTTATCTCTGTGTGTTTGGAAAATAACAGATTCTTGACACAAATTTTTAAATTGACACTGTAATGCATATCTTGGTTTATGAGGCTTTGAATAGACAATAAAATAACATTTAACTTGTATGGATATTCAAGGTCGTGGGGTCAAGAAGTAAGTCACTTATTATATCATGGGAAAAAGTTATTACAATATTAAAAACTTTAAAGCTGGATTGATAATCAAGCTTAAACTAGGTAAAATTAATTTGGGGTTTTTTTTTCATAGCTTTAAGAAAGCAAAAATCTGACTAGATGAAAGAGGAATTTGTTCTTTTCTCCTCCATCAAAAAAATGTTGAATTGAGAGTTCATATTCTCCAGTGAAAAAGGAAATTTTTGATCATTTCTAGTAAGCATTTTTGCTTAAACATAATTCAATTCAACAATCATTTATTGTATGCCTACTGTATGTATGATCTTGGGCAAGTTACTTAACCTTTTTATGCCTCTTCAATAAAAAGGGGATACTAGGACGTACGTCCTGGGGTTATTGAGAGGATTCAATGAGTGCATCCTTGTGAAGCCCTTAGAAGAGAGTCTGGCATCTTAACTAAATTTTCCTTTTTACTGGTTCCCTCATAGTTCACCATCTATAGCAGCAGAGACACAAACAAATTATGAGACAATGTGATAAGTGCTGTAGGGGAGGTATGTGAGAGAAGTGTTAAAGAAACACAGATAGGCAATTAACTCTGTGAAGATGGGAGAAGGAAGGTGAGAGAGAAAAAGTGACAACTGAACTCAGTCTCGAAGGATCACTTTAATTTTATCTTCTTGACAAAGTTAGGAAAGCCGTTTCGGACAGAGGAAATAAAGAAATGAGCAAACGGCAAAGAGATCTGAAAGCTCATGATGTGTTCAACCCAGAGATCTACTAATCAGAGAAGTTTAATGCGATGTGGCTGGCACTGAGGTCCCTGTAAGGGGAGGGTCAGCATGGCATAGAGGTTAAAAGGCACAACACTTGGAAGTTGAAGTCCTTCTGTTCCTTGCTGGCCTGATGATCTTGAATAAGTTAGTTAAACTCTTTGAATCTGAATTTGCTTATCTGTAAATGAGGGAATAGGTAGTAGCAAGCACTACTTTCAACGCTTGGCTTTGAAGATTAAGTGAGATAATAAGAACAACCGTTATTAAGTACTTACTTCCTGCCAAAGACTGTTCTAAATATTCTTCATATTTAACTCTGATTACCACAATAAGTAGATGGCATTGCTATCCATTCTTTGCAAATGAAGAAACTGAAGCACAGAGAAGTTAAGTAACTTGCACAAGTTAGTAATAGGCAAAACATGGATGTAAAGCGCTCACTGCAGTACCCAGCCCAGAGTGAACTTTTAATAAATGTTGCCTGTTGTTGTTGCTGCTGCTGTTGTTGTTGATTTAAAAAAAAAATAATCGAAGAAGGTTAGAGACTCATGGGAGCTGAAATGACTGAGCAGAAACAGAGCTCCAGCCTTCAGAATTCAGCTCCCTCTTGCTGATCTCCTCTTTTCCCATGGAGAATCTCAGGGAAGCCAAGAATCATAGTCATGGCCTAATACCCCTCCCCACTTTCACGTAGGATCCTCTTACCACAGAAGCAGGAGAATCCATCTGATCTTTCAAATGACGTTTTAGAGGGACATTGCTCAGATTAGATCCCTCAAATGTTACAAGTAGGCTACACCACTCATACTCCGTGGAGAGTTTTACCTTGATCTGGCTCATAGTCTTCAGTCCTAAATCAGTTTTGTGACATTGTATGTAAAGTGGAGATTTTAAATGGATGATTGTCATAGGCTGGGTAAAATTCTTTCATGGAGTGTGTTGTCAAATCTGCTTTTCAAGTCCACCGTTCAAGATCATCATTCCCAGCCAAGTCCCAGCTACTTACACTTATTTCCCTGCTCTGAAATCTCTCCAGAGCCTTCTGTAACTAGCCTTCATAACTATACATAGGAAAGGGATGATTAATGGAGACTATCACGGCAGAATTACATCATGAGTCCTGTTTGCTTGGTATTCATGCAACCGCATGGTCCTCACACTTTTCTAACTATTGACTCATTCACAGTCTCTTGTTCACACACCTGGCCATCCTTCACTGCATTTTTTAAAGCTGTTGTTTTGCCCGTTTGAATCCCCCTTCATTCATTCCAATTCAGCTTCGTTCTTTTTATTTGACCTCTTACTTTACCAGTAATTATACCAAGGTGATTCCATCTTCTAAAGTGACAGTCACTGCCACCTCCCCCCTCCTACACTCCAGTTTGGGGATATTTGTGGTCTCAGTAAGCATAGTTTCTATTTAATTATCCTGTGGTACACTGAGCTGCTGACCAGCTACAGGCCATGGTCAATTCGCTTGACCTCTTAGTTCCCTCAACTGAGTAATAAAGGGGTTGATCTAAAATTCCTCCAGCTTGGAAAAATCTATGGTTTGCCCATCTGGGTCAGCAATGTCCCCAGGACAATAATGACGTGGTTATTTCTGACATACATAGCTTCCCACAGCTGACATTGATCCACTGAGAGCCACTTGCTGTGTACAATATTTCAACTAAGTAGGTTCCTGCCTAAGCAGTTGTAGGCCCAAGCTGATCCCAGCTTGTTGATATCAATGCTAAAGAATATCTTCGCATGTTAAAATGTTCTTTCACTGGGCTCCTGCTTTATTCATATGCTAACTTCATAATAGCACTTTTAATTTTAATCAGACAGACTTGATGTTCTGCTTCCATTTCAAATGACCAAATTATGGATATTTGTGCCCTGTTATTCCTTTTTATGTTTTATTCTCAATTATAAATAATTCATGGATTTATTTTAGAGAGTGTCAAATTTGTTTCAAGTTCCTGTTTCAGATACATGAAACATAAAATTTAGGAAGGTATTTTAGTACCTTCACAGTTTGCAATTACAGAATGATCTATCTTTGAACAGATACTTAATAAGCACCTACTGTGTACAAGGAGTTGTACTGTGTGCTTAATAAATCTTTCAGTTGAATCTGGTCTTGGCTGAGGTTTTAGTCTTAAAGACTTGTAAAACGAACACAAATCTAGTTTTCTTTTTATAGTTGTTTTTGCTATGCCTTACATGCATGAAGACATTGGCTTTTAAATTCAACCAGATAGAAAAGCGATTTCCTCTATTTTTAATCACACCCAGGGCTTAGATTTAAATGGCTATAATTAATGGTGCATTTTTTAATTTATAATTTCTGATTTACAACAAAAACTATTTAGTTATCATAAAACACCCTTTTTTATATATTTTGAGTCCAGTGGCTTGTTGACTTTTAAGAGAATGAACTAGAAAAGATATTATTCTTATCATGGTAGTAACTTTTTAGCTACTAATAAAGAATTTGGTAGGTAGCATGAAAAAATAGTCATGCATCCTAGAATTTATAATTCAATGAAACAAATGTTCCCATTTTTACATGGTTCTGATACACCCACTGTGCATTGGGAATTCTGCACAATTATTGCATCAATGCTTTTAGATATAATGCCACTCAGCTCCCTGATGCAGAAAGAACCTGTGTTCCTCTCTGTGGTGCTATTATTTGTTATGCCTGGAAGGTCTTGAGCATTTTCTGCAGTTCCACAGCTCTAGTGCTTTGTATTTCCATCATGGGCATGAAAAACTGTCATTTTCAGGAAGAAAAGATAAAGAGAAAGACTTTTTCTACTGTTTTGAGTTTTGCTGAAGAATATTTGCTCTCTGTTATAATATAAAAACCAGCTTAAATTGTATGTACATGATAAAACAGATTCTCATAAATATTCAACCAAGAACTATTCTATTTTCAACTAGCTAGAACTATACTTATATTGATAGTCATGATCAGTTTTAGAGTGTTCATTATAATGAACAGAGGGGAAATATAAAGGAAATTGTAGATCCGACTTCCTCCTTAGATGTTCCTCTATGGCAGGAGACAGAAAAATATAGTTAAATACATTTTTCCATTAGTAGCGGAAACCAAGATATAGCAGGACACATGTCCAATCACCAAAGAGAAGCCACATAAGAAATTAAAACAGTAGGGTTGTTTCAGTGATAGAAACAAGTGACACGAGGAAAAAACATCTTCATTAATAGGAGAGTTTGAAAAGCTTGAAAGTACATAATAGGAAGAAAGCATGGGACTAATATTTTGAGTGGTTTAGAATTTGACCTCACTGTTTAAGAACCTTCAATGTCTCTCTTGTATATATAGGATCAAATTGAAAGCCCATTATTAAGACCTTTTATGATATAACACTGTTCTCATCTATCCATTTTCTTCTCTCATTCTTTGCTATTTTCCATTCCTTATCAATACCACATAAATACACACAGACACCTCCTGCAACATACAGGCACAGACTTCTCCTTTTCCCGCAGTCTATCCAACTCAATCCATAGGCCCACTCAAGTTTCATCTTTGATCACCTTAACCGGTATTAATTTCTCACTTCTCTGCATACCTAGATTATATGTAATTTGTCTCTGGTTTTACATGATACGATGGCATTCTCTAATTGCTTCAGATTTCTCTAATAAGATTGTAAGCTCCTGCACCGTGTCATCTGCCTATTTTCTACCCCGACAAAGCACCCTACTAGGCGATAAATAAATGCTTAAAAAGTAGAAATATTATTTACATAGAAGGATAGAAAAACAAAAATATTAATTTTAGAAGTTTTTTTTTAATTAGGAATCTCTTTGCCCTTGTCCCAGTTGAGATGTTAACTCAAGTATTATTTCCAAAACAGGCAAAGAGAGAGAGAATCTGTAATCAAAATCTAAATAATCCTGCCCTCCCTTTTGTAAATGAATATACCAGTAATCTTTTAAGGGCAAATAAACTTTAACGTTTTCTTTAGTGGTGATGAATTTTGAACAATTCACACTTTCTCACTTGGCGTCCTTGTGATCAGTTTCAGAAAAATGGCCTAGATAATCAGAAAGACTATGTGACGTTTTGTTTATAAAAGCTCTGCAATTTTAGTATAAACATGCTAAGCAGTATTGAAGCTGTGTGTTCAAATTTTTAAAGACGTTTTTATTTTGGAGCATTCTTTAGTTGGACAGTATTCACAGGTGGGCACACTGTGTAAACCATGGATCTCTCTTAATTTATGCTTCAGTAAGGACTTAAATCAGACTCTAATAGATCACTCATCGCAACTTCAAAAACATCATCCTTTAGAAATCAGTTAAACTGTAGAGGGATTTTTTTTAAAAGGCACACTAATGTATTTTACATCACTAAGAACAAGATCAAGAGCAAGAGTTAGGTTTATCTAGTATAAATAAATAGTGTTTTAACATCGATAAATTTCCCCAATACTTAAAATAAATTTGTAAAATCTATTCTAGAATAACCCAGTTTTTATCAGATAATTCAAATGCAGTGATTGAGAAATCCGTCTGAAATGCCTTTAAGAATATGACCCTATGATTTTATATTCCATTTTTTATGTGCTGACAATATTAACCTTCTAATAGCAACTCAATTTCTAATGTGTATTCAAATATACTTTAGAAGAATTTTGTTTCATTTCAAATATGTTATAGGCTATGCTTTTGAGTTTGGTGTAGGAGGGCACTTACTATTTTATTAAGCTATTGTTATCATGATCATAATTATTTTAAATCAAAATAAATGGGAACAATTTGGGTGTTAGTTAGACATAGGAGTAAGAGAGCCTTGAAATCTTATTAGTTTGTCAGAGAAATGAACACAATGGGTATTTATCAGTGGTAAATAAAATGAGGTGGCTGGATTTCTTGATTTTACAATAATTTAAAAGAAAAATTGGGCTTATGTCTACATAAGCCCATTTCTACGGCTCATACTTTTTTTTTAAACTGAAACCTTTAGTTCAATTGAGAGTTAAATAACTATAAGAGTCAAGGACAAATAATTATAACCCTTTATTTTATTAACCCAGAAAAACTAAAAGTAATGTCTTTCTCTATTCGGCTAACTGAACTTGGTTTGCAGATTATTTCTTAAGGAGATATCATCGAGAAGACTGTTTAATGATTATAAATCAGTTTTCAAGAGAATTCATTCATTTGTTCATTCAACAAATATTTATGCACCACCTACCATGTTCCACTATGTTCAGTGCAATGATAAATAATGAATAAAACACAGACACAACATCTGCCTCATAAAAACTGTTCTTATAAATATGTCATAGCTATTATACATATTTTGTTAATCTGGACAGCTGATTATCTCAACTCCAAAAAGAATTTTACCACTTAAAAAGTGTTGCCATAACTAATGTTCACACCCTCACTTTTAACTCAGTCATTAAAGAAAACAAAGTCATGCCTAGATTCATACCTGAAACAGCTTATTTCCCAAATCAGGAAAGCAAATGCTCCATCTACCAAAAAGGATTGAAATCTAGGCACCTTAACTTCAAAAGATCAGTTATGTCCTAAAACTACATTTCACAGATAACAGGCACTGCTAGGGGAATGAGACCCTTTGCTTCTAAGCTTATAGTGGTTCCCAGCAGGTGGGAATATGGTTTTGTGCAGTGAATCAGTGAAGTCATTTTGCTAGCCAGCTCCCCAGCCTTCCTGGTAAAATTCAAGGTTCAGCAACATAGCAAGAGTATTCTCTATCAGGGCTGTGTGATTTGGTATATTCTATACTTAGTAGAAAGGAAATGAATTATCATTGAATCAAATGAATTCAATTAGCATTGGTTTTTAATTTGCAAGGAAAGGTGCTCAAAAATGAAGGGCAGCATGGATTTCTTTTTATAGCTTAGAAATATCTACCCCAAAGCCACCTTTTCCATAAATGCGAGCAGTGCTGGACAAGCCTAGGAGAGGAACACACCTGTGGCTGGAATGGATTCTCTGAGAATAGTATTATGATACAACACTATTGACCTGGGAGGACTCAGTGTGACCCACTGGGAACTTCAGTCCTGTTCAATAGTCAAGTGAGTCTTAATTTTTGAAAATTTAACAAGCCAACACTGCAGTGGGAGAAATTGGGCTTTTTGGAAAGCAGAAGAAATTAACAAACACCTGTTATTTCTCTAGAGCTAGCTATACCTTCTCCACTCCACAATTCACCTGTCATCCTTTCATAAAAGAGCTAAAGGCTAATACCAGCCTGACACCATCACGTCAATGCCAAACACATCAGTGATAAAAGGAAATGCTTTTTGGGTCAAGAGATTCAAATGATTGTTTTGAGTGACCATGACCAATACAAGCGTTTCTATACTGATTTTGTTTTGTAAAAGAATGCATGCTTTTATTTTGCACAAATTTGTATTGCTTTCACTTTTAATTTCTATATTGTTTCAAAACTTTTAGGGAGCATGATACAATTACACTTTATTCGCTTTAAAAGAAGGCAAATGCAAAATGCAATTTCCTATTTCTCTTTCTTCGTCATCATTCCACAGACTAGTCATTGTTAGGTGCTTCTTCTTTGTAAAGGATATACCACAAAATAAAGATTTTCAAGGTTATTGTGCTAAAAGGAATTTGAGTAAATCCGTATGTGAATGAATGCCCACAGAAAGGCAAAGCAGGGGCTGCAAAACCAAGACTGCTCACCCCACATTGCCCTCAGGAGCCCAGTGACTCAGTCTCACCAATCAAAGTAGGAGAAGAGAAAACACACAACAAAGGCTGTGATTCCTGCTGATGAAATAAATGGTACCGTGGGATGAATAATACAAACAGCTGTTTTAAGTCTATGGAAATAAAAAGGCATTTCTAAGCATAAATGCCACATCAGGGATAAGTTAATAGGAAAATGGAGTCTGAAAGGCTCTGAAGAGGACAGATCTAATTGTGTCTAAGCTTATGAGTCTGATGAATATTCCTAGGCAATAATATCACAACAGATTGAATTCTTATTATAGCATATCACATTGTTCCAGTGAAATAAAAGGAATTACAAAGTCATTGGATAGAGTGAAATTTCAGGAAGGCAGGAAGTGTTTCGTTGATCATCCTGAAAGCTTTCTCTGAAAGTATTTGTGTATTCCAGTTTCCATTTGTTATCAAGTGACAGCAAGTCACTGGTTTATTAGTATAGAATAAAAAATTTCTACAGGAAAAAACGTTAGTTAACCTACTCATAGGTATCATGTTGCCAAAAATGTATGTGTATTATTTATATTTTTTACTTTTAAATTGATCAAACTGGCATGTTTTAGAAATAACCAGAATTCCTAAGTATCATAATATGACAAATTTGCAGTTCTATCTAAGAGTCAGAAGACCCAAATTCTTATTCTGATGCTGCCACTAAGCTACTGAGTGCCCCGCTGATTGTCATCCGAACTGTCTGGACCTCAGTTTCATCATTCTCAAAAGAACCTCAGAGACAAACCCTTTCTGTTCTGATACTCAGTCTCTTTCTTCTACTGTTTCAACTATGCTATGCTTTTTTATTCTACTAAGACTATCATGATGAAATTTTAATTCATACATCCTGCATATTTCTTTCAAGTGTATTAAAGAAAAATGGATCCATATAATAACAATAAACCCTACTTTCATAAATAGTACCCAAACCGTCTAAAAGAAATTACAGAGATTTTAAATGTGTGTAAAGGATCTACCTTACACACATAAAGTCCTCGGTATGTGAAAAGGAATATATACATATATATCCTAAAAGATATACAAGCTATAAAATGACTGAGAAAAAAATATTTTTGATGTTAGGAAGAAAGATAATTATGCCATTTTGATACTTTTAAGGACATAAGTAGAGAACGACTGAAATAACAAATTAGATGGGTGGGACATGTGACACATCTTGATTCAGATCCCACGGGGACTTGGGAAGTGGAAGCCAGTCATTATTTTATTTATGATTATAGGAACCAAATAGTGGCAGAAACTAACAGTATACAATAAAAGCTCAAGACAACCTAGATAACAGAAATAATTGCAGCTTTATAAGGGACTTGTCGCTTAAAATCAATCAAAAAGGTATGCTATTGATGCAATCATAGAGAGCAGAACTATTGCAGGTAAGGGGTCGCTTGTAATATGGACAATTGCTGGTTAACATTAACCTTACACAGAGTTGATGACCATTTACAGGGTATAATTTGAGGGAACACAAAATTCTTTCCCCCAAAATCTTTTCCACTTTCCTGACCTGAAATTCCTGCCTTGCAAGAGGAGTAGTCTCCAGAAGGACATTGGTAAATTGTACGTGTGTAATATTGGAGATTTCAGGAGGTCCATATCCTGCCGCATCCTCTCCCGAACTTCCAAGAGACCTTGTTCTATCAATCACCACCACTCCACTCCTGGAGCTTGATTTCTCTCTTTCTGCTAGTTCCTTGTATTCAGCATTCAGATATATTCATAACTCTCCTGCCTCAAATTAAGCAGGAAAAACACCCTCTGGATTCGCTATCTCCCCCATTATCAGACCTTCTCACCTCTTCACAACCAAACATCATCTTCTGTTCACTTCTCTGTCTATGGCACCCAGGTTTCCTCCACCATTTCTGTTCCCAGTGTCACCAATAATATCCTGGCTGCTAATTCAGTGACACTTCTTGGTGCTTAGGTTGCTGGATTTCTCAGCACCATTTGGCACAGTTTACCACTCTGCCCTTCCTGTTACATTCTCTTTCCTTGGCTTTCACGATATCGTGAGCATCTGGTTTTCCTCCTACTTCCCTGGCCAGGCCTTTTCAGTCGCCTTTGCAGATTTCACTTCTTCCTTAAATGTTGTTGCTGATCCTTAAGGTGTTATCCTAAGCCATTCATGCCTCTCAACGCTCTCTCCTTGAGAAGTCTCATATCATATAAGCAGCACTGATAGTCAACTGTATTAGGGCCACTATTAACTATTTCAGTACTTTTGTGCAGACTAGAAAAATATACTCCCTCCTTGCTTACATCTGCTAGATAGCAGTTACAATAAATATGCAAATTGACTACATCTATTATATTAATGGTGTCACCTTAGGTATGGCACCTTTGTGACATGCATAACTCATATAAATGTATGGGTATGAGTCCAAAATATACAACTCTAGCTTCAGATATAACAATAACTAACACTTACTTAGGTCTGAACTATGTGCCACGTACTGTTCTAAGCACTTAACATATATTAGCTCATTTATCCTCACAACAACATTATTAGGTTGATACTATTATCCCCATTGCACAGATGAGGAAACTGAGGTACAGGAAAGTTAAGTAATTTGTCCAAGATAATGGAGCTTATAAGTGCTGGATTCAGTATTTGAACCCAGGCAATGTGCATGCAGAGCCCAGATGTCTGACCATTTTACAATACAGTTTATTGAAGAATTCTTGTTTGACACCTCAGACTCAACATGTATAAAACTGAGCTCATCATTCCTTAGCCGGTCCTGCTTCTCCTCCTGAATTCTCTGAACAATGGTCTTGCTTTCTTCGTCTTTTGCACCTTGATTGTCAATCTATCTCATAAAATCTCTCTATTGTCATCCCCTATTCTAGCTTCCTACTGATACTCATAAATCGTGAGGCTAGAAAGGAGGCTTTGCACTAGAATGTAAGCCCATGACCTAGGGAATTTGTCTTTTTCACTGCTATCTCCTCTGTGCCAAGAAGAGTTCTTGGCATACAAAAAATGTTCAATAAATATTTGTGGAATAACTGGATTCAGATCTGAGTTTGCCTTTTACTTCTTTTATTTGCCTTTCAGTTGACCCCTCCAAGTGCCAGCCTGCTGCCAGCCCCGAGTTATCTCAGCATGCTGTCCTAATACTTACCACAACCAGTCAGAATCCCCCACTAAAGGCTGGGACCCTGTCTCTTCCATTCACCATCTAATCCCGAAAAGCCAGCACAGCGCCTGGCACGGAGTCAATACATATTTGTTGAATAAATAAATAAGAGGATTCAGAAATGATCACAAACTTCCTCACTTCTATGGCTCAAGCAACCTCATTGCTCACCTGAACCGCTACAGAAGCCTTCTAACAGGATGGACTGTTTCCAGCATTGCCCTCCTTCCAGACCATCTTCTGTACTTCTGCCAAAAGGAGCTTTCTAAAACCAAACTTGATAATGTCTCTGCCCTATTTAAAACCCTTGACTGGTTCCCTAATGCATTTAGGATAAAGTCTAAACTGCTTCATGTAGCTTATAAAGCCACTTGCAGTCTAGGCCCTGCCTACTTCTATCACCTAATCTGTTCTTAGTCCTTTTTATACCCCATTGTCCAGCCATGCAGAATGTTTCCCAATACCCTAAGCAAGTCATGCCCTCTCTTTGCTCAGAGCTTTTCACGTGCTTTGGCCTGGAACGCTGACTTCCAACCACCCTTTGTCTTGGTTAAGACATTTCTCCTTTCAGGAAGCCATTCCTGATCCCTCAAGTCTGGATTTGGTGCGTATCCTATGTGCTTCCCCTACTGTAGAAATTTTCAGCACACAGTGTTTTAATTGTCTGTTTACTTCCCCATCTTCCCCTCGTGACTCTAAGACTTACGGAGACAAGTATTGCATCCATCTAATTCACCATTGACTTCCATAGAAGTTACTACCGTGCCCTGCTTCTGGCATGTCCTCAGAATATAGCGTTTGGATGAATAATATCCTATGACTTTTCCCCATCAGCTCAGAATTGTTTATCAAATTAGTTCATTGTCACACTGAATGGGACAAGAACCTAGACCTGAAAGAAAGAAATAAGGAAGAAAGAAGTTTTAAGGGGGAGGAATGGTTGAGTCTTAGTTTAAAAGCAAAAGGCTCTGGGTCAAAAGGAAAGTCAGCAGGCACAAATGGAGAGGACAAACTCAGAGGTCAGTAGGCATGGGATATGGCTTCAGTAACCGCGCAGGACAAAGAGGACGGAAAGTTGCTGAGGACTTGAAATTAAGGCTACCAGTGAGAGAAGGGAGACTCTGGGGAGAGACCTAGCTGGCAGTTCTGGGAGGAAGTCCAACATAGAGGTGAAAGGAAGGACAGCAACAGCCAACTGTAGATATTTGCTGAATGAATGAGAAAATGGATGGATGAATGAATGTAGATTTCCTCCAATTCTCTGGGCAATGCACTCAGCTTCTGGGAGACCCATGAGAGAATAAGCCGGTCTCCCGGTGGAAAAGGTGACTATGGCAGTGAAGAAGGCAGGAGACAATATAGCAGAGCATGAACTTCCCTTCTTGCAACCTATCCCCAGATAAACCACACGGTGTCAAATGATTTAGAGCTATTTTCTCTCTAAATCCTCTGGGAAGCAGGAACTATTATTCGTTCCATTTTGCAGATGAGAAAATTGAGGCTCTGAGAAGAAAAGAACTTGCTAGTGACGGATGATGTCAGGATGCAAATAAATGTCTGTCTGCCTCCCAAGCCCAAGCACTTAGTGTCCATGCTCTCCTGCCTCCCCTCATTATAAACACCGTACAGTATATTGCAGCTTTCTCTCTGACAGATTACTTGCATTAATTCTCTCATTTAGGCCTCCCTACACCTCTCAGAGGTAAAAACTGAGACTTAGAAAGGAAAAGTAGGGCCGGGCCGGTGGCTCAGTGGTTAAGTGCACACGTTACGCCTTGGAGGCCCGGGGTCCACCAGTTGGGATCTCGGGGGCAGACATGGCACCACTTGGCACACCATGCTGTGGTAGGCGTCCCATGTATAAAGTAGAGGAAGATGGGCACGGATGTTAGCTCAGGGCCAGTCTTCCTCAGCAAAAAGAGGAGGATTGGCAGCAGTTAGCTCAGGGTTAATCTTCCTCAAAAAAAAAAAGAAAAGAAAAGTATTTTGCCTAATGTCAACCATGTAATAAGACTTGTTGGAGTTGTGCTTTAAATCTAGGTCTGCCTCTCTCCAAAGCCCAAATGTCTATCCTCAGCATTGTTACCCCTCTTCTGAAAAATTAATCTTATCAGGAGAAGGGTCCTGGGTTAGGATCACATGATGAACAAGGGTGAGTGGGGATGGAGTCTCTCAATACTGAGCTAGAAGAAAAGGACTTGAATCCTCCTTGCAGCCAGCCTCTGGCCATGAATAATCCCAGTCAGGGCCACTCAGGTCGGGATGAGGGGTGGATGGATTGGGGGCAGAGGTCTATGAAAAGAAGGGAGGGGGAAGTCCCAGGCAATCTGGACAGAGACTGCCCAGAGGTCCAAATGGTTCTAAGGATGAGAATCAAGAACCAGGCAGGCTAGATGTCAAGCAAAGAATGAATGGCAGCTGATAAGAATAATAAAGGAAAAAGGATGGATGTGGAGAAAGCAATGTAAAATCATCTTAACTGCTTAAAGTTTGGTTAGCAAAAGCTCCGGCTAAAACCAACGCACATTTCCACATTTATACGTGCTTCTCCTCTGTGCACTTTAGATCCTATAACTTGGTCTTTCTGCAATGTTGTAATGAGACAGAATTTTCACTGCTATAATTATTTACCATAGAGCATTTCTTTTAGGTTCTATGGACACGGTCATATACCATACAACCCAGATGAAGAGACGGGGGAATGATCTTTCATTAACTCCAGGAAAAGATCCATGATATGAAATGATCTAGAAGAGTAGTGCAGTGATTTGATAGGTTTTCTCTCTCTCTCGGCTTGCCGTAATTGTTTTCTCCAATGTTTATAATGCAATTGGATTATATTAAAAATAATAATGACTGTTAATTAGAAGATTTAAATTAGGCTGCAAATATTTTTCCTTTCTAATTGCTAATTGCCAAAGAAGAATGTCTATGTGGAAACTCATGGGGAGAATCTATGAGATAAGGAAGACCTGTCTTGATGCAAAAGTACCAACAGGCCGCTAATTCCTTTGTTTGTTTGTTTCTCAAGTTTATACTGCAGGGGAAGAAAAGTCAACAGATGATGCTTTTATTCTTCTCCTTGTTAAGAGTTTGGCAATATAGTGTGATGGCAAGAGTGACAGACTCAAAGTCAGGAATCCGGCATTGGGTTAGGAGTATATCACTAATTAGCCATGTAACTTTAGGCAAATCTCCTCCCTTCTCTAGGCCTCTTTTGTTTCATCTGTAAAAATATGGTTATGGGATAGAAGATTGCTAAGAAGCTCTTCACTTCTGAGATACAGTGATGCTAAGCTGATTCTAACAGCTCTAATGCATTAGGTATTTGAGTGTTGAAATCCTGGTTGTCAGCCTAGTTATGCCACAGTCACAGTTATGGTAGGAATTCATATCACGGAATTCCCAACTGGTGACCATTCGCCCCCTTCCTCCCATCCCTGGTCCTTTGCTGCTTCAAAATAGGGAATCATGCTAGAATGAGAATAGAGGCCAAATTCCTCACAGCACCCTGAGTGTTATCCTGTAGCACCTGCTTCTCTATTTTGTTCATGAAAATAAAAAAAATAAAATCTCCCAGGTCCATCTGGCACCATTCAAAGGCTGCCAACCTGACATCATTTATGGGGACTAAATTTGCTGAATCTTATCTAAAACTAATTTTATACTTTCTGTTCATGGGCTCAATATGAATGGAATCAGCAGATTTCGCTATAAGTAGTTAATGACATTTAATTCCAATAAACAAACTACAAATTCCATATAACTAATTTTGCCCTGTGTTCTTCAATACAGCTTATAGAAACAGCAATTTAAATTTGAGGGAAAAAATAAGACACTCCTACCAATACTTAGAATTTATTCTAAAAAGACTAATAATTTGAAATCTAATGTCATATTAAATGACTCTGTTAGAAAATAGACAAACCTTCAAAAACAAAACTGGAAATTATTATTCAATTGGATACATAAATATACATTATAAACTAGTAAGTCTATAAAATAATGGCAATTAACTTTTGCTTAATAAAAATGACTGTAGCTATATACACAATCTCTGGAACTTTCATAATTAAAGAGGCAAGAAGGAAATGGGAAAATGCTGCATATTTACCCCAAAAGAAATAGTACCATGAGTATGAATAATCAATCTAATGAGTTGGTGAAATATTTCTATCACTATTATCACGCGAAAATTAAAATTTCTGTTCATTTTTAAAACATTGTCAAATATTCATTTGGGCTCTTTTCTATAATATTTTTCTGAAAAGTAAAAGTGAAAAAACCACTAAATCTTTTGATGCTTTTATAATCTGTATAAAAGTCTATAGTGCCCCCTATGCAGACTGAAGTTTAGATGTCCTGCATACACTTGATTTCTGTCAAATGAAAAAGGAAATCTTTTCTTGAAAATATCACAACGTCAATCACTTAGATAAGCAGGTTAGGATGTCTAAGAAGATTTTTCTCAAGAGAGGCCTGAGAAACTCTTCTTTCCAGGGGAAATGTCCATGATGATGTCCAATCCCAAGGAGAACCAAGACTTTTCTCTGAGAGAAGCTGTGTTATCCTTTGCCGAGAGCTTCACAGCAGACATAGTTCCTGTGCTTGGCACTAAAGACAGACTTTCCTCAGCAGGAAGGGGAGATAAAAGACAGCAAAGAGTGGATGTAGGTAAGTTATATAAGAATGGTATGGAAGAGAAAGCTTTTAGTCCCTTCCCCACTCTACTGCAGTGGTTCATGGAACTAAGGAGCTTATCTCTATCTTCCCAGGGAAAATACTTTCCAAAAGTTGGAGTCGGAGGGCAAAGTGGTGGTGGAGACACGGACTAAACTTGATTCATAGTTATGAATTGTTAGCATTATAAAAAAGAGAATTTAGGACCATTGAAACTTGTGGTATTTAAATGAAAATTACCATATGTCACCCTAAAGAGAAACAGAATAATACCCCATTTATTAAGCACTGTATGCCAAGCACTGTGCTACGTGCTTTACATACACTATTTCATCTAAAACTCCCAAAGTTAATGTTATTATCTCCTTTTTAAAGATAAGGAAATTGAGGCTGAGAGAGGTAGAGCAATTTGCTCAAAGTCACTGAGGATAAATAGTAGAACTGGAATTCAGATTCAGGTTTATCTAATCCAAAAGTACATGCTCTATTCACCAATAACAAGATATCTTATCAAGTCAACAATGTATAGCTCAAGATGACCAAAAAAAGTAAAATGTTAATTGTTATAATCCAAGCAAACTCATTTTTAGGTCCCCTAGTTCCATCTTTCAACTCAGTTAGGCAGCAAGGACAAGAGAGAAGTTATAAACAGAAGGATTAGAAGACAGGAGGGGAGCTACAATTAAATGGGGAGAGGCCACACTAGCGATTCCTAGGCATACCTCAGAAAAGATGTGTCAAATGAATGCAGTAAAGCACTAGATACAGTAGCCATTGCTGTTTAAAAAAAAAATAGAACAGAATGTTTGGCATGAATCTCTTTTTGTGTTCCAGAATGACAGCATTTTATGCATTGTTGCTTTTTTGAGGTTACAGAACAGAGAAGTCCAGAATTTATCCTCTTGGTTTTGTATTTGCATTTCTCAGAATTATGTTAGTGTGTCTTGTTGCAGACAGGATAAAAGCAAAGAAAGCCTACACTGAAAATCCTCAGGGAAACAATAAATAGTAGTCAGAGTAAATCTAAAAAATTTATCACAGACATGCACACTAAAGGGGTGCTCTTGGCAGCTTTGCACACCTTTACTCACCAACATGCAGAGAATAAAGCAGATCTATTTTCCCATTTATCCTCACAGCTTCCCTTTGAATTAGGAAATATCTTACAGTAAGAAACACTAAAGCACATTGGTTATAAAAAATTGAGCGTCATGTATTAGATTCCTAGTGTTTTTATTTTTGTTTTGTCATGGTTTTCATTTGATTTGGTTTGGGAATATTATGCTATCATCTCAAAAAAATGAGGTTTCTATATTGAGATTTCTATATTTAAATGTCTCCAGATATCTGGATAAATAATTAAACATGCAACTAGTTATTTCGTTATAATTACTTAACAGTCATTTTTAAATTATTTACTCAGTGCTATTTGCTTTATATCTATTATATACAGGCAACACAGGAGATAGAAAGATTAATAAAATTCCATGCGTGCTGTAAAGAAGCTTAGAATCTATTAATATAGAAAAGGTGGATGCATACATTATCATAATAAAATAAGTACCATAATATTTGTGGACTATATGCCATAGAGAGGAAAATATCACTACCATCTAGGTGATAAGGAATGGCTTGATGGAGAGGCAGCATATGAGTTGGGTCTTAAAAGATGGAAATTATTTGATATAGACAAGATGGGGAGTGAAAAATAGCAGCATTCAGAAGCATGAAATATTAGCAGAGGCATGAAGTTGGGAAATTTTAAAGCCTATTTGGGGAAAGTCATATATCCTGCTTGAAGTATAGCCCAAGACGTAAATAGGAAATATTCCCAGGAAAGTAAATTTGGGTTCACATTTGCAGGCTTGCATTGGCTGACTGCATAGACCACTATGAGGAATACCAAGAGTGGACTTACTTGGAGAAGGAATGCAATGAACTCCATTTTTAGACACTGAGGGCACTGAGTTGTATAGGCTGAACCTCACCAAAGTGGAAGACAAGATGATTTACCAAGACCTGAGGTAAATTGGATTAGAGAGGAGAACAGAAGAGAGGAATTGCTATGAAAATACCATAATGGCTATGCAATAGCAAGGGCCCAGCTGAGATTAGATAGCATGAATGGTTACTGGACTCAACAGTACTATTTTGTCACTTTATCCAACAAAGTTGGGACAGAGAAATGGGCAGTGTGAGTAACTTATTGTTGACGCTGGATATGTCAGAAAGTTAAAACTGCAAAGAATTTTAGGATGCCAAAGAAAAAACTGAAGAGACGTACCAAGAGGTACAGCCTAGTAAAGAAGGCAAGTGAAGACACAGCGTTAGTGGTCTGGCAGAAGAATGAGAAGTCCGGGACTTGGAGAGCTCAAAAGGGAGGAACAGAAAGAGTAGCCATGAGGGAGGAGAAAAAATGGTTGTAGACAGACGGAGGAAGAATCAGAGACAAGATTGGCTGCTCAACATTATTTCATGATGACCAGATTTCAAAGTATGTTTATGCCAATAGTTGGGATAAAAAATGCCAGTTTTTATTTAAAGTGAAAAAGCAGAAGAAATACTTGGAGAAGATGCAAAGGTTTTTGCAATGCATAATGGAAGAAACTAGTAAGGATAAGGAGGAGAGGCAGTAAGGTAGAGCAGGGATGGAGAGAGCTGAAATGGAATAAATATATATTCCATAAGAGGCAGAGGCAGAGGGAAAAGGCGCTGAGTGTCACAGAAATGAGGGAAGCTGGAAGACCCAAGAAGGGAGCTGCAATGTAGGTAAAATGTTCTTCATTAAAGGGTTTGGAGACTTGACTAGCCCTGGCAGACCAATTGAAACATGGGTGTATTTATTTGCTAGGGCTGCTGTAACAAAGTATCACAAATCAGGTAGCTTACACAATAGAAATTTATTGTCTCCTGGTTCTGGCAGCTAGGAGGTCGAGATAAAGGTGTGTGCGGGGTTGGTCCCTTTTGAAGGCTGTGAGGGAGAATCTGCTCCATGCCTCGCACCTAGCTTCTAGTGGTTTGTTGGCAAACATTGGCATTCCTTGGCCTGTAGAAACATCATCCTGATCTTCGCTTTCATTCTCATACGGCGTTCTCCATGGGGCTATATGTCCAAATTTTCCCATTTTATAAAGACATCAGTCATATTGGATTAGAGGCCTGCCCTACTCCAGCAAAGACCTCATCTTAACTTGTTACATCTACAGTGAATCTATTTCCAAATAAGGTCACATTCTGAGGTACTGGGGGACTTCAACATATGAATTTGGGGAAATACAATTCAACCCGTAACAGTAGACTTAGCAAAATGCTGATGGAATGGAAGGTGTGAGATCCGGTCTCCCACAGGGCTACGTTTGGTCTTAATGTCTTCTCAGCTTCCAGCAGGGAAGAAAGCAGGTAAAAGCGAGCTTCTGCATGTTTGGTCTCATGCAGACAAAGCCTTTGGATAATTGACTGCATTATTTGTTTTTTGTCGGGATACTTAGACATTCATAGATTCATAAACACAACCTGTGTGCATATAACTGTCTGCTAAAATGACTGTATACAAGTCATTCAAGTGCAAGTGCAGAAGTGGGAATAATGCAAAGGATGGCAAATTTGTAAGATGATAATCCATGAGACAAGCATTATCATTCTGTTCTGAATTCCCATGGTGT
This sequence comes from Equus przewalskii, assembly GCF_037783145.1. Lineage (NCBI taxonomy): Eukaryota > Metazoa > Chordata > Mammalia > Perissodactyla > Equidae > Equus > Equus przewalskii. The sequence goes on along the minus strand of NC_091834.1, from coordinate 70,865,018 downwards.
TCTCTCTGCAAGGCGGAAAGAGGAGTTCAGCCCCAGGCCACAAGACAATCAATATGAGGTTGATGAACCACAATTAAAACATGTCAAGATCTAAAAGTTATTGAATACAAATGGTCCTTCATTGAAGATGTTGCTCAGAGATAGAATAAATGATAGTCCTAGGAGAATAGAAATTCATCCTAGAAAGGTCTTAGGCTAATACTCCTTTAGGAAAAGCTGACAACATTCAAAATGCTGAGATTTTTAGCAACCCAGAAAACTACTCACCTTTTATGCCTTTGGTCTCCCAAGGAATCCCTCAAAAGTAAGATCTAAAAATCCAACGATAAGAACACTTGCCCTTTAGTATTCCAAAAAATAATAATAAAAAGGCTAAAGTGACAATATATGCATAAAATGTTGTGACCTATGAAACTGTTGTTGAGGGTAACATGGAGGATGACATGAAAAACTATTTGTATTTTTTATTTTCATTTTTCAAATGATTCTTCACTTTGTGATCTGTGTGATAATTTGAAAGGTGCCCATTACATTGGTAATTCAGCATTTAGAAAAAAAAAGATTGTCAAAACAAAATGAACCTGAAATACTCTACCTTTCACTTCTCACCCTGCTAACACCTTCACATCTTTAGGTCTAAGCTGACTTCACACCAGCACCCTTGCCCCCAATTTAAGTACGCTTCCTTGAACTTTTCCTTCAAAATATTAGAATTCCAACTTACAAATGTATTTATGAAAATTGTTTAATTCCTGACTGCCCACACTAGATTCTAAACTTCACCAGAGCAGAGATGATGCCTTTCTTGCTCATCACTGTATCCCCAGTCCAAATAGATACTCCACAAATATTTGCTCAATAAATGAATGAACAAAGACTTTAAGGTAGAAGAACTAAACAGTAAACAATATTTACTCTAAGCTGCTTAACTAGTTCTGATAACAGAGGGAGGATAATAGCATACCTATTTTATGATATTATGTATAGATCTACTTTTTTCCTCCAACTCTCAACATTTCCAGGCCTTCAGTTCCCCCAGGGAATAGAGTCTGTGCTAGGGCTACAAAGGAGAACCCTTTGGCACCATCATCAATTCCTCAACTAGGAACCAAGGATCCCACTCAAACAGCCAATTGCAGACTTTTCACACAACCCCAAAATGTTGCAATCTCCCATTTTTAGAGGAACAAAAAGGGAGAGTAAATCTCTTTTCCCAAATCTTAGTACCTACATGTTTAAAAACAGATAGACTGCCCACTAATTCCAGAAACAACACAGAGACAATGTTCACCAACACCTAAAGTAATGGAAAACAAGTTTTTGTTCCACTACTTAGGAATATAAACTGGAAAAAAAAATCTCTTACCAGATTCATGTAATTCTTGTCTGGATAGGTTTTTGACTAATGATATTCCTTTCTCTGTAATTGAAACAAATCATTCATTTCTTAGGGAAACATCCTACACTTCAAATTGCATACACAGTGAATTTCAAAAATTAATTTCCCCTAAAGAGATTTCATATTTATATGCACACACACACACTTTTTTTCTTTTTTGTGCAATGAAATTTGGAAACTTAGGAAAACACTTTTATGTATCATGGTTCTGCTCTAATCTCTCCCTCTGCAGCAGGAAAACAACTTTCCCAGCTGTAAGGAGAAAAACAAATATTCAAAGGAAATAGCTGGTCATGTGCTATGGAGGCATACAGGACCTTGGTAATACAAGTACACTAATCTATGATGGTGGAGGGGCAGAAAGGAAGTGGGAGTACTGATCTAATATGGAAAGTGAACAGTATTGACCAAAGGCCTATTCGCACTCAAATAATAAACAAGTTTGTTGTAATTTAAATGAGTCATAGTTGACAAAGCACTTGTAAGATTCTCTGTGACATTTTAAAATATCACTTATGATATATACTTCATTTAATTGTCAAAAAGTTTTAGGACTGCTTATAACAAAAATAGACCATGAGTATATGTCATTAAATGTGAAAATAAGAGAGATTGTAAATCATGAAAAGGAAAGATACTTGCAGAATAGTGGTTGAAAAATAAGATAATTACTAAAACTTGAGCACTGAATTTGACTCTGAGCATCCTTGTAGACAATGGAAAAATGGAAACTTAATTTGTTGTCTAGCTCTCTTTGATTAAAAATCTCATGTCAAACATGAAAAGATGCTCATCATCACTAATCATCAGGGGAATGCAAATCAAAACTACACTAAGATATTACCTTACACCTGTTAGAATGGCAAAAATATCCAAAACCAAGAGTGACAAATGTTGGAGAGGCTGTGGAGAAAAAGGAACCCTCATACACCGTTGGTGGGAATGCAAACTGGTGCAGCCACTATGGAAAACAGTATGGAGATTCCTCAAAAAGTTAAAAATATAAATACCTTATGACCCAGCCATCCCACTACTGGGTATCTATCCTAAGAACCTGAAATAAGCAATTCCAAAAGTCCCATGCACCCCTATGTTCATCGCAGCATTATTCACAATAGCCAAATCGTGGAACCAACCTAAGTGCCCAGCAACTGATGATTGGATAAAGAAGATGTGGTATATATATACAATGGAATACTACTCAGCCAAAAAAAAGGACAAAGTCGTCCCATTCACAACAACGTGGATAGACCTTGAGGGTATTATGTTGAGTGAAATAAGCCAGACAGAGAAAGACGAACTCTGTATGACTCCACTCATAGGTGGTAGTTAACATACGGACAAAGAGAACTGATCGGTGGTTACCAGGGGAAGGGGGGGTGGGGGGAGGGCACTAGGGGTGAAGTGGTGTACCTACAACATGACTAATAATGACGTACAACTGTAATTTCACAAGGTTGTTAACTATCATAATCTTAATTTAAAAAAATCCATGTCAATTGCATTAGAGAAAAAAATCCATCTCACCTCAAGTTCTAGGAGAAAGCTTCTACATGCCTTTTTATGTGAAAGAGGTATTAAATAATAACATAATGGACTTTTTCAAAGTGTTTCTGAAAAACACAAAAATGTTTTGCGTTTATTTTTTTATTTCATCCCATATATAAACTGGATATTAAGTCATAATTCATGGAGAACAGTTCTAAGAGTAGCTAAGCTAATGCTATACAAATCCTCACTTTTGAGTGCTCTAAGAGATAGAACTAAAGACCACAGAAAACTGTCGTTCAAGGTGCTTAGACCAAGGAAAACTCTATTCTAACCATACCTTACTCAGAAGCTAGACATAGAAGACAGACCAAAGTACAGCCACTCTGGTTGAAGAAAGGATGAGGGAGGCCGAGGACCCAACCTTCAGCTACCCCTCTTTACTTCACTCCACAGCCCTGTTTCTGGTCAGTTCCAAGGCTGGGTAAACCTCCTCAGAGCACTTTTTGAAAGCCACTGTCCTACGAAAAAACGGTTGGTTAACTGATCCTTTGGCCACCTCTCAAATAGAGCTCGTGTCAACTAGCCTTTGGCAGATTTTGAATAGCTGTCACTTTAAGCTTAGGCTACGTGGTAACAGTCTAGAGTGTAGATGCACTGCGTTGCTGCAAGAGAAATATTCACACGCAAGATACAAAGAATAGGGGAGTAGTATGCCCCATTGGAAATGGTGACCAACAACAGGCTGCCAAAGAGAAGTGTGTTTCTAGAGAGTCCCCCTATAATGGAACAAAATAAGTCAGAATTGAGGCAGTTTCCATGGTAGTTCTCATGAGTTTGTGAAGGAGATTTTTAAAAATCTACTTTTAAAAAAATACACATTTTATTTCTAAATTTATGACTTTTCCGATTATTGCTGAAAATTTAGAAAACTCAGAGAGCACAGAGAAAAAAATAAAAATGTTATATAACCTTACTTCCCAGAGAAAACCAATGGTAACATTTTATTATATTTCTTTTCTGTTTTTTTGTTAGTGTTGATACATACTTTGAAAAAAAGAAATTATGCTGAATATACTTCTTAGAAACCTATTATTTTACGTACTATATCATAAGTGTTTTTCTACTTTATTAAATATTTTCCCTCAGTATCATTTTTCATGGCCTTGTGATAATTTATGGTTGAAACAATTTTGCCAGTATTCAACAGTTGGCCATGTAGGTTGTCTATACAATTTCTGTATTATCAATTGTGCTGCAATGACATCCTTAGAAATACACTTTTCTTACATTCAGAGCTATTTTTTGAGAAACGGAGTTGCTGAATCAAACTACAAGTCACATTTAAGTCTTTTGGTACTCATTATGATTTTGCCCTCAAACAAAACAAAACAAAACAGTTGCCCACTGGAACTATTCTGGATCTTCAGAATTGTCCTGAGTTGGGCTGAGATGACTAGGGCTTCCCACCTCCACACTGATCAGTCACTGCATGTGGGCTACCCAAGGAAGGGATGTGTCCCGAATGAGGCTTTCTTCCACTGAGGCTATCCCTGAATCCCTGCAGGTAAACAACCTCAGCAGCTGGATCAATGAGTGCTTCATTGAAGGAGGATCTGGACCACGCATAGTGTCCCCCACACTAACAGCACCAGTCCTGTACCAGAGTGCCTGGTTCCCCTCACTTTGACATCACTTGCTGTCATCAGTTATTTCGTCTTTGTTGCTTGAAAGGTGAATAATGGTGTCTTGTCTGTTGGCAATCTGTATTTCTTTTTTTATAAATTGCCTATTCATGATATTTGCCCATTTTTCTATTTGGGTGATTTGCCAAGGGGAAGGTTGATTTAATCTTTTTTTAAAAGCTCTTTATATGCTAAGAATACTAAACCTTCCATAAACAATGCAAATATTCTTTCTAAGTCTGTATATTTATATTCAATTTTTTGTGTGTTTGACAAAATAAGCTTTTAGTTTTTATAGTCAAATATTTTTCTTTTTCTTTATGATTTCTGGCTTGAGAATCATGCTTAGGAAGGTCTTCTGCACCCCAAGATTATATCAATATTGATCTGTATTTTGTTAGTTATTATATATGTGTATATATATTTACATATATGTATATTAATATATAATGTTCAATTTATCTGGAAATTGTTGGTATATATAAGGTAAGGAAATTATCTTTTCCCAAATAGTCAACTGTCCCAACACCATTTATTGAATTATCTTTTCCCTGATGTCTTGAAATGCCATCTTTATCACATTCTAAATTCTTACTATACTAATATCGAATGGATTTTTAATCCATTTTCAGGGTCCTTACTGAAAAACAGTTCGTGAAAATTATTCTCCAATGTGTCATGCTGCATAGGATGGTGCTGTATATAAACATTTTAGCCAAAGTTTCCTACCCCTTCTCAAAAAAGAATACTTTGATATAAAGAAATTAAATTAAATATGAATAGGAACATAATTTCCAATTTTAAATGATGACTTTCAATTATGTCCAGCACTTCTTTACCTATAGAATGCTGATATTATTTAGAATCCTCACACACCACTTAGGCACATTTTGTTTCAGTGGCTGAGATGATTCTTTCTATATTACTCCAAACCCATGAGATTAAATCCTATTAAAAGTAATTCACATTAGCATCACTAAGAAGATAATCTTACTTGGCCTACATACAGTTCATTTCTTCTTTCCTTCTTTCTTTGTTTCTCTGTTTCTTTCTTTCTTTTTAAGCAATTAAAATTAGCCGTGTGTTTCTTTTCACTAAAAGAGAAAGAAAGATAAAGGAGCTAATCTATAAAACACAGCCTTTATTGCTCTCTCTGCCTTTTCATCAAGCATTCAGAAGTGTGGTTTTCATTGCAGCCATCTCTACACAATAAATTGATAATAAAATAGAAGCTAGACATCATTTAATAAAACAGCTTAGCTACTGAAATTCTATCCTGTGAAGAGTGTCACACTCTGCCTTTGACCTAAATAATGATGCTCTGTCTTCTTATACATTGGAACACTTCAGTTGGCGGGAAGAACATGAGTCAGGTTTGACTTCAGGCCTTGGGTCACCTGGAGGAGTCTGAGAGATGTCACCAATCTCTCAATGTTTCATGGTTCCTCAGCGAAATGAGAAATTATTCTGACCCTATCTACTAAAATATTAACTTTTGCAGTTGCTTCAATATTAGTACTCTTTCCCCAAATAAAACTTAACTCTCAATGCAATAAATCCTTCAATAATGAAATAAAAGAGATGTTGCAGATATGCTTACTTAATACTTTTCCTTCTGTGAAAATGTGCAGAATAAACATGTCCATATTTCCCTGTATGTTACACCAGCTTTCTGAGTGCATTATCATATGTTAAGAATATATAACTAAAGTCATATGGCAAAATCTCCACAAAAGATATGTGTGTAGTTTTCTTGGGGGGTGGGGGGAGAAAATTTCATCAATTACTTTCCAATAAACTGAAATGTCTTTATTTGCATCATAGAGAAAAGTGTAGTGCTGATAAAGACACAAGAAGAGATTATCAGCTCTGAACTCAAGCATCATCTCTGCCCATTCCCCACGCTCTAGACTCCCCCAAATTTTACCTCTACCACACACATCTTTGCTTTTTCTACTTTTGTATCAAAAGGAAGCCTTTCCTACAAAAACTTATCCTTCCCACGTGCCCTGCAGGATGTCTCAGCATGAGATCTTCCTCCAACAGTTAGTTTCTCTTCCTCCCCCCCCTTCCCTCTCCAAGGGCTCCCTGATTTTGGCCCATAATACTCCTACCATACTTGTTCCAGTTATCAGATATTATTTCTCTCCTTCAAGCCTTTGTATTCTAACTTCATTGTCTCACCTATTTTTTCAACTCACTAAAATATGTCTTCTGTCTTTAGCACACCACTGAAACTGTTCTTGCTAAAGATCTAATTACTAAGTCCAATATGTTATTTTCAGCCTTTGTATTATCTGTTCTCTCTGTAACTTTTGACAGTGGTAACTGCACACTTCCTAACGTTTTCCACAATGGCTCTCATCCCTGACTTTTTAACCTCGCTCATCACTCAGCTGCTTTGGACGATTCCTCTTCTACCTGCCCTTCATACAGTAGTGTCAGTGAGGTTCTATACCAGGCACTATTTTGTCCTATACACATTCATGGGAGCTCCCAGCTATCCCTTGATCTCAAGCAGCTATACACTTATGACCCCCAAATCTCAATCCAAATCTATTTCCTAGGCCTTACACTACCAACTCCACTCAGTTGTCTCATTACTTCCAAAGAGATGCACAAGAGAATTCATTACCTGCTCATTTGAATCTACACGAAGACATAGCAAACTTTGCAGTTTTAACTCCATAAGGTATAGGACTCAAAATATATGCATATAATTCATGTCATTTAATTCATAATGCTAATGTATATATAGTTATAACTGGAAAAAATGCTTCACCTCCTCTGAAGAAGAGATTTCTTTACTCCACCTAATATCATACAATTCCTTTGACTTCAGGGAAACAGAACATAAGCAACAAATGTGATGTAAGATAATACATAAAATTTAATAATTCAAGACAATTTTCTTCCAGATGCATTAGGTAGGAACTCTCATTTGCATATTTTTCCAATTGCTATTTTCATCTTTCTTAAATTGTTAGGGTCACCTACCATATCCTTGATAATAATACACTATGTCTTTAATGTGTGTGAGTATAAACGTTTGAAATAGTTAAAATGTCATCAAAGGACCAGTTCTGTCTTGTGGATAATAGGGCTTGAGATGACTTCATTATCTAAAAATAACAAAACACAGTAGCGTTTGCTGCAACAAAAACTGATATACAATGTTCCATAAATATATTGTGCAGGAGTCTAAGATGTTGATCATGCCTTCTCGGTATAAATGAAGGCTGAGTGAGTAATTTCTAGGCAGCATTATTTAGGTCAAACAGAAAATGGCACTAGCAGGAAGGTGCTGGAAGCATTCTAGTTAAAGAAATGCAGATTTTGAATGTGGGCATTATTCTCAGTGAATCAATTTAAACATGCTTACTTTGACTATATAAATTATGATTTTTCTACTAGAACCTCACTATAATATCTGCTGTCATATGTCACCAAATCTTGATGGCTCTTCCCTCAAAATATACACAGAGTGCAGCTATTCCTCACCTCTTCCTCCACTACCACGTTCAAACAAGCCACAGTAATCTCCCTCTGATCCGGACTACTGTAATAGTTTACAAAATGATTTCCCTTTGGCACTCTTGCCACTCCTATAGGATATTGTCCATACAGCAGCTAGAGTATCTTTGGAAAACACAAATAAAGTCATATCACTCTTCTGCTCACAACCCTCACTTAGAATAAAATCCAAAATCCTTCTGACAGCCTACAAGGCTCTACACAATCTTTGCCCCTCCCTACTCCATCCCTCCCCATGTCACCTCCAGGGCCTCATCTCCTTCCACGCTCTCCCTAGATCCCTGTATTCCAGTCTCATCGATTTTGCTGTTCCTGTGACACACAAAAGACATGCTCTCCTAAGGGCCTTGGCTTTGCCCAGAATACAAAGGTTCAAATCCCAGCGCTGCCCACTGCCAGTTCTGTGACTCTGCCGTGGTTACTATCCTTTCTTCTATTCCAGTCTCTTGTTCTGTAGAAATGGAAATAATACCACACCCTCTGGCCTTTGCTCTTGCAGTTCTCTTTTCCCAATAACCACGACGCCCAGATTTCTGTGGAGTCTACCTGATTTCCTTCGGGTCTCTGCTTATATTGTTTCCTTATCAGAAACCTTCTCTGATCGTCGCATACAAAATAGCACACACACACGTGCCCTCTCTCCTCCATCTCCCTTGACCCTGTTTTATTTTTCTTCAGAGTATTTTTCACCACAGAGCATTATATGTTTACTCATTTGTTTACAGTCTGTCTTCCCTCACTAAGACAAAAATTTCCATTTTGATAAAGACTTTCATCTATTTTGTTCATTGCTGTACCTCAGCACGTAGAATTGTGCCTGGCAAATACTCAGCGCTTAACAAACACATACTTGTTGAATAAAGTAAAGAATGAATGAACATGCATTTCACTTAAGGTGAATTCATTCTGAAAATCAATCAGTGAGATTATTATTGAAATGCTACATGGATTTCAATATGACCCAGGTTTTGTCTATATCACACAATACGTGTCTGGAGAATGGCAGCCTTTACTTTAGGATGATTCACACTGTGTATGTTCACAAGATAAACTAGGAATGTAGCAAAGAAAACACCAATCTAGATAATTCTGGCCCTCAGGGTAATTACAGAGTGGCTCAGAAATATACATTTTAATCATCTACAATAATGAAATTATCTAACAACCTTCTGAAACCTCTACTCCATCTGTGTGTGTGAACAGTTTGGGGCATTAAATCCAAACTGAAGGATATCTGAGCTGATTATAAAAGCCAGGCAGGTGTGCAAGGATCTGCATTTATTGGCTCAAGGATTAAAACGATCATAATTCCCACACTACGACCAGTTTAATTTCTCGTCAGCAGGTCAAGCCATTGTTTTCCATGAAGAAGCCCTAACAGGTTATATATATTTAAGTAACAGACTCATTTTAAGGAACTCGTTTCCATATTTAAAATGGCCCTACAATATATGTTTGCAAAAAGAGCCAAATGAAATTTAATCATCTCCAAGATTATTTGCAAATTTTTATGTTGGGGATTCTATTTTATATTAGAAATACATCCTTCTTTGAATGGGAAGATAAAACTCTTTCTCTGGAGTCTATTTCCTTGGCTAAAACAATATGAATTCCCTAGCTGCTTTCTCTAGCGGCAAATCTACAAAGCTCAAATCAAATAGTGTAAAAAAGGCCAACTTTATTATGTTGTTAAAATAGATAATTTAAAAAGTAGATTTTTCTGGGAAAATGCTAAAAATACTTTAATATTGAGAATAGACATCTTGGAGATTAGCCAAATCTGTTAACTAACGTACATTAAATTTTTGCCATATTATTTTTTCTATTCAATGTAACTATTTGAAATATTGACAATATATTGCAAGACTCTGAAGGAGTAACTTGGGATTGGGTGTTTTACAATAGGCTTAGTCTGTGAGGAAAATATGGGAAAGAAAAATGATTTTCATATTCATATAAAATAGAGCAGATGACTACTAGCTGCAACTCTATGTTATACTAATATATGCAATATGTTTTCAAGCTACCAGTCTGTGTATAAGGTTGGCTTTTACAATGTGAATCCATTGTCAAACAAATCACTTTCATGCTGAAGATGGTGTAGAGAAAATAAATCAAGTCCAAATCAAATAAAACTTTATTCCATTCTTTCCCTCCAGGAATATCAGAATTCATTTAACTATCCATTTGTCCTAATGAAACCTTCTGTTGTACACGTAATGCAGGTGAGCTGAGCAGCATTCTCAATTTGATCTGCTCTTACAAACCGGAACGGACTACCAGAGTGTGCAGCAGAGAGCACTACAGGGCAGGTTACAGCCTCGCTCCTCAGTCAACCATGTGGTTTGATTCTGTGTCTTTACATGGAACACATAGGAAGGGGTTCTAGGGTCTTTTCCTGGAACACATAGGAAGGGGTCCTAGGGTCTTTTCCAGCTTTAAGTTGATATATTTTACCCCTTAAAACAAATATCTCTAAAAAGGTCAGGAAGAGAGAGATTGTTTCTTCAACAATGATTGCAGTAATCACTTTTTTTAAACTACAGAAAATTTTAGAGCTCATAAAATCTGGAGATTGCTGAAGTAGGAGATGTGATGCTGTTGCCCATCCCCTGCTTCCAGAACTTTTGCCAAAATTTTCTTTACAAAATCTGATCATGTCATACCTCTTGTCGAAAAGCTTTGCTTCTCCACCTGCTCACTGGCTGATTTGGACATCTTTAGACTTACCACTATAGACAAAGATCCATATAATTTGATCCACTGCTCCCTCATTTCCTGCCACGTCTTTCATTCTCCTTGTACATCCCAGCAGACAGTATCCTGAAAAGCTCCACACATCTGCACATACTGTTCCTCCACCTCCACTGTCCTTCTTTTCTTGTGTTGACAAACTCCTACCTATGGGGATACCCCTCATTGAGGACTTACTGTTGTTTATTTATATTTCTATCACAGCTTTTATTACATTGTATTGTAACTTCTGGTTCTAGGTAGTTTCACCATAAACATCTTTTGCCCCAGGCATTTACTCCACAAACATTTTCACCATGTAACTAATTGGCTGTAAGGCAATTTTGCCATAAAAGATAAAATAAGTGGTTGACAGTTGGGTTTCATTTCTTCTCCACTGGCAAGTTCTCACAGTACTCCCATTGTCATGTTATATGAATCTTAGCCCTCACAATGGTCTATACAGCAATGAGCAGACGTGGTGGTCTTAAAATAGAGGACGATAACAGTTCTCTATATATCAACTTGATTGAAAATATGGTGATAAAACTTATTCAAAGTGTGAAATAGGAGAGTGTAAAGCCAGATTGCATACTACACTAGAAAATGCTAACATATCAGTTTGCAAATCCTTCATGAGCACAGTCATCCTTCACACCTATCAAAACCAAAAGTTCAACAATCTATGCCAACTATATGAAAGAGGTGGCTACTAAAGTCTTTATAATGTTGTTATTAATTTTAGTGTCCCTCTTTTATTTTCACTATTTTATCTTTTACAGCAAAATTGCCTTATGGTCAATAAGTTATGCAGAGGAAATGTTTGTGCCAAAGATGTTTACAGCAAAGATTTTCACAGGGAAACTACCAGAAATGGTAAGTTCTCTGTTAAAGTCTGTCTTACTCACTAAACTCTTTCATTTAGGGGGAAAGAGATCATGTCTTACTTATCTTTGTGTTGCCAGTGCCTAGTACCATGGCTGGCACACAGTAAGTGTTCCATGAATATTTGCCTTGTGTGGAACTGTAGATAGGTTTAGACAATGAACAATCACTGCCATGAGCTCGCCCCAGCCTCAGTTGCTGCCTAATCTTAATACAGTGACCTAAAAAAGTTACAAAAACATCCCCAGCATAGTAATATCCCTCTCATAACGGGCATAAGGGTGAAAATATATTCCTTGCATAGAGAAAAATTAGCACATCCTTCACTATGCATTTTTAAAAATAGAGCAAAGAGTAGGTATAGGCAGAAGTTCATTCAAAAACACTTTTGTTTGTTCTCAATGAATGAAAAACCTCTACAGAGCATGCTTAGTAATGACAAATCTGGAAAGTGTGGGAGGTCAGGTTTCCCACAAAAAACCTGCTTCAGGACATCCTTTGTCACTTGCAAGCTCCTTTCAACCTCACCATTTGTTTGCTGGTGATGAGGTAAAAATGTAACAGAAAAGGATCTCTTCCCAAGGTCAATAAACTCAACTAAAGTAAGGACTGACTTGTGGTTAGAAAAAAAGTGACTTTAAATATCTGTGTTGAAATTTATTGACACAAACTGTTAATTATTGCAGTAGTAGGAGCAGTGTCAAAGTATTTTTAAGAAGAGTCTCTTAGAAGCAAAAAGTTCTTGCCCTGAAATGGCTCTGCAAAATCAAAATGGATTCATGGAGAGCCCTGAAATAAATCTATACATCTACAGTCAACTGATCTTCAACAAGAGTGCCAAGAACACAAAATGGGGCAAGGAGAGTCTCTTCAATAAATGGTGTTGGGAAAACTGGATGGCCACATGCAGAAGAATGAAATTGGAGCCTTATCTTACACCATATCCAAAAATTAACACAAAATGGATTAAACATAAGACTTAAAACTAAAAAATTACTGGAAGAAAACATAGGGGAAAAGCGTCTAGACATCAGTCTGGGCAGTGATATTTTTGGATATGACATCAAAAGCACAAGCAACAAAACCAAAGTAGACAAATGGGATTGCATCAAACTAAAAAGCTTCTGTAGCTCTCACCCTTGGCACCATCTTCTTAGAAACCTGCGCACCATGAGAGCTAAGTGGAGGAAAAAAAGAATGCACAGGCTGAAGGGTAAAAGAAGAAAGATGGGGCAGAGGTCCAAGTAAACCACTAGCTTGTGCACCCATGGAAGCCACGGAAGCAGAAATGCAGAAAGCTAGAAGTCAGTGATGCTGGTAGAAATTGCTGGGCTGCATGCTACTATCTAGAACTTGTCTCACTGAATCTGGAACGTCCATCACCATCTGATCACCATGCCCACCTCTGAGAGACCCACCTTGCTCATACCAAAACAGTCCCTTTTGGTCCTTTGCCCTGGACCTGGTAACATTCTAGACTAGTTCTGTTCTCAATTGTAGCTGAGTGTCACATATGTACAATAAATCTTCTCTTCCGCTGTCTTAGTTGGAGGAAGAAAAATCAACTAACAGAAAGTTTCTCCATAGCAAAGGAAGCAATCAACAAAGTGAAAAGGTAACCTCTGGAATGGGAGACAATATTTGTAAACTAGATGTCTGATAATGGATTAGTCCAAAATATACAAGGAACTCATACAACTCAATAGCAAAAAAACCCAAATATCACAATTTAAAATGGCGAAGGGCCTGAATAGACATTATTCAAAAAAAGACGTACGAATGGTCACCAGGTAGATGAAAAGGTGCTCAACTTCACTAATCATCAGGGAAATGCAAATCAAAACCACAATGAGATATCACTTCATATCTGTTCAAATAGCTATTATCAGAAAGACAAAAGATAAGTATTGGCAAGGATGTGGAGAAAAGGTAGCATTTGTATGAAATCCATGGGAATGTAAATTGCTACAGCCATTATGGAAAACAGTATGGAGGTTCCTCAAAACATTAAAAATAGTACTAACTCATGATCCAGAAATCCTACTTCTATATCCAAAAGAAATAGAATCTCAAAGAGATACCTGCACTCCCATGTTTATTTCAGCATCATTCACCACAGCCGACATATGGAAACAACCTAAATGTCTGTCACTTGATGAATGGATAAACAAAATGTGGTATATACATACAATGGAATACCATGCAGCCTTACAAATGAGGAAAATTCTGCCATTTGCACAATGTGGATGAGCCTGGAGGACATTATGCTAAGTGAAATGAGCCAAATCCAGAAATACAAATACTGCATGATCTCACTTATACGTGGAATCTAAAATTATCAATCTCATGGAAGCAGAGAGTAGAATGTGGTTACCAGGGGTTAGGGGGAGGAGACAATGGTGTAATGTTGGTTAAGGAGTATGAAGTTTCAGTTATGCAAGATGAATAAATTCGGGAGAGCTAATGCACAACAATGTGACTGTAGTTAACAATACTTTATCGTACACTTGAAATTTGCTAAGAGGGTAGATTTTAAGTGTTCTCACCATTAAAAACAAAAGAAAGAAAATGGTAACTATCTGAAGTGATGGATGTGTTAATTATCTTGATGGTAGTGATAATTTCACAATGTATATACATATCAAATCATCAAATTGTACACCTTAAATATATACAATTTTTAATTGTCAAATATACTTCAATAAAACAAACTGGATTCTTGAGCAAGTCTTCTTGGTCACTTCCTATGCAAAGATAGGAGAATTATGTATATTATAAAAGGCAGCCTTTTACAGTCTTTTCAATATCCATATCAGTTCAACCTACCAAAAGTAAATGCTAGTAAATATTTTCTTATTAAAAACTCCTATATAGACTACCTGTGTTACAATAAGTATAATATAATGTCCATCTAATAACCTACATTTATTGAGCACATACCATGTGCCAGGCCTAAATTGCCTGTCATGTAATAATTTAACTTATCGTCATAACAATCCTCTAGGTAGGAATTATTATTTCCATTCTCCACTTGAGGAAACTGAGGCTCAGAGAGACTACATAATTTTTCACATCACTTGACTACTTAGGGTCAGAGCTACATTACAAGTTCAGACCATCTGACCCCAAACCAACACTCACAATCACCCACCCCATTCTTCAACACTGGACTATTCTACCTTCTATACAAGACTAACTTTTAAAAATAAATAACTTTGATTGTTTTTTATGATAAAAATGAATCATGTTCATTGTAGAACATTTTTGCAACCAAAAAACTAAAATCGTATTTAAAAAGAAAGCCTATAAACCCTCAGTGGTTGAAACAGTACATATTGTAATGGTGTGGCAATAGACTCAACTGTGGAACTTTAGGACCCAGAGAAAAAGAGCAGATCTCGTTATGAATTTATGAGTCATGTTCTATTCTATAGGTGATACTCTTCTTGATCTGAAAGCAGCCACTACCTCAACACCATCTGATATTTTATGTAGAGGCCCAGCTCCAACACCAAAAAATAGGGCGTCAGTGTTCAGAAACACCTCTTTATGTTACCGTTCTCTGCTATGATTCACAAGATAATAAGTGCTTGACATAACGGAAGGCATTTTTGTGCAAGGCATGTAATGACTTTTTCTGGTAGCTTTCTCAATTGCTTCATTTTCTTTAAGGAAAACATGGAAGAAATTAGAGTAGCCTCAGGAATGCTCAAAGCTTTTCCTGTACTTTTGGAGAAGATGCATCATTGATTTTACATAATGTTTCCCAGATAGAGTGAACATAAAAATGGCTAATGCTGCGACTAAGAAAAAGATATTAGAATTGTTCTAATTACATCTTTATCCCTTTTAATTCAGATATATTGCGTATCAAAATCACAAAGGAATTCCTAAACTTTGTCTATGAGTTCTTAATGTATTGGTCTAGAAATGAAATATGGATCTACTCTAGAATTTTAGAAGGACCAGAAGCTCCATGAAGCACCAGAAAATTAAAAGATCAAAGCTTTAAAATTCTAAAATACTTCATATTCACTACATAATTCAAATTATAACGTCAACTGTGTGTCCATAGTGACCTCAACAACTTACATAAATATCTTGTGAAAAATAATTATAGAAAGTATATTTCTATATTATATGTGTTTCAAAATACTAAAATAGAAAAGTAAGGCTTATATATTCATCCATCTAAAATTAAAATGTTGAAGGCAATAATAGCCAGCCTATGAACATCTAGCAAGTCATAGGTGCAAAATAAATATTACACACTGAAAGTAGATTTTCTAAAAGTGGCACTTCCATTATTCTTTATCACAAAGGTTAAAATGATACAACAGAAATTGGCATGTGTGATATTTTCAATAATCTGAAATAGATTAGAATTGATTGAATACATCTAAATGACATGAGGTAAAGGATCCCTGTTTCCAAACTAAATTAGGATGAAATCTACATCTAAATCCATTTAATGCATCCTCTACTAGAAATAAAACAGTGGATATGCAGTGATAAATCATGTCAGTATTTCTGGGCCCTAATTTTAAAAAACCAAAGTTCAAGTAGACCTTTTGATCAGAATCAAAGTAGACTGAAAATTAAGTGTGATGGATTTCAGCCATTATTCATGATTAGGGCTATTAGAATACTTAACAGGGGAAAATTTTAACCTACCAAGAAAATAATCTCATATGATTTTTGTTGGTATCTTTTGATTTATCTGAAATCAATGCAGTGAGCTTCATTAATTATATTGTTTTGCCAGAATAATTAATTGCAGAATGCGTCTTATCTTCAGAGAGCCTGCCACTTAACTTTCTTTATCAATCTTACCACATGCATGATGGAGAAGTTAATTCTAGATATATCCAAAAATAGTTATACAGAAATAAGTACTTTTGTAAATTTCTACTTCATCTTTGTATGTGTTATAAATTGTGCTAAAATATTATAGACTGTTTATTTCTGAGCTTTTCCTGCTTATGTTTTCTGGAGATCATGTAAAAGAAGTTCACAATCTTTTAGGAATATGAATTTATTTAGAATCTGATGATGGCTATGATACTTTCCTTTTATAAAAATGTACATATCCACAGTTTGTATCCAGTTTCAGGAGATCTATGGGTCCCAGGTTAAGAACTTGTGTTCCATAACAAACATTTTATATTTCCAAGGAGGATGTATGAAATGTGTTGGACTTCTTGAAAGAAAAATGGATCAGTGAGATTATTGAATGGGATCTTAGAAGATTTTGGGGGTGATTACACATGACATTGGAAGTGGAGTTTGCCTATTGAGAAACATGTCTCATTTCCATTGGTGAATGCTTTTATAGCAACAAAAGGGTCTCCACTGGCTTATTCGTCTCTTTGGTGAGATGTCTTCTCCAGGTCTGTCATCATTACCAACTCAAGTGGCTCAGTGCTGCCAATGCAAGTAAAATAGTCCTTCTCCCCTACATCCATTCATTTATTAAATAGATATTTATTGAGTACCTGTTATATGTTAGGATCCTTCCCAGAACATCAGGCTTTGAGGACACAGACACAAAGAAGAATGACAAGGTTCACACTCTCATGAAGTTTGCATCCAGTGGAAAGGAAGAGGGACAATAAGTAAGTAAACAAGTAACCAAGATAATTTCAAATAGTTATAGGTGCCATGAAGACTATAAAAGAAGGTCATGTGATAAGTCACTGAGGTGAGAAAAGAGACTCTTTAGAATGTGATACTGATATGAAATCTCAAAGGATGAGGAAGAGCCCGCCATGGAAAGATTTGGGCAGGGAGTATCTAGAGAGGGAACATCAAGGAAAAGGCCCTGAGTTGAGAAGATGCTTGGCTTGTTCAAGGAACATAAATATGACCAGTATGGCTAGAGTATACCAAGGGTAATTGAAGTCAGAAAGGTGGGTGGGGTGCAGCTCATGTAGGACTTTGCATATCATTAAAAGGAGTTTTCAAAGAAAAAAGTTTGGATTTTATTTTAAATGTGATGAAAAGCCATTAGAGAGTTTTAAGCAGGGAATTTCATAGTACAATCAGATTTATATTTTTAAAAGATTATTTTGTCTGCTGTGACCTTAGACCCAATAGTAGCCACAATAGAAAATGCAGCAACTTCCATTCAGGACTGATATATTGAAATTTCTACCACTGATACCCAACAAAGCAAATTATAGTCTGCAAGTAAGAAGTATCTTATGACTAACAGCCTAATTTTTTTCTAATCTTATTTTTAAAGATTACGTTACCAAAAGTTCAGTCTCTGAACTCAGTGCCAATCCAAATAATGAGAACAGAGTTTGGGTGAAAACAAAAATCAGCTTTATTTTCTTTTAAAGGGAGTGGCAGCCAGCTAACGTCTTAGGAACTGCTGGCTCTCCATTAAGAAGTGGGTAAGGGGTTTTCAAGCTTGTAAGGAATGTGGCTGCTTGTCGGAAGTGGGGAGCAATGGCCTTGCTGGTTGGCACTTTCCCACCAGCCTGTGTTTGGCCTTGTGAGGCCACTTTCAGAAAAGAGGATGGTGAGATAAGGGAATCTGCAGGTACATATCCTTGGTTGTCTGCCTCCGTGGTGGATGGTGGATTCTGGTACCAGGAAGCTGAGGAGTTGGGGCCTGAGCAGCTTCAATTTCTTGATATTTTCTGGACATCAATTTCCCTGTAATAAACTTCAAGGGCCCATAATTAGCCAAAACTTTGGTGTGAGCCCAGAGTGAGGCCTCCTATGCTTTAACAATTTGTAACTTCTATTTGATTGTGAAGCTCAGAGACTCAAAGGCTAAAGAGACATATACTTACATATGAACATAACTAAAGAAGCAGTGAAAGGGGATGAGTGCTTTTGGTTTTAACCCCATATATGCTAGGTTCAATGTCAGGGAACTGATATCAGGGCCAGTATTAATTAAAAGCTTATAACAATTATAAAATTAATGAATAATAGCATGAGACTTCAAAATCTCTGGTTCTATCTCTACCTTATTGGCAGCTCTAACCTTCCTTTTGTTCAATAAGCAATTACCGAACAGCTTCTATATGCCAGGTACTGTTCTGGCCCAATGCTTTTCAAGCTATCTGTGGTGAAGGACTAGTTTTTTGCTTTTCTTTCTTAATTCAGTGTTGACTGATATTTTACAATATCGGTAAATCAGTACAATAAAAAATAAAGTATTGGGGGGCCGGCCCCATGGCTGAGTGGTTAAGTTTGCACTCTCTGCTGCGGCAGCCCACGGTTTCGCCTGTTCGAATCCTGGGCACGGACATAGCACTGCTCATAGGGCCACGCTAAAGTGGCATCCCACATGCCACAACTGGAAGGACCCACAACTAAAAATACACAAAGATGTACTGGGGGGCTTTGGGGAGAAAAAGGAAAAATAATGTCTTTAAAAGAAAAAAGAATTATATTTTAAAAAAATAAAAAATAAAGTATTAGAAAAGTGAATTTAAAATATATGTAAGATACAATTTAATTTATGATTATTAGATTCATCAAACATAAAATTACATTCCAATAGATATAATCAAAAGAAACATACCAAAAAGAGAAAAAAAGAATTACAAAGAATTGCAAAACTAGACACATTTAAAAGTACATGCTTAGGGGATGAATATCGAGAATTTCTAATATACTTGTAACTTCTTGTCATTCCACAGTAGTAAAGAGTATGCAAGGAAATAGCAATTTCCCATATTAAATGCCTTATTTACACACTTTTAACACTAGTATATCAATATTTAAAGCTTTTTTCTTTTTTTTTTCCCGAGGAAGATTAGCCCTGAGAGAACATCCACCAATCCTCCTCTTTTTGCTGAGGAAGACTGGCCCTGAGCTAACGTCCATGCCCATCTTCCTCCACTTTACATGTGGGACGCCTACCACAGCATGGCTTGCCACGCGGTGCCATGTCCGCACCTGGGATCCAAACCAGCAAACCCCACGCTGCCAAAGGAGAACGTGCGCACTTAACCTCTGGGCCACCGGCCAGCCCCTATATTTAAAACTTTTAGTGCAATAAATGAGTTTGCTTCTTGCTTGCTAAATTATCGAATCAAGGTTGGATTGACAACAACGTATTTCTAAATGGTTTGTGTTTTGTTTTAAGAACACTCAAAAGCAGAGAAACCAACCTCACAGAAGAATAGGAATAGGAATGAAAGGAGAGATTTTAAAGTAATTTTGGCAAGCTCAGGATATTTATTTTTAACTTTTATACAGAATTAGGCAAGTGATATATTTTCAAAATTAGTCTTCAATCCTTCGTCATAGGCAGATCTAACAATTTACCCTATGAGTATAGTTAAAGCCCAAACTGATCTATTCCCTATTCAGTGATAGACCTATCTTACGAGTCCACTCATCACGAAATTGGAGGTCACAGCAATGTCAAATTGCCATAAAAGCTTCTGAATCCTTACTTCAATTCCTGTACTTTCTCATCACAGAAAAGTTACACACAGTTCTTAGACCCACACCAGTTTATGAACTATAGTTTGAGGAGTGCTACTCTAAACTACTCTTTCTCTGAACAAAATAAAGCTGCATGTTTTCAAAATCATTTAATTCACTGTAGAGGGATGCTTTCTACTCATCATTGTTATAAACAGCAAATATTAGAAACAGCAGCAATGAAACTCAGTGTTAACCTGGAGGGATTGCCCTCCAGATGAAAAAGGATTTGAGGTAATTTATCTCTGACTACTTGGCACTATATCTGATGTCTGGGATTTGTTCTAACACAGAGTTTCCTGCAATGATCATCTATTTAGAAGTACTCAGATCATTTTCTTCGCTCCTCTTTAAAAAAAAAAAAAAAGTAATTTAGCATATAGCAAAATCTATTAGGACTTTTTTTAAACATCATTTAAAACAGTCTTATAATTTCAGCTTTTATTAGGTCAAATGACTATTTAGGTCAAATGACTATTTATGTAATTGGGATTATAATCAGTCGTGGGCTGGAGCTGGCTCATACTAGTTTGATAGAACCAATTATGTACATCTCTTCCCACTCAGCATTCAGTGAAGTCATGTTGGTAGTTGAAATCAGCCTTGGTGAAAGTATTTACACCATGGAAATCAGCAAACACTACTAATCAAGGCTTTTTATTTCTGGGGAGCTGGTTATTAAACATTTACTAGCGCATCACTGATTGCAATTAATATTACTTTCAAATCTCTTTTGAATAAAAAGAATTGACAAAATGGCATTACAAAATTTTTAATATTTCAGGTACTATTTTCAAGGTGGTCTTGTTCATGGTCTTTAGCACCAGACTAAGAACAAGAAAAGAGTCTTCCTGGATTTCATGAGAGAATCTCTCATTCAGTAGAAATTTATATCATTATTTCTGTTTGTCCATATAGATATCCATGCACCAAATCACGAGTAGGAGTATAATAGTATATGTGTGTTTATGTGTGTAAAATTATTTTCAAATGTGATTTCACAATTATCTTTATATTGACCAAGATATACTAGCAAAACTGCAACAACTTCTTCTAGACAATAGCAAAAACTAGAGCTGATAAAAAAAAAACTGAAACAATAAGAGAAGCAAAAGTATACTGTACCAGTTGAAAGTCGGATTATTGAAAATAGTAATAATAATATTATTTCCAATATTAGTATTGGAAGTAGAACTTGCAGTTTGCATCTATAAATAAACAAGAGGCTACACTCAAACAACTTAAATCCATTGCTGAGAAACTATATTATTTTTAAAAACAAAATTATTT
This sequence comes from Equus przewalskii, assembly GCF_037783145.1. NCBI lineage: Eukaryota > Metazoa > Chordata > Mammalia > Perissodactyla > Equidae > Equus > Equus przewalskii. The sequence goes on along the minus strand of NC_091834.1, from coordinate 70,843,550 downwards.
TTTTCTCTTTTTTTTACTTTTTATTGAGATTATGATCGTTTACAACCTTGTGAAATTTCAGTTGTAAATTATTATTTGTCAGTCATGTTGTAGGTGCTCCACTTCATCCTTTGTGCCCACCACTCACCCTCCCCTTTCCCCTGGTAACCACTGATCTGTTCTTTTTGTCCACGTGAAAAACAAAATTATTTTTAAAAGAAATGAGAAGAGGGTAGATGTAAAGATCTGATAAATGTTCGGTGAATGAGTAGACAGACGGCTACCAAACGAACATTTAAAGAAATGAGCAAGCTACCTCTCTGGTTAGAATGTGGTTTCAAAGAAGTTAGGGGCTTGTTAGGTCCCTCTAACCTATGATCCTAGACTGAACACTTAGTCTGACTGTTGGTCTTGAAAATGAAAGCCTAAAGCCGCAGGAGAAAGCCAACAAACGCAATGACTACCATTACAAGCATCCCAATTCAGTGCACATGAATCTTGAGGGCAGTGGAGCAATAGCCCCAGCTTTTGATATCAGGGGTTTCATAAACCATTAACAACTATCTCATTTATATTCATTTATTCTCCTAATCAAGCAAAAGCACAGTGAAAATCAAATTAGCAATAAGGGCAATTCCGAACTTTAGGATCAACTGTTTTTCAAATATCATGAAAGATGTTTACAGCAAGAATATTTAACACATTAGCCTCAGCCCCACCTTGCCATATAATCTGTTCCAAAGAAATCTTCTTAAGGATTGCTATATTTTCCCTTGAATAGTTTTTTTTTATGCCATTTGAATCTGAGTTGATTTTCACAGCACAGCAAAAATAGGATCTTATGGAGCGATAAATCCTCCGAAAATAGGATCTTGTGGAGAGATAAAGAGTAATTTAAATAAATTACTTAAAATAATGAAACAGAGACTTAAGAAGATATTCTTATCATAATATATCTACCCTTCCCATTTTGTAAGGATTTTCTTTTATTGAAAGGTATTTTTTTAGTAACTAGGAATCAAAAGTCCTCTGCTTTTTAAATTATGTGAAGGGATAATCTCCATTCTCAGTTTCTTGCTTTCTTTTCTGGTTCAGGGAAGCAAAAATCCACATCACAGTGCTACTCACAAGCAACTTAATATTTTTCTTTTCTTAAGCAAGCTGTGTCAGGTGGTTCCCTGACATCTGCAACACTTTAGTCACCCTTGGTGATAGCTTAGTGCCCCATGGTCTTACTAACTCTCTAAATCTTCCTTAAACATTTCTTACTTTCAAAAATAAAATAAGGTTTATGTTAATATTAACTTCAACTATAGTCACTTAGCAGCTACAAAAAAAATCTTTCTCGGGACCAGCCCGGTGGCATAGTTGTTAAGTTTGCATGCTCCACTTTGGTGGCCTGGGGTTTGCAGACTCGGATCCTGGGTGGGGACCTACACACCACTCATCAAGCCATGCTGTGGTGGCATCCTATACACAAAAAATAGAGGAAGATTCGAACAGATGTTAGCCCAGAGAAAATTTTCCTCAAGCAAAAAGAGGAAGATTGGTGAATGACGTTAGTTCTATATCAATCCTCCTCACAAAAATAAAAGTCTTTCTTAAAATCAAAATATAAAGAATGTGCCAAAATTTCAATCAATGTAAACATAGAAGAAAAACAAGCTGCCCTCTCCATTTCCTGATCTGTCTATTATTGATACATAACTTTTTAAACATGAAAATTGTAATGATAAAATATGATACCATTCTTGGGATCTTCAAAAGGCTGCAAATTGTGGTCATTGGGATAACAGCCTCTTCTTTTGACGTGTTTTTCTTGTCAAAGGATTAGAATGCACTTGCCACTAAGCAATAGCAGTAAATAAGATGAAAGATCAATAAAAGTCTGTGGTGTTCAAGTTTCAAGAGGCATGCTCTCAGGCATAATTATATATTCATAAGTCATAAACTTAACTTGATCTATTTCTTTGCATTTTGGAAGGTAACAAAAGAATTTAGAAAATAGACATATTTTTCCTGAATTATCATATATAATCCCATGAAGAATGATACATGAATAATCCCATGAACAATGAACTATTATTATTCCCATTTTATGGATGAAGCAATAGGGGCAGGAGACAAAGGAAATTAACTGATGCTTGTCCAGTGCCACACAGCTTACACATGGCAGAGATTCCAAACCAAACCTGACTCAAAAATTCATGTTCTTCATCACCAGGATATACTCTGCCTTTAGATAACTGTCAAGGAGTTTTGAAACTAACTGTTTTTCTCAAGTGCTTTAAGAATCAACATAAATACAGAGTTTTTGAAACACATAGAAAATAATCATAGCTCATATGAATAATGATAATTTATATGTGTATAGTCATTTATGAAACTTTCTTGCACATTCTTCCTTTGGAACATCATTGTATAAAATTCTGAGTGTTATTTTAAAACTTCATCCCAAACAGCCCAGTACCCGCAAGCGACTGCTCTCCCAGCTGAAGTGCTCATAGCACTGCCGCGGCCCCTAGGATGGGCATGCACCTCATTGTGACTGTGGAAACAGGTGACTGCAGCCCCAGGCCACCTGTGATTGCATTTTGGTCCAGTGAGAAAATCCACTGTCCCACCACGGCCCCAGGGTGTGACTCAGGCTCAGACCCAGTGGGGAGGCCCTGTCCACTGGGCACGAAGGCTAGTGTGACCTAGGAGCAGACATAGCATGGCTGTGAGCCCAGGCGAACAAACCCCTGGCTGCCTTAAATGCCTATAGCTCTACTGCAGCTCCAAAAGGACAAGTGACACCCAGCAGGACCATGGGAGCAGGCAGTAACAACCCTGAGCCCCAGCGTGATTGCTCCTAGGTCCACTGGGAAAGTCCACAGTACCACCTCAACCCCAGGGAGTGACTCAGGCTCCATGCCAGTGCAGAGGTCCCGCCCACCAAACACAAAAGCTGGTGTGACCTAGGAACAGATGACTGCATATCTGCAGCCTGGGCAAAAGTGCCCCTAGCTACTGTAAAGGTCCACAGTATCACAGCGGCCCCAAAGGGGCACTACAACTGGTGGGACTATGGGAGCAGGTGGCAGCAGCACTGAGCCCCTGTGTGACCACTCTCTCGACCAGTGGGAGAGTCTACAGTCCCACCACAGTCTCAGGGAGTGGCACAGGCTCAGACCCCGTGGGGAGGCCCCACCCACCAAGCTCAACAGCTGGGACAACCTAGGACCAGATGGCGGCAGAGCTGTGAGTCAGGGGGAACAAGCTCCCAGCTGCCTCAAAAGCCCATACCACCACTGTGGTCCCTAAGGGGGAGTATATCTAAGTGGGTCTGTGGAAGCAGGTGGCAGCAACTCGCACCACCCATGTGATTGTTCCCACAGTTGGTGGGAGATCCCACAGGGCTGCTGCAATGCCAAAGAGTGGCCCAGGCTTGGACAGGAACAGCTGAGCTGATCCTGGTGAGCACAGGTTACACAGCTTCTGCCCCCTCCTCCCAGTGGCAGCAAGAAGCTGTGACCAAATTTTATCTCTATAAGAAGGCACAAATCCATGCCATAAAGCAGTATGAAAAAATATATTAAATCTCCAGAACAGAAGGAAAATGACAAGTACCCAGAAATGAATCCTGAAGACACAGAAATCGATAATGTAAATGACAAAGAATTCAAAATAGCTATCACTAAAAAACTCAATGAGTTAAAATAGAATACAGATAGACAACTCCATGAGTTCAGGAGCTACATCATGAAACAGCTTGAAACTATAAAGGAGAACCAATCAAAAATGTTGGAGATGAAAAACACAATAGAGATAAACAAAAATCTGGACTCCCTGAACAGTAGGGCTGATGTTATGGAGGACAGAATTAGCAGTCTGGAGGACAGAAATACAGAAATGCTTCAGATACAGGAGGAGAGAGAACTAAGACTAAAAAGAAATAAAGAAACTCTCCAAGAAATATCTGACCCAATTAGGAAATGCAACATACAGATTATAGGTATCCCAGAGGGAGAAGAGAAGGAGAATGGAGCAGAAAGCTTGTTCAAAGAAATAGTAGCTGAGAACTTCTCAAACCTGGGGAGGGAGCTGAAAATTCATGTGACAGAAGCCAATAGATCTCCAAACTTCATCAATGTAAAAAGATCAACTCCAAGACATATAGTAGTAAAGCTGGCAAAAGTCAATGACAAAGAAAAAATATTAAGGGCATCAAGGCAGAAGAAAATAATCTACAAAGGAACCCCTATCAGGCTGTCCGTGGACTTCTCAGCAGAAATCTTACAGGCTAGGAGAGAGTAAAATGATAAATTCAAAATTCTTAAAGACAAAAACTTTCAGCAAAGAATACTCCATCCAGCAAAAATATCCTTCAAATATGATGGAGAAATAAAAACTTTTCCAGATAAACAAAAGTTAAGGGAATTCATTGCCACAAGACCCCCCTACAAGAAATTCTCAGGAAGGCCATTATATCTGGGGGGGAAAAAGGAAAGGGGTAACAAAACCCTGAGCAAGGAGATAGACAAAATCAGAAAATTGCAACTCTCCATCAGAACAGGTTAACAAATGCTTAATTACAACATTAAAGATAAAGGGAAGGAAAACACCAAGAATAAATATAATCTTGTCGTTTTAACCACAAACTCACAACACAAAATGAAATAAGATGTGACAATAACAACTTAGAAGGGGAAGAGGAAAGGGATGGAACCAGCTTAGTCTAAGGAAATAAGAGGCTATCAGAAAATGAACTAACTCATCTATGAGATTTTTTATACAAACCACATGGTAACCACTACACAAATAACTAGACAGAGACACAAATTATAAATAAGGAGAAAATGAAGAAAACCAGCATAGCAAACTACCTAACTGAATTGGTACTCCAAAATACCTGGGACGAGAAACAAAGGAAATGCACAAGAACTAGAAAACAAGCAATAAAATGGCAGCATTAGGCCCTCATATATCAATAATCACTCTAAATGTAAATTAATTGAATTGTCCCATCAAAAGACACAGAGTGGCAGGATGGATTAAAAAACAAGACCCAACAATATGTTCTCTCCAAGAAATACATCTCAGCCCCAAAGACAAACACAAACTCAGAGTGATGGGATGGAAGATGTTACTCCAAGCTAATGACAAACAAAAGAAAGCAGGTGTTATCATACTTATATCAGACAAAGTAGACTGCAAGACAAAACAGGTAAAGAGAGACAAAGAGAGGCAGTATATAATGATAAGAGGGACACTCCACCAGAAGACATAACACTTATAAACATATATGCACCCAACACAGGAGCATCAAGGTACAAAAAGCAACTATTAACAAAACTAAAAGAAGATATTAACAACAATACAATAATAGCAGAGGACCTCAACACCTCACTTACACCAATGGATAGATCATCCAGACAGAAAGTCAACAAGTAAATTGTATAATTAAATGAAAAACTAGACCAGGTGGACTTAATAAATATATATAGAACACCCTATCCAAAAACAACAGATTACACATTCTTCTCAAGTGCACATGGAACATTCCCAAGGATAGACCATATGTTGGGAAACAAAGCAAGCCTCAATAAATTTAAGAGGATTGAAATTAGAGGATTGAATTAAGAGTATTGAAAGCATCTTTTCTGACCATGATGCTATAAAACTAGAAATAAATTATAAGAAAAAAGCTGGGAAAGGGGCAAAGATGTAGAGATTAAACAACATGCAACTCAACGACAAATGGATCATTGAAGAAATCAAAGGAGAGATCAAATATTATCTGGAGACAAATGAAAATAAAAGCACACCATACCAACTCACTTGGGATGTAGCAAAAGCAGCCCTAAGAGGGAAATTCATTGCAATACAAGCTCACCTCATCAAGCAATAAAAATCTCAAATAAGCAATCTCAAACTACACCTAACAGAATTAGAAAAAGCAAAAACAAAGCCCAAAGTCAGTAGAAGGAGGAAATAATAAAAATTAGTGCAGAAATAAATGAAATTGAAATAAAAAAGACAGTAGAAAGATCAATGAAACAAAGAGCTGTTTCTTCGAGAAGATAAATAAAGTTGACAAACCCTTAGCCAAGCTCACTAAGAAAAAAAGAGAGAAGACTCAAATAAATAAAATTAGAAATGAAAGAGGAGAAATTACAATGGATATCACAGAAATACAAAAGATGAAAAGAGAATACAACAAATTGGACAATCTAGAAGAAATGGATAAATTCTTAGACTCTTACAACCTCCCAAAACTGAATAAAGAAGAAATAGAGAATCTGAATAGACCAATCACAAATGAAGAGATTGAAACAGTAATCAAAAACCTCCCCCAAAAATAAAAGCCCAGGACCAGACGGCTTCTCTGGAGAATTCTACCAAACATTCAAAGATTTAATACCTATCTTTCTCAAACTACTCCAGAAAATTGAGGAAGATGGAACACTTCCTAACACATTCTATGAGGCCAACGTCACCCTGATATCGAAGCCAGATAAGCACAAAACAAAAAGACAGAAAATTACAGGCCAATATCACTGATGAACATAGATGTAAAAATCCTCAATAAAATATTGGCAAACTGAATACAGCAATACGTTAAAAATATCGTACACCATGATCAAGTGGGATTTATACCAGAGACACAGAGATGGTTCAACATTTGCAAATCAATCAATGTGATACACCACCTTAACAAAATGAAGAACAAAAACCATGTGATCATCTCAATAGACACAGAGAAAGCATTTGACAAGATCCAAAATCCATTTATGATAAAAATGCTCAATAAAATGCGTATAGAAGGAAAGTACCTCAACATAATAAAGGCCATATATGACAAACCCACAGCCAACATCATATGTAGGAACAAGACAAGAGTGCCCACTTTCACCACTCCTGTTCAACATAGTACTGCAGGTTTTGGCCAGAGAAATTCAGCAAGAAAAAGAAATAAAAGGAATCCAAATAGGTATTGAAGAAGTGAAACTCTCACTGTTTGCAGACAACATGATTTTATACAGAGAAAACCCTTAAAAAAATCCATCAGAAAGCTATCAGAAATAATCAACAATTACAGCAATTTTACAGGGTACAAATTCAACTTAGAAAAATCAATTGCATTTCTATGCTCTAATAGCGAATGAACAGAAAGAGAACTCAAGAACACAATCCCATTCACAACTGCAACAAAAAGAATAAAATATCTTGGAATAACTTTAACCAAGGAAATGAGAGACCTACACAGTGAAAATTGCAAGACTTTACTGAAAGATATGATGACAACGTAGAGAAATGAAGACACTCCATGCACGTAGATTGGAAGAATAAACATAGTTAAAATGTCCATTCTACCTAAAGCAATCTACAGATTCAATGCCATCCCAATCAGAATCCCAATGACATTCTTTACAGAAATAGAACAAAGAATTCTAAAATTCATATGGGGCAACAAAAGACCCCGAATTGCTAAAGCAATCCTGAGAAAAAAGAACAAAATGGGAGGCATCACAATCCCTGACTTCAAAACATACTACAAAGCTACAGTAATCAAAACAGAATGGTACTGGTACAAAAACAGGTGCACAGATCAATGGAACAGAATTGAAAGCCCAGAAATAAAACCACACATCTATGGACAGCTTATCTTTGACAAAGGAGCTGAGGGCCTACAAAGGAGAAAAGAATGTCTTTTCAACAAATGGTGCTGGGAAAATTGGAAAGCCACATGTAAAAGAATGAAATTGACCATTCTTTTTCACCAGTCACCAAAATAAACTCAAAATGGATCACAGACCTAAAGCTGAGACCTGAAACCATAAGGCTTCTACAAGAAAATGTAGGCAGTACATTCTTTGACGTCAGTATTAAAAGGATCCTTTCAGACACCATGTCTTCTCAGACAAGGGAAACAATAGAAAGAATAAACAAATGGGACTTCATCAGACTGAAGATCTTCTACAAGGCAAGGGAAAACAGGATTGAAACAAAAACACAACCCACCAACTGGGAAAAAATATTTGCAAATCATATATCTGACAAAGAGTTAATATCCATAATATATAAAGAACTCACACAACTCAACAACAAAAAATCAAACAACCTTATCAAAAAATAGGCAGAGGATATGAACAGACATTTCTCCAAAGGAGATAAACAGATGGCCAATCAGCACATGAAAAAAAAGCCCAACATCACTGATCATCAGGGAAATGCAAATCAAAACTACACTATTATACACCTTATACCCATTAGAGTGGCTATAATAAGCAAGACAAAAAATAACAAATGCTGGAGAGAATGTTGAGATAAGGGAACCCTCACACATTGCTGGTGGGAATGCAAACTGGTCCAGCCACTATTGAAAACAGTATGGAGATTTCCCGAAAAACTAAAAATGGAAATACCATATGACCTTGCCATCCCACTACTGGGTATCTATCCAAAGAACTTGAAATCAGCAATTCAAAGAGACCCATGCACCCCTATTTTCATGCAGCACAGTTCACAATAGCCAAGACGTGGAAGCAAACTAAGTTTCCATTGACCAATGACTAGATAAAGAAGATGTGGTATACATATACAATGGAATACTACTCAGCCATAAAAAATGACAAAATTATCCCATTCACAACAACATGGATGGATCATGAGGATATTGTGTTAAGAAACTTAAGCCAAATAGGAAAAGACAAACACCATACGATTTCACTAATATGTAGAAGATAAACACACAGACAAAGAGAACTATTTAGTGGTTACCAGGGGAAAGGAGGAACGGGGGTGGGCACAAAGGGTGAAGAAGTACACCTAAAAGGTGACTGACAAATAATAATCCGTGACTGAAATTTCATAATGTTGTAAACTATCATAACCTCAATTTAAAAAAATGCCCTTAATGATAATACACTCAGAACAATGTTTACGTTAAACTCTACAGTGTAAGTCCATGACTTCTCTCTGGGAAACTGTACTAAACTAACAACATGCTCTTCACATAACTCCAACCACTGACCATCCACAATCATGAGGGTAATCTTGAAATATTAATCAGGAGCTTCCAATTTTGAGCCCTAGGAAGATAGGTTGTGGAAAGTTTATTGTGACCTCATTCTTCAACATCTAAGATTTCAGAAGTTTTACTATAGATGGATAATTGCCAGCCCAATACTTTGTTTTCTATTATGTGAATCTGGCTATTTCAAGACAAGAAGAAAGACCAAAAATTTTCATTACTTCCTACAAAAGGGTCAGGAAAGTTCAGGCATTCATCCATCTAGCCCATCTTCGACAAATGTCTATATAACCTTACTTTTCCTTGCTAACAGGAGAAAGAACTTCATCTTAACCTTATCCTTTGTATATAAGGAAAGGCAAATAATTAGAGGGAGATATTAGTTTGACATGCCAGTCTAATTGGATGAGCACCAACTAAATCTTTGCAGCTGTATTTTCTTGGTGTGCTTACTATTTCATGCCTTATATGTAATATATTGTTACCAAATGATCCAGGTCGATCTTTAAGGTCAACTCTAAATGATCAGTGGAACCAATTACATGCATGTAGGTCAATCATAAAGAATTGATTGCCCATCCACTTATAATCTAATTGATTACATTGTACTTGATTATATCTGAAATAGTCAATACAATACAGAAATAGTTACATCAGTAATTCAGTACTTATTAGGTAAACCAAAGTAAAACTCAGATTTATTTTGTCATGTTTGAGTTATTTGCTTGCAACTAGACATTAAAAATTAATTTGAAATGTTTTATCTACTAGAAATATATTTCCTGTTGTAAAGTAATTCATGCATCTTGTAAAAAACTCAGACAATATAAAAGTACAGTACATAAAGTACAAAATTAAAGTTATCTTGTAATATTAACCTTGTTTCTAGTTTTCTAGGCAAATCTTACTTTGTCGTTGTAAAGTCTGAGTTTTTAGAGCATCTTCTTTCCAAGTTCCCAAGTGATTATATGGTCTCAAAATTATAAATGCAAAAACCAATACATTGTGATCTTTAGGAAAATCCATGCTTGTGGAGAAAGAGAAAAAACAAATGCCATTGCCATTTAACAGGAAGTACATGGTGTTTACTCTTGCTTCTCTAACACATATTTATTATTTTTAAATTCAATTACTTTAATCTATGACTATCAGGTGTTACAAAAAGTTGCAATTTTTTTCCATAAAATTCACTTTTTTTTTTTTAAAGATTTTATTTTTTTTTTTCCTTTTTCTCCCCAAAGCCCCCAGGTACATAGTTGTATATTCTTAGTTGTGGGTCCTTCTAGTTGTGGCACGTGGGACACCACCTCAGCGTGGCTTGATGAGCAGTACCATGTCCACGCCCAGGATTCGAACCGATGACACACTGGGCCGCCTGCAGCGGAGCCCGCGAACTTAACCACTCAGCCACGGGGCTGGCCCCTATTTTTTATTTTTAAATTTAACTTACCCATAAGAAAATAACTATTACAACAGAACACAGAAAGCACCTGCTCCAATTGCATAAGTCGCTGGACTTAGTGTCACAAGACTATGTAACGGAGCTCTATCAGATGTTCTCAGACATGAAGTGTGCATCAAAACCCACAGATTGCTGGGCCCCCACATCTAGACTTCTTGAATTAAAATAGATCTGGACTGAGACTGGAGAATTTGTATTCTGAACAATTTCCCAGGCAATTGTGGTGGGGCTGGTCCAGGGACCACAGTTTGAGAATTACTGATCTATATAAAGGCATTAAACATCACTTCAGAACTCATCCTTCTAAGATTTATTGTCACTGGATCTTGATTTTAATGGACAATTCAGTGCTATGTATATAGCAGGTTTTAGTAAATGCTGTTTAATCAATTCTAAGATTAGATATAAAATAAATTGGGTTGCAAATCTGCCAGTTATTAAATAACCCATCTTTTCTCCTAGCTTACCAACTGAGAAAATTTTGGCCTAGGTTTCAGGGAACATAGAGACATAAAACAGTCTTTGGGTACTGAATCTTTCTAACTATTAAGTTTCTTTGCAATGAGCTTTTATTTTATTTCCTGCCAATAACAATCACAGTCATCCTGGTACAAGCAATGTAATGGTAAAATGAAATGTGCTTAATGAAACATTAATGAAATTGTTGATTCCAGGAATTTTTTTTAGAACAGTATTTTGGTAATAGCAGAGAATGATTTTTGGAACAAAAGAGATCACAGCTTGATTTTTTAGTTTCAGCATAACATTACAATCATGTTGCTAAAACCTGGAATGTGCCTATTAGTTTGTTTTGATGTCTATCTTTCACCCTACATGACTAATTTAAGCAGACGTTTCTTCTGTTTTCAACCGTACAGTGAGATGTTTAAGTCCTTTCCCATAGTCACACCAGTTCTACCAAATTCTGAATGCTGGTTAAAATATCAGTGGAACTGGAAGGAAATATTTAATGATTTTTCCTTTTCCTTTGTCAATATATTATGGTATTCATATGACTCCCTCTGGTGGTAAACGTAGCATGGAATGTTAATCTTTTTCAACAAATATACATGTATACATTTCTCTTCATGTGAGGTCAATGATTTCTTTCTCTCCCTCCTGAAGTTTTCTTCTCTGTCTTAAAGCTATCCACATCTAATGTGACCACTGGAAGCTGTCAAAATGAGCAGTTCAATCAATACAGAAATAGACTGAATCTCTTCATCAAAAATCAGCCTGGAAAATGGTGTCAAAGAGTTTATGCAGCCTTTTAACAATCAAACCAGAATGTAAAAATACTAAAACAATTAATTAAAGAAAATGACTCCCAAAAACTCAACCTCAATTCCTCTAAAGGTTGTCTGTTCATAGTCACATATAAACTTAGCCTAAGAAAACCTACGTATATGCATCCAGAAAATACCCTCAGAGCTCCATACAAATATATGATAGGGTCATTCAGAGACGAATTTGAATTCTACCTCTGCTGCCCGATGAATGGGTAACCTAAGTAGCTTACCCAACCTCTGTGAGACATGGTTTTCATGTCCATAAAACAGAATAATGCTTACCTTATGAACTTGTTGTAAGGATTAAACATGACAATGTGTTTAAAGATCTAGCATTGTGCCTGATGTTTACTAAGACACCAGCTATTCTTATGGTTCTTCTTCTTCTCCTTCTTCTTCTTCTTCTGCTTCTTCTTCTTCTGCTTCTTCTTTTTGGTGAGGATGATTGGCCCTGAGCTAACATCTGTTGCCAATCTTCCTCTATTTTTGTATGTGGGATGCCACCTCAGAGTAGCTGGACAAGCAGTGTGTAAGGTCTACACTCAGGATCCGAACCCACGAACCCTGGGCTGCTAAAGCAGATCATGAGAACTTAAACACTATGCCACTGGGCCAGCCCCTAGAGTTATTCTTCTTAATTAACAAATTGAAGCAAAAATAATTAGAAAATTGAGATGTCTACCTGATTTTTATTTGAACCTTTTAGAGTAACTGCCTCAGAAGAGCTAGAGAGATGAGGCTCATGTTAGACCAAGCTCACAAAGGTGAAGAGTGGCATTCATAAGTCAACTTGCCAAGTGATGGTCAAGCAAAAGCACACACTGCAGAAATGAAGCTAATTTGTTATATATGCATATGGTATCTTGATATTCCAACATACCACATCTAATTGCAGTGATGGAATATCAGAGGACTCCCCCTTTCATTCAAACTTGCCTATGTTTCCATGGCTCAAGTCAATATACCAATGCTTATTCCTGAGCTAAGAGATAATGTGGATCTATGGGAAACAAAATTTTTCTCCTCAAGGAAGAAAATATTTTAATAACCTTTTACATTTGCTATAAGAGATGAAGGGTAGCAAAGGTAATTTTATGTCTCCTAGTAAAAGCTTTTTGCACTTATTTAACAAAATAATTGTCTCATATAACATGTAATGTTGATCATGACTTAAATGATGCTTGTGTGTATAACTGTTTTAAAAGTTTTGATTGGTCCGTTAAAACAAGTTATTTGTCCTCATTCCTTTGATTGTTGTTTTGTGATTGTGTTATTAATTTTGTGATTGAATTAATTATACATATATACAGCCACAAATGTGTATGTTTAAGGATTTTGTTGCCAAGGTTAGTTGTTGCAAATCTCATTTATGAAGATAGATATTTTGCATTGTTATTACTTAACCTTCCTTCCAAGAAGAAGTGATGCTGACACAGATTGGTCAGGGGCACAAACACCGTAGTGGGCATAGTGCCAGGGACATGTTCTGTCTTTCTTCTGGGACTCTATTCCTTGAGAATCTCACATAGTATTTTTGGATGCCTGCCAATGCAGCTAAAATAAGAGGGACCAGGCCCCGTGTCCCCATCACTTCCGTGAGCTCTTGTCATTGTTCTTTCCCCCAGCACTGACTTTTTTTTTCCATCAGGGAAATACAATCCAAGATTTGAGTATGAATTTAGAGAAGAAAAAGCAAAGAAAGCTACTTGGTCTGCTTTATCTCCAGATCGATCAAAGCCAAGACATCAGCCAGTAATAAGAGGGAGGGTCCTTTGCCCAACTAGGTCTCTGTGCAGAAATATTCCCCTTGGCAAACTAGTGAGGAGGATTGGAAGGTATTCCTGGGTTTCTACTTACAGATTACTGGGGTAAGGGAGAAAAGAGTAGGCAGAAATAGAATTCTGTGTTTTTCAAGCCAATATATGCAAATTAGTTAATACTATAAAATGACATCACAGTAATATAGTCAGCTTCCCAGAGTTAATCATTTCTGGATCTAATCAAAACTGATAGCCAGTCCACTGGCCAGAAAATGTGAAAAAGAACATTGTCAAGGGTGCCTACATCTTTTACATATATTTAATGACACAAATATCACTACGTGTATTCAGAATCATTTTTTATTCCTCCTCTTCATTGCACCACACATTTACTCACCAAGTCTTCTTGTCTTGTCTGTTTTCAAAACACCTCTCAAGTGCATTATCTATAGGAATTATCATCAACTCCTCCCTCTCCTGCATTCTGTCTCACACAGGATTCTTCCAGTTATACCATTTCACAATTTCCCACATCTATCTACGCTCACTGTTCTCTTCTGCATCAATCAGGACCCCAGCAGAAAACAGATGCTACATTCTAGCTACGTAATTTGAGATGCGTTTAAAGATGAGAATATTTACAAAGGTATGACCAGGGCTAAAGGAAACCATAAGGGTAATGCATTACCTTGGGAGCCACTACACCTAGGCCAGAATCAGCAAGAGTAGTGAGTGTTTACCAGACCCGAGAGGAGAGCTATATGGGTAGGGCTGCCAGACACTAGCTACAGCTTTCCTAGAAGGATGCAGCCAACCTGCTGTGACCAAACTGGGAGGGATATGGAGGGAATCGGCATCTCAACTTCACTCTTCTCATCCCCCTGATCACCTACAGGTACCTCCCATTGGTCACATCTACGAAGAAGCTAGAAGGCAAAGTTGACGTGGCCCATGTGGGGCAGCTTCCCAAGGACTAGTGTAGCAGCAAGAAAGTGGGGGGGAGAGGAGGTAGCAGGGTGAGTGGGTCTGGAGATGCACACAAGAGTTTAAGCATATCCTGCCATACCATAATTTTACTACAAGTGGACATCGTCTTCTGCCTGGATAATTGCAATATCCTCCTAACTGGTCTTCTTGACTCCAGTCTTGCCTCCTTCAGTCCATTCTCCACACTAGACAGAGTGAGTTTTCTAAAAGTGAAAGTACGATTATGTCACTTCCCTAACTTAAGCCATTCCATGGCTCCCCATTGCTCTAGGGACAAATTTTGAACTCCTTAACACATGTTTTTTGAGGCCTTTGACAATCCAGTCCTTGAAGATCTCTCCAGTCTCATTACTCATTGTTTCCCTGGTCACATTCTGCACTCCACACAAGCTGAAGGTAATACAGGTCTTCTAAGAGGTCATACTCACCTTCAGATCTATCTGCATAATGGCCCTTTCCCCTGAGTGCCTTTTGCCACCCTCTCTGTGCATTTAGCTCCTTGAGACTAACTCCTAAATGTTCCCTCCTCTGGGAAGCTTTCTCCATTTTCCTAGAATTAGGTTATATGTCTTCCTGGCACAGCTCCATCTGCTCCAGTCATGACAATGATATGTTATTTCAATTGCCTCTTTAATTGTCTATATCTCCCTAGAGAATATAGGCTACTTGAGTACAAAGGATTACATTGTTTGTCATTGTTACCCCAGCACCAACTCAGCCCTGGCATCGTGTGGGCACCTAGGAAATTTTCACTAAATGAATAAGTAAACTAAAAGAAAAAAATGCATTCTCTTCATCATCACTCCCAGACTGTCCATAATCTACCTGACATTACCTAATCACCCTCACCTCACATCACCCCATCTCTTTCAACATCTGTCGCTCCCCAATCAGGAACTTGTCTGTCCAACATTTTCCATCCTAGGGAGGAAATTAAAGGTCCCCTTGCCTTCCTTACTCTCTCTCCTAAAAATGTCTTAGGAGGTAGGCATTGCATTCCGTCTCCAAGGAGGAAGAACGCTGCTTCTTGATTAGACTATTGTACAAGAGGGTAGAGTATTAAAAAGGATTCAAAGATTACACAGAAGCAAAGATGGCCCTTTGGGCTTTTTTCAGTCAACTACTCCTCACATGGTAGAAGGAAGATGGGCAGAGCATTATGGAAACAGTCATTTTTGCACTGACACATGGTTCCTACAGTATTTCTTCTCTCATGTGTGTTTGTCTTATGTATCATTTAAACCATGAACACCTTGAAGTTAAGTAGCAAAGTTTTCCCTATATTTGTATTCAATTATAAATTTAGCTAATTTCTGTGTACCCACCACTCTACTGAGCTATGTGAGAATTTTACATATAAAAAAGAAGTTTACCTTTTCATTATAAGTTTACCTTCTGAAATGGAATACATCCCAAAAAAGTTAAAAGCGTTTCTGAAAACAAAAAGGATAGTATAGTATACAGACAGTCTGCCTACAAGTTGCCAAAAGCAATCAGATTACTGGACTCAAGAATCAGAATCAAACTGAACTCCCCATTTTGACCTTGGATCAAAATACCAACAGTATAATTAAGTGAGGGTTTAGAGGAAAAAATAATCAATTCTGGGAGGTCCAGTATGATTAAGATCTGATTGTTCTTTGAAATTTTGAATTCTTTTCCGGGGTTTTTAAGTGTATTGTGATTTGATACTCTAGAATAATCTGGTATCATCCAGACTGATATCACCCTCAGTGGAACCAATTAGACCCCACACAAAAACCTTCCGTGAGGCCTGAAACACATTCCTCCAGAGGAATGTGAGCTTTACTGTCTAAATTATTAGGAGTTATGCTCAATGAAACAGCTCTGCTACTGTAACCCATTACCTCCCTGACCTCATCTCCTACAACTCTCCCTCTGGCCCATCCACTCTAGCCTCAAACAGGGTAGACATGCCTCAAAAAGGCCTCTGAGGCCTTCGCATTGCCTTTTCCCTCTGCCTTGGGCACTCTTGCCTCATATATCCACATGGCTAACTCCTTCCAGCTCACTTCCTTCACGTCACCTGCATGGAGCTACCTTCCCGGACCACAGAGCAATCTGTTATTTTATGGTACCTGCCCCACTTTGTATTTATTCATTATTTACCTTTTTTTGCCTGTCTAATTGAAAGTTCTGTGAAGGCAGGGACTTTGTTGTGTTCCCCACTGTCCATTCATCAAATAGTCATTGTGTACCAACTAGGTGCCAAGCATCATTTTAAGGAACACTCCATGACAGGAGTTTACATTACAGAAGAGTGAGGGAGACAGACAGTAAACAAATAAACAAGTAAAATAATGTGATATTTCAGATGGTAACCAATGCTTTGGGGAAAATAGAACAGGGGAAGGTGATAAAGAGTGCCTAAGGGTTGGAGGGTTGATTTAGGTTGGCTGCTCAGGGATGACCTCTCTAAGGAAGTAACATTGAGTCAGGTGGACATTATATGATGGAGGCAGCCATGAGAGGACCTGATGGTGGAGCACCCCAGGAAGAGGAAAGAGAAAGGGCAAAGGTCCTAAGTTAGGAAAAATTTTGACATAAAGGGGCATAAAGATGTCCATTGCATCTAGGGGTTTGTGAATGACAGCGATAAGATGAAATGGGAATGGCAGGCAGGGGACAGATCATACAGGGCATATAGATTATGCTAAAGTATTAGATTACTTTGACTCCTATGTGTGGAATAGATTATAGGAGAGCAAGAGCGAAGCAGCAGGGAGCTTTGTCCTGGCAGATATAAGAGATGACGGTGACTTGAATCAGGGTGTTTGTAGTGTAGATAGAGAGAAGTGGAAAATATGGAGATATATAGTAGAGGTGGAATTGACAAGCCTTGCTAATGAACTGGGTATATGCAGTGAGGGAAAGAAGGAATCAGAGATGACTTCTGGACTTTGGGCTGGATCTGTTTGGTGGATGGATGGCATTTCCATTTACTGAGGCAAATATTCAGTGCTTGGCACATAATCTATGATCAATAGCTGTTGAATATATCAATCAATACTGAGGTTCTGGGTAAAAGTTTGTTTGAATAAAACAGTTCTTCTGATGAAAACAGAGGTTGGAAACTACTGCAGTTACAGTGATGGGAGTTGTACAGGCAGGTTTTGATCTCATTTGGGTGAGTTGGAGGCAATGGCTCTGATGTTAATTCCCCTTGGCAGTGCCTCAGATGGAGTAACAGCGGGTGCATACATACACAGAGCTGAGCTCTGGTGTGACCAGCATAATACTAGGTTTAAGATGGGTAGTCTTGAGAGGTTTGAAGATTACCCCCTATGAAGCTGGGACAGTTTGGTTGTGAATGAATGCTCAGCTGTGAGAGCAATGGCTTGGTCAAACACAGTAGTTAAGTCAGAGCTTGAGGGAATCCTGGATCACAGGAGGGGATCCTGCTCAGGTAGGTTGGCATTAAGACTGAGAAATTGGAGCTCAGGGCCTTTAATAGAGGGCTTACTTGGCCAAGGCAGGAGCACAGGCTAGAATAAAGTCAGGGATCCTTTTCTAGAACACGGAACCTAAATAGAAGAGATCAGAAGAGAAAAGAGAGGTTGATGGTGATTAAGAAGCAAGTGGAAAAACAAAGAGTGGGCAGAAGTTTGAATTTCATCAAGAAAATATGATTGTGCCCCCCTACCCCCGAATCATTTAAATCCTTTTTTATAAAGTAATTAGAATTTTTCTAGGC
Organism: Equus przewalskii; assembly: GCF_037783145.1. Classification (NCBI taxonomy): domain Eukaryota; kingdom Metazoa; phylum Chordata; class Mammalia; order Perissodactyla; family Equidae; genus Equus; species Equus przewalskii. Next base: position 70,825,339 of record NC_091834.1, on the reverse strand, counting down.
ATGCCAAGTTTATAGGAGGTTAATCCCTGGAAATTGGGTAGAGAGTGAGAGAGTAGGGTGGGGTCTAGCAAGGTCCTTTGCTGAGGGGCTTGTAAATCACACCACAGAAGCAGTTACCTTCTTTTACTACGTACAAGGCCACTCTTAGGTCTGCTGGGCTGAATAAAGTAACCATGGTTTAGAGAGAGTATCTGCCCTTCAGAACTGCTGGGGAGAAAGGGTAGAGCAGAACCAAGAGTAAATGCTTTCTCTCCTGACCAACACAGGAAGTTTAGGTTGATCAAACCCGGATAATCTAGAAACCTCCTATAACCCAGGCAGCTAATAGGATCCAGCAGCAGCCTCACAACTGCCCAGGATAAAAACTAATAGGAGCATCTGTAGTTGAAAGTTATAGATGTCCGCTGATACGGCCTCCCGGGAAAGCTACAGCTCCATTTCAGCAGGATTATGAGGCTTAATTGAGTAGTGCTGCTAAAGTGTGTACCATCCAGTTGTAGAGTTTGTAGTTTTAGCTTCACAGAATTGAGTTAATTTCCTCCCAAGGGTGGCATTTGCAATTTTCTTAAGTGATAGCTTTAACCTAATACCCTCAGTGGTTAAAATCTTGATAGTTAAAAGTTAATGGGTTTCTAACAAGCTATTCCCGACATATGCATAAATTGTTTTCTTTTCCAGGGGTAGTCCCAGGTTGAGGGTTGAATTGAATGAAAGAGAAGAAATGCAGCTCTATTCTTCAGATTTGGTTTCTGAGATAATATCAAGCGCCAGACAATATTTTTTAAAACAGCAGAATTTTCATTTTCCTTGAAAAATGCTATCATTTTCTGATTGTAGGAGTCAACAGAACTGAACTAAAATTCTATCACTTACGAGCTAGGTGAACGTGGGTCAATTACTTAATTTCACTCTCAGTTTCCTTGCATATAAAATAGGACTAACAATAGCTGTGACTACCAAATGCGATAATGCAGGAATGAGACAACATTTGTTAGGCAGATAAATATTTTCCACCAATTTTTTCTTAGTAGCAAGTGTTTTAAGAATTGGTTTTATCCTCTACTTAAATAATTATGCATGTGGGTATTTAATTTGCAAGACTAAACTTGAGGTCCAAAGCTTGAGCAAAGGCAAGTATTTTAAATGATTTTTCAGCTTATTTTCTGTTATTCCTTTGTGTCAAATCTGTCTAATTTATCTAACAGAAGACCCTCTAAAATCAAGTGATTATTATCCTGACATTTCCAATTACCCAATCTTTTAAAGATCCTAATATGAGTATATTTTTCACTGTAATCTCTGAATTTTTCAAGGTTGTTAATTAGTTAAAGGATTACTTGTTCAGGGGCCGGCCCGGTAGCACAGTGGTTAAATGCATATGTTCTGCTTCAGTGGCCCAGGGTTCGCTGGTTCAGATCCCATGTGTGGACATGGCACCACTTGGCAAGCCATGCTGTGGTAGGCATCCCACATATAAAGTAGAGGAAGATGGGCATGGATGTTAGCTCTGGGCCAGTCTTCCTCAACAAAAAGAGGAGGATTGGTGGCAGATGTTAGCTCAGGGCTAATCTTCCTCCAAAAACAAAAAAAAGGAATTACTTGTTCAGTAAGATAGTTCTATGTCTGCATTTACAGAAGGAAAAGACATGTGTTACTCTGCTGTTTTATTGGTTGAAATAACCTGGGTAAAATCCTAATCTTAGTGCTAGGATAGTCTTAAAGAGCAATGATATACTTATATTCAACTCTGGTGTTTAACCACTATTCATTGCTCTCCTGCTATGTACAAAGCCCTAAAAATACAATAATTAAGTCACCAAGAAGCAAGAGAAGCAGCTGCATTTTCTGTACAGCTTGTCTACACCAGAAGCTGGTAGATCTTGAGAGAAAGCTGTTTTAACAATTAAGAGAGCTTTCTCAATCTTTATATAAACCATAAAGCAAAGAGAGTCAATGAATGAATATGTATTGAGAACACACCACCAAAAATATATACATAAATCTACATTTAAAGCTAATAATAAAATATTTTCCAAAGGCATAAGATGTGAGTCTTATTTTTGTGTTTAACCCTTAAAGTTGTGTTAGGCTCTACTTTCGATAACACCTAACAAGGACTGAGCCATTGTTTGCCACAAACATTAGGAAAACAGAACAATAGGCTCCCCAGCCACAGGCTAAATTCAACAGATTTGATGGTAGAAAAGGAAACTTCAGTTATGTTTGTCCTTTGAACCACTGAGCAAATTTATTTTTTCCTACTAATATTTAGAAGAGAAAAGGAAAACAGCAAACAGCAAAACTTTGAGTATTATGATGAAAATAAAATTTTAAATAGCATAAAAATTAACATTCCTAGTTAATCCCCAAACCTCTTTTTACAAATCAATTGTCTACTTTTTCTCAAAACATCTTGTTCCTTATGCTGAATTATTTACTGTATAAATGAGCGGTTTTATCTGTAAAGAAATAGGAGATACATTTAATAACTGTAGATTTTGATATATACGTACATCAGAATAATAATCAAAATATGCTGCTTTTATTAAAAAGCAGTAAGCTAACAAGTTAACCTGCTACAAGCTAACACACTGGCTACTTGCAAGTTAACAAGTTAACCTGCCGCATTTTCATGGATTCTGGTAGAAGAAATGAGCCCCCTGGACCAGAGACAAAGAACAGTTTATTACTCAGAGCAATAGCCATAGCCAGAGGGTCAGCATTTACACTGATATCCAGATCCCCAATTCCCATAGAACTGCAAGACCAGAGAGGAACCCTGAACTTAGGGACCCCAATCTTTGATAATGGGTGGTAAGAGTACTTGGTCATTGCTCCAGATGGAGATACTATCTTTCTGTCCCAAGGCTGTAAACAACCCTACCTTTTCTCTGAAGGGAGATGATATCTCTGTCTTCCAAGTCTTTTCTCTTAACAAATGTCCTTGAAAAGATAGTCAAGAACAAAGAGCAGTCAGTGCCTTGCTTTGTAAGGCATGCAGAAATGAAAGAGACTCACGGAGGATTGTCTCTCAATGATTCTAAACTGATTTCTGGGAAAGAGTTTGGAGGGAGAGAGAATCCTCTCCTCGTGACTTTTCTGGTGCTGAGAGAGACCTGGCTTCTACATACTGGGGAGTTTGGTGAGAGGATTTACCTTGGTGTGAGCTTCCACTGTCATTTGTGGTCTAACAGGAAGAAAATTCCATCTCCTGCACTTTCTTTTTCCCTTGTCCCAATCTCTCAATTTCCTAGGACATATTATAGTTGCCATCTCAGGGCATCTTGAGTCCTAACTTGGAAACCAATTACCTTAGAAATAACTTATAATGGCAGTCAGATTCCCTGACTATTCCTCTTACTGCCTCCAATCTCAGACTCCCCAAAGGCCCTTTTAACCCATAATGTATCTAATTTATGGAACATTCAGTTTCAACCTCATTGTGAATTAAACAAACTTGGCATGCCAGCTGGAGACCATAACCACCGCTTACGTAGTCTCTAGTGAGGGAAAATGTGTTTTATTAATGAACGCATTTAACAAATGACTTCATGGGCTCTGCCTCTTCTTAGAGAGCATCTTCGAATTTAATAACCAAGTTTTTAGACTGTTGTTAGAGGAAGTTTATTTTTGCAACTGTCTATGAAAGATGGCACTATTTTCTGTGGCAGCAAAAAAGTTATCCCAAGCCAAAAGCCTGGAGAAAAAGTAAACTTCAGCTCTAACAGATTAAAGTTAAGGGTGTATGAGCCAACATGCTCTGTCAGATTATCATACTCCCTCCCTAGAGAAGTATGATAGCCAAAAAACAGGCAGTGAAAGAAAAAAATTTAATGATATTTCACAAAACACCTGAAAAATGAGGAGTTTGCAGTATGTCAGGAACTAAAAACCAAGGAATTATCTCCCCCTCACTGGAAAAGGATTGTACCTTTAAGAACCTCTCTGAGTATTCACAGTGTACATTCAAACTCTCTTATGTATGGGACTCTTGCTATGTAATAGGACATTACCACTTGTCATCAAAATGTCCTCTGTGATATTTCACTTCCAAATTTCCTTTTGCTTAACTTCACCTCATTACACACAACTATAGAATATTTTCTTATTTGCATCCCCATTTAGAACTTATCAAATTTTTATCATTTTATATCAATTTTTACATAATTTTCTTAGAATTTACATTCCTTTTTTTCTGGTTGAAAATTATCCAGTTGTATTTTTCCCAGATGGAGAGACCGAAAGCAGACTAGTAAAGCCAAGTGTGATCTTCCCAAGTTGTAGTGAGAGGGGCGATCACTATTTCTGTGCTCTAACAGATTGCTGACATTTTTTGTTGATCAAAGTGAGGATTTTTATGTAACTTTGCCACCTTTAACTGTCCTTTACTTTTTTTGTTTTCATAGAATCTTACTTCATGTTGATCTGGGAGAAAAAATACCTTTTGGTTCTTTTGCAATTACAGTTCTCTATCTATTAATTTATCTGTCTTATTGTTGAATTTGTGTCATATTTTTCATATTTCTAGGGCATATTCTTGAAATTTTACAAAATATTATTTTAAAATATCAAATTACTAAACTAGTCTAGGAAGTAATTTCAATATGATAGGAAAGCTCCTATTACTTAACACCCAAAACTTAAAAATCAAAAGGACTATTGCTTCTTCAATATAACTGCCTTAGGAATTTCTACTTTTATTCCAGTGATCTTGCCCTTTTTTGGGGGCGGGGCATTGAGGAAGATTGGCCCTGAGCTAACACCTGTTGCCAATCTTCCTCTTTTTGCTTGAGGAAGACTGTCGCTGAGCTAACTTCTGTGCCAATCTTCCTCTATTTTGTATGTGGGATGCCATGAACCCCAGGCCACCAAAGTGGAGTGTGCAAACTTAACCACTATGCCATTGGGCCAGCCCCTGATCTTGCCATTTTTTAAAATAATTTTTGAGACTCCTTTTGAGGATTTGCCTTTGGAACCTGCTGCTTTTTTTAAATGAATTAGGCCATAGTCAATCTTCTTCCTTTAAGTGTGGACTTTAATGTTTGGATAGGGATAATCATCATCCATAGTCTGGTGAATAGGTTGATGATCAGACTGAGAACCTATTTGGGAGAAAAAGTATCTGACTATAAGGAAAGAGGGGAGTCTTCTTGTCTGACTAAACTGGCTCTGACGACAATTTCAGAAAGGCCTTCTTGAAAGTTTTTGAGCTCTGTCGGGAGCAATTGATTGCCCATATGTCTGGCTCCTGTGCAGATCCCTCCTTCAGCCAGTTGTAGTAATGTACGACATAGGTTCTGACACACTGCTGTCCTGAACTCACCCAGTAGGCCATTTCACTCTAAGGGAAATGGGGAGTCATTAGAGGATTGTGAGCAGATGAGTGCCATAAACTGACAATTTTTTTGCCCCTCCCCAAAGCCCCAGTGCATGGTTGTATATCCTTGTTGTAAGTCCTTCCAGTTCTTCTATGTGAGCTGCCACCACAGCATGGCAACTGACAGATGAGTGGTCTGGTTCTGCGACCAGAAAATGAACCTGGGCCACCAAAGCTGTGAGAGTGTCGAACTTTTAACCACTAGGCCATGAGGGCTCGTTCAACTAACATGTTTTAAAAAGATCACTCTGGATGCTATATTGAGAAAAAACTGAAAAGGTATCAGACAATAGGATCTAATTAGAAAGCTATTGCAGTACTCCAGGCAGAGGATGATGGTGGCTTGAACAAAGACAGAGAGTGCAAGTAGTCAGAGGTGGTTGAATTCTGAATATATTTTGAAGATACAGCCGATAGGATTTTCCAATCTTCTAGACTGGATCTCAGCCAGGGGCCATCTTTACCCATAAGGGGCATTTGGCAATGTCTGGAGACATTTTTGATTGTCATGACTAAGGGCACGTGGTGGGCATTTAATGAATAGAGGCCAGGGTTGCCGCTAAGCATCCTGCATTGCACAGGGCAGTTTCCCACAATAAAGAATTATCTAGTCCAAAATGTGAATTGTACTGAGGTTGCGAAACCCTGCTCTAGTTGTACTTTAAACATTATCCTGTGAGTTTCCCTATTATAGGCTTTAGGAGAGCCCACTTTAAGAATTTCGACACTAAGCTAAAACCATTGTTCAAATAGCCACATGAAAGGACAGACTAGTAAAATCCATTCCGCCAGTGGACTCAAAGCCTAAGTTAGAAAGAAACCTCCCCAGTGAGTCTGCTCTAGGAATAGCGAGTAACTCTGTTTAGAGGTGGCTTTATCCACCAATGTTTCCAGAGAGAGGGTATCTAAAGTCAAAACTTCTGCTTAGACACGCAGCATCCAGCCAATACAGGAGCCACTGCAGTCTACATTTATGAGAATTCCTTCTGATTTTCCTGGCAAAGAGGGAACAAGAAATAGGGACAAATCTTTACTTTATGAGCCCCAGTGGAGCCTGCTCTACCAAGTGTCCCAGGACCATTATGCTAGTGGAAGAAATCTGTTGTCCACCATAGCAGGGCAACCACTGGATGGATTGCCATTTTAAGGATTCATCTAGTTGGGTGTCCTCACTCTCTTCAGAAATATCAATTCTATGATATGTGTCAAATAATTACAACTTGGAACACTATTGTATGAATGTCGGCATCCTCTTACTTGTAGAAATATTTGGTTTGAGAAAAGACTCATCAAATCTCTAAATTCTAGTTCTAGGAAATACAGCTCTAGGTTGAAGCCATTATCAAAGTAACGTGGGTGTTTCTATTGTCAATAACACATTAGGAAGGACAAAGCCACAAGACTCCTGCCCTGTCTGAGTAAACAACAAAATTATACAGGCCATCCTTGTTATGCATGTATTTAGTATTTAAGTTCTCACATTTACAAGGTTTCATAGGCAAGCAAACGTATTATGACACAAAAATATTTGCTGAGGAACTACGACATATAAAACTAGTTCATGCTCAAAAATCCCTTCCTGCCTCACATTAGCTTTTATCCTATGCATCATTTTCATATCTTTGTCATTTTCTTATAAAAATTGCGACGTTATAATTATCAGTGAAACTGAAAATCTTACAAAAGGTGCAGGCTTTCATGAAGTCCATAAAAGTGCAATTAGAAAACAGCTATTGAGAAATAAAGATCTGATGACAAAGTAGTTCCCTCAAAAGAGGCTTTGGAGAAGCCCTTGAATATTTTGCAGAGATAACTCCCTTTATGAGCATGCCACAAAAGTCAAGTGAGAAGTGAAGGATGCCCTATTGTGCTATTCTAGAACTTGGTTAGAAAAATTAACCCCTCAAACAGCCTTTGATTTCTTTTTTGTGCATCCTAAGAATTAGCACAATCATATGCAAACCCTAACCTAGATGTTGTTAATTAGGAAATAAATTAAGCTTACTTTTATAATTTACAGATTAACAGCTTCTTTCTTCAATATAAAAATACACAGGAATTTTCCCCCAAATTATTTTATTTCCTGTCATTCCTACCACTCACATTACAAACTCAGTTCTTAATTAAAGCCACAGCTAGCTTCTATCTGCTTCTTAGAGTCTGACGTGTATCTTCTACCCCAAGACTGGTACAATTTCCTTTTCTACTCAGTGGTCAAACAGGCTGGATTAGTCACTCCCAGTAGTTAAGCACTTACCTCCAAAAAGCTACAGTGGCACCCGACCTAAATCTCAGAGCACCTCAAGCGGCTCCAGAACCCACTGAAATGTCCTATTAGGTTAGGTTAGGACCAAGGCTTATTTTTAAAATGTGCAATCTAAACAAACGGATGGTCCTCTCAAAAAGCCAGAAGGCCCTCAGTCCAGAGAAGCCCCTCAAAGTGACAAAACAGCTTAAAACTGATCATTCCAATCAAATATGTCCAAGCGTTAGATGAATCTAACTTGGTCCATAATTGGCCAGCTCTCCTGTCACTTTTCAGAGCCAAACAAAATTCCAGAAGAGATTCTTCCTCTTTGAACTTTGCAGATTGGCTTGGTTCCAGAAAGGCTTTATTCCAGTTCCCTGACCTGCCCATCAATTCAGGCCCAGCACCTGCAAATCTCTATTGACAGATGGGAAAACTCAGGCTTAGAAGGGTTAAGTCATCTTTTCAAGGTCACGAACCTAATAAGTGGCAGAGCTGAGATTTGAACCACAGCAGCTTGATTCCAAAGCCTACCTATGTCACCATTCTGCAATATTGACTCTACTGTCAATAATACTAGAGAGGTACTCTAGCACTCCATGAAGAGAGAGATTTAATAATGATGACAGTCTTGTGGTGAAACTCAGATCACACCGAGAGCAACTGCCTGAAAAACCTATGATGAAGATGAACTCAGCTATGTAGAAATTAACAAATTTAAATCCCTGGAAATTTCTTCCAAACAAAGGCTACTAAAAATCCTACATAAAACAACGTGGTCTGGTGTTTAAAGCTAGACTAAAATTTAAAACAAACAAACGAACAAAACCTAGGTACAGATCCTAACCCCTCCTCTAAGTATCAGTCTTTGGGGGCACCATGAAATCTCCATCCCTCTGTATGGCCGTCTTAAACATACAGCAACATAGGTAGTAATGCCTGGCTACTCCCTCTCACTGACATTGTGAGTGCAGATCAATGAGTTTAATTGTCAATATTCTTTGAGACCAGCAGAAAAAGGATGTCACATAATTCTAAATTGACCCACCTTCTGCTTACTTTTAGCCACTCTTGCTATTTCTACACTCATTTGTATTACACTTGAATTTTTCTTCATCACTGCAAGTCATTGCTTGTACTTTGCACTATGTGCATGTACAGTTACATAAAGAATTATATCCATCATTTCTCAATTATCATTAAATCAGTTTTATCATTAAACAACTGAAAAGATTCCATCAAGGAACCAATCCATGGAAAACTAGATCATTTTCTTAAAATCAAACACAACTGCTGTTGTGTTATGTCAAAATACATATCAATTATTTGTTCTCTATCGTTTTTAACGTAACAGAATAACGATTAAGTTTTTTTCTTCTTTTATTATTTCTCTAATATTTGCGTGGCTTCATCTAGAGATGAGCTTTTGGAATTTTTTTATATATGTAATTAAATTTGAATCTCTTTTTCACTGAATATTTTTGCTTTCGCCTCATTTTCCTTATAGATATTTCTTTTTTGTTAATAGAACATTAAATATCATGTATAGTCTCCAAAATGGTTTCATCTAGTCCCATTTCTTCATTTCTATTTAAATGTATAGATACAGGTCAGAAGCATAGTTATTCTATTCCTTTGAAGTTCCCCTTTAGGGCCTATGTTGCTTGCACAGCCTCAACTGACTATCTAAAACTTCAGTATTTTTATCACATATAAGTAAACAATGCTTTTACAAGTTAAGTTTTCTAAGATTTAGGCTCTCCTTTTGCTGCTACAGAAGTTCCATTGTAATCTTGGTTCTCGAAGTGTGGTCCCAGGACCAGTAGCCTCAGCATCCTCTGGGAATGTTTTAGAAATGCAAATGATTGCTCCCTGCCACAGCCGCCCCCCTCCTCATACCCACTGAATCAGAAAGTGTAGGGGTCCAGCAACCTGTGTTTGAACAAGCCGTCCATGTGATTCTGATGGGATTTTGATGTTTGAGAGACGCTGCATCATAGAGATTATTTTTAAGGTCCTGGAGGGCGAGAATGGAGTCTTTTCATCTTTATAACACTCCCATGAGTGTCCAATACTATGCCTGGCACATAATAGATACTTAGTAAGTATTCCTTGATTGAATGAATCAATTGATTAGTCTATCATTTCTAGGATTAGTTTGGCATTGTCTTCTCCTGACTTCTCTCTTCTTCACATTTGTCTTTCAGAAAATTGAGGTAATACTGTGATGAGGTGTTAAGTGTGAACTGAACATGACCCTCACTGGGATCAGCTGCTTACTATATTCTCAGCACAATACCCTTACAGTGCCCAGTGTTACTTTTAAGTTCTCCGTGATCAGTGGTTTTTCAGGATGCTTAGAAGTAACTTGCATACCAAGCAGGAAGAACACAAAGAAAGTGCAGGATATTGAACTGTGCAGAACACTGCATTATACTTATATCATCACATCATCTTATTTCCCTCCATAATGCAAGAGAGGAAGTCTACCATCAGATAAGGATTTATCAGTTTCTGCCACATTATACCCAAAATATAAAGCTTAAAAGATTAACCATGATATCTGACACTGTAGGTACAATTTTATGCTCCAGAAATAGTATTTGCCTAATCTGAGAATTATATAAGGAATATAGTTCTTTTTATTGTTGTTGTTGTCTTTTCTCAGAGAAAAGAGTACCTTCATGAAGCTACGACAAATACTGTATTTCTGTATTTCATGAAGTATTTATGGATAATGACAGGCTTGCTGAAATTATGTAATCAGCCATTCCTAAATCAGTGCCATCATAATTAATGTTTATTCAAAAGTCCTCAGAGAGGGACAGAAGATACGTCTCCAGTTTTGTAACGATCTGAGTTGTTCTGGCTGCTCTTTCAAACACCTGGGCTAACACCTATGTAAATCAGATAATGCTAATGTGTGCATATTAATGGAGGTCAAGCTTTACTGTTCCCATAGCTAATTGTTTTTAAAAGTAATTTCCTCCTTTTGACAGTATTATTACCAACAGATTCTTATAGTCACAGATCCTAACATAACACTAAAGAATAGAAAACTCCATCATGCTTCTAATACCTCATCTCTCATATTTTAAAATCCTCCTGATTGCTGTATCTGGTAGTTGTGTCTGATGTGTTGTGAAAAGCCTGCTGTAGTACAAAGAGACTTGTACTTGGGTTCAGAAGACCTGGGTTTCAATCTTTTAGCTATTATTAAAGGTAATCACTTCTCCTTTGAACTGAAATTTCCACATCTGTAAAGGAAAGATGATAGCTTGGTGAAAGTAACCTTTAAACAATCAGTTACTCTGGGGCTGGACTGATGGCATAGTGGTTAAGTTCACATGTCCCGCTTTGGTGGCCTGGGATTTGCCAGTTTGGATCCTGGGCTCAGACCTACACACCACTCGTCAAGTCATGCTGTGGTGGCATCCCACATAGAGGAACTAGAGTGACTTACAACTAGGATATGCAACTATGTACTGGGGCTTTGGGAAGAAAGAAAAAAAGGAAGATTGGCAACAGATGTTAGCTCAGGACCAATCTTCCTCACCAAAAAAAAAAAATCAGTTATTGTGGTTACTATCAAAACAAAGCTAAACAAAACAACCAACCAAAAAATAATGTGTTGGCGAGGCTATGGAAAAATTGAAACCCTTGTGCATTGTTGGTGGGAACGTAAAATGGTGAGACACTATGGAAAAGAGTATGGTGGTTCCTCAAAAAATCAAAAATAAGGACCGGCCCTGTGGCTGAATGGTTAAGTTTGTGCACTCGGCTTCAGAAGTCCAGGGTTTCACTGGTTTGGATCCTGGGTGCAGACATGGCACTGCTCATCAGACCATATGAGGCCACATCCCACATAGCACAACCAGAAGGACCTACAACTAGGATATACAACTATGTACTGGGGGGTTTGGGGAGAAGAAGAAGGGGAAGGGGAAGGGGAAGAAGAAGAAAAGAAGATTGGCAACAAATGTTAGCTCAGGTGCAAATCTTTAAAAAAAAATAAATAAAATAGAACTACAATATGTTCCAGCAATTCCACTTCTGGGTATATACCCAAAAGACTTAAAAGCAACATCTTAAAGACATATTTCATCCGTATTCATAAGAGCATTATTCACAACAGTCAAAAGATGGAAGCAACCCAAGTGTCCAGCAGTAGACGAATGGATAAACAAAATGTGATAGATACATACAATGGGATATTAGCCTTTAAAAGGACAGAAATTCTGACACATGCTACACATGGATAAACCTTGAGGACATTATCCTAAGTGAAATAAGCCAGTCACAAAAATACAAATGTTGTATGATTTTACTTATATGAGGTATCAAGAGGAATCAAACGCACAGAAACAAAAAGTAGAATAGTTTTGGCCAGGTACTAGGGAGAGGAGGAAATGGATACTTGTAGTTTAATGGATATAGAATTTCAGTTTTGCAAGATGAAAAAATTCTGCAGATTGGTTCCACAGCAATATGAGTATACTTAAGACTACTGAAACTGTACACTTAAAAATAGTTAAGAAATTAAAACAACAATGAGATATCACTGCACATCTGTTAGCTTGGCCAAAATCCAGAACACTGACAACACCAAAGGTGAGGGTGTGGCACAAGAGGCATTCTCATTCATTACTGATGGGGATGCAAAATGGTAAAGCCCCTTTGGAAGACTATTTGACAGCTTCTTACAAAACTAAATGCTCTTACCATATAATCCAGTAGTCACACTTCTTGCTATTACCCAGAGGAATTGAAAACGTACATCCACACTAAAACTTGCACACAGATATTTACAGCAGCTTTATTCATAATTGCCAAAACCTGAAAGCAAACAAGATGTCCTTCAGTAGGTGAATGGATAAACTGTGGTACATACAGACAATGTAATCATATCCAGTGCTAAAAATAAATGAGTTATGAGATCATGAAAAACCACAGAGGAACATTAAATGCATCTTACTATTGAAAGAAGCCAATCTGAAAAAGCTACATACTGTATGATTCCAACCATATGACGTTCTGGAAAAGGCGAAACAATGGAGACAGCAAAAAGATCAATGGTTTCCAGGACCTAGGGGAGGGATGGCTGAATAAGCAAAACACAGAGGATTTTTTTAGAGCAATGAAACTATTTTGTATGATACTATTATGGTGGATACGTGTTATTATAAACGACATTATAAATTAGAACATACAACACCAAGAGTGAACCCTAATGTAAGTGCGGACTTTGGGTGATAATTATGCGTCAATATAGATGCATCATTTGTAACAAATGTACCAGTCTGGGAGTGGGAGGTGGAATGCTGATAATGGGGGAGGCTATGTACGTGTAGGGGCAGGGGTATACGGGATCTCTCTGTACTTTCCTCTCAATTTTGCTGTGAATCTAAAATTCTTCTAAAAACAAATGAAGTTTTTAAATTGAAAAAAAATTGAGATAAATTTTATGTTATGTGTATTTTGTCAATTAAAAATAAAAATTAAATTGGTTGCTTTATAAAATTTAATTTCTTGAAAGAAAGGATTCTGTATCAATTTGCTGTTTATTATTATGCCTAAGTGTTATTATGCCCAAAAAAGTATAATAATAAAAGCATAATAAAAATATAATAAAAGTATAGAGCTATAGCATGTATCTATGTATAGTTCATTTATACGGAAAATCCAGTGGGGCATTAGAAATGTTACGAATCTGCTTCTACTTAAATTGACTCCCAGACTCTACACTGGAGACGTGAGCCAGTGGAGTATTTCTTTGAAGAGAGAACATTTCCCCAATAGGAGAGGAGAGCTGTTTCTCTGCTCACCAACCTAGTCTTTTTTCCTGCCATTCTGAGGGATCCCACGGTGCATAGTACTCAACATTGAAAATTGTTGAGACGGCAAGATGGAGGAAGATTGTAAGAAGCAGCAAGTGATTTGGGGTGATTATTTCCCACAGCACTCTTCTTCTCCTCCTCCTTTTGCTTCTCACCATCGCTTTCCTTACCTCAGAATCTACAGTGAAAGTCTAATGAATGCAAAAACCAAGGTAAGGAAGTGACTTTTTCTCCAGGCCCCCAAACAACCACTGTGACAATTCGACCATTCTCTGGAGAATTCAACCAATAGCCAGTTGGAAGTAATGTTTCAGGGATTTGTTTTTGGTTTTGTTTTTTTGTTTTCCTCTTTTGCCCTCCTGGCCATAAAGAGAAAACCGAAGGAGTCAGTCAGGCTGGGTTTCGGTCCTTCACAGGTGGGCCAGAGTATAGAGGAGGTCCGATTTCTCCTGTGATCCACACACCACTATCCACCACCATCACAATCATAGGCACCTTCCCTTTGTTGGCCCCATCTTCAGAGAGGAACACCACCCCCTAGGCCAGCCCTCTCCTCACTGCTCCATACACTCTGAATCAAACACAAAGGTCCTTAACCTTTCCTACCTCCGTTTCTCATCTCTCTTCCCCTGAAATCAAAGCTTTTCCTGTACTAATTCTCTCAGACTAATGACAAACTAGCTAAACTGCCATGTTGGTTTACACTAGGTTTTGATTGTTGATTTTGACTTATCTCCAGAATGATTTCCAATTTAGAACAGCATTCAAGCCCCAAACATAAAGTATTCATAAACCTAAGGTGTGAATCCCAGGCACTGTGTTATATCTCCAAATTAAGGAACCAGGTGGTCTTTTTAGTGCCTTTCAAACCACTTCAGGTGATTAGCTGCCTGCTCTGTTATGCAAAGAGCTGTCTCTGCTCATGCAGTTGTTCATTTAGTAACTACTGACTAAGCCCATGCTGAATACAGGGTACTGATGGGTTCTTCAAGCATTTCCTCAGCAGCCCTACATGCAGCTTTTCACTAAAATGCTGATAAAGATACAGAAAGGAGAAGGAAACTCACTACCACACTGATAATCAAGATGGAAGCCAGCCTAACTCTAGCATGTGGGAAAGGGTAAAGCTAATTCTAAAGCAGAGAGAGCTTGCTAGGGACATCTTCTCAGAGATATGCACATAGCATTTCCTACCTTCATTCTATGAAGATGTCCTGAGAGAAACAAGGGTAGAACTAATAAATAGTGCATTACTTTTAAGGCATAGATCCTAACATAGAGTTTAAAGTGCAATAAAGATTTTACACAAGTAATTATGGTTCTTGATAAAAAGTATTTCCCATTCAGTCTCGCCTTTGTCTCCACATGAGTCAGGTTCTTCAGGCTTCCACAGAATTCATATATCGCTGGGTTTGAAATATAGTGCTACAATTGAACAGGCTTTAATTTCTACATTTTTATATTACACTGTTTATTTAATCATTTAAAATAAACCAATAGTAAATTCAACATATTGTTGCCCAATTTGCATAGATAATTGCCTCATTTATGCATTCTCTTTTTTGACAAGAGCATTTCATGGCTGACTCACATTGAGTTTCAAGTACACTAACACTCCTAGAGCTTACACAGTTATTTTCCAATATCGCCACTGAATATTCTACTCCTGCCACTGATTTTCATTGTTTTCTGCCAGTCATAGATTATTAAAATACTATCTGAAGTGTAGAGCAGTTGTACAATCAATAGAACTCAAGTAAATTTGTTTTCTAAAAGGAGAGCATCTCAAAAGTGTGGTGTCAATAAAAAACAAAAGCTGACCTCTGTTCTCAAGCAAAGACCACATTTAAAAAATAGTCTTCACTTCAGCATTTGAAACAAATTAACAATAACTGGAGATGACAGTAAACTGACATGAAAATTACTTGAATTATTCCATCTGGAGAAAAGAAAACAGAGGAAGATAATCATAGTTTTAAGATATGAAAGGTTATTCTAAAATGTATATCGAATAGCAAACTTGTCCAAAAATTTATCCTCAGTTAAAGATGAAGAAATAGAAGTGTTAATTAATCATTGATCAATATAGGAAGAAGAATAGAAAACTTTCCAAATTTGAGGGTGTTTTTTGTTTGTCTTGGGTTCTGTGCTCCAACCAGTATTCCATTTCTCCATTTCAAATGTATCCCCAAATAAACAGAATTCAAAGAATAGGGACATGAAGAGAGATCTAAGGTTAAAATGACAAAAGAAGAAAACAAGAATGTATAAATGGGTAGTTTAGGCATAGTCGTGCTTATAAGCAAAAATTTTGTGAAAGATAATATACCATCATAGGAGTACAAAGAATTAAATGTTCAATAGCTGAGCCTCTTTAAAATAATCTTCTGGAAAACTCTCATTTCTACAGTACTATGTCCTTTATTAAATATTATGTGCCATTGCCCAGATGTAAATCTGACCTACCTTTTTGCACAAGATAGCCCAAGAGAATGCCAGAAAAGCTAAATGTCAGGACTATGCAGAGCCAAAATTAGCTGAGCATGGATGAAAGTTTGAAAAGATATACCCCAAATTGCTCACAGTGGTTGCCTCTACAGGACAGAATTTGAGCTAGGGAAAGAGGAGAGTTATCACTTTTATAGCATTTATTTTCTGTGTTGATTTTTTTAATTGGTTGTAATGATCACATATTACTTTTCAACTTAAAAATTAGTTATTGAAACTTCTGACCAGATGTCAAATAATGCTGCTCCTCAGTTCAAGCAATTTCTCACTTAGAGAAACAGCACTTACCAATGACCCACAAATTCCATGCCCTGACTCCCATCCCTACTCTCTCTCCCTTCAGTTGGACAGAATGCCACCCACAGAAAAGTCCCACAACTATTTCCAGGTGGGCTATTGTAAGGTGTAGAAAAGGGGGAGTACAGTTAGCAGATTTTTTTCTACAATCTGTGTATTCAGAGGAATGAGTAAGGGAAGAAGTTGTGAAAACTGAACAGACCCTGAATCCAGATTCCCAAACAGGGCTTCGTGCTTAAATATTGTCCTGCAAGCCCAAAAGCCTTCCTGCTTTGCTTGGGTTTTTTGCACTGCAGCTATTATACGCCAAAGAATTCTACCAAAAAGATCATCCTTTGGTTTACATCCTTCTTTAAAATACAAGCACCTCTTGAGAGAGTAAAGCGCTAGCCACTCTTCACACGTTAGTAAATGTTAGTTTAATTTTATGTCCTTGTAAGAGCCAGCCAAAATTAGGCTTACTGAGGAGAGAAAAGATGTACCATTTGTAAGTGTGTGAAAGAGGGTAATCGGTGATGGGAGACCTGGATCCTGTACTGAGGAGGACTTGGTACAGCAGAAAGCATGTAAGTCTGGGAACCATGAAAAGGTCCTGGAAGGCATAAAGGAAGACAGGTCATAAAGGAAGGTAATAGATGCCAAAAATACTGTGGGCTACTTAAAAGAACACCCAGTGAGAAAAAATAAACTCCTTTTGCTTGCTTCACCTTCTTCTCTTCTTTCCTCTCCTTTCTTTTCTTCTACTTCAAATATTACAGCAAGTATAAGTACCACAAGTGGGTGATGTATAATGGCATGAATAAACTTCGGTTGAAGGCCCCCTCCTCCATCCCTCCACCTCCCATAGCCTAAACACACCATCATTTGTCCACTTTCCAGGACAAGGTTGGAGAAACAGCTTCTTAAAGCCTCTCAATCAGAAACATATTTTGTGAATGCTATTTCTATAGACTGAACGTTTGTGTCCCTCCAAAATTCATATGTTGAAACCTAATCCCCAACATGATGGGGGATTTGGAGGTGGGGTCTTTGGGGGGTGATTAGGTCATGAGGATGGGACCCTCATGAGAGGAACTAGTGCCCTTATAAAAGGACCCCAGAGAGCGCCCTTGCCCCCTTCACCCTTGTGAGGTTACAGAGATAAATGGCTATCTATGAACTAGAAACAAGCCTTCAGCAAACACCAAATTGCCAGCATTTTGATCTTGAACTTCTCAGCCTCCAGAAGTGTGAGAAATAAATTTCTGTTGTTATAAGCCACAGAGTTTATGGTAATTTTTTATAGCAGGCTGAACAGACTAAGACAGATATGAAATCCACATTGGGGAGGGTGAAATTACAGCCCAGATAGGCACACCTGGCAAATAATAGATGGCTGATTGTTTTGTCAAGATGGAAAAGGAAGCCAAGGGAAAGAGCTGAATTGCTAGAGATAGTTGAGGGAAAGGAGTAAATGCATATAAAATGCTCAAGACATTGCCTAACATATAGTAAGCCCTCAATAAATGTGACCATTAATATAGGAAAGATCAAATTAACTTTTGTGGCACTTTAAGAGCTCTCATAGTGTGGTTTACTTGGGGTTTGTCATTGGAAGGTAGGAAATGAGGCTGCAGAAAAGGGCTGTCGTGACTCTCATGACCCTTTTGACAACATTTCAGCTTGTAAATGGAGGGATGTAAAGATTTCTTAATAAGAAGAATGATTCCATAACAATAATAACGCACAAAAATTGTAACTTACTTATGAGTCCATGAGATTAAATTATCAGTGTGAAAACTGGAGGGGAAAAGGGAACAGAAACTTTCATTCCCTGTTAACCTAGTGAATTTTAGTTCTGGAAATTACTTTCTACTTGTTGGCATAACCATAGCAAGGGAATAAACTTTGAAAGATTTCTGGTCTTGCATAACTTTAGGTTCAACTATCGATAAAAGCAACAAATAGGAATAAATGTGGATACATGATTAAAAACTGTGCAATAAGAAAACAATAATTTTTAACACTAGAAATATCACTCATTTTCCTTGACGGTTTAACATCTTACATAAAAGTGAGATAGAACCTAATACCTACAGGTGAGACAGGGTAGGCGAGAGAGGCTGCTATTGGAGAACCACATGAAATGACACTTGGCAAACAGGGAAAGCCAAAGAATGACTACAAATGTTCCATAGCTGGTAATTTGATACTGCAGTAGGAGGTAAATAAAACTAGAGAGGAAGATTGGGAGGCATGTGAGGAACTGCTGAAACAGAGCTATGGGTTAGAAATATGAAGTTGCTTTTAAAAAGCATCAGAAATTTTCCAAACAAACTGGATTCCCAAGTATTGCTTAATAACAACTTTGGATGGAATAACACTACTACTTTAGCAAAGAGGAATATTCTCTGCAGTTTCAAGCTTTCTTGCTGTCCCCAAAGACAAACACACAGAATTCCTGGTTTGAGGGAATGACAAAACCAAAACGGATGGGAAAGTTACAAGGTCTAAGTAATCTTATGGTGTTCTTAGGGCTATACTTCCTGATCTGTGGTAGCTGACTTTTGAGTGGTCATTGGAAGAACCGACTTCTGTTCTCTAAGAATTGCTCTTGAATGTGAGCTCTTCAATCTTCCCACATCTGCTCTATCTTTAGCCCATGTCTCTTGTCTAGACAGAAGGGACAATGGCAACCCTGCCGTCAAGAAGGATGCCCATGGAGACCTGAGGATCCAATCAGTGAAGAGCAAGTATCTTCTTTTCCTTCCAATGGGCAACAACCGATTCAATAGGTCCCTATCCCTCATGAGAATGTTGTCTTTGGAGCATTTCTTTACAAGGAGTCCTATTGCCATTTGATCACATATTTGTTTGAAATATATTATATGTAATTTATATATAAATTGTTTGAAACATGTATTTCAAATGTGTTGAAACATATAATATGCAATTAAATCATGTAATGAAACATATCATATGAAATACGTATTTGAAACATGTTATAAGCAATTTAATTTGAAAGACATTATAGGGAATTGCAATATTTGTTGCTAATTTTTAAAAAACACAAAATGACTAAATAACTGGCTGTAGTTAAGTTCAAATAGTCTAAACTATGCTCCCAAATTCTAAATTGATTTGAATTAAATGATGCTTTTAGGGTTTGAAATAGGAATTACAAGTGTGGTATTATAATAGATTGGATTTTAGTTAAAATATCTCAGCAGGAAAATCTAAGAGTTAAAGATAAGCAAAATAACAAAAACAGCTAAATACCACAGTAGTCTTCTCTTTAGTTTAATCTCATATTGATGTTTAAACGTGCATAATATCTTTATGTTTCTATTAATCAACACTTCTCGTTATTTAATTTTTTGCCTCTTTTAACTTAAAATAAACTTGTAAATGTAGTATTTTAGACTTTAGACTTTTCTACTTTCACATTTTTGCAATTTTTTTACTCTGTGCTTGGAGTTAAAGAAACTTCAAAAATGTTTTCATGCCTTGAATGGCTAACATTGCCCTTATTTACAGAGTCTTTACTCTGAGATAATTGATGATAGAATTATATTCTTGAGGACTCAAAATTCAGAGTACCAAATGAGTAAATTTGCATTTTCTGCAGTTCGTTATAGAGTTTAGGAAGAGCAAGTAAAAATTTTCTCTAAAGGGGCCAGCCCCGTGGCTGAGTGTTTAAGTTCCCTCATTCTGCTTCAGTGGCCCAGGGTTTCACTGGTTCGAATCCCAGGCGCAGACATGGCACTGCTTGTCAAGCCATGCTGAGGCGGCATCCCACATGCCACAACTAGAAGGATCCACAACTAAAAATACACAACTATGTACCAGGGGAGCTTTGGGAGAAAAAGGAAAACTAAAATCTTTAAAAGAAAAATTTTTTTTCTCTATAAAAGGAATTAAAATAAGTTGAAAAAAATTATTAATAATGTTATGGGTTCATTCCATCCTGTGGTTCATTACTTTATTATGAGTCAAATATTTTGAATTTGGAAACTTTGTGATTAATGTCATTTGGTCTAAATCAAATTCATCAGTCCAAACTAAGGTATCAATATGACAAGAAAATCTAGTAATCAATCTTTGGTTTATTGCAGCTAACAAATCACTTATCCACGTACAATTTAGACCAATTCAAAGGAAGCATATCTTTCAGCCCTACAATTCCCAAATATGTGTGTTGAGGAACAGCAGTAATTGTTCAATATGCTACTGATATTTTATTTTTACATAAAGAGATTTTACATCAAATTGTTTTTCATTTTTATTCTTTTCCCTTTCTTGTAAACAAAAATAATAATATGTACTTTCAGTCCTGCATTCATGGCCAGATTTTTTTCATAGGTGAGTTAACTGATGGGTCCACATATTACCTGAGATCGCCATCAATTCCTTCTCATTAGGAGCTTATCTCATCAAGGTGGGTATAGCAAATGATTGCTTGCCAAAAGTAATCAAGCTTCTTGAGGGCAGAATTAATGTTGCCTGCTATCTCTAGGGAAAAATAAAATACCACATGGAGAGAAGTCAAAAAAGAATTGTTTACAAAACAATAAAAATTAAAAGCTAAATTGTTTTAAATCCTACTGAGAAATAGCATAAAATGCCAAAAATGTATGAATACAGTGTCTCCTTTTATGTGAAAACACTGCTAGACTTAAGCAGTTATCCCATACTGAGCCTTGATATTTTACAAGCTAGGGCTCTCCCAAAGCTATGTAGCCAATAAGCTTCTATCTCTAAATATGTTAACAACTTGAATCCATGGAACCTAGGTTGGAGAAAATCAGTGCGTACCAGTGTGGATGGACAACTCAAGCAGGTACAATTTTTAAGACAATTGTAATCAGTGCTACCCTGAGGGTATGGAAAGAAGAGGAGGTTGCCAGGGGCACGAAACCAACTGAATGGACATGTATGGCTCTCAGATGCTTTATGATACCACTGAGTGCACGAGGGCACACACAGAGGAGCATGCACAGAGGGTACAGTGATGTATGTGCAAGAGCTCATTGGCTGTTGCCATGGAGGCAGCCAGTAATGGTGTATAGGGAACAAACAGAAGGACATAAAAAGAGATGACTGTGCCACATATACTGAGAAAGAAACCTGTGAAATCCTCTCCTCTCATTGGCCATCACTATGGAGACAGCCTTTAAAAGCCCATAGGAGATGGAAATTCGATTCTGGTTTAAACACACACAGACACACACACAGACACACACACACACACACATACACATCTCATAGAGGTGAGTATCAGCATGAAAAATATTTAAAGTCAATTTTATAAGCTGTTTTCAGGAACAACTGCTAACATATAGAAAGGAAAATCCCCCTAGACACAAAGAACTATTGTCATTATTTAATAATGATGAAGAGTATCATTTTTCCTACCCTGGTACTCATTTCAAAAAGTTACCCAGTTCATCCAATTTTGTCTCTGGGTTCTATGTCAGATTCCAATACTGCTGGATCCCATTAGTGGGTCACCCTTTCAAGTAATGAATACAACCCCCTGCTGCACAGAAAGTGCTTAAAAACCTTGCAACCCTGATGTTTGGCAGGTAGATATATTTCCAGTTTTATCAGCTCTTTATACCTTGGGTAAATGTTTTTCAGTGATGCATTATTAACAAGGTTCCTTGGCACCCTGTTATGTTAAAAAATCAGTTGAGCTCTAATCTGTTACTCATGAGGCATAAAGGAAATCATTGTTTCTTAAATTATCCTCTTCTGCTTCTTTTTCCATGATAGTAGTTTGCCTTGACTCAATTACCAGTCTAACCATCATCTCTTAAATTCTTCTCAATTTTTCATTTGTTCTAACCTCCTGCTATGTGTAGTAGCTAAGCTACCTAAAGTTTAGGTTTATCCTGGTTCCAAAAAATACCTAGAAATATACAACTAAGGAAAATGTATATTGTAAGAAAAACTATAAAAATGTTGCCTTTTGAGAATATGGAAATTAATCATCACTATTTATTTACTAAGAAAAATTCTAAGCAAATTAAAAAGTTGAGTAGCTTATTATGCGAAATTTAAAGAATTTTCCTCTTCCTCTTCTGACATAAATTTGTTAGGTAATAAAATGGGAAAGAGCTTGTGTTTGAACTTTCTTGACACTACATCCTGAGGTAGAATTGCCCCTGTGGCTGAATTCTTTCAGAGGTACAAAACAGGTGTTGTAAAGTGTAATTTTGCAGTGACTTGGAAGTAGGACACTGGGTCATTTATTATTCTTTGCAAGGACTGTTCTAGCCATGGGACGGGGCTTGAGAGAGAAGGAAGAGACAGTCACAGGTAGCAAAACTCCCTAATTTACTCCGGACAACTTTAAAACAAGAAATTCTACAACTAAGGGAAGCACATGCTTTTGTTGCAAAAGTCCAGTATTAATAGAGGTATGAATTACTGCGGAGTGTTCTGTGTCACTGTGCTGTGTTATGGACATAGGGCATGAGAGCTCCCCCTTTTGGCCTCCTGACTCCATTTTAATGAGGTTTCTGTTTACTAATTGCCACAAGAGAAAGGCTAAAATAAACGTAGACTGCTCATCAACTCCATGCAACCAAACATTTAACACAAACACTTCTGCCTTCCAAAGACGGAGCGGACAAGCTAGTCTGTGGGCACTTAACTGGTTCCTCGTTATAAGTCAGATGCCCTAGAATTATACATTTTCTTGGCTAGGGATCAGCCTGTACTTGGAAACGATAAACTTTTACCTCTATGCACTTGGTGTCAGAGGCAATCCTGAGCCCAATGTACCTTAACATTTGTTGAATACATCTGCTGCAAGCTGCCTACACAGCAGTGTGACAGATAAAGAAACGCCAGAACTATTAAGAGGATGGACTGGATCTTATCAGCTAGACTGAAAGGTGTGCTTACATGAGCTCTGAAATGTTCCACAGTGTCTAACTTGTTATTTCTTTGATGTCTAAAAAATGTGATTCAGCCTTCAAGCATGACTGATTTGGTATTTTTAAGCAGAGGGGAAAATCTGGTTCAATGAAAATATTAAGTATCATCATTTATGTAAGTCTTTTTATACTAGGATTTGACCTGAACTTTATCAAGTTGTGGGATGGGTTGTGAAGCACAATATGTCATTCTTTTGACCCTATGCACTATCCTCAGAAATTTCATTTGCAGAATGACTTTCATTTTCAAAGGACTTACTGTTAATAATAACAATAATAGCATTAAATTATTTATGTTGTCATAAAAGCATTTAAAAAATCTTAAAGAACTGTTTCATTTTTCTTGGGGGTCAAATGCTCTTGTTTTAGGTTATTATGCACAGAGAACATTAATATTTTTTTAAGTTAATTGACTTTTCATGCTGCAACTTTATTTGCCACTATATAGATCTTCAGTTGCAAGGAAAGCCTTCCAGGGGTTATTTCCTCTAAGTTACATCCCTATAATTCGTGTAATAACCCAGCCAATCAATGGGAGCTCCTGAGCTATCACCTCCAGATTCAAGCAGTCTGACTTTCCATGGGCAGAGTTACTGTGTAATGAAAAATGACATTTATCTATACCAAATTCTGTTATTTACTGATATTAGGATATTATATTTAGGCAATAAAAATAGCAAAGTTTCAACATTCCAAAAATGTGTTCATCAAATCAGTAAGAAAAGACAGAAAAACTATAATAGATGAGACAGGGCATGAATGAATCAACAGGTCACATAAGATGATAACTGAAAAAAATGTTCAACCTCATCAGACTTCAAACATGCAAAATAAAATGAAATAATATTTCAGCATGTTATAGTTAAACTGCCCAAAATAAATAATGATATATCTTAAAGATTATAAAATTTAGAATAAATGGTAAAACGAAAACAATATATTTTAAAGATTAGATCATTTAGGTCAAAGTATAAAGGAATATAAATGCTTGGGCAAAACTTGAGAGCATCTTTATTAACAATTGTGTATGTAACAATGTAACAATTATGAATCTTAATCCAATTCTTCTGTTCCCTACAGATTTAAACAGAATGTTCTTTTTCTCAAGTTTTGGAAGTCCAGAGTTCTTCAATTGTTGGCGTTAAAATTTTACTGCACTTTTTCTTATTTTAATAGTGATCTATGATCTCAGCTTACTTTGACTTAGCTAGTGAAGTAATTCCCCAGAGTCTAACTCCCTTTGCTTCAGAGTTGCAACTTTTCCTTCTTTATAGGATTTGACACAAAGAAGCCAAGGTTGAATACGTCCTATATTTCCCAGTATAACTTCCACGCGATAGCATTTTTCAAATCAGCAGAAAAATTTCCTCTTCTGACCATGTTTCTTTTTCACTGCCATTCTTCTCCCTTTTGGGAACCAGGGCTTATTTAAATTCAAATTTGCACTGGAAACTTAGGCTCACATTGCATTTTCCCGTGGGAAGGAGTATAGCAGATTTTACCTCACTTAGAAATCTACTTATTGTTTTTGTTAATTAAAAGGACATGCCCTTTTCATTTCAAAACAGAAGATAACATACATTTAAACAGATATATAAAGTTGTTTCTTTCTACCAACTAAACTGTCCTCACAGTCACTCAAAAGCATAGATTTAATCTACTACAACATTTTTCTAATTCAGGGCTCCTAGAAAATAAATTGCAATATTCAGAAATTTCCTCATATTTCTTAATGATATGATTATATTAAGATTTTGATAAAACAATAATGTTGAATATTTGGAAACAGATATTTGTGATCCCACACTAGCTTACAAGACACTTTCAGTGACAGAAAATAAACTCTCTGTATTTTCAGTTGCCAAATTATTTTTAAAATTTTTATTTAGATTAGCACCTAATAGTAAAATAAAAGATTCTAGGGGGCTGGCCCTGTGGCCAAGTGGTTAAGTTTGCACGTTCCACTTCAGCGGCCCAGGGTTTCTCTGGTTCGGATCCTGGGCACAGATATGGCACCGCTCATCAAGCCATGCTGAGGCAGTATCCCACACAGCATAACCAGAAGGACCTACAGCTAGAATATATAATTATGTACTGGGGGGCTTTGGAGAGAGAAGAAGAAAAAAAAATTAAAGATTCTGAAAAATAGTAAACTTGACATATTCTTTTGCATTTTTGGTTAAAACACTTTTATTTTGGTGGTTTCCTTTATCAGGAAAAAAATTCTAATTTTGTTATAATAGGGGAAAAAATTATTTCTCCAGCCTCATTTACTCTTAACTCCTTCCTGCCCACTGTTATACCCATCTGCCTTGAAAGGCCCTTGGACTTTTTCTTCACATTTGGCAGCTTCATAATCATTTTTTAAGATGAACTCAAAGGTCCTATATGAAGCCAACATTAACAACCAGATTTGAATCACTCGTTGAACTATCTGAGATCCTAGGTCTTTATCCACACTTCTTTCTAAACCTTTAGCATCTTGTAGGGGAGGAAGACATTTCCTCTACCCACTCTGGGTCCTTCTGGCCAGACAACGAATTAAATTCACATGAGACAGAACAACAGGAGAAAATTAAACAAAGCTTCATAACATGTATACATGGGAGAGGCTCAGGTAAACCAAGCAACTTGCCAAAATGGCAGAAGCTCTCACTTTAAATACTACCCTCCACTAAAGACAAAGGATATTGGGGGTGGAGGGACTCAGTTATGGGAGGTAACCAGGAAAGCACAGGAAGTAAGAGTAAGATTTTTATGCAGATTTAAGTCCTTGCCTTCTGCATTGATTAGTTCTAGAGATAAGGTCATTCCCCTCTTCTTCCTGGTATAGAGAGGGAGACACTTTTACAGATGGGGATTTCCTGTACAAATGTAAATGTCTCTTAACAAAGGGTAACTTCTGCTTTTCAGAGTTTCTCTCATGTCTGCAGTTTTTAAAAGCAACCAGCCCAAAATACTCCTCATGCCAAAGAGACATATCTTGGGGTGGCCACTTCCCCCACAATCTTTTATTGTAGTTCATCTCACATACATTCATATCTCCTTCTAGACTGTGAGATCCTTAAGGGCAAGCATCATATTGTGTTTACTGATATATTTTCAGGATCTGGCAAAGTAGCTGGTACAAAATAAATGCTACATGGACTTTTAATGAAAAAATAAATCAGTTCAGAGTGGTTAAGACCTAGAAGGGAAGCAAAATACTTCTTCCGCTGAAACAGGAGAAAAGAAAGTTGTATGTACATAGTCCTGCTCCTTCGTGAAAGTGCTTTCACCATTTCAAAGGTAAGGTTAAAACATCTTGGGAGAAAACTAGTTCAGCTGATTATGAATTTGTGTCCAAGGCATTCACACTTTTAGTCTGGCCAAATTACAAATAGTTGTAAAGAGATTTCACAAGATATTCTTCAAGAAAGCAGGAATAAACAGAGAACAATACGATTCAGAAAATTAGAGAATAGTTTAGTGGGATGATTAACATCCCATCTGTTTTCAGACCAGGCTGTCTTGAGAAAGAACACAGTCAACTTAATCTTATTTTAGTACCAGGACTGAGAAATAAGAGTCTATGAAATCTTGAATGTCTGCAATATCCAAATGTACAGGTATCTTTTTCTTCTTCGAGGCCGGAGAGTGGTCTTTATTTTGGCTTAAACTTCTGAGTGGGCTAGGAAGGTTTGATATTATGATTTACAAGAAGAAATATATATTTGTCCTTCAGCCCTGTTTCTGGCACAGAGCCCCTAAAACCCTTGGAATTTCCTAAGGGATAAGAGCAATAAAGGTGTCTTTTGTTATGTTAATGAAAGTACTTTTGGAAAGCCTTTAGGTAGCCTAAGGATGGGGGCTGGTTGCCAGGGGAACCAACCCTGTGACCAGAGAGTTGGAACTTTAAGTCCCCTCCCCCACCTCTGGGGAGGAGAGAGGAGCTGGAGATTGAGTTCAGTCACCAGTGACCAATTATTAAATCAATCAGGCCTATGTAATGAAGCCTCCATAGATATCCAGAAGGATGGGGTATGGAGAGCTTCTGAGTTGGTGAACATATGGCTATTTGAGAATAGTGTCACACCTAGAGAGAGCATGGAAGCTCCACACCCTTTGCTCATACCTTGCCCTATGCATCTCTTCCATCTGGCTGTTCCTGAGTTATATCCTTTTATGATAAACTGGTGATCTAGTGAGTAAATTAGTTTCCTGGGTTTTGTGAGCTGCTCTATCAAATTAATTGAACCCAAGGAGGGGGTTGTGGGAACTTTTGAACTAGAGCCAGTAAATCAGAAGCACAGGTAACAACCTGGGCTTGTGACTGGCCTCTGAATTGGGGTTGGGGGGTGGTTAGGGAGAAGCAATATTGTAAGACTGAGCCCTCAACCTGTGGAATCTGATACCATCTCTAGGTAGATCCTGTCAGAATTGAGCTGAATTGTAGTACACCTAGTTGGTATCCCAATCATTACTTGTTGGAATGGGGAACCCCCCGCCCCACACATACACACATAGGTACCTATGCTGGAATTGGGTCCAGGAACCCAAAAAAAGAAGGTTTTTGATAAACTAATTTTTATTCCTCAAGCTAGTCCAAAGCAATTCTCCAATACAGGCAATTGTAAAACTGCACATATGTTTTGATCAGAGTAAGCAGTGTGAGAGAAAACACATACAGACCCCTGCTCCTGTTCTTCTCCAGATCCCTGCAGATTTTCTCTCTACTGTAAACCAATCTGTCTTCAGATATGTTAATATCATCAATTAGGCTCTAGCTCCTTTCACATATAATCATATTTTAAACATACAGATTTTAAACATTAGATTTGCTAAGTTAATCAATTGTATGAAGGTTTTAGTAATTTAGCTCTTAGAATTTCACTTATTTTTCCTAGTTCTCAGATCGTCTTGTTCTAGCCTTCGGTATACTGCCTCTAGTTCTCAGCAGTTACATTAATTCTACCTGTACAAGCCTAATGTTGTGAATACCCATTGGACAGAAAGAAGGTCCTGAGGCAACTCTCATGACCAATACCTGCAGTCAATCAACTCCACTCTTGCTGAAAGGGAAGATTTTCACAAAACTTGACAATGCCCAAGTTAGGCAGCTTGTTCAGAAACCCTGAAGTGTCTAGAACATCCAGTCATCATTAATTGAGGAGTCTTCCAAGATTTATTTGTTTAGCTTGGACTTTCTAACCCTTGGAATTTTCTAATGTATCCTGAAGACACTGTTTTCTGGGGTTCCAGATAAGGTAACAGGCTTTTTATACTATATTAGCTATAAGAGCTACAGAAGATAAGTTCTTTTAAAAGCGTCTACATCATTTCCCTTGGAATAATTCTTGATCATCTCCTTCTCCCACAACCCACATTTAATCTTTAGGAAATCTTGATGGCTCTGCCTTCAAAATACGTCAGAATCTGACCACCTCTCACTCCTTCCCCTCTCCCCTGGCAGGGCTAGCACTGAGCTGGGCCACCCTGAATTACTACACCTTGAGTTATTACAATCGCCTCCAAACTTCTGTGTTTCTGTCCTTTCTCCCCTATAGTCTATCCTCAACACAAAAGCCACAGAGATCATTTTAAGTCTGCTCTTCTCTGCTCAAAACCCTGCAGAAGTTGTCTATTTCATTCAGAGTAAAAACCAAAGTCCTTACAGTGGCCCACAAGGCCCTACATGGTCTACCCCACCCAACTCCACCTCCCACATTACCTCTCTGACCTCTTTCCCTGGCTCACTCCACCTAAACCACATTGACCTCCATGCTGTTCCTCAAACAGACGAGCCATCCGGCCACTTAGGACTTCCACGTTGGCTGTGCCATCCACCTGCAATTATCTTTTACCTCCTTCAAGTCCATATTCCATGTCACCTCTTCAATCCGGCTACATGCCCACTCTACTTAAAACAGCAACTTTACCTTCTTCTTGGCACTATTGATGTTGCTTATCTTGCTCTACCTTCTCTTTCTCACGGCACTTATCATCTTCTAATAAATTAAATAATTAACTCATTATGTTTATTATTTATTGCTTGTCCACCATCTCTGCAATATAAGCTCTCTGAGAGCAGATATCTTTGTCTATTTTGTGAAATGATACCTCCCAAACACCTAGAACAGTGTCTGGCACATAGTGTACAACAAATATTTGTTGAATGAAAGAATGAATGAATTGCTAAAAGGAAAATATTTCTGTTATCACCTGAGTCAGTTAAGGATTTAGAGTTCAGAGGCATGTAATAGAAACACGACTACTGTGACTTATACAGGAATTAAGTTTTCTCATGTAAAGTAGGCAGTCCCAGTTAGTACCATATTTCTTATGCCTTTCCTTTCCACCCCATGATCCTTAGCATGGGGTTCCTTCCTCTCATCCTTAAGAAGGCTGCTTCACTTTCAGGCACTGTCCACTGAGTCTGTGCCTTTCCTGGATTCCCTGTCTAATGACTTCTGATTACATCTCATTGGACAGAACTAGAGCAGGTAGTCATTCATAGCTATAAAGAAAATTGTGAAGTGTCCATATTTTTAAATGGACACATTGCAGCCCACAACAGAAGATTAGAGTTAACACATGTAGATGCTTACAACAATGCATGGCATAGAGTAAATGGCATGCATGTTAGCCATTACCATAACTTTTGTCTTTTATTTTTTAAATTCTGAGCCAATGAGGAAAGCAATATATTATAATATGACTCTATTGAATTAATATAATTAATATATTAAAGCCTTTCATTTTTAAGTAAAAGAATGATTAAAGTGGTTAAAAAGAATTCACTTTAAAGAACAAAATTGACAATAGGATCTTGGAGTTTAATTATGCAAAAAAATCCACAAATTAAGTGCTAATTTGCCCTGAATGAGGTTCAAGTTGACACAGATAAAATCATACTTATATATATTTTCCCAAACATTGCTGATTCATTTATGTCTAAATGCCCATTATGTGCCAGGCACTGTTCTAGGCACTATTCTACGCTCTGTGGACAAAACAACAAATGGGCAAAAAGATGTTTCCCAGGTTTACATTCTAATGATCATGAACAAGGAGTCTATAATATTAAAAAATCTGTCTATACTCCCAACCCTTCTGATGACTTCTTGAATTAATTTATCTAATACCTGAATAATAGGAAACTTCTCTAAAGTAAATAACTTATTTAAAAATAAGTTTCTCTATGTCATAAAACTTAAGAAGAATATTATGCAAAGTGCATTTTTCTTCTTCACTTTTACAATATAAGAAGGCTATTTTTTCCATACCTGCATAATGTACTTGCACATTTATGCTAATTCTTTTTGTTTTTTTTTTTTTTTTTTAAGATTTTATTTTTTCCTTTTTCTCCCCAAAGCCCCCCGGTACATAGTTGTGTATTCTTTGTTGTGGGTTCTTCTAGTTGTGGCATGTGGGACGCTGCCTCAGCGTGGTCTGATGAGCAGTGCCATGTCCGCGCCCAGGATTCGAACCAACGAAACACTGGGCCGCATGCAGCAGAGCGCGCGAACTTAACCACTCGGCCACGGGGCCAGCCCCACATTTATGCTAATTCTTAAGGAAGTTGTTTTGTTTTATTTTTCAGTGTACTATTTGGTGTATTATTCCTAACATAAGTTTATTTTATTTCATTCATATCTATAGACATTTTAAATGTAAAGAGTCTATTGGTCTAGACCTAGAGAAATTATTTATTTGTAAAATTATTTTGCAGAGTCACAAATATTAAGTACAATTCTTTTCAGTCACTCACAGATACATAGGATGAGTTTAGCAAGTGAGGAGACAATTGAAAAAGGTCATCACATTTAAAAAGTCATCATTTTGAATTTGTTACTATCTGAAACCGATCTGAAGCCATTTTCTATCTGAGGTTAGGTCAGGTCTCTAGAATGGGTAGCAAACACTTGGGGAGGAAATAAGCAACACATCTCAGAAATCTTATGAGAAAACTTTCAAGAAAATACTTATTTCAAAATATTATGTTCCTATATGCTGGCGGAGAATGTTACCTACAGAAGTCTATCACCTGGCTCTCAGGGACTCGTGGTCACTTCCTAGTCCCCACTTCTGCCCCAGGCTCCCTGGGGGCCACTCCTAACACAGCAGCCTCTACTTTGGGCTCAGTCACTTCAGGCCTGAAAGTTACTGCTCCTCATGTTAGATCTATTTGGTGGAGATGGAAGGAGCTGTCTCTGCCCTCTTTTCATTTATGAACTGGGTTCATGCAGTTTCTGCTTTTTTTCCCCTTGCCCATGATAAAAGCAAAGAGGTAAAAACAAAAAAAAAAGGCTCAATAAAAAAGGTAGAGTAAGGCTAACGGCCCAATTAGGTTATGTTGTCAGATTTAAATCTTGAAATAATGTCAGAAAGTCTGAAGAATTGATTAACCTATTACCTTTTTCCCAAACTGTTCACAAAATTGCAGTGTTTCAGTCATAGTTGTAAATCCTAACCCTTTCAGACAAAGAGTTCAACGACGGTAACAATGCTATAAATAGCCACAATTCTTTTTCTCCTTTGTCCAATACAGTCATTGCCTAAATAACATTCATATCTAGTCTGTCCATTCTGCTTGAGGTGGAAATAAACTTTTGCAAGATACTTTACCCTTTTGTTACCAGCACACTGGGTTCTTATGTCCTCCAGGATAGAAATCAAGAGAGACAGCAAACGAGAGGAGAAAAGTACAAGTTTATTAGCTTGTGCACAGGAAAGGCACAAGGGAGCCGGTACAGAAAGGTAAGGGGCAGGTGACCAGCTCATGAGGGAGTGAGACTGGAGCTTTGGTTAGGCAAAGGCTGGGGAAGAGTGCCTTGTCATGGCATGTAGAGGTGGGGTTGTGCTTGCGCTTGTGCTGTTGTTCATCATCTCACCACATGCATTGCACACACCATTAGCATGCTAGCTCTTCACCCATGGATGTGATTTTTAGTATGGTAATGGGGCTAGGGTCACCTTCAATGGACTCCTGGGTGCTAGGGCACGTACATAAAGCCAGGAGAGTCCAGAAGCTGCGGAATGTGGATCTTGGTGGTCTCTATCTGATTCTCCTGGCTTACAGATTGGTTAGGGGCCTTATATTGTTAGGCCACGGGCCTTGCAAATGGCCTTGCCTGGTTAGGCTGGTTCCTGTCTCACTTTTGGCACTAAATTTTGTGCAGATTCAATAAATAATACATATATCCATATCTTTACTATTTCTAATTAAGAGCAGGTATGTTTGTGAATGTGTGTATGTGTGTGTGTTTATGTGTCTGTATTTTTAAGGGTAATTGAAAACTATCAGAAATAATAAGAAAATTCATAAGTCCATGGAGTACACAATTAACATTAAAAATAAATAGCTTTCCAATATTCAAGCAATAACAAGACAGAAACTATACAGGAAGAAACGATCCCATTTATAAGAACAATAAAGAGACAAAATATCTAACTATAAACTAACAGAAAATATACAGAGTCTATACACCTAAAACTTTAAAACTATACTAGGGAATAGATAAAAAAGATTTAAAGAAATTATAACATACACCATGCACTGTACACAAGGGAGACAATATTGTAAAGATGTCACTTCTCCTCTAATTATAAGTTAAATGCAATGACAATTAAAAGAGCAAAAGGATTTGTTTTTCCAACTGAAAAATTTATGCTAAAGATCATCTGGAAAAGTAAACATGAAAGATAGTTGAGAAAATTCTCAAAGGGAAGAATGAAAGGAGCTAGCCCTACTAGCTCTTGAGACACCATGTAGCTTCCATAATGAAATAGTTTGGAAGTTGAGAAGAAATAGATCAATGGAACAAAAGACAAGAAATAGAGCACAGTTATGTGACATGATGGAGGTGTTAGCTAATGCTACTGTGGTAATCATATTGCAACATATAAATGTATCAAAGCAACACCTTGTACCCCTTAAACTTACACAATGTCATATGTCAATTATATCTCAATTTTTTTAAAAAGCACAATATGTAAAGAGATTTTTCTTATGTTAAAGTTGTATTTCAAATCAATCTGGAAAAAATTCTGTATGGTGAAAACTACAATTATAAATATAAACAAAGTCACACAATACATGAGGAAAAAAATTTGTAACGCATAAAAAAGGATTGATTTCCTTAATTTATAAAGAACTCATATAAATCAATAAGAAAAAGATGATCGTTTTGTGAGAAAGAGAGAAGAACATATCTGATTTTATTTTTTTCTGGAAGAAAGCAAGAAAATAGTGCCTATCTCTGGAGACGTGGCAAAAGAGACTGGGTTGTGAGTGAAGATGTGTGGAAGGCGATGAACGAGAGATGCTTCAACGTTTTGGTTTCTGTCTTTCCCTACAGCATGAATTTTTCTAACCATATTTATTTATTTAACATGTCAACATATTACCTGGGTGATGGAATTTTAGACCAATATTTATTTTCATTATTTTATTTATCTATATTAAAAATAAAACCCAAATTATTATTTTAAAATTTTAAAGAAATTCCTCTATATTGTCTAATTTACTCTACAATACTCTGGTGTAGTTAGATATATGAGTTTCAGTTTAATTTTACCCTGGGAGCAGATAATTATCATTTGAAGTGTCCTAATCAGGAACATATACTTCATGGGTGGTTGGTTAGCTTTGCGTAGCTCTAATCAAAGCCTACGATACAGAGGCTGTTACCCCAGCCTTTCAAGTATCTTTATCTCCAATCAGCACCAGAGGCTTTGCTAGTTGTTAGCAGGGATTTTCCACTGGTGAAATGAATGGTGTTTAAGATGTACACATTGGCTAGAAATATTGCACAAATTTTCCCACTTTTGAATGAATAGCTTAGTATCTAGGCAGCCCAGTATCCTACACCTTTTAGAATAAAGCCCTGGTTTAGGATTATGAATAAATGACTTGACTGTCTAATGGAAGATTTTGTCACTTGACTCTAACTAAAAGGTTAGCTATATTTGACATTAAAATATAGTCTTGTTCATCTGTATTGAAACGTGTATGCAAGGATCTGTGAGAGTGCCTAAAATGATGCACTTCACAGAGCACATTGTATGACTTTTTTCCAGTAAACATTGCTACGTAATGTTTGGATACATTTGTGGCAAATTTGGTCTTGCTTTCAATGTAACATAGCACCTTATGGTGAAGTTATCTGGAGAAGACCTATTGCCTCTGCATATCTACTCAAAAACCTAATTATTATGAATAAGCATCTTTTTCACGTTCCATTCTTTGTGTAATAATTTTGCTACTAACCCTAAAACCGTCTACTTCCTTCCCTGTCTTTTTTTCAACTTTACATGAATTAACAAAGGATGAACAGATAGGTCCATAAATAAGCGAGAATGTAAAGTGGGTTCTTTCACCCGGGAGCCAAGATAATTTTTCAGTAATATACATTCAATGCTTTCTGGTAATTGACAAAGTTCCAGAATGGCACTGCATCTAAATTAATAACTGACTCCGCAGCATCAGAAAGCATAGTGATAATATGGAGTATGCTATCTGAAAAAGTAAGGGTTTTATATCTCCCAAATTATGTATGAAATCTAACATCTGTTAGAGCCATTCAAGGTGCAAAATAACTGAGTCAGTTAAGATTTACAATAACTTAGAAATGTCTAAATATTGTTGAATATTGTTGATTACATTTTAAAAGATTTAACTTGGCATTTTCTTGTTTTCTTTGACTATACGTTTTGTATTGAGCTTTTTAGTGCCCTTCTCTAAAAAACTCAAGGTATTTTTGCTACTCACCTGCACTGTCAATGCAATCCCATTTCTCATTCTTAGTTGTCATTTCTCATTCTCATAGTGTAGTTTTTTTTTTTCAGTTCAAGTAACAGAAATAAACATTTAACATTTGCAAACAGAGAGCTCTATCTGTGTTCCTACATCCATGGGACATGATACACTTAGAGAAATGATTATCAAAGAGACATGTTTACAACTGAATTCAAATACGGGGAAATGAAAGACATCAATTTTAAAATGTGTTTTTTCACTTCTTTGAGGAATCTCTGCGATCAGCTTCTATGAAACTTTGTTTCTTCATCTATAAAATAGGGATGCTAAATATGTAATCTAAGATGTAATTATGGGAAATTTAAGAGTTTAAAGCCACTTCAATATCTATCCCATGACATATCACAGTAATATAATCAGATAATAATGTAGCCCAGCAATTTGTTAGCCAGTAAATGTGTCTCTCCTTTCATACTGAATACCTAAACTCAGGTTTTAAATAAACATTCATTTCCAACAGACCCATAAATGTCTAAACGTGATATTTTTTCACCATGGTGGCAGCTCTACAGAAGAATGAAGCAATAGTCTCTTTGATTATAAAATCACAACACATGTGATATTATAGATATTGTGGTAAATCCAGTCAACTTACTATATAGTATAAAGTATACAGGATTTTAAAGATGAAATAAAGTGGACTTTCTCTGAAGTTGTAGTTGTCTAATACCTTTAAATGCCCTTTTCCCCCCTTAGATTTTAAGCTATTTCCTTTGTGTGGTTAAAACTCGTTAAAAACTGACAATAAATCAGCATTATGCTACACCATATAATGGAACACTAAGCAAAATGTCATACTATGTTATTAAAAAATTACATAAAATCAACTACAGTGTTGGGTTATAGATTCTTTTGACAAAATGTTTATTTTGTGTAGCAACACTAGCAATATAGTCCTAAGAACTAAACTGGAAAAACTAAAAACATTCCCCCTTGTCAAGAGTAAACCAGGAATGATGGTGAAAGATTCCTTACACTGTCTAATGTTTGGATTCCAGCTGGACATTATATGAAGCCGAAGTAAGTTTGATGCCACATTTTGAAATACCATGATTGAGATACTGCATTTCACTGTCAGGTTTTCCATGTTCCTAGAGAATTTCAGAATCATTCAAGAAATCTTAAGCATCAGGCCCCATCTTCTTATTTGTGAATATGAATAATCCCAAAGTATATAGCAAAAGGAGAGGAAGAGAAAATCTAAGGAAAAAAAATAGTATTATCTGCTCAAAGAGTTTAAATAGCTATGTGTTATAAACCCTAGTAATTAGAATCATGAGTTTAATAATGAATAGTCAACAAGATTTCAAGCTTGATGTAGTAAACTGCTCAGGCTGCCATGACAAAGTACCACAGATTGAGTGGCTTGAACAACAGAAATTTATTTTCTTTCAGAAGAAGTCCATGATCAAGGTTCAGGCAAATTCAGTTTCTGGTGAGAGCTCTCTTCCTGGCTTACAGAAGACCACCCTGTGGGTGCATCTTCACATGGGCTTTCCTCTGTGTGAGTGTGCAGAGAGAGTGAGATCTGGTGTCTCTTCCTTTTCTTGTAAGGATGTTAGTTCTATTGGATTAGTGCCCCACCCTTATGAGCTCATTTGATCCTAATTACTTCTTCAAGGCCCTATCTCCAAGTACAGTCACATTGGGGGTTAAGGCTTTAACATAAGAATTTTGGGGGAACACAATTCAGTCCATAATACTTGGTATTCACTGGAAATCCCTCAAAATATTGATTTCTCTACTTTAGGTCAATCTAGCAATAATTGGCATGTTTATTAATTGTGACAATCACAAGTTTATTCTTAATTATCAGTAACATCTCAGCATTCTCATGTTATGATTTCATCCTTTACCCCCAGGAAAAACAATACAAGAGCATTATAACACAATCTAGTAGGCAATTTATGTTGAAATGAGAATTTGGCTACTCTCTTCCTTAAATAACCTCAGTCCCCTCTGTTGGGACCATGCTCCACAATTCTTGTTATGTCATCAAGAGGGATTATAAGGAGAGGGCGTATATAGGGAAATTTGTCCTTACAATAATGGTAACAGTACTGTAATAGCAGAGCAGCTAGTATCAGACTAAATCTTTTATAGACATTAATTACAAACTCTCAGAAAAAATACACACACACACACACATTATTTGAAGGCACTGTAGAGTGATCAAAAGAAGCAGGAACTAATGAAGAATTTGACCCTTTGAAGAAGAAGGAAATTGCACTCAATAGGTCCATATTTATACATTTTTTCCCCCTGAGGGTATGAAGCAATGAGAACATAACCAGAAAGCACAATCTTACTTCCTTAAGTATTAGAGGACGGAATTTGGGGTTTTCAAAGTAACTGGAAATTTAGGGCATAAATCCAGAAAACAGAGGGTTATAGAAGTCAATCCCCAAAGTCGATATAAACTACCTTCAAATTCTTGGGTAACCTCCAAATTGTACATGTCTAGGGCAGATACCAAGGAGACCAGGGAAAAGAAACAGCTGGAAGCTTTGAAAAAACGGGGCAAGGAATCCAGCTGTTGACTACCTTGGGAAAAATGGAGTTTGAAGTTTGAGTGCAGTCAAGCTGAAGGGGCTTGGTAAATGCCTCAAGCTTTCCATTGAGATCCCAGAACAATCTCAACTGTTGAGAAAAAGACTACTATCTAGGAATAAATTGTATATCCTAAGACTAAGGGCAAAACTAACTCTTAAGATTATGGGCAAAATCTTCCCAAACAAAATATAAAAAGCAAGCCTCCACAAGTTCATGCTGATTAGCCAGTAACTTAATTGCCTTGTCACACAACAATCAACACTTCTCAAAGGAATATAATGAAATCCAGAGTCTTTACAATGTATCGTCCACAATATCCAGTCTGCAATCAAAAAGCACTAGACATGCTGAGAAACAAAAGAGCATAACCCCTAGTCAAATGAAAAAAGAGTTAATAGAAAGAGATATCAAGTGGGCCTAGATGTCAAAATTAGCAGGTACGGACTTTAAAGAAATAACTATGAAGATATTCATCGCTTAAGAAAAACATGATCAAAATGAATGGACAATGGGCAAATCTCAGCAGAGAAATGAAACTATATAAAAGTTAAGTGCACACATTCTGCTTCGGCGGCTGGGGCTTCGCCAGTTCGGATCCCGGGTGTGGACACAGCACCACTTGGCAAGCCATGCTGTGGTAGCCATCCCACATATAAAAGTGGAGGAAGATGAGCACAGATGTTAGCTCAGGGCCAGTCTTCCTCAGCAAAAAGAGGAGAATTGTCAGGAGATGTTAGCTCAGGGCTAATCTTCCCCCAAAAGAAAAAAGTACAATAAGCATATGAAAAAGTGCTCAACTTCATTAGTCATCAGGAAAATGCAAATTAAAAACACAATGAAATACCATTTCACAATCTTAAAATAGCTAAAATTTAAAAGATGACAATAACAAATGTTGACAAGGATGTGGAGCAACTGGAACTTTCAGACCTTGCCAGTAAAAGTATAAAATGATAGAGCCACTTTGGACAAAAGTTTTGGCAGTTTCTTGTAAAGTAAAGTATTCCATGACTTAGCATTTCCATTCCTAGGTATTTATTCAAGAGAAATGAAAACATATGTCCAAAAATACTTGAAAACAAATGTTAATAGCAGAAATAACTCAAATGACAATCAACAGATAAATAAACTATGATCTATTTACACAATGGAATACTACTCAGTAATAGAAAAAAAGAATGTAATATTGTGCAACAACATGAAAAAATATGACGCATGTTATCTTGTTTGAAAGAAGCCAGACACAACGGAGCACATACTACATGATTCCTTTTATGAGAAGCTCGAAAACAGGCAAAATATCTCTATGGTGATATAATCAGAATATCAGTTGCATATGGTGAGTGGAGATCGGCTAGATGGGACCCTATATAACTTACTGGAGTAATGAAAATGTTCCATATCTTTTTTGAACTAATGCTTACATGGCTGTGTTCATCTATTGTAACTCACCAAATTATACCTATATTTTACCTCAAAAAAAATGGTATCAGAAATCTATCAACTACATATTCTCATAAAATTTCAATTTCTCAAAACCATTAGAGAATATAGACCGATTGCATATAATTATTCTCCATGAGAAGTTATCACTGTATATAGTTCTCCATACAATCAAATATAAATACTAAATATAGAAAGCAATGAGAAGACAAAATAAAAAAGGAGCAAGAAATTTTCCAATCTTACAAAACAGTACTTACCTGGGAAAAAGAAACTACTAAAGATATTTCCTGTTCCTTGTTAAAATTCTTTTTGCCTTCAGTATTCAAATTTACATTCTAAGTGGGAGAAAATTCAAATTGGTCCACTCCATTGGAAAGGATTCTGTGCTTAGTTAAGCAGAGTAAATCATTATAACATGGCATTTTATATTGCATATTCATTTTATCCTAAAATCTCGTAAGTTAAAAAGCAAGTAGTGACACATTGAAAGCTAATCCACACTCTGATAGAAAAAGTTGTCACTAAAGATGCATAGTTTAAAAAAGTCAATAAGGAGTGTGTCATCCTAAAGTCATGATTCTCAACCCTAGCTGTACTTTAGAATCACCTCAGTAGATTTTATAATATTATATACCAAGTCTTAAGCCTCACTAATTAAACCAGAATCATTGAGATATTATTCTTACTGAAATATGAACTTCATGAGGGAAGGGTTGTTTTTCTTTTCTTTTTTACATTTTTTTCATTCTTATATCCCCAGAGCTTAGACATTGCCTGGCACATAGTAGGCTCTCAATATTTGATGAATGAATGAATAAGGGATAAATTAGCTATTACAAGCCAAGGAACAATTTTGGTCTTGTATAAATGGCAGAATTTCTTCAGATGATGCAGAGCACAGCAGTGTGAAGCAGTTATTTTACAGAAATGTCTGATGATTTGTATTCATTTTAGCTGAAAATTACTAAGCATTTATCAACTATTTTTTATGGATCAGGAATCATGCTCAAGTGCGGCATACAAATGTGAATAAGATATGGTCCTGCATTTGAGAAGCTCCCAGTCAGTTAGAGATTAGTGGTAAAGAGGAAGTCTAGCATGTAAACGTTCATTGACTTATTCACTAATTCAACACTTCTTTATTAGGCATTTACTCTGTGCCATGAACATATGTGCCAGGGTATGCTGTGGCAAACAAGGAAAATGATACCTGTCCTCAAGAAGCTTACTATCTAGTGAAGGAGAAAGATAATAAACAAGGAAATAAAAAAAATACAATTTATGATAAATGTTATGAAGGGAATGATTATAATGTTGTGATGAAGACTTTTGGTCAGGTAGAGGGCACTATTTCGTATTGGATGATCATAAAATACCTGTCTAGGGAGGAAACATTTGTGTTCAGATTTTAATGATAAGAAACCAAGAATTCAGGGGCTGGCCCCGTGGCCGAGTGGTTAAGTTTGCGCGCTCCGCTGCAAGCGGCCCAGTGTTTCGTTGGTTCGAATCCTGGGCGCGGACATGGCACTGCTCATCAAACCACGCTGAGGCAGCGTCCCACATGCCACAACTAGAAGGACCCACAATGAAGAATATACAACTATGTACTGGGGGGCTTTGGGGAGAAAAAGGAAAAAAATAAAAAAAAAATTAAAAAAAAAAGAAACCAAGAATTCAAAGTGCATAGAGAGTTTCTAACGGGGAAATAACATGTTCAAAACACTTGAGGTTGGAAAGAACTTGGCATGTTCAAGGACCTGAAAGAATCTAATGGCTGGAGCAGAAATGGATAGTAGAACACGTTGAAAGTGGAATAATAGGTGGTGTTATTAAATTCACAGCCTGGTAGGTCATGGTAGAGTCTGGGTTTTATTCGAAGTGCAATATGAATCCATTAAATAGTTTTAAGCAATAAAATGGCATGATACAATTTATATATTTAATAGAGTATTCCTTTTTCAAAATGTAAAATAGATTAGAGGGTGAACAAAAGTGGAGGCTTGGAGATGAGTTAGGAAGCTTTTGCAGAAGTCCAGGTGAGAGATGATTGAGGTAGTGAATTAGAGAGATTACACTGGAGACAGAAAAAAGTGAGCAGCTCTAAATACATCTGAAGAGAAATTTGATAGGACTTGCTGAGGGATAGAATGTGAGTGAGGGAGAGAAAAGAATCAATAATGACCCTCAGGTTTCTGGCTTACAAGAATGGGATGATTGAGGAAGTATCTACACAGATGGGGAAGAATAGGTCAACTCCAACGTTGAAAGCTTGGATAGAAAAGGAGCCAAGGAGGATGAGAAGGAGTAACCAGAGAAGGAGGAGAAAACTCTGGAGCATCAGAACCTCAGAATCCAAAAATCTCCCTAAAAGAGGAGAGTATTTCAAGAAGGAAGTGATGAAATATGTTCAGGGGTGCTAAGTGGTGAAGATAAGGGCAGAAAAGTATCCACTGGATATGGCAAAACGGAAGTTGATGGTAATCATGACTAAAGCAATTTAAGTAGAATTTATTGGAATAAAATTCAGATTAGAGATGACCAAAGAGTGAATGGGAAGTAAAGCAATGGAGGAAGAAGGAGTAATAGACTCTTTCAAGAAGTTTAGTTTTGAAGGAAGCAGAAAAATGGAATGAGAGCTGGAGGAAATTATTGGATCAAGAGGAGATACTAGAGTGTATTTGTACACTGATGGAAATGCTCTAGTACAGACAAAGAGATTGATGATTCAGGGAAAAGGGAGTATTAATAAAGAAGTCTGAGAAAGGAGTACGGTCATCAAGGATGTTCTCAAGAGAATGATGGCCAAAGGAGTCTAAACTGGAGAAGGAGGGGAGAGGGTATAGTGGGGGATTAGAGTCTAATGAAAGGTAAACAAAGCTATGAATAACAAAAACTAGAAAGAACAAAGAGTACGCGTGCTTCTGAGAAAGAAGCATACTTGGGAAAGGAAGAAGACCGTCCCATGGAGACATAAGGTTGAGGGAAAGTTCTTATCTTTTGAGGCTATAATGGAGAGTAGAGGCAGTGAAAAGAGATGAAACTTGAAGCTCAAAAGCTAGTTTTTGAAGGGTGTTGCATGCCTGCCAAAGAATTTGAACCTGACTTGTTGATAACCATAATTACTAAGACTCTTTGAGTTGCAAATAACAGATATCTACTTTGGTGAACTTAACAACAAACGAATGAATGAATAAATGAGGGTGTTTACTATTAGGATACAAGTGTCTCATAGACTCCAAGAGCAGGAAAGCAGTAGCAGCCTAGGAAGGGTCTGGAGTATTGTCAGTACTTTGTCACTCTTTCTCCTTTTCTTTCTCAGTCTGTTTACTCCTTCTCCGTTTTACGATATTAAAATCTGGTAACCTCATAGCTCATAAGTGTACTTTTTACAGGAGGGAGTGTGATTGGCCCCGTTCAGGTTTCTACTCCTGTTTCAATCAACTATGAGTGAAGAGTGGGGACTTGTTTGGAATACATATGGCTTCTGGAGGTCCATTCCTGTGGACCAGCAGTGGAACTCATAGAAGATAATGTTTTTAGAAGTTAGGCAGGCAGCTCTCAAAGCATAAAGACATAGGAAAAAGAATTTTAAACGTGGAAGTAATATGATCAAATCCATCATTTAAAAAGATAACTCTGGGGGCCAGCCCCATGACCAAGTGGTTAACATTCCACATGCTCTGCTTCAGTGGCTTGGGTTCACAGGTTCAGATCCCAGGCGTGGACCTACTCCACTTGTCAGCCATGCTGTGGAGGCATCCTGCATACAAAATAGAGGAAGATTGACACAGATGTTAGCTCAGAGCTAATCTTCCCCAAGACAAAAAAAAAAAAAAAAAAAGAGGAAGATGGGCAATGGATGTTAGCTCAGGGTGAATCTTCCTCACCCAAAAGAAAAGAAAAGGAAAAAAAGATAACCCTGGCAGCAAAAAAGAACAGATAGGAATAGAGACTAACCAGATTCAGAGAGGCAAGTCCAGTTAGGAAACCACTATGAAAAATTCCAAGCAAAAATTAAGAACTTGGATTGTGACAGCAACAGTAGTAATGGAAAGGCACAGATGGATACTAGACACATTTCAGAGG
Organism: Equus przewalskii; assembly: GCF_037783145.1. Lineage (NCBI taxonomy): Eukaryota > Metazoa > Chordata > Mammalia > Perissodactyla > Equidae > Equus > Equus przewalskii. The sequence goes on along the minus strand of NC_091834.1, from coordinate 70,782,264 downwards.
TCGAATGGACCAGACTTAAATATGGGTAGTAAGGAAAGGTGAAAAAGAAAAGATTACTCCAAGATTTCTAGCTTGGGCAATAGAATAAATAGGATTGCTGATAACTGAGACAAGGAAAACAACAAAAGAAACTAAAAACAAGGTTTGAGGGGGCAATATTGAGCCTGAAGAGTTATAGTAAATCCAATTACAGATCAAAAGCTCAAGAAAGAGTTGATAAATCCATATTTGAGAGAGACATAGGTAATAGTTGGAACTTCAGTACTGCATGAGATCATTCAGGAAGAGCATGTAAAGTGAGAAAACATAGTAGCTCCCTTGGAAAACTCCAGCAGAAGAGATGAAACTGGGAGAAAAACAAAGAGCAATCAGAGACATCCAGGAAGAATAAGAGATTACTTATCTTCGAAGCCAAGAAAGAACTTTACAAGGAAGGAAATGATCAACAATATCAAATTCTGCTGGGAGGAAAAGTAGGCTGAGAGCTGAAAAGAGGCTAATGTGTTTGACAACCACATCATTACTGACCTTTCTCAGAGCAATTTCAGTAGAGTGGTGGAGGTGGAGGCCAGATTGCAGTGGGTTGAGAAGTGACTGAGAGAAGAGGAAGTGGAAGCAGTGCCTATAACCTGCTTTCTCCAAAAGTTGTGTATAAACTAGAATATATATCAGTACATAATGATTTACTCTGTTCAGACTTATTTTGTCACTGTATTGGGTTGGACTAAAACTAAATTATTGACAAATCTCCAATTGAACCATGGACTCCCAACTCTCAAATATCTAGAGATTGCTTTGTCTTTAGATAAATTAATTCTATGGCCTTTTAGAGAGGTAGATCCAATGATATTATATCTCATCTTTATTTTCACTGGTTTTCACAGCATTGTCTTTAATGATTTCTTCCACCATCATTCCTTTTTACTCCATCTCAGCTCTCAGACACATGACCTTTTTGCAGATCTCATTAAAGTCTGTGCTCATTTTCTCAACTTTCCTATCAATCGGGGTAATTGCTTCCTACACAAAACCCAGTCTCCTATTAACTGGCTCATTACCTTGAGCTAAAAGTTCAGAAACTTCTTCAAACTGAAGTCATTGCAGTGTCCTGAAAAGAAACTACTTTTGAAGATGCTGACACGTTTGTAAGCCAAGACATTTGTTTGGATTGAAATCATTGTTTTGCAGATCAAACTTATTCCTTATCAAGTTCCTATTTGCACCAGTTTTACTCTCTCACTCTAACAGTACATTTATTACTCTCCAAGTCATAATTGTGGCAAACATACAAAATGTAGAGGACAACATCAGTTAATGTGTTCATCACAGCTCTATCTGTGTTGATAGAGCTAATGGGGTTCAGAAAAAGAACACTATTAAAGTTCTTCTAGTTCTCTCTCTAGCTGAAGACAATTAGGTTAATAAACATTTCTACTCATTACTTCCATGCTAACTAGTTTTATCTTTGCATTTGCTAGGCTTTCCTCACTGATGCTGAACATCCTAAAAAGCCTTTGCTTCTTTGGATCAGTGAGAAAGACCAAGAGGTATGAAGTGAAAAAAAAGAATTAAAAAACGTAATAAAATAAATGATCTGAATTCATTATATCTAATGAGTAATTTAAATTCTTCTTGGTAGTGCAGGTAAACATCTTCTCAAACACACTTTTTAAAGCATCTATATAAGTTTGAGATATACATCACTTCAACTGGAATAATATCATCTAAAAAGAACTAAACTGCCCCCGTGTGCAACCTTCGCTATCCAACATTTATTTAGCACATGTTACCTTGTGGGCACTGTGACATAGAGATATGAGCCTTGGTTTGTGTCCTCGAGGACCGTACTGTGGGTTGAGGAAACAGGATATGTTATCTATAGGAAAGTAAATAATAATGTAACAGCATTATGTTCAGTGAGAAATGAGTAGCACAGATAATAAGAGCTATCCAATTTCAAAGGGACAGAGCTACCATGCCAATATGGAATAATTAGAAAAGGTTTCATGAAGCAAATGCTCCTTGTGCTGGATCTTGGAGGAAATATAAGATGTAGGTTAGCAAAAAGGCACGAGGAAGGCACTATAGGTAGAAGGGACAACTCAAGCAATGATCCAGAGGAACTGTAGAATTGCTCAAGATAGATTAGACCAATCTGGCCTGAAGAAGGCCTGGAAGTGTCTTTTGTGCTCTGGGAGAAGTTAGCTACCATGTAAAAAGTCAACCTATTATGCTCACTATGGGTGAAAAGCCCAACCTACCCATGTAGAGAGGTCAGGTAGAGAATTGAGGCCGTTGGCCCTCAGCTCCCAGCTGAAACAGAAAGCACCTACATGCCAGCATTTTGAGGGAGGCCACTTGGAAGTAAGTCTTCTAGGACTGTTTGAGCTCCTCACCTGACATCATTGCTGAACCCTGCCTAAATTCAGAATTTTGAGCAAATAAATGATTAATACTGTTTTAAATCACTAACTTTGAGGGTAAATAACTGCCTTTTATCTTGATACGGGTTAAAATTGTGACATAAGCAAAGTTTATACATGAGAACCTCTTGCTTCACTATTACTCACTTTCCCAACTTAGTCTTCTCTTCTACTTACCATAAGTGTTTATCCTTAAAATCTATGTCATGGGGCCAGCCCCACGGTGCAGCGGTTAAGTTTGCACATTTTGCTTTGGTGGCCCGAGTCTGCCAGTTCAGACCCTGGGTGTGGACCTGTGCACCACTTGTCAAGCCATGCTTGGCAGGCAACCCACATATAGGGTGGAGGAGGATGGGCACGGATGTTAGCTCAGGGCTAACCTTCCTCAAAAAAAAAAAATCTATGTCATGTGATGACTGGTCAATTTGTTTTTTAAAAAAAGTTCAGAGTGTCCCGTCTAATGTTATCTTTTAACAAAGGAAGATAGGAATATCTTTAAGATGCAAGTGCTAAAAAGGATAGGGGGTAGGCGCATGTATGTAATTAAAGAATAAAGAAAAGGAAAAGTATAAAACCACCACTTAGAAGCCCAAAACATCCCATTAAAGTTATATCACTGCAGGTTATCTAGCTCCCAATTTTTCTTTGCTTAATTTCTTTACTTAAAAGTATCATGTCATTAATTGTAGTTATTTGTTTTTGAGAAAAGTTAATTACTAACTATCATTATTTTATACACCTCATATGACAATTCATTACAAGGTAAAATCAACTTGGTAGAAAAATATTTTTAAATAACTAACAAACGACTTTTTCCATCTGATGCTTTTCCTAAAACATGTAAAGTGAAACAGAGAGTAGAACAAAAAATGTGTTATACTTGTCTTCAACTAGCCTGCCACTAGTTCTCTTAAATCGGTCTGAAATTTTGATGGGAAATTTTCTTTAAAAAACATATTCTCCTAAAATTAAGTAGCTTATATTTTAATTCAACACAAAAATCTAAGAAATATTTTCATTTCCTACCACTATTAACTATTTGGAATTAGACCAAATTAAAAATTTAAAACTTTCCTATCACTTTCTATTTTAAAGTCATGGGCATTGGTAAGAAACTAATATTCAAGAATTATTTGATCTTTCTCTCTCTCTTTCACTTTTATGTATCTTCTCAGTTAACATATATGCTAAGTCCTTGCTATTTTCATACTAAATTGATTACTTGGTTGATCTAGGTAGTAAAAGAGATAACCAATCTGCATAAATTTCCACTTACTTTATTTTATAAGCAGTAAGTAAATAATAATTTCACTGGTCTGCATCCTCTTACTAGTAACTGCAAACTTTATAAAAATATAATGTCTTTTTCTTTTTTTGCTACTGAAGCCACAATACCTAGCAGAATGTCTGGCATATAATAGGTACTGAATGTATTATTTTTAACAGCTTCATTGAGGTATAATTAATATACAATGAAGTGCACACATTTTAAAGTGTACAGTCTGACAAATTTTGACATATGTACACACTCATAAAGCCATTACCAAAATCAAGATACTAACCATATCCACTACCCTCAAAAATTTCTTCATGCTCCTTTGTAATCCCTCTTACCTGCCCCTCCCTACCTCATCCCCCAACCACTGACCTACTTTTTGTCACTATAGATTAATTTGCATTTTCTAGAGTTTTATATAAGTGAAATCATACAGTATGTATTGTTTTCTGTTTGGCTTCCTTCACTCGGCTTAATTATTTTGAGATTAATTTATGTTTTTGTATGAATCAATAGTCTTTATTTCTTATTATTGCTGACTAGTATTTGATTGTATGGTTATATCACAGCCTGTTTATCCATTTATCTGTTGATAGACATTTGGATTATTTCTAGTTTGGGGCTGCTACAGATAGAGTTGCTGTGAACATTAATGTATTTCTTTATATAGATAGAAGCTTTCACTTCTCTTGGGTAAATACTTAGGATTGGGATGGCTGGATCATATGGTAGTTGTTATGCTTAACTTTTTAAGAGATTGCCAAACTGTTTTCCAAAGTGCTTGAACCATTTAACATTTGCACCTGCATTGCGTGAGAGTTCCCGTGCCTCTACATCCTAGCCAATACTTGCTATGACAAGTCTTTCTAGTTTAGCCATTCAGATAGGTCTGTAATTGTATCTTACTGTGTTTTTAATTTGTCTTCTGTTAATGACTAATGATACTGAACAATTTTTCATGTCCTTTTTTGCCATCTGTACATCATCTTCAGAGAAGTGTTTCATATCTTGTTCCCATTTGGTGAAGGGAAGAAATTGTCAGTTTTCTTATTATTGAGTTTTGAAAGTTTTTGTATATTCTGGATACAAGTCCTTTATGAGACACATAATTTCAAATATTTTTTCCCACCCAGTGGCTTGTCTCTTGATCTCCTTAACTGTGTCTTTTGAAGAGCAGATGCTTTTAATTTCAGCGAAGTCCAAGTTATCAAGTTTTTCTTTTGTGGATTGTACTTTGTGTCATATCTAAAAAATGTGTGCCTACAGATGTTAGCTCAGGCAAATCTTCCTCAAGCAAAAAGAGGAAGATTAGCAACAGACATTAGCTCAGGGAGAATCTTCTTCAGAAAAAAGAAAAAAGTGCCTAACTCAACGTCATAAAAGTTTTCTTCCAGAACATTTATAGTTTTAGGTTTTACATTTAGGTCTGTATTCCATTTTGAGTTAATTTTCACATATGGTATGAGGCATGGATTTGAAGTTCATTTTTTTTTTTTTTTGCTTATGAATGTCCAATTGTTCCAGCATTGTTTGCTGAAAAGACTATCCTTTTTCCACTGAATGTCTTTGCAATTTTGTGGAAAAGTTAGTTGTGTATACATGTGCGGGTCTACTTCTGAACATTCTCTTCAATTCCATTGATCTATTTGTTTATCTTTATGTCAATACCACACTGTCTTGATTATTGTGACTATATACTAAGTATTGAAATCTCCAACTTTGTTCTGCATTTTCAAAATTACTGTGGATCTTTTGGTTTCTTCGTATTTCCATATGAACCATAGAATCAGCTTGTCAATTTCTGTAAAAAGTCCTGCTCAGATTTTGATTGGGATTGCCTTAAATATTTAGGTCAATATGGGGAGAACTGACATCTTAACAATATTGAGTCTTCTGACCCATGGCTAAGCACATTTTTAATGAATAAAAGAATTATCGAAAGTTAAGTTTTGGAATGAATAATTTTCAGAAGATCTATATAAATTGGAAATATCATATTCACTAAAATTTTATGGCAATGCAGATGATATGATCTTATATAGAGAAAATCCTAAGGACTCCACCAAAAAACTACTAGGACTAATCAATGAATTCAGTAAAGTTACAGCATACAAAATCATCATACAGAAAAACAGTTTCTTTGTTTTTTTTTATTGCAGTAACATTGGTTTATAACATTATATAAATTTCAGGTGTACATCGTAATATATTTCAAATTCTGTGTAGATTACATCATGTTCACCACTCAAAGACTAATTACAATCCATCAGCACACACTTGTGCCTAATCACCCCTTTTGCTCTCCTCCCTCCCCACTTCCCATCTGGTAACCACCAATCCAACCTCTGTCTCTATGTGTTTATTTGTCATTGTTTTTATCTTCCACTTATGAGTGAGATCATACGGTATTTGACTTTTTCCCTCTGACTTATTTCTCTTAGCATAATACCCTCAAGATCCATCCATGTCGTCACAAATGGCTGGATTTCATCATTTCTTATGGCTGAGTAGTATTGCATTGTGTATATATATCACATCTTCTTTATCCGTTCATCCTTTGATGGGCACCCAGATTGCTTCCAAGTCTTGGCTATTGTGAATAATGCTGTGATGAACATAGGGGTGCATGTATTTTTATGCATTTGTGTTTTCAACTTCTTTGGATAAATACCCAGCAGTGGAATAGCTGGATCATATGGTAGATCTATTCTTAATTTTCTGAGGAATCTCCATACTGAGAAAAACAGTTTCATTTCTATACACTAACAACAAAACATCTTGAAAAGAAATGAAGAAAACAATCCCATTCACAATAGCATCAAAAACAATAAAATACTTAGGAATAAATTTCACCAAGGAGGTGAAAGATCTGTACACTAAAAATGACAAGACTTTGATGAAAGAAACTGAGGAAGACGCAAACAAATGAAAAGATATCCTGCGTTCTTAGATCAGAAGAATTAGTATTGTTAAAATGTCCATGTTTCCCAAAGCCATCTATAGATTCAATGTAATCCCTATCAAAATTCCAATGACATTTTTCACAGAAATAGAAAAAACAATCCTAAAATTTTCATGGACCCACAAAAGACCCTAAATAGCCAAGGGAATCCTGAGAAAGAAGAACAAAGCAGGAGGAATCACACTTCTCAGTTTCAAACTATACTACAACATTATAGTATTCAAAACAGTACAGTACGGGCATAAAAATAGACACACAGACAATGGAATAGAATTGAGAGCAAAGAAATAAACCCCCCATATTTGGTCAACTGATATTTGACAAGGAAGCCAAGAAGACTCAATGGGGAAAGGATACTCTTTTCAAAAAATGGTGTTAGGAAAATTGGATAACCACATACAGAAGAATGAAATTGGACCCCTATCTTATACCACTCACAAAAATTAACTCAAAATGGATTAAAGACCTAAATTTAAAACCAGAAACAAGAAAACTAGAAGAAAATATAAGGAAACATCTCCTTGGCATTGGTCTCAGCAGCAATATCCCAGACACAGTATTAAAAGCACAAGCAACAAAAGAAAAAATAAACAAGTAAGACTACATCAAACTAAAATATTTTGCACAGCAAAATAAGCCATCAACAAAATGAAAAGGTAACCTATGGAATGGGAGAAAATATTTGCAAATCATATATCTGATGAGGGAATAATATCCAAAATATATAAAGAACTTATACAACTGAATAGCAAAAAAACTAACAACCTGATTAAAAAATGGGCAGAGGAATTGAGCAGACAGTTTTTCAAAGATGACACACAAATGGCCAACAGATACATGAAAGATGCTCAACACTACTAATCATCAGTGAAATGCAAATCAAAACCACAATATCACCTCATGCCTGTTAGAATGGCTGTCATTAAAAAGACAAGAGATAACAAACTTAGGCAAGGGTGTGGAGAAAAGGGATCCCATGTACACTGTTGGTAGGAATGCAAATTGGTACAGCCACTATGGAAAACAGCATGTAGGTTCCTCAAAAAATTAAAAATAGAGGGGCTGGCCCCGTGGCCGAGTGGTTAAGTTCGCGTGCTCCGCTGCAGGCGGCCCAGTGTTTCGTTGGTTCGAATCCTGGGCGCGGACATGGCACTGCTCATCAAACCACGCTGAGGAAGCGTCCCACATACCACAACTAGAAAGACCCACAACGAAGAATATACAACTATGTACTGGGGAGCTTGGGGGAGAAAGAGGAAAAAAATAAAAAATAAAATCTTTAAAAAAAAAAAAAAAAGAGGAGAAAACTTTTAAAAAAAAAAAAAAAAAAAAAAAATTAAAAATAGAACTACCATATGATCAGCAACCTTATTTCTGGGTATATACCCAAAGGAATTGAAATCAGGATCTTGTAGACATATCTGCACTCCCATATTCATTGCAGCATTACTCACAATAGCCAAGAAATGGAAATAAGTGTCCATCAATGAATGAATGGATAAAGAAGATGTGGTATGTATATACAATGGAATATTATTCAGCCATGAGGAAGAAGGAAATCTGGACATTTGCAAAAACATGAATGGACCTTGAGGACCTTATGCTAACTGAAATAAGTCAGACAGAGAAAGACAAATACTGTATGATATCAATTATATTCGGAATCTAAAAAAAGTCAAACTTGGAGAAAGAGAACATAGAGTGGTGGGTATCAGGAATTTAGGGAGTGTGGGAAACAGGCAGACACTGGTCAAAGGGTACAAACTTTAGTTATAAGATCAACAAATTCTGGGGCTCTAATGTACAGCATTAATGTACAGCAAATGTACAGCATGATGATTATAGCTAATAATACTCAATCATATATTTGAATATTGCTAGGAGAGTAGATCTTAAATGCTCTCACCACAAAAATAAATGGTAACTATGTGGTGAGATGGGGATGTTAGCTAATGCTATGGTGGTAATCATTTTGCAATATACAAATGTATCAAATTAAAAAAGAGAAACATTTAAAGGCAACTTAGCTTTACATATAAGATTTTTTTACGTATTGAGCTGAATCGGCCCCTGTCAATTTTCATTTGTTCCCCTAAAATTATCTACTAAAATGACTATTTTTCCTTTGAATAGAGAATTTTTCCAAGATTGTATATTTACAAGCAGAATGATTGGGTCTCAAACCCTTAGAGCACCTAATATATCTATTTCCCTTCTTTTAGACAAGGAACAACCCCTAAATAATCATTTTTTAGAAAAATTAATATATATTTTCTAATAAAGGAGTTATCAAAACAACAACAACAAAATGTTATGGCAGGGAATTTTGATCTTGATTTTCAAAAAAGCATCTATGCTAATTATCCTACAAGAAAATTTTGGAAGAGACACAGTCAACGTTAGGATATGTATGGTGATTGCTTCATACTTTGACATAAAACCTTGTAATTTCAGACCTAATATGAAATTTTTGGAGCATGTTCTACCTTTAGAAAAAGAAAACAATGGTGAATCAGTGACAAAGTATTAAAGTCTACAGGGAGACTGATATACATTCAATAAGAGAAAGACTAAATTTAGCTTCCTGCAGCCAGGAAAATTTCACTTTTTCAGCACCCTTAGAAAGAAATAATGCCTATCTCATTTATTTGCTTTCGTAATTTTTTAACTTTTCAAAGCACTTCCAGTCCATGATTTCCTTTTACTTATACAACAACATGTGAGGTAGGAATGGCAGGTCATCATCAGGTGGCAACTGAGGAAACTGAGGAAGCCAGCAGATAACAGATCACCAAAGGTCACAGTGAAAGCCAGTGCAAATTGCTTCCAGATCACCTTATTCTCTTCTGAGATGTCTCTTCATTAGATACCTTCATGCAAAAAATGGAACTCTAGGTATTTAAATAGAAAAGGCATTTATTAAAGGATGTTAGGTGACCTCTAATCCCCAGAAGGACCAAAGAAGCAGATTTGGAGACTACCCAGCCCAGATCAATACCTAAGCCAGATCCAGAGACTACTCTGCTGGGTCAGACCCCACTGTTTCTGTTTCTTGGCTTACAGGGCAAATACTGGACCCTGGAAGATAGAACCTCAGTCACTGTGATACTAAAAGACCCACACCTCCACAGTCTTCCTCAACAGATGAAATGATTCCCTGTAGCTTGTGCTTGCTTGTTTTGCTCTTTTCCAAATAGCTCACTCGAGAATATGATGAGCAGAGTCAAAGTCACTTATTTGAGCCTGCATTCATAATGGGGGAAATCCCTCAAATATAAAAGTGATGTTAAAAAGGAGCTGAGTAGCCTCAACATCACAAGGTACATCTCACAAAGTGTTCTCAAAATTAATATGAGTCACAGAATTACAGTGGTTTGGGGGCTGAAAGGGATCTTTTAAATTGCCAGTGTTTCCAAATTTTAGGCCATGACTCAGAGGACCATAAAAATCAATGTAGTGTGCTCCACGGTATTAAAAACTAAAATAGAATTGAAAATATCACCATGTATTGCACTTAGCGAAGGTAAGTATTGTCTGGTGGAACTTTTGTCCTAACTATACATGAGTGTCTATATTTACATATGTATATGTATAAGTATCCTGAGCCCCAATGTAAAATGTATTTCTTTAAAAAAAATGTATTTCTAACTGTGAATCATGGTAAAAAAAAAATTGAAGAACACTAGTCAAATCTTACCTCTTCATTTTACATTCGAAGAAGCAAAAACGAGGCTCAGAGAAATCAAGTGCCTCACTCTGGTGGTTAATGCAAAGCTGGAATCAGGACACAGAAAATCTCTCAGTTCTACTCTCCATTGTAAGGACATCATGTATCGCCTGGAAGAACACTTCCCATTTTCTATATAGAGCTCTTCCTACAATAGCGCTGTTGTGATAATTATGTATTTCATTAATTAATATATCACAAAAATATTGTAAATTTTATAGTCACACTTGGAATTAGGCAGTAATTAATTGTTGTCACTTCCTGTAGTTAATACTAGTCTTAATATCATACTGAATATTAACTCTGGAAAGACAGTTAATCTGCCTTATTTTAAAGATTTTTATGTGGGCAGATACATTAAAAATTGCAGGAGAGACATTGGACTAGTAACTATAAACAAATTTTAAAGAAAATAATTCTATTTTCAGTAAATAGAAGGATTTTTAAAGTTGTAATCTGCCATACTGAATGAAAATATACCACAGAAATTTCTTTTCTTGCTAGTTCTCCACTATGTTTGTTTCTATCAAAACATTTAAAACATTTTCCAAAGAAAGTTTCTACGATTTGAAATAAAATGTGAAAAACAAAAGCTTTTCAACAGTTTCTCTAGAATGTGTCCAATTAATGATACATCCACATTTTAAAATTTTGAATTACTAGAAAAAAGAATTTTAACTTCATAGATATTTTTCTATTCATGGATAAGAATTATAGAAATAATATACAAAGATTTTCAAAATAATATAGATTTTAGTTTTCCAGTCCTCATTTTAACATTCTATTTCTAAATAGCCATGAACCAAAGATTTGGCCAGCTTGGAATATATCTATGTCTTCAATAATAAGGAAGTTCATCAAGTCTTTCTGTACTACCGTTGTGCACCATTGTATGAGTCATAAACATGTTTAATATTAATACTATTATACAACAGCAAAACCTGGTTTTAAGATTTTGATGATAAAGAGTGTCAAAAAGGAGTCAATAATGCCAAAATTCAGTGAAGAATAAAAATAAATGATTAATGATTTAGGTAATTCAAGGAATCCCAATTTCTGCTGTGTAGTCTTCTCCGTCCTACAGGAACACTCAATAAATGTGGTAATGAAAAGTACAACACTTCAGCAAAGTGCACCCCGAATCTTTCTATTCACTAACTCAGTGCCACCACACAGATTTTGATATGAATTCAAAAGTTGACTTTTCATCACTGATTAATATTTTTTAAACTCTCACTGAGAATAGAATGCACTTTATTTCTACAACGAGAAGAATGTTGACTCTTCTCATTGTCTATGGGACTTTGTTTTCATTATAAAGAATACAACCTCAAACAAAGAGGATAAGGTATTTTTCTTGCCAAGGACATTTTTCCTATACTGAGTGGTTCTTTGACATAGGAAGCTTACTATGACACACCAAATGTGCATGGGGAAGGGTGCAAAAGTTAGTCAGATAAGGCAAAGAATGAGGATGAGAAATTTAGTTAGGGGGTTAGTGCAGTCCTTAGAAATGCCTCTTCCTCCCAGACTGGTTTGTCTTGTTCAGTGAATACTGTTTTATTCCAATATCCCTTTTCCCAGCAGCCATTTAAAATAGTAATGAAATAATTTTTTAAATAAAATAATATATTTAAAATAAATGAAATCCTGTCACTACATGGGGGGGAAAGGTGGTGAAATTCTCCTAAACATTGAATATAGCACCAAACCTACTTCCTGCAGTGAATCCCTCTTACTAGCAATTAGGACAATTATTTTACTTAAATGGAAAAGCCCGCTACCATTCTTCCACTACTTTAAAAGACAGAAAGCATTTTCCAATATTACTAATCATACTGGAGGAAAGTTATAAACTCCCTTTTATACTGTGATCTATGGCCAGCTGCCATAGTCCTCCTAAGAAAACTCAGTATTGATGTTTCTCAGGACATGTTAGCCCTTGCTCTATTTGAATTCATGCAAATCTAAAACAAAATACAGCTGTCCAATTTGTATTTCTTGAGTTGCTTCTCAAGAGAATGTGAAATCAAAAAAACAAATTTAAAATATTGAGCTCTTCGGGGCCACCCTGGTGGCACAGTGGTTGAGTGCACACGTTCCACTTTAGTGACCTGGGTTTCACCACTTCAGATCCGCGGTGCGGACATGGCACCACTTGGCAAGCCATGCTGTGGTAGGCATCCCACATATAAAATAGAGGAAGATGGGCACAGATGTTAGCTCAGGGCCAGTCTTCCTCAGCAAAAAAAGAGGAGATTGGCAGCAGATGTTAGCTCAGGGCTAATCTTCCTAAAAAAAAAAAACCCAAAATATGGAGCTCTTGAATTTGCTTGAAAAATGACAACTAGATAGTGAAGTTTCTTTTATGTGCTCTCATATTAATATTTAATTGTAAACAGTATGCCAACCAGAATAGCTAGTTAAGAAACTGCAGGGGCCAGCCCCATGGCCCAGGGATTAAGTTCATGTGCTCCGCTGTGGTGGCCCAGGGTTTTGCTGGTTTGGATCTTGGGCATGGACATGGCACCACTCATTAGGCCATGTTGAGGTGGCGTCCCATACGCCACAACCAGACGGACCCACGACTAAAATATACAGCTATGTACTGGGGGGATTTGGGGAGAAAAAGAGAAAGAAAAAGATGCAACATTTGTTAGCTCAGGTGCCAATCTTAAAAAAAAAGAAACTGCAGAAAATTCCCATGTTTCTTAAAAATATAGACCTTAAAAAATTCTCATTGATGACTTTGTAAATTGTAATACCTGTATTTGGTAAGGGTGCAGTAAAATAGACATTCACATGTACTGCTGCAGGTGGCATAAACTGCTACCACCTTTTGGAAAAGGCAATTTGACAATATACATCAAAACCTTAACATGTTTGACTCTGATTGAGAAATCTGACTTTTAGGAATTTAATCTAGTGAGATGTATAATTAAAGAAATGAACAAACTTGTTTACAAGGGTGCTTATCACAGTATTATTTTTAATATAGGAAAACTGGAAACAACGTAAGTATACAATGCCTGGGACTGGTTACTAAAATAGTCAATTCATATAATAGACTACCATATAGGCGTCAAGAACTTCCATTTAAAATAAGTATAGACAAGCAAAGAAATAAAATGTTAACAGTTGTTTCTCAGTGGTTTCCAGGTGACTTTTATTTTCTTTACTTCTTTCTATGTTTTCCAAATTTCATTCAGTGTACATCCTTACTTTTAAAAAGGACTTAAAAATTCATCTACCATAGTAGTATGGAAGAGAGGTTTTTTTTGAAATTACAGTTCAGTACAAATGAAATTTAATAATGTCTTTACCATGGTTGTAACTTCGAAACATTTGCACCTCTTTTTGTCTCCCATATGTACTAAAAATATGGAAAGAGCCAAAAGAGGTATGTCATTCAAATTCCCCTTTCTTCCCAAATGAAATTCCCCCCAAATAAGACCACCATATCCTCAATTTGTAAGGCGCTTTCATGTAATTTCTCTTCATAATTATAATTAGTTCTTTTGAAGTTTGTCTGTGTTTGATTTGCCTCTTCACGGTGCCAGTAGGGGACACATCTCCCATCTTTAAATTCCACCAGTCTTCTCCCTTCTCTTCTCTCCTCCCACTCCTCCTATGTTCTGGAGAGTGTGTATAAATGCTTTGTTCTTCAAAGTTTTCATTACTCAGAAGGTGGCATACAAAATAGTTACATAATGCACACTTTATTCACATTTATAAAATCATTAATCAAAAAGTTTTCATTGCAAAAATTTCCAAACGATGTCTGTAACCAACAACTGCAGCGCAGGGGTATACTACAACCCAGCACAATTCATTAAGCTCTCTCAGTGGGTTGAATCTCTGATACTCCAGCAGTCTCAGTAACACTTCAGGAACTAATACAGAGGCTATGTCTCTCTGGAGAGTAGTCTTCCAACTTTCTGGGACAGAAGTCAACCACCATATTCCCCATCAACTTCCCAAAAGAAGAGAGAGGAGTGGGGGAGGTAGAACAGGTTGCAAATCCACTTAGGCAAACTCCGTATGGACTAACCCACCAAATCAAAGGCCAGGAAGTTACCCAAACCAACTTTAAAAGCGCTCAGAGTTCGGATGCGAATCAGACAAGGGTATGCCTCCTGTGACACCTGAGACACCACGAAAGTTCTTGAAAGCACCTGTTGTGGGTTTACCCTCTTCCTGGTTAACTTCTATTCCTTTTCTTGGCGTTCTCCTTTCCCCATTTTCTGTGTCTTTCCCCTAGCACTGGCACTAGAGGCATTACCCATTGCCGGCCCATGAATGAAATCACTACTTAGTAGCCAGACCTCTCCTCGCGCCAATTAAAGCATCTATGCTTGTGTCCCTTGGAGTGTGACAATCCTGTGCCGTCAAGTCATCTCAAAAGTGCTTCTCAGAGTTAGGCAAACAAAGGGAATCCTCAAGTCACAAGGTGCAGCTGGGGCTCAGGTAGAGGACCCTGACCGCATCACACCAGAATACAACTCTCAGGTAGTGAAACGGATGGAGGCGGTGAGAAAGCCGATGTCCAAACCAAGTAAACTCAGACGCGCACGCGCGTGGCTCGCAGCGCGTCTCCGGTGGCCGCATCACAGCGCCTGCGCACAGAATCCGAGGACGGGCGGGGAGCGGAGAGGAGCCGGGGCCTAGCGCTCCCACCGCCTCACTCCCCTCAGCCTGCGAGCCCCGCCTCCTCCAGCTGCTCGCCTTCCCAAACAACCTGTGCGCCGCCAGCGCTCTCCGCCCATTGGCCCTTGGCCTTTTCCGTTTCCGCCCAGCCCTCCACAGTCCACCAATCAGCTTGTGCGTTTGGGAAAGAGGCCACCCCCGAGGCCGTCGCTCCAGCTCTTCTGCCTCCTCCGGCTGCTGCCTCCGCTGCTGCCTCCTCCTTCCCCACCTCCTCCGTCAGGCGGGCGTCTGCGGGGGCCCGAGGGGCGGCGGCAGCGGCGGCAGCGGCAGCAGCGACATGGAGCCGGGCGCCGGCGGCCGAAGCGCTGCTCGCGGGCAAGGGGCCGGGCCCCCCAGCACCCCGCCGCCCCGGGAGCAGGAGCGGAAGCTGGAGCAGGAGAAGCTCTCCGGGGTGGTGAAGAGCGTCCACCGGCGGCTCCGCAAGAAGTACCGGGAAGGTAAACAGCGAGCGGAGCCGGGGGGGAGGGGAGGCCTCCTCGCCCCCAGCCCCTTGTCACCGCTCCCCTCCCCCCCAGGGGCCACCATTACAACCTGAAGGAGCTGCACGTCAGCCGCTGCCGCTCTCCCAGGCCCGGACGCCCCCTTCTTGGTCGAGTCCTCCGTCGGCGTCGGGCGCGCTCCTCCCGCCCCCTTTTCTTCGAGGGCCCTTCAGGAGAGTTCCAGGCCTGTGGTGGAACTGAGTCCCCACCCCTCCCGTCCCCTGTCCCCGGCCGGGGTGCTGAGATTGTTGTCACCACACTCACAAACACGTCCAGCCCCACCGAGGAGGGAGAGAGACGTGGAGGTAAAACACGAAGGCAGGTAAAATCTGTTTGAGAAAGACGGCCTGCGAGGAGCCCGCCTGCCCTCGCTCCCTCGCGCCTCACCGGCCTGTCTGATCTGCCGCCGGTCAGACCCCTTCCTCGGACCTCACTCCTGCGGGTGAGCCTGGCTTCCCGGGCCTCCAGGGCTGCGAAGCCAGCAGGCCTTTTAGCTCAGTGGACTTCACCTTGTTAAAGCGGGGAGGGGCTCCATCCATACCCCCCAACCACTACCACCTTCTTCAAAAGCTGGGTCTGAGTGTTTATTTAGGCGGGCGAGGAAGAGATCTGGCGCAGGTTCTTAAAATATTGTTTAGCTTTGAAGACCCTGAAACTACCAAGCCTCCTCAGGACACAGTTACCAGCGAAGCCGGCCATCTCTGGGAACCCCCCGTATGCAAGATCTTAAGCAAACGAAGAAGCCTTAGTAGCTTTTGCTTGTGCCTGAGGAGTGTTTATAGTTGGGGTCTACAGTTATCCTTGGTATTTTCAAATATAGGCTTTGTTACTAAGCTATTTTATAACATGACAGTGAAACTTCCCAGTTTTTTGGTATGCTCAGGAGAAATTTCTTCTAAGTATCAAAATGAAGGATAACTTTCAACTTGCTCTCGCTTTGGCTTCATTGCAAACTGAAAAGTCAGCAGTCTTCTAGTGTTTTATACTTAGTTAATTTAGGATTGGAAGTAAAATTATGACAGTGAGGGAACAGACATGTAAGATCATGTTACCTTTGATTTACAAACACTTTTCAGTTACTCTAGAAGATTAAAACTGTCTTTTGTTCCTTTGAATGTCGTGGATGTGCTTCATTTTTCAAACTTTGAATCCAAAGTTTTCCTCCCTTGGCAACTCAAGCCTAGCTTTTTAAATAGCTGCTTAAATAGTCATCCTCAAAGATGGCCTATAGTTATTGTTTAATAGGTAGCAATAAAAAGAGACTTATCGGGTATAGTAAAGATGTTGAAATTTGTTTTTTAAAAGAATGCTTTAAACCCCAACCCACAATTTACTCAATAAAATGAGTAGTTACCATAGCAACCATTGCATCATTCTTGATTTTCAGAGAATGCACTTACATAATGGCATTCACTGTAGATTTTCATGTTTGGAGAAATGAGGAAATAAATGGACAAATTTTCCTTTATCATGCTATTTTGTGCAAATTTAAGCAAGTACACCTTTAGAGAAAAAAAGATGACTAGCATATAATTCAGTTTCCATTTTTACCTTTTTAATAATAATTATTATTCATTATTCATTTATTCATACATGAATAGGTTCCACTTAAATTAACACACTACTAATGTGTCATCATGTCTTCAAGTGCTGTTTATACTTGCTTAGTTCCCACGTGTTGAAACATGTATTTAAGCCTGAATATTAACCAAGGGAACACTTGTGTATAACGAGAATTGGTAGATGGAAGTTACCAGAGCTGGAATAGATACTTGTAGTTCTTAAGTGAATGATCTATTGTGCTTCTGGGCAGGTAAAGTTCTGGCAGTCTGTAAACATTTGAATGAGACTGTTCTTTAGGCATTTTAATGCACTGAATTCCACCAATGATCTAGACTTCCCTAGGCTTTATTCCAATGATGAACAAAGCCTCATCAGTAAACTAGCAAAGTAAAAGATTCTAATGAGCATGCCCTTTCTACCTTTATTTCGGACATGTAGCTCAAATCTCAGTTTTGATTTGACAATCTGTTTAAAAAAAAGGTCTGTTTATGCACATAATAATCCCAAAGAAACAATTTTTAGTGATTTCCTTTGAGGTCTTAGTATCATAATGCTGATGGTCCCCAGTCTGTGGACACATTTTACAAGTTCATTTGCAAGTCAACTGTGGTCATAAAATAATAATATAAGTGGTGCTTAGGTGCTAGGTAAGGTTACAAAGGCCCATTTAATTAGTAACATACCTGAACTGTAATACCAATAACTATGGAAACTACCGTCCTGTTATAATAATATTCCTATCAGAAAATGCAATGAAAATTCCAGCTTAGAATCTTGGAATGTTAGACTGGAGGAAGGCTTAGCATTTATCACTGATTCCCAAACATGCTGATCAGTAGATTCGTCTGGATGTCTTTTAGAAAATACATAATTAATTCCACCTCAGATGTACAGTTTCAGAATCCCTATCATTGGGATTCTGTCAGATTTTGGAGTGGTGATCTAAACTAGTTTCTAACTTTTACATGAGTGAGCCAAATCCCCAAAATAGTAAAATAACCTGCTTGAAGTTTGGATAGTTCATCATTAGCATTGTACATATTTTATGAGAATAATAGGTTTTTTCTTCCCAATTCCATGCCTAATGGTGACTCCAAGTGTTGGTAGAGTGGGAGAGGAAATGGTAAGCAGAAAGTAGCCCTAGAATTTGTGTTAGATAAAAGGATATAAAAATGATGGGAATAGGCGCTGGCCCCATGGCCGAGTGGTTAAGTTCGCACGCTCCGCTGCAGGCGGCCCAGTGTTTCGTTGGTTCGAATCCTGGGCGCGGACATGGCAATGCTCATCAGACCACGCTGAGGCAGCGTCCCACATGCCACAACTAGAAGGACCCACAACGAAGAATATACAACTATGTACCGGGAGGCTTTGGGGAGAAAAAGGAAAAAATAAAAAATCTTTAAAAAAAAAAAAAAATGATGGGAATAGGATAGGTATGATTAGCTGAGTTGGGGCTATGTGAGGTGTGGGTGTTTTGGGGAGAGATTGCAGGGAAGGAAATAAGTTGGGGTAGAGTGAAGAAGGAGGCACAACATTCACTGGATAGTAAGGACAGGAGTGAGAACTGGATAATGAGTCAGGGTTAGATAATATAGTTTTTCCTTCCCTTACCTCTTGTAGTGGAATTGAAAGTGAAGCAGAAATAAAAATGAAAATAAAATTCTTTTCTGCTGTGGTAGAAAAAGATTTCTCCCCACTCTTCCCAGTCCCTTTGTCCAGCTGATTCTTGTTGATGGTGATGGGCAGGCTTGGGGAATAGGGTAGCGAACAAGATGGTAAAGACTAGCAGGTAGGTTTAATACACTCTTCTTTTACCACTTTTCCCTTCTCTACTTCATTTTACTGCCTGTCCTGTGTCACCACTTAAAGAGGCTTTGCTGATTTGTATAAGGGTAAAGTGAGAGGTGGATATCAAGTCACTGTTCTGGGCAGTGCTGATATCTGAAGTAGTCATCAAGAGGAAATGGTAGGGAAATGTCTAGCAGTGAGTGATGATGCAAAGGCATGTTTCTGGTGTCAGCCATTTATAGGTAAGGGACAGTCTTTTGGATTGAGTTTATATAAATGGAAATATGCTTGTAGCTATAGGTGTTTTCTGTCTTTGCTATATAGAACTTTTAAAATATGACCTCCATGCAAGCCAAAAATATTTTAAATAAATCTTAAGAGTGTTTAAATAAGAAACAGGTAGTTTTGCTTTCCCAGCATGGACTTCATTGTTTAATCAGATCTACCTGATAAGTACATATCTAATTGAGAACTGAAGTAGAGCCATGTTTATTTTCAGTTGTCTTTTGTTTTTTTTCCCGTAATTGTAGTCACATAAGCCCATTCCTATAATGATTGGTATTATCCTTGGCATCTCTTTTTCCAAACATAAGTCATGTAAAAGTTCCAAGAAGATGTAAAGGCTACAGCTGTTAGAAATAAAAGTATGATCTCCATTCCATTTATTTTTGATTTTTTGGTCAGGAAGATTTGCCCTGAGCTAATGTCCATTGACAATCTTCCTCTTTATTTTTTGGCTTAAGGAAGATTAGCCCTGAGATAACATCTGTGCCAGTCTTCCTCTATTTTATATGTGGGATGCCTCCATAGCATGGCTGATGAGTGAAGGAGGTCCATGCCCGGGATCGAAGCCATGAACATGGGCCACCAAAGAGGAGCACATGGAACTTTAACCACTCCACCATGGGGCTGGCCCCTATTTTGGATTTTTAAAAAAATTTTTTTAAGATTGGCACCTGAGCTAACATCTGTTGCCAGTCTTTTTCTTCTTCTTCTCCTCCTCCTTCTCCCCAAAGCCCCCCGGTACATAGTTGTATATTCTAGTTGTAGGTCCTTCTGGTTTTGATATGTGGAACACTGCCTCAGCATGGCTTGATAAGCAGTGCTAGGTCCATGCCCAGAATCTGAACTGGTGAAACCCCAGGCTGCTGAAGCAGAGCAAGTGAACTTAACCACTCAGCCACAGGGCCAGCCACCCCTAGTTTGGATTTTTTGACCTATTTTGTGAATGTCTTTACTTTAACAAATTTTGTCAATTTATTCAGTTGCTGAATTTACTTATTCTGTATGCCAAAACAGATTAAAACAGTTCGTCACATAAACCCTTGCAGTTTATAAATCAGTCAGAGAAGAAAAATACATATTAACCTGTTAACAGTGGTATTCTCAAGATTTTGGGATTATGGGTGACCTTTATTATACTTTTTTACATTAAAAAAAATGTTGAGGGTCAGCCTGGTGGTGTAGCGGTTACGTTCGTGCACTTCACTTCGGTGGCCCAGGGTTCGTGGGTTTGGATCCCGGGTGTAGACCTGCACACTGCTCATCAAGCCATGCTGTGGCGGCATTCCACATACAAAATAGAGGAAGATTGGCACAGATGTTAGCTCAGGACAGTCTTCCTCAGGCAAAAAGAGGAAGATTGGTACAGATGTTAGCTCAGGACAATCTTCCTCAGGCAAAAAGGAAGATTGGCAATAGATGTTAGCTCAGAGCCAATCTCCCTCACCAAAAAAAAGCAATTGTTAGTAGCAATGATAATATTATAAAAGTAGTTAAAATAAGCAAGACAGATTACTGATACTGAAACAGAAAAGGAGAACACAGGATAGGTTGGTTCTGTAGACTAAATCCAGAAAAAACTGTGTTATAAAGATTAACAATTGTGAACTGTATTTTAAAAGTCAGTGACTAGGGGCCAGCCCTGTGGCTCAGTGCTTGAGTTCATGTACTCCACTTTGGCAGCCCAGGGCTTCACTGGTTCTGATCCTGGGCGCGGACATGGCACCGCTCATCAAGCTGTGCTGAGCGGCATCCCACATGCCACAACTAGAAGGACCTACAACTAGAATATACGACTATGTACTTGGGGGCTTTGGGGAGAAGAATAAGAAGAAAACAAAAAGACTAAAAGTCAGTGACTAAATAGCCTAGTTTAGATGTGTAATTCTTATTGATTATTCAAATTCATCTTCATAGTTTGAGACAAAGAGTGAGCTAGAATAGCAGTTTAGGATAAGCTGAAAAATACATTTGTGATTGAGTATTCTTTAGCAAACACCTAAAACAGGAAAATTGTGGGGGAAAGGGAGAAATCTCTAAATGAGAAATCGTTTTAAACTAAACCCAAAAGGTCTGAAAATGAAAGAATGGGGGCCAGCCCAATGACATAGTGGTTAACTTCAGCATGCTCCACTTCATTGACTCAGGTTTGTGAGTTCACATCCTGGATGCAGACCTACACCACTCGTCAGCCATGCTGGGGCAGCAACCCACAAATAAAGTGGAGGAAGATGGGCACAGATGTTAGCTCAGGGCTAATCTTCCTCAGCAAAACAAATAAACAAAAAAGCCCTGAAAGAACGAATGTAATGTTAGTGCTTTTCCTGAAACAAAGTTTTGCAATTGTTTTTAAAGTTAAGATAACAGACGATCTGGTTTTTTTGTTTGTTTTTTGGGGGGTTTTTTTTGCAGAGGAAGATTTGCCCTGAGCTAACATCGATCCCAGTCTTGCTCTATTTTTTAGTATGTGGGCTGCCAGCACAGCATAGCCGCTAACAGAGCAGTGTAGGTCTGCACCCAGGAACCAAACTTGGGCTCCCGAAGCAGAGTGCACTAAACTTAACCACTTGGTCACCAGGGTTGGTCCCAGACTGTTTTTAATTTCAATTTCCTAAGATTGTTTTTCCTTACATGGCCTTCAACACTGCTTTAAAATACTGAGCAACTCCATGACCCCAAGAAACTTTGAACAGGTTCTCTGTTTTTCTTTTTTTTTTCAAGTGAGGTTTTAACTCTTTGCTTTACATGTTCTTCCAGTCATGCTCATTCTGATGTAGAATCAGAAAATGCTGCTTTTTGTGATAGAATCTTTGCTCAATCATCAAAATAAGTAAGGTGAAGGCTGTCCACAGAAAGGCTTATTAACTTTACCCTAGAAGAGTTTGAACTGCTATTCTATTAGGGAAAAAAATGAAAAGGGTTTTATAATCAGTAACACTAAAAGATAAAGGGAACGTTGGCTGATAAATAGTCAATTCAGTGAGGGGCAAATAGTATGTTAGCAACTTGATTTTGTTATTTTTAGTCATTTTTGTAGTAATTTTCTTTTTAGGGTTTTTTTTACATTTCAAAAGATACAATAAAAATCAAAAGTATTGGTGTAGATCCTTTGATATTTTGTGGGGGAAAACCCATAACAAATGCGGTGGATCTTAGCCTTGGTTCCACATCAGTATCATCTGTAGAACACAGCATCTATATTATTTAAAAGCTCCATAGATTATACAGTGGGCAAAGAGGCTGAGGAACACTGAGCTAAAGTGCTAATAGATTAGAGTAGGAAGAATTCTAGAAGAAAGGAGATTAGGTAGGAGACTCTTACACTAATCTGATTTGGAGTTAATTATAGCTTAAATAACAGTAGTGATCATGAAAATAGAGAAAAAGACTATTTGAAGGTCAGAGTGAGCAGTTTTAGTGAAAGTAAAGGGGAAGAGTCAAAGATGATGCCAAGATTTCATGCCTGGGAAAATATAAGTAGCTATTTCCATCCACTTTGTTGGGATGGGGCCAGGGAGAACAGAGTAGACAGGCAGGTTGGTTTGTCATAGGATGGTAGTAATGATTTAGTTTGGAATGTATCCCTTCAAAGTGTAGCATTGGAAGCCCTCTCTGTGGAAGTTGAAGCTTTGAGGGCAGATGAACTGCCCAATGGAGTGATGAGAATGTGTAACTGAGGATAGATCCTTGGAAGACACAAGTAGTGTCCACAATTTTACATAAGTCAGTGCTCCTCTTTCTGCCGTATGTTCCCATAGCACAATTATGCTTGCCTTTATTGTATTTATCACTTACCAGTTCACTTGTCTGTCTTTCCCACTAAACTTAGTTCCTCGAGTAGAACTCTACCTTTTATCTTTGTATCCCTCCTACCTAGCACAATGCCTCATAGATTTGAAGCACACATACACAAAAAAAGAAGCCAATATAGTTATTTCCAGATAGTTGAATCTAATCTTTTTATATTCATAACTTTTAAATTTTAACTTTTGGATACAAATTTTTTGTGATGAATTTATGGTCATATCTTCTTAAATTGAGTATATTACATTAATTTTTAAAAATGGCCTAAAATTATTATTATGAGCATCATTCTGTTTTTCTATAAATAAAACTGTAAATAGTGGAGGATATGGATATTGTAAAGTGCCTTGTCCTTAACATTCTATAAATGTTTGTTGAATCAACTTGTCTTATTTTACTGTATACTGTGAATTCTATTTCTCCCCTTCTTATCTGCTACTCCCCCTTCCTTAAGTATTGGTTCCACATACCAGTGTCAGCCAAAGTTTAAAAAAATAAAAATTTTGTCCAGAGAAAAATGAGAATAAGGATATTGTAATGGTGAAATGTGTGTCTCTGTGTGTGTTGGTGTTAGATGATGGTAATACTTCTGTGTATGTTTATAAATTTACTTATATGTTATAATTTCACAGATAAAAATTTTGCAACCCCAACGTCAGTCTCTTAAATTTTGGAGGTGAAATTTGTACTAATTGCAAAATCCAAACATCTGACAACCACTGATCTAAACTGTACTAATTTATTGTGCTTAAAGTCGAGATGTACTGGTGCCCATTGCTAGGGTTGTTTTAGAATAGATGGCTAGGCCCCATGCCTTTAGAGGGGCATCTGAGTATCCCCTATTCTCATTTATACGGAAATTCCTCTACTTATATAGAAATTCCTATTCCCATTTATACAGAAATTAGTCTCAGAAGGTTGTTCATAAGTCCTTTGTTTACACTAAATAAATGATCTGTGTGATCATATGCATTGGTAATGTTGTTTCACAAGGGAATAACAGATTTTGATGCTATTGGTTCTCACTTTTCTTGAGTGTTTCATACAGGATGTATTCAAAGAGTTTTACATTTTGGGTTGGCCATTTTTTTTGATAAATATGTTTGCAGTAAAAGAGCACTTCAAACACAGAAGATAGAACATGGGCCAAATTGTGTTTGTAGATTGTAAGTTTTATCCATGCGGTGTTTTGTTTTTAATTAAATTTGATTGTTCAGGTTGCCCCAAGCTTCACTGCTCTGTATATTATTTCACGAAGCATTTGAGTTTACAAACTTGCCATAGACCCATGGTTTTGAGCCATGGCTGCACAGCAGATTCATCTGGGGAACATTAAAATAAATGACCAGTTACCACTTGAGACCAATTAAATGAAACTTCTGGGTGATTCTAGTGTGCAGCCAGAGTTGAAACCACTGCCAGGAATCTAACAAATAATTCAGTTGCAGAGACTAAATAACTGCATTTGACCAACAAAAGACCATTTGTTTGTGGCTAGTAGAGTCAGTGTACTTTGCTTTAGTGCAAAGTTTTGTTCATATTCATGAAAGTTCATAAATTAAAAACTCATAAAGAGAGGCAATGTTGCATAGTGGTTAGGAACATGGACTTTTGCACTTGACTGCCAGGTTTGATACATACCCTTGAGAAGGTTACTTACTCTCTGTACTTCAGTTTTCTTATCTGTAAAATAAAGTATCTGCTTCAATGGTTTGGCATTAGAATTAAATGAGTTAATATTTGTAAAGTACTTAAAACAGTATCTGGCACGTAGGAAGCATTGTTTGTTAAATACATAATTTAAAAAATAATAGAGGTGTATCTAGCTGTATTGGCCTGGATGCATTTAAGGTATAACATTGGAGATTAATAGTTCCTGGAATTTCTATCTAGACTGTTCTGTAGTCTCTTCTCAAGTGTTAGAATGGCTGTAACTTTTTTTTGTCCCCTGTTTTTCTCAGTTTTTATATGAAAAGTTGGACCTTTTTAGCAAATTAGGATATTGCGTTTTTTCCCCTCATCAGAGAAATGACTAGTCACAGCGTATTGAGTGTAAGATGCAGGTTTTCAAGTGGTTCCTTTGTTGGAGTGTCAGGAGCTACTTCAACATGAAAGACCTTGGATGTTTTGTCCCACCTTTAGGTATGTCACTATATCAGGAACTCAAGAATGCTGAAAAGGCTGGTCTTTGTGTGGTTTAACTATGTTTGTGAGACAGTCTGGTCCTAAACACTGTTTTAATGTCTTGGAATGGCTGCTGCTGAACTTGTTTCTACTTGGTCATGAGTTTCTGTGCTTTTTTTTTTTTTTTTCCTGCTTTATCTCCCCCAAATTCCCCCTGGTACATAGTTGTATATCTTAGTTGCAGGTCCTTCTAGTTGTGGCATGTGGGACGCCGCCTCAACATGGGCTGACAAGCAGTGCCATGTCTGCGCCCAGGATCCGAACCGGCGAAACCCTGGGCCGCCGCCATGGAGTGCACGAACTTAATCACTCGGCCACGGGGCCAGCCCCCGAGTTTCTGTGCTTATTGTCTCGTATTAGAGGAAATGACCTTTAAATGTTCTTTAACTTGAATTTAGTAATCTGGTCATTGACAGATAATGCATTTTACAGCCTGTATTTGGTAATATATGGAAGTAAAAATCAAATAAACTGTTAATTCTGAATTTTTAAAAGTGCAAAATTTGTTTGTGATACTCAGAGTAAATCTTTGTATTTTTTTTTTAGAGAATTTAATGACGCTCAAATTTAATGAAATACAATTTTTATTTTGTAACTTTTACTGTGCTGATGGCACATCATTTTTAAAATGAAATTTTTTTTTAAAGGTTTTATTTTTTTTCCTTTTTCTCCCCAAAGCCCCCCAGTACATAGTTGTATATTTGTTGTGGGTCCTTCTAGTTGTGGCATGTGGGACGCCGCCTCAGCATGGTTTGATGAGCAGTGCCATGTCTGCGCCCAGGATTCGAACCAATGAAACACTGGGCTGCCTGCAGCAGAGCACACGAACTTAACCACTCGGCCACGGGGCCAGCCCCTAAAATGAAATTTTTTGAGGTACTATGTATGTACAATAAATGGCACCCATTTAAAGTGTATAATTTAATGGATTTTGACAGATGAATCCACCTCTGAAACCATTACCACAATCAAGATACAGAACATTTCTGTCACCCCCCAAATTTGCTTGTGCGCCTTTCTGGTCAGTCTCTCTCTCTCTACCCTTGTCTCACCAATCTCTTGTCACTATAGCTTTGTCTTCAATTTTTAGAGTTTTCTATACATTCATGTGCTTTCAAATACAGTATTTTTTTCCATATGATATTTATTTCTTTTTATTATTTAACATTGTACTGCATAGGCAGTGTATAAGTCAAATATTCAAATCCCTTTACAAATAGTTGAAACATTCTGATTAACACATGTGGCAACAAGGAATAATTGGTATTTTTGATAACTATGCTTCAGAATTGACTACTTTCTTTTTTTCTTCATTTATTTGTTTATTTTAGGATGTACATCATAATATATTTCGAATTCTGTGTAGATTACTCATGTGCACCACCTGAAAACTAATTATAGTCCATCCCCTCACATGTGAGCTTAATCACTCCTTTTGCCCTCCCTCCTCCCCCCTTCCCCTATGGTAACCACCAATCCAATCTCCAATGCTATGTGTTTCAAATACAATTTTTAAGTATTGGTTGACTTAACAACTAAATAACAAGAAATCCTTAGAGTCCAGTTTTAACACTTTTTGTGTGTATGCAGTTTGGCCAAGTTAGCAGAAGGATTTTGAATACGTATACTGGGCACTGGTCAACTTTGACTTTTTTTGACTTTTAGAACCCAAGTCATAAATTATTTTGAAAATACTTTGCTTAAAAGGTAAATACCACTATTTTGAATACTGTAAAGACAAATAATGGGCTCTTATTAAAAAACTGAATTTTCCCATTCTATTTTTGTTTAATAACTTTATTTAAAAAATACTTTAAGGGACCAACGAGGTGGCGCAGCAGTTAAGTTCACACATTCCGCTTCAGTGGCCCGGGGTTCACCGGTTCGGATCCCGGGTGCAGACCTATACTCCACTTGTCAAGCCATGCTGTGGCAGGCGTCCCACATATAAAGTAGAGGAAGATGGGCATGGATATTAGCTCAGGGCCAGTCTTCCTCAGCAAAAAGAGGAGGATTGGCAGCAGATGTTAGCTCAGAGCTAATCTTCCTCAAAAAAAAAAAAAGAAAAGAAAAAAGAAAAATAACTTTAATAAGCTTTAATAAAGATGTTCTGGAAAGTGGAATTTTCTCATAACTGAAGGCTGTGTTTTTTGTTCAACTTTGTAACCATCAGACATTTAACATATGTAGTGTATACCTAGTTGTTGCGGTTTAATACATTTTTGTTGAACCAATAAATGATTTAAAAGTTGTGTGTCCAGGATGCCTTACATGGGACATAGGGAACAGATCAGATTCATTTCTCTAATATGGCATCTACTACATTTTATTACGTCTTCTCCCTTTCCTTTGATGCCAGTGCTTGCTCATTAACTCTATTATTCTCTATGGTGTTTGACATAGAGTATTTTTTCAGCAAATCTTGAAAGAATGAAAAGTATATACAATTGCATTGTTTAGTCTTGATTGTATATTAAGTGTACTATACTAATCACACATGAATTTTAGTGTCAGCATATTTGGAGAGAGTCTGGAGACTCTTAAATGTTAGTGAAAACATGAAAATTATCTGCAATCATTGTGAGTTGTATAGGCTTACAGACAAAATTTATGTCCTTCCTCAAAACTTCAGTGGAACAGATAGTAAGCCTTAAAACTCCATGAGAAATTGACAGTGTTTAAAGAGAACTTTGTTGAGTGTGCAAAACTAGAGGTGTTCTAAAAAGTTGAAGGGCAGTATGTTTCTGTATATATATATATATCTATATATACATATATAGATATGTATATATATATATACACAGTTGTCTTTACATCTCGCAGCTAGTAGAATAATTCTAGAGTAAATTGAGTTTCACAGTATACAATGACATAGTGAGGACTCTGAGAATTTGTAATAGATTCCTTTGGTGCCCACATAAACAACATACCCTTGGTCACCAGCTGTGGTGGACAGACACTGAGTTGAAAGGTACCCAGCTGTGATAGAGTCCCACTTTAAATGTGTGCTGCTTTCCTTTCTACTTTGCACCTTTCTCCAACACTGCTGGAGCCCACTAAGGATGTCCCCTTAGTCAGTTCCTAAGTGCAGACTAGAAGTACAGGTTGTTAACAACCGTCAATTAATGGGGGATATTAACTGATAGATAAATGCTCCAGCCTCCCGTCATTTAGGTGCACAATTCCAGAGGCATTCTGTGTGCTTCTCTGTTGCCCACAGCAGCAACCTCAATAATGCACCCTTTAATGAGCATTTTCTCCTTCCTTGGCTCTTTCTCCCCACTTCCTCGTTCCTATTTTCTAGGATTCTCTCCCAGATAAATTACTTGCACCCAGGTCCTTGTCTTAAGTTGTACATTCTGTAGAATCTAAATTAAAAGTGTCATATAAAGCAAATTTGTTTGACTATGTTAGAAAGAGCTTTTCCCAAACATATTTGATCATAGAACTTTTGTTTGGATGACGACTCTTAGCAGCAAATTTAGTAAATTTATTTATTTATTTATAATATGTACATTAAATAGGACAAGGAAACAAATTCAAACAAAGGTCCTTTTAGAGTTGAAGATATTCATCTCAAAAAAAAGATATAGCACATTTAAAATGACACTATACCTTAATGAACCGTTTGCTCTCAAGTCTGATGAGTAAAGTCAGGAATCGTGTTATGAACCATCATAAGTTTATTAAAGTATCATTAATCAAAATATTTGTTTTAAAGACTTTACTTCCTGTAGTTCTATTTAGAGACTTGATAAATAACTACATCTGAAAGATATTGCTAAAACTGAGGAGTTTTTCTTTGAGAATTTAGAAAACTTTTGTTTGCCTGTTTTAGTGGACAATTATTGCCAATTTCCTATGTAACAAATTGAGAGCCCTGTCACTACACAAATATTAGTGATTAATGAAAATATTGTTGTATAAGAACATAACCCCCCAAAAAGAGAAAACCTTTCATCCTTTGTAGGTTTAAAAATCAGTATTCAGGCCAAGCCTGAGACTGATACATACTCATCTTAACTGAGCAATGTGTGTGTAAGGGCATGTTTGTACCCTTATTGCTTTCTTGATTTGGTTAAACTGAAAGGCTAATTAGTTTGGTTTTCAAGTCAGTACTTACTGGACAGTGTGCTTAAAATAACCAATAAAGTTTTTCAAATTTTGAATAGATGTGTTGTTATATTTGAACTATTATAATTCCTTTTCTGTTTTTTTTTTTTTTTTTTAACTCTTAAATACTAGAATCTAATAGTCTCACCCAGGGAGAGAATTTGAGTATAACTGTCATTCCCAAATTTGGCTTTTCTTTTTATGTTTTTAAGTTTATTCTGTTAGCAAACAATTGCTTACATTTGAACATGAGGCAAGAGAACCTAAATTTTATGTCTAAGGACATTGAATGAAGCCACTTTGATAATTTTTGTATACTCTTTTACCCTTAAAATTATGTCAATGTCATTTATTTGGCCATAGCATTCTCATACCTTTCTTTATCAGAACTCACACTGATGTTTCAGATTTTATATTAAATGTGATTACTGATTTAATTTTTAAAAAAGAGGTAGCTAGTAGTAATACTGTGGCCAGATAATGTAGTCAGCTTATTTTTATTCAAAACATTTTATAAAGACTCAAAACTCTTGAGAGGCTTCCAAGGTAATATCTGTAGCAACATTTTTGCCCTAGGATTATAATTTTTAACATACAGTATGCCTAGAGCAAGTCCAAGTGTTTAAATAAAAATATTTAACTTGTTTACTATTTTATTTGCTGTCTTATCTATCAACCCCTTTTTAATATAGAGAACTAATAAGTATGTAGAGATAAAAAAAAATAACAGGCAAGAAGCAGGCTTAAGTGGTTTTACTCTCTTGCTGCAAGGTCATATTGCCTAAGGGTAGCAGGACAATTAATGCTTGAATGCCCGGCCATACTTGTCCCCTACCAGCACGATTTTGGTTTATAAACTGGTAACTCATCTATGTCTAATTACATTGATTAGTTTTATTCAGCTTCACAAATCCAACTGTTTAAAGTGGTAAAATTTATTTGATTATCAAGTCATAGTTAAAATGATGCATCCATTTGCCTAAAGGAGCTTTTAAAATTATAAAATTTCAACTTTATGAAACTGCTTCATGATTTTGCTTCTACTTACCTTTAAGTAATTTTAGATTATGCTGAACTTTTAAGAGCCTGACCTATTTTTAAGTAAAGTAACTTAATTCATTTTTTTCCTTGTTTTTAGTGGGAGATTTTGATAAGATCTGGCGAGAACATTGTGAGGATGAGGAAACACTTTGTGAATATGCTGTTGCAATGAAAAATTTGGCAGATAATCATTGGGCAAAAACTTGTGAGGGCGAAGGTCGTATTGAATGGTGTTGTAGGTGAGTGTTTTTATGAAATAACTTTTTTGGTTTCTAATGTATTGTTCAAACTCTTAAATCTAAGTAATGCTGTATGTAATTCATTGTACTGAAATCGAAATGTTTTACAACAGATGATGTCTTTTAAACAACTTCTCTCCCTTCACTTTCTCTAGGTTTATTTCATTCATCTTTTTTAAATCAAAATGGTTTTCCTTGATATAATTTAAAATTTTCTGTTTCAGCTTTTTAAAAATATAGCTTTAAATACATTTAATATATTTAAACATCAATACATTTAAAATATGGGACTTAACATTTTACTCATCATTAATAAGTTATAGTACAGAAATTTCCTTAGATAAATATCCATATTGGATTAAAGTAAAAGTGAGTACTTTTCTATAATTTAAAATTTGAAAACATCTTAAAAGTTTTAAAATGCTGAATTTTTGATGTGTGATTAGTGTATTCCAGCATTTATATTAACTTTGGATAATATTTATTTTGTCATAGTATAGATTCTAATGTTAAAAACATCAGAAAATGGAGTACTGCTAATCAGTTCTCTCAAGGTGATAAAATTATAAGAACAGATTTGTATATTGACTGAATTTAAAAATCAATTCCCAGAAAGCAAAAGTATTATGTTTTTCCATGCAGAATAAGTTTATGGTAACTTCAGGTTTATGTTTCATTGGAATTACTTTCTATTCAAAATTTCTGTTTTTTATCTCATTTAAAAATTATGTAATAATGCATATTT
The DNA here is from genome assembly GCF_037783145.1 of Equus przewalskii. Lineage (NCBI taxonomy): Eukaryota > Metazoa > Chordata > Mammalia > Perissodactyla > Equidae > Equus > Equus przewalskii. The sequence goes on along the minus strand of NC_091834.1, from coordinate 70,750,931 downwards.
CACTCATTCAACAAGTAATCCAGACAAAAATATGACTTTAACTTAGTTCTTTTACTTAAATTCATTTAATAAATAATTTTTAATGTTTGTCTAGTGTGTACCAGTCACATCACAGGCACTGGGAGTACAACAACCAATCAATCAGACAAAATCTTTGCTCTCATGGAGCTTACATGCAAGTCGGGGTTAAAGGCAAGAAACAATACATAAACTAAATATATACTAGGTCAGGTAATAGTAAGTGCCATGAGAAAAATAAGCAAGGAAAAGTAAAACAATTTTAAGTAGGGTAGATAGAGAAGGCCTCACTGGTGTGATATGTGTAAAAGATAGGAAGGAAATAAGAAAGTACTCCCTAACAAGTCCAAAGGCCTTGAGGCAGGAGCGTGCTGGCGTGTTTCAGAAACAGCAAGGAGACCAGTGTGGCTAGAGCAGAATGAGAGTGGGGAGAGTGGTAGAAAATAAAATAATGAACAGCTAGATTTTGTAGGGTCTTGTGGACCATTGTAAAGACATTGGCTTTTATTCAGTGTGAGATGGGAAGTCATTGGATGTTTTAAGAAAAGGAGTAACAGGATTTTCTTAACCTTTTAAAATGTGTCAGGGATTTTTTTTTTTTAAGAATTTATTTTTTCCTTTTTCTCCCCAAAGCCCCCAGGTACATAGTTATATACTCTTTGCTGTGGGTCCTTCTAGTTGCTGCATGTGGGCTGCTGCCTCAGCGTGGTTTGATGAGCAGTGCCATGTCCGTGCCCAGGATTCAAACCAACAAAACACTGGGCCGCCTGCAGCAGAACGTGCGAACTTAACCACTCGGCCACGGGGCCAGCCCTGTGTCAGGGATTTTTAAGAATTAATTGCTGTGTTAAGATAGACTATGGGAAGGGCAAGGGTGTAAGCAAGGAAACTAGTTAGGAGGCTACTGCAATAATTAATCAAGGCACAAAGTTATAGTGAAACAGTTTTCTTGAAGAGTGAGAAAGCGAATGGACAGGATAGTGTAGTAGAATTAATGCTCAAATGAGTAGAATGAGTCAAGAGAGGGGCAAGGGAGATGATGGTGTATACATTGCAGTGATTATGATGAGATGTAAGAGGGAGTTGAAAATATGAGGTGGGTGAGAAACAGTGAAAAAGTGGTATCATCAATGGATTGTGGAGTCAAAGAGTTGTGGAGTTGGAGAACTAACTGAAGGAGCCAGAATAACAGGAAATGGGATGCTTGGAATTAAAATGTTTGAGTTATTTTTGCTTGGTTCAAGAGAGAAAATGATTATAAATTTGACTGTTCTACAGAATATACATATTCTCCCTCACACTAAGAAACGCAAAATGAGGTGTATTATAAACCAAATATTGCCCTTGTAACACAAAGTGATAATGTAATCCGGTCAGGAAATCAGCACCATCACTATTTAAGACCATCATTCTTGGCTTTTAGTAGCACTACTTTTAAATTAGTATTCCAATACATCAGGCAAGCTGTCAGACTTTATTTCTTACATGGACTTTGATAGCTGGTATTCTCATGGGAGCATTTGCTTGTACCTTTCACTTGAATAATGCATCTGCCTCACACTTCACTCTTTTTTCTTTTTCCTTAGATTTGTATTTTTATCAATAGTTATTGTATCTACATGTGTTCTAAAGGAGGTCATTTTTAGGTCGAACTGCTGAAAAAGAACAGTGGCAAATATGATAAAAAGATTTTACTATGGAAAGTAATCCCAAGAGGAGTTTTATAATGTCTTTACTTTAAACTTAAAACTAGGTTGGGGAAAAAGGCTTCAAAACAATATTGAATTTTGAAATTTGAGTTATTTGTAATTCCAGCTTGGGTTATATGTAATTCCTTTCTCTGTTGACAATTCTAAGAAAGCAATGTCACTTTGAAAGCTAAAGTGGGCTTTAAAAAGGATTTGATGAAAGTTTGTTTCCAGTTGGTTATACTTAAAAACTTTATAGGAATTTGGTATGTGAGATAAGCCTTACTGACATTATCCTGCTACAATTTTATTGACTGTTGAGCTTGAAAAATTCTACATAAGATTTCCTTCAAAAAAATAATAAAGTTTTACCTGTAATGTGAGGTGTTAAAAACCAGAAACAAAACACAATATGAAGATATAGTTGTACATTTAATAAAAGAATTTGCCTTTTCTAACTCTTTACACACAAAGAAACATAAAAACACACTTATTTCCTGAACCATTTGAAAGTAAATTGCAGATAATGTGACTTTTCATCCCCATGCGTCTTCTAAGAATAAGGACATTCTTCTACATAACTGCAGTACCATTATCACATTAATACAATTAACAGTAATTTCCTAAAATATCTAGTTTGTAAATTCAGATTTTTATTTTCCCGAAAATGTACTTTATTTTTTTTTCTAAATCCAGTCATGCATTGCATTTAGTGGTTACCTTTCTTCAGTTTCTTGTTTCTGTTTTCCATTACTTTGAGTTTTTAGAGAAATGTCAGTTGATTCATAAAGTATCCCACATTCTGTATTTTGTGATTGTGGGTTCAAGGTGGTTAATAGCATTGTTTAAATATTTGATATATCCCTACTCATTTTTTTTTTGGCTTTTCATTCTATCAATTACCAAGAGAGATGTTTTCAAGATGGCATTTTTCTCCATTTTTCTATAATTATTATTTTACTTCTTCTTTAGCGATTTCATTTTTCTGTTGAAGTTCTTCGTCTATTTGGTTAATCTTTTTCTCCATTTTTAAAAAAAGTATATATAATCGTTATTTTAAAGTCTTTGCTTATTCCAGCATAGGGTTTATCTGTGGGTCTGTTTCTTTTGGCTGTTTTTTCTTTTGGTTATGGATCATTTTTTCCTGCTTCACTGTACATCTGGTAATTTTTAAAAACATATATTACTGGCATTGTGTTTAGAAGAGACTGGCATAAATAAGTGTTTTTCCCCAGAGAGGACATGCAGTTTTCCTCTTACAGGCAGCTAGGACTGAACCCTTTGATCCCATCGGGAGTTAAGCTGGGTTGAAGCTGGATTAACTCTTTAGATAATTTCAGTTCACCTCTGGCTTCAAATGCTTTGAAAGCGAATCCTGTTCTATGGTTATTGCAGGCACCATCCTCTAACAGGACTCTGAGACTTAATCCCACAGAAGAGTGCAGAGAATTTTCTCTGCTTTTTAGTTCTACACCAGGCCTCCAGTGCTGCCTCACTGCCTTTTTCATAATAGAAAAAAGACGTATCAGGGGAAGCAGGAAGAAAATGAGAACTATCTCTGCATTTGGGTTTCTTAAAGATTCCAATCTGTCACATCATTCTAAGCAGCCATTAAAAGCTGTGCTGGTTTTCCTTTAATCAAACAGAGTCCCTCTAAATGGAAGATTTGATCCTCTGCTGCCTATGCACCTTTTCAACAAATGCACAAAGTGCCTGTGATTCCTTCCCATCTAGGAAGGGCTTGTCTCTCTCTGGGATTTAGTTCCTTTAGAAGACTTTGCATCCTCAGCTCTCTCGACTTCTTTTTAATATGTTGTATTTTTAGATTGGGTAGGTTTTTTTCTAGTTACAGCATAACCAAGGATCTGTTATGATTGTTGTCTGTATCCTAATCCACAACCAGCTTTGTGTCCTGTTTTGGATTTGATTGTTTTCTCATGGTACCATTTAACTACTTCTTCAATCTCTTTATTTCTTGTGAACTGAAAGTTGGGTCTAACGTGTTGATTCAGGTCACATATTTTTGCCAAAATATCTATTAGGTGAAACTGCATAGTTCACATTGCATCACATTAGCAATTTCTTATTGTCAGGTTATTCCACCATTAGAGATGCTAAATTTTGCTGTTTGTTTAGGGTGGTACCTACCAGATCCTTTCGTTATAAGCTTATGTTTTCCCTTTGCAATTAGCAAGTAAAAGTGATATGTTGGCTCGTGGATCAATCCTGTCTCCCAAAAGTTTTTCAACTGACAGGTTTACTTCCATTAATTATTTCATTTGGGGTTGCAAAATGATTTCTTAAATTGTATCATTCCTTGCATTTATTAGCTGTCATTCTTATAAATAAAATCTTTCCTTTATGATCAGGGAATGATTACATGTTCTCCAGAAAGTCTGGGTAAAAATAAATATATATTAGTAATTCTTTCTGTTTAATTACCAATATTCACAGTAAGGAGTTCATGTAATAGTTAATTTCAATTGGGACAAGTGAGGTTTTGGGGGGTGGGTTTTTTGGGGTTTTTTTTTTGTTTTGAATATCACTGTAGCCTCCTGGATTGTTATTTATTCACTTTTTCTATCAGTGTTTGATTTTTTTTTTTTGGTATTCTAATTCTATATTTAGCCAGTGGGAGCCCTTTCACAGTTGGCTTCTGTGTTCTTAAATCACCTTTGAGGACTTTCTTGCGGTCCTATTATAAGATGAGCCTTTACTTTCCCTGCACAAGACCTAGAATCAAACTCTTTATTCAAGGAGCCCTAGTTTCTTTTAGTGGGAAATGGCATTTAGAAATTAAGATCTGGGTACTAGATGTGCTGCCGGGGTGTCCTTTCTTGTGCAGATTTTCAGTGAAGAGAATTAGAAAAAATATTCATATATAGTCTTAAATTCATAATTGATATTTTCTATTTAAATGTATCATTACAGGATTTTTGCCTAACTTCTTCGTTTCATATTTGTATCTTTTCTGTTACACTGAAGGACTTAGTTCTGAGTAACATTAACACATTTGCTTTGTCCTACAGTTCACATAAAATGGTTTCAAAATTACACTACCAGTTTTACTTCTAACAGTAAACTGAGTAAAGTTTAAGATTTCTTTGCAGTTCTTTTGTCTTTGAAACATATCCCACTAAGAGAATACTATGTTTAAAAGTTACAGACAGTTCTGGGGGCTGGCCTGGTTGCACAGCTGTTAAGTTCACGTGTTCCACTTCGGCGGCCCGGGGTTCGCCGGGTCGGATCCCGGGTGTGGACATGGCACTGCTTGGCAAGCCATGCTGTGGTAGGCGTTCCACATATAAAGTGGAGGAAGATGGGCACGGATGTTAGCTCAGGGCCAGTCTTCCTCAGCAAAAAGAGGAGGATTGGCGGCAGATATTAGCTCAGGGCTAATATTCCTCAAAAAACAATTTTTTAAATAATAAAAAAAAAGTTACAGACAGTTCTTTTGTGTATGGTTACGTTACCAATTTACTATACAGTTGGTTTCACTTTATTTTCAGTTTTATGGGGTTTTTCCCCCTTTTTTAATTTGGGGGGTTATAAAACATTTACATGGTTCAAAAGTGAAAGCTTTATCTAAAGCTATACTTAGAAAAGGCTCCTGTCCATTTTCTTCATTTGTTTCTTGTTTTTCCTACCAGTGCTTCTTTTTGTAGAAATAAGCAGATTCACATACACATACACACATCCACCCTTTCTTATCTATTCAAGTGGTACATGTTATACACTCTAGTTTGTACCTTGGTTTTTTACTTAATAATATGTCATGGAGATCACTCTATTTGATTTTGTACTAGTCAGGGTTTTCCAGAGAATTGGCTCACATGTTTATGGAGGCTGACAAGTCCCAAGATCTGCAGGATGAGTTGACACACTGGAGACCCAGGAGAACCAACGGTGTAGTTCCAGTCCTAAGGCCAACAGACTCGACACCCAGGAAGAGCTGATGTTTCACTTGGAGTCTGAAAGCAGGAAAAATCCATTGTCCCAGTTCAAAGGAAGTCAGACAAGAGGAATCACTCATACTCCAGGAAGGTTCAGCATTTATATTCTATGCAAACCTTCAAGTAATTGGATGAGTCTCACCCACATTATGAAGGACAATCTGCCTTACTCAGTCTACCAATTTAAATGTTAATCCCTTGAAATATAATAATGTATACCTGAAATTTATATAATGTTATAAACCAATGTTACCTCAGTAAAAAATTAATTTAAAAAAAATGTCAGTCTCATCCAGAAACATCCTCATAGAAACACCCAGAATGTTTGACCCAGATATATATAGGCACCTTGTGGCCCAATCAAGTTGACACATAAATTAACCATCACAAGTATATAGATATCGTCCTCGTTTTGATAAGTTATTTACAAGCTTTTCCTGTTATAAATAGTGCTGTAATGAATAACCCTGTGCATATTCATTTTGTATTTTGGGCATTTTATCTTTGTAGATTCCTAGATGTGGAATTGCAGGGTAAAAGACTAAATGCATATGTGATTTTGTTGGATATTGCCAAATCATCCTCCACAGAAGTTATATCATTTTACAATTCCATCAGCAAAAAGCAAGAATACCTAATTCTCCACAACCTCACCAACAGACTATGTTGCTCACCTGTTGAATTTTTGCCAGTCTGATAGACGGGAATTGGTATCTCTGTGTGGTTTTAATTTGCATTTCTCTTATGAATGAGGTTGAGTATATTTTTTACATATAATTTTCATGAAAGTTTTGGTTGTCTTTCTCCTCCCTTCTAGAAACTTGTATGATTGCTGGATTCACTGGGCATTGCTCTTATGTATTTTGTCTATTATGTTGGAGCATCTCTAGATGTGTAGGTAGGAGTTTGGGTGGCTTACTTTGTTTCTTAATTCCAAAGAACCTTGCTTGATTGCTACAAATACAAAAATGGAATTCGTTTAATAAATATTGTCCTCTTTTCATCTGATTTATGATTGTTTATGTATAGATTATATGTATAGATTATAACATCTCAGTAGGCTCCTTATCCTTAATTGCTTCATTCTTTCCCTTTATGACCACACTTTCAGAGATATTTCTCTTTTTTCAAGGTGCCTCTTTTCTCCCCCCAGAAAGAATATCTTCTCAAGGCTCTCACCTTTGTTGACAGCACTTCCCATATACTTTCCAAACTCCTTCGTTTTGGCCTTCCAGTGGCTAATGCTCTGATTCACTTTGTCCCAAATCTCTTCTTAAGATTCCCTCACTCAGAATCGGATCCTCTCTTGATGGTGAAACTCAGCTGGTGTTATCTGTTTTTTGCCACCTCTAAGACCCTATCATACCTTCCTCTCATTTACAGAGTCCTCATCTAATTCTGCTTTTGGTGGCTCCAAGGCCAACTCACTTGGCCTCAGATTTTTATTTCCCCAATTATATGTAAAATGAAATTCTGTTCTGTTTCCTAGATATGCCATAGGTATGAACTGTTTTTACTTTTCCTAAAAATTTATATTTTTTGGAAGGTGTATAGGGAGATTGGAATTTAGATGGCTGTTATTATTCCTGTGAGAACCTAGAATTCTAAACCTTTAAGTATTTTGCTGCTGAGTTTCTAGACAACTATGAGATTGAACCGTATAAAATGGCAATTTTTGTGGCTCAAGAACTATTGAATATCAGCAATTGTATATGGTTCTGCCTCATAGAAAGGTAGGCAAGCTCTTTACTCTTGTTTCATGCCTTAGTGAAATGTTATATGATAGAGGCATTATTTTTAGTATTAATTCCAAGGTGATAAAGGCTACATTTTTTTTTTTTTTTTAAAGATTTTATTATTTCCTTTTTCTCCCCAACGCCCCCCCGGTACATAGTTGTGTATTCTTTGTTGTGGGTTCTTCTAGTTGTGGCATGTGGGACGCTGCCTCAGCGTGGTCTGATGAGCAGTGCCATGTCCGCGCCCAGGATTCGAACCAACGAAACACTGGGCCGCCTGCAGTGGAGCGTGCGAACTTAACCACTCGGCCACGGGGCCAGCCCCAAGGCTACATTTTTTTATGAATCTTCCTAAGGTTTAATTTATAAACAGTAAAATACATTCTAGTGTACAGTTCAGTGGGTATTGACAATTATTTACACTTATATAGCCACCACCACTGTCAAGATAATAGAACAATTCCATCTCTCAGAAAGCTCCATTGTACACCTTTGCAATCAGCCCCACTCCCCACTCTAGGAAACTACTAAACCACTTTCTGTCGTTAGAGTTTTACAGGCCACATTTCTAAATTGGCCTGAATCTTGCATGATCTGAAGCTTGCTAATCTCCAGTGTCACCTGGCTACCATTCCTCTCTTTATGTGTGCTAGCCTCAGGGCCTTTTCACTTAGGAGTTCATCCATCAATCCATCCATTTTCTGCCTGGCACTTTAAATTTCACATGCCTTGAACCGATATCCATCTCTGCAGGATCCATACTGCTTTTCTCTTCCATGCCATTCCTCATGCTGTTCTCTCTGCCAAGAAAGCACTTTCTTGCTTAACGAACATTCTTCCTTGCCTGATTAATTCCAACTTATCTTTCTAAAATCAGCTTGTATTACTGATTTTAGTTGGGTTAGGTATTTATCAATTGTATTTTCTTCATTTTTATATAATTATTTGTCTCCTTCACTCGTCTGAGCTCCTTGAGGGCAGCTATGCTTTCTTCAGTTGGCTTTCCCGTCACCCCTGTGCCTGACACTTGATAGGTACTTAATAAATGTTTGATTAATGATGAGTGAGTTTCAACTCCTGTATATAATTAGAGTTAAAACTAAATTTCTATAGGTAAGTTGATAAATAGATACTTAGAAAAACTGAAGTTAAACTAATAGCATCCTATAAGTATGGGGAGAAATGAGTATTATTCCCTTACGCCATAGTTCTATTTGCAGAAATCAGTTTTAAATTAATTAATCAATTCTTAACTATTTTTGACATTTGTTTTTGGAACTTCACCAAGTGTTGTCTATGGAGAAAAATAGTCTAGCTTTGTTCAAAGTATGAGCTATATGTAATAATAATGTGGTTTATTTTAAGAATCTGAAAAGAGGGCCTGGCCCCGTGGCCGAGTGGTTAAGTTTGCGCATTCTGCTTCGGCGGTTCCCAGGGTTTCACCAGTGCGGATCCTGGGCGGGGACATGGCACTGCTCATCAAGCCATGCTGAGGCAGCGTCCCACCTGCCACAACTAGAAGGACCCACAACTAAAAAATATGCAACTATGTATTCTTAAAAAAATCTGAAAAGAAAGAAAATGTGTTTAGATTCCATTCTCATTCACTTTAAGTAGCTTTGATAAGTACATCAGTTAATTGTTTTCAAGTGTGTATCTCCTTTCACATTGGAAGCTCAAGGGCCAGATCTAGGTCTCATTGTTCTTTTTTTCCTTTAAGTTTCTTGGCTTTAATAGCTAATAAGTGTTTGAGTTTTTGAGTTGATTCTATGGTTCATGTTTGTTGTCCTATTATTTCTTGGCTTTAATAGCTAATAAGTGTTTGAGTTTTTGAGTTGATTCTATGGTTCATGTTTGTTGTCCTATTACATACCCAGGCATGTGCCCTACTATCTTCACAGAAAAATTATATTAGGTATGAAGAAAATTGTTTAAGGTTATGCCGGTCATCAGTTTCTGATTCTGGATAGCAACCTGATGTGGACTAAACTATATGAGCTTAAAATGAGACATTTTGGAAAATCTACATTTTAATAGTATAAGAATTGGGACAAGCAGGAATGATCCCTTGATCAACAGGAATAATTTCTAAATGTTATAAAAACCACTACTATATTCAAACCTTTGTTCTCTCTGAATGTATACCTTTATGACATGATACCATTTTTACCTGAACTAGATTTTTATGCCTTTCTCTCAGAGCAAATAAGAGGATAAATGATTCTTAGTATGTTGACAACCTGACTTTGTTTTCATAAACCAGGAGGAATGTGAAAAACTGATGAGATATCTGTCTACTACCAGTGAAGCTGGCTGATAATTAACTGTGACTACTGTTGTTTTTGGATGCTGTCACTGAATAGCAGAGTTATCTAAGCTTTTCTGGAGGAATTTATGCTTTAGTTAAGAATAAAGTTTAGCAAAACATACAGGTATATCTGTACTCCTGAAAAACATACTTTTATTAAACCTAATCTATGATCATGCTATGTTGTATGGTAATTTTAAAAATTTGAAAGTGCTACAGGTACTCAAACTTACCTCTATGTGACATTTTCAAAATAGCAATCTATAATTTGAAAGTTTCCCATTTTGATTAATAAATGCTGTTTTCCTATTTTATTTTATATTCATACCTAGTGTTTTAAAATATAATTTTATTTTGCTTTGTAGTGTATGCAGAGAATATTTCCAAAATGGTGGGAAGAGAAAAGCACTTGAAAAAGACGAAAAAAGAGCTGTACTCGCCACTAAGACCACTCCAGCCTTAAATACACATGAGTCTTCTAAACTTGAAGGTCATTTAACCAACCTCAGCTTTACAAACCCTGAATTTATAACTGAGTAAGTAGAGTTTTTCTACTTCGATTATTAACATTATCCTGGATAGCTGTATTAATAATGTAAAAACAGTGTAACAGTTTACACCAAGTAGTGGACAGTTTGCTGGTAATATGTTACATTGAGAAATATAGATTTGTAATATTATTAGATAGAAAACTAGCATAAAATTTTAAGAGCTGTCTGGAAACCTAGTGGTTCTATAACATAGAATGTCCTCACTAAAAACAAGAAAGAATAGTTTATTAAATTTTATAATAATTTTTATTCTTATGGTAATACAAAGAATCAAAACAGCAAAATTCAATTAACCTTTGTTTAAAGTGGCTTATTCACTAAGAAAGCACAAATAAGGAATAAATGGAAGATTGGTAATAGAACCAATTGCCATTATTTTATCGTTGATATAATCTGCCTGCTAGTAATATATGTATGCATATAGGCACGTTTTATTTAATAAGTACTTAAGTATTTTTCCAGTTTATTGAGATATAATTGACATAAAACATTGTACAAGTTTAAGGTGTACAATATAATGATTTGATATGTGAATATATTGTGAAATGTTTACCACAGTAAGGTTAGTTAACATCTATAACCTCACATAGTTAACATCCCTCACCTCACATTATATTTTTTTCCTTATGATAAGAACTTTTAAGACCTACTCTCTTAGCAACTTTCAAATTTACTATACAGCATTGTTAACTACAGTCATCATGTTGTACATTACATCCCCAGAATATAATTGGAAGTTTGTACCTTTCATCCAGTTCCTCCACTCTCACTCCCTGCCTCTGGCAACCACAAATCTGATATCTGTTTCTATGAGTTTGGTTTTTTTAGATTCCACATAGAAGTGAGATCATACAGTATTTGTCTTTCTCTGTGTGACTTATTTCATTTAGCGTAGTGCCCTCAGGATCTATCCATGTTGTTGCAAATGGCAGGATTTCCTTCTTTTTTACGACTAATAGTATTCCATTGTGTATGTGTGTGTGTATGTATGTACGTGCGTATTATAATCCAATTAATTATTAATAGCATTAAAATTATTTATATGTCCTAGTACCAGAATAGATTTGTGGTATCAAGTAATATTTTATTAATCTCTTGAAAATGATAAACTTGAGTAATTCTAGAAACATTCCTGATAAACACTGAGAGCTAACCATGAAAACTAAATTAAATTAACCTCTCAAAACAGTCCCAAGTCTGTAGATATCAACATAGCATTACCTTTGGTTATTTGATTTTACACCATGTTGAAAATGTTATCTGGTTATAAGCAATTTCATTTAAAAATTAAAGTACCTTTGATTAGTTCAGTAGGCAAATCTTTACCTTTATTCAAAGGTTACTACATCTTTACCTTTATTCAGAGGTTACTTTTTAGTAAGCTTACGAAGTATAATGACTTAACTAAACATCCTATAACTTAGCTGTTATGAACATTTTAAAATATTTTTAAAATGCTGACTAGTGTAAGAAATTATATAGTTATACTGTATCAAAAACAGGTACACATGGAAAATGTCAACCCTAGAATTTCTGTATGGTTCTTTTTTATTGTCTGTTTCATTGTTGAGATTACCATATTTGATGAGTCATTGATATCATATTTTCCTGTAATTCTTTAGACATGGTTTCTTTGAATTCTTTGAACATTTTTATAATAGCTGATTTGAAGTCTGCTAAATCCAATATTTGGGCTTTCTCAGAGTCCATTTACTTCTGTTTTTCTTAAGTGTGGACCACACTTTCCTGTTTTTCTTTGCATGTCTTATAATTTTTTCTGAAAACTGTCCCATATATTTTTGATATATTTTAGAAACTCTCATTTTGGATTTTTTCCCCCAAGGAGGGTAATGGTGGTAGTGGTAGTCGTGGTTTTTTAGTAATTTGCTTGGACTTAATCTGTGGGGTCTGTCTCTCTGGTTATTTTGTACATTATTGTTATTTTTATTTTTTAGTCTGGTTTCCTAAGGTTTGCATGTGTATCTGCATAGCTTAGTGCTCAGACACCTCTTGAGCCAGTAAGGCTTCCACCCTCTCTGCCTGTGGATGTATGTGACTTTAGAGAGTATTTAAAATTTAGGCAGTTTTCAAGTCGGCTTCACCTTTAACTTTCCACTAGGCCCTCTTGGGTCTCCTATGCATGTTCATTTAGCCTCCCAGTCAGCCAAGGCTATGTGGGGAGCTTATCTAGCCTCTCTCATTTACAGGATTTTTCTGTTAAATTTCTGACTAGCCCTCCAGTCCACAGCTCAGCCCAACCAAAACTGCAGCCTGAGGCTAGCATAGCTGCTGACTTTCCCTGTTTGTTTCCTACCAAGTTTGCTACTTTTACTGACAATGCTGTGTGGATTTTTCACCCTTTGCTCCAAATCATGTTAGCCCCTTCCAGCAGTAAAGCTGCTGTTTTTCACAGCCCTGTTCTTGAAGAATTTCCGTACCAACTGAAGAGGGGCTGGGGTGATGAGAGCAGCTTCAGGCAAGGACACCACAGATCCCCACTTTGTTAACCTGGGTTCAGCTAGTTTTCATGAATAAACACTTGTTGACTTATTTGCCTTTGTTTGAGCCCTGAAATGGTTGTTTTTGATGATTGTGTCCAATTTTATAGCTGTTTCTTGAGTGGATTTGCCCACCTCTGCCTTGCCATAGTCAAGAAATGCCTGTCTTTGGTTTAAAGAAGAAAAATTAATTTGGTTTTAAGTGTTTAAAGGAAAGCATCCAAATATGATTGTTGCAGGTCAGGATTTACTTAGTATTGAAATTAAACATTGAAATGATTTAACCTAGGATGGCTAGGTTTGGATTTTCTTCATTCTAAAAACTGGACTCCTTTGTATAGCATCTGGCCCCAATGTGTGTGTATAGACTTGTTCTTCCTGTTCTTCCTTGCCATTCTTGCAGCTTGTATTCTAATCATATGGAACAATTTAAATTCCCCTAGTGGTACATGCTTGTTCTCACTTTGTGGCAGTTGCAAGTGTGATATATCCTCTTTCTGATAAACTGTTGTTAAATTATATTAGGCTATACTTGAAGTGTCTTCCCTTCCAGAACTTAACATAAATTTCTCAAAAGAACTGGTACTTTTTGGTACCAATATTAAAACTTTTTATACCTTTATTATAGTACTTATTGTATTGTGTTAAAATCACTGATTACAAATGAAATAAGATCACGGTATGAAAAATTTGCGTGTAGAGAAGATTATAGGTATAGAAAGTTATTACTCCAACCTTGTTACATTTAGGCACATTTCTTTCCAGTCTTTAATGGGCATTGCTTTTTACACAACAGAGACCACATATAAGAATTTTGTAAACTGCTCTTCTCATTCTATTAAACTACTCATTCTGCAGTATATTTCATCATAAAATCTGCTACTCTGTGTCTAAATATAAAATGATCCTGAATACAAAATAATACTCAATTTTCCTAAAGAGTCTGTCATTCTTTCTCTCTGACACACACACTTTTAGAGAGGTAGATGAAATAGTCAAAGGTCAGATGTTCATTTATTTATAGATATTATCATATAGGAGGATATGTACCCCTTACTATCTAAATCTATTTGACTTCTGACTTTGGAAAGCAAGTTTAGATAGCAAGGTTATCTTTTTGCCAATCTTACCTCAAAATATCTATTTAAGTCATTTTGATTTCTGGGTTCAGAAAGCGAGGGCTCATATAGCAAAAATACTTGTAATTTTTTTTTGTCCTTACATTTCATGAAAACGAAATGTTTACTATTAGAGTCACTTTTTAAGTCATTTATATCTCAAAATTGAGATGTCACGTTTACTGAATCTGTATATCATGTGATTACTGGAAATTTTATCCTAAACCCCAATTACCACCCATTCATTTTAACATTAGGATAGCTGTGTCCTGACCCTCCTTCATCTTACACATATATACTTGTAAATAATACAAAGTAAGTATTTACTTTGCTGCCTTTGAAAAGGTATTTATGTTTTTTCAAAATATTCACAAAATAGACCATATCTGGGTCATAAAACATACCTTAACAAATTTAAAAAGATAGATCATCATAAGAAAGTATTCTCTCAGACCACAATAGACTTAAATAGAAATCAGTAGCTGAAAGAAAGCTGGAACATCTCAAAATATTTATAGATTAAACAACACACTTCTAATTAACACATGGGTCAAACAAGAAGCCTCAAGAGAAATTTTAAAATATTTTGTGCTAAATGAAAATGTATCTCATCAAAATTTATGGAATGTAGTGAAAGCATGCTCAGAAGGAAATTTATAGCATTGAATGCATATATTAGAAAAGAAGAAAGATGTAAAATCAATAATATGGCTTCTACCTTAGGAAACTAGAAAAGCAAGAGCAAGTTAGATCCAGAGTAAGCAGAGGAAAAGAAATAATAAAAATTCGAGCAGAAATCAATGAAATTGAAAACAGGCAAACAATAGAGAAAAATCAGTGAAACCAAAAGCTGGTTCTTTGAAGATCAATAAAATTGAAAAACCTCTGGCCAAGCTAACCAAGAACCAAATAAAGGAGAAACACAAATTACTAATATTAGAAATGGAAGAGGAGCCATCCCTACTGATCCCAGTATAGGAATATTATGGATAATGCTATGCCCACAAATTTGATAACTTAGATGAAATGGACCAATTCCTTGAAAGACACAATCTCCCAAACTCACACAAGGAGAAATAGATAATCTCAATAGGTATATCTATTAAAGAAGTTAAATCAATCATGAATAGCCTGTCAAAACAGAAAGCACCAGGCCCAGTTGGTTTCACTGGTGAAATCTACCAAACATTTAAGGAAAACATGATACCAATTTTATACAACCTGTTCCAGAATATGCAATCAGAGAGAACACTTCCTAATTCATTCTGAGAGGCAAGCAGAATGTAGTTTAAGACACTGAACCAGTCTTCCCATTTCCCAATCTGAAGTAAAATTGACATGATCCTCACTGACTTTATAAACATGATTGACTATATTGTCGTCTGTATTTGAGGGTTAAGTTATGCTTTAGGTGCTTGTGATGGAAACAAATCTAAGGCTAGAAGGAGACTAGAGAATTCATCTAGCTGCCTGACCATGTTGCTTTTTAATATGATCTTTATAAGAAAACACCTAACAAGTGCAATTGTAAAGCTATACCTTTGTGTATAATTACTAAATCTGTACTAAATTTCTTTGCCCTCTTTTTTTTTTTCTTTTTTGGCCAAGTTAATTAAGTGGTTTCTCATTAAGCAATCCAGCTATATTGTGTGAAGTCATTTCAAGCTAGTGTTAGTTTTCCCCAAATAGTACTTTATTGCTCAGAGTAAAGAAATTGAGAGGGCTCAATGTAGAGACTGTAAGGACTCAAATATAATGCCCCCTTTTTGAAGGATAATACGGTGGAAAGAATCTTGCTTTATACACATTATTCTTTTCTTGGACATTTAGGTTGTTTCCTTTCTCACACTTGTTTCATCTCAGCATTAAACTTCTTTGTACTTGAATTTTTACGTCCTTGGGTTGATTGCCAGAAGTAGATTTCTGGGCTGAAGAGTATAAGTGGCTCAAGGCAGTTGTGCATATTACTGAGTGACTTTCTAGAAAAATAATACTAATTCTGTTACCTCTAGCAGTATAAGTGTCCATTTTGCCAAAACTCGCAGGCATTGAGTATTTTCATTTTTTTCACTCTATAAATGTGATGCAATAAAATGGCTTCACATTGTATTAATATGCATTTCTAAGAGATACATAAAATAAAACAAGAAAAAGGAAATTTTTAAAATAAAAGGAAGGAAAATCATATGAAATCAAGAAAATAAAATTCATTCTTTGAAGTTCTAGTACTTGCCATGGCAGAAACATACATGCTGTCATTTTACTTTCCAAAATGCATGATAAACGTGGGTAATTGGTCACTGGATCTTTCCTACCGAGCCTGGACTTGGCCTCAGAATCTTTTTCACACAGCACTCTTTAAGAAGCCATTACTAATTAATGAGTCAGTATGAGACAAGAAACTGATCTGCCATTTATATCCATTACCCTTGCTATAAATAGGACCACAGTTTTCACTCTAAGTTCACTCTTAGCAGCTAAGCCGGGGCTATGAAGTAGGATCATTTCTTTATTTCCTTTTATTGAGAATTGTCTGTGTCATTTGCTCACTTAAGTATTGGGATCTTAAGTGTTTGTCAATTTGTATCAGCTCTTTAGTGCTCAGGATATTACTTGATATTTATAGTTATTGGAGTAGGGGCTTAATACATGCTACATGGGTGGGGTGACAGAAGAAAGACAGATGAACAGAAGGAGATGAAAGAAAGAAAGGCATATTTAGGACAGTAGAATCATGTTTTTACAGTCATTTACTTGAGATTTAGTTAATTGGTAGAGAAAAGGGGGAAGGAAGAGGTGGCACTGAGCAAAAGAAAGACTGTTTATTAGATGGTCACTACTAATCCAAGAGCACTACTATAGCCCTTATCTCCATTCTGCTTTAGGGTATAAGATATTGGACATATTCTTAAAAGATTTGTGACGGAGAGAGGGAATACAATACATGATGATAGGTATTGTCTAGTAAAGAGGACCTAATTAGACATGTTAATGCTGGTCCATTTTTAATATTTCTGTCTTTTTTTTGGTTTAAGTTTTAGTTAGCAGTTGATTTCTATTCAGTTTTATCATCCTTTTTATTTTCTCAGGCTTTTTAATATTGAGGGTTATCCTAGTAAGTAAAAGGTGTTACATTGGTAAAGGAGGAAGTTAAATGTCTTTTGAACATAATTCAGTATATAAATTAAAAATTTTGTCTTTCAGTAGTGTTTTGCTTTTAGTTTGAAATGCATTATATATTAAACTATATATACAAATACAAATTTCAACCTGAAAGTAAAATTCGTTTATTTTACTGAAATGTTAATAGGATAAAATTATGATTATACATATCTTAATCTGGAGTTTTAGTAATAGTCTCAAAATATTAGGTTCCATTTAAAGCCATGTATAGTGTAATTTTTTAAAGCTATTTCTACAGAAACAATGTGTATTACTAACTCCAAAATGTACAGTTTTCGTCCAGAGGTTTTCTTGGTTTCAAATATGTATGTTGATGATTATGAATAAACTGAATGCAAATAATTCATGCTCATCAATTAGTTCTTTCTAAAAAGTTAGAAAGGTAGTTCCTTTCCTAATTTTAGCAATGGGCCAGAGAATAACGTTGGGGAAATATCTAACATTCCTGAGTCTCCTTTTCTTTAAAAAAGTAAAATAATACTCTATAGTCTTCTAGCTGTTAAAAAAAGTAGGAAGAACTACGTATAAAAAAACCCAAAGCTCTGAGCTTTCAGATAATGACTCAAAGTACTAGATGTTGAGAAGGAAAGTAATGATTATATAGGTTCAAATCATCATTTGGGTAAGAGCTCAATCAGCAAATCATGAGAAGAATACCATGATCCAGACTTCTGTAATCTGACTGTGTATAAAAGAAAATGATGACTACAAAATATTTTCTACCAAAAGAAATTCTGTCTGGAGGGATTCTTAAAGTAAATGTGCTTCCTTGGTAAGATTTAAAGCATTCCAAAAAATTTCTTTCTGTTAACCTCAGTTTGTAAGATTCTTAATGTAGTTCTGTGTACTATGTCCTGAACTATTAAAGATTTACTATGTAGAACAAGTTGTTTATTTTTTTAGTAACTGTAATTGAATCTAATTTGACCTAATAAAAAATGTAAAGCTTATATGTGAAATTATAGAAAGATAATTTAGGAAACGGAGTCTTCAGTGTTTAACTAACAAATTACTAATTTCTAATGAATTACCTAAAGCCTAAAACCCTTCCTGAAATAAATGTCAATGGATATCATTCATTGCATGCAAGTGGCAGAGGCATATGCTATTATTACCTGTTTTATGAGTCTTAATGGTAATTTAGTGTTATTAACAATCAACCTCTTCCATATACGTCTCCTTATCACTACAGTGTTATCTTTAAAAAATAAATCAGTCTTCATCCTAACTCATGTGCTATAAGGACATGTCTTTTTATCAGTCCATTTACTTGTCCTTTCTTAATAGCAGTACATTCTCTTTCTCTGCCTGTCTCTTAAATGCTGGTCCTGGGCTCTCTGCTCTTCACATTCAGCATATCCTCCCATAGTAGCTTAATTTACTCCCATAGATTTTTTCCCAAATCTGTATCTCCAATTGAGACCTCTGATTTGACCTTCATCTAGGTGCCTTGATCTTGATCTAGGTGCCTACTAGACATCTCTATTTGCATTTGTGCCTGTGAGATATCCTTGTGTCATGAGTGAGCTAATATTGTCCCCTTTCCTATTCTCTGAACCACCCAAATCTGTTCCTCTTCCACTGTTCCCTGTTTCATTTAACGTATCTATATACCCAAACCTAAAACTTTGAAATTTATTTTTGACCCCTCCCCCTATCTCACTTCCCACTTCTAGTTAATCAACAAGGCCTACTATCAGTTCTAAGTTCTCAGTATCACTTCAGTCTGTCTACTTCTGTCTATCCTCATCTCTCACCAGGGCTATTGCAGTAGTCTCTGATTTCCAGTCTTATTCCCAATCCATTCTCCACAGTTCAACGTGAAAATTTTTTCTGAAACATAAACCTGGTAATGCCAACTCTCTTACTTAAAACTTTTCAGTGATTTCCCTTTGCCCTTGAGGTAAAATCCAAGCTTCTTAAAATAATATAAAAACTCTTTCATGATTGACCTTTGCCTCCCTCATTTCTCACTGTCATTTCCTTTTAACTATATTGATCTTCGTTTTATTCATGTAGAATTTCAGTTCCTCTCTGATGTTTTTTCTTCTGCCTAGAACATTTTCGTACACCCCATCATTCATCACCTTCACCTGGATAATTTCCTGTTAATTCTTATATATAGTCTTTTTTTTTTTTTTCTGAGGAAGATTTGCCTTGAGCTAACATCTGTGGCAGTCTTCGTCTATTTTTTATGTGGGTCGCTGCCACAGCATGGCCGCCAACAAGTGGTGTAGGTCTGCACCCAGGAACCAAACCTGGCTGCCAAAGCAGAGTGTGCTGAACTTAACCACTAGGCCACGGGGCCAGTCCCTATATAGTCTTAAACATTCACTTTCTCAGGAAGAACTTCCTTGGTATGGTCAACAAGGTTACATACTCCTCTAACACAGCTAATCTCAGAGTGTGGTCCATCGGTCTCTAGGAGTCTCAGAGGCCCTTTTGGGAAGGTCTGTGAATTTATTTTCATGTTAATATTAAGATATTATTTGCCTTTTTTACTGTGTGGCCATTTGTACTGATAGTTCAAAAGCAATGGTGAATAAAACTGCTGGCACCTTAGCACAAATCAAGGCAGTGGAATCAAACTATATTAATAGTCATTGTATTCTTCACCATGCACTCACAATTTAAAAAAAGCCAATTTCACCTAAGATTGTCATTGATAAAGCAGTAAAGATTATAAATTTTATTAAACTGAAGTGTTGTATAACTGTCTTTTTAATAAGCCATGTGATGACATGGGAAGTACACAAAAAGTACTTCGGCACACTAAAGTATGATGGCATGATTATCCAGCTATTTTCTATTTAGCCAGATATCAGAGATTTACGAAAAATATAAAACAGTGCCACTCTTCTCAGTAAATTTTTTTCTTTTGAAAATAATAGTTGTTTTTCAAAAAATGTTATTTATGTTTGCAAAAGATTATTTTATTGCTATTTTTTATGAATAAGTTTTTAAAAATTTTATCAGCTATAATTTCTAATAGAGTAAATATTAATACATATTAACTACATAAACAAAAGTTCTTTGGGGTCTTCAGTAATTTTTAAGGGTACAAAGGGATCCTGAGACCAAAAAGTTTGAAAACCCCTTCTCTGACACATTGTCATTCCCTTATTCTGTTTATGATTTAGCCCATATTGCAAACTCTGTGAAGATAAGGTCCACATCTGCCTTGTGGGTAACTCTACTCCTAGCATAGTGCCAGCACATATATTGATTATTATTATCTTGCATATTGCTGAAAATGTGAGTCTAGAGCTAAGAAACAAGTTCAAAAATCAGAAGATAGATACAGAAGTCTCATCTGCATTTGGGAGCTATTATTTTGATTGGTGGAACCACATGGTATCATCTGGATATACAGAATATCACATGAATCAGTCTGGAGAAAAATGGTAGAGTAGAAAGGGAGAAAGAGAGAAACCTTAATTGTGGAACTTTAGAGAATGCTTACATATAACAGGAATGAAAAGGAAGCTACAGGGAACATAAGAGTTCAGAAGGATAATCCTCAATAGGATACAGATTAAAAGGATGTTCTTTGGAGGTTTATAGAGTAATGATACTCTTAAGAAAAGGGTGATGATAAGTAGAAGGGTTAAGTTAGGATATCTTTAGGGAAATTCAGATCAGGAGATCTACCTGAGTGAGTACAACACAATTTTATTTTGTACACGTAAGTCTATGGAGTAAATTTTTCATTATCTCGAGTCACCTAAATAAGAATTTAACTGAATTTATTTTTAATGCTAATACAACAGCATTAACAAAATTATGGGATGGAAAGAGAGTAGCAATTGGCTAAAGCCAAGAAACAAAAAATTTAGGCATATGTAGAGTCGGGTGGGTTGAAGAGTAAACTACATTGTTAGTGCTGTGACTTTAATCATCACCTTCTTCTTATCCCCAAGAGGATCACTTTCTTAATAAAAATCTCCTGTTTAGTACTTCTCCAAAAGAAATACTTTACTTGAAGGTTCTGCTCTTGTTCCCCCTCTTTTGTAGATAAAGGAAAAAATTATGGACCAGAAAGACTTATTTTTTTCTTTCTTTCTTTTCTTTTCTTTTTTTGGTGAGGAAGATTGGCCCTGAGCTAACATCTATTGCCAATCCTCCTCTTTTTGCTTGAGGAAGATTGGCCCTGAGCTAAGATCTATTGCCAATCCTCCACTTTTTGCTTGAGGCAGATTGTCCTTGAGCTAACATCTGTGCCAGTCTTCCCGTTTTGTATGTGGGATGCTGCCACAGCATGGCCTGATGATTGGTATGTAGGTCTGCACCTGGGATCTGAACCTGTGAAC
This sequence comes from Equus przewalskii, assembly GCF_037783145.1. NCBI lineage: Eukaryota > Metazoa > Chordata > Mammalia > Perissodactyla > Equidae > Equus > Equus przewalskii. The sequence continues at coordinate 70,729,568 of NC_091834.1, read as the reverse complement.
CCTGGGCTGACAAAATGGAGTGTGTGAACTTAACCACTATGCTACTAGGCCGTCCCCCAAGACTTAATTTTTTTAAATCACTGATTATGCTCAGAGAATGGATTTTCCATTATTTAATGCCATCTTACCTAATTAATTAGAATAATTTGGTTTCTTGGTATTGAACCTCAGAAAACATTTACTAATTTTATGTGGAGTGTTGGAGAGTGATGATACTTATGTTTTTATTGCCTTTTTTTTTTCTTAAATCACTTGCATTTTGATAACTCATTCTTCATCACAGCATTTTGATATGAAAGTGTCAAAATATTGCTGTGATAACTGTCATGGTTAAGGATAGTAGTATGAGAAGTTTTTTTACTATTTATGCCATACATATAATACCAATTTTCAGATATTTCAAATAAAAAAAGTACATTTCATGCTAGAGTATATTGAACATAGTGGGATACTTCTAAGCTGGACAGTGAAGAATCATACTGAGTTATTGGAAAACAAATTTTAACTGGTGGAATGCTTAACCGTCAATTTGTACTATAATTTTTGTTACACTGCCTACAAACAGAGTGACCATGTTCCCTGGTTTGTCTTGTAGAGTGCTGGTTTATGTTTGTTAATCGTGCTTTGTTTTATTTTTAGAAGGGTCCTAATTTGTAAACTTTGATTGTAAACTATGTGATGACCCTACCTATAAAAATGCAAAAGCTGTAATATAACCATAACTCAGTTAGAAATGTACAGTAAGAAAAGTAAGTTACATTTAGAGAGGAGGCAAAAGAGATATATGAGTAAATGGATATCATGACCTATCAGATGACTTCAGTTCTCCCTAGCAGTAAAAACTGGATAAATTTTTTTTTCATGGCTTAGAAGAGCAAGCAAACAGAAAAGGTGGTGACTATTGAAATTGAAAACAGATATTCAGTCTGAAAATCTATAATTGAAAGGCAGAAAAACTAGTAACCAAGGGCGTGAAGTATCAAGTAACCCCAGCCACCAGAACACATAGGTTGGTATATTTTCAGTCATTCAAAAAATATTTGCTGAGTGCTACTATATTTCTAGCTCTCTGTGCTAGGTAACAAGGAAAATAGAAAAAGAAAGGTAAGATTTCCAAAAACATAGTATGTTACTAAGGGAGATTAATGTGGGGCTGGCCCAGTGGTGTAGTGGTTGGGTTCATGCACTCTGCTTCAGTGGCCTGGGGTTCATGGGTTAGGGTCCCAGATGCAGACTTATGCACTGCTCATCAGGCCATCCTGTGGCAGCATCCTATATCCAAAAAAATAGAGGAAGATTGGCACAGATGTTAGCTCAGGGCCAATCTTCCTCACCAAAAAAAACCAAGTACACAGTTTAATTTTAATTTTAACTTCTCAATTACATATTCAGTGAATATGAAATTGAGAGGTTGAAAATCCACCGCTTTAAGCAGCTAAATGAATTTTATCTTTGTCTCAATTGTAGTAAGTGACAACTAAGCTCCTTATCACTGGCATTATTTTAATTTTCCAGTTATTAGTATGAAATAGTGGACAGTGCAGTAAATGGCATAATTAACAATGGCATATGTTAAAGGGAAGCATGAACCCCAGTTTTTAAATCCCTTCCTCTGGTGTTACGTTTCCCTATTTAGCTTACACTCATTCTTTTCAGAAAGTATAGTTGTAACATTGTATAAAGCATAGTAAAGGGGGAAAAAAAACAAGAAAAGTATGGATAAATTTGAAGACTGCTGTTAATTAAGTAAAACAAAGAAAGGAAATATAAAACTCTTCTGAGATCTAGTACTCAGGCCTGGACAAGGTCTGTAGTTTGAGACCTGTGGTGAAGAACAGGGTTAGAGTCTTTTGCCTTTCTAAACCTTCACCATGAAGCTTATAGGGAAGCTGCTATTTAAAGAGATGCAGTGGGAGCTGAAACTCTATAATCAATAAACAGCCTTCTTGGGTTTCAGCCTACTCCCTCCCTGACCTCTTCGGTTTCACCAGGCAGCACCTGTTGCAGCCACTGGCAGCTGGCTCCTGGAGGTCATTACCTTCCTTTTCTGGCTCTCTCCTTGGCTTAAGGAGACTACCTACCTGTGGATCTGCCAAAGTCAGAACTATCTTCTTTAGATGAGTTGCAGTGTTGCACAGAATTCTGAAATGTTCCTCTGTGCCAAATTTATTAACACATTAATTCTAAGTTTATTCTTATTATACTGATAACAGCCAAATTCATCATATTGGGTAACTGTATATGGAAGAGTACATAGATACTTCAATTCTCAAATCATATATTATTTATGATTTTTTTGAAGTGGTATTCCTCATGTAGTGCTATATATTTATTATATTGTGTATGTTTCCCATTCTCCCTCAGTTCAGCTCTACTTACAGAAAGCCTTGAAAATAATACATGACATTTATTTATATAGCAGTTGCCTAAACTATATTCCTGCTGTGTAAATTTAAGGACAATAACTTTATCTTGTTTAACACTATCAACACCTAGTAAGTACTCAGTATATATTTGAATAAATGAAAGAAAAAATATGGAAACAGTTGAATAATCTAATATAGAAAGTTTAAGGGAAATTGCTTTACTTCTGGAGAATATTTTAAAATTAAGAGCGTGGCCTTAAACATTTGACCAGAGATGAAATGTGAACCTCAGGCAGAAGCCTTCGTTGAAATATGTAAGTTGTTGAAGAACCTTAGCTAGCTAGATTCTTTCCTACCTCAGGTTTCCAAAGCAGTGATTTTTAGGCTTCAAAGAAATATTGTTACCTGTGTTAATTTTTATCTAAGCCAGCAGTGATAGAGGTCACAGCACAGAACTTTTAAGCTATAAATATGAATGTAGAATAGTCAAGTATTTCAGAATGACGCTGTCTGTCTGCCTTACTCAATCTCTAAGCCTTTAGGCAATGTTTATTTGCTTTAAGAACCATCTAGGAGGAAAAGCCTATTCCTCCCAAGATCTCTATACTGTTATCGATTAACTCTAGATTGAATACCTATCCTCAGCGGTAGAAACAATTTTGAAAACCTGGGAAAGTCTGTATGTTTGAAAGTAAATTAATCTACTCTATCCTAAAATCACAATAGACTAACACTTTGTCTAAAAGACAGGGTTTTTTTAGGCCTTAATAGTAGCTGAGAACTTATGAAAAGGTTAGAGAATTTTAAAAGCGTTGTTATTCACTTAGTAACTGCCCAAGGGGCATTATAATCTTCTTAACCATTATAATTTTCCAAACCATTGTACTAGTGCGTAAACCTCCCTGAGGACAGATGTTGGAACCGTATTATTCTCTGCTGTAATTCTGGGGCCTAACACAGTAACCTCGCATATAAAGGAACCCAGTAAATCAATCAGTGAACGAATTCTCTGTCAGAAGGCACTGTAGAATTAATTTTAACCCAAATCCCCAATAGTGCCAATCTCATGATTAAGTTAACTGGCTTTAGAACATAGAGATGACTTAATTTAGGTTAGAACTAGGAAAATTAATAGTACTCTGTTTTCTTTGTATCCTTAGAATATCTTTTCAGTTCTGTCTACCATTGCGTAAGGTGATGTTGGTCCAAATTATTTAGAGTAGGATGCAGCCATAAATGCAACAGATTATGGATGATAACCAAGGAGAAAAACAAAGGATTAAAATGTTAGAAGTAGACTAAGAAAAGGTTTTAAAAAGGCAGTCGGGGGGGGGGGGGGCACTTTATATCTTCAGAAAACATTGGTAATCTAATACCTTTATCTACTATTTGGCTTCTCACCCTACTTAATATAAGATGATATATCCACTTTCAGCCGACTTGTACTTAATCACCCTGAATAAAGAGGAGTAGTTATTGCTATGGAACTAGGGCCATCATACAAAAAAATTAATAGGAGGAAGAAAGGGAAAGGGAGAATTTTTCAAAGCATAGCAAATTAGAAACCTTAAGTAAGAAGACAGACGAAAGGTCAGATACATAATCACAAAATGTGACAGTGAGAGAAAAGACCAGTTATCTTAAAGAAAAGCAACAAATAATTCCAGAAACAGGCATATTTATTGTAGGAGTAGAGTCATATACATCTAGAAAAATTATTAATGATCATGAATACCCCTATTCAAGAAAAGATAATGTTTGTTAACTCGTTTTTTAAAGACAGGTAAGTCTATATTAACTCTTTAGAGATTTCCATTGCATATACATTCTCACTCAAGCACTAGATGCCTGCCCTTAAAGAATCATGCCCTACCACAGAATTGCAGGTTGTTAAAAAATACTGAACTGCAGGTTGCCAACAAGTTGTTTATGTCATAAATAATAACAGATGAGAAAGTTGAAATAAACAGTATTTTAAAATATTATAACTTCCCTGTGTTGTTATATGATATCTCAAGACAGTCACTTAGGACAAGGTCATGAGTGAGTATAAATCTGCATTTCAACTTGACGTTCTTTATAATTTTGAATTTTTTCCAACTTGCCCTATCTGATTTAGTCATTTTTTGTTTCAGTGTAGCTAAAAAATGTTTTTACTAAGAAAAGAAATGTCAGGTCTGTGGGGGTTTTTTTGTAGTTCCTTTGCATTTCCATTTTTAGATTATCTTCAATCTTGAGTTTCTTTGCTGGGAATCTTGATAAGCTACTCTTTCATGAGTCTTAGTTTAATTAAAACCAATAATTCAGTCTATCTATTCACTTAACCTGGGAGCAAGGAAACTCAATATGTTGTGTGTGCTGGGAAACAAATAGTAGTGATATGCCACTGTTATTTCTCTGTGTTTTGGAACTTCTTTTCATCCCTCAGCTAACCCTACACAACAATGGGGAGCTTGACCACCAGACACAAGAGATTCTGTGGGGGTGTGTATTAGTCAGAGTTCTCCAGAAGAACAGTACCAGTAGGGTGCGTGGGTGTGTGTGTAGAGAGAGAGATCTATTTTAAGGAATTGGCCCACATGATTGTGTGGGCTGGCAGGTGCAAAATCTGCAGGGCAGGACAGTAGACTAGAGACCCAGGCAAGAGGTGATGTAGCAGCTTGAGTCTAACGGCAGTCTGGAGGCAGTATTCCCTCTTCCTCAGGTGACCTCAGTCTTTTTCTGTTAAGGCCTCCAATGATTGGATGAGGCCCACTCACATTATAGAGGGTAATCTGCTTTACTCAGAGTCTACTGATTTAAATGTTAATCTCATCTAAAAAAAATACCTTCACAGTGACATACCTAGACTGGTGTTTGACCAAATATCTGGGTACTGTGACCTAGTCAAGTTAACATGTAAAATTAACTGTCACAGGGTGTCAGTGTCCATTAGTGTACCAATAAAGCTTAATTTCTTATTGTAGAAATGAAAATCACAGACAAATAGAAGTTCTGATATTGGCTTCCCATACCAACGGATGATTTTATATATTCCCCACTTTTAGGAACAGTGTAGTGGCTACACTTTACAAATAGTCTTATTTGTTAAAACTCAAAGAAAATACTTATGAATGTTTCATTAAGTATGAGCTTTCATAAGTAAATCACTGACATATAGTAAAACCTCATTAATTTGAAATTCATGATTATTAACTCATCATAAATTTATCTCTGCTATAACTGGAAAAAGGATTTATTTTTTTAATACTTTTTACTAATCCATCAAGCACATTCTTTTCTTTTTGAGGAAGATTAGCCCTGAGCTAACATCTGCTGCCAATTCTCCTCTTTTTGTTGAGGAAGACTGGCCCAGAGCTAACATCTGTGCCCATCTTCCCACTTTATATGTGGTACGCCTACCACAGCATGGCTTGCCAAGCGGTGCCATGTCCGCACCTGGTATCTGAACCAGCGAACCCCAGGCTGCCAAAGCGGAACTGGTAAACTTAACCACTGTGCCACCTGGCCAGCCCCTGGAAAAAGGATTTTTAAACAAATAATGTAAGAAGTATTACAGTTGGGATATTTAAAAATTTAAGAATGGGAACTTTTCTTCAGACTTTTTTATTTTAAAAGTCAATATACATATTTGAAAAACATTATTTCTTAAAAAACATAGATGGCAACTAGACTTTTGGTGGTGAACATGATGTAGTCTATACAGAATTTGACATATAGTGATGTACACCTGAAATTTATGTTATAAACCAGTGTTACTTCAATTAAAAAATAATTCTTTAATGATTTTACATCTCAAAATTACTATTGCCTTCCATTTGCATGTGCATTTTTACATTGCTGCTTTCAAAGTGTGTATGCTATTCTATTTTCACCGGCAGGTAAACATACATGTCTTCTGTGGTCTTTGAATTTAATAGTTGTATAATAATTCATCAAGTTCATGTTTGATATCTTCTGTCATGTTGAGCTTAAGATAAAACTTATAGTGACATTACAATTTAAAAGGTATGAATATTTCAGTGCTCTTGCTAAATATTTCTATTTTGTTTTACAAAAGGAATTATAAAAGGTTACCACAAATAGTATTCAGGTTGTGCACCATAAAAGCTCACCACATTCAAGGAGGAGCCATTCACATGGTAGGCATATATACACTTAAATGAGAATAGATGTATGGATAGTCGTCTTGCCTTCTGGCCTAGCTTGGAGCAGCAAGAGAGAACACCATCATTAGTAAAACAAAACCCACACACTCACAACATTGCCTGTTCTATCTCAGCCTTTCTGGGCATCCCAGGGGTCACCTCCCTCTCACACTTGCTGCTCTTGGAGGCCCAGTGTTGGCTCACCTCTCACTCTGACACTGACAAGCTCGTCTCATTGGAGGTACTGTAGGGGTTGTAATAGGTTGCTAGTAGTGTGTGCACTTCAGGGTTTGGGATATGTGTGACCCACATATTTGCACAGCCAGGCTGCTTCTCATGGGCTCTGAAAAGCCTCTCTGGGCAGAACCAGGCTGGGCCACTGCATTCAGTTGTTTAGTTTGTGCAGGTATATACTGCTTAATACTTTTTTTATTTGAAGGGGGTACCTTTTCTCTAAATCACAAAGACACCATATAGACCAGCATGGCTCTGGAATTTTATCATTTTTCATTGTCATTAGTGTGACAGTTGTGTATATGAACTTTACTTTGACCTCAGTAAGTACAAAATATTTTTATAATTTTTGCAATTTGTAACTTTAGGTCTATATTTGTATTAGTTTTTGTGATTACTAATGTGGGTTAATGGTAATGGCTTTTAGTTTACTTTTAGCATTTTCCTCATTATCTCTGTACATCATTTTTCCATTTATATGTACAAGTCTTGACTTTTTGCTTTTAACTTAAATTTCTTCTAATGTTATGACATTTTCTGCAAACTATTATTGACCTTTCTTTACTTATTGTGTTTGTTTACATTTTTATTCAAATAATCGATTTTTTTCTTTATGATTTTATTTTAGTGCTTCAAAGCTTAAGAAAAAGATTATTTTTCTTCAGACTAGATATTTTCAGCTATTTTTTTCTTTAGCACAAATTCTGGATCTGACTTGCCTGGGATTCAGATTACAGTCGTGCTTCATTTAGCGACGGGGATACATTCTGATAAATGCATCATTAGGCAGTTCTGTCATTGTATGAACATCATACAGTGTACTGAGGCGGAATAAAATTTGCCACCCCATCATGTGTCTCTTTAACATGAGAATTGGTTTAGGCTGATTATTATTATTATTTTATTTATTTTTTTTTTTTGATGAAGAAGATTGTCCCTGAGCTAACATCTGTGCCAGTCCTCTATTTTGGATGTGGGACACCACCACCGTGTGGCTTGAAGAGCGATGTCTAGGTCCGCTCCTGGAATCTGAACCTGCAAACCCTGGACTGCCAAAGCAGAGTGCATGAACTTAACCACTGTGTCACCAGGCTGGCCCCTAGGCTGATTATTTTTAAGAAACAAAAGGCTCAAAGATTTTCTTGTTACTTCTTCTTTAATTGCCTAAAAGAACTCAGATAAAAACCTGTCTCAGCGAGCTATCACCTTAGCATAACATAAACTAGGTAGTAGACAGGGAAGAATCTAGAAAAGCCTGTTTGTTGGGATCACCTCTGTGTTCTGTTTCAGTGTGGCCAAACACTTCGTTTTCCAAACATTGCTTTTTTTACCTACCTGTGAACTGCTTTTCTTCCTTTTGAAGTCCCTGACTCTTCCCCACTCCCCAACATCATCTTTTGTTTTTACGCTGAGGATGGTATTTAAGGTGAGAGTTTCAGCCATTTTGGCAGATTACTTGGTTTTCCCCCATGTACACATGTTAGTAAACTGGTTTTTCTCCTGTTAATCTGTCTCATGTTAATTTTTTTCTTAGACCAGCCAGAAGAACGTAGAAGGGTAAAGGAAAATTTCTTCCTCCCTAAAGTACTTAACACGAATCTAGATGTTATAGCCTACTACACACCTAGCCTGTATGATATAATCTCATGGGACCACCATCGTATATGCGGTCCGTTGTTGACCAAAACATCGTTATATGCACATGACTGTATGTATGGTTCAATACCATTTGTTCTGAGGTTTATTTTTATATATGATTTAAGGAACGCATCTAACTTATCAGATAAGTTTTTTTATGTAGCTGAAGCTGTTCTGTATTCTATTCTTTGGTTCTTAATTCAGTTTTTATTTACTCTGTAGTTTTGAATATTATTTTTTTGTTTCAATTTCTAGAAATTAGTTTGATTTTTTATTTTCCCTCATCCCTTTCATTGTTCCTCTCAGTTCAAAAGGGATCTTTTGGGGAGATAATTGGTTGCAATTGAATTAAATATTAAATAAGTTGGGACAGCAAACACTTTTACATTGCTTAGTTTTCCTGTATAGGAACATTTATTGAGATATTCATAACTAGTTTTATAGCTTTCTTTTTGGAAGTTTTTTGTCCTTAGATGAGATATTTATTATATTTTCTATCAGTTATGCAAAATCAGTTAACTTCAAATACAAGTTTTTCAAATACATTAAAACTATCCTTTAACAAAAAATACGTTGTTATGCAGAGGCTAGTATTGTTAGGCTGGTATTTACTCCTTTACATCCTTAAAGATAATAAACTGTATTTTCTTTCTTTAAAAGTCTGTAATTCAGATATTATATTTTTTAACAGTAATCAAAATGAGGGCATTCATTTTAACTGAATTTTCTAAGTTGTATCCTTATTTATATTTATAGCTTAAAAATAGCAACATTGGGGCTGCCCGGTGGCTCAGCGGTTAAGTGCGTACATTCTGCTTCAGTGGCCCAGGGTTCGCCGGTTCGGATCCCGGGTGTAGACATGGCACTGCTTGGCAAGCCATGCTGTGGTAGGCATCCCACATGTAAAGTGGAGGAAGATGGGCATGGATGTTAGTTCAGGGCCAGTCTTCCTCAGCAAAAAGTGGAGGATTGGCAGCAGATATTAGCTCAGGGCTAATCTTCCTCAAAAAACCAAAAAAGATGAGGAACTTCCAGTTTAGACACCAAGTGTCCTCACCTTCATTTGAAAAATAGCAACCTGGGGTTCTCCGGTTCGGATCCCAGGTGTGGACATGGCACCGCTTAGCAAAAGCCATGCTGTGGTAGGCGTTCCGCGTATAAAGTAGAGGAAGATGGGCATGGATGTTAGCCCAGGGCCAGTCTTCCTCAGCAAAAAGAGAAGGATTGGCAGTAGTTAGCTCAGGGCTAATGTTCCTAAAAAAAAAAAAAAAAAAAACAGGAATCTGGGCATTGGCTGAGAAGCTATGGCTGAGATCTTTGCACCTAATTCTTTATACCCCTCTCCGGTCTCTGTACATGGAATTTCTGGGTTATCTTTTCAGTTCTACTTCAGATGTTTTGCTTAGAAACTAGATACTCATGCCTTTCCCATGAAGTTTCTATTACTTTATCACCAATCTCAAAGTTTCCCAGAGAAGTTCTGTAAAATAGGTAATACATAATTGAAAAAGGAATTTGTCAGCAAAATGAATTTGGGAAAACATTGAACTAAAAAAATTAAATTGAGTTTCTTAATTATAGAGCTATTATATGGTTACATGCCTGTAGCTCTTGAAAAAGAGAATATATTTCCCACATTCATTGACCTATTGACAAAGAAGCATCTTGCAAGGCTATTTTATGAAATGCACTTTGGGAAAAACTGTCCCTTCAGATATAAATCGTTAACTCCATGTCTTTTCATTGTTAAAGCTTGATTTATCTACTTAGTGCAGATTATTTAGTCCATAAGCAGCCTTTACTCACCACACTTAATCTCCCTGCAATATATTTTTTGTTCTTTACTACCAAAATATGGAGGAGAAGCTGTTGTCTGGCTGTTAGACATTGCCATCAAAACCAATAATGTTTGGCAATCAGAATTTCGGAGATGTGTGATACATATAGAAATGAAATGGATTATATGAAAAGTGCTAAGAAGGAGTGGCTAAATAAATGAAAATAAGCCTTCAATGAGAGTCAGAAGTTTCCTATTTTAAGTATTTTTTTCTGCTATTCCTTGAAGAAATGACTGAGACAAGAGGACAGATAGAACTAATGATTATGTGATCCAAGGTATCTAGTAATAAATTTTACCCACTTATTTGTCATCTATCAGCCCTAAAAGTTGGCTTTAGAATAATTTCTCTTATATATATGACTATCATGAATTCAAGGAGTGACCGTGCTATTAAATATTCTCAAAAATGCATTTTCTTCTTGTTTTTTCCCTCAGAAAGATATGAGGTGGAAATCTGTTGTTCCCCTTTCCCTACTTCAAACCAGCAGGGATAGTAAATAAGGCTTAGATCATTGATTTCAACCATTTTAACCGTAGAATGTTTTCTTCAGAGGAAACATTTTATAGTCTGGTCAAAGGGTACAGAAGTTGTAGCCTCCACATATCTCCCATATATGCCTTTGTTAGCCCTTGAATGGAGTCTAGAAAATACCTACAGTTCTATAGAGAGCACTTTGAAAAAAACACTGTTGTAGGGGCCGGCCCGGTGGCTGAGTGGTTAAGTTCGCACACTCCGCTTCAGTGGCCCGGGGTTTCACAGGATTTCACTGCTTCGGATCCTAGGCGGACATGGCATCGCTTGTCAGGCCATGTTGAGGCGGCATCCCACATGCCACAACTGGTAGGCCCCACAACTAAAGAATATACAGCTATGTACTGGGGGGATTTGGAGAGAAAAAGCAGAAAATAAAACCACTGTTGTAAAGTACACACTTGAGTAAATATTGCCAGGTTTTCTTATGTAACAAGCAAAAAATTTTACTTAGAGTTTACAGATCCCTCTTAATAGAGAAGTTCAAGATGCTGTTGTTGACACTGGCAGCATGCCAGACAAAATTATGTAGGAAATAAAATCCTGTATTTCCTTATTAAACTACTTAACCAGCAGGTTGGGAATTGAGGGGGAGAGAGTTAAGAAATATGATTTTGAAATATGATCTTGTTTTGGAAAAGAGAACAAAGACAATATTGGGTAAAACACAGCATAGGAAATTTAAATAGAAAGTTATCATTTGAAAGCCTATACATTTTTACATATAATAAGGTTTTTTCTTAATACTTTCTATTGTGTAAAAAAGGAAAAACTGTCAAATGAAGTTAGAAAGAAGACTATGAATTCTTAAGTTTTAAAAATGTTTTCACATAATACAATTCTAAGATTCTCTGCATAAATTTTTCTAAAGAAACAAAATGAAAATTTACTGAGGAACGTAAATGAACGTTTCAAAGAGGTTAAAATGTAGAGGAAGCATAAACTTTTAGCCAAACTGTTTTCTAATCAGTGTGTTTTATCACTTGACAGAATGTAAATGAAGGGAGGTAGTGCAGATATGCTGAAAATAGAACCCAGTCTAACAGTATTTCAATTAGTTGTCCTTCAGAAAGTCATTTGCTTCCTGACTAATCAACCTCTTGGCTTGTTATATAAATTTTCCTTATTAGAACAATAATTTTTCCAAATATTTGCCTTACCAACATTAGTAAATTCAGCTATTCCTTTTTTGTTTCTCATAAGACATAATGACAGGGTTTTTTTTTATTGCTCAGTCTTTCAGAATCACATTTTGCATGTCAAAAAATTGCTTTCGAGGGGCCAGCTCCGTGGCCCAGTGGTTGGGTTTGTGCGCTCCACTTCGGCAGCCCGGGGTTTCACCAATTCGGATCCTGGGTGCCGACATGGCACCACTCATCAAGCCATGCTGGGGCAGCAACCCACACACCACATCTAGAAGGACCCACAACTAAAAAAAAAATATGCAACTACATACTCGGGGGCTTTGGGGAGAAAAGGAAAAATAAAATCTTTAAAAAAAAAATTGCTTTCAAATATAAGGCTTACATACAGCCTACTGCACCTTTAGAAAATGTGTTCAAATGCCCCAGAGCAGTCTCCAGAGAACATAAATAGTGCTGCCGTAGACCACAAATTTTATTAAACTGTTTAATGAAGTTACAGTGCCTATACCACATTCCTATTGAATATGCTTGATCGTGGTAAATTGTCTATTTTGGTTGAATTTGATGTTAATTTCTGTTCCGATGAAGACCAACTGTGCTTCTTAAAATTGAATTCCATGAGATATCTTTTCATATTTAAAATAAATCTGCCTTTTACTTCAGCTGTTTTCTGTTCCTTACAACTAAACTGTACCAGACCAGGACAATGGTTCTATAAACCCTTGTCTTCATCATCACTGCCTATGCTTGGAAACTCAGATGATCCAAGCAGAGTCTGTGAACCACCCAAAACTGTATCAAAATGTGATTTGTGTCATATATGTGCATTGTTTTCTGGGGGGGAAAAACCCCATAGATTTCATCAGATACTCAAAGAAGTCTGTTACCCAAAAAGATTAAGAACTACTGCTAGCCTCATGCAGCGACCCTCACATCCTAAGTGACAGTGCTTTCTATTCTGCCTCTAGGTTGAGACAGTGAAAGACTGACTCACTATCATTGGATCTGACAGTGCCATAATTACACCAGTTTTTATCCTATATATGGCACATTTTAAAAGGTGTCCCTTAGAGCTTTGCTGCTTAGATATATATTAACAATCTGACAGCATAGATTTTCATAAAGTTTGGCCCTTGAGAAAATTCACTGGGTAGTAACCTTTTTCCTAATGTCTTAATTTTTGTTCATTTTTATTATTTTCAGCTGGAATTTGATATAAACAGGTTTGAATTGGGTAAGAGAGTGATACTTTATTCTGTCAAGAACTGATCTAAAATTTTATAATTAAAATGGCCTTTGGAGGTCATCTACTCCAACTTTTTCATTTTTAGATGAGGGAACTGATACACAAGAAGGATAAGTAAAACTTCTAAGATGACTTGGTAGTAAAGCATAAGTAAAGATAGAGTTCTGTTTTCTGTCTCCAGAGCATTTTTACTATACCAAATTTTTGATAATTATTATTTCTTTACTCCATGTCCCCATCTATGATGTGTAGTTAACTCGTTTAATCTTTATACAACACTCTGAGGAAGGTGCTACTATTATTCCCATTTTAATAACTGTTTTCTATTTTGGGGGGGAAATTACATTGTTATTGTTCTATCAAAACAGGTAAGTCGGGCTGGCCCCGTAGCTGAGTTGTTAAGTTCACATGCTCTTCTTCTGCGGCCCAGGGTTTTGCCAATTTGGATCCTGGGTGCGGACCTAGCATGACTCATCAAGCCATGCTGAGGCAGCTTCCCACATAGCAGAACTAGAAGGACCTACAAATAGAATATACAACTATGTACTGGGGGGTTTTGGGGAGAAGAAAAAAAAGATTGGCAATAGATGTTAGCTCAGAGCCAATCTTTAAAAAAAAAAAAGAAAGTCAGTTTGAAAAATACTGCCATATACATATAGGTGCTTATTCATGGTAGTGGAACTGGATTACAAGTCATGGATAAGTCAATGAAAGAGCCATTTCAGATAATATTTTCTTCTCTGTTTTCTAGGAAATGTGATTAGAGGCTCACTTTTTGGTTTGTTTTTAAATTTCAAAGTGAGTTTTAAAACAATGTTAAGGGCAGAAGAAACAACAAAGTGTCACTGTTGACTTAAAAAAAGAACTACAATACAGTGAAATCAGTGACTGGATAATATTTCAAAAGGCACTTTATGAGTTTCAGAGATTCTATGGAAAGTCCACACTATTTGGAAACACCTTTACACTTACTGTGCTTTCTGACTGGAATGACAGTCACCCACCTCAACAATCCACCCCTTTATTCTCCACTCTCCCCTCCCCATTTTCTCCTGGGAAAAGCCTGCTTATCCTGGCAGGTCTCAGCTGTGGGTTTCCCTTCTTGTCCACCAGTCTTCTTCTATTCGTGTAACATTTTACACACTGCTCTACTATGCAGTCATTGCTTTGTTTCACGTTATATATTTGCATGTGCGTCTTCTTCACTGTACTGAATTCCTTTGGTGTCAGGACTCTCTTGATATCTCATAAACTCGATATCTGATAAACAGAGGCAGACAGTTACCAATAGGTATTCAAAAAAGGTTTGTCAAATTATAGATATGTATACATTTAAATCTATTCTTAAAAATGATACTAAAAGTACTTGGAGTTTTTGTAAAAGAATTGAAATACTGTTTAGATAAATAATTTTAAATTAAAATAACTCCTAAACTAAACAGCCTTAACTATATATTTGAGTATAGCTGTTTATTATAAACTTTTATAAATTGCCTTCCAAAATCTAATCTATATTTCTGATTTTATAACTTGAACTTTCAGGTTGATAGCCCTTATATTTCCACATCAAAAATTAGAACACATGACCTGACAAAGATTTTGTATTGCTTGTTTTGTTTTTGTATTTTGTGAGTGAAAGGTCCTCTGAAATACGGTTTGGATGCCAAGATACTGGAATTTCCAGATTCTTCAGCTTTACTGAGGAAGAGTAGTTCAGTTGGTATTATTCAGAAAAAGGTCAAGATCCTATTATACTATTTAATTATTTCTTTTGTTAAATGATTTATTCTTACTTTGCTTAGACCAATTTTTTTAATTCCAGATATCTAACCACCACATTAATCACCATTTACCTTGCAAATAAAAGGGGCTTTTCCTCCAAGTAAATATATACGATGAGAATTTGCATAAGTAGTAATGTTTGTTGTTGAATTTTGAAGTATTGGTGCTTCAAATATTGGTGTCAGGATTTATTCTTTACCAGTAAAAATCATCTTGATGTGAAAGTAGTTCTTGAGAAAACTGGTAATTCAGTGTCATTTTAGTCATATCTATATTCAGTATTTTAACAATTTTGTTTGTAGAAAATATCTAGAATGCCCATATTCCAAAAAGGATATAAGTGCCTTAAAAAAACAGATACAATTTTTAAAATATGAAAAATATTGTGAGTGAGGAAAACAAAATGTATGAAGAATAATATGAACCAGCGGTGTGGTTAATGTAAACAATACCTACTGAGAATTCCTATATACTTGTTAGAAGTGAGCTACAAATTTAGCCTATGATCACCATGGGTTTCCTAGAAAGGAAGTGCTCCATTCCTTCAAAATCATTTTCTTTCCACTTGATCGCTTTTATCTAAGTGAAATGAACCTGTGCTGGTTTAGTTCATTAGACCTTGTCCCTTTAGGAGGCCCATAAATAGAATTCAGGGGTCCATGAACTTGAATGAGAAAAAATTAGTCTTTATTTTCACTTACTTCTAATTAAAATTTAACAGATCCTTCTCTTACAAATGTAGGCAGCGAAATTCAGTATCTATGACTTTGTCACTTATAGAAAGCAGAGATATTTAGGTATCATATTGTAGTTACTGTACATATCTCAGAATATTATTTACTCATCACTACTTTGAAATTATTATAATTATTAGATTCACTGCTAGATCCTTATTATTTAGTAGTAGTGCTAGCACTAGTCTGTAGTTTTTAATTTTTTAATAATTTAATGAAGAATTGATTCTAACATTAAGTTCCTTCCGATGTTATATATATTGCACATATTAATGTATTAGTAAAGTCTTTCAGTTAAGATCATTTAAGATTAGCTCCCTGGCCTTTTTTGTTGAAGAAACTTCAAAGTCATTTAATAGATTATTCAGAGCCAATTTTTGCCCTTAGCACAGCTAATGTATTCACATAATACAATACTTTCATATCAGTGAACAATAATGAAACACTACTTCTGTTTTTAAATATCCTTTCATAACTTTTGGATCTGTTGTCACAAACTCATTTTATGCTGACCACTTAGACTAAGTTAATTTTATCTGTTTATATATTCTACTTTAAAAGAACAATGGAATACTACTCTGCCATAAAAAAGGCAACATCATTGCCATTTGCAACAACATGGATGGACCTTGAGGGTATTATGCTAAGTGAAATAAGTCAGACAGAGAAAGACAAATACCATATGATTTCACTCATATGTGAAAGATAAACAAACAAACACGAATAAGGAGATTTGTGATTACCAGAGGAGGAGGGCGAAAGGGGCCCATATGTAAACTAGACTGTTGGTGGTGAACACAATGCAGTCTACATAGAAACTGAAATATAATAATGTACACCTGAAACTTACACCTTGTTATAAGCCAATGTGACCTCAATAAAATAATTTTTAAAAGTTAAACTAGAATATGGCTAGCACAATATTCCAACTCATCTCTCAAACTTGAAAGCCTTTTTTTTTTAAAGTTGGGTAAATATTCTTAAAAACACCAAAGAGCTGATAAGGCCAAACTGCAAATACTGGCAGGAACCTAGAAAGGTAGGCAGAGCACAAAGCTTCTTTGCCTTGAGAGCTTTTGTCTAAACTGGCAAATCTGGACTTTGGTTTTATACTCCACTGACAGAGTTGAAGATCCAAAGAGTTACCTTCTCACTTTAAGGATGAACCAGAATAAATCTACCCCATTCACCTAGAACGTGACAGACCCTGACAAGTTGAAATTACAGGACATCCCAAGCATAATCTCATAGTCCAAATTCACATCACCAGAGTGGTCCAAAAAACTTCAAACCCTGAATTCATTTAGTTAAAAGTGGTCCTACACTGGTGGTATCCCAGGTTGCCTGACAGAAGCAAAAATGAATACTTAGGCTCAAAGAGTCTTCATAAATAATTTTTCAAGAAAAATAAACAGCTCACAGTAAAAAATAATTACCAAGTATGTATGGAAAAAAGATACCATGATCTAAAGCCAGCAGACAGCAAGAACAGATCTATAAAGGCCTCAGATAGTAGAATTATGAGTCCCAGTTTATAAAATAAACTATTTCTTAGAAAAGAGTTGCTTGAAAATTTCTGCCAGGACTAGAAACTTTGATTTATTAACCATTTGGAAAGCCAAAATTAAAAAAAAGAACTTCTAGAAGTGAAAAATAAAATAATTAAAATAAATAACTCATTGTATGGCATGAATTGAAGAGGAAATTATTAAACTGGGTGAGACATATTAAATGAAATTATCCAGAATGCCACATACAGACAAGAAAATACAATAAACAAAGAATTAAATTAAAATGGTTAAAGACATGGCAGATAAAATGAGAAGGTCTGACTTCTTATTGGAGTTGCAGGCGGAGAGGAAAGAATTGGAAAGCAAACCCTTACTAAAAGAAATTCTGAAGATATATTTCAGGCAAAAGGAAAATGATCCCAGATGGAAAGTCTGAGGTAAAAGAAGGAACCGAAGAGCCAAAAAATAGCTGTTAGTAAAAATGTAGACAAACATTAATAAAACAGAATACACCAAAAGACTAATGTTAAGTTGTGTGGTTAATAGAATTTAAATGTTCTCAAGTATTTGTATGGTCTGGGAAAAGGCTAAGGTTATTCAGAAGTTGAGTATATGTTTTTCTAAGAGAATAGAAACTGTAAAATATTAAAATTAGTAAAATGAAAAAACATGAGATTATTAAAATTTAAAAAAAAAATCTAAAACCTGTTCTCACCCTTGGCTATACAATACATTCACTTGAGGAGATTTTAAAAATCTTAATGCCTAGACTCCATCCTATACCAATTAAATCAGAATCTCTGAGTGATTTTAAAGTTCCTAGGGTGATTCTAAAGAAAGCAAGGAGGAGGAGAAAAGAAACATAGTACAGGTAGAGCAGATAGAAAATGCACAAAGTAAGATACTAGATATAAATCAAAATATGTCAGTAAATCACATTAAAAGATCTAAATACTGTAGTTAAAAGACAGATTGTCAGACTGGATTTAAAAATCCAATTGATGCTGCTTATGAGAGACATATCCAAAGCATAAGACTTTACAATAAATATCATTTCTAGAGAGAAAGGAGATTTTTCTTAATGATAAGATGTGTGATTTAACAGGAGAATATAACAGTTTCATTTGTATGTGCCTAATAATATAGCTTCAATATATATAAAGCAAAAATTGACAAACAAGTCTACAGTTGTTTTGGGGAGATTTGTTTTATTTCTCCCAATATTGTAGTTTGATAAATTTCAAAACTCTAAGGAAGGGGCTGGCCCCATGGCCCAGCGGTTAAGTTCACGTACTCCACTTCAGCAGCCCAGGGTTTCGCCAGTTTGGATCCTGGGCGTGGACATGGCACCTCTCGTCAGGCCATGCTGAGGCGGTGTCCCACATGCCACAACTAGAAGGACCCACAACTAAAAATATACAACTATGTACCAGGGGGCTTTGGGGAGAAAAAGGAAAAATAAAATCTTAAAAAATAAAGAAAGAAAATGTTAAGACATTAAGCTCTTGGTTAAAAATGTAACCTCTCTTTATTGCATTCTTTTTCTGAAAAAAAATCAACTTTAGATTATACTATTTTCACTTACAGTGTCTTTTCTAGGAGCTTAACGTACTTCTGTAGTTTAACACATCCTAATGGGCCCTAAGGTAATATGCTAGCCAAGGTATAAAAGAGAAGCTGGATAGGTTCTTTCTGCTCTTTAGGCTTCAAGGAATCAAGACTCTGTTTTTACCCAATTATTTCCTTATATTTTCTTTCCTTTATTTTCCCACTCTCCATAAATTTTTTAAAGAAAGTTAAGATCAATGAAAATGGCATATGTCTGAAGTTGATTTTTATTATTGCTTTACTGTTTGAACATTAGGACTACAGGCTTCACACCAACAAAATCCACTGTTTTTCTTCATCCTTACTTACTGCTGTGTAGCTCAATATCAGTTACATTCAACTAACTTTATAAAATAGTCATTTCTGGTTTTGTTTTCCTTTTTTCCTACTATTTTTGGACATGAGGAAAGTTCTTGCACACAAGAATTTTTCATAACTTAAAAAATGCTATTCTATTTGTGCTTTTTTCTTTGGTCCTTCGAAACAAATTATTGAGACAAATTAAAGTCAAATCCAAAGACACCATTCGTTACATTGACTACTGAGAATTGATTTATGAATGGATTCTTTGATCTACAAAGACAGTTTTCAAAATGTGTTCTGGGGATCCGAGAGCCTTCCAGGATCTCGGGGGGGGGGGGGGGGGGGCCGTGGGAATGATTATCATAATAATACTAAGTTGTCATTTGCCTTTTTACTCTCATTCTCTCATGAGTGTAAATTGGAGTTTTCCAGAGACTACTTGGCTACATCACTACATGTGATGTTGCAACAGCTTGAATGCAAAAGCAGCTAGAACTCATTTGTCTTCTATTAAGCCAGACACTAAGAGACTTGAAAAAATGTAAAACAACGCCTTACTTTTTACTATCTTTGTAATCTAGAATTTTCATTAAAAACGTTGAATTTACTTTAACATATACGCTAGGTTTATTGCTTTATAAATGAATTAATACAAGTTTTTAAACTATTCAGTTTTAATTTCAAATATGGTATTATTGATAGATACAACCCCCATAAAAGAAAGTTCTTTAAGGTCCTCAGTAATGTTTAAATGTGTAATGGGATCCTGAGACCAAAAAGTTAGAGCGCCAATAATCTGTATTATCTTTTTAATTCTCAAATGTTTAAATTTTTTTTTTATACTTTATCTTAGAACAGGTAAACTAAAAATAATCTATTTTTAGGTTGCTACAAACCTCAGGAAAGATCAGATTACTTGATGTTGGCAGCTGCTTTAACCCATTTCTGAAGTTTGAAGAATTTCTAACTGTTGGCATAGACATTGTACCTGCTGTAGAGGTATGCATAGTTCTATTTTGTTTTATTTTGAGACTTGAATATTTTACATGTATATTTACAAAGGAAGAGCACTATCTTTGCATTCCTGAAATAGCAAATATATTCCTGTGTACAAGTTGATAAGAGATTGTTTCTATTCAAAACTAAATATATATTCCATGAACATTTCTGAGAATTTAGTTAATATTAATTTGAACAGTTCTATATTATCTTTGTTTTCTTCCCTGTGATCATCTACTGTTGCAATCAAGAAACTTTAGTAGATTGCAGATTTCCAGATAGCTGTAGTGTTTGGGCTTTTTGTTTATTTTATTTATTTTTTAAATGTATGTATTTTTTTGGTGAGGAAGATTGGCTCTGATCTGACATCTGCTGCCAGCCTTCCTCTTATGCTTAAGGAAGATTGCCCCTGAGCTAACATCTGTGCCAATCTTCCTCCACTTTATGTGTGGGATGCCACCACAGCATGGCTAGACGAGCAGTGTATAGGTCCCACACCCAGGATTCCAACCCATGAACCCTGGGCCGCCGAAGCACAGTGTGTGAACTTAACCACTATGCCACTGAGCTGGTCCCAGTTTGGTTTATTTTTTTAATGCATCTCTTTCTGACATGTCCTGTGAAGTAGAGCCATTACGGAATAGTAGAAAGAGCAAGGGCTTTGGAGTCAGCTAAAACTTTATTAAATTCCAGCTATTGGTACTTAGTAAATGAAACTTCTTAACTTTACATAGAATATTTCCTCTACTTTTAAAATTAGATTTTTTTCTCAGTGACATAAATTCACGATGTTTGCCATTTTACTTTTGATATAGCACCAGGCACAAAAAATCTTTTACAAATTGCATTTTTATTGTTATAAAGAGATTGTATTAGAGTATCAACTTTGGGTTAGGGATTTTTTTTCCCTCACTGCTACATTCCCAGCACCTAGAAGAGTGCCTGCTACATTAAGTACTCACTAAGTACTTCTTGAGTAAAAGAAGGGAATCTTACTTTCAACCTAGGTTTGAATCTCTGAGCCTCAGTTTTCTCATCTGTATAATGAGGTTAGTAATGGACCTTCATAGGATTTTTGTAATGTTTACTTGAGAAAAAGTATTTAAAGCACCTAGCACAGTACATGTTATATTGAGTGCTAAAGAAATGTTTGTATTATTATTGAAATGTTCCCCCATAAAGATTCAACTTTCACATGAATCTTTTCTTTAATTTTGATGAGCACAACTGTCTAGATTGAATCTATGTGAGTACAGTGAGGAACAATAAAATGCTAAAACCATTACTATTATCTCTACTACCTAAAGATGGACAAATGTTTGCTTTATGGTAAAACAGCTGTTCTTAGCTTATCACTGCAGAGAATTCCTGTGCCATCAGGAGCTATAGTTTTAAAGTGCTGGTAGCTTTGTACATGGATTCTCTTCCCTTCCTCAGGAGACACATTAGAGATGTCCTTCAGAGACTGCTGAGACATGATGACCATTTGATATAAACCTCAGGCTTAAGTATTATTCTTAAAATACTAAATTTGTTTATAGAAAGGGTTATAAACTTTCAACTGTGAAGTCATTAGGGAAGTCAAAAGAACTGCTATAGATAAGTTCAATAGTAGAATCAGACTTTCACAGTTCCAGAACCCTATAACTAATTTTAAAATGAAGGCAAGAGACTTACACTTGTCAAGATGGAATAACATGGACCAGATTCATCCTCTTTCCCCCACTTGAAGCAACGAAAAAGTGGACAAAATATTTAAAATAATTTACAAGACACTGGACATCAGGTAGTGGAGGACAGTGATCCCTGAGACTGAAAACAAAAGAGATGAGCCCTACAGTTGCACCAGCGTATAGCCTTCAGAGAGTTTCCAGGATGTGGCACAAAGAAGGGATTCCCAAGCACAGCCCAGTTGATTCCCTGAGTTGTGGAGATGGAGTTGAGAGTCCTAGGAGACCAAGAGAGCTAGAGTTGGTAGGACAGAGTACTGAAGATATGTGAGCTGCACAGAGTGAAAACTACAGAGGTCTGCAGAGAGTCCTCCTTGAGTACTCAGCTGAGTAGTGATCATTACCTGTGTGTGAGAAAACTACATGAGACTGGCGGAAGTACTACCTGAAAGGACTAGAGGGTATATTGCCCAGCACTCATACAGGCTAGAAATAGTACCATTTCCCACCAGCCACACTGGAAACCTTAAGAATCATAATGCATTGGGAGGAGTACACAGAAGAGTGAGCCTTGCCTCAGTAGTGGAGAGTAATTAGTCTTAGACAGAACATAGCTCTAGTCCCACCTAACAAATCTTGAAAGCATGACCTCAAAAGATCAAACCGTCTCCAGTCTCCAGGTAACTTAACTACATCTCAGAACAAATTTCAAAAATATTTATAGCAATACAAAGCCATCCAGCACCCAACAAGGTAAAATTCACCATGTGTGGCATCTAGTAAAGAAGTAACAAGCCCTGTAAAGAAACAAGAAAATAGGACCTGCAGTGAGGAGATAAATCAGCCAACAGAGACCAACCCTGAACTGACACAGATGTTAAAATTAGTAAACAAGGATGTTAAAGTGGGGACATTATGACTGTATTCCATATGTACAAAAAGTTAATTAGAGACATGGAAGATATTTAAAAATACCCAAATCTAACTTCTAGAGGTGGATACTACAATGTATGATACGAAACATGTACTAGATGGAAGTAAATGTACATTAGATATTGCAGAAGAAAAGTTAAATTGAAGACATGGCAATAGAAACTACCCAGAAGTAAACACGGAAAAGAGAATTTTGTAAAACAGATGAGCTTCAGCAAGAAGTAAGACAGTTTCAAGTGGCTGGAGTGCCCCCAGAAAGGGGGGAGGAGTTTGAAGAAATAATGGCCAAAAATTTTCCAAATTTGATAAAAGCTATAAATCTACAAATCCAAGAAGCTCAGCAAACCCCAAGCACACAAAACAAAGAAAATTACACCAAGGAACATGGTAATCAAACTCCCCAAAAACCAGTGATAAGGAGAAAGTCTTAAAAGCATCCAGAGATTTAAAAAAAAAAAAGATATGCCAAAGTACTGAAAGATAAAAATTTTTCACCTAGAATTCCATACCCAGCAAAAATATCTTTCAAAAATGAAGACAGAATAAAGATTTTTTTTTTCCAGACATACAAAAGCTGAAAGAATTCCACATCAGCAAATTTGCATTAAAAGAAATGTTAAGAAAGAAGTGCTTCAGCCAGCTGGAAATATGGATCTACACAAAATAATGAAGAGTACAGGAAGTGGTAACTACATAGGTGTAAAAAATATTAGATGTTTCCTCTTTATTTAAACTCTTAAAAGATAACCAACCATTGTTATGGGTTGAATTCTGTGCCCCTTAAAAAGATATGTTGGAGTCCTAACCCCTAGTATGTGACTTTATTTGAAGATAGGGTCTTTACAGATGTAATTAAGTTAAAATGAGGTCATTAGAGTGGGCTCCAATTCAATATGACTGTTGTGTCCTTATAAAAAGGAGAAATTTTGACATAGAAACACACAAGTGGGATGCATCTATAAGCCAAGGAACGCCAAAGATTGCTAGCAAACAACCAGAAGCTAGGAGAAAGCATGGATCAGATTCTTCCTCACAATCCCTCAAAAGACCAACCTTGCAGACACCTTGATCTCTGGCAGTCTAGCCTCTAGAACTATGACACAATACATTTCTGTTGTTTACACCATGCAGTTAGGGGTATTTTGTTATGGTAGCCCTAGTAAACTAATACAACTGTTTAAACAAGAATAATAATAGCCAGTGAGATGTATAATATATGTAAAAATAAAACATATAACAACAATAGCACAAAGGATGAGAGGAGGAGAAATGGAAATATACTATTTGAAAGTTCTTATACTATACATGAAGTGGTGAAATATTATTTGAAAGTAGACTATGATAAGTTAAAGATGTATAGTATAAATCCTGAAGCAACCACTAAAAGAAAAAAAGAATTATAGCTAATAAGACAACAAAGGAGATAAAGATAGAATCATAAAGAAATTCAGTTAATCCAAAAGATGGCAGAAAAAAGAAGAGAGGAAACAATGAACAGATGGGACAAATAGAAAATACATAGCAAGATTATAGGTTTAAACCTAAGTGTATCAATTATCACATAAAAATAGCCTAAATACCGCAATTAAAAGGCAGAGATTGTCAAATTGGATTAAAAAGCAAGACCCAAATATATGCTACTTATAAGAAATGCACTTCAATTATAACACACAAATAGATTAAAAGCAAGAGTATGGACAAAAGAAAGCTGGTGTGGGGGCTGGCCCCATGGCCGAGTGGTTAAGTTCACGCGCTCCGCTGCAGGCGGCCCAGTGTTTCGTTGGTTCGAATCCTGGGCGCGGACATGGCACTGCTCATCAGACCACGCTGAGGCAGCGTCCCACATGCCACAACCAGAAGGACCCACAACAAAGAATATACAACTATGTACCGGGGGGCTTTGGGGATAAAAAGGAAAAAAATAAAATCTTTAAAAAAAAAAAAAAAGAAAGCTGGTGTGCCTATATTATAATCAGACAAAGTAGATGTCAGACCAAAGAATATTACCAGCAGTAAAGATGGTCATTTCATAATGATAAAAAGGTCAATTCCTCAAGACTACAAAACAATCCTCAACATTTATGCACCTAATAAAAAGAGCTTCAAAATAAACCAAAAACTGATAAAATAGCAAGGAGAAATAAAATTATAGTTGGAGATTTCAATACCCCCCTTCAATAATTGATAGAAAATTAGGACATCATCAAAGAAAAACTCACCAGGAACATTAGAGCATATCTTAGAACGAAGATATATAAAAAACATAAGCTATCAAAATGTATAGGATACCAATAAAGTCCCTAAAGTAGTACTCAAGGGAAAATTTACAGTACTAAACACCTTTATTAGAAAATAAGAAAGGTCTCAAAGCAATGACATCAACTTTCCAACTAGAAAAAAAAAAGGCATACTACATACAAAGTACAAGAAAGAAAATAATAAAGATCAGAGTAGAAATCAATGAAATAGAAAACTTTCAGAAAAACAGTAGGGAAAAGGGATGAAAGCAAGCTATTTCTTTGAGAAGTTCAATAAAATTGATAAACCAGTAGCCATACTGATTAGGAAATAAAGAGAAGGAAGTGACATCATTGTAGATTTTATCAATGTTAAAAGGATAATAAGGAAATATTATAAACAACTTTATGCCAATAAATTGCACAACTTAAATGAAATGGAAAATTCCTTGGAAGACACGTACACCCAAAGGTCACTCATGAAGAAATAGATAACCTAAGTGGCCCTCATGTATTAAAGAAATGTGAATTGGTAATTAACTTTCCCACAAAGAAAGTTCCAGGTCCAGATGACTTCACTGGTAAAATCTACCAAATAGTTAAGGAAGAAATAATACCAGCCATACACAAACTTCCGTAAAGCTGAAATGGATGGAATACTTCCCAGCTTATTCTATGAGACCATTATTCTGATACCAATACCAGACAGACATTACAGAACAACAACAAAAAAAACCTATACACCTTATCCCTCATGAACATAGATGCAAATATTACAAAATTTTAGCATATTGAATCCAACAGTATTTCAAAAAAGATAATATATCATGGCTAAGTTTGGTTTATTCTAGGAGTGCAAGATTTGTTTTATCTTCAAAAAACAATCTTTTCACCACAGTAATACACTAAAAGTAATCTCAAGAGGCATAGAAAAAACATTTGGCAAAAATCCAAGCATTCTTTCCTGATTAAAACTGTCAGAAGGAATTGAAGGGAATTTCCTGAACTTGATGAAGTGTATCTGAAAAATCTACAGCTAACATCATGCTTAATAGTGAAAGAAAAATGCTTGTCCCACTAGAACTAGAACGAGAACAGGATAAGGATATTTACTCTCACCACTTCCATTCAGCATTCTCTAGAGGTTCTAGCCAGTGCAATAAAGCAAGAAAAAGCAATTATAGGTATCCAGATTGGAAAGAAAGAAGTAACTGTCTTTATTCACAGATAAAATTCATCAACTATTAGATTATTCCATGTAATCTTCAGAGAAGCTACTAGAACTAATAAGTGAGTTTAGCAAGGTTACAAGATAAAAGATGAATATACAAAAATCAATTGATTTATATATACTAGCCACAGTCAATTAAAAATTAAAAACATTGTAGTAGCATCAAAAATATGAAATATTTAATATATGAACATATATTTAAATGAAATATAAATCTAACAAAAGATATGGAAAAACTTGTGTATTGAAAACTATAAATTATTGAGACAAATTAAAGAAGACCTAAATAAGTGGAGAGATATACCATGTTTATGGGTGGAAAAACTCAATGTTGTTAACATGTTGTCAGTTTTCCCCAAATTTATGTATAGATTTAATGCAATCCTGATCAAAATCCTGGCAGGTTTTTTAATAGAAATTGAAAAACTTATTCGAAAATTTGTATAGAAATTCAAAGGACCTAAAACAACTAAAATAAAAAAACTAAACAACTAACTAAAACAACTTTTTAAAAGGACAATGTTGGAGAGTAACACTACCTGATTTCAAAATTTATTTTAAAGCTACAGTATGCAAGACAATGTGGTATTGGTGTCAAGATTATCAATGAAATATAATAGAGGGTCCACAAATGGGGCCATACTTATGTACTACTGATTTTCAACCAAGATGGAAAGGATAGTCTCTTAAACAAATAGTGGTTGGAACAATTAGATATTCATATACAAAAGAGAAAAACTTCAGTCCATGCCTCATACCACATACAAAAAATGAAGTCAAAATGGGTCATAGAACTAAATGAAAAATGTAAAGCCATATAGCTTCTAGAAGAAAATCTGTGTGGCGCTGGATTAGGAAAAGACTTCTTAGATATGACACCAAAAGTTGTCCATGAAAGAACAAATTGATAAATTAGCCTTCATCAGAATTAACAACTTCTGCTCTTCCAGAGGATGAAAAGACAAGCCACAATCTGAGAGAAAATATTTTCAAGTCATGTATCTGATTAAGGACTTGTATCCAGAATAAAGAACTCTCACAACTCAATAATAAGAAAATTTTAAAAAAAATTTAAAGCAATCCAGTTATTTTCATTTTTATTTTTTCAATTTATTTATTTTTTTTTTTGAGGAACATTAGCCCTGAGCTAACATCTGCTGCCAACCCTTCTCTTTTTGCTGAGGAAGACTGGCCCTGAGCTAACATCCGTGCCCATCTTCCTCTACTTTATATGTGGGACGCCTGCCACAGCATGGCTTGCCAAGCAGTGCCGTGTCCGCACCCGGGATCCGAACTGGTGACAGCCCAGGCCGCTGAAGCGGAACGTACACACTTAACTGCTAAGCCACTGGGCCGGCCCCAATCCAGTTATTTTTAAATGGGCAAAAGATTTGAACAGACACTTTACCAAAGAAGATATCAAGATGGCAAATAAGTACATGTAAAGAACATCACTACTCATTAGGAAAATGCAAATTAAAACCGCAGTATACCACTACACACCTATTACGATGACTAAAATTTAAAAAGCTGGCCATGCCAAATATTGATGAGGAACTGGAACTCTCATACACTCTGGGTGGAAATGTAAAACTATATAACTGCTTTTGACAACAGTTTTGGAGTTTCTTTAAAAGTTAAACATGCACCTATTATATGATCCAGCCACTCCTCTCCTGGATATTTACCCAAGACAAGTGAAAGCATATCTATTCAAAGACAAATGGGAATATTCCTAGCAGCTTGAGTTGTAATAGCCAAAAACTAGAAACAAGCCAGATATCCATAAACAGGTACATTGATTTAAAAAACTGTGGTAATCTTTGATACAGTAGGATACCTCAGCAATTACAAAGGAATAAACTATCAATACATGCAAAAAAATGGATGAATCTCAAAATAACTTTCACACAGTGTTTCACAAAGCGTTTTCACAAAAAACAACTTTGTGAAAGTTATTTTGAGAATACAAAGAGTACTTTGTGAAAAAAGCCAGGCAAAATAAGAGTACATTATTCTGTATTATTCCATTTATGTAAAATTCTAGGAAATACACATCAATGACTGCCTCATGGCAGGGGAAGAGCAGGGAGGGTATTATAAAGGGGCACAAGGAAACTTTTGGGGGTCTTGGATCTATTCATTAATTGTGGCAGTGGTTTCACAAGTGTATAAATGTCAAAACTTAAAAGTGTACACTTTAAATATGTTTGTGTGTCAGTTATACTTCAGTTTTTATGCTAGTTATACTTCAATAAAGCTACCAAAAACATAAAAGCAAAGGGAAGAAGAAAAACAAGAATCTTTTTCCATGTTATAGAACTTTATGTATCACTTTCCCTAAAAGATAGTCCAGATGAGTATGTGACCACTTTGTCTACCCACTAACAAGAATGGGGACTAAGGTATTAGCTCATACCTTTGTTAATTAATAACTGTTCTTATAAGGGTAACTAATTTTTGTCTAATTTTAAAACTGCTTTCTTATTCTGGATCATTTCCATAGAGTTTTAATATTCAGCAAGTGATGTGGTGCTATTTATTCCTTTACTTGTAGTATTTCCCAGGGTCATCTGAGTAAATTAAATTTGATGTGTAGTTTGTTTCAAACCAGGGATTAACATTTTGATAGAATAAATTGCTTTTAAGATAGTTAAAGTTAATGATTAAAATGTTTTTCATAACTAAGTTTTGGTATTCTGCTTTCACAAATTTATGCCTCTTTCATTATCCTCTGACTTCTTTGATTCATCTTTATTTCATGGTATTTCTTGTTTAAAGTTGTTTTTATATTAGCTTGTTTTTGGTAACTGTAAATGTTGAAGTGAATGTAAATATGACTAAGTTTAGAAATAAATCATTCCTGTAAACTCTTAGCCAAATTAAATTTCAATTTTTTTTTTTTTAAAGATTGGCACCTGGACTAACAACTGTTGCCAATCTTCCTTTTTTCTTTTTCTTTTTTTAAGGATTGGCACCTGGGCTAACAACTGTTGCCAATCTTTTTTTTTTTTTTCTGCTTTATCTCCCCAAACCCCTCCTGTACACAGCTGTATATCTTAGTTGCAGGTCCTTCTAGTTGTGGGTTGTGGGACTCCGCCTCAATGTGGCCTGATGAGTGGTGCCATGTCCGCGCCCAGGATCTGAACCCTGGGCCGCCGGAGCGGAGCACGTGAACTTAACCACTCAGCCACGGAGCCAGCCCCTCAATTTAATTTTTAATTTTAATTGAATTTAATTTCAATTTAATTAATTCAAATAAACCCTTATTATTTTTTAAAAATATATGCTTAAAAATTATTTCTAATTTCAAATTAATTGTTAGGCAGAAACATTTTTTTAAGTGATGACTAGAAATTCTCTGGGCTTAATTACTCTGAGATTTTTGTGAGTAAAAGTTGTGGTTGAATAAGTCTGTGCAAGGGGAATAATTTAGAAGGGAAAGGTGCATAAGTAAAGCTTGAATTATATGGAAATGCTATGAAATAGTTTGGTATAAAATCTGTGTAATAAGGTGAAAATAATCTTGAAATTCTTAATATGCCTTGTTTTTCCCTTTCTGCAGAGTGTATATAAATGTGACTTCCTGAACTTGCAGCTTCAGCAACCACTCCAGCTTGCACAGGATGCTATAGATGCCTTTTTGAAGCAGCTGAAAAACCCTATTGATTCTCTTCCTGGAGAACTTTTCCATGTGGTTGTTTTCTCTCTCCTCCTTTCTTATTTTCCATCACCTTACCAGCGATGGATTTGCTGCAAGAAAGCCCATGAACTATTAGTGTTAAATGGTTTATTGCTTATCATCACACCGGATTCCTCCCATCAGAACCGTCATGCTATGATGATGAAAAGCTGGAAGATTGCTATAGAGTCCCTGGGCTTTAAACGTTTCAAGTATTCAAAGTTTTCACATATGCATCTGATGGCATTTAGAAAAATCTCCCTAAAAACCACAAGTGACTTGGTTAGTAGAAACTACCCAGGGATGTTGTATATTCCTCAAGATTTCAACAGTATAGAAGATGAGGAATATTCTAACCCTTCCTGCTACGTTCGATCAGATATAGAAGATGAACAACTAGCATACGGTTTCACAGAGCTCCCTGATGCTCCATATGACTCAGATTCTGGAGAAAGTCAAGCCAGCTCTATTCCTTTCTATGAGCTAGAAGATCCCATATTACTTTTAAGTTAATATAAAAGCAAATGGCCCTTTCAGTCCAGACTCCAAAACTAATTGCTTACACTAATCAGAAATAGTAACGTGAACTCAGTACTTAAAACCTGGTTTGCAAAGAAGAAATGCAAAGGTTTACAGAGTTTGCTATTTTTTTCTACTTCTGGATTTTAAAATTTATTCTTATATAGAAAGCTTAGTTTCATGCAGAGTGACTCCTGTCATAGCAGAAACCACTGTTACTTTAGCATTTAGCACTAAGATATCATAGAAAGGTACCTTTTTCTCTTTAGTGCTATTGTGAAAAACGCATAATTTGTTATGTATTTTTTTTCATCTTTTTAATGTTGACTTTAAACCATTGCAGTGAGAAACTTTAAGATATGTAGAAAGCTGTAGGTTGCACTTTGATGACTCACAAGTTAAATGTGACACAGAGGTAGATTGGTGTAGTTGTTTTGTGATGCACTTATTCCTTTTTCTAACTAAATTGTTATGTGTTACAGAAAGCCATTTTCTGTTCAGTTTTGTCTGATGATCCAGTATTTCCGGAACTTTTTGGAATTGATCATTCTTTTTCCTTCTTTCTTGCTCATTTGGCAGCATCAGACATTGGGGGAGAGATGTCCCCCACAGTATGTATTCTCATTTGATTAGCACAGTACAATAAACACCATTGCCAAAGTAGAATTTTCACATCTTTCTTGTTGATTTGGGCCTTGGTGTTAAGTATTTTTAACTGTGAGAGCTCAGTTTTACTTTTTTAAATTTAGGTTTCATTTACAAAATTTTCTCTTAAAGCAAGGAACAATATAATACTCGATTCTGACCTGAAACACCTTTGTGAAAGGGTTTGCACTTGTAAGAGAGCTTATGTTCTATCTAGACCAACCTTGATAGGGTCCTCGCCTTTCCGTTAAGGAGGTGCTGCACTACAAGTCTGGAATTATATAGAAAAATTTAAAATTAACCCTCTGCTGTTAATCTCATAAAATGGCTTTGGTCTTTTGGTATTCTAATTTCTGTCTAAATCCTAGCAGAAAATTTTCTTTGAATATATAAACCATTAGTTGGCTGTGGGAATTTTCCCTTTCCACATTGATAAATGCCTTTCTGTGTTTCTGAATCAGAAGCAAATGATTAAGGAGAAATATATGTCCAAACAAGACAAGATTAGTTTAAGTAGCTAAGAACATTTAGTCCACATTGTCTTGTCAGCCAGCAATTGTCATGTAAACTATCATTTTTAAGAGTGCCACTGTGTGGATTTTTTTTCAAGTGGTTATTACATTAAAATTACCTCATACTGAGGTTTTTGCACTGAAATATCACAGTTTCAGATTTCATGGTTAATGTTATGTGTGTGTGTGTGTTTTTAAGGAAACTTGCATTTTCAATAGTTGATCCTAAATTTCATAAACTGCACTTCTTTACTCTGGTAAAACTGATGTTTTTGTGCTTATTGTGAATTGCTGTAGTTAACTTTGAATGTTAAACTTTATTTAGAAATACAAAATTTACCCTTTAAGATATAAATGGTTGTGTGTGTACCCGATATTTCAAATTAAATTTCACATTCTAAATGCAAGTAGGAAGATTATAATTAACCTAAAAAAGTCAGTCGACTAAATGCAATAAATATTGGTTGTTCAAATATGCCAGAAGTAACTTGAAATTTTTCATTTACTTTCAATAGCGTAAGATTCCTTCATAATTAGGATTGACTTTCTTTCCAGTTAAGCCCTACAGGTCAAGTCTTGTAACTCCTCCAAAAGAAGAAAAAAACACTGTGTTCAGGATAACACAGAAGTGTGTTTTGGTAGTACCTCTTTTACCATACTGTCTATTTTCTTTGATTTGGCTAAATACTATGTAAAGGACAAAGAAAACTATACCAAACGAAAGCTTTGAAAGTAAATGAAAAACAGTGTTTTTGAGAGGCTGGTGTAAGTATGACCTTGGAGTCAGCCTTTGTGTTACAGCTAAAACGTTGGTGCTATAAATTCTTCTGATTGTTTACAGATGTTGATTCTGCTTATGCTCCAAAGTGTGCATGATATATTTTACGTAGTACTTTAAAGAAAAATCTCTTTATGAAACCTATACTCCCACTTAGTATAAATTTGTTTGGATTTATAAATATCATTTGTTACTGTAAATTCAGCTTATTCAAATTAGTTGGCAGAGGATTTAAACTAATACATATTCCACCAAAGCCAATTCAACATGTGTTAAAATATAAGCAGTCTTGTGGCTTGGTGCCAGATTATATATGTAATGACAAGAGAAGTTAATAGAGCCTTCTAATACTGTATGGGTACTCTTAAGAATGATTTTATTTGGATATAAAGAAGTTAAGGGGCCTCCTGTCACATTCACAACAGGATTCTCCAAAATAATTTGGTGTTTCAAAAACAAATGATCATTTGTTTGGATTCTTCAGGATCATGACTAGATCAAGTGATTTATATCATAGTTGCCAAGTGGTGGAAGGTGGCATACCTGAAAATGTATGTTTGTGTTTGTTGTATTTTTTCACATTTTGTGAACAAAGCACATTTATTAAAAATTTTAAATTTTCTAATATTCATTGTCTATTATTTGTAAACTAAAAGTTTTATGGTCTTTGAACTATCTCACTAAGTGATTTCAGAATTGGGAAGCCATTTAGAACTTGAATAACTTAGAATTTTCTAGCTGGATTCATCAGTCAAATCCCTTAATTTCATAAATTTGTTTACTGAGATCCAGAGAGCTCAAGTGACTTCTCCATTGTCATGGTGTTTATTGAAGAACCAGAACAACAGCCAGCATAAATTCTAGGTCATTGTATGTCAACCACATCATACTCCACTTTCCTTCAAAGTTAATTACATCAGAGATAATTTAGTTAAGTATATCAATTTTTTTAGGGCAGTGGATTCTTTCTCATGATGTGAAGGAGTTCTTTATTCATTTAACAAGTTCTTGAATTCTATCACGTGCAATATGCTGGGGAACAACAGGGATTGTGGTGGTCACAGCACCTCAATTTCATGGAACTTATGATCTAATGAAGACGACAAGCATTCTACATCGAGTTAATGTCTGTATCTAGGAATGACTGCCTGTTGATCCTACACTTTGCCCCTGTGTAAGTCCTTTGTTTCCAAAAAATGGAACAGGAGGCAAAAAATGTTTTACACAAAAAACTGTTCTGCAAATTACAAACACATTTTGGGTAAGAGGGATGTATTGTTCAACCACTGGAAAAGTGCAAGCTCAAAATAAATTCTCTGATTGTAAAAAGCAGGAAAAAAAGTGGAATTGAGCTTTCACTCCATTTTCCCACACTTTTCTGAGCATGGTGCATCAATGTATTCCTCTTCAAGAGTCCACACACTGGATAAGGAAAAGACAGATTTAAGATTTGGTTCCTTCTTGGTGTTGCAAATTGTTAGAGGATAGCAAAGGTGGAAAACAAATTCTTCTAAATTACTAGTCCAAAAAACATAATACAAATGTTTATTACAAAGAATGTGTGTTATAATAATTTGATTCTTCCCAAAAAACTGAATTGCAGTAACCTCCATGACACCTCACAATAAGAAATTCATATCCATGATCCACTGAACACAAACCTCCCTGAGATTATTAGTGGTGGCCTATATTACATGATACCCAATAAACAAGCATGCTACAATAGCTAACAATTTCATTAATTTAAGAAACTAAATCTTAGAAAAAGAGAAAACTATTGGTTTTCTAAACACTATTTTGTCCTATTGGAGAAATTCAAACCTCAACAATTGTAAAATATGACTTTTTAATTTATCTTAAACTCAGGTTTGAATGTATATTGTATCCTAAATGTGTTTCAGAATGAGCTCAGTAGTTGAGTATGTATTTTTCAACTAAGACTCTTGTTACATATGGCACTCGAGTTGTAACTTAGTCAACATAAGCACTGTTCAACTTTGGAATTTTATTTTTAACTATAACACCTTTGCTTGATTAATAGCTATTCCACTTTTTGCAATATGAAACACTGTTATTAATGTCACTGCTTTTTTTTAGTAATCAAAAATATTGATAACTATTTTGCATCATAGATTTTAACAATTTCTAAGATTGGGTCCATCAGCAGTACCAAAGATGGTACCTATTTTTAAGTTAAAGGAAAATAAAAAGAATTAGGTCATGAGCATTGGCTGCATAATTGTTTCTTGAATTTGTCAATAATTAGCAGACTGTAAAACATAAATTTGTTAATACTGTTGGATTGGAATGCCCCTGTAAACCATAAAAATAGTAGGGAGTTTTGCACAAAAGACAAAACAATCCTTAATAGTACTTCCTAGATCCAGGCCTATTTGCAACACTTGACAGAGAAAAGCACGAATATACTTGCATCCTTTTGTTGCATGTATGTCATACTACTGAAGGCACTTACAATCAAGTAAATCATTTCAGCGGTCTCCTGATGACAACATTCCTTCTATAGACTGTGAGCTGGTGTGGGGAATTAGATATCTAAAAGAATATGATTTGTGGTCACAGAGATATTCTTTATGAGGCTATATAGAATCCACATTGAAGTCATTTACATTTATTCCGTAGATCTACAAATCTTTTTTACAGTTAACCTAATGCCACTCTTTAGCAATGCCCATTGCCTTCTACCAAGGAAAAAGAATGCAAACATGGCCATGGCCAGCATTAATTTAGTTCTCTCTCAAACTCCTATAACACATCTCTGTTTGGATAAGAGCAGAGACAGGCTAAAATATGTAGGATAAAGTCAGCAAGAAAAAACCGTAGTTTCCAAATTGCCATGGGCCTTTTCACTAGGAATCCAAGGGATAACATGTTTCCCAAAGCCAGGCATGGGTGAAACATTCTCTAGAAATAAGGGTGATTACTGGAAAGAAGAGAGGTAAACAGGCCAAATCCCTGGACACCTGCAAGAAGAAAGATACTTAGGAAACAGACCTGAGACAGAAAGGGTCTAATGGCTTGACTGTAAAAAGGAGCTTTATGTTTTCCAGCCCCACTGAAGGCATTAGCACAGATTAAAGTACCAGAGGGCAGGTTACTGTGGAAACTTGAGAATTTGAAAGTAAGAAGAAAACATTTGATAGAAAGGAAAAGTGATGGTCTGGGGCTTGTGTAACCAGAAGTATTATCAAGGTAGGAGGGACCCTGGTAGCCTGGAGAATGATGCCGATTGGATTGAGGAGCTACAAAACAAGATTTAGGATATCACAAACCATCTCTTTAGTTTTGCTTGATTCACAAATTGAGGCTTAATTACTACACTGTTACATTGCACTAGATACTATAAGGAACAGATAGATGTCTGCTTTGCTCTTCAGGGCTGACAATGTAACTTAAAAAAAATGCTAATAAAAAATGTATTAGCATTTTTAAATGCTAATAAATACATTAGCATTAATATGAGGAAACGAAAACTTTAAAATTGTAAAATAGCATATTGCACTGCAGCATCTGGTGGTACATATCGATGAAATCTGTTCACGTCCTTTTTTTTGTAAAGATTGGCACCTGAGCTAACAACTCAGTTATCTTTTCTTTTTTCTGCTTTTTCTCCCCAAATCCCCCCAGTACATAGTCATAAATTTTAGTTGTGGTTCCTTCCAGCTGTGGCATGTGGGATACCGCCTCAACGTGGCCTGATGAGCGGTGCCATGTCCACGCCCAGGATCCAAACCAGTAAAACCCTGGGCTGCCGAAGCGGAGCGCACGAACTTAAGCACTCAGCCACAGGGCCGGCCCCTCACGTGACATTTTGACACACTGTTCATAACCAATTTAGAAGCAATTTACTTAAATATGGGTATCCTTCATCACGGAAATGCCAAATGTAAATGATGCTGCCCCTCCCTGCCTCCTAATTCAACCTCCTCTAGTCTCTCCTTCACCTTCTATGCTCAGGTCCTAGGAGGAAAAAAAACAAGTCTGTGCCCACCTTTGCACTAACTAGTCCCTCTGCTGGCATTTCTTCCTCTTATATTGGATTTGCATGGCTTGTTCATTTTTGTCACTCAGATCTTACTCACATGTCACCTCCTCAGGAGGGCCTTCCCAGTCCACATAGTCTAAAGTAGTCTCTTCACATCGTCATAAAGTCTCTGCATGACTCTAATGATCTGAAGTTTATCTTTTTCCTTGTTCGTTTATATACAGGCAAGACCCTCATCTATCCCATTCTGTATCTTCAGCCTAGAAAAGTGCTTTGCACAGACAGGTGATCAATAAATATTGGCAAGTGAATTCATTTTACCTTATAAAACACAAGTGAGATAACACAGGACCACTGCTGATACTTAGTTATGAACCTTTTGGGGTGGTCTGATTCTGTTTTATATTAATTACTTTATTACTGAATGTATTCCCAGAAAGGATATAGCTCAATTTATACTTCAGAAAAGTCTGCATTGCTTTGTATAAAATGCAGCTTAGATCAATACTAAGTGACTTGGAGCCATATAATTTCTTTTTCTCCCCTCTGCTTATCCCTACTCATTTAAATTTCTTGTATCTTAATCTCAGATCCTACTTTCTCATCAAGTCTCTGTCAATACTATTCAATCACCACCTCCCTCTCACTGTCAATACAAGAATTTAGATTTATAAACCATCATTAGCTTTACTATATATCTAAAAGGAAGATTTAGCTAATTGATCTTTTCAACCCCACAAGAAAAGTGGTGCTCCAGCATTTCATAATTTGTGTAAGGGATACATTATTCCAACTAATTTCCTCTGGCTTTATGTCCAGATAGGTTTCCACCACTAAATACTATGAGATCTTGGGCAAATTTCTTCTCAGGACCATTTTCTTAATCCACAAAATTCATTTTTCAGGGTCAATGAGAGGTTTAAAAATTTCTATAAAGCAAATAACACAATCTTGTCACATAGTAGGTATGCACAGAGTGACTGTTATTTATTTTAGCAAATAGCCTTTAATAGCCCTGTTCCTTTTTTTGCCCCATCTTGCCTATTCTATGCTTTCATGCACCTTGACCATTTCACCTCCACCATCACCACCCAATTCAAAATCTCTCATATCCACTCCTTAACATCACACTGAGCAAGTTAAATAGTCAGTGTTAAATTTTCTTCAATTTTCTCCCCAGGAATTCCCAGAAAATGACATAAAAGATACCCAGGTCACTACAACCTAATTTGCAAGATTTTAATGGAAACTACAAAACAAATCTCAACGCAAGATTATCTTATCTCTTTAAAATAAGAATTCATAAAGATGGGTAACCACTTCTTCAGTATGTTTGATTCAACTGTCTAATTATTAACCATGAAGGAGTGTCCGTAAATATAAAGGACGGCAGTTAGTATGAACTAGGAGAATCACCACTTTCATTTAAGAGTAGGAAGGGATTAGGGATAGTACAGCATTAAATGGGAAGAAAACCCTCGAAACATAGCTCAGTTTCTAAAGTACTGACTTCTCTTGCTCTACAAAAGCCCACTACTGTTGCTTCTATCACATTCCAAATTACAATTGTAACCTCATCCATGGCAAGTACTGGTCTGAATCCACCAATGAAAGTCATGGCACTACAAAGGCCTGTATGCAAGAACAAACTGGAGACTTAGTATCCCCTTTGGACATGACAACAGCCTAGAAAATTACAACAGGAGCAACAGAAAAGACACATTTTTTTAAAATACCATTCAGTTCTAAATCAAGTCCTTTCAATAGTCATGATAATGAATATCATTTACTAAGCAACTATTACGTGTCAGGTATTATGCTAACTGAGCACTCTGCAAACACTACTTCACCTTCACCCTCTCAACAAGCCTACAAAGTACTACTATCACTATTGTACTAGTGAGTAAACTGAATCTTTGAAACATTAAGCAATTGTCTAAAGTTACAGAGTTAGAAAAGCATAACTTGGGGCTGGCCTGTTGGCACAGTGGTTAAGTTCGCACATTCTGCTTCTCAGCAGCCTGGGGTTCACTGGTTCGGATCCTGGGTGCAGACATGGCACTGCTTGGCAAAAGCCATGCTGTGGTAGGCGTCCCACATATAAAATAGAGGAAGATGGGCATGGATGTTAGCTGAGGGCCAGTCTTCCTCAGCAAAAAGAGGAGGATTGGTAGCAGTTAGCTCAGGGCTAATCTTCCTCAAAAAAAAAAAAAAAAAAAAAGAAAAGCATAATTTTTTAGAATGCAACTTGGGTCTGACTTCAAAGCTTGTGTTTGTTCACCACATTACCTGAATTGCCTGATCAATGTGGCTGTCTGAATGACAATATACTTTTGAAGCTAGTTTCATAAACACAGGGCACTGTCTACAGTGCTGTGAGGGTGCAAAGTTGAAAAAGATATGCATATGATAAGTGTTTGCATTACACTGTGCAAGGCATTCTTTTACGTACTGAGTTCTGATACCAAGATTAATCAGACAGATTATGCATTCAAGAAGCTTCTAGTCTAGTAGGAAAGACAAAATAGGTACATGGAAATTATAATACAAGGAGAAAAAAGGATGTCACAGAAGTTGAAAAGGGAGTCAAATACTCTTTCCTTTAAAAAGGCATGAGAACCAGACAGTTTTACAGGTGAGTTTTATCAAACTTTTATGAAGGATTTTTTTCTAAAATCTGTTCCACAGCATTCAAAAAGAACTCATAAGTTCAAAAAAGAAAAAAAGGGAACGTTCCGCTATAGTTGATTCAAACTTGAAGGGAACACACAGAGAGTAAAACTGTACTAACTTTCTATTGCTGCTGTAACACACTGCCACAGATTTGGTGGCTTAAAAAACTACAAATTTATTATCTTACATGCTGTAGGTCAGAAGCCCCACATCAGTCTCACTGGGCTAAAATCAAGGTGTTGACAAAGTTGTGTTCCTTTCTAGAGGCTCCAGAGAAGAATCCATTTGCTTGCCTTTTCCAGCAAGAGACTACCTGCATTCCTTGGCACACAGCTCTCCTTCCATCTTTAGAATCAGCAATGTCAGGTCAAGTCCTTCTCACATCACAGCTGTGAACGCCCTTCTATCTTTGCATCTCTCTCTGTCTCTAACTGCAGCTGGAAAACCTTTTCCCTTTTTAAGGATTTGTGATTAGATTGGACCAACAGGAATAATCTAGGATAATCACTTCAGCAAAAGGGTCTTTAACCTAAATCACGTGTGCAAAGTGCCTTTTGCCAAGTAAGATATTCTAATCACAGTTTCCATGAATTAGGACATCTTTGGATGGCCATTATTCTGCCTACCTCAAAGGCTATTTCACTTATAACTGTTAAAGCAAAACTAATAAAATATTAGAAAATATCACGTAAAAGTGATATATTGACACATTTCTTTATTACCAAAGAGGGTTTTTTTTCCTTCCAAAAATGAATTCAAGTAAGTAATAATGTAAGGCATTATATCCATCCATTAAAAAGAAAAACCGTATGATCATCTGGATGCTGCAAAAAGCATTCATTAAATCCAACACCCATTCATGAATATACTCTTAGATTAACAGAAGAAAGCCTCCTTAACGCAACAAAAAGAATTTACCAAAAACCTATAGAAAACCTCATTTTTTTTAAGATTTTTTTTCTCCCAAAGCCCCCTAGTACATAGTTGTGTTTTCAGTCGTGGGTCCTTCTAGTTGTGGCATGTGGGATGCCACCTCAGCATGGCTAGATGAGCAATGCCATGTCAGCACCCAGGATTTGAATTGGTGAAACCCTGGGCCACCTAAGCAGAGCACGCAAACTTAACCACTCCGCCATGGGGCCGATCCCAGAAAACTTCATTTATTAATGAACAAATACCAGCAGCCTTTCATTAAGGGCAGAAAGAACAACGACACCCAATTGCACCATCATTATTCAATGTAACAAACAGACTTAATTTAGTAAAATGAGATAAATAAATGAGGTATAATACTGCAAAGGAAGAGATAAAGCTCATTATCTATAGATGATATTGCTAAAAAGCACAAGGGAAATGAACAAAAAATTTTAGAATAAGAAAGTTTAGTAGATTAGATTTCCCATAAAGCAGCAAAAACCAATTAGCAAATATAATGGAGAAAAATATCCCAATCATGGTTGCAAAATTAACAAAAAACTATTAAAAATACTTAGCAATAAACTAAATATAAAAAATATGGAGACCTATAAAAAGAAAATACTAAAACTTTACCAAAGAACATAAGACTTTTGCTGCAGACACTGCCAGGTTTCTGATGGGAAGACCAAATATCAGAGATAAGTCTGTGATTTGGGGATATATCAAGATTTGGAAAATGTCAAATCTCCCCCAAATTAATCAGTAATCCATTGCAATCTCCATCAAAATCCAAATAAGGTTTTTGTATCAATTTTATAAGCTTATTAAAATTTCATATGAAAGAGAAAATAGGCAAGAAAAACCAAGAAATTTTTTGAAAAAGAATAAAGAAGTTATTGATATAAAGACATACAAGCTATAATATAAATGGTAAG
Source organism: Equus przewalskii (assembly GCF_037783145.1). Taxonomy (NCBI): domain Eukaryota; kingdom Metazoa; phylum Chordata; class Mammalia; order Perissodactyla; family Equidae; genus Equus; species Equus przewalskii. The sequence continues at coordinate 70,688,746 of NC_091834.1, read as the reverse complement.
GCAGAGGTGCAAGAAAATTAATAAAACAGAGTAAAAAGTCCAGAAACTCTCCAATGTACATACAGAAATTTAGTTAGGACAAACGTGATGTTTCAAATCAGTAGAGAAACAATGGGCAATTCAATAGTGTTGGTGGTAGATAATAAATGATAATAAATATGAACAAAAAAATAGGAACTGACAGTTCACATAAGAAAAAATACAAATGGAAAAAAATAAAATGACAAGGGCCTCAACTCACTAGTAATGAGAAAAAGAGCAAATTAAAACAACAAAGAGATACTGTTTTTGATCCATCAACCCAACAAAAATGAAAAATGATAATATGCACTATTGGTATGGGGATGGGGATAAGAATATTCTCTTTCACTATGGGTAGAAATTTGGTATAAGTCCAAAAAGCCTTTTGGTGAACAATTTAGCAGTATCGACATTTTGAATATGCACTTAATCCAGCAATTTCTAATCCATAAACATATACATGTCTGCAAATTTTACATATTCACTGAAGCACAGTTCTTAATAACAAAACACTTGGAAGTCTAAATGCTCATCAATGGAAAAATAGTTATATGAATCACAGGACAGTCATTCTAGACAGTTTAAAAAATTTTTTTAAAAAAAAACAAAACCCCACAGGGATCTCTATGGCTTATCTTGAGAACATCTCTAAGATAAAATGCTAAAAATAAAAAAGCAAGTCAAATAACGGTAAAGGGAACATAACCAAACAAAATTATACAATTGTATAAGAACTCCTATTAACATATGGAAAGAGGATATGATCAATGATTCACAAAATTTAGTAGGATTAACAACCACCAAAGTGGGGCTTCCTAGGTCCCACTTCCATGAGATTCTCATTCAGAGGGTCTGGGCTGATGCACAGGCGCCTCTGTCTTTAACGAGCTCCCATGGGATTCGAGGCAGTGAGTCTGTGGCCAACATTTTGAGAAACACTGACTTAGAAGGATATAGTGTATCACGGAGTAATCCTGTTTTCCTATAGGTATGGGAGTGACTTTGGCACAGTGCTGAAGGGAAACTTCCACTTTTTACTCTGTATAGTTGAAGTTGTTTGAATTGTGTGAATTAGTTAGTCTGTACATTTTAAAAGTAATTAAAACAACAACAAAAAAGGAAAATACTAAAAAGGTGGTGTCTTCAGTCACCTAACAGATAAAATCTATGAGAAATCAAAGGGAGAAAATATTTTCAGCTGGGGCAATCAGGGAACACTTCCTAGAGGAAGTGGCATTAAAATGAGCTTTGAAGGAAAAGCTAAGGTTAGGATGAGTAAAACTGAGAAATTAATACCAAAGAAAAAAAGAGGAAATAATGTAGTTCACTGACAGTGGGAGCACAAAATGATTCCTTTCTGGTAAGAAAATCAGCAGTATGCATTAAGAGCCTTAAAAATGTTCATATTCTTTAGCCAGTCTAAGAATCTATTCCAAAATGATAATCAGAAATGTAACATATCACAAATGCAATGAGCCGAAGTGCTCATCATTGTAGTATTTTTGATAGCAAAAATCAAAAATATCCTAAATTTTCAAAATTGAGGAAAAGGTTAACTAAATAATGGTCCAGTCATATGATGAAATATTTGTCATCATTAATACAATGGGAAGGCTAAAGAAATAAGGTGCATCAGTTAAAATGGCAAACCAAAAGTGGTTCAAACAATAATGATATTTACTACCTCACTTAGGAACTGAGCAGGTAGGGACAAAGCAGAGTTAGTTAAACCCTGGCAAAGACTGCTTGTTGTTATCCATTATGTATTCTCCCTTCTTTCTCGGAAAGAGAACTCTGACTTTTGGATAGGCATATAGCCACTCAAAAACTTACCACTCTTCCCAGTCTCTATAAATGCTAAATACTGGTCAGTGTGATGAAAGCTGAAATGTCTTATACGACTTCCAAGAAGCGTCATTAAAGTACAGGTGAGGGGAGTATAATCACCTCTTGTACTTCCTCCTTTCTGCTGACTGGACTTCAGAAGCCATAGCTGGAAATTAAGCAGCCATCTTGGGCTATGAGGTGGACGCCATGTACTGAGTGGAAGGGCAACAAGAGAGAAGGAATCAGGATCTTTAACACCAAGGAGCACCACATCTGCTCTGGAATACCCACGTCTACACTGCTTTTACGAGAGAGAGAAATAAACTGCTCTTACGCCACTGTTTAATAAAGTGCTATTAAACTCACTGTTATTTTCTGACACAAGCATCTGAACTTAATCCTAAAATCTGGGCCCCCCGTTAGAGTTTCTGATTCGGTAGACCTGAGCAGAGGGCCTGATAATTTGCATTTCTAACTATTTCCCAGGTGCCGCTGATCCATCTGGTCCAGGGACCACACTTGGAGAACCACTGCGCTAATGGAAGTAATGACTCAGTGGTTCTCAACCCTTGCTTTATATTAGAAACACTGGGGAGGCGGGTGGGGAGGGTCTTTTGAAAAACACGCTATGGGGGCTGGCCTGGTGGTGCAGCAGTTAAGTGCAAACATTCCCCTTCTTGGCAGCTCGGGGTTTGCTGGTTCGGATCCCGGGTGCAGACATGGCACCGCTTGGCAGGCCATGCTGTGGGAGGCGTCCCACATATAATGTAGAGGAAGATGGGCACGGATGTTAGCTCAGGGCCAGGTTTCCTCAGCAAAAAAAGAGGAGGACTGGCAGTAGTTACCTCAGGGCTAATCTTCCTGAAAAAAAAAAAAAAAAAAACTATCTGGGACTCACTCCAGAGGAGACGCTAATTTAATTGATCTGGGCTGCGCTGGGTATGGATGTAGGTTAAAAATCTTCCAGATGATTCTAAGAAGTATACCAGGACTGAATACTGTAACCCTTGCCCTACTTACTGTGACCAGCTGTAATGAGACTGCAATTGAGTTGGGAGGGGAATGATACTTAGAAAGCTGCACTTACTGGCCCAGGACTTGAAGCAGAAGACTGAAGTTTAAGTGCCTGCTCTGCGACAGTTATGAGGACAAGGAACAGTGTAGTTTATCTGGATCTTAGTTATTATATTTGTAAAACGGTGATGAAAACATACACATCAGCAGGTTTTGGTGAAGACTGGATTATATTATATAGTTGAAAGCACTTTGAATCGCAAAGTGTTACAAAGAAATAACAAGCAAGGAGGCCCAGCAGATCTTCTACGGGGAAGCGGAGTTGGTTCAGCTCTGGAACAGGATTGGAGAATTGAAAGTAGAAGGAAAACAAGAGAGAACCTAGGAAGAAAGAATGTAGGACTCACCTGTGACTCCCTGCCGCAGAGGACTGGGATGCACGGTAGCTCATCCGTTTCTCCTGCCACAGGTGCTGCCTTTTCCTGCCTTCCTTGATTTTTTTATCATGATTCTATTTTCAACAGTTGTTCTTAGTCTGAAACAACTCCTCTGGGTGAAATTCCTGGCCTGGAGCCTGCATAGAAGCAAGTGTTGAAGAATGGATGTTCCAGCTATTAGGATCATTACACTGCCATCAATAACCACAGCTTGAAATCTCCTGTCACTGCAATGTTTCCCAGGGGGCTGTTTTATATCCAAGTGTTTGGCTGTGTACGTGCCAGGTGTCAGGAACTGACCCCAATACTTCTAATTTCAGGACAAATAGCACCAGGCAAAGGGGAGTTCAGATCATGCCCCTGAGGGCCTCAGGTGCCAGACTAAGGAGTTTAGACTTTATTCGGTAACCTGTAGAAGTCATTGGTTTTAATCTAAGAAGTGATAGAAAGTGGTGCTCAGAATATCAGTCAGGGGACCAGTGTGATGGATTAGTCTGGAGTGAGGCTGACATCAAGATGACCAGCATAGAGGTTACTGAAGTAACTCAGGTGTCAGGACTTCAACTAGGGTAGTGGCCAAGGAAGTTGGAAGGAAGTGATAAGTTCAAGAAATATGATGGATGAAAATGGACGACACTTGGCCCTCACAGTTGTCAGGTTCTTTTAGTAAATACAGGTAGCCCTCAACAACTAAAGATTAACGTGAGCTACCTGTCTTCTCTCTTGCTATTGGGTAATGTCCTACAGTGAAAGCAAGTCTCAGACTTACTGCTACTACACAAATAAATATTTGTCAACAAGGAGACACAAAAAACAGTACACAAACAATATTTTGTGGCAAAGTACTAAACAGCAGTCTAGAGTCAGGGAGCCATCCTGAAGGGTGTCAGTCTGCTAGACTCAGTGGAATCTAATACCATGTTCAGGCAAGAACAGAAGTGCCTGTGCCATATCCTAGCCAAGCGCATAGCTTGAACACCTGTTAATTCCACAATGAAAAATCATTTCTAATCCTTTATGCTAATTAACATACCTCTAGTGCAGATTTACATAGTGATATTGGAAGCACTTGTGCATCCAACTTTGTAGTGAGGATTCCTGATTAGTGTCTTTCAAATGCTAATTACTCACCCTGGAGTGTGCAGATTAAAGTTAACTCTCAAACACATACACATCTCACTGAAGTATGCTAAAGTATACCGACAAGATAATGAGCATCAAAAATGGTTTCAAGGTCACAAGGCAGAGGATCATGTTTGAGGAAGACGAAAACGCACTGTTTTAATGAGGCGTCTTAGTGCTAAGAAACGGAAAACAGCTGCAGGTGATTTAAGCAGAAAAGAAATTTTTTAGAGGATATTGGGTAGCTCGGAGGGTTGGAGACGGAGGCTTTGATCTGCACAGCCAGAGACTACAACCATTAATAACGGACCACAGAACTGACAGAGAGGGCTCTGGGGGTGCTGTCACCATGCACAGGCATCTTGAATCACTGACTCAGCTAATACTGGATGCTGATGCTTCCACTAGAAGCACTCTCTCTACTGTCCCAGGAGTTTACCTTGCTACACTCCTGCAGTTATCCAGGGAGCATAGCTGTCTGTGCCAGCTTTTTTGAGTCACTAGCTTCCAGCTGGTGCACATGATTGATTCAGCAGGTATTTGGCATTTCAATTTCACCCACTAGACTCCTAAGGTAGAGAATTCTCCAAACGGAAGGGGGCTTCAGGTGGTAAGAATGAAAAAGAAAAAAAAAGGATAAATGTTCATTAAAGACAACTTGAATTGGAAGTGATGACAATATATTCAAAACTTGTACCCAGCAGTTAGAAATGTGACACTGTGTTCCCCAGAGAGCCAGAGTTCCAGATTTGGGAGCTGGATAGTGATTGCATTTAGCGTTAGACAGGAGACTAGAGAGAATCTAAGTCAAACTTTCCATTTAAATATGAGGAATCTGAGAGTGCTTCATCCCTATAGAAGTCCTGCTCACTCTGACCCCCAACAGCTAGTAAATGAAAATGAAGAAATTCACACTCTTTAGGGGAGATAGGACAAGTATATAGATAACGCTAACAGAAAATAAGTGAGTGAAGAGAACTAGTGAGGTCCTATCTGGTACTATTATTTCATTTGACAAAATTTAAGTGCCAACTATATATGAGGCACTATGCTTGGCTGATTTAATGGTGAGCAAAACCAGACGTGTCCCTGCATTTGAGGAAATGAAACCAGGCTGGGGTGCAGAGTTGGGGGGAGTGTGGTGGGAGGTCAAACTGGAGGTAAAAGGTCCAGATTACACAAATTGTCTGTACCTGTTTAAGGATTTTGAGCTTTATCCTAAAGGGGATAAACCATTGAAAGGTTTTAAGGTATTTTTTACATACATTACATTTAACCTCCACAACGAGCTCTGTAAAGTAGGTATATTAGCATTCATTTCGGTATGACGAAACGGGTTCACAGAGATTAACTGACCTAAACTACAAGCAGTAGCAGATGGTGGGGACAAAAGGCAGGCCGACAGGAAGACTTCTTAGAGATGGAAAGGGAATTTATACATTTTCAGGGCCTCCCTCATGCCAGAAAAAAATTACTGTTTCACTTAATATTCACAACCACCTTGCAAAGGTTACCATTTCATAAATGGAGAAACCGAGGTGGCACATAAGAAAGGGAGGAACCAGGAGTCAAACCCCAAGACTATCTGACTGCAGAGCTGTTGTGAAAACGCTGCCTCCGAGCAGTATCCCTTAAGTTCATCCAGAGCGCTCAGAGCGCAGAGCATCAGCCCTGGAGTTCAAGGACCCCCGGGAGACGAGCCTGGCGACCGTGCAACGCACGGGGTGAAGAGCGACATGGACAGGCCAGGGCTGGGGGAGCCTCGTGTTCTCGGTGGAGTCAAGACCGGGGCGGTGTATTAAACGGAGTCTGAATTAGAAAAGGGGGCGAGCCGAAGGAGCTTGGTCTTTAGCTGGTCAGGGGACTCACAGCCCTGTATTATGCCATAGATAGTAAAGAGCAGCAACGCCTCCTGCAGTTTTTACAGCCCACGTGTGATCGTCCCGCCCGTCCTGCCCCAGTTTCGGTCGAGCTTGAGGCGGCGGCCTAGATACTAGAGGTCACGGTCGGCCCGCTCCCTATCCTCCGCCGCTGACTCCAGGTCTCGGGACTCAGCCTGCGCCTCAGGTGGGGCTGTCGGGGGCCGCGCAGCGCCGGGCGCACCTGGGGCCCCCGCCGCGCGGCGGCTTTGGGCGGGGAGAGGGGCCGGGCCTCGGGGAGCAAGCGCTACGCGCGGTTTGACCCCGGCGGCGTTCCGTACCGTCGCGGATTCGGCGGCGAGAACATGGCGGCCGCGGCCGGGCTGGTAACGGAGAAAGTTTGCAACGAGACTGGTCTGTGCTAGTGGGGCCGGCCTCGGGCCCTCGAGGGCTCGAGCCCCCTGGCGTGCCACCTCCTCGCTCCGAGTAGCAGGCTCAGCCCCAAAGGCCTTCCTTTTACTGTGTTGTTCCCAGAGCCGACTCCGAGGGTTGAGAGAGCTTTGGTGGTGACGGCCGAGTCAGGTAGGGGGACCAGAGGGTGGACGGCGGGGCGGCGAGACCCGAGCACAGACACCGCCCAGGGCTCTGCGTGGTGCTGGCCCCAGGCTCCGCCCAGCTGGCCTCCCGGGGCGGGAGTAGGGATACTGCCCGAGACAAGTTGACAGTGGGGGGTGGAGGATGGAAGGCGGAGGCGCCTCTCCGGGTCCCCCAGCGGTTCCCCACTCAGCTGGGCTCCCAGTGGTGGTCGCCTTCTCCCAAGATAGAGGGATGGTCGAGAACAGCCAGCATCCTTCTCACGCCTCCCGCATCTTGCTAGAAGGAGGCCGAATGGAAGAAGAATTACTATTGCTGCCCTATTGCTGAGAGATTTAGTGTTCGAGGTACCTTTCTCCTTGTATAAGATGGGCCCAAAGAGTTATCATGAATTCACAGAACCCAAACGCTGGAGTTCCCCGACCCTGGCTGCTCAATACGGCTCTTTCAGCTTTTGACACTTCCCTAGATGGGACAGAAATAGTTTCTGAGTCCAAAGGTGATGCAAATAATACAGTGTGTCTTGGATTCCTTAGTGAGCCATTCCCTAGAGGTCAGACATGGAAGAGAACTTACTGGTTTGGAGGAATTTGGATGAATTAAGTGAAGGCTAGAGTAAGGCCGATAAGGAAACCAAATATTCATGGAATCTCCCTTAGCTCTATTACTTCTTACCTGTGGGATAGGAGACAGGTTGTTCTTTTTGTGTCTTAAAAAGTGTCCAATAACTGGTTGCCATTCTTATTAAATATAGTTACTTCTGTATTAGACTTTATTTCTTCAACAAGTGTTTGTTGAGTATCTACTTTCTGCTAGGCTCTGGGCGTACAGTATTGAAGACAATCCTTCAGAGACCTTGTGATCTAGTGGAGGATGCAGACGTTAAACAAGTGTTGATGAATATTTTGCTATTGTACAGGAAGTAGGGGGATCATATAAATGGATCAGGGGTGATTTCCCTGAGAAAATGGTTTAAGCTGAGACCTGAAGAGTAGGATTAAGCCACATGTGAGAACTTGAGTGAGGCCAGGAGGAGGGAAAGGAGTGCACCTGGAGAGGGAATAGCATTTGTGCAGTTCAGAATTGAAAGGTGAGTATGGCTGAAATACAGAGTTTAAGAGGGAGAGTGGTAAGAGATGAGGCAGGGGAGTTATTCACGTCCAATATGGAGGGCCTTATAAGGCATTTTAAGGAGTTTAGACTTTATTCCTAAGGGTTATGGGAAGCCATTGGAGGGTTTTACATAGCAGAGTGACATGACAAATTTTGATTTTATAGGGGATACTTCTTGGAGAAGGGCAAGAGTGGATACGGGGAGATGTTCAAACATGAGACAATGGTGGCCAAAATTGGGATAGTAACCTTGGAAATGGAAAGTAGTAAAAAAAAATTTTTTTTACTCCATTTTTATCTGCCTCTAAATTAATTTCCCATTGAATGATTAGTGATGGCAGACAATTGTAAAGGATTGTAGTGCTTTGTTGTTTTATTCTCTGATTCACGTTTTCTTTTGAAGGTCAGAATGGGGAAAGACTTTGAAATTACCCATTTAAAAATAATTATTTGCCGTGTTGGTTTTGGCCCATAAGAGAGTGGCTGCATGTATTCTGTGAAATGGATGTACTGTACTTTATTAAGTTATTTACATATTTACATTTACTTTGTTTCCAGATTTTTACCTCTATTAACAGTGCAGTACAGAGTTAGTGCTTTTATTTCTGTCAGGTAGATTAATATATATGTGTACTTAAGGAGAGAGATAATTATAAGACGTGGAAATAGATGAGATCCCTCATAGAAAGTGTGTACTGAGAGTAAAGCCTAGACTTGAGACTGAACATCTAAAGGATGAGTTGGGAATGAAGAGCCTGCAAGGAGACTGAGAAGGAGAGAACAATGAGTTAAGAGGAAAATCTGGAGACTGATGTTTGAAAGCTAAAGGAAGGGCAGGTTTCAGAAGATGAGAGGAGTTAATAGTGTCAAAGGTTGTTTGAAGAATGTGCAGGGTAACGAGTGAAAAGTTCCCATCGGATGTAGGAACTTAGAGGTCATTTCAGAACTTTGCAGAGCAGCTTGTTGTGTGGTGGGAACCACTGTTTTGTGGTGTGAGAAGTGAAGCAACCAAATATTAGCTGTTAAAGAGGGTAAAAGATTGAACTTGGAGGAGGAAATGGGGATGAGTGAGGATTGTTTTTGTTTTGTTTATTTCTATGGGAAATTTTTTGTATTGTTTTTAAAAAGTGATTTACAAATGTTTAAGTGCTAGTGGAGTGAGAGTTTGAAGAGAGGGGAGAGACTGTCAAGTTCTGGAAGAGGCAGAAGGAAGAGATACACAGTATGGCTGAAAGATTCAGCCTTAGGTAGGGAGGGAACACCCTTCTTTCCTTGTGTCAGGAGATGTAGATAGAGGTGGGTTTGTGGTGTTGGAAACTGAAGTAAGCTCCCTTCTCACATCTCTGTTGAAGGCAGAGTCATCTGGTGAGAATGCAGTGGGAAGTGAGCATCAGAGATTTGAGGATAGGGAAGAGAGGTCTGGATAGTTACAGAGGCTGGGAGAGAATGTTGACCAGAGAAACACAGATGGATGTCTCGTGAATTTAGAGTGGCAACCATTTAGCCTAGTGTGTGACTTTTTGCCAGCAGTGCTCCATAATCTGAACCCAGACTGTACCATCAACCTGTAGAGGATATAAATTCTAACATCTTTGTTGAATGGTTTCATAACACAAAGCAGTCATGTTAAAAAAATTCAATGTACTCTAGATTTTATCAGTTTCTCATACTTAAGTAAAAAGATAAAAGCAAAATATATCAAAGGAAAACATTAGTTTTAGTGTTGAGTGGTATTTTAAGTAAGAAATGATTAAATGAAAATGTAATTGAGGAAAATCAGTTAGAATACCTAGTTAGATAGATAGATTTAGCTCTAAAAAATACACTTGTTGAACATATAGAAGTAGAATTAATAATAATAATACTTTGAACCTCCCAGAGACCCTAAGGTTGATTCAGTGACATTCTTCTCCAGCAAAGTGGATAATTAAAGGTTAATTCCAGGTCAAATCATGTTTCTGTTAGATTTTTCTTTTAGTGTCCTGCTATTAAGAAAGTGTAAATACTGATCACAAACTAGTTACCTTTTGAATTTTAATCTAGTTGAATTCTCCATGGATATCAGTGTGACCATGAGCCATTGCAATGGATCGGTTCTTCTGAAACAGTAGACTAGAAAATTTGAAGACTTATGTAGTAGATAGTTAAGTCATTTTTTGACCGCTGTCATGTTTTAAGTGCAAATTGTGGGGTCACTTAAGGTTGAAATAATTATCTGGTTCCTCTAACAAATAATCCTTGTAGAAACTTGTTTAAAATAGAACTGTAATGTTTCTAATATACTTTAAAATAACTGTTGGTCAACATTACACCTTTTCAATTTTAGCTAGAAAGTTCAGGAATTGGTTTGCTACAGAGATAATATTTAGATTTAGAAAGTAGGTTTGTAATCACAGTAATTTACTAGAGGTAAAAGTACAGGAAGAATTATGGATCAACTTTAGGGACTGAGTAACTTTAATACAGTTAAACTTCTGTTAAGATTGTTAGTTAAACAAAGACTAAGATTTTATAGCATTATAGAGTTGCCTTGTAAAAAGATGTAGAGGATTTTAGGCAGATAGTAATGGTCTTAATTATTGTATACTAGTGCCTTCAAATTAGAGCTGATGGTGAAGTCCCTTGTTCCGTTTAAAAGCTGAGTAGCTTTCTATTGTGCCAAACCCATCTGCCACAATCTAAGCTAAATTGAATATCTCACATTTGCATGTTGTTGAAAAACCAAATACTGGAAGAAGACTGGATTAGGTGAATTCCTCACCATCTCTGGAAAAACAGTTTCATTAATGGTGATTTAGCCATGCAATCCCAGCGTGTGACGTGTAGAAGGGAGTGCCATTTTTGTTTGGATAAACTTCAGAGTTTTTAAGCTAGAGACAATTACATTTAAGATACATGCAAATTGGGTTTTAAACTGGGTTTCAGAAGAAACTTTATTTCTCACTTAATCATTATTTTGTATAAAAAAGATACATGTGAAAGGTAAATTAAATTAACACTGAAATATTTTTTCTTCTTTTTAGATCGCTATAAACAAAAATTCCACCAGACAAAATGTTGAAATAGAAGTTACAGATACATTGGATTTGCTGGATGAAACACAAGTGGTTAATTTTTGTCAAGTGGGAAGAAAGCCCAAATTGCCAGAGTACATGTGTAAATCACTGCGTTATTGCTTTAGTCATTGTCTCTACTTAGCAATGACGAGACTGGAAGAAGTAAACAGAGAAGTGAACATGCATTCTTCAGTGCGTTATCTTGGCTATTTAGCCAGGTTCAATTTACTGGTTGCTATATGCTTAGGTCTTTATGTAAGATGGGAAAAAACAGCAAATTCCTTAATTTTGGTAATTTTTATTCTTGGTCTTTTTGTTCTTGGAATTGCCAGCATACTCTATTATTATTTTTCAATGGAAGCGGCAAGCTTAAGTCTCTCCAATCTTTGGTTTGGATTCTTGCTTGGCCTCCTATGTTTTCTTGATAATTCCTCCTTTAAAAGTGATGTGAAAGAGGAATCAACCAAATATTTGCTTCTAACTTCCATAGTGTTAAGGATATTATGCGCTTTGGTGGAGAGAATTTCTGGTTACGTCTGTCATCGACCCACTTTATTAACCACAGTTGAATTTCTGGAACTTGTTGGATTTGCCATTGCCAGCACAACTATGTTGGTGGAGAAGTCTCTGAGTGTCATTTTACTTGTTGTAGCTTTGGCCATGCTGATTATTGACTTGAGAATGAAGTCTTTCCTAGCTATTCTAAACTTAGTTATTTTTGCAGTCTTGTTATTTTTCTCCTCATTGGAAACTCCAAAAAATCCAGTTGCTTTTGCATGTTTTTTTATTTGCCTGATAACTGATCCTTTCCTTGACATTTATTTTAGTGGACTTTCAGTGACTGAAAGGTGGAAACCCTTTTTGTACCGTGGAAGAATTTGCAGAAGATTTTCAGTTGTTTTCACTGGAATGATAGAGCTTACATTTTTTATTCTTTCAGCATTTAAACTTAGAGATACTCATCTCTGGTATTTTGTAATACCAGGCTTTTCCATTTTTGGAATTTTCTGGATGATTTGCCATATTATTTTTCTTTTAACTCTTTGGGGATTCCATACCAAATTAAACGACTGCCATAAAGTATATTTTACACACAGGGTAGATAACAATAGCCTTGATAGAATCATGGCATCCAAAGGAATGCGTCATTTTTGCTTAATTTCAGAACAGTTAGTTTTTTTTAGTCTTCTTGCAACAGCAATTTTGGGAGCAGTATCCTGGCAGGTAAGCTTATAGTTTGTTTATTATGTCAGCGCCTATGATGTGTGATTAAATGCTTGCTTCAAGAGTTGAATTATTAGAATTGAAAGGTCAAGTTCTGGATTTCAGAAGGAGATTCTTTTTTGGTGCTTATTTAGTTTTATTCATGGAATTGAAGTAATGAATGAATATTGACTGGATAATGTAGTTTGATCTCTGGCAAAGCAGTACCAAAATGTTAGGAATACTCAGCATGTGACATGCCTCCTACCATCTGATTGTTTATGCGTTAATAAAACACTCACAGATTGAAGATCCTTAGAATATTAACATTTGAAGGGTGCTTAGAGTTTGTGCTTTAACCGGTTCATTTTACACGTGAGGAAACCGAAAGCCAGAGAAGATGTATCCAGAGTCACTGGTACTAGCCAGAACCAGGTTACCTAACTCCTATCTAGTCCACTGGTCTTCCTTCTCACTACAGCACATTTCCCTCCCCCCCCCCCCCCCCCCCCCCGGGGCTTTGGGGAGAAAAGAAAAAGAGGAAGATTAGCAGCAGATGTTAGCTCATGGCCGATCTTCCTCACTAAAAAACAAAATCACCTAGGTCAAGTTGGTTGACGGTGGTGTTCATGTATCTATATCCTTGCTGATTTTCTGTCTAATTTTATCAATACTGAGAGAAGGATATTAAAAATCTCCATTATAGTTGCTAAATTATGTGTTTCTCCTTTCAATTCTGTCATTTTTCTTGCCTTGTGTGTTTTGGGGCTCTGTTCCTAGATGTATATACATCTTTAATTGTTATACCTTCTTCATATATTGACCTTTTTATTATTATGATAAGCAGCATAGTTGAGTACTTATGGCAAAGACCTAATGGTTGTTTGTTTTTTTGTTGTTGAGTTGTATGAGTTCTTTATATATTTTGGAAATTAACACCTTGTCAGATATGCAAATGTTTTCTCCTTGTTGGTAGATTGTCTTTTTGTTTTGCTGATGGTTTCCTTTGCCTTGCAGAAGCTTTTTAGTCTGATGCAGTCCCATTTGTTTATTTTTTCTTTTGTTTCCCTTGCCTGAGTAGACATGGTATTTGAAAAGATACTGCTTAGACTGATGTGCAAGAGTGTACTGCCTATGTTTTCTTCTAGGAGTTTTATGGTTTCAGGTCTTACCTTCAAGTCTTTAATTCATTTTGAGTTAATTTTTGTGCATGGTATAAGATAATGGCCTACTTCTTTTGCATGTGGCTGTCCAGTTTTCCCAGCACCATTTATTGAAGAGACTTTCCTTTTTCCATTGTATGTTCTTGTCTCCTTTGTCAAAGATTGGTTGTCCATAGATGTGTGAATATTTCTGGACTCTCAATTCTGTTCCGTTGATCTGTGTTACTGATTTTGTGCTAGTACCATGCTGTTTTGATTACCACAGCTTTGTAGTATATTTGAATTCAGAGAGTTTGGTACCTCCAGCTTTGTTCGTTTTTCTCAAGATTGCTTTGGCTATTCAGGGTCTTTTGTTATTCTATATAAATTTTAGGATTGTTTGTTCTGTTTCTGTGAAGAATGTCATTGGGATTCTGATTGGGGATTGCATTGAATCTGTAGATTGCTTTAGGTAATATGGACATTTTAACTGTTTTTATTCGTCCAGTCCATGAGCATGGAATCTCTTTCCATTTCTTTATGTCTTCCGTTTCTTTCTTATAATAATAGAAACATCTTGTAGTTTTCAGTGTATAGGTCTTTCACCTCCTTAGTTAAATTTATTCCTAGGTATTTTATTCTTTTTGTTGTCATTGTAAATGGGGTTGTATTCCTGATTTCTCTTTCTGCTAGTTTGTTGTTAGTGTATAGAAATGCAACTGATTTTTGTATGTTAATTTTGTACCCTGCAACTTTACTGTGTTCATTAATTATTTTTAGTAGTTCTTTGGTGGATTTAGGGTTTTCTATATATATAATCATGTCATCCACAAAGAGTGACAGTTTTACTTCTTCCTTTCCAATATGGATGCCTTTTATTTGTTTTTCTTGCCTAATTGCTCTGGCTAAAACTTCCAATAGTGTGTCGAATAAGAGTGGCAGGAAGTGGGCATCCTTTTCTTGTTTCCGTTCTTACAGAGGAATAGCGTCTTTTGGTTTTTCACCATTGAGTATGATGTTGGCTGTGGGTTTGTCACAGATGGCCTTTATTATTTTGAGATACTTTCCTTCCAGACCCATTTTATTGAGTGTTTTTATCATAAATGAATGTTGGATCTTGTCAAATGCTTTCTCTGTATCTATTGAGATGATCATATGATTTTTATTCTTCATTTTCTTAATTGATTTGCAGATGTTGAACCATCCCTGCATCCCTGGAATAGATCCCACTTGATCATGCTGTATGATTCTTTTAATGTATTGTTGTATTCAATTTGCTAATATTTTGTTGAGAATTTTCACATCTGTGTTCATCAATATTGGCCTGTAATTTTTCTTTTTTGTGTTGTCTTTGTCTGGTTTTAATATCAGGGTAATGTTGGCCTTGTAAAATGATTTAAGAAGCATCCCATCCTCTTCAATTTTGGGGGAGAGTTTGAAAAGGATAGGTATTAAGTCTTCTTTGAATGTTTGGTAGAATTCACCAGAAAAGCCACCTGGTCCTGGACTTTTGTTTTGGGGGAAGTTTCTGACTACTGTTTCAATCTCTTTACTTGTGATTGGTCTATTCAGAATCTCTGTTTCTTCTTGATTCAGTTTGGGGAGGTTGTATGAGTCTAAAAATTTTTTCCATTTCTTCTAGGTTATCCAATTTGTTGGCATATAGCTTTTCATAGTATACTCTTATAATCCTTTGTATTTCTGTGGTATCCATTGTGATTTCTCCTCTTTCATTTCTAATTTTATTTATTTGAGTCTTCTCTCCTTTTTTCTTAGTCTGACTAAGGTTTGTCAATTTTGTTTATCTTTTCAAAGAACCAGGTTTTAGTTTCATTGGTCCTTTCTATTGTTTTTTTAGTTTCTATTTCATTTATTTCTCCTCTTATTTTTATTATATCTTTTCTTCTACTCTGGGCTTTGTTCTTTTTCTTGTTCTCTTCGGTATAGTGTTAGATTGAGATTTTTCTTGTTTCTTGAGGTAGGCCTGTACTGCTATAAACTTCCTTAAAGAAGCCTTTTGAGTAGATCTGCTTGTCTGCCATAGATAGGATCAGTTAAAGTAGAGAGACACTGAAATCAAGAAAGCTACCTAGGAGTAAGAGATAAGGACCTAGACTAAGTGATAGGGGAAAATTGCTGTGCTAAGGATAAGACTAAGAGAATCATCAAGGAAAAAACTGATAGATCTTATTGAGAAGTAAAATTTAAAGAGAATTTGAAGCAAGTTGATGCAATGTAGAGTTGAAGAATATTCTGACATGATGGATAGGCTAAAACTGTTGGAAAGATTTTGAGAGACTGAAGGGAGCAGATAGGAATGTAGGATAATGGATGTCACTGAGTTAATGACATAGTGGGCATTTGTAATTAAAATATTTTATAGTACGTTTATTTATTTTTTAAAGTATATTTTTAGGGAGTCAAATGTACTCTCATTTTACTATTAGAAAAGTAAAACTAACCAAACAAAAACATGAGATTAATATGCCTCATGGAACATAATTGTAGTTTAGAACTTAATTCCCCAAAATGGGCTTAGCCATATTTTCTTACATTAAGCTTTTTTTTCATGTCAGTAGTTTTGAGTTTTGTTAGTTTTACTTAGCTTAATAACAAAATTTTTTTTGTTAAGGAAAAATTTGCGTATGGTAATATCCACCCTTTTTAGTGTACAAGTCTGCACTTTGAAAAACACGTATAGTTGCGTGCCCACCACTACCACAATCAACATATAGAGCAGTTCCATCACCCCCCAGAGTTCCCTCCTGTTCCTTTGTAGTCAGTCCCTCTCCCAACCCCCAGTACTTGGCAACCACTGATTTTTTTTTCTGTCCCTAAACACTTTCCTTTTCCAGAATGTCGTATATGTGAAATTATACCATATATACCTGTTTGAGTCTGGCTTCTTTCACTTAGCATAATTCATATGAGATTCATCTATGTTGTGTATATCAGTAGTTTATTCCTTTGTATTGCTGAGCAGTATTCCATTGTATGGATGTCTCACAGTTTGTTTATCCATTACTCAATTGAAGGACGTTGAAATTATTTAGTTTTTGGTAATTATAAATAAAGCTGCTGTAAACATTCGTAAGACAGGGTTTTGTGTTAACATAAGATTTTTATTTTACTTGATGCGGAGTTACCGGGTCATATGATAAACATATGAGTCATATGTTTAACTTTATAAGAAACTACCAAACTGTTTTCCAAATTGGCTGTGTCATTTTGCATTCTCCCCAGCAGCGTATGGGAGTCCCAGTTGTTTCACATACCCACCAGTGCTTGGTATTGTCTATTTTTTTTTTTAACCATTCAGATAGGTGTGTAGTGGTAACTCATTGTGGTTTTATTTTCTGTTTCCCTAGTGACTAACGGTGTTAAGTATCTTTTCATGTGCTTACTTGTCACCTGTATGTCTTCTTTGGTGAAGTACCTATTCAGATCTCTTGGCAATTTTTAAAATTGGTTGGTTATTTTCTTGTTACTGAGTTCTTCATATAGTCTAGATATAAGTCCTTTATCAGATATATGACTTGCAAATATTTTCTCCCACTGTGTGGCTTGTCTTTCCATTCTTTTATTGTGTTTTTTGAAGAGCAGAAGTTCTTAATCTTGCTATAATCCAGTTTTTTCTTTTATGAATCGTCTTCCCATTTTTTTTCCCCTTTGGTGAGGAAGATTAGCCCTGAGCTGACATCTGTTGCCAATCTTGCTCTTTTTGCTTGAGGAAGATGGTTCCTGAGCTAACATCCATGACAGTCTTCCTCTACTTTGTATATGGGACACCGCCACAGCATAGCTGATGAGACGTGTGTAGGTCCACGCCTGTGATCTGAACCTGTGAATCCCGGGCCACCGAAGTGGAGTACACACACTTAACCACTATGCCACTGGGCTGGCCCTTATGAATCATCTTTTAATATCATATCTAGGAAATCTTTGACCTCATCTGAGTAGAATCTTTGGCTGACCCCACATGGATAGCTTTGTTTCTTGTTTTTCATTAGTTTTACTGAGTTTAATAACATTTTAGAATGAGTCAGTAGTATCATTCCGATTCATTTACAGTAAAAAGTTGGAATTTGGGGCCAGCCTGGTGGTGCAGCAGTTAATTGCACACGTTCCGCTTCAGCGGCCTGGGGGTTGCTGGTTTGGATCCTGGGTGCAGACATGGCACTGTTTGGCAAGCCATGCTGTGGCAGGCATCCCACATGTAAAGTGGAGGAAGATGGGCACGGATGTTAGCTCAGGGCCAGTCTTCCTCAGGAAAAAGAGGAGGATTGGCAGCAGATGTTAGCTCAGAACTAATCTTCCTCAAAAAAAAAAAAGAAAAGAAAAAGCTGGAATTTTACCATTCACTTGTGTTGTGCTTTGTTCATAATCTCATTCCAACTTTAAAATGCAATATTACAGCTGTTATCTCCTGCAGTTTGTATTATGTTTATTAAATGTGTTATTTGCTTTTCTCTTTTATACTTGTTTCCTTAAATAAGTCAATAAGACTTACACAGTACCATAGCATTTGGTGCTAGTTTTATTGCTCAACTATAGGCTTTTCTGAAATTATGGTAATTGATAATTCACATAAGGATGAAAAGGGAGGAAAGTGTCCAGATACCCAAGGAAGCACAGCCCATGGCTCACTCTTATGTTTAGAGATTCTCTGAAATCTGTCATGAGATTTGTTATTCCTTTCATTACCAGCCATGGTCATTTGCAGATTCCGTGGGTGTTTGATACAACTTTTTGTAGAAACTCTTTTGCCCCAAACCAGAAAAACCACAATCACAGTTGATTTCTCCATAGGGGAAGCAGTGGCAATCACCAGGTATGACAGATGTAACAAGATGAGCCTTGCATCCAGTGAAGGGTTGGAATCCACAGATGCAGCAGTTTCGTTTCCAGCAAGATGGCAGGATCAGCCATATTGCTTCACTTGGCATGGGGAGCAGGGAGTTGTCAAATCTGCTGCCAAAACTAAAAATGCATGTTTCATAATTTTTTGTTTTCATTTCTGTTCCTAAAGTTTTGAGCTATTTTAGTGTAGATGAGAGGGGGGACACTACCTCTTTTTAGCTTGAAGGTATACTTTTAATTTGATGTTTTATCACTTCTGCCAGAACACTGTGAAACAGGAGTAGATGGCTCTTTTTCCTAAAACACCAATAACAATGGTCTGAATATTGTTTTATTCATGAAGTAAGAACATATTTCTTTTTTCCCCCAACTGATTTTCTAGCTTTTAAAAATTTTAATGACTGGAGATAATTTTTTCCATTTTAATAATAATGGCAAGACTTACCATGTATTAACTGTTTTCTATATGCAGATGGTAAGTGGCTGAGTGAGGGGTGAACCAAAGTCTACCTCCAAAGCTTGAGTCCTTTCCACTATACCCTATTGCCTCTAGTAGACAAAGAAATCCCCTGACTTTAAAACTATAGGTTTCCTGAGCCACACCCGACAGCCTAGTGGTTAAAGTTCAGCAGTCTCACCTCTTTGGCAGCCCAGGTTCATTTCCTGGTCACGGAACCACACTGCCAGTCTGTTGATTGCCAGCTGTGGTGGTGACTCACAGAAGGACTAGAAGGACTTGCAACTAGAATATACAACTATGTACTGGGGCTTTGGGGAGGGGAAAAAAGGGAAGATTGGTAACAGATGTTAGCTCAGGGCAAACCTTTCCCTGCAAAAAGAAACCCAAAAAACTGTATCTTTCCCAATGGTCTTAAGTTTCCTGAACTAAGCAAAGTTTTGGAAGTTGCCTGTTGTTTCTTAAGTATGCGTTTCTCACATTGAAGAGCACAATACCTCCACTTATATGGAGGTCCATTTATATGTTGCTCTGTAACATACATTTATATATTCTGTTTCTTTGTTGGGCTTCCTTTTCTTTAGACTTCTATGTATAATATTTCCCAAATCGGGCTTACTTGAGGTGACTTATACAAAAATACTTCTAAACAAACAATAATTATATCTCATGTAAATGCAAGTTTTTTTTTTTAATGAAATTCTGACACTGGTATCTGGTGTTGCATAAAGAGATTTTTGTTCCTATTACCTGAGAAATTTTAGGATATTTTGTCCATGACTTGAAAGCCCAGCTGAATAGAGAACTAACATCTAGTAACTATGCCAAGGATATTACTTATAGTTGTTTATTGGTCTGTTATTATGTTCAGTTTATATCTGCTTTGAAGTTTGAAGCATGTCTTAAAGTTTGATAGTGAGCTTAGGAAGATTGGAGAAGCAAAGGAAGAAAAGTGCCTACACTTACTGGTTTTGATCAAGTTGATCTTATTTGTTACAGGGAGTTGTTTAAAATGGAAAGAACACTCCAAAGTGACAAATGGCTTTTAGCTTGAAGCTATAGACTAAAGGTTTGCATGCCATTGAAATTGAAGCTTTCTGAAAGTGGCAAGTGGATAAAACATCCTAAATTTATTTTGACTCCCCTTGACATATTTGCCGTCTCATCAGTTAAGATTGAAAATTTTTTGTACTGTGGAACTTCACTTTTATTTGTGTGTTATCTTGATAATATATTTAATATTGTTTTTCTAAGCTTGCTTACTCAAAATAACCTGAAGGAAGTATTTAATGATTTTTTCCAGATAAACTTGCTTTTTAAAAATCAATGGCAACATAAAATTATCAGTTTTTTACTAAGATTATAAAAAGCAAGTAATAACAGATCACCTGTTGTCTGTGAATTATCAGTAAACCTCTGAATATCTGCTATTTAGTCCTATTGTATTAAGTATCATCAGTGTTGTACAACTGACATGAGGGTATTGAATAACATCACCATCAATTAACTTTTTAATTGAAATTTTAAATTTAATTGAGCTTCTGTCTTGCCATCTACAAATTGATTGGCAATTGAAGTTTATCATTTATGTAGTTCACTGATAAATTATAAACTGTTTAATTTTTTTCTAATAGTAGAAACTTTTAATTGCACAATGAAAACCTTAGTTGTAGTAGCTTTATAAGATTATTTAATTCAGAAGTAGTCAGTAATAACCATTGGTATTCTATACATATGAATACTTAAAGGCCACATTAAATAAATAGGGCCAACTTTAAAATAAATATTTCTAGGCCTGCTTTCAGGAATGGAAATTTTCATTTTCTTTTCTGTAGGAAATAGGAAAAATTGGTAGATGGCAAATTAGTAAGCAGTCTTAACTAAAGAAAAATAGTTTGACTAAACAAAATGAAAAGTGAACTTTTTTGATGGTACAACATTCTAGTCTTATCCTTTACATATCAAAATTTGGTTCCCCATTCCAAGTAGAATATCAAATTCCTTAATGTTTATTTATGAATTTTCTTTTATATATACATATATATATATATATATTTTCCCCCCTCTATGTTATAAAATTTCCTAGTAACTCTTGGTACAGAAAGGTTATTTAGTCACCTGAACTTCTCATTCTTCTAAAAACTATCTGTCCTAATTTTAGGATTAACATGCAGGGATTTTTCTTTTTTAAAGAGGATGCGATTTCATTGTAGTTCTATTTTTTAAAATCCTGTAATTATGTCTGTATAGCAAAGTAAATAAATAAACATGCCTGTAAGACTGTTGAGTAGACCAGTTTTATTCAGCCAGAACATTT
Organism: Equus przewalskii; assembly: GCF_037783145.1. Taxonomy (NCBI): domain Eukaryota; kingdom Metazoa; phylum Chordata; class Mammalia; order Perissodactyla; family Equidae; genus Equus; species Equus przewalskii. Next base: position 70,667,724 of record NC_091834.1, on the reverse strand, counting down.
TTTTAAATGTATGCCTTCAGGTAGCGATAATGCACCTTCCTTTAGAATCCTTACCACTACTTATTACTTCCACAGCTGCTTCACAGATTTGCTTTTCTGACCCTTGAAGGCATTTGAGTTTGTGACCCTTGCTATAAATTATAACATAGTGAATTATTTTTATTCTTATATTGCTATCTTTATCAGAAAAGTGCTAGTTATGTAAAATTAAAGGTAGAAATAATAAAGTTGTCATATATTGGTCATGTTATTTAATAATTCTTTTAGTAATTCTTCTATATGAATGGTTGACATAATTTGAAAGTAATCCTTTTGTGTGAATAGGGGTTTAATTGATTAAAGCATTATCTATTATAAAGGACCAACATATTCAATGGAAGGTATATAAGTTGCAAAGAAAGTAATGAAATTATCAGTATTGATAGATAAGATGATTATCCAGCAAACCTGAGAGTTAACCAAAAGACCAATTGAAAATGCTGTAGGAATAATTGCGAGAATTATGCTGCATCTTTAAAATTGTAAACTATGTTTAAAGGTCGAGAAAAGGTTGATTTTGCTCACTGGTACAGTTATCATTAGCCCAACCAGTATAAAAACTGTGTAACTTCTCTTGGACTTATATAACTTAAGTTGTATAAGAAGAAATTAAAAGTGTTTATAGTGGAATTATATTTTTTAATACCATTTAGGTGGCAAATAGTATGTAAGCATTAAAAAAATCAATATCCTGGAAATTACTAATCAGTTAGAAAACATAGTGGAAATTATTCTATGTATAAAAATTATTCCGTTCACAGAACAACGGAAACATAAAATGTCTAGAAATAAAATTTAAAAGAAAATTCTGGAATTTTTATAAAGAAATACTATAAAACTCCACTGAAGTTTGTAAAAGGAGACTTGAATAAATTGAAAAACATACCATACCTCTGGGATAGGAAGACTCAACACTATGCCCTGTGGACATTTGTTAATATAGAGGAAACAGTTTTCAAAGCTGAGCTACACTTTTAGTGCTGAAAGAGAAGCAGAAATCAAAGTCCAGAGCTTCAGAAGTGGGGTCACCAGTAAATTACCTCCCATTTTAAGATGACACATTGAAGGAAAAGGATGGAGCCATGTATATGAAAGTCATCTCATGAACTTGCATCCTGACCCAACCTCGATTAAGTGGTCAAACCTGTATTATGATATGTAGACTAGTAATGCCCCAATTCCCTGGAAGAAACAAACAAAAATCCTGTTAGAGAAAGTATCATCTTAGGCCTGAAATTAGTCATGTGTTTTTTTACATAGTGTCCAGTTCATAAATATAACCAGATACATGCACACGCACACACACACCACATCAAGAGGAAGAGGCAGAACCAACAGATAGGAGGCAGTCCAAAAAGTCTTGAGATATTGGAATTATCAAACAGAAAGAAAACCATCATACTTATTAAGTCGAAAAAAATAAAAGCAAAGATAGTACATAATGGTAGGAAGTTGGAAACTATAAAAAAGTGACAAGGCAGATTAGAAAAAGAACCAAAAAGAAGTTTTCAAAAATAAAATAAAAATAGCTGAAATAGCGTGCAAGCTTAACAGGTTAGACAAAGCTGAAGCAAACATTAGTGAACTGAAAGATATGGTTCAGAAGAAGCTACGCAAGAAGGAGCACAGAAGAAAAAGGGAAAATACTATACAGGAGAAAAGGGTAAGACACAAAGAGGATCCAGTGAGACGACCTTATCTGTGTTTTATTGGAGTCCCAGAAAAAAAAGGAGGAAATACAGGCCAAAGGAAATATTTGAAAGGATAGACAAAAATGGATCCCAGAATACTTGATTTATGACAAAGATGGCACTGTAGAGAAATGTGGAATGTTTGAAACTTTCAGTAATTGGTAATTGGACAATTGGGTGTTCATATAGAAAAAATGAAATTGGACCATTATTATAAGCAAATGTCAATATCATTTGGATTATAGACCTAAGTGTAAAGTGCAAACCAATAAAGCCTTTAGAGGATGGTGTCAAATATCTTCTTGACCTTGGGGGAGGAAGATTTCCTTAATAAGACACAAGGTGACTACAGTTAAGAACTTATGTTAAGCAAAAAACAGCATTAAGGGAGTCACTGAGGAGGAAAGGTACTTGCAGTACAATCAACAAAAGACTTTTATCTAAAATATATTGGGAGAAAAACAAAGCTGTAGATCACTATTAACAAGGCAGCCCCATGGAAAGGCAGGCAGAATATTTAACACTTCACCAAAGATGAAACCCAAATAATCAAAGGTATTTAACACAATTAATAATCAGAGAACTCAATACTTATACTGGTTTTGTTTATGATAGATAATTAAAAGGAGTCTAAATAGCCATAACAGAATCAGATAGTTAATATTTCATGCTTAGGATGGGATGCCATTTGGTCTTTACAAATGACTTAGAATTATATTAATAGCCTTACAATATATTAAAACATTTACAGAACATTAGATTTGATCCCACTTTGGTAAAAAAACAAGTATATATGAATATATTCCATTAAATCTGGAAATATTTCAAAAAATTAGTAACTATGTGTGGATGATGGTACTTGGAATAATTTTGATCCCCTATCTTTTTTACTTATTTGTACTTTCTAATGTTTCTAAATCGAGCATGTACTATATTATTTATGTAATTGATAACAGAATGTACCAAAAATAGGGCATTATGTCCATTTTTTCATTATGGGAGTCAACTTGCTATTTTTTATTAAAATTCTAATCCAATGAACCTCTTAGTGTTAGAAAAATGTGCATTCATGCACATAGGCACGTGGCTGTGTAGTATGTGCCGTGGCAACACAGAAATAATATAGAATAGTATCTTTACAAGTAGTGTAAAGATACAGATCAGGATTGAGTGACTGTCATCTTTCCATTTTCTTTTCACTTAAATGCGTCCTTTAATTTTTTGTCTTTTTATCGCAATTACTACCTAATCTTACCTACTTCTTTTTTCTTTCCCCCTTCCTCTTCTCTCCAAAGCCCCCCAGTACATAGTTGTATATTCTAGTTGTAGGTGCTTCTGGTTGTGCTATGAGGGAAGCTGCCTCAGCATGGCTTGATGAGTGGTGCTAAGTCCGCACCCAGGATTCCAACTGGCAAAACCCTGGGCCACGGAAGCAGAGCACGCAAACTTAGCCACTTGGCCACAGGGCCAGCCTGCCTACTTCTTTTAATATTTCTCTTTCGTCCCTTTTTCTGTTCTGCTTTTAGGATGCTTAAATGTCTTTTTTCTTTTTTTACAATTTTGCATTTAGTCTATAGAGAGTCTTGAGCTTTTCAAAGGAAAGCTGTATTATAAGTTTAATTAAATATAAGAGTGGAATTCATTTTGATAGCTTTAGGATCTTAAATTTTCTTTAAGATTTTATTCTTTTAATTTCCAGACTTTTCACAGGAAAAAAGAAGGGCCCTTTCTAAAGTACCTTTTCTGATAAAGTAAATGAGTGTGTTATTTGAAAAATGATTTAGGGCATGTGGTTTTAATAGGAAAGGATTTGTTTCTCTGTCATGTCAAGAGTGGTTATGTTTTTGCCTTGTTTCTGTAGTTTGGGTGAGATGTTATTTGACAAATTAAAAAAAATATGATGTGCAGTATTTGTTTTGCCATGACGTCTAAGAAGCTTAGACATAAGTTTAGGATTTGTTGCTCATCCATATATACTTGTCTGCTTCAGCTTATAATTGTTTTTAGGTAATTTTTCTTTTTATCCTTTTTGCAAATAGAGGTAAAAAATGTGAATAAATATGCTTGTATGAAAATGTATGTACATATGCACACACGTAAGTGCAGTCATACACAATATGTAAACATGCTGTATTAAATTTCTTTTAGCCAACAAATGGAATCTTCTTGAGCATGTTTCTCATTGTTTTGCCATTGGAATCTATGGCTCATGGGCTCTTCCATGAATTGGGTAATTGTTTAGGAGGAACATCTGTTGGATATGCTATTGTGATTCCCACCAACTTTTGCAGGTATAGTAATCTAATAAAATTAGTAATAACTACTTGACTCGAACATTTTCCCAATATTTGTGTGAATATAAACAGAAAATCTGGTAGTTCACTTTTTCAAAACTATAAAATACTCTGTTGCATTTTTTTCATTTATCCCAAGTATTTAAAAACATTTACTGAGTAATAATGTAGTCTTCAGGGTTCAATTTAAATATGTTTTTGATAAATGTGATCAGCTTATATTTTAGCTAGAAATAAGAAAATATGAATGAATTTACTAAGGAAAAGTCCTGTCCTTTCTTTAGAAAGGGGTCTCTTGTTTAAGAAAATGTGCCCTGAAACAACATGGGGAAATACAATAGAATGTACTCTGGACCTGAGAGTCCTGAATTTCTAGATCTCTGTTACCTTAGGCAAATCATAACTTCTCTGAACCTCAGTGTCTTTATATAAAATGCAAATGACGATACCTATTCTGCCTATCTCAGAGGAATGTTATGAGAAGCTAATGAGAATATGAATGTAAAAATACTGCCCACTGGAAAATGTCATACAAATACCAGGAATTCAAAAGATTGGCAATGAATATTATATATATACTTGTTGGATTGCAGTTTTATTCCAACATAATTTTTGGCCCTGAATGTATGGCAGATCTGTTTGAACTGTGAATATTGCCACATTTTAATGTTTCTTTTATGGTTAAGTACCTTTGAAATAGAAAATACATTGTTCTTTGCCATTAATGAATTCTGATGACCAAGTATTCTTCATACTTTCCTTGGCAGAGGGAAACAATGACTTGAAATCAAAAAGTTTTTATCTGATTTCAGATATATGGCATATAAACCCCAAATAGACTATTTGTAGTAAATATTTTCCTCCATGTTAAAGGCTTGATAAAATTTGAAGATTTGCATGAGAAGTAAAAGAAACAGATTTAGAGGGTCCTATATAGTAAGATGTGGTAACTCTGCAGAAAGAATATGTAGAAATAGTAATTTGTACAGATTTTTATTTCATTATAATTTTTATTTATGCATTGCTTATTCTTTTTTTGTGATTGTTAAATGTTACAAATATGGAACAAAATGTTTTATTCTTTTGATGAAAACTAGAATGTTATCAGAATAGCATTGATAATATATGAAGCAAAATGTAAGGTTTTCAAAATTCCTGATAGAAATTTTTTTTCTGGATAGGAGTGAAGATTTTTTTTCTCCCTCAATATTGATAGTATTTTGATTCTGCTAGTTGTAAGACTTTGTTTACCATCTTTACTAGAGTACCATTTTACTTAATTCCAGGATCAGATCTAAGTCTTCAGTTAGTGTTCAGCAGCATAAGGCAATGGACCTAAATTTTAGTAACTCTTTTAAAATGCCATTTACTAGTAGGTAATTGCTTCTATAATTTGTGTACATTAGTTTAGTAAAACTTGAACACAACTTTATAAAGACTGTCTTTTTCAGTACAGAGTAAATATGTAATTTAAAAAAATGCTTTCATGTTTTGTTAAGATTTTATTTCTCAAGAAAAAAAGGTTCTTTCCTTATAGTCCCCACCCCAGTGTTCTTGAAGCACTGTTGTGATAAAATTAGTGTAATCTTGCTTTTAGAAAGTCTTGTCCAGTATCTGTCATTTGGTAAGAAGATATGCATAAAGAGTGAAAAGTAGTACTGTTTACATTTGGAGACATTGTCCCAGCTTTCAGTTTGGTTATTGTTCTATTGATAAGAAATATAATTTTTACAAACTAGGCTTTGATTTTCCAAGTTCAGTTCTTAGCACTGTAGGAATTTTAGAAAAGATGATTTTTAAAAAATCCTGCCATTTAGTTAGCAGCAACTATTTGATTCTTAGATAATTAATTATAAAGGATAAAAATATGACATAGAATGAATACTTATTAACATCAAAATAATATCTTTTTCTCCTTCTTCAGTCCTGATGGTCAGCCGACACTTCTTCCGCCAGAACATGTACAAGAGTTAAATTTGAGGTCTACGGGCATGCTCAATGCTATCCAAAGATTTTTTGCATATCATATGATTGAGACCTATGGATGTGACTACTCCACAAGTGGACTGTCTTTTGATACTCTACATTCCAAACTGAAAGCTTTCCTTGAACTTCGGACTGTGGACGGACCTAGACACGATACATATGTTTTGTATTACAGTGGGCACACGCATGGTACAGGAGAGTGGGCTCTTGCAGGTAAATTCAGCTCTGGCAGTTTCACTGTTGTGAAGATACACTGTTTGTGGAAGTCGGTCCTTCACATGGAAATATTAAATTTCCAGAATTCTCAATTTTACACTTCATAGTTTACAAAGTATACATATGACTGTTTTGTTTTTCTTTTCTCTAGTATACCTGTTTAGGATAATTTTAGTAATCTCTACAGGTTTTGAGAATGATGTCTTATATTGATTGGAAGAAAAAAATCTGTTTGATCTGAGACTTATAATCACTTTCCCTTTGAAGTATTTTCCAAATTATTAAATATAGTTACATTTTTCAGAAGCTGGTTAAATTTTTGACTAGTACCTCTAGTAGTGATTTCAGTAGTCCTGCACATGTACGGTTTTACTTATGTTAGAAAGCTCATCAAAATTTTAAATAGCAGGCAGTGTGATATGGTGGGAGTAGCACTTAAGTCAGGAGACTTTGGTTCTGGTCCTGATTTGCCCCAACCGTGTTATTTTAGGCAAGTTACTTAACTTCTCTTAGCTTCACTTCTCCCATCTGTAAAATGAGGGGGTAATATTAAATCTCTCTGTCAGGGAGAAATGAGATGTAGCTCCATTACATGTAAGTTTGTGTGTAGGTCTTCCCAACTAGAATATACACCCTGTAAGTCAAGGGCTTTGTTTTATGAGTTATTTGCTTAGTGCCTAGAACAGAGCCTGGCACACAGTAGGGGATCCTTAAGTAACTGATAAATGGATGAAATCATTGAATGAATCATGAAAAAAAGGATAATTTTCTTACTTTTACATTAGAAATACTTCTTTTAGGCTTAATTGTACTCTACTTTTTTTCCATAAAAAATTTTAGATGTGTTTCACCAGGAATACTTACAAATAATAAAAATCATAAAATGTAAATAGAAATAGATATTCAGATCAAAGAAAAATATAAACAGAACTATTGTAGAAGGACAGAGGCAGAGCTGCCAATACAAGAACTTCAGAAGGAAGGAAACAAACTCAAGGTTAAGTTGGAAATGATTTTAAGCCATCGTGGTCTTACTAATTTCATGCCCGATTTGTAACAGGATTTTATCATAAAGAAAAATATTTTTCTAATTTTTTGTTTTTGCAAATAAATATTGAGCAACTCAATAGCTGTCCAGAAAGAGTAAAGGCAGACTAATACTTATTGGGCACATTTGAAGCACAGCTACTATGCTGGGTACTTTATACACATTATTAGATTTAACCTTCACTTGAAATCCTTTGAGAACACTACTGTCACTTCTATCATCTTTATTTTTCCAAAGATGACATGAGAGCTGAAAGTGGTTACATAATATCTCTTGGTCATACTACTGATAAGTGATGGAACCATGATTTAAGCCCAGATCTGCCTGACTCCTAAAGTGTATTTTTTCCCCATTACCATGTTGCCAGTAAAGGCAAAAACCGTGAATGTAGAGAAGTGGCATGTTCTGGTTAAGTAGGTGTTTTTTATTAGTATAGTTCACCCATTTTCAAAATATTGGAATATAGAAGAAGGTAGTCAACATTAAAACTACTTGAATATAGCTTATAAAATCATTTACTTGACCTGTAACTTTCTAATAATTCAGTGTAGAAAACAACTTTTTAACCTTATAGCTCCTTTAATTCCTGGTAAAGTTTAGCATTCTGTGTACTTCGGAGCACAAGAGAAAAAGTTTTAGTCAATTCAGAAGTCTTTTTAGAAATAGAATTTCAGACCTAAAAGCAGGGATTGATTATTGAAAACTTACTACAATGGTTATAATAACAAACTATAAATCAAATGGGAAAGAAAGGCATAGTTTTGGTGGTTATGCATATGTTCTTAATTAAGTCTGTTTTTAAAAAATCTTTGTTTGAAAGGAAGGCTTTATCTGTTTTTTCGCTTACAATTTAATTCCAAGAATTAAAGAAAGTACACCTAAGTCAAAGAGTATTCTTAATGAGAGGCTTCAGGAATTATAGTCTACTGAATTTTCTTTTGTTCACAGGTGGAGACATACTACGCCTTGACACACTTCTAGAGTGGTGGAGAGAAAAGAATGGTTCCTTCTGTTCCCGACTTATTATTGTATTAGATAGTGAGAATTCAACCCCTTGGGTGAAAGAAGTGAGAAAAATCAGTGACCAGTATATTGCAGTACAAGGAGCAGAAATGACAAAGACAGTAGACATCGAAGAAGCTGACCCACCTCAGCTGGGGGACTTTACGAAAGACTGGGTAGAATATAACTGCAACTCCACTAATAACATCTGCTGGACTGAAAAGGGACGCACCGTCAAAGCAGTATATGGTGTGTCAAAACGGTGGAGTGATTACACTCTGCACTTGCCAACGGGAAGCGACGTGGCCAAGCACTGGATGTTACACTTTCCTCGTATTACATATCCACTAGTGCATTTGGCAAATTGGTTGTGTGGTCTGAACCTTTTTTGGATCTGCAAAACTTGTTTTAGGTGCTTGAAAAGATTAAAAATGAGTTGGTTTCTTCCTACTGTGCTGGACACAGGACAAGGCTTCAAACTTGTCAAATCTTAATTTGGAACCCAAAGTGGAATATTATTGAGAGTTCATACTACTAGTTATCACTAACTTGCCATTTTTTGTATATTTTTATTTGTGAAAAGTTATCTTGCTACTTCTGTAGCTGCTCTCACTTTGTCTTTTTTCAAGTAATTATGGTATATGTAAGGTGTTGGGAATGAGCATTATTTTATACTAAAAGTATGTAGGGAGTCATAAATTCTGACTCTGTAAATGCATAAGAGATGTTAAAAATAACAATGCACTTTGAGGAATGTTTGCATATGCCTCTGATTAGGAAGAAAACATTTGTCTATGCTCTGCAGTGGCCAATGAAGAATTACTAATGCCTTATTTTCTAGGCATAGATTAGAGAATGTAGACCAGACAATTTGTTTACTATTACAAGAAGACTACCAGTTTGCTTACAGGAGATTATTTTTTGTGAACAGTAGGTTTGAGTCCAAGACCATTTGAAGAATTACAAACTCTTTCTTAAAAAAAGGAAGAAGTCTGCTTGAAATGAATGCAAAATTTCCTTTTAGTCCATCACATTCAAATGTCTTGGTTGTGACCTGTTACCAGTATAGGAGAGAAGCCCAAATCACTGTTTAGATCAAAACATTCTTCATGTAGGTAACTATAAGAGGCTAGTGCCTACAAATTACTTCTTCATGCATTGTTGGGAGTCTCTGAAAGCACTGGCAATTTTAAGAGTCTTTCTCAGGGTAACTTAATGTTTTCTTAATGAACAATGTTTTCAGCTAAAAAGTCCTTCCAAGTATATTATCTGCCCTTTCAAAAAGTAATCTTATAAAAGAACTTTAGCACTTTCTCAATTGATTTAGGCTATTTTCAGTATTCAGAAATGATTTTGATCTCTGTAGAATTAATTGTCTGCTTGAAAATTATTTTTCAAATCCCTTTTAGTGGCAACATTTTTTTCTATTGAAGGTCAGAGGATTGGAAACTGGTTCTTGTATCCATGTAACGTGTTATGTGAAAAAGTATTCATGTTGGCAATTTTAGTTAAGCATTATGGTGTGGGTGTAATTTTTAAAACTTAATTCAGTGTCTCGTCTGATTAAAGCAGGCACTGATCAGTGTATCTCCTAAGAGGTAGTTTACCTCCTATTCCCTTCCAATAATCCTTACATTCTAAATTTTCATCTGTGAGAAATAACAAGAGGGAATAGATTTAAATTGAGGGATAATCTAATCTTTGTTGTTTAAATGGTGTGACTTCTCACATTGAAGCCATTTTTCCGGCCTCAGAGAGGACGTAATGCCTCTACCATTTTCTACCTGGTGACTTGAAAATTGAAGTTTTAGTTAGGAAGAAGTCACTTAGCGTCAGGGAACTTGTATACCACTATCTATGCAGCGTTGTTATAGTCTGATTATTTCTGTGTTTTGAATATGATTTTCCTAATGCTTTGAATAAAATTTTGTTAAAAATTCATTTCTCACATAATGTGCAAATAACACTTATTGAATACTTTAGTATATTAAAAGTGATAGTCACAAGAAAATTCCCATGTATTAGAGTTTACGGTTGGTAGCAGGTTGATTTGAAAATTTCCAATATTTGGTTACATATTTATATCAAGATCATCCAAATGAAATTGTATAGTGTTTCATTACTATTTAGAAATAGTATAGCAGAAAAGCTAAGTGTTAAAAGTATGAGCTTAGAGCTGCAAGAAACAGTTGAATTAATTTTAAGTAAAATCTCTTTTTAAATTTCTAAGCCAATATCGAGCATATCTCTTTGCTCTGAAAAAGCCAAACATAAAAGTATATTCTGCATCCTTTATAAAGTGATATTATTATGATGGTACTGAAAGTCACATTCAAAAGATAGCAGACAGTTGTACAGCCACAAAGCTAATGTTTTAATACATATTTTCTGTGAAAGTACAACCAAACAAGATCTGGGCTAAAAACGTGACTTGAGCCAATTTATTAACCAAAAAGTATAAAATGTCCACTTTTGGTGAATTCTCCTACCCAAACAAACAAAAAACTATAAATGATTGTTAGATGGCATCCTAAATTAAAGTTACCAATTTTAAAACATTAAAGTAACTGATAGTATGGAGAAGGAGTATTATAAGAAGGATAAAATGATTGGTTACTTTTACCTAAAGATTAAAAACAGATCTAACAATCAGACTGATTTTCTTATGGCTTTCATTTTATATATCAATGTTTAGGAAGGAGTTACTCGGAGTGATAGGAATTATTTTAGGGCAAAACTTTATCATTCTACTAGAAAGAAATAGATAACATGGAGATATTTTTCAACATATTATTGACCGACTTTGTTTCCTTATATGATACCTTGCTAAAACCACAAAAGCACTATCCCCATAAACATCTTTTTAAAAAGTGTACACTGTTATGTGATAAATTGAGGAACCAAGTTGTTTCTCTTCCCATAACTTTTCAGTTATGCTATTATTTCATTCAAAAATTGTTTTAGTTTACTCTGATTAAACTCTTTCTCCCTAGGATACTTGGATTTATCTTTGCATAGCTTTCTATCTTGTTCTTCTTAATAAATACAGAGTTCTACAGAAAAGACCTTTTTCAGAAGACCATTTTTATGACCAGTGTTTTTGTAAGTTCTATGCTTTTAAAAAATTACATTGTTAATTAAAATGCATTTATATTTAATGCATTAGTGGGCAGACTTTTTTATTTTTGGTAAAATCTTCATTAGAATCTATTTGTAACTGTATGTTTTGTTTGTAAGTTTTGGCTTAAGTATATTTGCTGTTTTGGGTAGTGCCTTTTTATATGTATTCTTTCACATTTAGAACTTAGTCTTTTCTAAAGTAATGTTCTATATTACCTTTCCACAGGTGATATGATAGCTAATATTAGGAATGCCAGAAGAAAATGGTTTAATTTAAGAATGTGATTAGGTATATCTGAATTTGATTAGGTATATTTGATAGTAAATGCTCAGAGGAGTTAGATCTGTTAGTACTTTTGAACATCTCTGCTATCCGAAACTACTAGACTGTCATCTCTTTTCAGGCGGAGACTTACACACCTTGGTGTTCTGGTACACAATTACCCAGAAGAGTGCTTTGTCCATAATAGGAGGTATTTTAAGAATGTATTTGACTGAGTTAATGAGTTTAGGATCCTAAGGAGAAATTGGAATCACCTGGTTGTAAATTACTACATTTTCTTAACAGTTTTAAGTTGATATTATTTCAAGATCCTCATTAAGTTAATTACTAAAGACTGTTACAGAATCAGTGAAAGGAAAAAAAATCTCATTTGTAGTAAAAGGGTAATAAGTCAAGATTAGGGAAGGAAAAACTCTTTCAGATAGGTTTGAATGAAAACATAATTGATGTCACCAAAAAATGGACTTTTTGTGGGTTGGATCCATTTTCATCATGACTCAGATATAATTTAGATCGACTCTTTCATTGATTTCCCAATAGAAAGATGTAGACAGACTGGAGATTTATTACAAATGAAAATTACTAATTATTAAAAGAAAGTCTGATGAACAAAGAAGGAATGTGGCTCTGCATATCAGTGACAACTACACTGTAGAGTCAGAAAAGTCAGCCCATAAACATGAGCAGGTTAAGGACAAGCTAGGGAAATGACAAATATCTCATTTTGGAAGTATCTTCTCTATTCACTAGTTGCAATACATAGATATAAAGTATGAAACAATGAAATCTAAGCAGTAATCGTTTTGAGGAACTATTTTGTTGATAAAGTAATTGACATTTATTTTTATTAAGAAGTAATATTACTTAGGCCAAAGCTGATTCAAGATGGAAAACTATAGGCTAATCACTGTTTTTTTATATTAATACATAAAAACCATTTTAATTGATTAAAAAACATCGAGTTGCCCAGTCATCTTGTATGATGACCTCACAATATTTTATAAGTATGAACTTAAAATAATTAGAATAAAAGGACAGGTTTAGTAAAGTGGTGTCGACCTAAAAATATCGACCTATTCCATATCAAAGTTTTAGCAGTGTCCTGGGGATAAAGAGGAATGTGGCCTATCTTCCTAGGCTGGCAATGTTTATTCCATATGAAGTAAAAATATTTCTATATTAGAACACATACCAATGTATTGATGAGCAAAATTTATATTAATTTTTAGTGTAAATCACAAGACTTCAGAGCAGTTTTAATTTGGCAGTGGATCATTTGTTCTGTCTTCCTCACCCCAGCACACTGACGAGTCTTTGGATACAACATTGGATGTTAGTGACGCTCTATACAGAGTATTTTTTTAGAAGGAAAGAAAAAAAATCCTGTGTCTTATGGCATGGGAATGCAAATAGCACAATGAATTTTCTCTAAACAAATCATTTTGTTTGTGTATATGTGGAATTTCAGATGGATGCCATTTTCATGTAATTTTATAATAGATATTTCTAGGTTCTTTGGAGTCCTTATACGTAATGATTTCTTGTTCTACACGCCTAGGTATTGATTAGAAAAATGGAATGGGAATTTTAACTTGTAATCCACATCCATGTGCATGGGTACCCTCACCTATTTCTCTCCTACCTATATTCCTCTTTCTCTCCAACACCTAACCTGTGGATTCCTTTCTTACTTTCCACATAAAACAACTAATTCATCAATAACAAAATGACAATGGCTTTCATCTATTTAATGTTTACTGTGTCCTAGGCAGTGTGCTAAGAAGGCTAAGCACTTTGATATACATGATTTTGTTAAATTCCCACAACCACCTTTAATGATGGATATACTTTTACTTTATGAATGAGGAAATTGAGGCTATGAACTTATGTAATCTCCCCTAAATTACACAGCTATGACTAAGAATTGGGTCTCAAACTCAGCTTTGAGCCAGATTTTATGTTGTAGAGACTTCCACATGCCAGGAAAAGGAAGGTTTTACCCTTGGGTATCAATAACTGCATGCCTTTTAGAGAAATGTTTGAGTATTTTATAAAGGGGGTAACCACCTGGCTACAAGCACGTGAGCAAATGGAAGAGGTACAATTGGTCAATATGAAGACCTTCAATTATTAACCAAGGTAATATCAGCCCACTTCTTAACCTCTCCCTCCATTTTCCAGAAATCTCTGATGCCAGAGCCTTTCCGGGGTTGTGCTGGACTGGTCAGATGCTTCCTCTGTGAGGCTGCAAGGCTACAGCTTGCTCCTCTCTGCATCCCCAGTTCCCACTCTTCTATTCATTTTGGCTTCTGGATGTGTGCTAAAATCTCTGGTCTGGTGATAGGTCCTCCCATTCCCTATATGTTGATGGTATAGTCACTTGTTTATTCCTTTACTATTAATTTAATGGGAACTGGAGAACAAGATATAAAGTCATATGTTCACTGTCTTGAACTCGAAACCAATGTAAATTTCACTTTAAAAGAACATGGTGAATTTGACTTTCACTTCTGGTTAGGATATAAAATACAAAAGAACTTTGATCCAGTGAAACATTAGAAAAATTCCAGATATAATAAACATAATCTTTAACGGTGCTTTTACAGAGTAGTATATACAAGCAAGTCTAGATGAAATAAATCCCAGAGAGAGATGAATTATTCACAAATAAGTAGAGACTGCAGCAGCTTCTATACCTGAGGCAAATGCCTGTCTGGGTGCTGGTAGGTGAGAAGTGGAGCTACCATGGACTAGGAGATTTCACAGGAAAGAAGGAAACTGGCTGAACTGTTGACAACATCGTAGCCTGATGAGAGGGGTCTGCAAGAGTGTTAAGTGCTTGACCCAACAATTCTCCTGGCTATTTTTCCTGGAATTTTGCCAAGAAAGTAGCTATGGAGGAGGACCCAGTAAGCAAAGAGAATTTGTGTAGCTTTGCATGTCACACTTAATTGCCAGAGTTGGAACCAAATTTGAATCCTAACTAAACTGAGACTGGACTCTTGTTCCAGTTCAAACACTAAAAAGATCAAATTGCTTAATCTCTTGGCAAATGAGGCATAGGAGGTTAGGGATTGGACTAACTGGAGCTGAACTCATTCTAATTAAGGCTGCAGCCCAGCTCCAGCTCAGTTCAACTTGTGGGGGATTCTGAGGGACAGGTCCCTCATGCTAACCAGCACAGAATGAATGGCATGCACTCTGAACACACACACACACACACACAAAATTACACTTTACTCTCCACTGTTCTTTTATGCACAATACAGAATAAAATTTTTTAAATTATGAGATATATGAGGAGGGGAGGAATTGGACCCATTTTCAAGAGTAAGCAGTCAACAGACAGAGACTTGTAGATTACTAGCAGACAAGAACATTTTAAAAAAGTAATGTTGAGGAATTTACAGGAAAGAATGGAGATGAAGGGCAAAGAGATAAGAAATTTCAGAACCAAATGGAAGTTTTAGAACTGATAAATGTATCAGAAATTTTTAAAAATCGCTGTATGGCACTTATGCAGGGGAGCAATGCCTGGCATGGGATATCAGAGCAGGTGGCAGAAACCACGAAGAGAAGTGATCTGGCATGGGCTAAGGAGGGCATCTGCACCAGGGATAGGGAAGAGATGATGATGGGAGATTGGTTACATAAGGAGGGAATTATCCAATAAGAAAAATAAAGAGAATAGGAAGAGATTCTTCTGTTCAAGAAAGGAATTGGAAATATGGCAATGGAGAGAACTAGAAAGATCCCTAAGGTGTAGGATTGGAAGAGGAAGTATCAGGTAGGTAGAGAAATTAATATAGATGTACATATGTGTAAATACATGTGTGTGGTATTTTTATACATATAATCCCTAGCTTTGTCTACTAAGAGGGCCTGAGATTATCAATGCCCCAATAGCAATGAACACACCTAGATTCTAGATCATAGCTTCTGAATATTTTTCTCCACTAAAAGGAACCAGGGCTCTTTGGAGAAATAACTGATTACTTCTGATTTCTTTTGCTGGAGCAGCAAAAAGCAAGATGAGTTTGTTAGTTCCAGAAAGCAAGCAGTGCTCACAGAATTATAAGGACAAGACAAAAAGGCATTAAAGTCATCCAGAAGTAACTCCCAATGGCCAGAGCTGGGACAATTTGAGCATTAAAATAAACAATGATAGTAACAGACTATAGCCCATTGAGTAACACAGGAAACTCTATATGCCCATACTGATATAAATAAAGTAATAAATGAAAACTGTGATAAAGAACAGGATAGTTACATTACAAAGACGCGTAATAAAAAAATCAATAGAAGAGGTAAAATAGAATACTAAAAAAAATACTTGATTAATCCCAAAGAAGGCAAGAAAGGAAGAACAAAGGAACAAAGAACCAATAGGACAAAAAGAAAACAAATAGCAAGATACCAGATTGAAAATTAACCATATTGATAATTACATTAAATGTAAATGGACTAATGGCTTCAATTAAAAGTCAGAGATTGTCAAACTAGATCAGAGTTTTTCAACTTCAGCATTTTGAGCCACATAATTCTTTACTGTAGGAGATTGTCCTTTGCACTGCAGGATGTTTGACAGCGTCCCTGGCCTCTACCTGCTAGATATCAGTAGCACTACCCCTCTCTTTTCAGTTACCACAACTAAAATTGTCTCCAGATAGTTGCAAATGTCCCCTGCTAGACAAAATCATGCCTGGTTGAGAACCACTGTACTAGATGAAAACAAAGCCTGAACAATATGCCATTTACAAGAAATACATGTTAAATACAAACACACCAATAGTTTTAATGGTAAAACAATGTAAATATTACTCATAAGAAAGCTGGCATGACTACATTAATGTCAGACAATGTAGATTTGAAGACAATATTTAGAGAAATGGAGATATTTCATAATGACAAAAAGATCTACCTATCAAAGAGACTTAAATGTGCATGCACCTAATAAAGAGGTGCAAAATATATGAAGCATAAATCGACAGAAACAAAGGAAAAAGACAGAGAAATCTATAAACATATTTAGGGATTAAACACTGCTCTTCCAGTAATTACTAAAACAAATAGATGAAAATCAGTAAGGTTATAGAAGATTTGAATGTCTTTAACCAACTTGACCTAAATGATGCTTTCAGAATATTACACTCAAACAATATACATTCTTTTCAAGTGCACCTAGAAATGTTAACCAAGATAGACCATATGCTAGGCCAAAAAACAAGTCTCATTAAATTACAAATGAATGCAATCAAACAAAATGTCTTCTATGACCACAACACAAATCAAAATCAATAATGAAAATGTATCCAGAAAAATTTCCAAATATTTGAAAGTAATATTTGAAGCTGTCTTATAAGTAACCCCTGGATCAAAGACAAAGTCACAAGGGAAAAATATTTCTAATTAAATGTCAAAGTTCTTCAAAATAATTTGTTTTCATCCCCCTGCTTTGCTGGTACTTTAAGCAAGTGCTAGAGTAAAGTCAGCACTGAGACAAGATTCTTTAGTCAGTACATAGAATACAGAAATTCATTTTTTACTACATGTATGGGTCAAATGATATCTGGAAGGAGTTTGTCAATTTATATATATGGTAATGGTATATTGCAGAGAACAACCAAATCATAAAGATTTCTCCAAGGATTAATATATAAGAAACTCGAAGGAATTTTTCAAATCTAGGGTCCCTGGCACCCTCCTTGTGGAGGATTACAGAGCCATGTAAAACTTCCAACACTAGAATGAATGCTGACCTGCCTCACATGGAACCGTTCTCTCTACCTCTTGACAGAAGACAATATTTCAACTGAGCACCTAGTCTGACTTTATGAAGTGATTCTCCCCCTTGGATACAGTAACTGAAGCACTTTATCTAAGTGAGTAGGATTATTAACCAAGAGATACAGCCTAGCTTATTCTGGTGCTTAAAAATTAGACATTCCTACCTTAGACGAGGAATGACAGCTTTGCCATAACTAAGATAAAAGGCTTCTAGTTAGAGAACTTCACCCAAATCCACACTACATTTGAGTGTTCCTGAAGCACCTTCAGTCCCACCCAAGTCTTTTCATCTGGCCCTTCCAAATTGCTGCCTTAATTTCCAATTGGGAATCCTTCTGGATAAATGCACAGATTCAACCATTTAACCCTGGGATCATACTTGCCAACCCTTTGGTTGGTCATACTTGCTATAATAGATTGAAACCCCTTTTTCAGGCCCAACTGGCTTTGGATATTCAAAAAAAGGGTTTATCAAAACCATTCAATTGATTTCCTTGCATCCTTGGGGCAGTTGCTTACCCTTCATTTTTAACCTCACACCTGTAGGAATGAAATGCTAAAGAAGGTAATAAGTGTTATATTCATGTTTTGTCATTCAGAAGAGAGGTAGAAAATGAATAAAAAGATGTCAATATTTCCTTATTTTATACGTCCATAAATTAATGTTTTCTTTGAGTGTAGTGGGTGTTAGGATTATAGAAAATTATGGTTGTAACTAGCTTTTGTAAATAATTTGTTTACAAAATAATTTGAACTGGGAATGATCTTATAACTTTAGCTATGATATGAAAAGGAATCATTTTAGTGATGGATACTGATCAAGATGAAATTTTTAAAAATCTACATCTAGACATGTAGTGAAATTGCAGAAAAAACAAAGAGAAAAATCTAAAGCAGCTACATTTTAAAAAACCAAGACAAATTACCTTCAAAGAGGCAAAATGTATATTGACAGCTCTGATTTAGCAACAGCAACAAGAACAATCAAAGGACAATGGAACTATATAATCAATATGCTGACAGAAAATAACGATCAACATAGAATTCTATACCCAGCAAAAATATCCTTCAATAATAAAAATGAAATAAAGACATTGTCAGGCAAAAATTGAGAGAATTTGCTACCAACAGACCTTCGAGAAGGAAGGAAGCATATTCTTGTGGCAGAAGGAACATGATACTAGTTGGAAGGTTAGCTATGCAGGAAGGAAAGAATTCCAAAGAAAGCCATAAATAAGTGTAATCTAAATGAACATGACTAAGTATTAGTAATAAAGTCTTGTCGGGTTTAAAATATAGTGAGAATTAAAATAAATATGTAAATAATAATAAATAATAGTAAATAATAATAAAATAAAAATGTAAATAATAGCATATTGGTTGTATTTTCCTGTTGGAGGGTTGAAGTACTAATTAACTTATAATTTCTAGGGTAAAATGTTGCATAACTTTCAGACTAACAGGAAAAAAGGGAATTAAAAAAAAATCAATGACTCCATCTGAAAGCAAGAAAGGGGAAAAATAGAACCTGGGACAGGCAGGATAAATAGAAAGCACAGTAAGAAGGTAGTTTAAATCCACAATTACTGTTTTAAGACCTTTGAGGATAGTATATAGGAGTATGACAGAAAAGAGAGTAACTGATTTGGTCGTTTAGTTTGCCTTGTCCTAAGAAGTCCTTTTTAATAAGTTCCCATAAACGAAGTTTAAAAATTGCTACTTCTTGGATACTTTAGGTACCAGGAAGCCCAGCAAAGCACACTGCATCTACCGTGTCCTTTCATCCTCATGATGAACCTGCAGTGTAGGTTTTGTATCCCCAATTTACGGGTGAGGATTGCCTAAGGTTGCTCAGACAATAAGTGACGAAGACAGGATTCAAACCAGGTCAAACTCATCCCAACCCCAACATATTTTTTATTCTTTTACTTTTTGTTTATTTAATTATTTATTATTATTGTTATTATTATTATTTTGGTGAGGAAGATTGGCCCTGAGCTGACATCTGTGCCAATCTTCCTCTATTTTTTGATGTGGGATGCAGCCGTAGCATGGCTGCATGAGTGGTGTGTAGGTCCATGACCAGGATCTGAACCTGCAAACCTTGGGTCTCCGAAGTGGAGCATGCAAACTTAGCTGCTACATCACCAGGCCGGCCCCCCATCCCCAACACATATCCCAGTATGACACAATTCCCATCACTTAATAAACACAGTTTAGTTTTCTTGTTTAAATATGTCCTAAGTTCTTAAGTGCCCAGAAAAAACAGATGGACAAACATTTTGCAACAAACCCAACTCCTTTAACAAAGCAAATTTCCTGAGATTTCTCAAGTTACAAATAAACAGATCTTGCAAACAAATGTACCAAACTTAGCCTACAGCCCTGTGCACAGCTAATCATATTAAAGCAAGCATTTATGGAGATACTATGCATCCTATATTTTTCCATTTTGTTGTCCACACTGCGTATGCTTTTCAGTTTCTGCTTAGATCTCCATTTAATTCTGCTAAGAACATGCACTCACTCCTTGTTAAAAGTAGAGTTTTCATTCTGAAATGATTTATACTAGAAGACAATGTAATTACATTAGAAGACATTTTAATTTGCAAATTCATTCCCAGCCAAGATTTGTGCAAAATAAAATCTAATTTATGCCAAAGAATATCAAACCTGCTAATCAATTCTCTAACGACTTCTCAGGAAAAAACTGGTGTTGGCTATGATTCTTTACACAGCCCAGTTATCTTCCAACCATATTGCCTTTTAAAAGCATTCAATCCATTTTTATGCTCTTTCAGAAATGAGGACTGTGTTATCTATTTGCCACAAAATGAGAACTTTGTTGCCCAAATGATAAAAAGGATGACTTTGATTGTTTTCCTTTAGGTCATTTACTTCCAGGTACATTCACTTTTATTTCCTTCACTTTTTTACTGCTTATTCATAACACTTTTCATATTGATTTGTTAACTGTATTATAATGTCATACATTGTACTTCTGAAATGACTGTAGCTTGTCCCAAGACCATTACAAGAGAACAAGTTGGGGACAGAAAAATCATCACTAGAAAAGATGAATGGATGACATACTGGCCCTTAAACTCTGTTTCTAATGGAAAATCCCATGCAATCGATGAAAAGTTACCAGAAAACAAGAACTGCCTCATTAACTTTATACCCAAGTTCTAGCAGCGATTGATTTTTAATGCCTATGTTCATCATTTATGAGCTCCTACCCTTCTTTATATACATTTTAAATTAAGCTTTACAAGATGAACTAGTTGTTTCACGATGCTCGCTGCATCATCTATATAAAGCATCTCGAAGAATAATTCACAGAGAAGAAACAGAAAGCTGAGGAGCCAATGTTGTTTTGTGATGCAAATTACTAATTATTAAATGTCAAATGTGGCAGTTATAATTGCCTCTCTATTTGAAATGACCTTAAAAATAGCCAGCATAGGGGCTGGCCCCGTGGCCGAGTGGTTAAGTTCGCGCGCTCTGCTGCAGGCAACCCAGTGTTTCGTTGGTTCGAATCCTGGGCGCGGACATGGCACTGCTCATCAGACCACGCTGAGGCAGCGTCCCACATGCCACAACTAGAAGGACCCACAACGAAGAATATACAACTATGTACCAGGGGGCTTTGGGGAGAAAAAGGAAAAAAAATAAATAAAATCTTAAAAAAAAAAAAAAAAAAAAAAAAAAAAAATAGCCAGCATATCATGAAGATACTTTTGGAAAATCAAGATAACATTGCCTTCTTTTATTGTATTTCCACAGCGTCTTTCAGCCAAGGTTTCTGACAACACTGCAGTGAGGCCATCGGCATCATGACGTACTTGTCACTGATAGAAAGATAACAGATTTGGAAATTATTGCGCATCAAAGCAAGCGGATTAAAGTGAGCCAAACGCATTAGTTTTCAAAGTGGGTTCTAGAAATGCCAATTCCTCGACTCAGTAAACAAACCTTTGAACTTTGTTGAGTTGCTTGGACTAGTTTGGTTTCTTTCCTAAAAGAAAGTCATTTTTAAAAAGTAAGTAGAAAATAAGGTTTTAAACGTAGTTTTATAAGTTTGCTCATAATCAGTGGTGGGGCAAAATCATTAAGGCTAGCTTTGCTGTTAGTGAAACTAAGTTAAAAATACATTTTCCAGAAGCCAGGTTGATTTGAGAGAGATTTTTGAATTTACCACTAGAAGAAAGCTAACACTGGCTAACATAGCCAACCTCTGTTGTAGCCTTGACATCTTAAGTCATTTAATCCTTTGAATCATCCTGTGAAGGAGGTACTATTATTATCGATATTTTAGGCATGAGAAAATGAGGGAGAGAGGTATAGTAACTCACCGGAGATCATTCAGTAGGAAAGGGAAGGCTGACCTGGGTGGTCTGACTCTGAAGCTTGATTCTAACTACTATGATAAGTAGGTCTCTCTTCAATTGAAGTGTCCAAATGGAGTGTAAAATGTTTTCTTTCATTAAAGGCATAGACGAATATTAGGAGGAATTCTAGTATATCCAGGAAGCCCTGAAGAATCTTTAAAATTGAGCCAACCATTCATTGGATTAGTAGACTTTCACTGGGTTTTTCCCCCAAAAGACTCACCCTGAAGACTTTCAGACTCTGAGATTTAAATTCTTGCTCAGTGCTCTACATTATCTCATTTAATCCTCACAACAACCCTATAGACTGCAGTAGCTTTTATTATCTTCATTTAAATTAACACATGACATGGACTTTTATGAAAATGAGGACAGATGTCACCACAAATATTTTGAAAATGCCACGGGTTTAATATATTTCTACATCCTTTTTACAGATTTATTTGTGAAAAGTCTTGCCTTAAAAACTTGAGACAGCAGATATCAACATAAAGTTATTCTGATGGTCTGTTTTTCTATAACAGCTTTTCTAACACAGATAAATTTATACAAGAGATATATGAGGTAATGATGTTTGGATAATTTGGAAACTGGGTTGGTTCATGGACTGTTTTTCCAAGGCAAGGGGATCCAATATTGCAGAAGTAGAATTATAAACCTCAGCAGGAAAAGAAAAAGCCCTCAGCTGGGCTGGTGACCTGGCAGCATGAAGCTGTTCAGCTGTATTTTAGAAAAATTAGGAACAAGAGCCTGTACCCGGGGTTCTCTCCCCAGAGAAGCCTGGGGCAGCTCTCGACTCCTGGCAGATCCATTGCCTCCTGGGCCTGATGTGAAGGCAGCCCCACAGGTTCTGGTTTCTATGTCTCTTGGCCTTGTCTCAGCCGCTCTAATTAAATTGTTTGCATTCCTATTCTATTGCTTTGTGCAATCCAAGATTCCCTGTGGCAGATTCCAGCCAGACTGAGCTGTCTGCCATCATGGGCCATTTTAATCACCAGTTATCAATGATGGAAAAAAAATATTTTTAAGGGCAACATCTTTTCTCATACTGAAATTCTCCACCTCCATGTTTACCTTTTCCATTGGTTTTAAACCTGGTGTATGTGAGGCTGATTTCAAAGTCACCCAGGAAAGGTTTTAAAATAATTCCTACCCTTCTACCCTTCCCTTCTGCAAGGCTGTTATGCTGAAAACCACCATTCTTGAAAAAGTGGGGCATAACCTATATTTCCCTAATTCCTCAAAACTCTTAAACCCAAACAAGAGTTTCAAGATTCTTAGGAATTTATGGGCCACTTTTTCTGATGGCAGGTAGGAGGGTTCTGTGTTTAGATGCACTTATGTAACAAGCTGTCCTTGGCGTAAGTAAAAACATCCTGTTTTATGTTAAGCACCATCACAAAACAAGATGTATCATATATATTTTTGTAGCAATTTAAACTTTTCTTTTCATCCCTAAATTGACAAAGATGCTATTAGTGTTTAAATCTCAGTTAAAGGAAACAATTTAAAGACTCCTTCTATTAATGCACCATGGATTATTCAACAGTATATGCTGAATGTTTTCAGAGTAAAATTATTTCCATCTTGCTTTTAATTTAAGGAAATCTGGGCTCTTTCACTTTACATTTGTATGTCCATTGTCATTTTCTGTATCTCCTAAGTGGCTTTTCCATCCAGAAATTGGAAGGCACTGCCTTTGGCTGGTGATCCTCAGGTGAATGAGAAATACAGCTGAGATTGAAGAAATGCTGTCTGTCTGCTCAAACTGTCTCTTCTTTCCTCCATCGTATCCTGCTATCTAGCTTGAAATGTCCACTGTTAAAAATGTGCACCCTTCCCCAGGTTAGACAATTGAGGAATTGTTAGGAATCTCTTTTATTAGTTGGCACAACTAGTTGTATTTAGTTACAATTTATACCCAACATACCTCCAAAATATTTGAGGTGGTCGTCAATAAAACTACCATTACGGAAATTAAAAGTAACCCTTCCCTTCTTTCCTATTATTCCCCACCAATAATAAAAAGGAAAAAAAAGTTAACTTTCATTCATCCTATGTTAAAACTATAGGAAATTATAAGCCACAATAACATTTGGTTATTTCATATCAGAACGTTCTGGTGATTCCAGGCACATAGGAAACAAAGAATCTGGATGGTGGCGTGGGGAGTGTGGGGGCAGTTATTATTCAGAATTAAATGAATGTGCCAGTTACTAAGTTTTTGTCTCTCAGCACCAAATCTACCTTTCTATGGTGTTACATGATGCTGGAGCTGGAACTTTGCAAGCCACGTTTCTGCTTTGCCAGCTGGAACCCTATTAAGCTCTGCCAGTTGTGGTGGTATGTGTGTATGTGCCTGTGCATGGCGGCGTGTGTGTCTGTGTGTCGTGGTGGTGTGTATGTGTGTGGTGGTGTGTGTGGGGGGTGGAGTGTTAGAGGGAGAGTGCAAGCTGGAATGAGGAAGAGGACTACTTGCTCCTACTTGTCTGCTTCCTGTTCCTGGAAGCATCAACTGAGCGATGCTTCTTTGCCCCGAGCTGGTAATTCCTTCCCATAACAACACTTGCAGAGCTAGCCTTTTTATATTTCCTCAGAGACACTAGGATCAGCTGTCTATAAACTTGTCTTCAGAGTTCTGAGTTTCAGCTCCATGGGGCTTCTTCAACAAGCTTCCAAGTTTTGCTACCTCCAACCTCTTCCCTTTGTTCTCCCAGCCACGGGGGTGGTAGCTGCTTCCTGTAGTTGCTTTTTCATGTTCCCTTTTGCCTTTTTAGTCACCTAATGAACATCTTTATACCTAATTAACAATTCCTTATGTTGTTATATTTTCTCTATTAAATAATCAATGTGATTGCTGTTTCCTGATTAGATCTTAATGGCTACAATGGATACAGGCCATCTCTCCTGACATATTCACTTATCATGAAGCAGTCCACCTCCAAAGACCATCACAGACTCTTCCCGAGGTATTAATGCCAAAGTCTTCCCATGATATTCAATTTTTGTTAAATACAATGTTTCTTTTAGCAAGGAAACATCTAAAACTTTGTTTTATTTCTCTCTCTCTCTCTTATTTTTTTGGCAAAATGCTGATTGTAAAGATTGTAATTTGCTTCTTTTGAATGTGTAAATGAACCGTGTAAGTCAGATCCATGACTGCATGAATCATACATGGATCAGAAAAGCCCAGACCCTGGGGCTAGTTTTTCTATTTGATGGCTTGGTAAATAAAGTGAAGATGATGGTTTTAGAAGCTAAAAAACTAAACCCAACAGGAGGTCTGGTTTCTTTGATGATTTGCTGTCAAAGTAGCTAAAGACAAAACATTTAAAAGGATTGTAGAAAAATTGCTGGTTCTGTAAAGAAAGAGATGATTATATGGGGAGTCAATGATTATGTTTTCAAATAAAGTTTAACTTTCAGCATTCTGGCAAGCCAAGGAAATATGATTGCTTTTATACACAAGTAAGATGAAGTCCACCTTTTCTTTCAGAGATTCGTCCATTTGTAATGGGAAGGCACAATCACCAAGGCTCAGGGGTTTTCAGGACTAAGAGGAAACATAGGGCCAAGAGAGCCCCAAAGAGGACAATATAAAGGCCAAGATTTGGGGCAGGAAGGACCTGGATTTTGAGCTCAAATAGAAGATAGAAGCCAAATTTGCTTAGGATTACCTTAACAGTAGCAGGCAGAAAACAGTGGATAATATATTCAAGGTGCTGGAATAAAAAACTGCCAACCAAGAATTCTGTACCCAGCAAGGTTTGAGAGAACTTAGATCTATCTGAAAAGAAATGCTAAAGAAAGTTCCTCAGATTGATAGGAAATGACTCAGCATGGTAACTTAAATCCACAGGAAGAAATGAAGAGCACCAGAAAGTGTAAATATGCGGATAACGATAAGAAAATGTATAAATGTTCTTTTGATTTTCTTCTTATAATTACTTGTAATTCTTATAATTGCTTATGTAAGAGACACAAGATTGTATAAAGCAGTAATTATAATACCATATTGTTGAGTTTATCATGTAAATTGATGTAATATGTATGACAATAATAGAACAAAGAAGGAAGAAGGAAAAGAAGCTATACTGGAGCAAAGTTGCAATATTTTACCAGGATTAACTCTGTATTAACCTGATGTAGATTGTGATAAATTATGATGCATATAGGAATCTCTAGAACAATCACTAAGAAAATGACTCAAAAAGTATACTTAAAAATTTGACAGAGGAGGGGCCAGCCCCATGACCAAATGGTTAAGTTTGTGGGCTCCACTTCAGTGGTCCAGGGTTTCGCTGGTTTGGATCCTGGGTGTGGATATGGCACCACTCATCAAGCTATGCTGAGGCAGCATCCTACATAGCAGAACTAGGACCTACAACTAGAGTGTGCAGCTATGTACTGGGGGGCTTTGAGGAGAAGAAGAGAAAAAAAAAGATCGGCAACAGAAGTTAGCTCAGCTGCCAATCTTTAAAAAAAAATAAATAAATAAACTTGAAAGAGGAATTAAAATGATATGCTTGGGGCTGGCCCTGTGGCCGAGTGGTTAAGTTTGCGCACTCTGCTTCAGCAGCCCAGGGTTTCGCCAGTTCAAATCTTGGGTGTGGACATGACACCACTCATCAAGCCGTGCTGAGGAGGCATATCACATGCCACAACTAGAAGGACCCACAACTAAAAATACACAACTATGTACCAGGGGGCTTTGGGAAGAAAAAGGAAAATTAAAATCTTCAAAAAAAAAAAAAAAAACGATATGCTAAAAAATATTTGACACAAAAGAAGGCCATAAAGAAGGAACAGATAAACTAGAAATACATGAAACGTCTAGAAGACAGATAGCAAAATGCAGACTTACTTCCAATGAAAGTAATAATTATACTAATGTGATTACACTCTAATCAAAAGCCAGAGATTGCCTGATTGGTTTTAAAAAAGCAATATCCAACTATATGCTGTCTATAAAAGATGCAATACAGATTCCAAGACACAACCGTTTGAAAACAAAAGGATATTAATGTAGTTGGAGTGGCTACATTAAGACAAAATGGACTTTAAGACAAGAAATATTACTAGAGACAAAGAGGGATTACTTCATAATAATGAGTCAACATATCATGAACATAAAGCAATTTTTAATTTAAACTCACCTATAAAAAGAGCCTCAAATCACAAGAAATAGAAACCGACAAAATTCAAAGGAGAAATAGACAATTAACTATAATTAGAGATTTCAGTGCTCAACTTTCAATATTGGATAGAACAAATAGGCATAAGATCAAAATTGGTATAGAAGAATTGAACACTTATCAATCCTTTTAACCCAAACAGTGCAGACTGTGATAAGTTAAGATGCATGTAACCACCAACATTCCACCCAGCAACAGAGAAATACACATTGATTTCAAGTGTACATGGAACATCCTCCAGGACAGACCATATGGTAAGCCATAAAACAATCACTCAAAATATGTCCTCTGACCACAATTGAATTAAATTACAAATCAATAGCACCAACAAATTTGAGAAATCCCCAAATATTTGGAAATTAAATTACATGCTTATGAATAATCCATGAGGTTAAGAAGAAATAACAAGGAAAATTAGAAAATTTTTTGATCTAAATGAAAAAAGCACAACATTTCAAAATGTATGGGATACAGCTAAAGCAGTACTTAAAATATATAGCTCTAAATACCAATATTTGAAAAGAAGAAAGTGTCAAATCAATAACGTAAGTTCTATCTTAAGAATAATAGACAAAGAGCAAATTAAACACAAAATAAGCAAAAGAAAAGAAATAAACGGGGAAATTTCCCAACTCATTCTAAGAGGCCAGGTGTACTTTGATACCAAAACAAAAGACTTCACAGGAAAGGAGACAAACAGGCCAGCATAAACATAGACACAAAAATTCCTAACATAATACTAGAGATTGAATCCAGCAACATATCAAAAGGATTATATGCCATGGCCAAATGGGATTTATCCCAGGAATGCAAACTTGGCTACCAAATGAAAATCAACTAATTTAATACAGCATATTAGTAGAATAAATGCAAAAACCACATGATTATTTCAATAGACTCAGAAAAAATCATTCAACAAAATCCAACACCAATTCATGATAAAAACTAAAACTAGAAATAGAGGATTGCTTCCTCAGCCTGATAGAGGGAGTCTACAAAAATGTATTAATTGCCTCCTATCCACCCCATTGGTGAGGCAGGGATTCTTACCCTAGAGTTTTGGGGATGACTGAACATACAACACCTGCTCCTTGACAGATGCAATCAACACGAGTTTATTAGTCACACACTCACAGCCCAGGGGAGGAGCACACTACCTGTCATGCAGGGCCACACGGTGGTTGCACTGGGGAACAGAGTGAAACACCAAGGGCTGTAGGAGGCTTTGTAGTATCAAGAGGGTGAGATGCCCCCTGGTGCCTGCAGGAGGATGTGATTGGTTTGTTTGAATAATTCCATGGGCTAGCAGGAAACTGAAACCAGCTACTCAGAGATAAGCAGGAACTGCACCAGGTCTGTTTGACAAGGATGACTGTTTGCCTATGGGACCCTATTCGTGGGGACAGAACGGGGATGGGAACTTGTAATTAAGCCATTTGAGGTTTTCCCAATTTAACCAATTTTACCAGATACCAAGGAAGCATGCAACACTGAGACTTAATTTTAGGCTTTACACTAAAAAAAAAATACAGCTAACATAATCTCTCCTGGTGAAAGAATGAATGCTTTCTCCCTGAGATCAGGAAAAAGGCAAAGATACCACTCATATCACTTCTATTCAATGTTGTGCCAGAGGTTTAGCTAACATAATAAGGCAAGAAGAGAAATTAAAGTCATACAGATTAGAACGGAAGATATAAAACTGTTTTTATTTGCAGATGACTTGGTGTTATATGTAGAAAACGCTAAAGAATAGCAAAAAACAAAACTAATAAACCAGCTTAGCAAGTTTTCAGGATGCAAAATTAATACACAAAAATCAATTATATTTCTATATGCTAGGAATGGAAAATCTGAAAACAAAATTAATTTAATTTACAATAGCATTAAAAGGAACAAAATACTTCAAAACAAATTTAGCAAAAGGGGCATACACCTGTACCCCATGAACTTTGCTAAAAGAAATTTTAAAAAGACCTAAAGAAATGGAGAGACATAACATGTTTATGGATTGGAAGTCTCAATATTATTAAAATGACACTTCTCCCCAAACTGATCTGTAGTCAATGTCAGCCCTGTAAAAACTCGGCAAGTTTTTTGTAGAATGGACAGGTCATGCTAAACCCTATATGGAAATGCAGGGAACCTAGAATGGCCAAAACAATTTTGAAGAGAAGGACAAAAGTTGGAGTCCTTACGCTTTATTTCAGAACTTGCTATAAAGCTATAGTAATCAAGATATCATAGTATTGACATAAGAATAGACATATAGTTCAATATAACAGAAGAGAGTCTAGAAATAAACCTTTACATTTATGGTCAAGTGATTTTTGACAAAAGTGCCAAGCAGTTCAATAGGGAAAAAAAATTATTTTCAGCAAATTGTGCTAAAAGAATTGGCCGTCCTTGTGCAAAAAAAAAAAAAAAAAAGAAAAAAGAAAAAGAAAAAAGAAAAGAACATAAACCCTTTCCTCACACTATAAAGAAAACTAAACTCAAAATGGATCATAGATCTAAATATGGGAGCTAAAAAGATATAACTTAAAGAAGAAAATATAGGAGAAAACCTTTGTGACACTGAGTTAGGAAAGATTTCTTAGACATAACCTCAAAAATATGATTTATGAAAGAAAAAGTTGATACATTGAACTTCATAAAATTAACAACTTTTGCTCTTCAAAAAGCATCATTAATAAAAAGATAAGACATAGATTAGGAGAAAACTTTTGTAGATCATATATCTGATAAAGGGTTTATATTCAGAATATATAAAGAACTCTTAAAACTCAATCATAAGAATACAAGTAAACTAATTTTAAAATGGTCAAAAGGTCTAACAGATATATTACTAAGAAAATATGTGAATAGCTAATAAACCCATGAAAGGATGCTCAACATCATTAGTCACTGGAGAAATGTAAATTAAAACCTCAGTGAGGTACCACTCCTTACCCATCAGAATGGCTGTAATGAAAGACTGTCAATACCAAGTGGTGGCAAGTATGAGAAGAATCTGGAACCCTCATACACTGCTGGTGGAAATGTAAAATGGTACAGCCACTTTAGAAAACATTTCAGCAATTACTTCAAAAGTTGAGCATTAACTTACTACTTTTTTTTTTTGATTGGCACCTGGGCTAACAACTGTTGCCAATCTTTTCTTTTTTCTTCTGCTTTATCTCCCCAAACCCCCCTGTACACAGTTGTATGTCTTAGTTGTAGGTCCTTCTATTTGTGAGACACGGGATGCCGCCTGAACGTGGCCTGACGAGCAGTGCCCTGTCCGCGCCCAGGATCCGAACCCTGGGCCGCCACAGCAAAGTGTGAAAACTTAACCACTCAGCCACAGAGCCCTCCCCTAACTTACTATTAACATAGCTAACTTACTATTATATAACAATTTCACCCCTAGGTGTCTACTCAAGAAAATGAAAACACATGTCCATATAAAGACTTTTCCGTGAGTATTCACAGTAGCATTATTCATAGTAGCCAAAGCCTGGATGTAATCCAAATGTCCATCATTTAATGAATAGATAAACAAAGATACAGAATACTTTCATCATGATAAAGATCCCTTTGTTGCCCTTTTATAACCACACTCAACTCCCTTCCTCACTGTACCTCCCACTTCACTCCCCCATCCCCATCCCTGACCCCTGGGAACCCTGAATGTGTCCTCAATTTTTATAATTATGTCATTTTGAGAATGTTATATAATGGAATCATATCACATAGATAGCATGTAACCTTTTGGGATTGACTTTTTTCCCTCTGCATAATTCACTGCAGATTCAGTCAAGTTGTTGCACATATCAATAATCCATTTCTTTTTATTACTAGTAGTATTCCAGCATATAGGATATATCACTGTTTAACCATTTACCCATTGAAGAACATTTATTTTTTTGTCTAGTTTTTGGCTATTACAAATGAAGCTGTTATAAATATTGTTTATAAGTTTTTATGTGGGGATAAGTTTTGTTTTGATTGTACCAGAGAAACAGGGCTACACAGCCGAAAGTTCTGGAGATCTGCAGAAGGTTCCCCTTGAGTCTTTGGCTAAATACTGATCTGCGCATGCAGGGGGTGAATATTTCTAAGCCACGAAAGGAGCCATCAGGAGCAGTGGGCTGAGCAATTCCCAGGGCTAACGTGGGAATGGGGAGAGTTCAAGTTCTCACCAGCCTGAGTGAAGAAGTCTGGTACGACATGGGGTGTTGGGCAGATTCTCAGAGGCGTCGTACTGTTGTCTCAGGGCTACATTAGCCCTAGAGTCGTCTGCCCTGGGCTCACCCTAATAAAGCTTAACAGCAAGCCTCAAAAGGGTCAAAATGACGTGCAAGTAAAAGTGCCATAACGAAACCAAATACTCATTAAAGGAAAACAACAATACCCAACAGTCAATGACATAAAATTCACAATGGCCAGTAAACGACCAAAAAACAAATCACTCCACTTGTAAATAAGCAGGAAAATACGCCCAACACCCAGGAGAAAAATCAATCAGCAGAAAGTTTTTACTTCTCTGGGATAAATGTCCAAGAGAGCAACTGCTGGGTTGTATGGTAGGTACATGTTTAGTTCTTTAAGAAATCACCCAACGTGTTTTCCAGAGTGTCTGGGAACGATCTTTTAAAAAGTAGTTCTGTTTTATTGTTAACACTGACCAGACAAGAGAAAGACAAAGAAAATGCATCTTTCTTCAAGCTTAGGTCTTTCACAGGGATAGGAAACTGGAAGTCCATTCAGACCCCCTTATCACAACTCAACTAATGAGAAAAGGTGACAGTGCATTATTACCCAGGAGTCTTTGAAAGAAAAGCAATTTATTAATAAAATCTACTCAAAATTTCACAAATACTTTTAACGTTGACCTAGGAACTCAACATCAGTAGTTCTTCCATGGTGTATTGATGTCATATTTGACATTCAGCAGACTCCGTATGTTTTATTTAGCATTTTGGGATTAAAATGTGGGAAACATACTCCATATATTCTCAAATATGTAAACCTATTTATCTTGGTTTATTTTATTAAAGAACAAGCCCTCAGAAATATAGATACGTTTTCCCTTTCCAAAACAAGATAAACCATATCCTTTGAGGTTGAAAAATAAAAATTTCAGAAGATTTCTGAATAATTTAGAAGGTTCTAAACATTGAGACATAATATTCCTATTATGAAATCATTGCTGCACAGCAAGTAATTTTGGCCCAGTCTGTGCTCTTGAAATCTGAAGTCAACAGGAGTCATGTACAGAAGGCATTCATGTTCTGCCTGTACAGGGTCATTTTCAACCTTAAAGCTTTTTAGTTCATTTAATATTTATGCATCATAAACCAGATTTAAAAGTCATCATGGGAATCTACCTGCATGCAAACTATTCAATATTTTCTTTCTCTACATACCAGCTGCCTAGGTTCCCACCTACTCCAGTTTAGCATTTTATGCTGTTCTCTACACAACTCCACTCTACCACATCTGAATATCTCAATGAGGGAGATCATAGCCCCAAAGACGTTTGGTGCAGGACAGGTCCCTAGAATCCTATCTGTAATCACTGTGAGGTCTGCTGTTTCCTTTTATACAGACAAAGGTCCCTTCTCATCCTTGATGACATGTCCATCACCAGGCTTTCCAGTTTGGAGCTGCTTCAGTGGTTTTCCTTTTTCCTATCACTCGTTCATTATTAACATTCATTTTCCTTTGCTGCATTTGTAGTAATTCACTGTTGTCATCTGGATAATAAAAAATTTATTTAAATTTTTTTTCTAATTAGTCCACTAGAATTCCTTATTATCCCATAATTACAGCCTTAATGATGAGTTTTTATTTCTCATTATTGCTATATTACTGGCTTACTTGGCAGAGTTATAGCCTTTCCTTGTATTTAACAAATATAACACACAATCATTGAATGCCTACTATTTCCACTGTGATATCACTGGAGATTCTGTGGTGAAAAAGATGGATATAGTTCCTGCCCTAAGGGACCTTGCAGCCTAACGGTGGAGCAGACATAAGCAGCTCATCACACAAGTAATTAATTACAATGTTAGCCAGCATTAAAAAAAATGCTACAAATGTATACATAAATAGACTCATTGTAATCTAGCAGGAATTGTAGGCTGGAAAAAATGATGTTCAACCTAAGATCTGAAAATGATTTGGAGTTAACAGCGTCAAATGGAAGAGGAAGAATGCCACTAGAGTGAAAAGGACTTTGGCATAGTTACCAACACACTGAACGTCAGTGTGGCTGGAACTCAGAGAGTCAAGAGGAGAAAGCTCGGGAGGAAATCAAGGCCAGATCATGCTGGCTCTCGTAGGCTCTGGATTTTATTCGTCGCATTTGAAAAATTTTTAAGCAGGGGATTGTCATGATCAGATCTGCATCCTTGGAAAATGAAATAAAGTAACCATTCTGGCTTAGATTGGAGGAAAATAAAAGCGATTGAGGGAGGCCAATTAGGAGCCTTTTATAGATGCTTGGAGAGAAATGATGAATTCCGTGGACTATCGTCCAATTGAAAATTGACCAAAGAAAATAATACCTTAGAGGTATAGCTAATAAGATGTGGTTTTTAGCCGGAGCAGCTAGTGGCTGGGACAGATTTAGGGTATATGACTTCAGTTTGGGACATTTTGAGTATGGACTACTATGTGAGTTCCACAAGGTCAGATTTTTTCCCTGTTTTGGTCAGTGCTGCATCCCAGTGCCTCCAGAGACATCCCAGTGGAGACGTCAAATAGGCAACGAGATTGTATGAATTTGTAGCTCAGAAAAGAGGTTTGGGTTGGAACTTAAAATTTGAGATCACCAGAATATAGTTGCTCTCAGAAGCCAAGAGAATGCCAAGCTCCTCCAGGGAAGGCTGAAGAGTGGGAAAAGGCAAGATGAAGGACTGGTGCCCAGCTCACTTGCCAGTAGCTCTCTGCAACACTACTTGGTTGCCAAAGCATTTCATGATCAGTCTCATCATGTTGAGATGAGACCCAACATAGTCCTTGCGCTGAAGGGGTCCTAAAGGTGTTCCAGTCCCAGTGCCTCCCATTGCAGCCTTCAATTTGGACCTGTCCTATAGGAATATTAAGCCCTTCATCCAGATGTAATTATTCTTCTTTCCTCACTCCTTTTAAGAGAAGTGGGTGGGAGGACATCAGGAAAATGGATTGAGTGTAGAATGCAACATGGTGCTGATTGCCAATGGAAGATACAGATTTAATGCTTTACCCTTTCCAGCTATCAGGGCCCAAGTTGGGCTATCAGGATACATTTTAGCCAAGAAGGCATCTCTATACTCTTTATAGCTCAGCTGCTGTCTCTGTCTACATAAGTCTTTCCTTCTTCCAGTCCTTCTGGAAGAAGTCCTTTCTTCTCTCACTTTTTTTTTTTTTTTTTTAAGATTGGCACCTGAGCTAACAACTGTTGCCAACTTTTTTTTTCTGCTTTTTCTCCCCAAATCCTCCCAGTACATAGTTGCATATTTTTTAGTTGTGGGTTGTTCTAGTTGTGGCATGTGGGACCCGCCTCAGCATGGCCTGATGAGCGGTGCGATGTCTGTGCCCAGGATCCAAACTGGTGAAAACCTGGGCTGCTGAAGCGGAGTGCGCGAACTTAACCACTCCACCACGGAGCGGCCCAGATTTCTCGCTCTTCTTATGCATCCAGAGCAGAAAGAGGTTTGTCAGTCTCCTACATACACTCGACTTATCAGTTAACTAAATTTATGGCAGAGAAAAAAACCCCCAAGGTACACAAAATAGGCATATGGATGGGATTGTTCCAAGGACGTTATCTCTGTGAGAAGACACGCCCCAGCTGTGTATGGCACAATTGCAGAGGAATAGGATGATTTTAGGGGGATAGTTTTATAGAATTAAAAATTTAGACTTTTTAAATTGGAATTCATGATAATTCTGGGAAGCACTGAATTAAAGCTGTACATCCTGGTATAATAAAGAGTTGTATTTATCCGTGTATTTATAGGATACTGTTGGAAGAGAGAATGCTTAGACTGTTTGAGAGAACAAAGTCTTCGAACTCAAATTCTCTGGAACTCTTGAAATGCTCTCTGTGGAATAAATTTGACAGGACTCCAAATGGGAGTTTAGTCATAATGTCAGTGGTTCCTTGAGGCGTTTGCAGAAAATTCAGATTCCTACGCTTTTCTCTGATACTGATTCTGTAGACAGCTCATGGGGCTGGGAGTCTATTTTTTGAAGCACCACCAGGTGATTCTGATGCAGCTGATGCATGCACAATTGTTTGGGGATCTCTGCAAATTACAGAACCACGCATCTCATCTATTAAGATAGATCCTTTAAGGACTTCCAGTCCCATAATAATTGAAATTTAGAAATGCTTTCAGAAATTTGCAATTATTAGTTGTTCACACTGGACCTTTTTCATCTACTGCAGTATCACCACTGCAGTTATACTGGATTAGTAAAATTTCATTAGCAACTTGCATTCCCACTCCCCACAGGCCTTATAACTAAGACAACGTACCTGGAACCTGAAGACTCGGCCCACTCCACGCTCTCAAAACACAAGTAGAATCTAAGAAACAAGTGGCAATCACTGTACCTTATGTCTGGATGTGCTGGAAATACTTCTTGTGCCACGCCCTTGACTTGAGCCCCAATTCCAATAGCACGATCCTTGTACCTCCTCCCAGCACAGGGGTCTTCCTGGTTCCTTTTCAACTTCATCAGTGATTTTTTTGTGTTCTGATCCCGGGGGCTGAAACTCCACCAATGAGGCAACAATGGGTCTTTTGAGCTTTGACCTCTGACCTTTGCCTGCTGCAAGATTTCCCTGATGGTCCAGCTGTCTTCACTGATGACCTTCTATCATCCATGGAGGGAAGTTTCTTAATCACCTGCCACACCCCACTGGGTCTGACTATTCTTTATGGCCCTCTCCCAACCAATTCAAATTACGATAGAGATTGTGATTCTCACAGCCTTGGAAATCCCCCAACATACAGGGTTTTCTGAAATAATATCTCTAGCATATTCAAGATATAGTAAATCTCTTTGGTTGTAATCACTTAAAAAGAAAAAGCACCTCTGAAACAATTTAAGAAATAAAATGAGCTACTAAAATCAAAACCCTCACATTTTTAACATAATTTTAATTTTCTGGTTTTTCTGGAGAACTCTTTGTGTTTTATTCAAGTTTATGAATAATGGATGACATTTCTTTTAAGATGTCTCATTATGTTTGCTGCATACAAATATACAGTTTCTTAAAATGGCCTCCTGTCAAATACATATGATTTCTATTTGTCTGCTGTTAATGTAATTGACTAAACACTAGATTCTTCTGATTATGCTTTCCCTTGTAAACCACTTACTTAATAGGCAAAAGCAGCTGTGTTTATGCTTCTGTGATTTTCGGGTTTCATTATGAAGTTTTCAGCATGTGACTCAAGAGCAGTAGGCAGTCTGAGCACCCTGGCACCAGCTGGCAGGTCTTTACCAATAAAGGCAATATTCCACCCACACTTGTATATGTCATGTAGGAGGACACACGGATGCACATACACAACCACTGCAACCACAATAATTGTGAACATGCACAGGAAGGAAACACTGTTAACTTTTTAGCAATTGATCAACAGTCAAAGACCTGAATTTAACCCAGAGCCCGAGTACTTCCTCTCCCGCCCCTCCCTCCTCTGAGAACTGCGAACAATTTTGTTTTTTAATTTAGGAGTTTGGTATAAGTATTCAGACACGGTGGAGTAAGAGAGGCAGGCAGACAGAGGGGAAAGGGAGAAAGGCTGACAGGGAAAGCAGCCACCAAGAGGCTGAGGAGGAGATCCATGCAGAGAAATAGCAGGAAAAGAAGGAATGAAGGGCAGGAGACAGGAACTGATTAGGGTGCAGGAGAAATGGAGAGGCAAAGAAGCTCATAGTCACCCAGGAGGAGCGTCATCCTAGCCTCTAGGACACATCACACATTAATACAGTTGTTTGTTTCTACAGTCTCATAAGGAAGAATATTGGAGAATGGGCTAGTTTAAAACCTGGTTCTGCTGTCTACAATCGGTGTGACCTACACCAACTCCATGACCTCTTCAGGTTTCCGTTTCCCCATCTGTAAAATAATAGTGGTTGTCCTTGTCCTTGTTTTTTTCTTTTTTTTTTTGAGGAAGATCAGCCCTGAGCTAATATCTGCTGCCTGTCCTCCTCTTTTTGCTGAGGAAGACCGGCCCTGAGCTGACATCCGTGCCCATCTTCCTCTACTTTATACGTGGGACGCCTAACCACAGCATCGCTTGCCTTGGCCAGGTTTTGATGAGGATTAAATGAGACAGCAAAGCAGAATTGGTAGCAAACTACAGTGGCTAAGAAGCCAGGCTTTGTGATCAGACTACATGGGTTTGAATCCCAGCTTCTAGGTGAGTAACATTAAGCAAGTTACTAACCCATCTGTGCTCAGTTTCTTATCTTCAAAACAGGGATAATAAAAATAATGCCTATGTGTGTATGGTTGTTATGAGGGTTGACTGGAAAATACATGTAAAACATGGCAAACAGGTAGAACACTGCCTGGCATTTGGTTAGCACTGAATAAATGTTGACTCTTAGGAATAAAAGTAGGAGCTCGAAGTATCATATGATAATGTCTCCTTCACAGGAGGGCAGACACCATTTCGTTTCTTTATTTTATGGCTGATATCTTGCTGGCACATTGTAAATACCTACTGAAAGAGTATTATGCCATCAGAAATGATGGAAAGCTTTTCTTTTCACACCTTTATTCATTTTTCTCACTCTCATGTTAACAGCACTTGGCCTCGTGTAATGATCATTAGATGACCATCCAGGCTTTCAACTGTTCTTTTCTTTTTTTTTTTAAAGCTTGGCACCTGAGCTACCCTCTGTTGCCAATCTTCTTCTTCTTCCCCTCAAAGCCCCCCAGTACATAGTTGTATATTCTAGTTGCAGGCCCCTCTGGTTGCACTATGTGGGACGCTGCTCCAGCATGGCCTGACGAGCAGTGCCATGTCTGTGCCCAGGATCCAAACTGGTGAAACCCTGGGCCACTGCAGCAGAGTGCGCAAACTTAACCACTCGGCCATGGGGCTGGCCCCAACTGTTCTTTTCTTTGACAAATGTTTTTTAATTGCACAGAAATATAGGAATGTCTTCATTTGGTTTAAAAAAAAAATCTTGATGAGACTAAAACCCACTGCTAAGTTCAAACTCTGTCCCACGGTCTTCTCCAAAGGCAACCATTTTATTGATTTTGATGAGTATATTTTCACGCCTTGTATTTTACATACATGTATGAATTCACATGTATGTACCTGTGTCATTCAGGGTTTCACCAGAGAAACAGATCTTTTAATGTTCATGGGATCCATAGTGGTGGCCTCTTTTTCATTTATGATGTTGATACCAGCTCAACACAAGGTTGACATAAGGGAAGCCATGTTATAGAAAAGAAAACATATTGTAACTTTAAGTGACCTCTGACTAACTAGCCCAGACATGGCCCCTCCCAGCTGCTTTAAGATGATAACTTTGTTCCTTTGAGTTCTCTGGGAATGTGATGACTCCGGGGCAGAGAGCCTGTTCTGATAGCCATCATCAATGACAACTGAAAGTTCTGGGTATAGCATGTTGCTCCATTCTCTGATGCATATCCAGTAAAACAAAGAACTATCAGGAACTGGGGCCAGATGTGTGCCCCACCCAGAGACCAGCCACCTCCCCCACCTGGAGAATAGCGCCATATATAACAGGTCTGTAGTCTTTGTTCTGTGAGATGGTTCTTTGGACATAAGTTGGCCATCTTCCCTCTTGCTAGCAAGCTGTAATAAAGTTCTTTCCTACCACCTGGCCTCCTGACTATTGGCTTGTCTTGTGGTGAGCAGACGACCCCACCTTGGGCAGTAACAATGTTAGTAATTTGTGTCTTCTTTTTCTTCTCGCGTTAGCTGGATAGAGTTTTATCAATTTCATTGAGTTTTTTTCCAAAGAACCAGCTTTGGCTTCTTGATTTTTTCTGTTGATTTTCTGTTTTCAATTTCATTAATTTATGCTCTAATTTTTATTGTTTATTTTCTTCTGCTTGCTTGAGGTTTATATTACTCTTCTATTCCTAATTTCCTGAGGTGGAAGCTTAGCTTATTGATTATAGATCTTTCTTGTCTAGTATTTGTATTCAATGCTATAAAATTCCCTCTAAGCACCGCTTTCATGAAATCCCATAATTTTGATAAGTTGTATTTTTATTCAAAGTATTTTTAAATTTCTCTAAATTTTATTTTTAAATTCAATTTGAGCCTTCTTTAACCCATTTTTTATTTAGAAGTCTGATGTTTAATCTCCACATATTTGGGGATTTTCCAGCTCTTTTTCTGTAATTGATTTCTAGTTTAATTTCATTGTAGTCTAAGAGTATACTTACCTTGATTTCTATACTTTCAAATTTGTGGAGGTGTATTTTATCTCTATTACTTACTAGAATGTGGTTTATCTTGGTGAATGTTCCATGTGAGCTGGAGAAGAATGTGTATTCTACTGTTGTTGGATGAAGCAGTCTATACATGCCAAGTAAATACAGTTAATTGACGGTGCTGTTCAGTTTAACTGTATCCTCACTGATTTTCTGCTTGCTGGATTTGTCAATTACTGGTAGAGGGGTGTAAAAGTCTCCAACTGTAATAGTAGGTTTATCTATTTCTCCTTTCAGTTCTATCAGTTTTTGCCTCATGTATTTTGATGCTCTATTGTTAGGCAAGTAGACATTTAAAGTGGTTTCTTGAAGACAATATATATAGTTGGGTCTTGATTTTGCATCCACTCTGATAGTTTGGTGTATTTAGACCATTCACATTTAGAGTGATTATTATTTACTTGGATTAACATTGGCCACATTTCTGTTTTCTATTTGTTGCTCTTTTTCTTTTTCTTCCTCTTCTTCCTATTCCTCTTCTTTGTCTTTCACTCTTTTTCTGCCTTCTCTGGTTTCTGCTTTTAATTGAGCATGTTATATGATTCCCTTTTCTCTCCTTTCTTAGCATTTCAATAATATTTCCTAAAAATTTTTTAGTGGTTGCCCTAGATTTTATAAGATACATTTACAATTAACCCAAGTCAACTTTCAAATAATACTATTTTAAATAACATTATATTGCCTTGTGGATAGTGTAGGGGCCTTATTACAGGATATTCCTAGCCACTCCTGTCCTCTATAACATTACTGTCCTTTACTTCACTTATCCATACACTATAATCATCCAATACATTGTTGCTATTATTATTTTAACAACCTATTATTTATTAGATCAGTTAAGAGAAAGAAAAGATTTCATTTTACCTTCATTTATCCCTTTTTAACACTCTTCCTTTCTTTATGTAGATCTAACTTTCTGACCTATATAATTTTCCTTCTTTCTGAAGAGCTTCTTTTAATGTTTCTTATAAGGCAAGTCCACTGGCAACAACTCCTTCAATTTTCGTTTGCCTGAAAAAGTCATTATTTCTCCTTTGCTTTCGAAAGATAGTTTTACTAGATACAGATTTTTAGGTTGGTGGTTTTCATCTTTATTAGGAGAGCTCTAGAATGTACTTTGTCTAAAAGCATAGGCCTTACTCTTAAGGATGGCTTTTCTGGTGTCTCATCTTGATGCCTGGGGGTTAACATTTTTTCTGGGCTGGAACTCCAATGTCTCCCAGAATTGCTCAACCTCTAGAATCTTTGTTTCAACCTCTATCTTGTAGCAAATGCTTTCTGCTGAGCCTATGTAGTCTCACCCCATGCTTGCACAGGACACATGGACTTCCATGCCCTCTCCCACACTACTCCCTCCTCAATTCCAACCCTGCACATTCCAGTGACTACATCTGCCCCAATTCTGATTCCTTTCCATGCTGTGCTCAGACTTTGTCTCACTGTGCCACAGTTGATTAATTGTCTCTAGACAGAGAGCCAGAATGATTATGGGATATTACCTGATGAGTTTTCTTTTCAGGGATCACAATCTTGCGCTGTCTATTGCCCAATGCCTGAAGATAATGTCCCCATATATTTTGCACCGTTATATGGTTTTTTGCAGCATGAAAGCTAATCTAGTGCCAGTTACTCTGCAATAGTCAGAAGTAGAAATGTTTCTTACTCATTATTGTATTCCCAGCATTTGGCACAATTCTTAAAGAGACAATCAATGAGAAATCAATACATGAATTAATATGTAAACCTATAAATTCAGAGAAGGAAGAAAATAAAGGGAAGGGGGAAGAATGAATTTGAGAGTGATTGAGAGACAATGACTAGTTATCAGTGTACACAAGCAAATGAAAAGTTTTAGTATGTAATCCGACAAACTCAGAACATTCAGGAATTAGGCTTAATACCTTCTGGGGAAAACTTGTTCAATAATGGCTCAGTTATCCTCCATTTGTCAATATAATGCATATTGTAAAGTCTGAGGCAAGATTTCTGGCTTGAAATTCATCTGTAAGATTCAATAATATAATCAATAAACTAGATCCAAGGTAAATCAGAGTACACATGGATTTTATAATATCCTGATTTAGAGTAATTGCTGGATTTTAATGTTCTACTCATGCATATTTTTGAATGTTAGCATCTGACAAGCTGGTGCCAGATTTGGAAATCTTTCATGTTTAAGGACATCTGTTTTTCAAGATTTTTTTAAAACTTTGCCCCCTACTTCAAAGATATATTTCTGGGCATTATAATCAACTAAGCAATTAATTATGTCATTAACATATGTTTATTACTACCATGTGATGAAGTAATGTTTGCTTTTTAGAAATAAATTTTAAAGAATCATTTAGCTAGTCTTGTACTTATATTTATCCATTTATTTTTAAAAGTATACTTAGCTGAGACACATATATAAAATTAAGGCCATAAGTTTTCTAGTTAAAACTATTTTTCTTCAAGCTATTTATTTACGTAATATCAAGTGGCTATGTGTTTTTAGGTGAGATTTCTAGATGCTGCAGTTTATTTAAATAAAAGCCATTTCATCCTCTATGGATCTAATTTTATTTCTCAATTAACAAGCTCTGATTTGTCTTTTACATTGAAAATACTGTCTTGCTAATATTTTCTGAAAATGAAATGAATGTATACCCATATCACAGGAAATTTTTAAATATGGTATTGTTATAGAAAAGAATAGACAGCATAACTTTTCTTAAATGCAAGCCTAATCCAGTGAACTGTATTTAAGGGTGATAAAAATATTTGATAGTGAGGAAAATAGGGTAAAGAAAACAAGAAAGACAGAAAGAGATTTGCAGATAAAGAGTCAGGATAGAAAGGTAAGCACCTGACTGGACTTTGAATAGTCTCCAACTACTTGCGTATTATAAAATCTGGTGGCCTGGGTAGTGGGAGAATTTAAGTCAAAAATTTTTTTGTCTAGAGTAATATTTTATTTTCAAGTAAAAATTGAAGGAGATAAGGGAAGTTATCTTTGAGTGGTCCTGAAGAAAACAATAAGAATTAATCATTTATAAAAATTGGACTTTAAGGAAAAATTATATGAAGAAGAATAGCTTGAAGAAGAGATGGCTGAATAGGAGTGTCCATGTGTTAGAAAAGATCCTAAGTGCACCAAAAACAAAGTAAAAAGCTGAGAAAAGCCTGACCTAGACACCAGATGTTTCAGAAACATCACAGCACAGGTAATCTTACTGATATTGACACTCACCGTCTCGCCTGATAATATTGCAAAAGTACAATAAAATGTTTGATTAAAGGAGATGAAATAATGGGTAGACTGACAAAACAAAGAAAACTCACTAAGATACAGGCCCAGTCCATGTGTCAGACATGTTTAAACGATCTCAGCTTAATTTTTAGCCAAAAATACCAAACGCCAACATCAAAGAGCACAAGATTTCTAATAGCATGGTTGCTGTACTCTAATT
The DNA here is from genome assembly GCF_037783145.1 of Equus przewalskii. Taxonomy (NCBI): domain Eukaryota; kingdom Metazoa; phylum Chordata; class Mammalia; order Perissodactyla; family Equidae; genus Equus; species Equus przewalskii. The sequence goes on along the minus strand of NC_091834.1, from coordinate 70,624,739 downwards.
TTCCAAGTGGAAGCAGTAGCCACATTCAGCTGTTTCCCAAGGAAGATGCTGTTGCAGAAAAAGCACAGGAATGGCTCTCTTTGGGCACTCTGCATACATGGTGGTCTTTCTTTTCTCCTCTTCCTGCTCCTCATTCTTTTCTCCTTCGCTTAGTCTGTACTGCTCTTCAGATCTCCACAAGGAGAAAAATGAAAGAGAAATATACTTATTTTTATTGCCTTGTGGAAGTCTGTTGCAGCTTATATTCTATTTTAAAATGTGATTTAATCAAAATATTAAGTTATATCTGAGTGGAGAAGTTATAGTCATTTCTATTCTGTTTTCTTTTTGAATCTTCCAGATTTTCTACAGTGCTCATATACTACCTCTGTAACCATAAGCAAACAAATAAATTTAAAGAAACTAATGGTCTATTTATTTCATTGCAGTTAGGCACTTTGTGGTTCTATTGTCCCTTTGATATTCTGATCATCATAACCATATAAAAATCTGGTATTAGTTTAAAAATTATTTGGAGAATTCTAAATAAATTGCTTGGCTTAAAGACTCGTAATCTGAGCACCTTTGGTAAATTGAGGCTGGACTACAGCAGGCTGTGCTGGGTTTTGGGGGAGGAGGAAACAATAAGGGGAAAGTTTGATGCTACAGAGGGATACTTGTGAAGATCTTCCAAAAAATTTAAGAATTCCAAAAACAATATACAAGGTGAAAAAGAGAGAGAAAATTGAGTTTAGAAAAATTCTGAGGAGAGTTGAAATGAACTAAAGCTAATCAGTGATTTTATAACTGTAAGACAGAGTTCCTGTTGAGATTATAAGACTTTACATAGGATGTGAGCGTCCAAGAAATTAAGAAGATCAATTATATCCTGATACACTACTACAAGGTGGAGGAAAAAGTTTAGTTGAAATGACTTGAATGTTTCAGGTCTTGTTATTACTATAATGAACAGAACAATAAGGTTTATATATATACATACATTATAGAGAGAGAAAGAGAGAGAGGGAGAAAGATCTTTATTTTTGATGTACATATTACATATAATGGATTGTTTATATGTCCATTCTGTTTTCAATCAAGGAAATTTTTTTCTTTATTATTTTTTAACTGAAAGAGATAGTGGATGATTTTGTCATTGGTGAGTCATGAAAGTCTTATTAGTAGATAAAGAAGATAGTCCTGGAGTTCTTTCTGTTGTCTCTGAGAACTTGCTCTCCAGAGAATTGATACAAATTTTCTGTATCATATCCTTTCTATACTTCAATATTTGTGTAGCAATGTCCAATTTCAAATTGTGAATTAGTAACTGAAATATTATTCAGTATGTCTTTTGTTGGTATGCTAAACAAGTAATCAGACATAACTTTCTTTTCTAAGAGACTAATAATTTTTTTGTAATCATTTAACACCCCAGTATAAGCATAATCTTTTAACTAATTGGGTAGCAAATGTAAATGCAAATACACAAACACTAATGGTATTATTGCTACATTTTGGATTAGCCCTGCTTATTAATTCAGTAAGCTGCTTCTTTTAGTAGAAATACTTTACTACACCATTGAACTATCACTAAATATAAGAATGCCTTTGTTATTAGTGCCGTGGAATCACTTGCAACTCCTAGTGACCCTGTGGACAGCAGAGCGGAACCCTGCTGGTCCTTTCGAGCCATCCTCTCACTTTCAGCGCTGTATCAGACAATGCTCCACTCCTGTCAGTAGGGTTTTTATGACCAATTTTTTCAGAAGTGAGTGCCCAGGTCCTTCTTCCTAGTCTGTCTTAATCTGGAAGCTCTGCTGAAACCTGTCTGCCATAAGTGACCCTGCTGGTGTTTGCAACACTGGTGGCACAGCTTTCAGCATCACAGCAACATGCAGCCCCCACAGTATGACAACTGACAGATGGATGGTGTGGTTCCCTGTCTGGGGAATGAACCCAGGCCTTGGTAGTGGGTGAGAGAGCTGAACTTAACCACCAGACCACCAGGGCTGGCCATGAAAATGCCCACATTATAAAATAACTTATATTCAGACCCGTGTTTTCTAACCAATGAAAATTTTTTCAGATCCCATTGACTATGAGGTGTACGTGCACTGATTTACTAACACTTGATCTAATAATGACACACAGAGATAGAATTGCTGTTACTCTCTCACCGGACACTTCACCCACTGATTCCTAGAAATCAGCTATCAGACCCAGAAAAGTTCAAGAATGTTCAAAGGAAGCTCAGGATTATTGGACTGGGATTTTCAGTAGTTAAAAGCCCATATAAATGTTATTTCGTGTACATTTTGTATCAAATAGGCTTTGAGATTAGAAAGTTAAATATGAATATGCCATCTAAATTCTAGACAAATAATATTTAGGAATAAGAAATATGGGAGTCTTTAGGGCTCTTCAAAAATATTCCTGTTCTCTCTACTCTTGGGTGAATGGCGAGAATGCACTTACTTTTCCCCTTGGACCTCAAGTGTGATCAAATGACTTGCTCCGGCCAATCAAATGAAAATGATCAAGGTCATGTGTTGTGATATTATGGTCTTCATCTGTTTTACTACTTTTTCTTATTGGGCAAGAAGGAGGAGTGCCATTTTTTTGGGTCCCCTTAAACATTGCAGTAAAAAATGCTTAGTGTCAATTTTTCTCCTTTTTCTTTAATAATTAAAAAGTTTAGGGCTTTAAATTTTCCTCTGAGTTTTCACTGGGTCTCAAATTATCAAGTATAATGAAGTGTTCTTCTTTTCATTGCTTTCTAAAAGTTTATAAATTTTTTATTTCCTCTTTGATATAAGGTTTATCCAATAACAGACTACTTAATTTCCAAGAGTTATGATATTTTGGGCCACTCTTTTTAACGTTTCTAGTTTTATTGGATCATAACCAAAGAATGTGCCTGTAAGAGATCTATTTCTTCAAATTTATTGAAGTTTTTTTGTAGCTGATAACATGATCAATTTTTATAAATCTTTCAGAAATATAGGAGAAAAAATTTATTTTCTAGTAAAGGGGTAGAAAATATGTACACACACATTATCTGTTACATCACACTTTTTGATTATACAAATCAGTTCTCTAAGTTGTGCTCATTTTGTCCAATCATGTATTAAAGTCTCTCACTATAACTTTATTTATGTGTTCGTTTTTAAGAGAATAAGGTTGAGTTTTATTTATTTATTTATTTTTTGCAGGAAACCATTCACCCTGAGCTAGCATCTCTTACCAATCTTCCTCTTTTTCTTTTCCTCCCCCAAATCCCCGCTGCAAAGTTGTATATCCTAGTTGTATGTCCTTCTGGTTCTTACATGTGAACCACCACCACAGCATGATAACTGACAGATGGGTGTTGTTGTTCCACAACCAGGAAATAAATCTGGGCCACCGAAGTGGTAAGAGCAACGAACTTTAACCACTAGGCCTTCAGGGCTGGCTCTCTCTGTAACTTTAAAGAAGTCTCTTTGTATAACTGACAGTTTTTGACTGTACAGGCACACCTCAGAGATATTGTGGGTTTGGTTCTAAACCATTGCAATAAAGTGAATATCAAAATAAAGGGAGTCACACAAATTTTTTGGTTTCCTGGTGCATATAAAAGTTATGTTTACACTATACTGTAGTCTATTAAGTGTGCAATAGCATTCTGTTGAAAAAATAATGTATGTCTCTTAATTAAAAAATACTTTATTGCTAAAAAATGCTAACCATCCTCTGGGCTTTCAGTGAGTCATAATCGTTTTGCGGTGGAAGGTCTTATAAAAAATGCAATATCTGTGAAGCACAATAAAACAAAACAAGGTATGCCTGTATATTTATCTACTATATTATTCAATTCAGACACAATTATGACTGTATATTTTTCTTAGACTGTATCTTTTTCATTGTGAAATTATCCCTATATCTTTAGTGTTTTTATTCTAAATTCTATGTTATCTCATACTAATATAGTCAAGTCTATATTTTTTTCAGTTTATCTAATATCTCTTTTTCTACTCCTATATGTTCAACATTTCTTTAGTGTTTTAAGTGTGTTTCCTATAAAGAGTTCACAACTAGGTGTATTTTTTAATTCAATCTGATATTCTCTGCCCTCCAATGGAAGAAGTTAGTCTATTCATATTTAGTGCAATGACACTGATTTTACTCTTCTAACATATATTCTACTTACTACTTTTACACTCTTGTTTCCTATTTCTTTTTTCTTATTTTTATCAAATTGATCAAGTTATACTTCATTCAATTTTTTCCTCTGTTAATTTGAATGTTATTCTTTAAAAAAAGTTCTATTAGTGGGCTGGCTCCGTGGCCGAGTGGTTAAGTTCGCATGCTCCGCTGCAGGCGGCCCAGTGTTTCGTTGGTTCGAATCCTGGGCGCGGACATGGCACTGCTCGTCAGACCACGCTGAGGCAGCGTCCCACATGCCACAACTAGAGGAACCCACAATGAAGAATACACAACTATGTACCGGGGGGCTTTGGGGAGAAAAAGGAAAAAATAAAATCTTTAAAAAAAAAGTTCTATTAGTATTTATTTTCCCTTCTTTAGTCTCATAAAGGGCGTATACTTTTCTACTACAATCTAAAAACAAGATGCCACAAAGACACTCTTTTATCCCTACTCCTCTTCACCCGAACAAGATAAGACCTTTTAATAATTTCATTTTCCCTTAGTCTCTCCTCCTCTCCTCCCATGGATGAGAGATTTTCCTTTCCCATCCCTCCTCCTCTCTACTCTTTCCTAATTCTTGAGTTTTGTTGAGATAGTTTAACACAATTAATCTTAAACTGTTATTAGAATTTCCCTTATTATATATCCCTTCTGTTTCTAAGGTTTTTACTTAGCACTTACCTTATAATAGTCTTTTCTTATCCATTTGGATTTTGATTGAAAAGGTAATATTGATTTAATATATAAACATTTTTTGCTCATCACTTTTCTCTCATGTCTTTGATTCACCCTTCTTAAGGATTCTGCTGTGATCTGTGGCATTCATTTTTTGTTTACGTCAGTCTTTTCTTGACAATTTTCCTCTCTGAACACTTGCATATCCTCAAATATCTTTATTTTTCCCTGACAGGTGAACAATTTCCTGGGTGTATATAGGATTCCCAAATTGAAATTCTTTTTTTTTTTTTAAAGATTGGTACCTGAGCTACTATCTGTTGCCAATCTTCTTTTTTTTTTTTGTTCTCCCCAATGCTCCCCAGTACATAATTGTATATTCTAGTTGTGAGTGCCTCTGGTTGTGCTACATGGGATGCCACCTCATGAGCGGTGCTGAGTCCATGCCCAGGATCCAAACCAGTGAAACTCTGGGCTGCTGAAGTGGAGTGCACAAACTTAACTACTTAGCCACAGGGCTAGCCCCTCAGATTGAAATTGAAATTGAAATAGTCCTCAGATATTATTCCACTGATCTTTAGCTTCTACTGTTGCAAATGAGAAGTTCAAAGCCAATATAATTTTTTCCCCTTTATGGTTAGCTTGTTCTTTTTGGCAGAAAGCTTTGAATATTTTCTATTTTCCTTAGAACTCAAAAACTTCCTATGATATGTCTAAGTATATGACTCTTCTCATCAGTTTGGCCAGGAACTTTGTGAATATTTCAATCTAAAAATTCTGATCTTTCTTTAGCTCAGAGACATCTTCCTCCATTGCTTTCATTACAGGCTTACCTCCGTTTATGGATTTATCTCTCCGCCAGAACTGCTATTATTTCTAGGCTTAGTTTCCTAGAGAAATTATCCAATTCTTTTACATTGTCTCTAATGATTTATATGCCATTACATTTTTGCTTTGTACTTTGAGATATGTTGTGGGTCGAATTGTGTCCCCTAAAAAGATACACTGAGGTTTTAACCCTCAGTACATATAAATGTGAACTTATTTGGGAATGGGGTCTTTGCAGATGTAAATAAGTTATGATGAGGTGGACCCCAAATCCAGTGACTGATATCTTTATTGGCAGAGAGAAATTTGGATACACAGAAACACAAAGAGGAAGAAAGCCATGTGATGACAGAGGCAGAGATTGGAGTTCTTGCAGCTACAAATCAAGGAATGTGAGCAATCACCAGAAGCTAGGAAGAGGCAAGGAAGGATTGTTCCCTAGAGTTTTCAGAGTGAGCATGGTCCTGCTGACACCTTGATTTCAGACTTCTAGCCCCCAGAACTGTGAGAGAATAAATTTGTTATTTTAAGCCCCCAATTTATTGTAATTTGTCGCAGCAGCCCTAGGAAACTAATACAAGATAGTTCCTCCACTAGATGTTTCAGATCACTAATTTAAATCCACTTCATTTTATTTACTGAATCACTTAACTAAATAATTATATTTTGGGGGCCAGCCCTGTGATGTGGTGGTTAAGTACATGTGCTCAACTTCAATGGCCCAGAGTTCACCAATTCAGATCCTCGGCGTGGACCTACACACCGTTCATCAAGCCACGCTGTGGTGGCATGCCACATAGAAGAACTAGAAGGACTTACAACTAGGATATACAACTATGTACTGGGGCTTTGGGAAGAAAATAAAAGGGGAAGATTGGCAGCAGATGTTAGCTCAGGACCAATCTTCCTCACCAAAAAGCATCCTTAAAAAAGAAAGAATTATATTTTTATCACACTTTACAAAATTCAGAGTATTTTATGGCCTCTCATTGAATGTCCTTAAGTTATATTGATATTTTATAATTCAAGTTTTTAATTCGTCTTATCTAACAGCTCTATTTCACTAAGCATTTGTCTTTTTGGCCTGACTAATTTTCACTTCTGGATGCTAAGTTCCCCTGGATGTTATTTTTCTCTATTGACTGACTGCAGCTAAGGTCTAATTAGGGTACCCTAAGTGGTAGCAACCCTGTGGGTGGTGGCAAGCAAAGTAACCTCTACCCATGTGGGCTGCTGCTGCTGCTGAAGTAGGCAGGAAGTAGCCAGTTCCCTGCTAAGGTCTTTTCTGAAGACCTCTTTGTGACTTGGTCTTCCTTTACCCAACCCCTGGCATCAGGGGCAGGGTAGGCTTGGCTCACCCAGTCAGCACCTTCCTGGACTCTTGGGGGAAGACATGGTATGTTCATGTGGGACTAATGTTTATCTTTCCACAGGGGTCCCCAACTCTCCAAAGCCAAGATGTTCCCAGGGTCCTCTGTTTTATGGTCCTTCCCTGGGAGTCTGCCCTACTCTCCAGGTGCTTTCCCAACAAAGAGGAAGCAAGCTCCACACTAGTGCTCCCTCCTGTACCCCAGCAGCACCATTGTTGTACCCTCAGTATACGAACAGCCTTAATTCTAAGTTCTGAAGTAGTCAGGATAGAGTCCAATGGACACATACATGTGTATGTTTAACAATAAATAACTTGCTACTTATGGCCTTCTAGAGTGGCTACCAGCCAAAACCTTCAACTTGGAGCAAGTGTAGGGAATTAGACTACAAAGTAATATGGAACATCTTCTAACTAGAGAGTAGACAGGAAAATGTAAGAGTATTTGTTTAACCATCTGTTTGGTAAATTTGATATTATCCTAGTTCCTCTGTCTTACAAATAAATTTTCCCTCTTCTTTAACACAAAAGAATTATAATTCTCTAAGTCAGATACCTTCTTTAAAACAATGCAATTTGAAAATGAATCTCAAGGTTTTATTAACTGTGGTCTTTATGACCTCAGTATATGATTTCTTAGAAAAGAGTTTTTTTAATTACCTATATATTCATTTAATATCTAGCACGCATGGGCAAGATGATACCTTAACACTCAACGTAAATAGCTGGATTTTCTTCCTGCAAACTATGATTTCTTTTTAAAAGTAATCTGTCATCTTTAGTTGAATCAAAATGGCATGTTTCACTATTCCTTCTAAATTTCAAGAAAGAAAAAAAATAGATTTCTAAATATAGTAAATTATTAACAGCCTAGAAGACAATAAGGAGGGTCAAAAATTTTGAGAAATACCTGCAAAATAAAAGTAGACAGGATGAGATCTCTGGGGAAAATATAGGAAATGATAGCCCAAACAAGCCCCAAAGAGAAGATTGCTGTGGCTACAGGGTTAGTTTCAGGGAAGCTTCAAGTTCAAGCTCAAAAGACCCAAGGAATGAAAAAAGGTCATTGGGGGGTCTGGCCCCATAGCTGAGTGGTTAAGTTCATGTACTCTGCTTCAGTGTCCCAGGGTTTTGCTGGTCCGGATCCTGGGGCCAGACATGGCACCACTCACTAGGCCATGTTGAGGTAGCGTCCCACATGCCACAGCTAGAAGGACCCACAACTAAAATATACAACTATGTACTGGGGGCATTTGGGGAGAAAAATCAGAAAAAAAAAAAAAAAAGAAGTTTGGCAACAGATGTTAGCTCAGGTGCCAATCTTTAAAAAAAGAAAAAAAAGATCATTGGGCAAATTTTAGGTGGCCAGTAGGCAGCTGCAGTTGGAACACTGCCCCCTTCCCTGCTTGCCCTTGGTGAGCAGAGTGTGTCTTTTGGCTGTGAGACTCCATTTTGGTTTTTTGATGGAGGATGGAGTGGGAACTAACTCATGAGTGATATCTTCCTACAGGCTAGAGTCGGAACCATCTCTCCGGTATCAGTAAGGCAAGGCAGCGCCCCAGTTAGTTTTACTGATTTACTACTAGTTGTACTGCTTACCATCCTCCAGGAAGTGAGTCCCACACCCAGAAGATAAATCATGGCACACCTTTTCAGCATTCTCTCACAATTACCAGAAGCAGGCTAAGTAGAATAGCCAGGTTGTCAGATTGAACGGCATGAGGAGAAAGCACTATTCACATTTCTAATGATTTTACGTGAAGTTGCTTTGGCTAGACTAACATGCCTGGCCTCCTCTATATCAAATCGTCCACACACTTTTTCCATAACTTAGTCTATTGATTTCATGTCTGTCCAAGAATTAGGAATTCCTATTTGTTTCTTGTTAATAGTATGCCTATGAGGCTTTTAAAACAGAACAAAAGGATATCAATATGAGTGTAAACTGAAGTCAGTACAGCATGAAGATGTGAAGAATGGTGAATTAAATAATAGAGAGTTAAGCAATAGTTGGTTTTTGTCTCCTTTTAAAACAAGCTTGCTCAGAGGACACACCAATCTAGATTGTTCCCAGTCTCTATAACCATATCCAAAGGAGCTTATCAGTCCTGTCTATCCATTACCCTTTATATATATCCAGAGGACAATGTTCTGTTTCTATCCAGCAGGAAACTAATCTGGGTAAGCATTTCACTAGATTTGGGAGTCAGCCATCAAGAAAATGCTTAAATATCTCTGAGGGCACAGATCTTCACCAGAGCTTTGTCTGACCAGGAAGTTTCGCTCCCTCTGGGTAACGCGTAGCCACTAAAGTGAATTAGTCATGCATATTAAACACTCGATCATATGCCCAATGAAGGGCCTTAAAGATCCTACTGCAGTCTTGTTACCAATTCCAACTGGAACGTGTCCGTTGGCCAGAGGACAAATTTTATTTAAGGCAAACAACAAAATGTATCAGAACAAGGATTCATTTCTTTTTTTTTTTTCTGCTTTTTCTCCCCAAATCCCCCCAGTACATAGTGGTGTATATTTTTCGTTGTGGGTCCTTCTAGTTGTGGCATGTGGGACACTGCCTCAATGTGGCCTGATGAGTGGTGCCATGTCCACGCCCAGGATCCGAACCAGCAAAACCCCAGGCCGCGGAAGCGGAGCGTGTGAACTTAACCACTTGGCCATGGGGCCGGCCCCAAGGATTCATTTCTTTTCAGATTTACTTATCCTAATTCTTACCCTTGCAGTTCGGCAAATTCCTTTCTCTGATTCAAGAACTCCTTTCAAGATAATCACAAAAATGATGTATGGACGTAATCCGCCAGCTCCACCCAATCAGTGTGTTTGTCCAGTGCAATACTAAGACGCTTTCCCCTATCTTGTTTCGATTCCTTATCAAATGATCTTTTAAAAAGAAAATGTAGTCTGAGGAGAGTAAGGAGATTAAGTGGGGGAAAATTGTGAACCTTAAGAATTAGCAGTACAAAGGAGTATGGCTAGATTTTGCATGTTAGAGACAAGAAAATGCTCTTTTTTTTTTCCTTGAGGTACCATTAGTTTATATCATCATGTAAATTTCAGAGGTACATCCTTATATTTTGATTTGTGTAGACTATAGCATGTTCACCCCAAAGTCTCATCACCATCTGTCACCATACACATGTACCCTTGACTCCTTTGGCCCTCCCCCTCCCTCATTCCTCTCTGGTAACCACCAATCTATTCTCTGTGTCTGTGTGTTTGTTTGTTTGTTGTGGTGGTGGTTTTTGAAAACCAAATACTATAAGATTTCGCTCATATGTGGAAGCAATGCCCTTTGATGCTTGATAACAGTTTGGTAAATTTGAAAGAATCTAATGATAATTTGGTAAATTAAAAAAAACAGGGACCAGCCCAGTAGCACAGCGGTTAAGTGCGCACATTCCACTTCTCGGCAGCCCTGGGTTCGCCAGTTCAGATCCTGAGTGTGGACATGGCACTGCTTGGCAAAAGCCATGCTGTGGCAGGCGTCCTACATATAAGGTAGAGGAAGATGGGCACGGATGTTAGCTCAGGGCCAGTCTTCCCAGCAAAAAGAGGATGATTGGCAGCAGATGTTAGCTCAGGGCTAATCTTCCTCAAAAAAAACAAACAAAACAAAAAACCAACCACAACATTGCATTAAATGGCTTTTAACTTATTGGCTCTCCAAAATCCATTTTTACTTTCTACCAGCACACCAATTTTCCTTTAGTTTCTTTCACACTGTCTCTGCTTTCATTAAACGCACACTGTCCAGGAGGATGTTTTGCTCTGATCACTTCTCCAGAGAGAACTGTGTTGACTTCAGAGAGGGCACTTATTCAACCTGAAGGGATGATCTGTCCTCTCCACTGGAGCGGTAGCTGAGGCCGACTGTTGATGCTTCTGCAGCTGCAGCCATTGCTGTAAGGAGCCATATTCTGATGTGTGAAGGATGCAAATGACTTTCACAAGAAAGTACTTGTGCGGCAGCCAGGGCTGCCATAACAAAGTACCACAGACTGGGTGGCTTAAACAATAGAAATTTATTTTCTCAGAATTCTGGACACTAGAAGTCCAAAGTCAAGGTGTCAGCAGAGTTGCTGTCTTCTGAAGGCGTCTCTCCTTGGCTCGCGGATGATTGTCTTCTCCCTGTGTCTTCACATGGTCTTCCCTCTGTGTCTGTGTCCCAATCTCCTCTTCCTATAAGGACACCAGTCATATTGGATTCGGCCCGCCCATATGATCTCATTCTACTTTAATAGTCTCTTTAAAGGCCCTATCTCCAAAGACAGTCAGGAATTTGGGGGGGACACAATTCAGCCCATAACAGTGGTCTTCTCCTCTCTAGTAGAGGGTGTTCAAATGGTGAGATCTGCTCCACGTTTCAAAATTCGCCAGAGTAGAGTCAAGAAGATCATTTATTGGAGAGTGGAAAGTTTTAGAAGAGCTAGGAAGTTTGCACAAACTAAATTTGCCTTGGCATTAGCTCTAAAGCAAGATGGGCTGAAAAAGTGCCATTAGGTCATTTTTTAAGTCCAATATTTGGACATTCACCAACTCCCCACTTTCTCATCTTTCAGGTTGGTTTATAAGGTTAGGAATATCGAACTGGGTTGGCAGAATAAAGACTAGCTATTGTTCTTCATGTCCCCAAACTTACCCTCACCTTCCTAGACGCTCAGTCGCTCAGAAGATGAAGCCACTCCATGTGGGCTCCCTCAACTTCCCTTCCTTTCCACTCCAAATTTCTTTGTACCTTCATCCATCCCGTCTTCCTTCCCTTTTCTCTCAGAGGATTTCGGCCCCTCCATCTTCCCAAGGCCAACTCCTGTACATGTGTCTTTGCTTCTATGGTCAATCATAGCCTCCAAGACCTTTTTCCTTCAATGATCCTTTCCTATCTCCATTGTCTCTCCCTCTCCAAGGAGAGATCTTCTCCATTGGTTGTTTCTCATGGGTTCACCAAAACAGGCTCAGAGGTCCAGATTTTTTTTTTTTTTTTTTTTGAGGAAGATTAGCTCTGAGCTAACATCTGCTGCCAATCTTCCTCTTTTTGCTGAGGGAGACTGGCGTTGAGCTAAAATCTGTGCCCATCTTCCTCTACTTTATATGTGGGATGCCTGCCGCGGCATGGCTTGACAAACAGCGTGTAGGTCTGCACCCAGGATCCAAACCGGCGAACCCTAGCTGCTGAAGTGGAACGTGCAAACTTAACCACTGTGCCACCGGGCCAGCCCCAGAGTTCCAGCATTTTTGAAGCAAAGTAAAACACAAATCCCTCAAATTGCGTGCTCTCCTTCCTCTTCCCTGCGGAAGCTCTCAGGATAACTGTGCACTTGAACACATTTGTCAGTCATCTTCTTTAGTGCTTGTTCCAGGACTGGCACTGTTGACAACCTTTTCTTCAAGCAGTTCCCTCCCTTGGTTTGTTCTGGCTCTGGCTGTTCTCGCGCTCCCCTGACGGCTCAGCTATTCATCCAGTCTTCTTGCCCTGTGGCCTCTCACTAGGTGATCTCACCTGCTCCTATGGCCCTACTATAAACCTCTGCTCAAATATTTACCAAATCAATAATTTGCTTTGATCTAAGCTCCTGACCCACACTGCCAACTGTTTCCGGAACAGCTCCACCTGGACGTTCAACCGGCACTTCCACACAACATGAGGAATGCCAAATTGATCGTTTCACCCCAATACCTGCCCATTTTTCAACAAATAAATTGCAATTAAAAAAAAAAGCAGGAGAGAAATGTAAGAGAAACCTACAGATTAAAGAGACTTAAAAGACATAACTACTTTGTGGATCTTATGTTGAATCTGACTCAAGCAAGCTGGAGAAAAATTTGATACAATCAGAGAAATTTGAACACTGACTGGGTATTTCATAATACTATGGAATTATTGCCAAATTTGTTTAGGTGTGATAATAGTATTGATGTTATGTTTTAAAACAGTCCTTATCTTTTTGAGATACATATTAAAATATTTATGGGTGAAATTATGTAATACATGAGATTTTCCTTGTAAATCCTCTGGCAGGAAAGGGAGTAGGGGTTATAGATGAAATAAGACGAGACATGAATTAAGGCTGGCAATGGATACACAGGGGGTCTTGCACATAATTGTCTTTACTTTGGTATTTGTTTAAAGTTTCTCATAATAAAGAGGTTTTAAAAAATCAAGAAATGGTTAAAAAATGAAATTTAAAAATCTACACTTCTTTCTAACCTTCCTAATTTTGTTGACAGACCTTTCTTCCTTCCTCTGCGTCATTATGCTATTCTTCACCTTCTCCCAGCACCATATAGGAACTGTGTTAAACCCCGTTTGCTTTCCCTAACGCATATGTGGTTTTCTTCTTGTTTCCTAATCACCGTCTGGCGTCACAGGTCCTCATTTTTTTTCATCCGTAGTAACTTCCTGTATTCCCATCTGGATTGTCCTAAAAGCAGAGTTTATTCTCACCAGAATAAAATAATTTTCTAACTCCACTTGTATTCTCAGGTCATTCCTCAGAAAAGACTTATTTTGAGAAAATAAAACAGTATGTGGCAGGGTTTACTATCTAGAAAGAAGCATGAAAGGACTTCTGACCTTCGAATTGATGGGAGTGAGAATGGGAAGGAAGTTTGGGACCCGATTTGCCATTTGCCATTTGCATTCCCAACTTGGGTTACACTTTTCTACTAATTGTTCAATAGGCAGAAACAGCTAAGTTAAGAGCCAGATGGCCTCTCAGCTCCAGGGCCTCAGTTCCCTACTAAGTGAAATAAGAAAATAATTGTGACCACACCATAGGATCATCATGAGGATTAAATGACATAATATGTTTACAGCGCTTAAAATAGTGTCTGGCACATAGTAAGTGCTATGTAAAGTCAGCAAAATAGAACTCTTTTGATGAGTTAGCAAATCCTTCTGTTAATAGAAACTGCTACATCTCATTGGTTTTTAGAATATTCACTTTTAAAAAATAACCCCTGGTGGTGAGCATTTTCCTAGGTCTGTAAAGACAAGTGTATCCTCAAGGGATGCATAAAACGATATTTTGGGAAGCAGAAGAACATCAGTACTTATCTTTATACTTTTTTCTTTAAAATAATGAATTAGGGGGCCGGCCTCATGGCCCAGTGGTTAAGTTCTTGTGCTCTGCTCTGGCCACACAGGGTTTCGCCGGTTCGGATCCTGGGCGTATACATGGTGCCTCTTATCAAGCCATGCTGAGGCGGCATCCCATGCGACACAACCAGAGGCACTCACAACTAGAATATACAACTGTGTCCTGAGGGGTGTGGGGAGAAGAAGAAGGGAGAAAAAAAGAAGATTGGCAACAGATGTTAGCTCAGATGCCAATCTTTAAAAAAAAATTATAACAATAAATTAGGCTTTATTAGTGTTCAATATTCAGAGAGACACCAGCGCTCTTATTCTTTCCACAAGTGGGCCTGTCAATATGCTAGGACAGTGTCCTAAAGGCAGGGCAGGTGTTCCACACCGTGGTGGGGAGTGATGGGGAGAACAGTGGTGCTCATCCTCACTCATTAGCTTTCAGTGTGTTGCAGTGCATTACAGGATGTGTGCTGGGATAGGGAGCTTACAGATTACATTTTTTAATTTTAACGAGACTAACTTTCACAAGATGAATAAGTGGCTTACAAAGATGTCTGCATAGAAAACAAGAAATAAAGACCTAATTATGTAAATACAGGCAAACAGTAAGAAACGGCAGACCTGATCCTTCAATTCCTGGAATAAGCTCTTAGCAGCCACACTGCAAGGTGAAAACAAGGATGGTGAAATTAGAACTGACAAGCAGTCAGCCAAAAAAAGAAAGAAAGAAAGGACCAAGAATACTATTTGAAATATGAGTAGATAGATCCGCAATTGTTAAAGAAGAGCCTCTAAATTCTGAAACACACAGAGCTCCTGCTTTCTGAGTCAATAAAGGAAAGATGCATCAGAGAAGATATAGCCTCCACAGTAAATGGTGTCTTAGTTTGAAAAAATGTTTTGTAGAAAAACTATGGTTGTTGGAGCTGCCACTTTATCTGGAATAATTTTTTAAAAAATGATTCTAGGTCAATATTACAAGCAAAGTATTGCAGTGAAGTATTCAAGTCAGGAGTAAACAAAATGCTAACGTGTACAGCAATGTAGTTAATTATATACAAACAAGACATTGGACTATAGTGTATTCCTAATATTTTGTAAAGAGATGAGCAGCTAATAGTGAATTTTTAAAATTTTGATTAGAATTTCATTGGTTATCCCACACTTGAGAGAGCTGCCAGCCTTAAAGATGGTGGACATTTCCCTTTTACAGAAACAAATTTGCTGACCACCTCTGTGCTAACAGGTGGCAATATATAAAGTGCTACCCATCAAATGTTTCCAAACACATAACACACCTAATCTGTCCTTTAAAGGTTAAAAAACAGAGAGAGAAAGCACTTAATCTTCTGAAGAAAATTCTTTCAAAATGAATTGTGCCACAGAAACAGTACTTTGCAAATATTTCCATTACTATGTAATCTTTGGGGAAAAACAATGTAACTCACCACGTTAACAAATTTTTATATCTGAACACTTTAAAAATTAGAAAAAGAATTTTATAATTTGTTTTAAAATCTTTCAAATAAGGAGTTTCATTGGCTTTTGAACCTCTTTTAAAAAATGTATAAAAATGCAAAACCATCTAATTTAATTTGCAAAAGCAAGTGATGGGAATGACAGAAGATGGAAATTTACTAGTCAAATTTCAACAAAAGTTTTTGACTCATTGCTGAATAAGATTGAAAAGTGATTTAGCAAGTACATCCAATGATGTACTTTTTCCATTTAGATCTAAAGTTCTTTGTTAGGTGTTTTTCCAGCTGAGGCATCATTAAACCTAAGTATCAAAAGAAACTGAATCAGAACCAAGACTTTAAAAATAAAGAAACATTTCAATCACTTTACTCTCACTAACAATATCTGTATAAATGTAATCACTTACAATATAATGATATAAGAATATTTTTGATGAGCACCATAAGATATTTTTTATCATGGATAAATATAAAGTACTTTTTAAAAATGTTTATTTAAAATTATTTTATCATTCAAAAATTTGTATTTTAGTATATTATTCATAAAGTGCATAATGTATTAGTAAAACACGTATATATATACACATGCATAAATATGTATACACATATATATACATGTATACATACATACATATATACCCATATAAACACACACATATTTATACAGTCATGTGTTGCTTAATGATGTGGATATGTTCTGAGAAATGTGTTGTTAGGCAATTTCCTTGTTTTTGTGAACATCATAGAGTGTACTTACACAAACCTAGATGGTATAGCCTACTGCACACCTAGGCTATATAGTACTAATCTTGTGGGACTGCCATTGTATACGTGGTCCATCGTTGACCGTATACATGTGTGCATATGTGTGTGATTTACAAATAAATAAAAACTGAATTTCACTTCTGGAAAGACAGTGTGAGGAGCTCCACAGTGAAATTGGTGAAAATTATTTTTAAAAAACAACCACTTAAAGTCATGGGAAATGGTCTTAAGGGCATATATTAAACAAAGAAACATATATTCAAGATCTAATAAAACCCATTAACATCAGAGTCTGTGATATTTGAATTAATACCTGCTTCCTCCCTAACCCCTCCTAGCTCAGTGAGACAGAAACTCCTCTGCAGACTGGTGCAGACAATTACACAGGGCTCCCTCTTGCCCCAAGTCCCAGCTAGAGGGCTATCATCCATAGAGAAGCAGGAGGTCAACATTTCTCATCTTGCCCCAGCTATTTATTGCTGAAGCTAAGCTCTGGGTGAGTGTAGCTGAGAGGTGGCAGCTCCTTTCTTCCACCTATCACCACTGGTTGGATGCAGTCTCTCCCTTGGGTGAAGCATGCTAAGGATATTCGGAGCAGGTCACTCTTACTGTGACTCCTTTGTAGTTTGTAAATCAGAGGTTCCAAGCCAGGAGAGGCAAGCTGAGAAGATCTGAAGCTACTGCCATCCCATCCACCAACTGCTCAGCTTCTAGAGTGAAGGTATCACTCAGAGAGAAAAGCAATATGGTCCCCACCTCCAGCTCAAGCCCGGACTCAGATTTTGCTCAGAGTGAGAAGCAGGCCATAAAACAGAGAGCTCCAAATCTCTTCCTAAAGTAACTGACTTCATTTATAACAGATTGTGGAGAAGTTAAAGCCTAAGAGTGCTCTCAAAAACAGTGAAAGTTGTGGTAAAAGGCAACTGGGAAGAGATTGATCGATTCATTGGAGATAAAAGTGAAACTGTCTGTCAACTAGTTTGTCAGAGAGAACAGACAGTTAGGAGAGACATCTCAGAGGAGCCCTCCTGGGCTCAGTAAAAACTCAAGCGCTGACAGCTGGAGTATCCCTCCAAAGGGACCTGAATTTGATTGGATCAGATGATGGTGCAATTTATGACCCAGGGCGTGTTGAAAACAATAGAGCAATCAACCAGCAATTAGTACTGGCTATTAACAGATGTGTGTGGTTAGGGAGAAGGCCATCTCAGGGAGCCCTGCCAAAACCCAGGGTGACCGCATCCCGCTGAAGTCTGCACCCCCTATCAAGCAACATGAGAGACTTCACACTGCAGGAGGAAATAGACTTCGGTAAAAAAAATCCAGTCAGCCACTAAACAAAATAATTAAATAACAATAACAAGCTCTGGTGTGGGGCAAGGGGGACCAGTACCAGAGTTGCTGCAATACATTTTCTAAAATGTCCAGTTTCTAACAAAAAATTATGACACAGGAAAATCTGATCAATAGTAAATACTTAAGGTTCTGTGGCGGTAAAGCGTCTGTCTCGACTACCCCGCCGACATAGCGCAAAAGCAGCCGCGGACGATCTGTTAATGAAGGAGCGTGGCTGTGTTCCAACAAACTTCAGCATGAACACTGAAATCTGAGTTTCATATTATTTCATATTTCACATTATTTGGGATAATATTCTTCTTCTTTTTATTGTTTTCAACCATTTAAAAACATTCCTAGCTTATGAGCCTTATACAAACAGGTGGCTAGCTGGCTTTGACCCATGGGCCATAATTTGCTGACCCTTGTCTTTGACCATGACTGAATAGAGATAGAACCAAGGAAATTTCCTAAAATAAATATCAACCTTTGAAAACATATTTATTTCCTCCACATATCCCACTTAGGGCTCATGGTGGGAGTGGGGAGAAAGTTATCAAAAGCATCACACTTGTGACTTCAACACTTAAAACTTCTTAAATCTAATTATGTACAATTAAAATTAATTCTAGAATTGACTGAGAACATAAATACAAACAA